>NC_090445.1:984877197-986140530 GCF_031143425.1 Pleurodeles waltl
TTGATAAAGAAGAAAATGACACACTAGTCCTCTTAGACTTGTTGGCTGCATTTGATATCTTAAGACCTTGGTGTAAGTGGTACGGTCCTGAAGTGGATAAAAACATTTGTTTCGGGTAGATCACAAGTAGTCACTCTTTCTCCTTACTCTTCAAGACAAATGACATAGACCTTTGGTTTCCACAAGGGTTCATTATATACATGTGGCCTCTTGCCCAATTGCTCCACCAAGCAGGGTTCGCTTTTTCATGATTGCTGATAACACAGCTTATCTTTAACTTAGCTGTGATGCAAGAATCTCCAAATCAAAGATGGAAACCTTTAAGGGAGGCGTTCACTGTCATCTGGGGATGGAAGACCTACAGTTTCTGCAATAAGAACCCAACAAAACTTGACATCTTACTTACCTCTGCGACAGCAGTCAAGAAATGGGATACACACTTGTGGCCAGATATAATTGCCAGTCATCCAGTCCCTGCTTCACTGGTGGTGTAGTTTAGGAGTTATTTTAGATAGCACCCTATCCCTGGAAGCCCACACCCTTGCCTGCTAAAATGATGCTTCCTTTCCTTAATCCTTCTCTGCATATGCCAGTATAGAACGCTATCATTCCATCACTCTTGACCGTGCATCTCAATCTACCTTAAATGTCCAGACAATCTTGCAGTGACTACAGTTTGCTCAGAATAGTATGGCACAACTGCTTATAGAAACTGCCAGTTGATGCATAATTACACAAGTATAGCCATCCTTCAACTGGTTACCCATTTAATCTTAAACTTTGAGGGCCTAAGAATTGTCCTTACAGCCCTATACCTCATATCACCCTCCTTTCTCCCCAAAAATGTACCTGTAGGAAAGTGCCCCTTTTGGTATGTTCTCCCCCCTCCCCCGGCACACACACACATACACTATTTGCCTGGATATCTGATGCTAACGTGACTGACTGAGTATGTGCTGGGATCCTGATAACCAGGCCCCAGCACCTGTGTCCTTTCCCTAAACTGTACCACTGCTTGCACAATTGGCACACCTCTGGCTCACAGGTAAAAGGTACCAGTGGTATCAAGGGCCCTGTGGCCAGGTAGGGTCTATAAGAGCAGCTGCATGTATTGTGCCACCCTAAGGAGCCCCTCACCAAACACATGCCATCGCAGATTGTGTGTGTTTGTGGGGAGGAAAATGTGAAGTTGACATGACATCCCTCGCTGGGTGCCATGCCCACACACCACTGCCGGAGGCATAGGTAAGTCACCCCTCTAGCAGGCCTTACCGCCTTAAAGCAGAGTGCTCTATGCAACAGGTGATGGCATAGCTGCATGAGCAATATGCTGATCAGTGTCAAAGTCCATTCTTAGACCCTGTAAGTGCAGTGTAGCAATATTGAGTACATGGTCTGGGAGTTTGTCACTACGAACTTCACAGCTCCATGATGGTTTCACATAATGCTGGAAAGTATGGTATCACACCTTTCAGCTCAATAAATCCACACTGATGCCAGTGTTGGATTCATTGTAAAATGCACACATAGGGCATCTTAGAGATGCCCCCTGAAATCCTCTCAACTCTAGTGTGTGACTGACGGGTCTGTTCCAGCCTGCCACCACCAGACAAATATCTGACCCGATGGGGTGAGAGCCTTTGTGCTCTCGGGGGTCGGGGACAAAGCCTGCTGTGAGTGGAGGTGCTTCCTACACACACCCCTGTAGGAACAGTAACACTTGGCGGGGAGTCTGAAAAGCTCCTGACCTTTGTTCTGCTGCCTCACGGCCCTCCAAGGGTATGCCCGCCGCTCCAGACCTAGCCACACTTTTGGCAGCAAGTAAGCAGGGAAAATTAGTAAATAGCAGGCGGAGTGTCCACCCCACCTGGGGCCACCCTTGGGATGCCCAAAGGGGAGGTGAACCCCTTCTGGTAGAATCCTTCATCTTGTTTTGGAGGAACATAGCCAATAGGGTTAGGATTGTGCCCCTTCCCCAAAGGGAATGGGCAGAGGAACGGTGTAGCCCCCCTCAGGAACCATTGGCTACTGCCCTCTGACTCCTGTATTGCCCCTAAATCTATTATTTAGGGGCTCCCCTGAAGCTTGCTCTTCAGATTCCTTGCAACTTTAAAGAAGGGTTGAAGAGCCACTCCAGCAGTAAAGACTCCAGACATCAACTGACTTGGCCTCAGCCTCTATGCAGCTTCAAGGCTCCTGCTACAAAAAGGCGACATCCTGCAGGACCAGTGACCCCTACAAAGCCCCAGTGGACTGCCTGCCTGCCTATCCAAGGACCAAGATCTCCCAAGGACAGCAGCCTTGTCCGCAATCAAACCTCCAAGAAGGACTTCAGACACTCCTGGATCTGCAAGTCCTGCCCACTCTGCACATGAAGCCCACAGCACGAGTCCAGGTGGCCCTCCGGTCCAGAGAAGGTACCCAGGTGATTACGACCTGGAGTCCACCCTGGGTTGACCCCTCCTGACCAACAAGACAACACCTGCAGCCCAAATCCAGAGGGACCCCCCTGCACCTACAGCCCCCTAGCCTTGGGGAACTCGCTACTTACCTGTCCAGCAGTTTGTCTTCAGCTGACTCCCTGGACCAAGCCTGCAGCCTCTTTGTGACCCCCGGGGTTCCTCCATTGAAAAGCATTGGGTGCCTGATGCTGTGTTTGCACCCTGCACCTGGCCACCCCGTGCCACTGAGGGTGTGTGGTTAGTGCTGACCTATAGTCTACATCTCCCCCCACCCCCAATGCTGATCTAACCCCCCCCTCCCCCCCCACCTCCCCTCCAGGACCTGGAAGCTCAGACCTGCAAGCTGTTTCTTTCTAAGTGCCCCTAGTCTCCTTAGGATTCCATTGGGCACCAGACCTGAACTTTGACCTCTGCACCCATCCGACCCGGTGTTGCTGGTGGTTCACTTTTGGTGTCTTCCTAAACTTTTCCCTGTAGACACCCAAACTCCCGAAGACTGGGATCGTAAGTCGAGTACTTAGTTGCAAATTGTGTTGTTACTTTTCCACCCTTAGGACTCCATTGCTTTCTATGACAATTGCATTGCCTACCTCTGAAATTGAAAAGTATTACTTAACTGAAAACTGTTTTATCTGTGAGTCCTAAAAAAGTGCATTTGATACTTGAAAGTGATACATTCTTGAAAATGCAACAAAGATCATTTTGAAATAAAGTAACAAAGTATATTTTTTGATACATGAACATTGGCCGGGAGTTAGTCATTGAGTGTGTGCCTCATTTCTTGACTGTTTGTACAACAAATGCTTATCTCTACCCTCAGATAAGCATAACTGCTCGACCACATAAGCATAGAAGAGAGCATGAGTGTTATCTACTTTAGGCTCTGTAAAGCCTTTGGGGATCCACTGGAGTCTGTGCTTACTATGGCTTACTCTTGTATAGTATATTCAGAGCCAGCTTCCTACAGTACCTTCTATGGATCTTTGCATTTCCTCAGATTGTTCTTGCCTGAAACACTAGGACAAGAATTTTCCCTTTAGGGCACTCCTTTTTTTTCTACAGCTGCGGCAAAACTGAGAAGCTATCTTATTTTTAATTTTTGGCACGGAATATATTGTACTTGTTTTAGACCCAAACTGAAAACCTGGTTTTTAATAATTATCTTCCAGTCTTTCCGTGGTCATGGCAAGTTTTGTCTTCTTAAAGCACCAAGAAACATCTGTGTTTGTACACTCTACAAAAAAAATTCAAACATTTTGCCATGCTTGTGTACATTTTCTTTGGCTGCTTGCCCAGGAGCTGGGCGGGGCTGCGAATTGTAACACGTTACTAAGCTGCTTTCTTTTTGAGCGATGTTAAGGAAGTTGTTTTTGTTTTGATTTTTGCCAATAGCGGAGTTCAGTGCTTAATGGCATTAGACTAATACATGTAGCAATTGGGATATGGAACCACACATACAATAAATCAAAGCGGAAGAGCGTATTTCATGTATCTTAAATATTGAAATAATCATGACCGACTTAACCCTTTCGTTGCTAGAAAAATGGCGAAAAATTGTTGAAGAATGCGTCTGTGTTTTCCCTGCAAATGGCATCAATGAAGGTTTGCGGTGCTAAAATCATCATCTTCTCAGCTTTCAGGAACAGGCTCACTTTAATCAGAAAAACAATTTTTTCAACAGTTTTGGCATTTTACTAGGAGATAGCCCATTTTTAGGTCGAGCGGAGGGCATCCAGCTTTTCATTTGTTAGTTTCAGTGTCATTTAAAAATCCTTGCTTGTTAGTGGTCAGTTATGCCTCTTTGTCCCTCCTGTGTCAGAGCAGGGGCCAACTACTGTATAATTACGCCTTGTCCTCTTTATCTGGTCTGTAGGGGACTTGTTTTTTTTTTACTTACTTTGTTTCCTGCTCCTGTCCAGGGAAGCTTTCCCTTTTCATTTGCAGAGCATTCTTGCTCTGAGCTTAGCTGTAAACAAGGCTATAAACCGAACTGCTATTTTGGTCACATTTGGTCTTTTTATGGGCTTTCTGCATCCTCTCTTAACTGCGTGGTTCCCACCCTTCTTTGGCTTGGATTTTCTTTACCAAGTGTGCCAGCCTGGAGGATCACTTGTAATTGCTTATAGCCTAGGCACCCACCTCTACCAGGGCTCCGCAATCCTTAGAGACAGTGCCCACTTCTGCTCCATACTAGGATCCCACTTGCAGCTCCTTCAGTGCACCTCAGTTCACACACTCCAAGCCCTCATCCGTGCCAGGAACCCCATGCGTGCTGTCTGCCAGAGCACCTCAGTTCTTGCAGTCGGTACACTGTACTTCACTACTGAGGCCTCAGGCGCAGCTCCATCAGTGCACCTCTGTTCGCATTCTCCAAGGCCTCAGACTTACCAGTGCCAATACACTCTGCTATTCCAGTACTGGGATCATGGGTGTAGCTCCATCAGTACATCTCAGTTCTACCCTGGTGAGGTCACTTCCTTTCCTGTACTGGAACCCCGCTCACATACACCTCAATTGCAGCAGTTCAGTTCTAATATTCAATCCCACTTCCAAGCCAATACTGGACCCAAAAGAGCCAAATGCAGCTCAGCCACTGCACCTCAAGTCTGACATCCAACACGACTATTATTGGGAACCAGCACAGCTCTGCCAGAATCCATCAATTCTAACATTCAGTGTACATTTCTTCTCAATACTAAGGATCACACACACGCCCTTCAAGACTCCTTGCTTCTGTGGTTCAGAGGCAGTGTCACCCCCATACTGGGCCCAACTTGCAGCTTCACCAGGGCACCTCCAGGCTAACACTCGACAACGCGGGCATGGCAGTACTAGGTTCCACCCACAGCTCCATTAACATACCTCACTTCTGACTTTGTGTGCCCATTACTATTCCAGTACTGCACTCCACATACAACTGTCAGTGCATCTCAACCTTCACCTGCAGTGCCCCATTATTCCAATACCAAGAATTACACAGCGCTCCGTTTCTCATTCCGCACCCGCTGCCTTTCTGTTATTCCAGCACTGGGCTGGGACACAGCTCTGGCTATACCCCCAATCCTGATCTGAAGTGCCACAATATTGCTGTATTGGGGTTCACATACAACTCTGCTATACACCTCCTGCTGTTCTGCAGTGCCCCTCTGCTGTTCCACACTGACTTCTGTTTGAGGACGTGGGGGAGCCAATTAAATCTATCCTTAGCTACCATCTTTATTTGGGAGAGTCTGTTTCACCTATCTCACTCCATTCTTTCCTTTACTCTGTTTACTCTCAATGTTTTCTTTCTCACCCTCTTTTCTCTTTCCAGCTCTTAAAATCCACACATTAACAGTTTTTTTCTCTTTCTTTCAACTCTATTTCTACTCCTCTCCTTTTTTTATTTCCCTCTTCCTCTTGCTACCACCGCTTTCAAACTTGAAAAAACTTGGTTATTTCTTTCCTTGTTCCGTTCCTCTTTTTTTTCTTCATCAGGCATCCATTCTTTCACTATTTTTTTCTCTTTCCTTCATTTTTTTCTTTCTTTTACTTGCTCCTTCCTTTGGCTCGGTATGCGTTTTTTCCTTTTTTTTTTTAAGATCTTTCTTCCTTCCTCTGGTGTTTTTTTTATCTTTATATGTCCGATCACATTTTATTATAAATCCCGCTTTTTCTTGTCTGTATGTGGAAGCCACAAGTTACTTGTCAGGACCTGAAGTGTTTTTCACATTCTGTCTCTGGGAAATGTCAGTACATATATGCCCTGGCTCTTTCGCTGCTTGTTTCTCTCACCATCTCTTTTTTTCTCTAATGCTCATTTTTCTTTTTCACACTTATTTCATTATTTTTTTTCAAAATGATCTTTTTATTATGGTGTTTTAAGCATTACACTCTAATGCCAAAAGGTTATTTTTGATAAAGGTTTATATGATAATTGTATATGTTTTAAGATAGAGGAAGAAGGATAGGGGAAGTGCGTTAGTTAAATGCTGGGTCACTGGAATTAAGTAGCAGGAAAAGACAAAATTATGAGGCAGGTTTGACCAATGTATGTGGCAAGAAAAGTCAAGTTATGAATTTACAATGCTAACAGCTCTAACTCAAGAAAATGCGAGACCTATTGCATTGCAAATGCTTGTTCCTATTGCTTGCTCTTTCAACCTCTGTCCACTTAGTCGTAAAAATGGGTGTGAAAGCAATGGTGGATCCTGGAAAGATATACAGTGCTGAAACCGAGACAAAATTCTGAATTCAGCAAGGGGTCATTTGTGTAGATCCTCCAAGATTTTCCTAAAGAAAGTAACAGTTGAAATTTAAAAAAAAATATTAAAATTGAGTTGAAAAAAACAAACACCATTTGAGTCTACGCTTTTATCTTTAATTTGAAACTATGGCAGATTTTCGAAAGCAGTATACTGTTTAGTCCGCTAGATGCTTCCAGTTACTGGGATATATATATATATATAGCGCTTATAAGGTTCACCAAGAACCATAGGTATCCAGAGCCAATCACTGAGCAGCATCTTGCAATGTTTTTTCATTGTGTGCCTGGTATAAAGACATTTATTTGGTAAAATATAAAGAGTGAAAGATAGGCATCAAGGAAACCTGCGTATTTCTGAAATTTACACAGGATATGAAGATTAGAAGCAGTGGTTATTTGTACATCTCTGAATTTCTGGGTACTAATACTAGCATGTGATTTAGACGGCATTTCTAAGATGACTTCTTACACACTGTCTCACATTTGGAAGGTGCAAATGAAGAGAAAGACAATTGGTAATAACACCTGTTCTACTATTCTGTGTTCCCCCAAGACTCCTGGTAAAAGTGGCACATCACTTGTGTGGGTTAGGCTTAATGCCCAAAGCCTAAAACTCAACGTGGACACATCACAGTTTTCCACTGAAAGCTGACCCTTTTTTGCAGTGTGCCTAGCTGTGGTTTTTAAGCTCTTGTTCAGCCAGCACTTAGGAAACCTAGCAAATGTGTACATTTATAAAAACTAGACACCCAGAGAAGTCCAGGATGGGAGTGACTTGTGTGGCTCTCACTAGGTTCTGTTACCCAGAACCCCTTGCTAACCTCAAAATTTGTCTAAAAAACACATTTACTCCACAATTCTGTGATAGAAAGTTCTGAAACCTGAGGGCAGCCACAAACTTCCTTCCACCCATCACTCGCCCAATTCTCCCAATAAAAATGGTACCTCACTTGTATGGTTAGCCCTTGTGCCCGCTACGGGAATCGTAATAAAATACAACATGGTCACATCACATTTTTCCATTCAAAACTGACCTTTTTTTAGGTATGTGTCTATCTGTGGATTTTGGAGCCTAGCAAACTTAGCAAACCTGTACATTTTTGAAAACTAAACACCCTGGGGAATTCAGAATGGGGTGACCTGTGTGGCTCCCACCAGGTTCTGCTGCCCAGAATCCCTTCCAAACTCCAAACCCTGTCTAAAAAAACATTTTTCTCACATTTCGATGGTGGAAAGTTCTGGAATCTGAGGGGACCCACAAACTACTTTCCACCCAGCATTCCCCCTAGGTCTCATGATAAAAATGCTGCCTCCATTTCTGAAAACAAGACACCTGGGTGAGTCCAGGGAGGAGTAGCTTGCATGTATTCCCCCAATATTTTCTTACCCAGAATTCCCTGGAAATCTCAAATTTAGATTTAAAAAAAAAAAAAAAAAAAATCCTTACTTATCTGTGAGGCATCACAGCGTGGCACACATTTCCAGCCACCCAGCGCTCCCCTTGGTCTCCCAATAAAATACCTCAGTTGTATAGGTTGGCCAAGTGCCTGCAACCGGGAAGGGCCAAAAATATGTAAAAATTGAAGGGGAACCAAAGTGGGTCCAAAGGGACAGGTTTTTTTGTTTTGTTTTTTTCATTCGTTTTGAGGCGGACTTTGCTTTGGGTACCAACACAAGTGAGGCAGACTTCTTATCAGTACAGATGGGGCAATGTCGGGTGGTAGGAATTTTGTTGACTGCAGACATTTTGTCACAGAAACATAGGAAAAGTGTGTTATTTCAGGCAAAGTTGGAGGTTTGAAGGGTGTTGTGTGTAAGAATATGGTGTGGGGTGCATGTGAAGCATACCACCCTGGACTCTCCCAAATGTTTAGTTTTCAGAAGTGTCTGGTAGGTTTTTCCAGGTGGCAGCATACCCAAGTCCCACAGTGTGTAGCCTTTTTCCATTGAAACTGGGGCAATATTGGGAATTAACCAAGCTCTCTTGGCCCATATGTAAAATCAAAACCGAAAAAGTCAAATGTCCTCTTGCCATTGGAATGAGATGCTTTAGTCTGCTGGGTGGGGGTGGATGCTGTAAAATTGTTTCCCCCTTCAGTTGGGCATGGGGGGGGCATATTCGTGCCCACACCTGTGGGTTTTTTGTTGTTGTTGTTTTTCTTTTGTTCCCTGGCATCTAGTGGGCTAACACCACCCCCCCACCCCCCAACCTGGCGAGGGTCATGGCCATACCCATGGTGGGCGGCCCCACCCCTCTTTAAAAAAAAAAAAAATACAAAACACACACACACATATACATATATATATATATATATGTATATATATATTTTCGTTCATTCATTCCCTGGCATCAAAATGGATTTCTGACCCCCCCCCCGTGGTTGGGTAATGACCCCCATCTGCTCCTGAGAGAGTGGTGGCAGAATGACTGTGCCTAATTTGATGGTAGGGCCATTCCCATGCCCATTCTGGGCAGCCCTCACCTCTAGACTTTTCTTTTTAAAAAAAATAAATTAAACCTGATATCTTGTGGGCTTTTTGCACACCATGGGGGTGCAGATCGGTGGTAATTGGAGATTCTCTCCTTTCCAATGATACCTGTCCCATATGCCTCGGTGCTCAGGGGGCTGGGATATGGTTACGTCCTCACCACACAACAACCAGTGCCTTTGCCGGAACCGTTCCGTCATGAGCACTGAAGAGATTAAAATAAACTTACTCTATTTTGCTAATAGTCAATGCTTGATTGGGATTACAGGGACTATAAATCAATCAATCAAATAAATTTCTTAAGCGCACTACTCACCCGGTAGGGTCTCAAGGCGTGGGGGATTTACTGCTCGAAAAGCCATGTTTTGAGGTGCTTTCTGAAGGTTATGAGGTCCTGGGTCTTGGGTAGGTTGGTGGGGAGGGAGTTCCAGGTTTTGGCAGCAAGGTGGGAGAAAGATCTGCTGCCGGAGGTGGTGCGTTGGATGCGGGGGCTATAGCGAGGGCGAGGTCGGCAGAGCAGCACTGTTGAGTTGGTTTGTGGAAGTTGATTTGTTCGTTGAGGTAGGCCGGTCCAGTGTCGTTGATGGCTTTGTGAGCGATGACAAGGAATTTGAAAATGATCCTTTTGTTGATGGGCAGCCAGTGTAGGGATCTGAGATTGGTGGCGATGTGTTCGTGACTAGGGAGGTTGAGGATTAGATGTGCGGCTGCGTTCTGGATTCGCTGGAGTTTTCTCTGAAGCTTGGCTATGGTCCCTGCGTAGAGGGCGTTGCCGTAGTCCAGTCTGCTGCTTATGAGGGCGTGGGTGACTGTTCTTGTTTCTAAAGGAATCCATTTGAAAGTCTTGCGTAGCATGCGAAGGGTGTTGAAGCAGGAGGATGATATGACGTTAATTTGTAGAGTCATGGAGAGAGATGAGTCCAGTATGATGCCAAGATTGCGTGCATGGGAGGTGGGTGTTGGGGGTGGTGCAAGGGTGGTGGGCCAGCAAGAGTCGTGGGCCAGCAAGAGTCGTTCCATGCTGTCTTGTTGGGACCGAAGATGATGCTCTCTGTTTTTTTGGAGTTCAGTTTGAGGTGGCCTGCTGTCATCCAGTTGACGATGTCGAGGAGTCCGGAGGAGTAGGTTATTCTTGGTGGTAGCTGGGTTCCTAGTGAGGGAGATGATGAGCTGGGTGTCATCAGCGTATGAAATGATGGTGAGGCCGTGGGGGCAGAGGATGTTGGCGTGAGGAGACCTGTAGATGTTGAAAAGGGTGGGGCTGAGGGAGGATCCTTGGGGCACCCCACAGATGGTCTTGGTGGTTGTAGACTGGAAAGGAGGGAGGCGAACTCTTTGATAGATAACTGTTAAGTGATTTTATTAATTTGAGAAATACATTTTCAAAGTTGGGCGTCATAACTTTGGGAGAGCTCTTAATTAAAAAAAAAAAAAAAAGTTTTTTAACTCCTCAGTTTGAATCAGCATTAAATCGGACCTTGGCATGCCGATATGGATGACTACTTCGCGGAAAAGCCTCAGAGGGATGCAGACTTTGCTTCCAATAGTGAGTCTGGTCACAGATGGAAACCCATGCTTACAGAGGCCCATCTCTAGGACTTTGGGACATTCTTTCCCCAAGCATGATCGAGCGGTACATGGTCTGGAGAAGGTAGCAGGGAGCAATGAGCAGTCCAATGGACTGATCCTGTTGGCTGCATCTACCCCCGCTGTGATTGTTCGAGGAGAACAGACTATTCTTTGCCCTCCTCTTCCTCTGGAACTTCATAGCCATAAAGTCTTATTCAACTGAAAAACTGCATGATTTCCAAGTAAGGGTATAAATCCAATCCGAAAAAGTTGACATTCCCATTCGATCTTTACTGGCCCAAAGTTGCAAAAGATCCATAGTTTGGTCAAATAAGCAGATTTTTGAACCAAGGGCTGTTCATGGATACTGAAATGTCCAGCTGGCCTTAAGCCAGTCTGCCGATAAGCAGTTGCCTCAAAGCAAATGCTAAAACATATGTTGCATAGTAAACAAATTACATGTGGCGAGAGCTAATAAGACTATCACCCATTACCTCATCTCCTTACCCACCTGCCGGCTCTCAACCATGCCTTCCTCTTACCCTTTGGGGTGATGGGATATTTTTCCAGGATTCATAGTCTGCTGCATCTCCCTTTCATTCTGCCTCCTGTCCAGAGCTTCTGCAAATAGCAGTACTTTATCTTGGAAGCCGCCCTTCAGTATTTGTGACTGCAGTGCAAAGGGCTAGAAAGTGTTGTTTAAAGGCGCCATTGGAGCTCTCGTCTTTCAGCCTTTGAGCATGCTTCTTTTTTTGATGACTTTGACTAGACCCAAATCTAAGTTTGAGCGAGGGATCTGATTTATAATTTTAAAAGCCACAAAGGCTTTTTAGCACACAATACCAAATTAGTCAACCCTTTAGTAGCCAGACCCATAGTGCCCACTACGTGTAATCCTACTGCAGATTTTTGTGAGTTGCGGCTGTTCTTAATGTTACCATATTCACTTTTTAGATGCCTCATTATCCTACTCGTACTACGCTTAGTTTTGATAAACTCGAAATGCCTACATTATTAGAGGTCAGGCCTAAAATGTGCAATAGTCTTCCTCCTCAATATTCATGTGTAACTAAGGGCGTTGCTGTTGCAAAGTATTTGTTTTCTTGATTTGTCCTAAACCCACCCCAATAAGGCAGATTTTAGGCTGCGCTGACATGTACCAATACAATGACGAACCTTCCTCGCACTCAAATAAAGGTCCCCTTTGGTCTCTCTGCTATGGGAAGGCTATTTGGTCACGGTTCGGGTTCTAGACAGTAGGATTTTGTAGTGCTGACAGAAGCAGTGTTCTGGTTGTCATAATTTTGTATCTAGTCCAACCATCAGAGGTAGGTAAACAGAGCATCTGAACATGTGCAATAGTCACAACTTTTGTTTCAAGTGCTAAGAAACTGCAGTGGAGGACAGTATTTGGATCCATAAAAAATTACTACTCACGCATTCATTTTGAGGCCTAATATGGCACCTGCTTGAGAAGTACGTTATGACAAGATATCCCTCTTTGATTATTTTTAAATTACATTTGCGCTTTTGAGTACCTTCTGCAGAAAATGCTTTTACAAGTGATTAAATGCTTGTGGAGAATGTCAAGTGCTTTGTTTTTCTGATTGATATTTTTGAGATGTGCTGCAATAGTTATGCAATCCCTTGGTGTGAGGAGGGATACTGGTTGTGAAGCTCCCATTACAACTTTCACTTAGCTGTTTTGAGAGACAGTTTGAGAGACAGTTTTGAGAGACAGCTGTGAGTAGGGATACTAAAAAGATTAGCGCACCAACATTTTTAATTAATTGAATCACTGTGATTATAAGGATTAAATTATTGTTACAAAAATCCTGTGTTGTATGGATATTTTGGCAGCTATGAAAGTTTAAGTTGTAGCTTACATTTATGAAATCAATCTCTCAAAAGGGGAACTGATGTTGATGGTACATAACGCCGAGCACATTTCCTCTATAACAGATAAATAACATAACTTGAGATTTTATTATGGCCCTTTGTAGGTAACAAGAGGAACAATGTTCTGTCTATGAACTTGGACCACCACCTCAGGTCACAGGATTCGGGGCAACTCAACATGACTTATTTGATCGACCTCAGTCGATGAAAGACTGAGTGGATCAGATGAGTTTGAAACCTATGGCCAAGGGCCAAAACGTTCCCAGCAGTATAGGATGGAATGCTTATAGACAGATGGCTGTATAGAGGAGGATGCAAAGTTAGTTGTTGGGCTGATGAAAGCACATTTTTTTCTGAATAAATGCAGAAGTTGTGTGTGGGCTGGTTGATCGATGGTGATTTGTTAGCAAATGGATGAATTGGTCGGTATTTGCATATCCTCACTAGGCAGGCAAACCTGCTTCCCTTTTCTTAAGTAAAATGTGAAACATCTGTTTTAGGCTGCCCTTCAGGGTGAAGTTGTGATTTATACATACATGGTATGTAATGTGATGAGGGGGGTTGTGTGGTCAATGTTAACCTGGAGGCAGCATTAACTTAAGCTCAAAGGTCTTTTTTTGTTATTTTATATTCAAAAGTGTCCATGTCCAGTGAGCAGCAGTTGGTTTCCTTGGGGTTTTTGACCAATTAGTCTGCGTGATTGCTTTATCCTTTGTATATGATGCCTCAATCTCAATTTAAACCGACTAAGCAACTGTTGAGAGAGCAAAATTGGTTTACCAATTTAGACAGTTTACCTAATCAGATGGTAATCTTCTGAAGTATTAAATAATTATTTGGAATAGAATGCTGTCCACCCATTAAAAAACTGAAACCAGGCAACATCAAACAACTTTTTTGCATTTGCTTTTCTATTTGTTGGATACATTGGCTGCTCAGGCTCGGCATATAAGCTGTACCGCCAAGAAAAGATTGAGCTAGCCACTTTGTGCAAAAATAAGTGAGTAATCACTTCTGTAGCGGAACAGTACGCCACTTGCTTTTACCGCCCTGGTTTATCCTTTGTGACTTTGCTTGTCTTGACTGTAAGAACCATTAGGGGAAGGTGCCTCCTGCACAGCAGGTTGGGAACGCTGCAGGAACACTCCCCTATATATTTGTCTGTTTCCCATCAGTTGCTTCCCTCTTGGACAGCTGTTATAAGGCCTCCACATCTGTCCCTTCTGCCTCTATAGTGATGGGTTGCTGAGTGTCAGTTTCCTGGCTCAGGTGGCAGCTGTCATTGAAGTGTTTTGTGACTGGCCTCTCATTGCATCCCACCCCCACTGTGAAATGGAAAGGTAATGGTGCTCTCATTGCAGCCACATGCCTCATGATGTAGCTCAGCTAGGAAGGGGTGGTAAAAGCAGGAGAGCTAGCAGGAGGCAGTCTTAGAAGAAAAGTGACTGGAAGTGCTGTGGCAGTCAGAATATCATGGCTGGAGCTCCCAAGCACCAAGGCATGGTCCGGGTAATTCACGGCCCTGTCAGTCATGCATCCAGAACTGCACCCCCTCCGCTAAGCAATGGTCGAAATTCGATGGGTTGGTCCATAGAGTAAAGAGTAGCCCAAGTTGTGGATAGTGGCAGAGCAAGGAAGGCAGAATCTCCTGTTCCAACATTCCGCGTGGCTGTGGCACTCTTTTGTAGGAGCACAAGAAGTGGTGAGGAAGGATGTGGAACTGTGGTTTATCACTTCCAGGACGCCCTCTTATTGAAAGAGAACAGCAAAGCATCACCTTCTGGCGGGTGCTTCCCTATGTGCTGAAATATATATTGTAAAAACCTATAGAAAATTAGTGCACACATCTAGAAATTAACACAGAACCTTTTTAAGATATTTATTTGATTCGTAGCGGGTATATAAAAAATACTACTTATACATCGTATTAACTAGCTGGAGCAATTGCAGCCTTTTGTATTCACACATTGTCTGTACCACGGAAATATTCTGGCTTTACATGCTGCCGTGTTGGTCATTCACTGTGAAATTTTATTTTCAGAACTGGAAGAGTGGAAGCACAGCTGCAGGGTGCTTGAGAACATCAAGCTCAGTCATGAATGTCATCAAATAGCAAATGAAAAAAATGATCTGAATAATCCCACAATTGCTGAGCTATCCAAGCTTCAAGAAGAACTAAAGGTAAGCCTTCTGAGTTTTGTCATTAGACGCCACAGTTCTATTTCTTTCTCGAATGGTTTATTCCTCACCCAGAATGTTGGTGTGTATGATTGGTTTTCGCCACTCTCCCATACATCTCTTCACTCTAGCTATCAGTACATGTACAATGGTCACATCAGGGGCCATAAGGTTTGCATTACATATTTGTATTTCATCGCGATATCTGTTGATGGTACAGTTGTGAAAGACGTGAGGATATGGTGGAGCAGGCAGGAGTGCAGTCGCTCTTGTGGATCCTGCTAAAATAAGCAAATGCTTGCAAGTAAACAAAAAAAAAATCTTCCTGACTCATCATCCATCCTATGGCTGTATTTTTGGATCCTTGCTGGTTTGTCTCCGGTAATGCCCCTTCAATAGGTCTGAGAATCTGTATTATGTAATAGGTGAAGTGTCCCTGTGTGCATCATGGTGCAGCTTAAAACTGGTGCGCCTGGTGCAACTAGGGACAGTGTACACTATTACAATCCACGCGCGGCCCCATGCACAGCTGTGCAGTCTCACCTTCCCTGAAGGCAGCCATTCAGACAGAGCAACTGCTTGAAGCAGACTTTCAGTCTTTCACAGTGCACTTCAAAGCGAGGGACATAGATCTTCCTGCAGGCGTTGCAATGAGTGAATGTGCCCAACTGAAAGCGGATGCCTAAGGAGTCGATGTGACCACTCCTCTCTTGAGATGGTTGTCCTTAGGGGGGAGGTCCACTGACTGTGGCACCTCTTCGTCGCACACAGTGTGTCTCCTGACAACCCTTATGCCTTTGCACCCATGTCCACGCCCCCATGCAAATGATAGCACCATTGTTATATGTGCACCTGCGCTACCTGTTTTACAGAAGAGGCGCACAACCATCCACAGCCCCTTCTGTAATACAACAATGCCCTGGGATGGATAAAACTGGTACACATGCCCATTAAGACCCCGGGCACTGTATATATTACATCCCCTAGTATTCAACCAAGTTTGCATTTTGAGTTTTTTGGGGTTCTTGTGACTAAAGCAGGTATGGCCTCAGCTCCTATGTTTAGTGCTTGGAATCTACATTGGACTTTTATTGTATTGTAATTACATGTCTATACTGCTATCTTATATAGACTTCTAGCTGCAGATTCCTTACCTTGAAGGAATCAGACTGGATCTGGAAACTTTACGTGGGCAGTACCCCTGCATTCTGGTAGGTGGCATTGTTCAGCGCCTAGTGGCATAGTCTATCTCTGAAGTTGCGTGTGCGGTTCCTATGTAGGTGCGTCACAGGTGACGTCTGTTCTTTTCTTTCTGCACCAGTCAGCGCAGATCCTGAGAAGAACTACCCCCCCCCCCAGTCTTTTTTCGACTGACCCTTTTTTGACTTTTTTCAAGACTTATCTCCTGATGTGTTGAGGATGTATGCTAGGAAAGCCGCTTTCAAGCCGTGTGGCGTCTCACTGATAGATGTCAGTGACAGAAACACATTTGATTTGCCTCTAGTGTTTCGAGTGTGACCACGATGCCAAGTTGCCGCACCATGCACTGCAAGGCTTTGAGGGAGTGGTCCCTCAAGCTGCTCGTCGTGCAACGCTCACAATCACAGTCGAGAGGTAGTTCCGGAGATCAGTCGCGGAGCCACTCCAAGTGCTTGCAGTTGAGGTCGTTGGGTAAGTCCCACAAACGCAAGAAGAAAAAAGTCAGAGATCTTCGACTTCACCCAGTCTGTCAAAGTCATCCGAGATGAGGGAGTGTCTTCTGCGCTCGAGGTTTAGCTCTGTAGTGGAGCCAGAGCCTGGGCCATCTCCATGCCTCTCAGAGTTTCTGGGAGCTGGAGTGACCCCCGCCAAGATACTTGAATTTTATAAGGCTGTGCACCTCAAGTTTGTCCCTGCCAGTCTGGCCCCTTGGATGGATCCGGAGAGGCACTGGTCGAGCCACCTCAACCTTCTCCGGCTCCAGTGCTAACCTACTGGCGCTGCCAATGCCTCACAGTGGTGCCATCCTCATTGTCATCCCCAACATTTACTCGGACGGTCTTCATTCGTCTCTGGCGCCGACTGGGGGCAGACACTCCCTATGATGAAGCCAGTTCCTTATTTCTATGATAGGCCTGGTTTGGGAGACAAATGGGAGAGGTCTGCGGACCTTTATGGATACCAGTCAGAGGACCCCGAGGACATCTGGTATGAGGATGTAGCAGATGCCAGTGGTTTAGACACCTCTCCTGACGTAGGCCTTGTCTCTCTGCTCTATCGCTACGGAGGAGGGTGCCTCATTTACAGTGGTGGTGAGAACAGTGACTTAGGTCCTAGACCTTACTCTACCCTTGCGGCAATCCAGGCAAACATCTTGACGGAGGTGCTTCAGCTTCGAGTTCCCCTTTCCGATCCATTGCTCCAATTCAATGAAGCGGTTACTGATGTCCTATACTGTGCCTGGTCCAAGCCCTGTACGTGGGCTCCTGTGCATAGGGCAATTGCCTGCCACCATTGCCCCACCCCAGGGGACCCCAGTTTCCTTATCCAGCTCCCGAACCTCCTGAAAGCTTTCATTTTACCACAGCCAAAGCTGCAACCACTGTTAGCTCGCAGGGTACCTCTCCTAGATATGTCGGACAGCAACGTGGGATTCACTGCACATGTTAACAGAGCGCAACTGTCTTGACAGTCAGTTCCGTTGGGAGAGGCATTTTGCCCGCTCAGTCCTACAGGACTATCTAGTATAATCTGTGTTGCAGCCCCACCTCTGTGAAGGTATCGATTGGGTGTCTATTCTAAGATAGAGAATATTTGCCTAGAAGCCTCTAACAGTTGAACAAATTACTTACCTTCAGTAATGCTTTATCTGATAGTACCTGTATCTAGCTGCCGATTCCCTACCCGACCCACCCATCCTCCCCTCTTTGTGAATTGATTCAGACTGAAGCGCTGTTCTCTTTAACAAACCAGTAGTCCCTGTTCTTCGTGACTCTGTGCTTCTGGCATTGAAGACATCATTACACTGGTGTAGTGCCCATATAGGCACCAAGCATGTAAGTTCTGGAGCGAACAGTGCCACGTGAAGCTGAACGACCCCACCTACCATTGCACAGGGATACTAAACACAAAAATTTGCTGGATGCAGTCTGACTCCTGGGGATATTCTAAGGTTGGGAATTTGGGAGTAGATGGTCTCTACCAGGTAAGGTGTTACTAAAGGTTAGTAACTTGTTCTATTACCCCTGACCAGACATGCAAGAGCTTTATGGCAGGTAGTACACTACTCTGTAACCCCAGTTATTGCTTAACCCAGTGGTTATTGATTACTTTTCTAAATGTGTTTTTATAACATTGCTTTAAAATAACGATGTATGGCTTAGAGTATGTACATAATAGATAAGCCTCTTGGTATTCGTGATGGATATTAAAGCAACAGTTTGTGTATTTGTTTTAAACACTTGTGTCCTTTTTTACTGGAAGAAATGCATCTTCGATTGTTGCACCTGAAGTGGAAAAATAATTCTTCTGTCCAGTATATTTGGCTGCATGAGGCACATTAAACATGCAAAAATAGAGAAAACTCACTATAGCCTTTTATCGTTACTTACTGCCTACCGATAGGAAAAAATCCATAAAAAAAAAAAACATTATAAATTACTCTCACCCACTATGACGAAGCATGCCACTGGATAAACCTAGAGTCCTTGTCCAGATATCTTTATTGATCTGGGTGAGCTCAACTTTGATAGTCAAAGAGCTCTTTAATGAGTTTATGTGGAAGGATCTGAATTTTAAAACTGCCTAAGTAAACTCTTTCACAATGTATTCTTAGGATCCTTTGGCAAGGTTAAAGAAAAGCGATGATGTCATGGAGTATGCCGCTTTGACATTGCTCGGTTTACATTTTTCAGTCTTACAAGTTTGCCTGTACATTCAGGAGGCTTTCCTCCGGATGTTATTATTTGAGAGATCCCTATCATTTCTCCTATTTTAGTGTAGTTGTAGTCCTTCATTGCTGTATACTTTGTGTTCATTTTGCCTCATTCACTCACGTTCAGTACAGCATGCCATTCATACAATCAATGCTGCGACTTTCTTTATATATGTATTGGTTGATTCGTTTTTGAAGCATGGGCCTTCGAAGCTCCTCTGTGCTCTGCAGCTTCACCAGATACAGAACATAGAGAGTCAAATAGGTCTTCTGCGGGTATGAACCTTTGACAAGTGTGACTACAAGGTCCCCCTCCTCTTATGCTCTAGTACATGCAAGAGTTTTCGAATGGATGCAGTTTCCCACAGATTTCTCCCCTTATTAATCCTCATTTCAGGCTTCATAACTGTCTGGAAAACATTTTCACCTGCAGTGACTCACCAGCTTCACCACGTTATGCCACTCAGATCCTGCTGTGACTCTGCCTCCATGCGTGATGTCATCAGAACATACTGGATACAATTCGGTGCGCTGACAGCAGTTATGCTTTTTCACACCTCATCGATGCTGTCAAACGTTCCGAATCTCACTGACCAATTCCTCTGCTACTCAATAGCATGGTGTTTAAAGACTAAAGGCTTCAAGCCTTGCAGTCAGTGCAAGACGATGATGTCTTTCATATCCTTTTGATTGCTGTATGTAGTGTCTGGGGTTGGGAAATGACTTTACAGCATGTGAATCTTGAGCAGCCATACCTCCAAAGGATATCAGGAAGCAGTAGGCAAAGATTTTCTTCAGGTCTTGGGGAGACTTCCAAGAGGATGTCCTCTCCCCAAGTCACTTTCCAGGGAACATTTTCCTGTGAAATCCTTCAGCGAAAAATGCCAGATAATGGAGATGTCCTCTTCCTTGAATAGGCAATCCCTTTGCAGGGACCCTTTGGAGTGTCAGTGTCCTTTCCAGACTCCACACACTACCTCGACATGGAATTCTCACTTGCTCCCCAAACATCTAAAATAGTGAGACCAATGTTTTCTGTACCCTCCGTTGAGCCCTGTGCAGGTCGAGACCTTCTGGCTATCGATGCTGGATGGTTTCAGGATGGGAGCACAACCCTCTGGGTCATTTCCCTGGAGGGTTGAGGGGTCGATGGGTCGACAGACAATGGACTAGCTACAGGTGACTCACTCTTTCTGTCCTCCTATCTGTCACTAGAGAGTCTAGTTGTTCTGCGGTCTTCTAAGTGAAGCAGAACCCAGCACCCTCCCTAAAACTTCCCAGCTGGATAGGCAAGGAAACTGCGATGCCTTATTTTGCAAGGTTTTTGCCTCAGTAGGTTTGACTCTCCACATAGCTAATGCCACTTATGTTTCTGCTGTGCACTCCCTTCAAGCCCCCTCATAGCCACTCTTTGCAGCTTCTCACCCTCAAGATGGTGCTTCGTGTAACCATGACATCGACACAGCATGTTAGTGAGCTTCAAGCTGTCTGAGTCAAACTGCTGTACATCCCCTTCTTCCTGAGAAACGTTTTTGCAGACACAAGTTTCTTTCTTGCTTGTGACTTTGTCCCACATCAGCCAGAACATCTCCTGGCCATCATTTTATGCTTCATCTCACACCTCTGAGGAGGAGGAGTCTCCATCACCTAGACCCCAAGAGAAAGCTGAGCTTTTACATAGAGCATACACTGGTCAGACAGCTCTTTGTTGGGTTCTCCTAAGCGGAAAAAGGCAATGCTGTGCACAAGAGAACCAATCTTCTGCTGGATCGTGTTCTGCATTAAGATCTGTTACGCACAGGCTAAAATAAAGCCTCCTGAAGGACCTTGATGTTCATTCTACTAGTGCCAACGCTGATACATTGGCATCCGGAGTCCTTGTCCTGGATATTTTACAAGCAGCTACGTTGGGCGTCCCTCCATAAGTTCACAACATCCCCTCTCAGTAGACCTGAACAGTCTGGTCTGCTCAGAGGGGCATTTTGCTCACTTTATCCTGCAGGACTTTCTGGTTTGGTTCTAGCCACAGACCCATCCCCAATAGGAACTGCTTTGGTATCTATTCTGAAGATGAGGAATCTGCGGCTAGAAGTCTCTATCAGAAGAAGAGGCTGTCTAGCTGCAGATTCACCACCTACATTCCCTTCCTTCCCGTTCTGTGATTGGACTCTATCAATATTAAGAACCCAAGAATAGAAATCTGCAAACCAGTAATACTAATTTGCTTGTAGGGCTCTGTGTCTGGGGCGTAGACACTCCTCAAAGCAACTAACATCAGCATTGCAGGAGTGGCACCTATGTAGGCTCTGCACCTCATTTCTGGAGGAGAACGGTGCCAGTGCAGAACTGGACAGTGTCACCTACTGAGCGCTGAGGAACTGCTGAAACTTTTTCAGATCCAGTCTGACATCTGGCTGGAGAATGTTCGTAAGGTGAGGAATCTGCAGATAGAGTTTCTATCAGAAACAGATTTACTGAAGGTAAGTAACTTGTTCTTTAGGAAGAAAACCAACTCCTGGCAGAGTTTGTGGGGCTGTGGCTCGCACAGTAGGCCTGGTTTCCGTCTGTGCCAATTCCAACAACAGTATGGGATCGTCTATGGTTATTCTAGGACTGTGCAGTCTCAATAAGGTAGGTGTATCAGTCCGCTCAAGCGCTACAGTAGCTATCACTCCTTTCAGTACAGAGGTGTATTGCCAAAAGGAGTTTTAGTCCCAACCATCCTCAACCGCTTTTGTTGCTTACAGGCCCTTTTGACCCATCACCCCCCCTCAAAAAACATCATCCACTGCCAGCGTAGGGAAGAGTCTCCCATTTTGTCACTCTGTCAGAAGCAATCATGCTAGGTGATCCAGTTGATCTGCCAGGGTTATGTCCTTTCGTTCGTATCATCCCCACCACACCACTTGTTTCCCATAGAGAACCTTCAGGTTCACACATCAAGTTCTGGAAGCAGAATTCCTCGCATTGTTGGAAAAGGGGTCATAGAAGTGGCACCTCTGCCAAACAGGAGCACTGAAATCTATCCCTTCATTTCTTTGTCCACAAGGAGCCCTGAGGTCCCAACTGGTTTATACCACTTTCTAAACCTGTTGATCCAGCAGGACAAGTTCAAGATGCTGTCCTTAAGCCTGAGCCCCTTGACTGTGAACTTGAGAGATTGGTTGGCATCCTTAGACCTCCATGGCTCTTACTTCAGTCTTCTGATTCTCCACACTATAGATGATACTTGAGTTAGTTTCATGGAGAAATCCCTATATTGCTGGTTTGTGTTTTTCCATTTGGACTGATGATAGCACTACTACTCATCTTAACAAAGATGCTCGTGGCTGTTCAAGCTTTGCTACTGATATCTGGAGTTCATCTGATTAGGTAGTTATGTGTCTGGTTGGTGAAGTCTTCGTCCCCAACTGTAGCCTAGGAACATCTGCACCAGTGAATGTCTCTCCTCCAGAATCTGGGCTTTATCATCAATTTCTAAGCACAAATGAGGTCCAGTGAGAGTGATGAGAGACAAATGATGCATTACTCCCAACCTAGTACAAAAATACAAAAGAAATGCCTCCGGTCTACATGGACCTGTTACAAGGCAAAAATAAGTCTCTTGATTTAGAAAAATCCCTACTTCTAAGGGGAAAACCCTAACCCATGTTCATCAAACTGTTTTTTCTTTGCTAGCAATGTCCTAAAGTTCCATTCCCTGATAGAAGCTGGCTTGTATTGGGGGTAGGAGGGAGTGCTCCACGCATTCGTTTTTGAAGGTCTTCCCTCATTGTCAGAAGACATCAGTTATTCCGGTAATGCTTTGGATGTGTTGACTCTCATTCAGATCCCAGTGCTGCAAGGTTTCGCCTCTTGGGCCTGATAGTCTTTTGCATCCCATTGGCGCCTCAAACAAGATGGCAGATAAGTGCTCTCCAGTGGTGCCTGAGGTGGCAGTGGCTGCAACACCAGTGATGTCTCTTGGCTCAGGTGCAGATTTTCCAGTGGTAGCATCAGGATCAGCACTAGTGGATGGACCACTCCAACATTTTAAAACATTTTTGTTAGAACTGGGGGTTTCCAGTTGTCAGAGTATGCACTTTGTACAATCAGAAACCACCACTCTAATCAGGGAAGCTAGATACACACCAAAAGAAAACATTTGCTCACCCTCTGATAGCTTGGCACAGAGCAGTCAGGCTTAGCTAAGAGGCAATGTGTAAAGTCATTGTGAAACACTCGCGCACAAATCCAATAAGTAGAAGTAGACGTATGATTTTTAAAAAAAGATTAACTCAAAAAGTAGTGCTCAAGTAAGTAAATGGCATTTAGAGGTTACTTGAGGTCATGCTGGACCTTGGTAAATGCTAGGTTCATGCCGACCGCAACGAACAGCAGGCCAGCTACACGACTTGCGCAGGTCCCTCTGAAAAAGTACCTTCGATGGGAGAAGTGTCAATGTCGAAGACTCGTTACGTGGAGCAGAGGAGGTGATGCGTAGATCCTGTGGATGGAGCCGATGCGTCGGTTCCGATCTGCACAGTCAGTGAAGGGCTAGTCGATGAACACCTTTGCAATGTAGGTGATGCATCGCTGTTGAGCCGCGCACTCGGAGAAGCGTTGGCATCGAGCAGCACTGAAGGTGGACGATGCGTTATTGTTGGTGTTCCGATTGGCAGAACAGCGTTGATGCTATGTGTCTGATGGATCAGAACAAAAGAAGTCACCTTTCAAGGGCCCAGGGCTGGATTGACACCACTTGGTAGGGCAAGACTCACAGATTTCAGAGTCCTGTTGCTGTTGCAGAGTTGAAGGGAGTTTTTGATGGCCCTGAGACAGACCAGGGTGCAAGCGAGCAAGCTGTTGGAGTCACTCTGGGTTTAAGTGAGATGGATCCAGTCCTTGTCCTCAGAAGGGCAGAGATCAGCAGGCAGCGCAGTAGCTCAGCAAAGCAGGGAGCAGTCCTTTTGGGCAGCAGTCCAGCAGAGTGGCAATCGTTGTAGCACAGCAGTCCTTACTCCTGGCAGAGTTCTTCACAGGTCGTCCAGTACTGTACTGTCTTGTTAGGGTCAGAGGTCAAGTACTTATACCCAATTGTCTATGAAGTGCACTGGTTCCCCTTTCTTTCTAGCCCTGGCTCCAGACTATAAATAGGGGGTAATCAGCCCATTGTATAGGACACAGGAACCTGCCTAGTCAGGTGTGTCCGCTCCCTCTTCCTGCCCAGGAGAAGCTATCAGAATGCAGATGAGTTCTGTCACACCCACCCTTTCTATGTTTGTGGCTTTCTGGGGGAATGCACAAAGTGTAACTGTCACCAATGCCAGATGTGTATTGGAAACTAGCTGCAAGGCATAGAGCAGTATGAGCAGAGAAATACCCACTTTCTAAAAGTGGCATTTCTAAAATAGTAATGTTAAATAACTAGCTGCAAGGCACAGAGCAATATGAGCAGAGAAATACCCACTTTCTAAAAGTGGCATTTCTAAAATAGTAATGTTAAATCCAACTTTACCATGAAAGAGGATTTATCATTACTATTCCAATGATATGAAACATGGCATAGCTACTCCAATTACAGCTTAAAAGTGTAATAAGGAATTCCCGATGTTTACCTATGACAGGAGTAGGCCTCACAAGAGTGAAAAACTACCAGAACATGAAAAACTTAAGTATGTGTCCTAACTTTTACTTACACAGCACACTGCTCTACGGGCTACCTAGGGCCTTCCTTAAGGATGACTTATGTTTAATTAAAGGGAGTTTAAGGTTTGGCAAAGGGTGTTAAATGCCAAGTCGAAGTGGCAATGAACTGCACACATAGACCCTGCAATAGCAGGCCTGAGACTTGTTTAAAGGGCTACTTAAGTGGGTGGCACAATGCGCGCTGCAGGTCTACCTGTAGCATTTAATGTACAGACCCTTTGTACATGGTATACCACTTTACAAGGAACTCACAAGTAAATTAAATATGCTAATTGTGTATACACCAATGATAACATGTTTACAGGGGAAGCACATGCACTTTAGCACTGGTCAGCATTGGTAAAGTGATATGAGTCCTAAGACCAGGAAAAAGATTCAGCAAAAAGTGGAGGGTAAAAGGCTAAAAGTTTGGAGTGACCCTTTAGGAGGGCCATTGTCCAACACTTATATTCCTAGGGTTACTTTGGTCATGGGAGACTTCTTGCTGGGCTGGGGAGCACATATTTGCAACCTAATTGTGCAGGGTTTTTGTCTGGTGTTGGAGTGGCACCTTCATAAAAATGTGCACAAGCTGCGGACAAGTCTCCTTGACCTTTCTCCCTTCCAGCTGATGAAGCAGTGTCCAGATTCTGTCTGGTAACACCACCCCAATCTACTATTTCAGAAGGCAGGGTGGTGTGCAGTTGTAGACCCTTACTGGAAAGAGATTTGCCCATAGACATGGGTGATCACCTTGCAGGCTCTCTCAATATGAGAGTGGGTGCTTGGTCGCCTTTCACTGGAGGGTTATGGGTAGAAGCAGTACCTTTAAAGTCATCTGCTCTACATTGTTTTCCATGTAGGATCTCTTCATCACACCCCAGAACAGAACGTTTCCTCGGCTCTGTTCCGTACACTTATCTCTAAATAGTGTGGGGTGTTTTTCTCTTCCTTTTGCTTCTTATGTCAAAACTGTGAAAGGTGTGGTAGCATTGGCCACAGCTGCTTTTGGTCTTCCCAGACTGGGCAAATTGGGTTTAGTGTGCCGCTCTGTTGGGACATACAATTTTACCAAGTTTTCCTTTCCCACACAGGATGGACTAGCTCTTGCGGCTGGGTAAATCCAGTCCTTCTCTCCAGCCCCATTAGTTACTCCTTCATGCTTGGACATTGAGCAATGCATGCCCAAGTTCTGATGCCTTCCTGCTGAAGTTACATGTCATCATGGCTGCAAAGAAACCCGCTCCAATATCGATTTGTGCAGGTCACTGGACCAAGTTTATTTAATGGTGCAAAGATCTAGCTACTTTTAAATATCTCTTTTCTGATGTCCTGTTTCCCTGTACCCCTTGCACAGAAGGCCCTGGCAGTGGCTACCAGGAAGAGCTATCTGGCTGCCATGTTGGTCTATATTTGTATCCCTGTGCAGCCATCCTTGTTTACGTTGCTAATAGTGGTGCATCTTTTCTCCCGCGTTCATTATTCTCAGCAGGAGCTGAATTTTTGTCTTGAGTTATGGAAAGGCAGGCCTTTTTGAGCAAATGCACAGTTGCCATATTTGACTTTGTCGCGTGAGCTCTCATTATCCTAAATGAGACTACTGGATTTCTAGGCAGCAGGATCGATAACGATGTGGGGGACTGAGTCTGACCCATGTTAGAAATGGGGTCTTTGGTTGACAGTCTGGTTACCCCCTGTTCAAGCAAGGACCCTCACTCTAGTTAGGATAAAAGAGAATCACCCTCAGCTAACCCCTGCTTACCCCCTTGGTAGCTTGGCAGAGCAGTAGGCTTAACCTCAGAGTGCTAGGTGTAAAGTATTTGTACCAACACACACAGTAACTTAATGAAAACACTACAAAATGACCCAACACCAGTTTAGAAAAATAGGAAATATTTATCTAGACAAAACAAGACCAAAACGACAAAAATCCAACATACACAAGTCAAGTTATGATTTTTTAAAGGTTTAAAATAAAAAGAGTCTTTAGGTAGTTGTAACACCACACTAGCGCTGCTAGCGTGAAAATGTACCTGGTTTGCGTCAAAAATAACCCCGCACGGGTGGTGTGCGTCGAAAGTAACCCTGCACGGCTGTGTGCGTCGAAAACAACTCGGCACGGCGGTGCGTGTTGAAAAAGCCAGCCACACGACGATCCGAAAGTCCCGCGGCGCAGGGTGCGATCTCTCAGCCTCCGTCAGCGATGCTGCGCGTCGTTTCTCCTGCTCCGGGCGTCGGTTTTTCGGTCGCGTTTCCTGCGGCGTCGTTTCTCAGCTGCGGAACCGGCGTCGCGTCGTTTTCTCAGCCGCGATCGGATTCGCGTCGATCTTTTCTCCGCACGGCGCTCGGTGCGTGTATTTTTGTCCTTAGGCTGCCAGCCTCTCCTTTCAGGGTCCCAGGAACTGGAAGGGCACCACAGAGCAGAGTAGGGGTCTCTCCAGAGACTCCAGGTGCTGGCAGGAAGAAGTCTTTGCTATCCCTGAGACTTCAACAACAGGAGGCAAGCTCTACATCAAGCCCTTGGAGATTTCTTCTTCAAGATGGAAGGCACACAAAGTCCAGTCTTTGCCCTCTTACTCTGGCAGAAGCAGCACTGCAGGAAAGCTCCACAAAGCACAGTCACAGGCAGGGCAGCACTTGTTCCTCAGCTATCAGCTCTTCTCCAGGCAGAGGTTCCTCTTGGTTCCAGAAGTGTTTCTAAAGTTTGTAAGTTTGGGTGCCCTTCTTATACCCATTTTAGTCTTTGAAGTCACCTTTCTTCAAAGGGGACTCACACCTTCTTGTGAAATCCTGCCTTGCCCAGGCAAGGCCTCAGACACACACCAGGGGGCTGGAGACAGCATTGTCAGAGGCAGGCACAGTCCTTTCAGATGAGAGTGACCACTCCACTCTCCCTCCTAGCAGAGATGGCTAATCAGGAAATGCAGATCACACCCCAGCTCCCTTTGTGTCACTGTCTGGTGTGAGGTGAAAAACAACCCAACTGTCAAACTGACCCAGACAGGGAATCCACAAACCAGGCAGAGTCACAGAATGGTTTAAGCAAGAAAATGCTCACTTTCTAAAAGTGGCATTTCCAAACGCACAATCTTAAAATCAACTTTACTAAAAGATGTATTTTTAATTTGTGAGTTCAGGGATCCCAAACTCCACATGTCCATCTACTCTCTAGGGGAATCTACACTTTAATCATATTTAAAGGTAGCCCCCATATTATCCTATGAGAGAGAGACAGACCTTGCAACAGTGAAAACGAAATTGGCAGTATTTCACTGTCAGGACATATAAACCACATTACTATATGTCCTACCTTATCCATACACTGCACCCTGCCCTTGGGGCTACCTAGGGCCTACCTTAGGGGTGCCTTACATGTAAGGAAAGGGAAGGTTTAGGCCTGGCAAGTGGGTACACTTGCCAAGTCGAATTTACAGTGTAAAAATACACATACAGACACTGCAGGGGCAGGTCTGAGACATGATTACAGAGCTACTTATGTGGGTGGCACAACCAGTGCTGCAGGCCCACTAGTAGCATTTGATTTACAGGCCCTGGCACCTCTAGTGCACATTACTAGGGACTTACTAGTAATTCAAATATGCCAATCATGGATGAACCACTTACATACAATTTAAACAGGAGCACTTGCACTTTAGCACTGGTTAGCAGTGGTAAAGTGCCCAGAGTAACAAAAACAGCAAAGTCAGAGTCCAGCACACATCAACAACCTGGGGAACAGAGGCAAAAAGTTAAGGGAGACCACGCCAAGGATGAAAAGTCTAACAACCCACTTGTAAAGAACTCTGTCACCCTAAATCTGGTTTTTGCTCCGGCTACCTAGCAGTGCCTCATTTCTCCCAGGGGGAGGAAGTGATTAGGCAGCCGAGCGCATGACATCTTTGGAACTTCTCAGGGAAGTCGTGGTCACTCAGATCCAAACCAACTCTCTCATTTACAATATGGTCTCATATACAAATGACAAAGACAGTATAAGTTTTATATAATGTTTTAATAAAACGACTGTATTTTAGATAATAAGGCGTGAGCCGCAATAACCAGAACAATACAACATAGTAGGATTGAAATAGTCACCAGGAGAGTAAAACATAAGAACAAAGCTATCATATTGCCTAACAGTTTCTACTCTCCCTCTGCTTGTTCTATTTAGAGCACAGCATGTTAAGCTTCTAGCTTGCCTTTCTGAATCACTGGGGAGACATAAGCCCTCATACCTGAGCAAAGGCCTGTGATCTGGTTCAGCATCTGCAACGAGGCAGTCCGCGTCTAGTTGTGGGTCTCTGGTCGGAATCTCCCTCTTGCATGTATTGGGACAAGGAAGTGATTTTATAACTAACATGTCATCGTGATCACAAAATGTCCCTACGCAGGAATGCCAAATCTAAACTCCTACCACGTCTATCGGCAATGTACCAGACTGTATCCTTGACTGAAGCACAGAGTGAATGTTATGAAGAACTCCAGTGCTGAAGTAGGCAAAACAGTGTGTTATGAATAAAAAACAACACCGTAGAACTGGCTATTTGAAAAATAACAGTACGAAGCCTAATAAAAAGCATTTAGAGCAAAGTGCACAGAGGCTCTAAGCTGTCAGCAAATGAATAAAATACATTCAGGGCAAAGTGCACAAAGGCCTAAAGCCTGAAGCTAATGCGCAAAGTATACGTAAAACTAACCACACTACACCCTCCCCTTGTCGGTAGCAAGTGGTTCCAATAACATAAAAACATGCCCCAAACATAAACAATATATTTCGACAAGGTAAGAAGACAACAAAGTCATAAATTTAGGAAACATGTGACGATAAAGCCAAATTCAATATAGTGTCAACTTTGCCGAAGAACAAAATCCAATTGTCAGACAGAAGCAATAGAACGTAGGAGCTCCTCCACTTCGATATATGTTAATATCGGAAGATCCACGCCACAAAGTACCATGGAGCAGGTGTGTTCCAAAGCCCCAAAACCATTCAGGGCGGCACCCCGTTCAGGGCCAATGAAAGAGACAATACCATCTTCCTCCAGGAAGGGAATATCATAAACTGCCTCACGAAGCAAACGCAACCGTAGTGCACAAGTCTTGGAATGAGCCCTAATCGGGAACATCAACAGATCAGGATCGACCACTGGAGGGCGCTGCAGTGAGAGACAGAAAGCCAGTGCATGTTCAAACGAGCACCAAAGGCACTGAAACACGGGTTGCACACAATCCAAAACCAGTCTGAATGACAGAGACCAGTCACACTCCAAATGGCCCAGGAGTGTAGCTCCAAAATGCTGCATCATGCGTTCACGACACAGCTGCGCTGACTTGAGCAGCAATATAGGATCTCGTCGTGGCGGGACAGCCATTGCGAAAAAATAGCAACAATAGCAAGACTCCAGCTAACAAAGCCAAAGTAATCGGGAAACCCCCAAAAATGCTTCCAAAAATAGAGTGTATAGCTGAAGGTATCAAACCGAATATGGAAGAGAAAGGTGTGAGCGAAACCAACACCAACGGCTTTGAAAAAATGAGCAATACCAGCAGTGCTGGATGCATTAAATATACGTCCCACAAGTTCACCAAAGTGACTTGGAAAGTTAGTATTCAAAAGGGACTGTATCTCCGCCGATGACCTTGCCACCTGAAGTGCGTAGGTCTCGCTAGCAGATGTAAGGGCCACATGCTTTTGAAACAATAAAGCTTTCAGCCGACTCAACTTGTCGAAATCAACCTTGGAAGTAGCAATATGAGGCCAGATGTCCGCTACCTCCCTAATTTGAGTGGGGGGAAACAACACATTCCCGCAGCACGTAACGGCCTTGTTGACAACGACAACGTAAACTATTCCGGCACGCATGCCACAGAGTTCGCTGTTAAGAACAATGTAACTGCCGTTAGAAAGCACCTGGAAAGTGTTTTTAATAACCGGGACTGGAACACCCTTTAAATAACAAGCTAAGTTAGCAATTGAAGCGTTACACGCTCCGTGCACGGACAGCTGTTTACAAACCATGGAATGGCTGACAGAAGCTTCGCATTCGCTACCGCTAAGAAAAGCCTCCCTCAAACCATTAACACATCTGTATTGTAAGGGAAGCTCCCACACCTCGTGTATGTAACTGTCTCCCAATAGTTCATATCTACCCACCGGAATGTGCTTCAAAAAAGAAGGAAATTGCAGAGTGGAGATAGGCAAATTAATAACCCCATGAATCAACCACTCAGCTGACGGAATCTCAGCCACCGTGAAAGGCAGTTTCTCCAATTTCTCAATATTCAACATAACATATGTCGCTTCCTTTTTAGCCATCAACTGTTGTTGACGAGTCAAATTAAAGGAGATAAAGATCTCTCTGGCACGAATGTGCTGCCATGGAACGCGACCCGCCTTCAAGGTCTGAAGAGTCCAACACAGCTGCATGATGGACCATGTCTGACTCTGCCCATGATATAAAGAAGACATGTCCGATTTAATAATGTCAATAGCAGAGGAAACAATGCTGTCAATCGTGTAAACACGGTCAGAAAGGGTATGCATGCCATTATCAACAACAGACAGTCTGCAGCAGATTTTCCTGATCAATCTGCCTCAACCGGGCTGCAGCCTCCTGTTGTGAAAGTTTTCAAATCTCATTATAAACTTCGTATAAAAACCTTTTCTTCCGTGGTACCTTGGGACCTGACAAAAAATCTTGTAAATCAGTACCATTAGACAGTAACTTGAGATGTGATTTAACTGCGTCCAGCGTGGATGACTTCAACCATTGTTGACAAAGCTTCCCCACGCTGTACGTAGTTATAATATCAGCATGTTCTGGTGAAATGTAACGAGGGTCTGCCCTACTAGTCCTGAACCCCCCTGAAGAGGTGACAAAACGTTGATGACACTCATTAGTGTCTATGGGCCATAATAACCACCCGCCCGGATGTAACGATGAAGTGTTAAGCGTACCATTCTGGACCCAATGCGTAAATTCACTAAAAGTAGCATTCACATAGTGCTGCTAGTTGTTTAATTTGGAAGGGACAGGTATACTAGGCAAATTCAACTCTCTAATTGTCGCCAAGCCCAAACAGCTAGTCTGTTGTACCGTGTCATTGAGGAAAATCATCTGCACAGGGATAAGACATGCTCTAAATAATGTATCCCTGCCTTGCATCTGCCAATTTTTCGTACCCCAAACACTTCAAGTCAACAGTCTTTAACCAGTATTCATACCCCTCGACCAAAAGTTTAGATACAAACAAATTTGAATATAGTAATTTAGTATCGGTCAATAAAATTTGCTTATTAGAATACGGTGCAACTTTAAAATAGTAAGACTTAGCATTCCGCTGATCATGCCCAGAAAAATATGCAAATTTATCATAATACGTTTTCGAACTCCCTTGTGGAGGAGTCGAGCAATGTTCCCATTGCACATAATTAAATATGGACTTAGGGCTACTAGCTTTATGAATAAAGTGGTGTCCATAATAGTTGTAGCAAAACAGGTCACCATGATTATCTCTAAATTGGTAAGCATCTTCATCGTCATAGACAGTATAATATTGCAAATCCGTTAGCATAGAATCTACTGTCTTCACATCCCAATCATCAGAAACAATGCCTGTTATAACAATATCATTCATTGATAACTTGAGGACATACGGTATTTGAATCAATTCAGTGGGACCATAGATATCAAACATTACTTTATCCCACACAATCCCATCCGGAATCGGTATTGCAGAAATGTTCACATTGGACAAGTCTCTTCGAACCATATGAGACGAAAAATGTGGTCTCAACACAGTCTCCACGTGCTCAATGTCTGATCGATCAGGAAGAAAATGACCATGTATTACTAGAAAAAAAGTAACTACAAATCCCAGCCATAAAAAAAGAGTCATTACAGCCATAAAAAGCCACAAATAGTTCCAAGGAAAAACAAAATATGTGCGTTTAAGCCAACCCAGCAGCTTACGTGGACCTCGGACAGAAGACATCGAAGACGAGGAGTTGGACACTGCTTCATCAGCGTCGTTGAAGCAGCCAGAGGCAGTTCTTGCAAAAGGTGCAACTGTGAACAAAGAAGCAGATGGAGGCTCTCTCCTAGGCACGCTATAAACCACATGTTCAGAAACATCAGTAGAACGTACAGCAACTTGATCAAAAGATTCCATATTAATCATTGTCTGTGGAACAATCGCAAGATCATCTTCCACCCTCCCCAAGCTCGGAGAGGAAACGGCGTCGGTGTAAATCACCTGCAGCGGGACTTATTCCCCAGTAGTGAGAGGGATGCCGGAACTACTGGGTGTCCCTCTTGGTCTGCTGTGCAGAATCGGCCACATGTTGTAACTTGACATTATCAATGGAAACAAAGCGATTTCCTTTGGCCCCTTGCAGCGGCGGTAAAATCACAGTTCTCGTGCCGCTAACCCCTAACACGGACAGGTGCTCGATAAGAAGGACCAAATTCTTTCTTTACTGTGACCTTTTTACGCACTAGATCCCCAGTCCTGGGTATCCAACCAGTTGGTGTTACTGGCTCATCCTTAATTCCTGAGGAGGCAGCACTTGCAGAAGAGTTATCTTCACGGAATTGTTGTAAATCCTGCAAAACAGTGACACAATCATTTATGTCAAAGGGCGTAACTGCCACCTCCACACCAGGACCATCTAGATCAGGAACATACATTCGTGTTCCAAACAGGCACTCATATGAAGTACGACCCCCCAGTGACCTTCTAGGCAAGTTATTAAGTGCTCTCTGTACTCCATATAGGTGGGCTAGCCAACTACGACCCGTACCTATAACTCTGGCCGTTAAGGATTGCTTTAAATCACGTTTAAACGCTCCACGACAGAATTTCCCTCAGGATGAAATGGAGACGAGAATTGGAGTTGGACCCCCAACGAACCCATGGTGTCCCTGAATGCCTTAGAGGCAAAAGCAGGGCCCTGGTCCGAATGAAAAGCCACAACTGCAAATGTATCGACAAAGATGCGCAAATCTTTAATAACAGTCCGAGCGTCAGCCGAGCGTTGTGGCCATACCCACACAAATCTGGAGCACGAATCTACAGCAACCAATATATATATGTATGCACTATCTGGTGTCAGCGGACCACAATGATCCAAGTACACACACTGTAACGGTTTGTTTGAAATCAGAAGGGGCGTCTGCTGCGGGCCTCTAGCCGACGAAGCTTTAATTTGTTGACAGACGTCACAACAAAGGACATACTGCTTCGTCTCTTTATAGAGACCAGGCCACCAGTAACGAGCCTGTAAAAGTGAAATCGTGGCAGCCACACCAGTATGTGCAGATGCCACCCCCTCATGTGCTGCAGATATTAATCGAGGTCTCTCAATTCTTTTCGGTAGTTCACGTACACCAATGCCTGGAATATTAACAACAGCATTTAGCGCACTACTCGAGCATTAACCATATTTAGAAGAAAATCCTTTAGGAAACGGCGTGCCATCAGCCGTAGCTTTTATGGCAGCTGAAATCTGTGTCTGGTTTGGAACACGAACGAGTCACTGCGGCCACAGTGGCGACAGCCACTGCCGACTTTGCGGCTTCATCAGCCAAAGTATTCCCAGCAACGTGTATTCCAACGCGCTGGTGTCCAAGTGTATGCACAACATGGACCTTAGGAAGCGTTTCTTTCAGATTCGCAACCTTACCCCACAACAATTTATGTTTAATGGTGTTGCCTTTAGAATCTCTGAACCCATTCATCTTCCAATAGTGCAGATATTCATTGAAAGACTGAACACAGTAGTAGGAGTCACAGACCAGCAAGGTCAAAATCGCCGGATCCGCGTGCTCCAACGCTAACAATAGAGCTTTGAGCTCAGCCAGCTGCGCCGTGCAATCTCCCAAGGTTTTAGTATAAGTATGTACACTTGCCCCTCCATAGTGCCGCTCATCACCGCACATGCAGCAGAATACTGTTGTTTAGTCCAAACCGCTGGTTGCGCAGAGCCATCGGTATACATGACCACTTGATATTGGTCAATAGGCAATGTGCCAGCAGGAACTGGGTACTGTATTTCATATTGAAGAAATTCTTGAGTCTGCAGTTTAGGGTCAAATATGTAATCTACATCAGTGGCTGTCAAAGACGTAGCCCATTGTATCCATCGCGGGTGTAAAGCTTTCGAATTAGGAACACTCACTTTTGTAACAGCCTCCAAAGCCGGAATCGGGGAAACGACAACGATGCGTTGGCCCTGGGCAAGCGGTCTCTCTTTAATCACAGCCATCTGTACTGCAGTGAGTATTTTCTCAGTCTGGGCAAATCGTTGTTCTGCAACAGAATACAAGTGGGACTTGTATGCAATCGGGACTGTCTCACCCTCATTAAAGGTGACATACGTAAACCCAACAGCCCCAGGTATCACCCTGATGACTAAATGTGTCTTATTGTCCCGTGTGTGTAAGTGTTTAACTGCTAAGAGATCCGTCTAACTCTCGCAGTATGTGTGTATGCTCAATCGTCCAAAATCTACTCGAAAAATTCGGGCGAATTAGTTTGTATAAGGGTTTTATACGCGTAGCATAGTCAGGAATGTAAGTTCTGCCAAAATTCAGAAACCCCAACAATGACTGGAGCTTCCGAACCGTATTAGGAGGCTGCAATAAAGCACATTTCTCCAAAAAATGTGGCGCTAGGCTCTTGCCCTCACTCGATAACTCATATCCCAGGAAAATGACACTGAGGAAGGCAATCTTTGATTTCTTAAAATTCAACTTATAGCCGATATCAGCAAATCCCACAACAATGCGCGATACGCGCCTTAGATGTTGCAGAATCTCATCGTCTGTCAAATATATGTCATCAACATATGATAACGCTTCAGGTTCCAACTCGTGTAGCATTTCAGTCACACGAGCCGAAAACAGTCCTGGGCTATTCTTATACCCCTGAGGCAAACAACAAAAAAAATTCTGAGAGCCAAACGCACTGAAACTGGTATAGTCCCGACTTTCGGGCGCTATATTTTGCCAGAAAAACCCATTTGAGATATCCAACGTTGTCTTGTATTTCTTACGCACTATATTGTTCATAAGCGCTGCGCTATGTGAATTCTGTATTGCATATGTGCGTGTGTGACTATTCAAATGTCTGTAATCCACCACTATCCTATATGAATGGTCCGGTTTAGCCACCATAAATAAGGGATTATTCATCGGCGAGACACAGGGCTCAATTACACCCTGGTACTCCAATTGTGTACGAATTTTCCGAACCGATGCCCTTGCCTTAAATTTAATAGGATACTGCGGCTGCGGCTGAGGTGTGCCCTTTATTGGAATTACATGATAAGGTGATTGTCTATCCCACCCCACATTATTTCTATATAGGGCGGGAGCCTGTGCTAGAGCCCATGTTTTACCATAGGACTCCGCTAGCTCTCTCGGAACAAGTGGTGAGAAGGAAGGTACTATAACATCCTCCCCAACCGGACAGTCGCGAACAAAGTCAGGTGGCCAATCCTGTTCGGCCAACAGAACATCATATGATTTTACCACATGGTCCCAAAAGATGGCGTGTACAATGCGGTCAATGTCCCCTTCTAATCGTAGAGTCACTTGATATACTCTATCAGGATCAGAGACTCGCATATCCGCCGTTTCGACTTGTATGAAGTCATCAGTTGCTTTCACCTCCAGATGCTCTAGAAGACTCCGGCGAACTATTGTGACCTCTGCCGCACTGTCTAACAGTGCTAACGCCCATGTCTTGTTCGTCAAGAGAACTCTCTTCTTGAGCGGCATGTCTAACTGAGACTGCTGCCACTTTCTTCTTTTTAAATTGCTGTTTTTGTTGCAGCGGTTTCTCTTCTTGTTTAACAGAAACCTCCGCTGAGCGTTGTGAATCCTGTCTCGGTTTCACGTACTCCGTCCTCCGCTCTAACCGCACACCTCTCTCACTTCTCTTCTCTGAGGAGTCCTGAAAGGAACGAGATTGGCGTGTATCAGTATATTGATATCTATCAGGCGTCTTCAAATTATCCCTATTCCTGAGATTATACCTATTCTGCGGGGTCTCCGGTTGCGGAGACTGTCCCCCATCTTTTTTAGGTGTTTGCTGTTTCTTTTCCCAGCGCTTTTTTGTACCCTCAGGTTGCTGTTGCTTAGCATTATCTTTATTATTTTTACCCTACAATTGGGGTTTCTGCGGTCTAGCCCCTAGGCTATCGCGACCAATACTTGAATATGTCTCTGCTATTATTCTCGGAAGTTCCCGCTCTTGATCAATCTGCGGAACATCCCGAAGACGCATTCGCACTGCTAGTGCTCCTGCCTCTCCCTTGAGATTACTCAAGATAATAGAAGAAACCGTGGCAAAATTGCCCATTAACTGCATGCCCAAATCTAAGGCAGGGGCAGCCCCATATTCATCTTGAATTTGTTTAAGCACTTCCGGTAAATTAGCTAAAGTCGGTGTACCGTGTGCTGTAGTGTAGAGCGTGGCAAACACCGTGCCCCATGTATTACAAAGGTCCACCGGAGGAACCATCCCATACGCCAAACACATCGTCAAAATTCTATGTTTATCCTGAGGTCCCGTATGGGGAAATACTGCTTCCAGCGTATTAATTTTCTGCACCAGCCAAAATGGAGTCTCCTCACGTTTAGCCGGCACCTTGCCCATAACTGAGTGTACAGTGGCCGGATTGATTCCCGGAACTACTGCTTGTGGGTGCGCCGGAGCAGCACGCGCTGCATTAGTATTTAATGTCTGCATCACAAACTGAACCAGTCTTCTGTATGTTGTTGCTAAGTCTATATATTAACGACGCACATCAGCCACTGCCAAATTTGCAACCGCAGGATATGGTGTGTAAGTAGCCAATAAAGGCCAGGTCGGACCATCATTACTCAACGGACCTAACCTCACTTGTGCTACTGTATGTGGGAGGGCGCCATCAAGCCAATTATGGTGTTCTTGATAAGATAGAGGTATCTCTAAGTAAGCGTAAGCCCTGTATTGTCCAGGGACATTCGCAACAGTGTATTCGTGAAAAGTATTTGTACCCCCATCAGCTGCTGGAAATACGACCCAAGAATAAAAAAGTTCTGTCCTATATGCTGCATGGGCGTCCACCACAAAAGTGACTGGACCCCCCTGGACTGTCAGTCCATGTGCTATCAAATGTCCTGTGAGCGGGTGACGCATATTGATTGCTATATTCACTACATTAGGATTCGCCATTTGCAAAAAATAGCTCTAGGTCAGAGAAGGCACACCAACATCGGGGTTTTTCCTTTCAAAGTTCAAGCTTGAACAACCAACCACTAAGCAATAGGACGTACCTATCCCGTGGTGGCGGAAACCCTCAGCCCCACGGACGTCTCCGCGTACGGAACCGAGGAGTCAAAATATATATATGAGACCGAGAGAGTCAGTCGGACCCAAACATTAGAGCCAGACCAATCGTTGGCGGCGCCATGTCGCGTGGGCTCTCATTATCCTAAATGAGACTACTGGATTTCTAGGCAGCAGGATCGATAACGATGTGGGGGACTGAGTCTGACCCACTTGTAAAGAACTCTGTCACCCTAAATCCGGTTTTTGCTCCGGCTAACTAGCAGTGCCTCATTTCTCCCAGGGGGAAGAAATGATTAGGCAGCCGAGCGCATGACATCTTTGGAACTTCTCAGGGAAGTCGTGGTCACTCAGATCCAAACCAACTCTCTCATTTACAATATGGTCTCATATACAAATGACAAAGACAGTATAAGTTTTATATAATGTTTTAATAAAACGACTGTATTTTAGATAATAAGGCGTGAGCCGCAATAACCAGAACAATACAACATAGTAGGACTGAAATAGTCACCAGGAGAGTAAAACATAAGAACAAAGCTATCATATTGCCTAACAGTTTCTACTCTCCCTCTGCTTGTTCTATTTAGAGCACAGCATGTTAAGCTTCTAGCTTGCCTTTCTGAATCACTGGGGAGACATAAGCCCTCATACCTGAGCAAAGGCCTGTGATCTGGTTCAGCATCTGCAACGAGGCAGTCAGCGTCTAGTTGTGGGTCTCTGGTCGGAATCTCCCTCTTGCATGTATTGGGACAAGGAAGTGATTTTATAACTAACATGTCATCGTGATCACAAAATGTCCCTACGCAGGAATGCCAAATCTAAACTCCTACCACGTCTATCGGCAATGTACCAGACTCTATCCTTGACTGAAGCACAGAGTGAATATGTTATGAAGAACTCCAGTGCTGAAGTAGGCAAAACAGTGTGATATGAATAAAAAACAACACCGTAGAACTGGCTATTTGAAAAATAACAGTACGAAGCCTAATAAAAAGCATTTAGAGCAAAGTGCACAGAGGCTCTAAGCTGTCAGCAAATGAATAAAATACATTCAGGGCAAAGTGCACAAAGGCCTAAAGCCTGAAGCTAATGCGCAAAGTATACGTAAAACTAACCACACTACAACTTCACTCTGAAGAAAAAAAATACTGTTGGTAATAACTTCAGCTTATAAAGTCGAAGAACTTTAGGCCCTCTCAGTACATTCCACTTTCAGTTTCCTACCAAGATTTGTTGGTGATCTCTGATGCTTCCTTCTCGATGTGGAATCTACCTTTCACAAGGGCCAGCCTGGTACCCTTCCCTTCTCCTTATCCCTCTAAAAAGGAGGAACCGTGTATAGCCATGTGGTAACCTATTAAATCATGTCTGATAAGATCTTTGTGATCTTCACCGTCGCTAACAAAGACAAGGCTGTGACCAAACACAACATTTTGCACTGGGCCATCCTTTGTATTAAGATATGCTATACTTTGAGCAATAAACCACCCTCAAATGGCCATAGGCAGCTTTTGCGGCTCTGGCCTCCTGTAGCGGACTTTTGCTGGGCAGTAACATGGTCATCTCTGCATGTGTTTGCCAAGCACTACTTTCTGAGGCTCAAGTCAACATTGATATGTATTTTGCCCAGGCTGTGTTCCATGATATTGTGTCATAATGATCACTACAGGGTGTTGCTCTAGAACATTTATAAAGTGAAGAATCTACAGGGTGGTGTAGCCATCAGAAAAAAGTTCATTTGGTAATGGTCTGATGGATACATAAGGGCCTATTCATAAAGATACATTTGGCAGTAAACTCTTGTTTATGACTGAATTTCTCCCAGTTATGGCTGCCTGGATTTCTTGCAGGCGTAAGCCCTTATAGGGGGCAGAGAACTCTTTCACAATTGCAGACATCTGTGCACTACTAAATCCCTCTGCAGCGGTTGGATTGAGGGTGTTCAAAGGCTTGGTTGCTCACAAACAATTATATTTGTGGATGTTCACAAACCACCATTCCCCTTTCCAGCCATTCTGCAAAGGATCATATATTTACTTTAACCAAGTGCTGCTATAAATGCATTGTCCAAGGGAAGAAGGGAACTAGAAAACCCTTTACATTTTAAATTGTCCATTACCACAGGGGAATCCATTCTCTCTGTATTGGATTCCATACAACAGAACTCGATGCAGGGGGGGAATGGATTCTAGTCTTGGAAATGACCTGATATCTCAAGGAAACCCAATGTAAACCTGTTAGGCGCCGTTTTCTATGTAGACTGCTTCAACAGTTTGTGAATTCCAAACAGTAGTAAAATTGCACTCTAATGTAGATTTAAAAATCTACTGCGTTTTATTTTGTTCATAATTGATTATGTTAATTGACTAACATATGGATTAGTAATTAAAGAACACATATCACAGTTTCTGAACTAAAGTCTCCTTGCCATCTCGCTGCACGGTATCCTAAGAATAAGAACTAACTTAGTGAGCTCACTAATGCTATAGGCCAAAGTAGAACCAGTACATACAGTTGAAATACAGTGGTGTCTGTGTATATCTGTGCTTGGGTAAAACTATCACCAGGACCCCTTTATAATGTTAGAGAAGCATCAAATTTAACTATTTTCCCCCATACTCCGGTGCTCCCAATTTTATGCTCGACCTGAATCTGGGCAACTGCTTTTAAAGACAAAAAATAGATATTGATCGAATCCTACACTGCCCCCATTTACATTTGTGATTCTTCGTTGTAGTTATACACGTAGCTTAATGGCACCCATACTGGGATTATCTGTGCTTTGTGGCCAGAAGATTACTTTACCAGTGAAAAGTACTCCCATTTGTCATAATCACACGTGCCCTAAAACCCCCTGCCCCAACTAATTTTGGCTGGGTTCAATGTGACCATCATTCGTGGTTAACCTTTTGGTACCCATTCACTGGATGAGGGACAACTCACCACAGCTTCAAGTGCATTGTCTGGGGTTTTCAGCACACACCGGACGTTATATGCATCATGGTGTGGAAGAAAGTGTTCTTTGTAAATTGAAGTCTTCCTCTAGGCTTCGTAGGTCAAATTGATACGCACCTTCATGCACAGAAAATAGCCTTGTTCTTTGTGACCAAAGAGGGAGATTGGCTTGGCTTCCAATAGAAGTTTCAATCTGAGTCCCAAACCAGTACAGGTTCTTCTACCCCTCTGATCTGTCAAAAAGTTAGAATGCCCACTCTGTCAAGATGAGCAGGCAATATCCCAACCCTCTTTAGTGGGACCTATATGAGGATACAGCGGAGTAACTTTTTCATCACTGAGTGTATCCCTCCATTCCACCCCTTTTTTATTTCTATTTACTTTTCCAAATGAAGAGGACGAACTGAAGGGTAGCAAGTAAATGTCACTTCTACATTGTTCTTATTGTTGCCTTGTACCCCAGAACGTTTTAATCTGGGAAGACTTTTTTCCATCACCCAGAGTCTTCCTTCTTACTTTTTTCCATCACCCAGAGTCTTCCTTCTTAAGAGCTCTCGCCCACCCTTATGAGCTTATTACGTACAGCCACCAATGATGGTGTTAGAAGCTTTTCTGCTAATACCTTGCTGTTATTCACATAACTAGGTCTCCATCTTAAAGGTCCACCTTATAAAAAAAAAAAAAAAGTGCATAGGTTTTAATCACCAGCCTTCTTTTTTGTCACTTATATTTGGTAGCAAAGTTGAATGCAGGAAATAACATCTTCCAGCGATCGGTGCCTAATGCAATTCTTAAATATTTTTTTCGTATTAAAAATGTAATTTAGTGGATATTTTTTTTTAAAGGAAAGTCATCGTCAAGACTTTTACCCATGTGCCAACTTGCATCTGGAAAAATGTATTTACTTATGGATAAATGTTGGGCAGTGCCATAAAGGATCCACCTATTAAACCACTTGGTAATGACTATAATGCTGCGACCTCCCTTTGACATTAGTACACTTTGTGTGCATCACACTTGCTCAGTCTTATCATCTAGTCCCCTTAATCTCTTTCAACTTTTCTATGTCAAGCCATAAACTACTAACATCTTTACATTTCATCCTCCGCAATCACTTTAAACATTGTGTGCGGTGCTTGGTGTGTGATCATGTATGGAACCTACCCGCCGCAGTGGAATCTGCATATAAATGCCATTGTGTTAAAAACACAGGGTGAAGAAGCTAACAAAGGGAAGGTCGAGCAGGCGCCCAAGACTAGGCCATGGTATCAAAGGCTCAGGGTAGCCCTGTGAATTAAACAAAGCACTTAACTCGGTATCCAAAATTTCTGATGTGGAAGCTATTTCTTTTTAATGTAACTTTCGTGCACAAATGGCTTTGTTTTTCAAAATATGTATTTTCTCATCCCACAAGCCTTAAACAACAGATGATTGTCCAGAGAGGCTACTCTTAGGGTTTGCCATCTATACTCTCTTCCTGAGTTAGTCTGTAATCTTAGATGTAACCTGGGGCATCTGAATGTCGATTTGTGTTTTGGGGGCTGAGTAGTCAAAGCTATATATGCACCTACCCCGATCATATTACCCTTACTCATTGAGACACTGGTCACACAAACTCCTGTCTTTTATTTAGTTTGGTCATACTTGACATAAGGTACATGGTCTACGTGTAAGAAGAGGTCTTAAGCTCTAGTGCTTATATTGGATACTTCTGGTATTATCACTGTGCAAATGCTGTCGCTAATGTAGACTTGAGACCTTTTTAAGCCTTGTATCCAAAGGATTGATATCCGTATTTGAGATAATGCTTCTGTGGTCTTACTACAAATATCCTGCCTTCGGGTGATGGTGTTTACTCTTCTTTTTGACACGATATCACAGACTTGTTCCTCGTGTTTGATTTAAAATACCTTCCCTTCAATGGTTAGTGATCTGAGTGACCCTGGCCAACCTCTTTCAGATAGCAGTAATAGTCCATTGTGCCACAAGGACAACCCAATGGTACTCTATTTGATACACCATAATAACGTTTTTTAACAGCAAGTCCTAGATTTGTTTTCCTTAAAATTGGTGTCTTGTAAAAAGTGTTATTGTAGACCTTTTGTAAAAGTGTGTCACGTTCTAAATACCCTTATAGTTCTAATTCAATTGGCAACGCACGCTCAAATGTTAAGTTCTCGATGTGGACTTATTCTTGTAACTTATTTTTATTCATACAGGATTGTGAAGAGAAACATAATGCTGAGCGAAAGAAATGGATGGAAGAAAAAATGGGACTTATATCACAGGCGAAAGAAGCTGAGACTCTCCGAAACCGAGAAATGCGGAAGTTTGCTGAAGACAGGGAGCGCCATTTCAAACAACAAACTGATATTGTAAGGTTACCCCCGATATTCGTTCTTTTTTGTGTTCTATGGGCCCACATATTTTGTTTCCTGTGCAGTCCTTCAAATTAAACCTTTACTGCTGGCTTCTATCCAGTTCTACCCTTTGATAATGTTCTTTTATACTTTTTATTGGAAGGAAATCCTGATGTTGGACACATTAAAATCAGTTTCCCCTTTTTCATGACGATGGGAAGCAAAGACCATTGTCCGTGAAATGTCTGCGTAGAGTGCTTAGAGAGAGGGAGAGAGAGACAAAACAACTTTTTTATATAGAGTTTAAAGTACACTTTATAGAACGTAGGAGCAGCAAAATGATATTGCCCACTTTAATGATGATCAATGTATCACTCTTAGAATGTTGGACGGCTGAGTTGGCCTTTCTGTGTTTTAACTTGTGACATACAGATCACTGCAGATGTCAGCAGTGACTGTTAAGTCACCTCACCAGCTCAAACACTGAGGAAATAATCACCCCCCAGCACCTACATAGCAACATGGTAATAATGCTAAAAATCACTTTCAGTTGGTTATAAATGGTCTGAAGACCAACAAAATAGGTCATAAAATGTTTTCTTTAAATCCATCTATTGTGTGTGAAGTAAGCGTGTTTGCTATTCAGTTGGGCATCATAATGCTTTGAGTCCACACAGGTAGTAGTAGCGCCAAGGATACTTTTCGCTACGCCACCAGTTTCAGTAGTATTACCAGTAGCAGCATATGCCTGAAGGTTTGACGAATGTAGAAAGGTACTGCAGATGGGTCTTTGGGACAAGGTCTCTAGTCCAGTGGGTTTTAAGGATGGCTGCGGGGCCAGAACTTTCAATATTAACACTTGTTGAAAAGTAAAAGTTAATACATGTTATAATGCACCATTGCTGCTGTTGTGAGTCTGTAAACTATTAGGATATTTTAAGGATTGTATTGTGTCACTTGATTGCTTAACATTCTTTATGCTAGCCTTAATTGGGCTCCTGTTATTTATTTGGCGTTCTGTTTTTTTCGTTCCCAAATCTTTATTAGTTGATCAAAAAACTTTAAGAAGTATATATGTTAAGTCATATTGTACATGTCTATTTATTATGCTTGATTCTTGTTTGTTCGACATATTCCACCCTCACCAAACCTAAATTTACATGTAGATACGAGTACTTAACCACATTATCATTACTTATGGAGACCAATTCCACAGTTAAATGCCCGAATTGTTTATGTATTTGCTGTGATTTGGTAAAATAGTTTTGTGAGGGCAGGTGTAGCGCATACCTAGGACCAGCAGAAGAGACGCAACTTTAGGCTGTTCTGTACAAAAGATATGGCCCTTTAGCTCTGCCACTACCTAATGGAAAGTGATAAAATCAGACCATCAACACAGTGGCTATAAAGATGCACATAGCTGGTGGTGACCGCTCATGAGCAAGGAATTCCATCACAAAGTGTGTAGGGAATGTATTCTTTCTTTGGGAGTAGCCACACTTGGATCTGGATCCCAAAATAGGAAGTATTTATTGCTTTGGTGATACATTAGTGATTAGATTGATGGTTCGTGAGGATTAGCTTCGCCTGGGTAATTCACCCTGCAAATTCCTCACCCCTTAAATCTCCCCAGGCACCAGACTGGATGCACACTCTTAAAATAGCTCTCCAGTTCCTGCAGGGGGTGCAGCGTCTCATTCAAGGCTGCAGCACCTCCTTGGATGTGGCGGCATGGAGCCCCGGAAGGGATTACACCAGCGCTTCACATCTGTTCCTTTTTTTGGCCAGTTTCAGCAAGTATCCAGAGCTGCTCTTCTCTGAAATTTTCCTCCAATACTTTTCTTCAGTCCCTCTAGGGACTGTGCCTTCCCAGATACGGTCAGGTCGCAAGGGCTGTTGCCCCTGCCTGAGATCTACCCTAGAAGCATGCAACGCTTCACCTTTGGGCTGATGAATCTGGACGCTGCTCAGTTCCTTGCTCGAGTGGTGCCCCTTTACCTTTTGGAATTCATCAGTGAATGGGAAAACAAACCTTCGAAGACTCAAAACCCTGATTGAGTTAGTTGCTTACTCTGGTCCCGCTCTTGAACCTTCTCCCAAGCTGGGCCTGGTCAAAGTAGCTGCCCATCTACGTCACCTCCCCCTGGCTGTTCCACATCGATCCATCCTTTGAATTCCTCTTTTGCTCAGTTTCACTCAACTGAGGGAAAGGTTGTTTAGTTAGTGGACCCATTTACTAAATCTGACTTGGATGTCCATATCAAATTTGATGCATGCCTCATTAGGCAGAGTCCTGGCGCTGGTGCTATGGCTGTGCACTTTTTTACTGTGATACCTGTGCCTTTCAAGCACCTAGTGCAGATTCTGCTCATGTGGCAGCATGCGCCCAGGCTCTGCTGGGGATATTTTGGCTGCCTCAGGTTCCCTGAGGTACTTACGGGTTTCTCGACCACAACCCTACCTCAAGCCTCCCGTGGGACCTGCTAATGCTATGGCAGGTTAATAAGACCCTGCCTTGTTTCCGAAGGTCCTTCCATTTGTTTTGTCATCTGCACACTTCCTGTGCCCACTTTGCATGATAAAGCCTTCAAAATCAGCACCTGGGACACATAGCTGAGTGCACCTAGATGATGCTTTTGAGTCCTCCTTGGATATTTATTACACTGTCTGCTGATACATTGCATGGCGACGAGAGGGCCATCAAAGAAGTTGCTCTTTCTTCCCTCTATAAGGGCTTCTGTTTTGATTTTCACAAGGACAGAGAATTAGCACGCTGCAGCTGAGGTCGACATTGAGTGCTTCTTGGCTCTCCAAGGGAAGACGCTCTTTCTCTTTTTGCAGTGAGGGGCTTTGTAAGGCGGCTGCGGTCCTTGCTGCATGAATTGTCCTTGCCTTTGATGGAGACTAAAACCCATTTGTTAGCAGAGATTTCCTAACCCAGTACTTTGTCAATGGAACCCTTTAAAAAGGTGCTTCTGGACCCCCTTAAAGGTATTTTTAGAAGACTGGCATCCGCTCCTACGAGTGGACAGGTTACATGGCACCGTCGTCTAGTCCCTGAGGGGCTGGAGTTATGTTTTTTCTAAGCCCCTATTAAAATACGGGCTTCCATGAACTTCGTTTGGGAGAGTTTGGTTAACTTCTGTGACATTTATTGGTCATTTTAAGTGTATTTGTTTTTCAAAATAGGAAACACTTACAGCGCAGTTGTCTGAGAAGGACAAAGACCTGCAGAAATGGCGAGAAGAACGGGATCAGTTGGTTGCAGCCTTGGAAGTCCAGCTGAGGAATTTGGTTTCCTGCAATTTGGAGAAAGACAAGGAAATAGAGCAACTGAAAGGGAACCTGGTGCGCGCTCCAGAAGTGGTAAGCCCCAGTGACATCGTTTATCCGGAATTTTCTGCCTCCGATTTACTATTCAAACAATCCAAATCCGTTCACAGTTGAATGAGCAAGATGTTTTCGTAAAGCTTGAGTTAATGGACATTTAAAAAGTGTAATGTATAAATGTAACTTCCAGGTGTAACACAATGCTTTTTGGTCCCCCGTCTTTATCTAAAACCTTGGATGCCAACTACAATCTAAATATGACTAGAACTGCATTGCTTGGTCGAATAATATGTTTTGTGTTTTGCAAGTATCCCAGCACCCTCTGACTTTAAATGTTCAAAGTTGCCTTCTTGAATGTCAAGGGATGTTTCTGGTTCTGTGTAATTGTCCGTGTCTGTTTCCCGGCACATGTCTGGCTCTCTTGATTACCGTAGTCCAGTCTTCCGCAGGCTCGGAGTTGTATTGTTTTTGAGTCAAGTGCTTCTTCTCTTTGTTAGGCAGTCTTAACAAAAGTTCTGCCAGTGTCCTGCCAAGCAAGCTTCATGTTAAGGGGTTTCACAAGTTGTTTTCCTGGGAATGAATCGTTTTGCAGCCCCCAGTAGGTTCTCTTTCAGTGTAGGGCGCCAGAGCAGTGCATTGAATGTTATTATTCTCTGTTACTCTCGCCGTCGCCTTGCAGTCACTCTGCCGTGCTGGCATGTTCTGTGCTGGAACCTAATCTCCTGTGGGGTCCCCCTGGCGACACTTTTTGACAGTTAAGAGCCTAATGTCTGAAAATCTTCATCTTCCCGGGTAATTTGAGTTCCTTTCAATGTTTTTTTTCTAAATAATTTAATTTTGGATTTTGCAGCCGTGGCTGAAGATATGAAATGTCACTGGTTTTTTTTGTAAACATTTTTATTGGTATGCACTGCAAACATCTGCATTGTTGTTCATAAGGGAAATAAGAGGGTGGGAAACTGGATTTAGCAATCAAGATTAGATACAACGTAGACCAATGATAGTACATCGTCTGAGATGGAAAGTCCAGCTCGTGAAGTGAGACAACGAGACAACAGGGTACAAAATTACAACAATCATAAGTCCAGCAGTGTATCTAAAGTCCAGCGGAGTACAATGATAGAACACACTCAGGTCCAGTAAGTTATATCAACCTATGTAAGCATCAATTCCCCTCGCAGGCAAAAGGAAAAATTATAGGAGACTAATATAAGGGGGTGACAACCCCCTCCCCCGCAAACCGGTAGGTAATCTTCATGTCAATGCCTATAGTTATTAATGAGACAGGAAAGATGAAACCCAGGGTCAGGATTCAAGCACTATCACCGTTGGGATCCACAAGGGTGTCATATACACCACCCACTGAGTCCCTAGGCAGGCGCTTAGTTTTCACGCTCACCCTCATCTCCCTGAAAATCAGCCAGCATTGTGTCCCATGCTCTTGCAAAGTCCAATGGCCTCCTACCTTGGCATGCCTTTTGGAGCAATGCTATCTCTTCCCATGTCACCCAGTGCAAAACGTCCACCCTCCAGCCCTCTGAGCGGGGTCCCTCAGAGCGTTTTCACTGCAAATTAGTTCTACACTTAGCCAGCACACGTGCTAGATTAGTGAAGCAGGTAGTAACACTGTGTTTAGAAGGGTTAGGGAAGAGACCTAGTAGGCAAAAAACGGATGAGGGCATGAGTGTATGGTCCATGGCTTCAAGAGGTGTACTACTTTGGTCCAATAGGATGCCAACACGGGGGCAGCTACAGAGCATATAAAGAATATCCGTATGGCAACATGGCACAAGGGCAATAGGAAGGAGTCGTCATAAAATAGATGCTAAGCTTCTGGGGCGTGAGGTATCCCCTATGGAGGATGTAAAAGTGTATCAATCTGAAACAGGCATTCCCAGGCATCCAGACATACTGCTGTTTGGTCAAGGCTTCAATTAAGTGATTCTGATGTGGTAACCTTCACATATTTTAATTGGGGGCATTTTTATCTTGCACACTGCACTTTTACTAAAGTTGTGCTGTACTTTTACGTAAGACGCCCATACTCGTCTATAAGAGCGAGTGGACATCATTTTCTGCTTTTTCTGGGTGACGCTCTATTTTCCAATTGGAAGATATACAAAGCACATGACAGCACAACCATGCTGAATCCAAGCATACTGCTGATTGATCAAGGCTGCGTTTTAGGGATTCTGATGTGGTAATCTTCACACATTTTACTTGGGGGCATTTGCACTTTTTCTTAGGTTGTACTATACTTTTACGTAAGACGTCCATACTAGTCTGTAAGACTGAGTGGATGCCATTTTCTGCTTTTTATTGGTGACACTCTAGTTTCCAACCGGAATATATAAAGCACATGACAGTGTGGGTGTGCCAAAGCCAAGCCAGGAATGCGCCATGGGCTATGCTTCTGGTCGTTCTTATTCTTACTCATAGAATGTTGTTGATTCTGAACTTCCCAGGTAGGTGACCAAATGGTGACTTTATAAATTGCGATGCACTTATTAATTGTTGGAGTTGCAATACCTGTCATTTCTACACATCAATGGGCTCTTTGAAGATTAGTCCTCTAGGCCCTCCGGGGTCTAGTCCGCTCCCAGAGCACAAAGCCCGTATGCAGGAAGCTGACCTGGTGTGTGGTGGACACCTATGATGTTTGCGCCTTATACCAGGTCCAAGCAACCCCTATTAGTTAGTGAGACAGTGTATAGGAAGCTAGGGCTCTCTAGTGATAGCTGTGGTGAGCAACCAAGACTTATCTAGGAGTTCAAAGCACTTGCAATACTACAGCAGTTACACAGTAACTTATCACACCTGAAAGGAACGACACAGTGTTGCAAAAATAAAGGTTATTGTTAGAAATTATGGGCCATATGTACAAATGCTTTTTCCCATAGACACAGATTGGGTAAAAACCTTTGCTACATCTGGCCCTAAGTCTCTAGTTGGCAGAGGTATATGCCCTTGTCCAAGTAGGGACCACAATCCTAGCCAAGGTAAGTCGCACACAATCCGAATTATCCTGTTCTCACCCTCTGGTAGCTTGGCACTGAGCAGTCAGGCTTAACTTAAAAGGCAATGTGTAAAGTATTTGTGCAATAAATCATTGAATAACACAGTGAACCCACCACCAAAATACACCACATAGGTTTAGAAAAAGATAAGATATTTATCTGAATGAATTAAGGTAAAGAACGATCAAGACTTGATGAGTACAAGTTGAAATATCACTTTTGCAATAATAAGAAGAGTCTTAAGTCTTTATAAAGCACCAAGTGTCTCTTGCAAGAAGAAAGTACCTGGTATGCGTCAAAATGGCACGCACGGAGACCGCAGAGGAGGGTATGCGAGGAAAACAAAGTGTGCGTTGGATTTCCGGGCATACACAAACAATGCATCGATTATTTTTGCGTTGAATTCTGGGGCGCAGGCTTGAATCCTCTTTGCGATGTGGGGTCCATTATAGCCCAGGGATGATGCGTTGAAATCCTGGTCGTGAAGGACGTAGTCACAGGTGCTGCTTCGATCCGGTGGGCTATGTGTTCGAGTTTCTGTTGTACAGCAGGCGCTGCGTCGATTCCTCATGCAGGAAGTCGGTCGTGTCATTCCCACTCGGCGAAGCGTTGACCCAGTGGGCTGTGCGTCGAAGTTCGGGTCGAAACGCTGGCGCTGTGTTCATTTCCACTCGGTGAGCCAAGCTGCAATGTTCTGGTTCGGCGATGCAGTGATACCTTCACCGCTAGGCAGGGTGTGCGTCGATTCCGGCAGGCTGTGGGTCGATTTTTGCTGCACAAGGAGTTCCTTGGCAGAGATTAAGTCTTTTTGCCCCTGGGACTTCAGGAGACAAGCTCAACCCAAGCCCTTGGAGAACACTTCTCAGCAGACCCAGAGGCCAGCAAGGCAGCAGGGCCACAGCAAGGCAGCAGTCCTTCACAGCAAACCAGTCCAGGTGAGTCCTTTGGTCAGCCAGGCAGCTCCTCTTGGCAGGTTGCAGGGTTTGATTCAAAGTATCCGTCCCAGGAAGTATGTAAGTTGGTAGGGTCAGGGACCCAGTTTATATACCCAAAAGTGCCTTTGAAGTGGGGGAGGCTTCAAAGAGTGGTTTTGAAGGGCACAAGGTCCCCTTGCAGTACAATCCTGTCTGCCAGGGTCACAGTGGGGTGTTTGGCAGTCCATTGTGTGAGGGCAGGCCCCTGTCCTTTGAAATGTAAGTGTCAGGCCCTCCACCCTTGCAGTCCAGGAAGACCCATTCAGTATGCAGATGTGTGCAAGTGTGACTGAGCATCCTGGGGTGGTGATGAACAGGGGAGTGGTCCCTAGACTGGTGCAAACCGAACTATACAAAGAGGGCACCAAATATGCCCTTTAAAGCAAGCTGGTGGTGTGGGAAGGCTGCCTCTCCCCAGCCATGTAACACATATTTCCAAGGGAGAGGGTGTTGCCCCCCTCTCACACAGGAAATCCTTTGTTCTGCCTTCCCCTCCTTGAGCTGGTCAAGCAGCAGGACAGCAGAAACCTGCCTGAGAGGCTGCAGCAGCGTGGGCTGCCTGCAATTCCCGAAAGTCTGGTAGGTGCAATACTGGGGGGGTCCTCTGTGAATGCCCCAGAGTGCATGGAATCATGCCTCGAATACTGGCATTAGCATTGGGGTATGATTTAGACATGTTTCATACCAAACATGCCTAGGTTCGGAGTTACCATTATGTAGCTGGACCACAGGTATGGCCTGTGACCAGTACACAGATAAAATGGCTTCCCCGCACTTACGAAGTCCAGTGCATTGAGACTGGAATTCGTAGGGGCACCCCTTCTCATGGAAGGGTGCCCTCATACACAGGAACCTGCACCCTGCCCTCTGGGCTAGGAGGGCCTGTCATATGGGTGACTTACAGTGACCTGGTTCAGTGACCAGGTCTGAAAGCATGCATGCACCTTTTCATGCAGGCTGCAATGGCAGGCCTGCAGACACAGTTTGCATGTACTCCCATGGGTGGCGTAATACATGCTGCAGCCCCTGGGGGACCCTGGTGTACCCATTCCCTGGTTACCTAAGTACCATATACTAAGGACTTGCAGGCATACACCAGTATGCCAATTGTGGGGTGCAAAGGGTACCAAATGTAACCAAATTTATAGGAGAGCACAATCATTGGGGTCCTGGTTAGCGGGATCCCAGTGAAAACAGTCTAAACACACTGATAGGCAAAAGGTGGGGGTAACCATGCTTAAGAGTGACTTTCCTACACTGTGCCCTGAGCTGTTTCCTAATAAATGTTCGCTCCTTTGCCAGACACAAGTTAGAATTCTATGAGTTTTTAGAATCCTACAAACCATTACTAGTCTTTCTAACGGAAACCTGGTTAAATGGTTCCTTTAACCCTGATGTTGGTAGCGGCATTACTGGAAGGGTATCTTATCAGCAGATATGGCAGACAAGGCTGAAGGGGAGGTGTAAGGCAAAAGTATACTATGGGTCCATAAATCTATTCTTTGATCCACTAACGGCTCTAAATTGTGAAGCGCTCACCTTTAAATGTAAAATTACTGACACTTAAATCTTTCATGTTCTCCTTATTTACAGTCAAAAACAAAATAGAAGGGCTCATAATAGTGGGAGATTTAGGAAAAATTGGTCCTGTGCATATACTCCCATACATACCAAAAGACAATGAATGCACAGTTCCAAAAAGAGCGAGCAGGTAATTGTTTCACCTTGGTCTAAGGGAAAACAAGTTACGGTTCCTGTGAATGACTGGAGTCAGGAACAAGTGCCCTCACTCACCAATAGGTGGCATGCTTCATCATCGGGCTTTGCTCCTCGTCAGACCGGCACTGCAATGTCTGATTGGCTCCTCGTGAGGGCTCTTTACCGGAGATCTTTTGTAGAAAGATGCTGTGAATGAATGCAGGAATGTGGGACTTGTGTGAGAACTGTTAAAACTGACTAGAAGGCCTATGTAGTGAAATGTTTAATGGGGATATGGGCCTCTGTCACGATTAAAAACAAAAAAGGGGGAAGAAAGAAAAATGCCAGTTTTACCCTATTCAGAAAATGTAGTCAAATATCGGAGAGCCCTAAATTCTAGGAATCAACTATGTCTAATGCAGGGTGGAAATCTATGCTGCCTAAAAGGAAAAAGGTCAACATGATTCTCGTTTAAACAGTCTAAAGAGATCTAGGTGCGATTCGTCAGGACCTACGTTTAATCATACCTAATCCTCACAGCTGTAATCAGTATATATTTGAGAAACAGGAACCTGGAAATAAAAGCAACAATACAGCATGAAGACCAAATTCCAGTATCACACGGTGTTGAAAATAACAAGCCAGTGGGAACACTAGTGAACATTCTTAGTGGTGCTCAGGTAACCAGTGAATTATCACTTCTAAATCACAACAAGGCTGAGGTCCTTACCCTTCTAAAATTACAGAATGGGTCCCAATTGAAATAGCGGAGAGCCTACTTAATCTCGCCCATACAATCATAAGTGAATCTGGAGTTCAAAGAAGCGCAAAAGTTAATTCAGATCAACATTAAGCGTCAAAAGGACCCTCAAAGATTCCTATATTCATGAAACAAACCCAGAAACAACATATTAATAATAAATGGATCATAAGTAATCACATAAGATGTAGGTGATTAGCTCTCATCTGCATGATTGTGTATAAGTCAAGACAGGGAGGGTATATCCTGGTAAATATGGGACATTAGTCTATATGGATATTCATTTGCATCCTGATATGGTGGGTGAGTGACAGCTCCCACCAAGAATTAATGCATCTAGTTGTGATGTGATAATCTGAGTTGATGACAGTATACACTGAGACTCCCTCAAATGGCAATCCTAATAATAAGGGGTCTGTTGGATCCAGTAATCACATGTGGTACAAGGACGGCACACTTACATCCTCAATGCACTCATAAAAATGAGTGCCACACATGGTTATATGGACACAGTCCGAGAGTTGCAAATACAAATCACTGATATCGCAGTAGCACCGTTGACAAAGCAATGCGGGGTTCCCACGTGTAGTTCAAAGTATGCGAGATAACATAAGGACTCCATTGTGTATACTACAATTTCAAGAAGGGGGCACTTGAGTGTAGATCGCGGCTGCTGTCCGTACCTACTCCACTCTGCATATCAGGAATAGATCAGGTGCGGAGATCCCGATATTTAAAGGCGGGTAGAGTAAATTAACTGGTCATGAAAACCAAAAAAGGACTAACATTGGTGTATAGATGGCCGTCACCATCTTGGAAGGTCTTTGTAAGCACTACTCAATGAGCATTGACATAAAGAAAGGAACCGGCAGAGATAGTCGGCGGTAGGCCACCTTTGAATGTGTTTAAAGAGATAGAAACTTATATTATAAAGAACAGATTGGTGAGGGCCAAAAACAATTTTTGGAATCAAGTGTTGCAGCCCTGATTTAAGGAGGCAGATGCTCAAAAAAACACTACACAAAGGCAGCCATCAAAGTACAAATGTCTTATGTAGGTATAAAATGGTACTTGATATTCCCATCAACAGAAGGGGAACCAAGTTGAACTTGGGACAGTATTAATAATCAACACAAATTGTGGTGGAGTGGCTGCTAGAAAAGTAAATACATGGCCCACATTCAGAAGTGTGGATGATTATCCCTGGGGCAGGAAGGTATCGTGAAGTGATGTAACTATCAACCCTAAACATTGCATGTTTAGGGTTGATAGTTACATCACTTCAGAAATGTTTAGGGTTGATAGTTACATCTCTTCACAAATTGAATCTGTCCTGAATTCATCAAAGGAACTGTTTAAGGTAGTCCAGTCTCTCAAACCCAGTTCCTCTTTCCAACAAGTCCCCAAGTCAAGGTTTCTGCGTCGAGCTTGCTGAGTTTTTTTTTTAAACTAAAGCAGAAACGGTTTAAAGAGAGTTTAATTCCACTAACTCTGCTTCCTCTGTAAACCTAGTGCGCTCGCAGCCGGACCCCAGAAAATTGGTGTTTCCAGAGGTTCCCCCTGTTGAGCACTGAACAACTGGTTAAGCTGTTTGGTCAGGTAAAATCTAAAGCTCCTTCGGATCCATGCCCAGCCAAGATAATGCAACTAGCGGCTGATAGCCTTACACCAGTCTTGGCTACTTTGTTTAATGTCATCATTTTGACAGGGGTTTTTCCGGAAGCCTGGAAAAGGTCTCAATCCTTCTGTTTATTTAAAAAAAAAAAAAAAAAACCTTAACTGGACTTTGAGGTAAAAAAAAAAACAAAAAAAAATCTGTCCAATTTCAAGGCTTGCTTTTCCAACTAAGGTACTTTCATTTAAAAACATCTTAATGCTAGCTTAGCCACCTACTTAGCCGAAAACTTGCTGGAGAAGGCACAATTTGGCTTCAGAGCTGGTTGAAGTACAAAAGCAGCACTGGTAGCTGTCTCAGAAGAGCTCAGAGCGATTAGAAGTACTGGCGGTAGGGCAGTGCTGGTCATTTTTGGACCTCTCAGCCACTTTTGATGCCGTTGGTCATACTGTGTTGTTAAAATGACTGACTGATATCAGTGTCTGTGTCCTGGCATATGAGCTCATCTCTTTAGTGAAAGACCGAGAACAGATGGTAGTTTGTGGGGATTTCCACTCTAACCCCTGTTCCTTCCCATGTGGCATGCCACAGTGGTCATCACTTAGTGTCACACTTTTAAATATATATGTTGCACCATTGGCTAGGCTGATTCATTCCCATGGTTTTGCCACTGTGGCTTACGCTGAGGGCACACAAATCATGGACTGTATCCCTGAGTCAGTCGAGGAGGTTGCACATAGATTCAATAACTGTATGAAGGATATTGCCAACTGGATGACTTCTAATTGTCTGAAATTTAATTCTGACAAAACAGAAGTACTTGCTTTTGGGAAGGACACCTCTTCCTTGGATCATTTCTGGTGGCCACAGACCCTAGGTTCACCACCAATCCCACATACCAAAGTAAAGAACATGGGGGTAAGTTTTGACAAGGATGTATTCTTTAGGGAGCAGACCAATGAATTGACATCATTGAGTTTCTTATTGCTTAGATCCCTCCGGAAGGTGCTATCATTTATCCCATTCCAGATGCAAAAGTCGTCAGTCATTGCTTTGATTCGATCACAAATTGACTATTGCAATGCCTTCTGTATGGGAGCTCAGCAATCAATACCCAGCAAACTCCAGATGCTACAGAAAGCAGCTGCTTGCCTCCTAAAAAAAAATGTCCTCAATTTGTGGCAGTGTCCAAAGTTTTGACCGAACTTCATTGTCTCCTGTTGAAAAAGATGGTGTCTTTCAAAGCGCTGTGTTTAGCGTATAAGGCCCTGTTTAACATCAAACCTACTCTCTTGCAAACAAAATTAAATGGTACAAGGCTGCAAGAAACTTGGGATCTGCGGATACCAATACGGTTGCCGTTCTCAGAATAAACAAAACCTCTTGGGGTGGCTGTAGTTTTGTTTACACCACCTGCAAGTTGTGGAATCAGTTACTGTTCTATCTCAGAAGCCAATCGAATCTGTTAAGCTTTTGGAAAGCTCTGAAATCCTGGATCTTTTCCCTATCACTTTAGACACGGTTTAGCCTTTATGCCTTGAAATTTCGAAGCACCAAGACTCCTTTGGGTACTCGTGCGCTTTAGAAATTCTATTCAATATTCAGGGAAATGTTACGCACCACCTCCTACATTTTGGCCCAGTCTCCCTCTGACACGGGGACACTAGGTCGGTTTCCCAGCTGTCTCAAAGTACTGTACGGGGGAGCACATAACGTGGCGCAGTGCGCTATACAATCCAGAGACCAGCCAGTGGGTATTAGCCGTGTCACATAGGTAGAGGCAGCTGTGGCGGAGCCGAGGTTCCCTACAGTGCCCACCCCAGAGCATGTGTATAGCTGCAGTCGGGGTGCCATAAAGTAGAAACTGGCCCGCAAGGATATCAAAGTCTTTGCATAAATCAGCAAAGGGCCTCAGCAACTCCTCTGAGAAAAACGCACCCACTGTTTCCAGTCTTCCCAGTCTTACTACCGTCTCTCCTCGACCCCATGCAGATGTGAGATTAGTGCCTGTGTTGGAATCTCCGGGGAGTATGGGGATCGTACCTTATAGGGTGACCACCCGCCCGTAAATTTCACAGACTGTCCGTAATTTCGCCCTGCTGTCTGTTGTCCGTGATGAAAGCTTTAAAGGATGGCATTTGTCCGTAATTTTAGCCTTTCACCTAAAGGGCAATGGAGGCAGGGCGAAATTACGGGCAGATCAGTTTCCCCTGCTGGGCTGGAAGGCAGGGGGTCTCCTGTGCTCGAGGGAGGGGCAGACAGATAAGAATCACACCTTCTTGACAGGGGGTCTCCTTCCCTAAAGACATGCAAATGTGCCCAACTGGTAAATCTGCAAATACAAAGGGGCTTGAAAACCTTCATTGACTTTACTAAAAGGAGTCACTTGAAGTTTTCTGGTGGCAAATATATTTCTTTCAGAGATTGTAATGATGTTCCAAAGTGAGCTGTGGAGTGTGTGGTTATAATGGAGTGTTATACATTTTTTTAGTACTAAGTATAAACTGTATATTATTCAAATCTGTATTTGAGAAGCACTTTTTTTTTAATCTAACCGAAATGCATTTGCGCATTTTGTAGCAGCCTTTATTATGATGTAATTGTATTTTTCACAGTTCTTTCAGGTACCTCAGTACCTCATAGTACTAAACATTGGCAAAGCCAATAGGTCTCATCTACGAAAGAGTTATTGGCTTTGCTAATGTGTTTTAGCCATTAGCCATGTTATACACCAGAGTAGCTGCTGTTCAGCATGGCTTAAAGTTAGTGGCATAATTCTGTGGAGTGGCATAGGAGCAGTGGCGTAGAGCCCAGTGGTGCAAAGTACAGTGCAGTGGGGTACAGTGCAGTTGTTTAGAGTGCGTTAGTGTAGAGTGCAGTCATTTAGAGTGCAGTGGCATGGAGTGGCGTGGGACAGAGTAGAGTGGCATAGAGTGCAGTGGAGTAGAGTGGCATACAATGGAGTAGCAGAGAGAGCAGTACTGTAGAGTGGTGCAGTGGCATAGATTGCAGAGTAGACTCCTGTTGCAGGGAGTGCAGTGGCATAGAGTAGAGCAAAGTGCTGTAGAGTGGAGTGATGCAGAGTAGAGTGGCATAGAGTGCAGTAGTACATAGTACATTGGTGTATAGTACAGTGGTGGAGAGTGCAACGCTGCAGAGTAGAGTGTCAGTGCAGTGATGTAGAGTGGAGAAGAGTGGCACAGAGAGCAGTGGCGTAGAGTACAGTGGTACGGAGTAGAGGGCAGTGGTGCACAGTGCAGTTGTTTAGAGTGCAGTGGCATAGAGTGCAGTGGAGTAGTGTGGCATACAATAGAGTGACAGAGTGCAGTAATGCAGAGTGGTGCAGTGTCATAGAGTGCAGAGTAGACTCATGTGGCATAGAGTGAGTGCAGTGGTGTAGAGTGGAGTATTGTAGAGTGGTGTAGAGTATAGTGCCTAGACTGCAGTGGCATAGACTAGAGTGGTGTAGAGTGCAGAGTTGCAGAGTTGCAGAGTCAGTGCTGTGGTGTAGAGTGGTACAGAGAACAGTGGCATAGAGTACAGTGGTGCAGAGTAAAGAGCAGTGGCATACAGTGCAGCTGTTTAGAGTGCAGTGGTGTAGAGTGCAGTTGCATAGACTGGCATTGGGCAGAGTAGAGTGGCATATAATGCAGTGGAATAGAGTATATTGGTGCAGAGTGCAGTAGTACAGAGCAGAGTGGTGTAGAGTATAGTGGCGGCCAATGCAGTGTTGCAGAGTGTCAGCTTGCAGTGGTGTAGAGTGCATTGAACTAGAGTGCAGTGGTCAGAGTGGTATAGAGTACAGTGGCGTAGAATAGATTGTTTCACAGTAGAATGCAGTGGCATAGAGTAGAGAGGTGCAGGGTAGAGTGCAGTGGCATAGAATGCAGTGGCACATAGTGCAGTGGCATAAAGTAGATTATTTCACAGTAGAGTGAGGTGGCCTAGAGTGGAGAGGTACAGGGTAGAGTGGAGTTTCATAAAGTGGCATAGAGTGTGATGGCATAGAGGAAAGTAGTGTAGAGTGCCGTGGCATAGAGTGCAGAGTAGATTATAGTGATGTACAGTTGTAGGATGCTGGCCTGGCTTGTAGTGGGTACCAATGGGTACTTACACTCTGTACCAGGTCCAGTTATCCCTTATTAGTGTAGAAGAGGTGTTTCTAGCAGCTTAGGCTGATAGAAGGTAGCTATAGCAGAGTAGCTTAGGCTGAACTAGGAGACATGCAAAGCTCCTACTATACCACTGGTGTCATATGCACAATATCATAAGAAAACACAATACACAGATCTACTAAAAATAAAGGTACTTTATTTTTATGACAATATGCCAAAAGTATCTCAGTGAGTACCCTCAGTATGAGGATGCCAAATATACACAAGATATATGTACACAATACCAAAAATATGCAGTAATAGCAAAAGGAAGTAATGCAAGCTATGTAAACTTACAGTAGATTGCAATAGGAGCACATAGGTATAGGGGCAACACAAACCATATATTCCAAAAGTGGAATGCGAATCACGAATGGACCCCAAACCTATGTGAGCTTGTAGAGGGTCGCTGGGGCTGTAAGAAAACGGTGAGGGTTAGAAAAATAGCCCACCCCAAGACCCTGAAAAGTAGGTGTAAAGGGCACCTATATTCCCCAGAGAGCACAGAAGTCATGATAGGGGAATTCTGCAAACAAGACCAACACCCGCAAAGCAACCAAAGTGGATTTCCGGTCGAGAGTACCTGTGGAACAAGGGGACCAAGTCCAAGGGTCGCAACAGTCGAGAGTGGGCAGATGCCCAGGAAATGCCAGCTGAGGGTGCAAAGAAGCTGCCACCGGATGCTAGAAGCTGTGGATTCTACAAGAACGAAGAGGGCTAGAAACTTCCCCTTTGGAGGATGGATGTCCCACGTCGTGTAGAAGCTTACAGAGGTGTTCCCACGCACAAAGACCGCAAACAAGCCTTGCTAGCTGCAAAGGTCGCAGGGTTTTTGGATGCTGCTGTGGGCCAGGAGGGACCAGGATGTTGCCACTGGGATGAGGAGACAGAGGGGGCGCCCAGCAAGTCAGGGAGCCCTCACAGAAGCAGGCAGCACCCGCAGAAGTACCGGAACAGGCACTTGGAAGAGGAGTGAACCGGAGCTCACCCGAAGACACAAAAGGGAGTCCCATGACGCCGGAGGACAACTCAGGAGGTTGTGCACTGCAGGTTAGAGTGTCGGGGACCCAGGCTTGGCTGTGCGATAAGGAAATCCTGGAAGAGTGTAGAGGAGCCTGGAGCAGCTGCAAATCACCCAGTACCCAGCAATGCAGTCTAGCTTGGGGAGGCAAGGACTTTCCTCCACCAAACTTGGACTGAAGAGTTACTGGACTGTGGGAGTCACTTGGACAGAGTTGCTGAGTTCCAGGGACCACACTCGTCGTGCTGAGAGGGGACCCAGAGGACTGGTGATGCAGTCTTTTGTTGCCTGCAGTTGCAGGGGGAAGATTCCGTCGACCCACAGGAGATTTCTTCAGAGCTCCTGGTGCAAGAAGGAGGCAGGTTACCCCCAGAGCATGCACCACCAGGAAACAGGCGAGAAAGCGGCAGGATCAGTGATACAAGGTTGCAGTAGTCGTCTTTGCTACTTTGTTGCGGTTTTGCAGGCGTCCTGAGCAGTCAGTGGTCGATCCTTTGGCAGAAGGTGAAGAGAGAGATGCAGAGGAACTTGCATTCGTTATCTTAAGAATTCCCCAAAGCAGAGACCCTAAACAGCCAGAAAATGAGGTTTGGATACCTAGGAAGGAGGATAGGCTAGCAACACAGGTAAGAGCCTATCAGTAGGAGTCTCTGACGTCACCTGCTGGCACTGGCCACTCAGAGCAGTCCAGTGTGCCAGCAGCACCTCTGTTTCCAAGATGGCAGAGGTCTGGAGCACACTGGAGGAGCTCTGGGCACCTCCCCTGGGAGGTGCAGGTCAAGGGAGTGGTCACTCCCCTTTCCTTTGTCCAGTTTTGCGCCAGAGCAGGGCTGGGGGATCCCTGAACCAGTGTAGACTGGCTTATGCAGAGATAGGCACCATCTGTGCCCATCAAAGCATTTCCAGAGGCTGGGGGAGGCTACTCCTCCCCAGCCCTGACACCTTTTTCCAAAGGGAGAGGGTGTAACACCCTCTCTTTGAGGAAGTCCTTTGTTCTGCCTTCCTGGGAAAGGCCTGGCTGGACCCCAGGAGGGCAGAAACCTGTCTGAGGGGTTGGCAGCAGCAGCAGCTGCAGTGAAATCCCGGGAAAGGTAGTTTGGCAGTACCCGGGTCTGTGCTAGAGACTCGGAGGATCATGGAATTGTCTCCCCAATGCCAGAATGATTCCATGATCTTAGACATGTTACATGGCCATGTTCGGAGTTACCATTGTGACTCTATACATAGGTAGTGACCTAGGTATAGTGCACACGTGAAATGGTGTCCCCGCACTCACAAAGTCCGGGGAATTTGCCCTGAACGATGTGGGGGCACCTTGGCTAGTGCCAGGGTGCCCACACAGTAAGTAACTTAGCACCCAACCTTTACCAGGTAAAGGTTAGACATATAGGTGACTTATAAGTTACTTAAGTGCAGTGGTAAATGGCTGTGAAATAACTTGGACGTTATTTCACTCAGGCTGCAGTGGCAGGCCTGTGTAAGAATTGTCAGAGCTCCCTATGGGTGGCAAAAGAAATGCTGCAGCCCATAGGGATCTCCTGGAACCCCAATACCCTGGGTACCTCAGTACCATATACTAGGGAATTATAAGGGTGTTCCAGTATGCCAATGTGAATTGGTGAAATTGGTCACTAGCCTGTTAGTGACAATTTGTAAAGTAAAGAGAGAGCATAACCACTGAGGTTCTGGTTAGCAGAGCCTCAGTGAGACAGTTAGGCATCCCACAGGGAACACATACATATAGGCCACAAACTTATGAGCACTGGGGTCCTGGCTAGCAGGGTCCCAGTGACACATAACAAACATACTGAAAACATAGGGTTTTCACGATGAGCACTGGGCCCTGGCTAGCAGGATCCCAGTGAGACAGTGAAAACACCCTGACATATACTCACAAACATGCCAAAAGTGGGGGTAACAAGGCTAGAAAGAGGCTACTTTCTCACAACAGTGTATTGATGTAGAGTGCAGGGGCATAGAGTTGAGTGTTACAGAGTAAAGTGCATCAGCATAGAGTGTATTAGCTTAGAGTGCAGTGGCGTACAGTGCAGTGTTGCAGAGTGGCAGAGAGTGGAGTTGTGCGGATTAGATTGGTGTTGCCTAGACTGGAGTGGTATGGCGTGCAGACGAGCAGAGCGCAGTGGTGTAGAGAGGCGTAAAGTGCAGTGGCATAGAGTAGAGTGGTACAGAGTAGAGAGGCATAGTGTGAAGTAGCATAGAGTGCAGTGGCATAATGTGGAGTGGTTCCGAATGGAGAAGAGTGCAGTGGCATGGAGTGGAGTAAAGTAGAGTGATACAGAGTAGGGTGCAGTGGCGTGTAGTGGTGCAGAGCAGAGTGGAGTGCAGTATGGATGGTATGCCAACACACTGCCATTACAGACAACACATTTTTTATTGAAATGACCATTACATTTGCACAGATATACAGTTTTTTCAAATAAAACTATACTGTTCACAGACGATGATGTGTGGAAATTGCATCACCTAATGCAATGATTTGTTTTAATCATGTAAAGGTATTTGTTTCCAGTTCAGAATTAACAAAAATGTGCTTGATTTGTACTTCTAATTCTGATATCTTCTGAGGTTTATTTAAATGTTGTCATGTGATAGAAAAAACTCTTTCCTAACCCCGGTATCCAGCAAGATTGTCGCATAAATCCTCTCACTTTGAAGTCAGAGAAAGGAAAGTAAACGCTAAGTTCCCACCGAAGACAGAGACTGACATTTGACTTTGTTCTTTGAATGCACAGCAAATATGACAAGATAAGAACTAGATTTACAGGCCTGTTTACAGAAAGGGAGCACTCTGCAGGATACTGTAAATAAGGTTTTGGCAAGGGAAGGGACAAATTCAAGCTGCATAGCCTAAAACAAATAAAGCCAGCAAATTGAAAGCAACAAATTGTGAGTTACAAACCACAAGGCCAATGGCAAGCAACGGGCAGAATGCATTCACAAGGAAGCACTATGAATTTACTTAAAGTGACAGCTGTGGGATACTTTGTGGGGAAAGTCCGGTATTTTAGTCCATATCTTGCAGAGGTTTGGCCACATCAATCACCCAGGTAGTATGACGAGAAGTCCTGGAGTGGTTTCCATGTTGCAGGATAGGTCTGTACACCCATTCTATCAGTTTGCCACCATTTCCTATGGTACAGAGCTTCTGGCACACCTCTTGTAGGGTTAGTGCTAGGTGGCAGACATGAAATAGGGCATTTAATGATTATTTAAGTTGGCTGTAAGTAAGGAGTTGACCGGGGTGAAGATGGTAGTCTGCCACAAGGGTTTGGAAATTTAGTGGCTCACTGTTCAGAAACAAAGCCCCCAATTTTAAGACACCTGCAACATTCCACTGATGGAGTTGCTCTGAGCACAGCCATCCTGTGCGAGTGGGAAGGGTTAGCAAAGTTAGTGCAGGAGCATAGGGTTTCTTCGTGTCAGTGAGTTTACAGGTTCTGGCAAGGCAAGAGAAAGCCGTGCATGATAACCCAGCATGGTGATTTGTAGAATGGTCAGTAGGAAACAATGAGCAGTGCATTAAGCCTTTCTTAAAAGTCTTTATTGGTAAACCCTATCTCATGCAGGGAGGTGGGCAGAAAGCCAGTGAGACACCCATTGGACCTGTGCAGATGAATAATAGCATTCTAAGTCCAGAAGACCTAATCCACCCGCAGTCACAGGTAGCTTTAGAGTGGAAAGAGCTCCTGATGGCGCTGCAGTGACCAAATCAGATGTGTGGCCTGTCTGAAGAAGGATGACCAGGGGAAGGTTTGCAAAATAATACTATCATTGGGGTAGCACACCATCTTTATTAGTGCCACATGGCCTCTGCAGAAAGCAGAAGAGAAGACCAAAAAGCAAACTGGGCTTGGAGGGACTGTTCGCTCTGCCGAGATTTTCATCCTGGAAATCAGTGTAAGAATGGTAGATATTAATCATTAGGTATCAAAAGGTAACTGGTTCCCAGTTCAATCTGAGATCCAATTGTATACAAAGGCAAAAACAGTGCCATATGTTAAAGAAACACTAATAACATTTTAACATTTGTAAATTTTGTTTGTGCAATTTAAATACCAAATATTTTGAAGATTCTATGTGTACTTGACACTTAGGGATAACCCAGATCTTTAGTTTGGCTTTTGCTCAATTTCAAAACCATATAAAGCCATGGACAAAGCGGGCAATTGCCTTGCACAACCTTGCAAGGGGTCTGGCCCCTGCTCACCCTTCAAAAGCACTAACAGCAGACCATTGCACCAGAAGAGTTTGCCAAGGTGGATGGGTGATGCTTGTTCAACCACTTGACAGTGCCTCTTCTGTTTCTCTCCTGTGTGCAGAGACAACTCCCCAGGTACCCAATACCTTCCTTGGTCTTGGTGGACCCATCTTGCCTGATTTTAGGAATTGGCCCACCTTGTTCTTCTCTTCTTTATTTATCCAGTTTTTAGCAACAACCCTTTGAATTACTTGCCGTGGATCTCCCATTTGCTCTCGAGTTCATCCTCCTCTTTTATTATCTTTGATTGGTAGTCCGGGCTCCCATTTCTGAGATAAATGTAGAGTCCCAGGCATACACTCTAGTGCAGTGAGACTACAGACAAGTTGTGGGTACATCACATCCTGACATAAGGTGCGAGACTGTCGCCCACACCATCTGCCCTGCCTCTTTTAAAAAAAATAAGGTTGAAAGTCCATGGGCGGTTGGGGTAATCCAGATGTTTTTGTTCAATTTGTTTAAACTAGCATAAGGTTAATTACCTTAATGTTTCCCAAACTGTTTGCCAGGGGTTTTAAAATGTTCAGAAACCTAATCAAAATGTTGCTGTTACTTTCTCTTCAGGAAAGATCGGGTAGATTTGGGTTGGGGTGAGGGCCTTGCCGCAGTACTGAAGGGCATTAATTTACTACTGAACAAGGACGTAATGTGACACCTGAATGTAGCATACCAGGAGGCAATCACAAAAAGACCACAGTGAATACATAGTGCTATGTTAAAAAAGAGTGAATAAATGCACTGACAACATAGTGAGGTATGGCCTCTTTTGCATGTGTCTGTAAAACTGACGTTTGCTCTTGAATTTTTGTCCTGAATTTTGACCCTTTGTCCTGAATTTTTGTCCTGAATTTTGACCCTTTGTCCTGAATTTTTTACAGTCCTGTCCAGAATTTGCCTCAATGCCAGGTGGTCACCCTAACCTTCACCTGACTAAGGACCTTCATCCAGCATGCCCGTAAGGCAGTGAGGTCTTGTCGACCTTCAGGTATTTCCCGCTCTTTTCGGATCTGTGTGCAGGTCCTGCAAGTAAAGAACCATATCGTCCGTGTACAGAGAAAAGAAATGGGTCCCTGCGCAAGCCTGAATGCTATTAAAAGCAGGCGCCTACATGCTTTACAGGCTAGCGGTTCCACCCCAATACCAAAAAAGCAAGAGGGATAGCGGGCAACCCCGAGTGGTTCCATGTCCCACAGCACATTGCTCTGATATTGTGCGGCTGATATGAATCCTGACAACAGGGTCAGTGTGTGACAAAGGTCCAAGATTTATAGCGTGGCCCCAAACCCATCCAGAGCATGACGGTGCTGAGAAAGCTCCAATCCAGGCTGTCAAATAAAATGCCACTGTTACAGAACTCCTGATACCATTTAAATGGGAATCGTGTCTATTTTATACAGTTCTGTTCACTTTAGTAAAGAATATAAACACAATTTTGTGTTAACTAAATTAGTCAGTTCCTTAAAAGAGGAGGCTCATTTGTAATGATTTCTGTCTGCACTGTTTTACACTGTTCTGTTAAGTGCCCATCGAAATTCTGTTTATAACGTGCAACTATAGAGACATCCTCACCGAGCAGAAGAACTATTTAATTACCTAGTAATGCTAGCCCTTTGTGTGAAAGTTGTGGCATTAATCAAGACAAAAATGAATTAAAATGCTAAATATATACTTACTTATAAGGGCTTTCACCATCCTCACTTCATCCAGTGGTCTGATGTTGCATCACTCACATTTTGCTTCTGCCCACCACAGCATAAAGGATAGGAGAAGAGGTCAGCACATGTGAGCCATTGCATCCTCTCTCTGAGTGTAATTATGTACATTTTATTTAGAAGTGCTTAGTTAATTATAACCAGGACACTTATGATAGAATTCTTAGTAGATGCAGAATTCGCTGTAAAAGGTGATGCCCCCAAACAGATCTGCGATACCTAAAGTGCTAAGGTGCCCAAGTACTGAAATGCATCGAAGCCTGAAATAAAATTCAGTGTAATCATTAGACAGTGCTTCTTTAACTTCCAAACAATTCTGTATTGTCAAGTCGCTGCAGTTCTAAAATCAAGTATAAATGCAAAATAACTGGAAAAGCCCAAGTCCTTAATAGTATTGTGCGCCATGGCAGGGATCAGAGGCCGGAAGGGAGAGGGCCTATGTTTTAGGCTCAAGGGTGTTTATACTCCGCTCCAGTGAAATATCTCACCGTTTGAGAAATCAGTCTTTGGTTTGCTGAATTGAGACAACTTAAAACCGCATGCCTGCATGTGCGCACCCCCAGTTGTACCCATAACGGGCGTAGCAATTTTCGCCGTTCATTCATGGTGACATTGCACAGGCAGAACATATGGGTCACAGTTTTAGTCGCAAGCCCACAGAGGCGACAAGCCCCGACCTTTTGAAGCGGCGATAGGCTCTCATGCTTGCTTACTGGAAGGACATCCAGGCGGTGGAGCAAATATTTCCTCTGTCATGTGCATTAGAACTTCACCTAAGTATGTCTGAGGGGCTAAGGACCTGTAACTGTTTAAGATTAACCGTGCATAATGCCTTTTCGCGGAAGTTGTCTTGTCTTATATTACCGGATGCTTTATCACTTTTTTGGTTAATGATTTAAAAAGCTTGTGATTTGATGCTGACGACCATAGGCTCTCCGGGCCTACCCACCCAATTTGAGGTATCTAGATAGTTTCGGGCCGGTGAACAGGACTTTATTAATATTTCCTCCCATATGTAACGGTTTATGATGTTCCCAGCTGCGTTTCTCAGTTTGTTGCAAAAATTGATGAAAGCTGCGCACCTAGCAAGAGACTGTTTGAGCAGGCCAAATTCCAACCTCATCTGAGCTGATGAGGTATGTCAGGGAAACTTGAGCAGCTGCTGGGATATGCTCACTATGGTGTCACCCAAGACCGTAGAGTCTCTGCCGCGAAGGGCAACGCTTCCATAGGCCAGAGTGGGAGCCACCTTTGCTCTTGCCACTTCTCTCTGAGTGATGACATTGTCTTCATGCACAACTTGTGCTTCTGCCAAAAAATTCTTATTTATTGCTCTGGAGCGTACTTAATTTTAATTCTTATTATTTTGTGTTTTTGTCCAGGCAGGCCCCATCAGTACTCCAGACACTACTTCTCTGGTCCTTTGCTGCCACTTGCAGTGCACCACGTGCCATGCATACTCTTGGGTCATCATTGAATGTTTCTGTTAAACCTTACTACTGAAACATTCAAAGAAGTCTCTGTGGGGCATGCCCATGCAAGGCTTATTTCAAATGTTTTAGCAATGAAGTTTTACAAAAAACTTTTTAAAACCAGCATTGGCAAAGCCAGGATGCCTGGCTTTGGTAAGCCAGTGCAGTTTTCATTGTCTTTATTCTTTTTATTTCAATATGTACAACAAAATAGAAAGAAAAAATAAAGCATGCTGCCCCTAAACGTGACCACCTTACAGAAGCTTGCAATAAGATTTTTTTGTATTAAGCATTTTCACTTATGTGACCTGTTGACTAATTAATTATTGTTACATTTTTTTGTTACATTACCCTCCTTTAAGGTGTGCCTTGCATTTTATTATTTGTGAAGGAAACCAGAAGAAACCACCATCTGACCAAGCACAAACCGCAGACCGCTACAATGTCACTTAAACTCTTTATAACAGAAACTTAAAAATGAATCAGAAAATAAATCCGTATCCATCTGGGCATCAGGACTGAGGGCACAATAAAAAGCTGATATATAAAGTTAATAGAAAAAAATAAATACAGTTAAAAAGTATACTTTGTTTCTGAAGAAAGAAAAACTGCTTTTAAATGGATACAGACACAGGCTTTGTGCAGCCACTCAAAGTGAAGGAAGCCAATAGGTAAACTGGGTTGACCCATTGCCCCTGCAGTGTGCTGTTGTGGACAGTAGCAAAATGTGAATGACCATTCAACAGACCAATGGATGAAACCTTCTGACCAGAAGCCCCTCTTTTTTTAAGTATCTTGTGTACGAATATTTTGGAAAAAGGATAGTCTGGTGAGATAGTTAAAGCGATCTCAAAGGCCAGAATTAATAATACAAAAAAGCCAGTAGTCTGCCAGCTTACCCTCGTTCTTTTTTTTTTTTTTTCAACCTTTATGAAGGGTTTTGACTTCTGTGACCGTCATGTCACACACAGATCCTTAGAAACTTAAAAAATATTTCTTCATAATGTATACTGTGCAGAAAGCTGTTGTTTGTGCATTGTCCATAGAAAACCATACAAAGTGTGAACCTACAGAGAATCATTTTGCAAGCATTTACCATTGTACATAGAAAATCTTTTCAAAAGGTAAATTTGCTAAAAAGAAAAAATAAATATTCATAATGCTTTTTTACATCTTGGCTGTTTTTGCACTAAAATTGTTCTTGTAAAGTCAAGGAGAACGCAGAAAGTGTCTTTCTTTTGCAAAGTGCAAGAATCAGGAACTTTGCAATACTTTGCTAGTGAGAAAAACAAAACTTTACACTACACCAGCTCTAATGTCATATGCAGTGTGTTAGAAATTGGGTTTCTGGTTGGCTAGGGTATGCACCTCAGCCAGGCAGAACCTACCTATTCTAGTCGGGGAAAGGGGGTTACACGTCCAAGATAGCCCCTGCTCACCCCCTTGGTACCTTGGCACGAGCAGTCAGGCCTATCCCAGAGGCGATGTGTAAAGCGTTTGCACAACACACATAATACACGTGACACAATATCCCCACCACAAAGGAAACACAACACCAGATTATATGAAAATATACTGTATTGTACACAACGCAATTATGAGACCAAACATCACATATTAGTATTATCCTGCCACCTTAGCAGTTGTCAGAAAGTTACACATTAGTTACTCTGCAAACTAGCAGTAGTCACTTATAACACACAGGTTACTCAGTATTTTGCAACATAAGCAGTGGTCAGTAAAACGTTATTACACCACGACACTTGTCCTAAGAATATCATAAAACGTCCATAGTAGGAACATTAGACAACATAAAACAAGTCGTAAAAAATACATATCAGCAAATCATGTCCATAAAAGGAACAGTTACATATATATATAAACATCATCAAGCAGGTAGGCAATATATATACTCCAGTCTGTAGAAGAACTTAGGATATATCTTATTTCCTAGGAAATACCTGGTGTTGATGATGCAGGCACGTCTAGTGCCTAGGAGAGCATGAGGGGGCCCCCGGCGCTTCTGCGCTCACCACGGGGGCCACACAGTGCTCCTGGGGGAGAGGGGTGGTAGGTAGGCACCCTCTCCTTGCAGAAAACAGGCCCCTCCGGGGACCCGGGATTTAGATGGGGGCCTGCCTCCTCACGCCCTCCGACAAAGGTGTCGGCCAGGCAAGGCCAGACACCAACTGGGGCGAACAGAAGGGGGCCTCCGTTGAGGTCTCTCTTCTGGGTTGAAAATGCCTTCTTTGTTAACAGAAAAAAAACAGAGCATCCTGCTCCTACTGCAGAGACTGGGGAAGAGGCGCTCTCTGCGCCTTCCCAGAGTCCTGCGAGATTGGGGGCAGCCACCCTCGTCCCTGGTGTGGCTGCCGGTGCAGAACAGGAAGAGGCCGCACCTCTCCCCCACGTGCTGGGCTCCTCTCTAGAGCCGCTCCTGTGCCTCCCGGGTCGCGGTGATCCCCTTGGCAACAGGGGAGCCGGCATGTACCCTGGAGGCACTAATGGAATCATCGGGACCCCAGAGGCACTGAGAGGAACATGCCAGCTCCTCTCCTTCTCCTGGAGTGCCCCGGGGGTTAAAACTCAGTGTGCTCCGACACGCTTGAGTGAATTAAAGGCCCGGCTGTGATTTCCTCGGCGATTTAAAAATAAAATAAAATAAAAAAAAAAATAACACTTCTCGTAGCACACCTGCAAGGGGAAAGCGCTTACAAAATCCCCCACAGAACGCTTTCCCAAGCTCTCAATTTCAGCCAAGAAAAAGGTAAAGCACCCCTCGTGCTTCATGCTGACATGCAGGGGTCAGGGGCCACAGCACCCTGCCCCTGTGGAGCAAAAGCTTGCAAGAAAAGGCCCACAGGTGGAGGGCCCAACAACAGGCCAGCACAAGGAGTATGAAGCAAGTGGCAAGTCCTCTTTAGTGACCAAGCAGGTCACAGGTCAGCACAGCAGCAGTCGTCCATGGCGGTTCCTGGTGAGTTCTTCTAGCAGTCTGTGTCCAGTTCCTTTTAAGTTCAAAGAGTCTCCAAATTGTGTGGAAAATTCCCCTGTACTTCTACTCAGTCCTTACAATGTTTTGCAGTGGTAGGGAGAGGAGGTTCCAGGCCGTTACAACTGGTTCTAGGAGTGCCCCCTCTCTCCTTTAGCACAGGCTCCAAACATCAGTGTGGGGTTAACGACCCTATTGTGTGAGGCCAGGGCACAGCCTTTTCAAATGTAGGTGTGCCCCGCCTCTCCCTTCTCTCAGCCCAGGAAGACTATTCAGTATGCAGATGCACCTCTGTGACACCTCCACCCTCCCTGTGTACAGGCTGTCTGAAAAGTATGCACAAAGCCCCAACTGTCACTCTGCCCAGATGTGGATTGGAGTCAAGCTGCAAAACACCAGTCATAAGCACAGATAAATGTGCACTTTCTAGAAGTGGCATTTCTGTGATAGTAATAAAAAATACACCCACACCAGTAAGCAGTATTTATTATCACCATCACAACCATACCAAACACGCCTACGCTACCCCTCATAAATCAGACAATACCCCTTACACATAAGGCAGGGCATTTCTAATGCAATCCTACGAGAAGGCAGTACTCACAGCAGTGAGACACCAAGTTAGGCTGTTTGTCTCTACCAGGACAGGCCACGCAACCTGGCACATGTCCTGCCTTCTACATATCCTGCCTTTTACGTACATGGCACCCTGGCCAAAGGCCTAGCTAGGGAGTACCTTAGGGGTAACTTACTTGTAGTAAAATGGGAGTTCTGGGCCTGGCAAGTAAATTTAGATGCCAGGTCCCTGTGGCAGAAAACTGTGTACACAGGCCCTGCGCAAGCAGGCATGAGACAGGTTTGAAAGTCTACTTCAGTGGGTGGCGCACGCAGCGCTGCAGGCCCACTAGTAGTATTTAATTTAGAGGCCCTAGGTATAGAGATACCACTGTTCAAGGGACTTATAGGTAAATTAAATATGGCAATTAGGTGTAATGCCAATCATACCAACGTTCGATGGGAGAGCACCTGCACTTCAGCACCCTGTCAGCAGTGATAAAGTGCTCAGATTCCTAGATCCAACAGCGAGAGGTCAGAAAAACCAGGAGGAAGGAGGCAAAAAGACTGGGGATGACCCTGCGTAAGGAAAAAGCCCAAGACAGTGTTTTTAACCCCTTGTGTGCCCTGGACGAGGTGGTCCCCGGTGCCGGGGACGAGACCACCTCGTCCTGCTATGGGCCCCCGGGGAGAGCGCTAGCGCTCCCGCCGATGGCCAGGCACACCCCTCCCCAGGCAGGGATGGAAGGGGAATCCCCATTTCCAGAAACCCCGCTACACACCGGGGATTTTTTTTGTTTTTTTTATTTATGGGGAGCGACAAATTATTTTTTGGCTGTTTCTGCCCCCCCTAGACACCAGGGATTTTTTAAAATTATTTGTGGGGAGCGACCCATTGGGCAAGGGTCGCTCCCCTGGGGGCAAAAATGTTTCTAGGCCATTTGGCAGATCAGCCTATTTTTATTAGGCCAATCTGCCCCCAAGGGGGGCAGAAACCACTAGACACCAGGGATTTTTTTTTTTTAAATATGTACACATAAGGGGAGCGGCCCTTTGGGCAAGGGCCGCTCCCCAGGGGAGCAAATAATTTTACTGCGGTTTCTGCCCCCCCGGGGGCAGATCGGCCTAAAATATTGTATGTTTGGGGAGCAACCCGTTCGGCAAGGGTCGCTCCGGGGTGGGGGGGGGGGAGAGGTAATTATTATTAGGCCATTTCTGCCCCCCCTGGGGGAAGAAACCACAAGACACCAGGGAATTTTTATTTTTTTCATACTAACGCATAAGGGGAGTGGCCCCTTGGGCAAGGGTCTCTCCCCATAGGGGCACATTACTGTTGGCCATAACCGCCCCCCTGGAGGGCAGACTGGCCTATTTTGGAAGGCCCATCTGCCCCCAAGGGGGGCAGAAAGCCCACCAGAGACCAGGGAAGATTTTTTTTTCAAAATAAGAGGTTGGGGGGTATGGCCATACCCCCACCCCAAATAAATGGGGTCAAAGTTATTCTACCCACCAGTGCGCAGATTGGGCAGTTACCCCCGATCCACACCCCGGGGGGACAGAAAGTCTACTAGATGCCAGGGAATAAAACAAAAAAAAGAAAATATTGGGGTGGTGGCTACCAACCAGTATGGGCCTGGTTATGCCCCCACCCGAACTGAAGGGGCTAACAGTCTTTCAGCTCTCCCCGCTCACTGAAACATCTTATCCCATGGCAAGCAAGAGTACATTTGATTATTTTTGTTTTTTGTTTTACATTTGGGCCATGAGAGCTTGGTAACTCTCAAAATCGTCCCACTTGGAATAGTGAGGGCTGCACTTTTTTTTACTTTGGGGCTCTGCCATGTAGAAAAATCCACAGGACCTAGACACATCTGAAAACTAAACATCTAGTTGATTCCAGGGTAGTGTGCTTCGCATGCACCCGCACCATTTCCTTACCCACAATGCCCTGCAAACCTGCAACTTTGCTGGAAAGCACACATTTTCCCCACATTTTTGTGACGGAACCTTCCAGAATCTGCAGCAATCCACAAAATTCCTACCACCCAGCATTGTGTCATCTATACCGATAAAATTTCTGCTGCACTTGTCAGCCTAAAAATGTTTTTTTTCAAACTGCCCTTTTGGACCCACTTTGGTTCCCCCTCAATTTCAACGTGTTTTTGGCTCTTCCCTGTCACAAACACTTGGCCCACCTACACAAGTGAGGTATCATTTTTACAGGGACACTGAGGGGAACATTGGGTGGTAGGAAATTTGTCCCGGTGCAGTGATCCCACAAAGAAATGTGGGAAAAATTTGTTTTTTTAAGCTAAATTTGCGGTTTGCTGAGGATTCTGGGTAAGAATATTTTGGGGGATCCACGCAAGTCACACCTCCCTGGACTCCCTCGGGTGTCTAGTTTTCAGAAATGTCTGGGTTTGGTAGGTTTCCCTGGATGGCTGCTGAGCCCAGGACCAAAAACGCAGGAGCCCACCCTCCCCCCGCAAAAACAGGTAGTTTTCTATTTGATAATTTTGATGTGTCCAGATAGTGTTTTGGGGCACTTCCTGTCGCGGGCACTATGCCTACCCACACAAGTGAGTACCATTTTTATCGGGAGACTCGGGGGAACGCTGGGTGGAAGGAAATGTGTGGCTCCTCTCAGATTCGAGAACTTTCTGTCACCGAAATGTGAGGAAAAAGTGTTTTTTTTTTTTTTTTTTTAGCCACATTTTGAGGTTTGCAAAGGATTATGGGTAACAGAACCTGGTGAGAGCTCGACAAGTCACCCCATCTTGGATTCCCCTAGGTCCCTAGTTTTCAAAAATGCACAGGTTTGGTAGGTTTCCTTAGGTGGCGGCTGAGCTAGAGGCCAAAATCCACAGGTAGGCACTGTGCAAAAAACACCTCTGTTTTCTGTGGACAAATGTGATGTTTTGGGGCATTTCCTGTCGCGGGCACTAGGCCTACCCACATAAGTGAGGTACCATTTTTATCGGGAGACTTGGGGGAACATAGAATAGCAAAACAAGTGTTATTGCCCCTTGTCTTTCTCTACATTTTTTCCTTCTCAATATAAGACAGTGTGTAAAAAGGAGGTCTATTTGAGAAATTCCCTGTAATTCACATGCTAGTATGGACACCCCAGAATTCAGAGATGTGCAAATAACCACTGCTCCTCAACACCTTATCTTTTGTGCCCATTTTGGAAATACAAAGGTTTTCTTGATACCTATTTTTGACTCTTTCTATTTCAGCAAATGAATTGCTGTATACCCGGTATAGAATGAAAACCCACTGCAAGGTGCAGCTCATTTATTGGCTCTGGGTGCCTAGGGTTCTTGATGAACCTGCAAGCCCTATATATCCCCGCAATCAGAAGAGTCTATCAGACGTAACAGTATATTGCTTTCAAAAATCTGACATTGCAGGAAAAAGTTAGAAACGTAGAGAAAAATTGGTGTTTTTTTCACCTCAATTTCAAATATTTTTTTTATTTCAGTTTTTATTTTCTGCAGGAAACCCTTGTAGGATCAATTGCCCATTGCTGAATTCAGAATTTTGTCCACTTTTCAGAAATGTTTAGGTGTCTGGGATCCAGCATTGGTTTCACACCCATTTCTGTCACTGTCTTGAAGGAGGCTGAAAGCACAAAAAAAATCATTAAAATGGGGTATGTCCCAGTAAAATGCCAAAATTTTGTTGAAAAATTGGGTTTTCTGATTCAAGTCTGCCTGTTCCTGAAAGCTGGGAAGCTGGTGATTTTAGCTCCGCAAACCCTTTGTTGATGCCATTTTGAAGGAAAAAACCACAAGTCTTCTTCTGCAGCCCTTTTTTCCATAAAAAAAATAAAATGAAATTTTCACTGTATTTTGGCTAAATTCTTGGCCTCCTTCAGGGGAACCCACAAAGTCTGGGTACCTCTAAAATCCCTAGGATGTTGGGAAAAAAGGACGCAAATTTGGCGTGGGTAGCTTATGTGGACAAAGAGTTATGAGGGCCTAAGTGAGAACTATTCCAAATAGGCAAAAAAAGGCCTGGCAGCGAAGGGGTTAAATAACCTTGTTCCGGATCATAGGTACTGAGACCTCTAAATCTTAGCAAGATAGTCTCAACCAGGGGTAGAGGGTAGCATCAGTCAGAGGGTGGTAGGGAGGATGCTTGTGCATTTCTGGTGCACTCTAACTTCATCTGTGTTCTGTTTTTTAAAACGCTTCACAGGGTGATATTGAAGAACAAGAATGTTAGCAAAATAATGATCTGGGGAGGCTGCATTTCATGCCTTTCTATTTGCATAAGTACCTTGTTCTTTACTGTTAGATTTTACAGCCTTGGGGTGGTCATCCCCCAACTTTTTGCCTGCCTCCCTCTACTTTTCTGCCACTCTGCACACTTTACCACTGCTAACCAGTGCTAAAGTGTATATGCTCTCTCCCTTAAACATTGGTTCATCCCCACTTGGCATATTCATTTACTTATAAGACCCTAGTAAAGTGCACTACATGTGCCCGGGGCCTGTAAGTTAAATGCTACTAGTGGGTCTGTAGCACTGATTGTGCCACCCACATAAATAGCCCCTTAACCTTGTCTCAGGCCGCCGTCAGAAGGCCTGTGTGTGCAGTTTCACTGCTACTTCGACTTTGCATTTAAAAGCACTTGCCAAGCCTTAAATTCCCCTTTTGTATACATATGTCACCCCTAAGGTAGGCCTTATGTAACCCACAGGGCATGGTGCAATGCAGGTAAAAGGCAGGACATGTGCATATGTGTTTAATATGTCCTGGTAGTGAAAAACACCTACATTTGTTTTCCACTACTGCGAGGCCTGGTCTTTTCCTAGACTAGCATTAGGACTGCCCTCATATTCTGTTTGAACTGTAGGTTCTGATCTGAAAGGGGTACCTAGGTCTTATATATGAGGGCCAGAATAGTAATAGAAAAACCTGCTAATTGGTGAGGTTGGATTTTATATTACTATTTTGGAAATGCCACTTTTAGAAAGTGAGCATTTTTCTGCACTTAGGCTGTACGGCACAGATGGTTTTATCTCCAATCACCGACAGCTCCCTTGTGCATTTCACCCAGACAACCACAAACACAGGTCACTCAGTCGCTTCTGGATTGATCTGCATACTGAATGGGTCTTCCTGGGCTGGTAGGGTGGAGAGCCTGACCCTTAAATTTCAAAGGCCAGTGGCCAGCCCTCACAGAAAGGTCTGATAACCCCCCACTGGGACTATGGCAGACAGGACAGGACTGGGCTGAAATGGGAACTTGTGCACTTCAAAACCATTCTGTGAAGTCTCCCCCACTTCAAAGGCATTTTGGGTATATAAACTGGGTCTCTGACCCCACCAATTCAGACACTTATGGACCTGCACCTGATCTCTGTGAGTAGACCTGCCTTGCTGCCCAAAGGACTCTCTGGACAGCTTTGCCGAGAAGGACTGTTGCCCTGCTGGTCTCAGACTGTGCTGAAAGGACTCTGCCTTCCCCCAAAAGTGCTCTCCAAGGGCTTGGATTGAGCTTGCCTCCTGTTCTGAAGTCTCAGGGACAGCAAAGACTTCAACTACTAGCTTTTTGCTAGTACCCGACTCCGGAACTACTTCAGCGATGCCGCAGCCTGCTCCCGTTCCGTGGACATTGCTGCACGTAACTACTGTGGCCTGCAACGCAAGTGCGACGTTGCTGCGACTCCGCTGACGTCACTCAGGGTCATCGTGACAACACAAAGTCAACTCATTACATCCTGACGGACCGAAACCAGCCCCCTCTCCGGGTCACAAGCAATCGACGCATAGTGGACAGCAACCAATCATCCCCCACTACATCAGGACAGAACCAACGCCTCGCCTCCACCTGCTTCACAGCATGGAACCGGCACCTCTTTCCTCAAAAGCTGTAAGAGACTGATGCCGCACCGACTCCGGAGATACCTCTTTCTGACTCAGTGCGACGTTGTTGTTCTTTGTTTTCAAAAGACACAGACCCCAGGTACAGTACGACTCCGTGACCTGCACAGGTGGTGTCGGATTGTTGGGACGACTCGGTCAACGACGTGATTGCCCCAGTCAAAAGTATTGTGTTTCTAGGCGCTTTCGTTGGATTTAATCTTTAAAAATTCATAACTTTGCTTATGTACACTGGATTTTCCTCGTTTCAACAGTATTTTATTTAGATAAATATTCTCTATTTTTTCTAAACCTGAGTGGTGTTTTTTTGTTGTGTTTTCACTGTGTTATACTATAAGTTCTACACAAATACTTTACATATTGCCTTCTAAGTTAACCCTGACTGCTCAGTGCCAAGCTACCGGAGGGTGGGCACAGGATAATTTGGATTGTGTTGTGACTTACCCTGACTTGGATTGTGGTCCGTACTTGGACAAGGGTGTATACCTCGGCCAACTGGAGACCACATTTCTAACATTTACCCAAGAAAATGATCTAGGAAGCTTTGCTCGCCTTTAGGAATCTGAATAATTGTTAGCAATTATATGTAGTCTTAGTAAATAAATGTGCAGCCTCTGTGAACTAAATTGTGTGATACAGCAGTATACTCTAAATGAGCGTTTTGTGGTGAAACCTAAATCAATGTACATTTTGTGGTAACAGGAATCCGAGAAGGTGATTAAAGATTTCCCAAGGATCCAGGCTGCACATATCAAAAAAACGGCACAAGACCTCCATCCTGCAGATAATTTTAAAGCTATAACTTCGCCAGCCCTTCGCTCTATGAATGTACTTGAAGCCAAAGAGCTGGTTTCTCCAAAAAAGGTAACATTGTAAATACAAATCACACTGTTTTTCCAGTCATTAAGATTTCTGTTTTGAAAAACATTTCCTTGTCTGCTCTATTATCCTGCTTTTTCGCGCATGCCAATTTTTCTCACAGAGCACTCTGTAGCAGAATGCCAGCTTAGCTGGGGACCATGTAGACCTTTCTGTCCGGCTTACAGCAAAAACATAATTTGTCTGATATTTTTTTAAAGCTTCGTTCATTTTAGTTTATTTTGCTTAAATGGATGAATCCATTCTCTTTCTTTAGACGTCTGTGGAAGCCCCCTCCATGTTCTTCCAGATCCCCCAGTCCTTGCCTCAGTGCAGTTTCATACACCGGTATTTTTTACATGTCTAGCACAGGTTGCAGTGATGCGCACCTTTCTTTTCAGTCGATCCTGCCCTGTTACCCGGTCTCTCAACTTGAGGTACACTGTAGAGTCTAACTTTCTGCCTTCTTTGAGGGCAGTTTGTCTCTGGTCCTTTCAGGGCATATCCAGGCCTGTTGACTGCCGTTCAATTATATTGCCACGCAGGGTCTAAGACTGTAAACCAGGATAGGTGCCCTTTCAGGCTCTGAGCCAGGTTATCATCTGAGGGCTCAGTGGGGTCTGATGTTTTGAGAGCAGATAACTTCACCAGTGGGATTCGGCAGTGTCTTACCCAAGAACTCAACTGCTGTGTCCCTGTGCCACCTTTCAATATTTAGCTTACTTGTCCTTGTGAAATAATTTCTGGCATCACCTCTGGGGTGTTTGTCTCGTCTACATTCTGGGATTTGCTGAGGTTCCATTTATGTTGTTTGGGTCCCTGTGGGATTGTTTCAGGAAGTACACTCATGTCACCGCTTGTGACATTGTGCCACCCACAGTCCTTGACCCGTGAATCTAATTAAAAATGTGCATCCATCCTAGCCTAATGTTTTCAGAGTTCACCGGGAAATGTTTCTCATGGTAGCTTTAGTACCTCGACACTGGCTTTTCCAACGTACTAGTCACCCTCGCATAGATGCATTTCTGTGCACGAAATCCAGAGTAGCTGTTAACCACGATATAAATGTTCCTTGATCTAGCCAATATTTGACTGGGTTCATTCATGAGTCCTATTTAAAAGTGCATAACGACAATCCTTTAAGCAATATCGGCATGCTCAGCAAAACTACGAACTTGAGCCTTCCACACCTTTTTTCAATACATTCGTGTCTAGTTAAGATGTTTTATTTTATGTTCTACGGGTATTTTGTCATGTTCCCAACTTTGTATTCCTTGTAGTGTATTGTAAATTGAAGTGTGTTAAATTAACTCCATCACTTTTTTAATGATATTTCTTCGAAAAGTAGTAAACCGTTGAACCAGCAACATAAATGTTGTAAATCTAGTTGGAGTTATTGCGAGTCTCAGAGTAAAGTTATTGTGAATGTATACTGGCACATACTTTGCAATACTGTGTCATTCTGGATTTGAAAACAGTTTGACAATTGCTGTAATCTAGCTCACCTAAGGGGTGTGTTTTCGAACTGCTTTCCGCAGCACAGAACTGTAAAATATAGAGTATGGTATCCTTCTTTGTTACTGGATGTCGTTCTTGTTTAGCATGAACAAAAACATTTTAATATAATAACAGCATTCCTCATACACAAATAAATGATACTCTTTTTTTAGGGTCGAGCCTGCATCGCATTCGCTTGCGCATGCGTTTCGCTAAGCGAGACGCTTTCGGAATTAAAAAGGGCTCGGAGCCCTGTCTACGTTACGTCAGTGTCTTTCATTGGCTCGTGGGCTTGCCTGTTAGAATCTGCTTGATTTCATTAGTGGTAGGCATGCATACGTCATGCCTTTTCCGGTGGCTAGCCCTCCTCGAGCGCATGGACCAAGTACAGAAAACATGCGAGCGCATGGACCAAGTACAGAAAACATGCGAGGCTCGCTGTTTTCCGTCCGGCTCGTGGACTACTTTTTCTCTATTTTCCCAGCACGATCTCGCTTGGCAGAAGTCGAGCGCTTTACATAATATCGTCCCTGTTACACAGTTAATTGCACTGTTTCCGGTTACGTACATAATTGCACTTTTGCGATAGGTTTCATTACCAGTGAAAAGTCCAGGTAGGAGTTTACAACGCTATCAGCTCTAACACGAGCAAACGCGAGACCCGTTGCATTGCAAATGCTTGTTTTCCTGCTGTTATCTGCCGCTTAGGTGCGGGGAATTTTATAACTTCTGGTATGGTACCTTGATAGTGGATTCCTCCTTAAACATCTGCTGATGGCAGGCACCTGGTGTACCGCATGTTCTGTCCAGTTGCTGTATTATTGTGGTGCATTTGAATGCTGAAATACGATCAGAGAATATTTTCCTTTGGGTGTGGGGGTCTAAATTCAAAGCTGAGCAGTCTGTCCAAGTGTGGCTACTCTGTACGCTTTTTAATTTGTTCTCCCTGATATGTCACATTTGAGTTTTCCTACCAGGACACGTTTTTACGCTTGTCTTTGTACCATAATTGACCCACTATTTGTTATCTTGAGGGGTTTGACGTAATGTCCACAATTAAGTTATTTCTGTGGATTCTATGTGCATTTAGTTGACCCGCACATCTATGGCACTGGACACTTTTACGTCTCTGTACTAGGTAATACACATGAATATTGAAGGAGTTAAGTTGTATAGGCTTCCTCTACGGTAGCTGGTTCCTTCACATCAATATTACTGTTCAAGCCTCTTTCTTCTGTATTTGGAACTCGGACGTCATACTCTCCTTGCTTCCCTTGAGGGACTTGTTGGTTTTTCTTCATTTGCAGGCGGGTAATTGGACCTCTGTTTTTTCAGGTTTACACCCAAACTGCTTCCACTGCCTTCTCTTTTTAGCCAGGAATACTGTGAGAGATCTTTTTGAATGCCATGGTTCTCCTGGCACCACAAAATAGTGCCACATCAAGTGCTTCTTAGCTCCCTTGGCTTCCTTCTTGGACTCGCCTCCTGACAATATTGGGGTCAAGGCTGTGGTGTAAAATATGGAGTGTCCCTCTGTTTGCAGTTGAAGCTTCTTTCTCTGCCGCCTTCTACATTCTGAAGTTTGGGGACAAGCTTCTTGATTGTATGGGATTAGAGCTTTCCCTGGCTTTTAGAAGCAGAACGCTGTCCTGGACTCTTCGTCCTTAACACCACTGGTTTTTGCCTGCTTGGCATTATATAGAAAGATTCACTTAGGTTTCAAAAAAACTTCCTTTTCTACCATTGTTCCTTATGTTTGGCTACACTCAAATTATTGGATCACTTCATAAGAGTCCTTCTGTGCCATGTTCTGAAGATTTTTCTTAACTGTGCCATGCCCAGATATGAAGATCACTCATTACTTGTTTCTTCATTTCCCTCTCCAGTATTCTGAACTTGTTGCTCTAACAGACTAATGCAGACACGCTATTGGTGATATTACAGTCACATACTTGATACGCATAGCCAACTAGTTCTGTGCTGGAAAATGTGTGGCATTTTTCTCTGAGGATGTCAACGGTTCTGCTTTCATCGCAGTTATTCAATTAAGTTCTGGGAGTGTTCATCATTCTTTCCTAGACATGACAAGGACAATGTATTAATATTATTTCAGATAGATACTGCTAACCTCACCTTGTAACTCTATCCCCATCTAAAAGACTGTATCTGGAAACTCTTACAAAAGCTCCTGCGTGTTGGCAGCAGAGGCCTTGATTGTAACTCCATATTATCTCCCTGCATGATAACACTGAGCTGCATATAGGTGCCACCTATATGCTGATGTTCGTTCCTCTTTTTCACCATCTGGATTTCGGGTTCCACCGTATTTTGATCCACAACACAGCAGGATTTAAACCATTCAGCACGTGTCACAAGCAGATGTCGGTTGCATACCCTCATGACACCAGTTTTAAGTGGCTTGGCATCAGTAATGCCTCCAAGTCTTGCTACAGCTGCTCTGTATTGAATCAAAAAGCCATTGAAGAGAGAAAAGCTACATTCTAAAATGCCCAGCACAAGGAACTGGGTTGGCTCCACTCCTTTATACTGGGCTATTCCCTGCCCCATTCACCCTCATCGGGTATGTAGAAAGCGAAGTCAAGGGTCAAATTGATAAGGCGTCAAGGGTAAGTCTTTGACTGATCTATTTCCGGTTCTTGAGCCAGTGCACCCAGAGTCCCCTGGCCATCATCAACTTCACATCAAATTGCAGCAATCAGGTTTTTTTAGAGATATTTCCACATCCTTCTCACATCCCTGTGAGACCCTACCTATCCTTCAATGCCTCCTGTTGCGTTTCCACCACCAAGAACTCCATGGACACATACTGGTCTTCAGATTAACTCCATCCGCTCTACCTCTGGCACCAGTCCAGGCTTCAACTTCCCTTTTCTGCTGCAGGCTCGGTCATTGTTCCCTTATTAGCATATCCCCTGACTCCAAAGGTGCTGGTACCTGATCCTCTTCTGACATAGATTTTAGGTCCCCACATGGCTTTGGCTAGGTTAGACCCCCGCGTGATCATCAAGGCCAAACTTCGATTTGAGAAAGACACTTCCTTTTCCCCCCTTGCCTCAGAGCCAGTATTTCATGCTGATGGTGTCTTTGGCTCTGAATTTGATTCACTTTAAGGCCTTGAACAGGTTCCTGTTAATAAAGATTTAGGAGGAGGAGGTGGATCGCTTGCTTCATCCTCATATCAAAGCTGGTTTGCACCTTAAAGTAAAAAATGCCAGTGACCTGGACACTTGGAGATGAAACTGAATTTTATCTTAGTTACACCTGTGAAAAAAGTGCTTATTTTGCACTGATAGTTCATAGGACTGCTGAAATGTTGGATTTGCTACTTCCTACTGAGACCAACCACCTTACTGAAACTTTTGCAGCTTTGGCTTTCAACTTCAGAGCATTTACTGCCTTTTAATGAAGCCCTGATTGAGTCTCTCATGGTGTCCAGGTCTCAGCCTTGCTCGACCCTGCCAGTGTGTTATCAGGAGCAGGTCGAGCCAGTTGATATAATGGACTACATGACTGCCATTTAATACTGCAATAAGCGTTATAGAGTGTGGGCCTCCTGCCATCTGTCAGGAGGCTATGGATAAACCTAAACAGGATCTCCCCATCATTCACCCTATGGTCTTCCTCAACATCAAAGCAGATTAATTCAGCAGATGCCACCCTGCTGATCACAGGTAGCATCTTCAAACCAGGGTGACTTAGCCCTCTGAAGCGTACCTTGGTAGACATTTTTCCACCTCCAAACGAAGCAATAGCTTACCCCCCAGTGACTGTCTATGAATTACTGTGTGTTTTGAAGAAATTCAAATGGGATCAAGAGCAGCCGATCCTGGTGGCTCTGGGTTGCCCTTGAAGGATCTGGCACTCCGAGCTGCTGACTCTGAGGATCTGTCCTCTAAATCACCAATCTCTTTGAGAGGACCGACTGTCCCAGCAGCAGGGCATAGTGCTTTAAGCGAACCCCTACAATCCACACCTCCATTGGAGGAGATTAACCAGAACCAACTGAGTGTTTTTGATCACCTATCAGAGGTAGTGGATGTCATTCTTGCTGACTGGCCTTCAATCTTCCACCAAGTCCATTAATTCAGGCCATTGGGTTAAGTTTGTCACCTGGTGTGAGGCTAAATAATGAATTTGTGTACTTCAGTAAAAATAGCCCTAGAGCTGTACACAAATACATTTATATTTCCATTGCCTATAGCTCTCAGATTGCAGATACTTATTTGGTTAGCCGATGCTTGTTTGGTAAGGGAGGGTTGCCCTCTGCTGAGCAGTTAATTGCTTTAGCGCGTTCCACCACCTCCTGCCAGGTTCTGGCGCGGTTCATGGCCTGCAGCCAGTTTGTCAGTTGTGACTCTGTTTAACAAACTGCAACTGCAAAGGTAGCGCAGCCATATTTCTCCATCTGTCTTAGGACTCGTGCCTAATCAAGGCGCCTCTTTTAACTCAGCTGTCCGCGAGCCCATGGCTTAACAACTCTCAGGAAAATGAATTACACACGTCCCCAGCAATATGTAAATATCAAGTTGCATGTTCAGTTTCTACACCTATACCCAACACCTCTCTGCTTCGCTCTATGATTAGTGAGGTGTGCGACGATGCCAACAAATGGGAAGCGATGGGCAGACTGTTGGCACGGACACAGTAGATACAATATATCTCCGTTTGAGACAGCGAATGCGTGCCGTCTAGAGCCGAGACCTAAAAACGGCAAATAGCGGTGTTGAGTGTAGGTGGTTATTCTGTGGTGAAATGTCCGCAAATGACTTTTATGTCTTTATTATTTCAAGTGCTGGCACACACAGACGAACTGACGTGTTTTGATCCCATGGGTCTTAGAAATAGTTAGAGTTCTTTGAAAGACCAGAACCATTAAAAATAGGCTACATGCAACTCATAGAAATAACCCAAATAAAACATAATTATGTTGAATGTTTGTGCAATATTCACCCATCTTGATTGATTTTCTGCATCTTACGTACTACACAGTTCATACTCATTGCTGTTGTACACATATAATTGTTCATTTGAATCATAGTGAAAACACTTTACTTCATTTACTGTATCATTCACAATCAGCACTACAGAAAGCTCGTATGAGATTTAATATCAGATTCTGTGATGGATGGCAGGAGTAATAATTCGAGAACACTGTGTACAAAGGCTGTTATTTGGTGACAATGACATTTCTAATAACAATACACATTTCATTTATCACCCTTAGTCAAATCATTGTAGGGGGTCAACCAAGATACCAACCCAATGGTCTTAAGATCAATTATCAGTGAATTCTGGTGTTAAATTCACACAACACAGGTTATCCGAAATAATTTCCAGTATTCATGATTGTGCAAAATTCATCTTTACATGCTGTAGTATTTGTCAATACAGCCCTAGAGTGAAAAAGGGAAGGAAAATGTATTAAAGAATGTGATTTAAAAACCATTTGAAAGATATATTTAAATATTTGATAATCTCTAATGATGTGAAGAGGCAGGGGAATACCTAAGCTGAAATAAATTTGCTAAATGTATCATCTTATTTAAAGATGTACTGCCTTCTCTTCATCACAATTCATACCTAGAGGAGCTAAACAGTTGATATTTGTAATAATATATTGAGGCACTAATCTTTGTAATTTTAAAATTGTCTCCTCCCCTTACATTCTTAGGTACGCAATCAATTCCAAAATATTTCTTGCGCCCCGCCATGCAGTTTTTTCCTGAAACATTATTCTACAAATATTACAAAAGTTGGCCGCAGAGCCTGACCTGCGGCCAACCCCCTATGACCACCCAATCCTGTTGTGCGCGGTGGGGTTTAGCCGCAGAGACACGCCAGTGGCCATGCCTGTGCCAACCCCCAATAACTACTCAACCCCGTGCCACGCTGTGCCTTTGGCAGTGCACGGTGGAGGTTCACCGCAGGGCCTGGCCTGTGCCCAGGCCTTGCAGCCATCCCTCTGTAACCACCCAACCACGCGTCGTGCACTGCCTTTGGCGTGTGTGTGGCGGGGTTGGATCTCAGCAGCAGTTGATGGGAAAGAACCCGCTCGTCACAGTCACTACTTGAGATAGTGCACTCAAAAAAAGCAAGAATGTAAACAGTTTCATCAAAGTTTATAGATAACATTTCAAGGTGAAAATGCAGAGAAAAAACATTTGCTTTGCTTTGACCATGCACTAGAAATTTGAATGATTAGTACTTTACAGAAATGGAGTTTCAACTTGAGCACCTGCATTGTTTATATATCTGTGTTTCCCCTTGAGGTTTAATTTCTGTGAAATAAGTATTGTGACAGAATGAATCCTGCCATGCCTATTTATCCGGAAAGAGACACCATTTTGTGCAAAATGTCTCCCCAACTGTAGCACTTTCTGTTGGGTAATTAGTAAGTGCTACTTCGTTGGGTATATGTATAGTGCATCTCCTACACTACAGCTGAATAAAGTAAGCCATGGTGATGTCTCCAGTGACCTTGTGTCTGTAACTTTGTTATTGTTCCTCAAGCACCTTCGTCAGATAACATTTGAAGGTGGAACTGCAGATCTGCAGTTCCACCTAGAAAATATATATTTTTTCTTCATCTCTTGGACTTCTGGGGGAGCCTCAAGGCCCCCGCTGTCCCAGCCAGCTCCCTTCTCCTGTGGGAGCTGGTGTTGCTCCTGCATGCAGGGAACTGCTTTATATACAGCTCCCTGCATGCAGGAGCAATGTTTTCATCTCTTTCCCTCCCCGCATGTTAGCAGGCAGGGAAAGGGCATGAAAATTCCGCTTTCAGCAAGCAGAAGCAGACTTATGTTAGCTTTTGCTTGGTGGGAGCTGTCAGCTCCCACCAAGCAAAAGCAAACAGCTGCCTCCCAAGGCTGGCCACCTCCATAGGTAGCAGGAGCCGGCCATTTGGGGTGACTGGCCCTAGGGCCATTTATGGCTCCAAGAGGGGGCGGTGTCCCCCTCCATTTTTTTCAAATTTAGCCCCTGGGGTGGGGGTGGTGGTGGTCCCTGGGACCCAGTGGGTTGACATGACCCCTCTATTATTTATTTTTGTATGTTGCCTCGAGGAGGTGGTGGACCCCTGGGCGGTGGGGGGCCGAGCCACCCTCAACCACATTTTTATAAATCATAGCCCCAGAGAGGTGGCGGTCCCTGGGGTCAGCGGTGTCCACAGGACCCCTCCCTATTAAATGTATATGTTGCCTCTGAGAGCTGGCGGTCTCCGGGGGGTCCACAGGACCCCCCCCCCTTTGTATTATTAATAATTAAGTCCCTGGGAGGTGGTGGTCCCCCACCTCCCCAGGCCTAAGCCATCCCCCCTTCTATAAGCCCTAGGAGGAGGCTCCGTGCACTTCCCTTCTGTTTTTCCCACAGTGCCACGGGGTACAATTAAAAGGAAGCATGGGACACCGCACCTTTTTTTTTTTCCTGGTTGAAATGTTGGCAACCAATCTACTGAACAGGTTTATACCAAATAAGAAAAAAGGGCGCTTTTTGGACCAAGAATTCCCTTTCTGCCAAATGTGGTGTAATTCTGTCCTGCAGTTCATGCCGTAGTTGTGTCTAATGTCTCTATGGGAATTAACATGGGAAACACACTTTTTTTTACCTCCCCCCCCCCCTTTTTCTCGGCAGGCCCCACTTCACGAATCACCCCGAAACTTTCAATGCACATCAAGATTCTTGGGCACACTTTGTTTGGAAAATGTTGTGAAGATTATTCAAATGGTCCCAGAAATAGAGGCAAGTCAAAAAACTATTTTCCTATGGAAACTATACCTACTGGCGACCGCCAGCAGATTCACTCTTTCTTTCAATACAATGAAGAAATGGCACTCCGTAAGCGTGCTATCTTAATTTATTTGTAACAGCACCATAAGGGAATCAGAACGCATTTTGGCAGTAAACTGTCTTTGTCAACCTGTATGTCGCCATTTTGAACAAACTTAAATATCCCCAAATGTGATGACGTAGTTCGTGTCCACTACTTCCTTCTAAGGAAAGTAGAAAAAATATGCTGTTATTTAACAGCTTCCCTTTCTACAATTAAAATTTTTAAAAAACTAACACAGTTGTCATTGTACATGGTTTTAACCAACAGTACCATTTTACATACATAAATTCAAAATTACTTTGTGTCTGCATTTTGTGTGTATCATCGTCCAGTTGATCTATAATAACTGCGAAAGGTTGCACAATTGACACATTTCCTCAATATTTGAACAATTTTAATTCTTGATCAATTGTTATAACACCCCATTGGGCTACAATCCTCTTACGAATCCTTCACAAAATATCTTCATGCACTGTTCTTCATGATACCCATAAATCAACCCGGCCTGAGGGCGCGAGTTATAATTACTTGAAGTAACTAAAGCAGCTGAATTTCTATAGTTTTGTGCTTGTAAAATCTGAACGTAACTATAATGTCCCTCTAACCTTTGTTTTTTAGTGAATTTCTACGTTTTTTTTTTTAATTCTATTTCCTAACTCTAACGTCCCTGTAGCCTTTGATTTTTTTTTCCAGTGGGAAAAAAAAATATATATATATATGTGTGTGTGTGTGTATGTGTGTATATATATATATATATATATATATATATATATATATATATATATATATATATAATGTGTGTACACACACACATACATACTTACATACATACATACTACTGGCGGTCACCAGTGGGTAGTTATAGTTGGGGCCTAGTTTCCATAGACAGTGTTTTTTGTTTTGCGAATAACTTTGGTGCTGTTTGACGAATCTTTATCAGATTTTCAAAACTAGTATGCCAATCACTTCAGCTGCTGTCTGGAAAGCTTCAAGGTGATTCGTCAAATGGGGGCCGAGAAAAAGCGGGGGTTCCGAGCCACTTTTTCCCCATGCAATTTCCCCATAGGGGATTTAGACACTACTACAACCCGAACAGGTTACCAGAATTACACCAAACTTGGCAGAAAGGTAGGCCTTTGTCCAGGAAGAGCCCTTTTTAGGTCAAGCATAAGCGCTCGACCTTGTGTATAATTTTAGTATACATCTTATGGCTTAAAGCGATTTTATTTGTTGGTTGCAGGGTCCTTTCAATTTTTTTGCTTGCTGGTGGTCAGTTTTGCCTTTTCCCCTCTTCTTTTTCTGTTTCCGAACAGTGACCAACTACTGTATTATTCCACTTTGGTTTCTTTATCTGTTGCTGTGACTGACTATTTTTGTTATTTCTTTGGTGCTTCCCATTCACTGTGGGTGTTTTAGGCTGGTAGCTGCCTTCGTTTTATTGCAGCATTCCGTTCCTCCCATGTTGCTGACATTTGTTTTGGCTTTATTCCAGTGCTGTCCTTGTTTACCTCTGGTTCCTAAAATAAGCTGATTCTACAAAAGAAACACCCAGTCGTTTAGCTCACTGCTCACCAAAGCCACAATATGCTGGTTTTGGTAGAATGTAGCTAAACCTAGAAGCAATGATGTGAAACTTGCTTAGCCTGGCATCGCATCTTTTTGAAGTCATAGGGTGACCGTTCAGTATGTTCTGTTCATTCCGATTAAGTATAGCCGACTGTAGATCCAGGTGTAGAGTGCCAGGAGCTTGGTTACACAGTATGACATTAGGTGCATTAACTCGCTGGAATTCCTTGCAAGTTATTTTATTTTTTTGGATGGTTGCTAGGAGGATTGTGTTCTATTGTAGTCATCTCTGGTCACCGTAAAAAGGCATCCTGCAGCTTCGCCAGCTAAGTACTTGTGGCTTATAATTCATGCTTCATGCATCCCTCGCATTAAAATATTGATATAAATTAACTTTCAATCTTGTGTTCACTGTCAATTTTCCCAGGCAATTGAGGAACAAACGCAGAACAGGAAAATGCCAGCGCCAAGTGTCCCAAGCAGCGGACCCAAGACACAGATTCTAACGAAAGATGACTCTTCGAGTCAGTTTAGTGAATTGTCTTCTATTGATGAATCTGGGGTTAGTGGTTTTTCACTGTTAATTTCATAGTTCTGGTAAATTTAAAGCACTGTATTCATGTAACTTAATGACCTGTCATGTTTTCAATCCAGGTGTTTGCTTTCTGTTATTAAAGCCATGTATATATGTACTCATTTTAAACATTTTGCTTATTTTTTAAACAAATTCTAGCTATTTGCCTTTGTGATCGTCCAATATGAGGTATACCGGTTTCCCTACACTAGCCTATCTAGCACATATGATCATTCTGTTCAGGGTGCTTGGAGGTTTGTTTTTCAACCGGGGTCACAAAGCAGTAAGGGCTCTCCCCACTGATTTTGACGAAACAAGGGTATTTCCCTAAGACACCAAAGCTACACTATGTCCTGCCCAGCACCATTCTCCTTTCTAACTACAACTCGCCTCTCAATGTGTGGAACAGTTTCTCTTCTGCCCCCTCACATGAAGTAGCTTTGTGTACATGTGTGGGCTGGGAGGGCAGTAAAGGCTAAATACGATCCTGCCTCGCTGTCTCCTTGTCACTGACTGAGCATCAAGGCAGGGCCTCTCCTTGCACTGGCTTGTCTTCAACTTCTCACTTTCTGGGTTTGGATCACTGAGGAACCAGCATGTGAAGAGCCAGGGATTGTAGCCATTCCATTGTCAAGAAGGATGAACGAGTACCTTTCCCCAGAGTCCACCAGAAGCTTCCATCCCATGCACCACTTTGAAGAGGGACAACTGAAGGCGTAACTACTGCCGAAATGCACGTTGCCCTAGCCATAGCAATCACACTTGTGCAACATGTGTGCCTTTATTTAAGTCCCATTTATGCTGGTAACCCGCGTCCCCCTCATCTGATAGAGACTTCTAGTTGCAGATTCCTTACCTTAGAATTTCCCCCAGGCTGATGCCTGGGGGAAATTCTAAGGTAAGGAATCTGCAACTAGAATATGTCTCTACCAGATATTTTGTTACCGAAGGTAAGTAACTTGTACTGTAGTCCTCTAGGAGCCACTTTCAGATGCAGACAGTTCTCAGAACATCATTCCCTCCAACTGGCTTGAGTAGCCTGTTCCCGATAGAGGACCAACTGGTACACTTCAAAAGACAGCCTGCTGCAGACCAACAGCCCACTAAAGATCATTTCAGTGTCAACCATTCCAGAGCAGGATGGACAAGAATCCGTCAGCGCACAGGAGAATAGTGTGTCTTATGCACAGTGGGCACATGAAGGAGATTGGATATCTCAGGACATCAGCAGTTGTAGTTGAGATTATCAGACGAGCACAGGCCACATGATTGAGTGATAAATGTCTCTCATGGACAAGGGAACACAGGAACATTTATGCAATGCATCCAGAAAGTCATAAGCGACTGGTATCCTTTGCGTAAGAATTTAATGGTTAACATGTGCTTTAGATTCACATGATCGAAAAGGCGAAGGCGAAATAGGCAGAGATGCAACGGACATTGCAAGCATTGGAGAACACAGGAGAGATGCGCCCCTTGAATATTCCTGATTTATTTGATGGTTTTCTTTAATTCACACTTCAACATTCTATGCTTCAGAGCACAGCAAATGAAGGACGGAATAAGGAGACATGTAACCTAGTTTCATTGGGACATGGTGAAAATGCAGGGTCGACTAACCTAGGTATGCATTTGAATGACATCAAGCTTCTTATTAAACATTCTAGACAGGCATCCCAATGTCAGTTAAGGGGGAGAATAAAGTCGAGTGAGTTGAAACAAATATGATAGCCTCACCAGTAAATAAAAGGTGCTTAGTTGGCAAAGTTCATGTATGTATTTATGGTAAAAGTTTTACGTATTCCAAAATGTCATTGTCTCATCAGGCGTAGTAAGCACTATATATAAATACAAAATATAAGGGTGCGGGTGATGTCTCCTTTTATTTCTCGCTACAGAAAGGGAGACCAACAATGTGTTCACTGGTTGGGCCGCTCAAAACTTCTCAAACCTTTGTGGCAGTCTAGCTATCACTTGGCCTTTTTGGAGTGTCCTTGGTCCTCGCAATCCTATTGGGTGTAATTGCATGTGGGTCAATAAATCTTCCCTCCTGAAGAATGTCTCCATTTTTCTAAACCATATCCACACCATTTCATAAATAATAGTTCTGACATCTGCACCCTTTTGTCAAATGCAGATCTGCAGAGAAGTGGCTTAAGACTCTCTAAATACCTATCTTAAATACCTATTTGATGCGAAGCCTTCATTCAGGTCGCCTAGTTCAGTCTGCTGGCATAACCCTAGGTGTCTGGGTGTGGCACAAATGTACCATTGTTGAAGGTATGATATGCTTGGCTCTCATTGCAGCCATATAATGATGAACCTCCACTGTCTGGCAACACGGTGGGACGTTACAGCTGCCCTGCTAGGTAGCACACTGCTAAATCATGCACCTCTGTGCAAAGGTCTAGCTTGCTAGGGATGTCCATGTGCAGGACTTTGTACGTGATGAGTGACCTTTTTAGGTCTAGCATAGCAGCGCGCATGCGCTGCTTTTCTGACTAGTTGGTATCCATGTGGGCTTTTAACCATGCCAACCTCACGCCCATCACTATTATTCGTTTGTGGGCTTGACTTTCAAAAATCCTTTGCTATCATTGGTAAATGCTTTACGCTTGTCCCTCCTTGGGGCAGTTTTGTTACCGCCTTGGCCATTGACCCGCTTACATAGATAACTGCACGTTTGCCGATACGTTTGACTGCCAGCAAACTTTTTCCTTTTGTGTCTCTCCTTCGTGCTCACGTGCATGGCAGCCGTGGCGCTGTGAATTGACTTGCTTATATCAACTGTTTTACTAGAAAGTCCAGTAAGGAACTTACAATGCTAATGGCTCTAACTAAAGCAAACGTGAGCAAATAGTGCAAGTGCTTGTTTGTGTGCTCCTTGCCTCAAGAAGTAGCCATTTAAGGAGGCCAACATAAAGAAGATATCAAGTGCTTGTAGTAAAACACCATCACGAGTATAGTACCACTTTACGTGGCGTTAAACCTTTTTTGGGAAGACCTATGAGGGTATTTCTGTATGTGAATCTTTAGATAGCGAGATTGCCACAAACTCCTGATAAGAGTGTGAGGGCTGTGCTTCATTACCGGTGTACATTATATATAGGGAGAGACTGTTCCTGTAGGTGCCCTGACCCCAGGAAAGATGTCTACAGTTTTTCAGTTGCGCATTGGCTGCACTTTGAATAATGAAGCGCAGTCTGTGGGCTTCTCCATCACATGCTGCCGTGATATATTCGTATGAATGAATCCTTCTTATTTTATATACCATCCTAGTAGTTGCAGAGAAAATTAACTGAGCAAGGGCAGACCGTAGGGACTGAATGTGCTGTTGACAAGTGGGATACATATTTACTTGAGGGGGCAGGCGGGATATCCATTTTTGGTTTCCTTTGTTTATAGTGAGCTTTATCCGTTTTTTTGAGGCATGTTCAGGTCTGTGACGCGTAGGCTCTCATTATCCTAATGAGACTCCTGAATTTTGAGCTGCAAGATCGTTCACAGTGTGGGGCACTGAGTCTGACCCACAGTGGATGGCACTTGTCGCTCTAAATCGGGGTTTTGCTCCGGCTAACTAGCAGTGACTCATCTCTCCCAAATGGAAGAGACAATTGGTCAGCCGAGCGCATGACATCTTAGCACTTCCCAGGGAAGTCGTGGTCACTCAGGTCACAACCGGTTCTCTCATACACAGTGCGGTCTCATATAAATGATAAAGGCAGTTTAAGTTTTAAAGATTGGTTTAATAAAACGACTGTATTTTAGATAGCAAAGCGTGAGCTGCAATAACCAGAACTACACAACACAGTAGGATTAAAATAGTAACGATGAGAGTGAAACACAAGAATAAGGCTAGATGCCTTTGGTATGGAAACTAGTGGATAAGTTCTGGCTCGAGTAGATAAGTTACTGCTCTTGCAGTATGTTCATACTACTTGGGTAACTCTGGACGTTAGAATCCTTCAAGAGTGCTGTTTGTGTACTTTCATTTATCCCAAGCATTTACAGACACTATTTTTTTTAATGGAACCTGAACAAATTCAGATGTCTGTGTGTGCACGAGTGAGTGATGTTTCTTTTCATCAGGGTTCTCGATCAGAAAGGGTGATGCTGTGTGAATGTTTTGCAGAGAATATTTCTGTAGCTGAATATTGAAGCAGAAATGACAACCAGTTATAGAGCTATCGTGATTTTTACACCCTAAGAAGTGCTGTAATAATGCCCATTAGGACATTGAAGTGTTGGGAGCTCCATTGAAGACAGTTGAGTGCTCCGGACCCAGAGCTCCAACATTCCAATGTTTGTCTCACAGTAACAGCTGTGAACAAAAGCCTCACAGGGGTCTCGGTGAGACCTTTGGCTTTATTTATTAGAACAGTCTGCCCTCTAGTGGCAGAATATTCTATAACCTTATAGCCCACCGTAGCTGGGCTATACCAGCCACCAAAGGCCCACTACCTTGTTAAAGGCCCTCGCCTTCGGCTCAGGCCTTTAGCGATGCAGCAAGCTTTTTATGGCCGGAATGGCCCAATATAGTGGGCTATGAGGTTATATTATACTGAAACTGAAGCCAAATTTTCTGATCTAACCTTAGTCAAGACCTTTTGATTTCACAAAAAAATACATTGTAATTCTAATTGCATTTATACACATAGCACTTACTACTCCTGACAAGACGTTGACGTACGTTACAGCTAGTAGCACACTAAGTAGAGCCCAAGGTTAGCGGTTTGCCAATGGTTAAATGTTGGTTATTTTGGTTTGTCAAGTGCTCTCAAGAAAAAAAAAAAAACATTTCATGCATTTACTCCAGTTACATTGTGATAGAGTATATTAATACCAGTCAGGTTTGATCATTAGTGGTGGTTGTGCGGTTTCAGTTGAATGGTTGGTGAGATAGATAGGCTGGCAGAGATCAGGTAATGCTAGGTTGCAGCAATGGGATTTTAAAGTAGGAGAGGTTTTCCATCTATGGAATTGCAGCTTTTGCAGAATTATAGTAATAGGGATTAAGACAGACAGGCATGATACTGGGATGAGGCCATACTCTGAAATACAAAGCAAGCAGAGGATGGAAGGTAAGAAGAGGGTCACTAGAGAAAGGAAGAAGAGGAATCAAACCAAAAGGAATCAAGCAGAAGTCAAGTTCAGTTTTTTCATGCAGGGTTTTAGGAGTATAGTAGGAGGCAACGTCCTTGGATAGCAAACAGTCTAAGGATGTAAGCTGCAGAAAGCAGTCTGAGTATGTAGTCTATAAAAAGAAAAGGCATAATGCATAGGGCTCTATATTCGAGGCAGACAGCTTAAAATGTATGTTTTGAGTGTACACACCACTTGAACATACAGGGAGTGCAGAATTATTAGGCAAGTTGTATTTTTGAGGATTAATTTTATTATTGAACAACAACCATGTTCTCAATGAACCCAAAAAACTCATTAATATCAAAGCTGAATATTTTTGGAAGTAGTATTTAGTTTGTTTTTAGTTTTAGCTATGTTAGGGGGATATCTGTGTGTGCAGGTGACTATTACTGTGCATAATTATTAGGCAACTTAACAAAAAACAAATATATACCCATTTCAATTATTTATTATTACCAGTGAAACCAATATAACATCTCAACATTCACAAATATACATGTCTGACATTCAAAAACAAAACAAAAACAAATCAGTGACCAATATAGCCACCTTTCTTTGCAAGGACACTCAAAAGCCTGCCATCCATGGATTCTGTCAGTGTTTTGATCTGTTCACCATCAACATTGCGTGCAGCAGCAACCACAGCCTCCCAGACACTGTTCAGAGAGGTGTACTGTTTTCCCTCCTTGTAAATCTCACATTTGATGATGGACCACAGGTTCTCAATGGGGTTCAGATCAGGTGAACAAGGAGGCCATGTCATTAGATTTCCTTCTTTTATACCCTTTCTTGCCAGCCACGCTGTGGAGTACTTGGACGCGTGTGATGGAGCATTGTCCTGCATGAAAATCATGTTTTTCTTGAAGGATGCAGACTTCTTCCTGTACCACTGCTTGAAGAAGGTGTCTACCAGGAACTGGCAGTAGGACTGGGAGTTGAGCTTGACTCCATCCTCAACCCGAAAAGGCCCCACAAGCTCATCTTTGATGATACCAGCCCAAACCAGTACTCCACCTCCACCTTGCTGGCGTCTGAGTCGGACTGGAGCTCTCTGCCCTTTACCAATCCAGCCACGGGCCCATCCATCTGGCCCATCAAGACTCACTCTCATTTCATCAGTCCATAAAACCTTAGAAAATCAGTCTTGAGATATTTCTTGGCCCAGTCTTGACGTTTCAGCTTGTGTGTCTTGTTCAGTGGTGGTCGTCTTTCAGCCTTTCTTACCTTGGCCATGTCTCTGAGTATTGCACACCTTGTGCTTTTGGGCACTCCAGTGATGTTGCAGCTCTGAAATATGGCCAAACTGGTGGCAAGTGGCATCGTGGCAGCTGCACGCTTGACTTTTCTCAGTTCATGGGCAGTTATTTTGCGCCTTGGTTTTTCCACACGCTTCGTGCGACCCTGTTGACTATTTTGAATGAAATGCTTGATTGTTCGATGATCACGCTTCAGAAGCTTTGCAATTTTAAGAGTGCTGCATCCCTCTGCAAGATATCTCACTATTTTTGACTTTTCTGAGCCTGTCAAGTCCTTCTTTTGACCCATTTTGCCAAAGGAAAGGAAGTTGCCTAATAATTATGCACACCTGATATAGGGTGGTGATGTCATTAGACCACACCCCTTCTCATTACAGAGATGCACATCACCTAATATGCTTAATTAGTAGTAGGCTTTCGAGCCTATACAGCTTGGAGTAAGACAACATGCATAAAGAGGATGATGTGGTCAAAATACTCATTTGCCTAATAATTCTGCACTCCCTGTAGACTCTAGTCAGCTTTGTGCCAACCCAAGGACAGGCCTTTAAAACTTAGTCTGAGTATGCCAACTTTGGTGCAGGGTCTATATGCTGTACGTGAGGGGTTGGTAATGAAAAAAAGGTAATTTAATGGTCTTTCCTCACTATTCTGTATTAAAGGTTTATTTATTTTTTACTCACTCACTAAAATGAGTTATTTGACATTGGCTGAGACCACCTCCTCTGTGCACAGTCAGATATTACACTTGTTTTGTTACCTACTCCCATTCCAGTTTTTTTTTATGGCACTAATATGAAAGATACATAGGCTAACATCCCAAGTTTATGTTGTGTATATGGCCAGTGCAGTATATGCATTGTACGATTAGGGGAAGCTGACTAATAGAGGCCTGTGGGTTCCATTTTCAAAGTTCCTGGCCTGTTCTTGTGCACACAATGGAGGTGATTTTGTTTTCTCAGACAGGGGAAGTATATTACTGACAATCCTGAACAAGCAGGGAGGAGAACTAGGGTCCCATTATGAGTTTGGTGGATGGCAAACTCCATCTGTCAAACTCCCGACAGGGTGGCCGCTGCCTATGCGACGACTTCTCCACCTGAGCTGTTATGGGTTTCCTGCTAGGTCAGCTGGTGCAAACCTAAGTTTCTGCCTGCTGGCCTAGCAGGAAACAGGCTACAGCATTGTTTCTGGCTAGTAATGGAGCCGGCAGCTGTACTGTCGCCTGCAGGGTGCACCAGCTCTCGCGCAGTGTTCACTGTCTGCAAAGCTGGTGGAGAACGAGGTTGTGGCGGATTAGGATGTTCGCCGCCACCGGGATCCAAAATCATGATGGAGCTGGCGGTCCGACTGCCGAGGTTGTAATGTGGTAGTTGGCCCACCGCATTGGTAGCAAACCAGAACGCCACCGCGATCATAATAAGGCCACTAGTCATTGAAGTTGGGACCTAGGAGACGACCATTTTGCTGAGGGGAGTTCCTGAATAATCTTCCTTTAACACTGCTAATTGTTAGATGGATTAAAGGGGAGAATGGCGGGTAAGTGTCTAGAGGTGGTTGGGGGTGGGTGTTGCATTCTGTAACGATCACGGTGTTCTTGGTTGCTCATACCAAGGAGCAGGTAGTTCACATTTCTTTTGTGCTCATGTTTTGATGCTCCAGGCTCAAGATTACCCTGCTGTGAGCTGCATCACTCTGCACAAAGGCTGTGTCTGCAGGACAACCTAGAGAGGCGTTTGAAAAGAGAAGCCATCCCAAGCCAGTTCTGTGTATCACACGTTAGCATTTGGGATAAATGAATGTAGATTATTAAAGCCACAACTTATGGCTGTCATTCAGCAGTGTTTAATACATTTACATATTTCATGGTTTTTACCAAGCTCTGCATGCTGCATTTCGACCCTTCTCCGAGCGCTCTTGGAGGTATAAAGAAGCTAGTGATCTGAGCGGACCAGGAGATCCAGCTGTGATGACAGACCAGTGTACTGTCTACAGTCTAGTGCTTTGTTTTTGCTCTTTTTTTGCACAGCGCCACGCACTGCTGTTTCGAGGTGCAAGGCTGAGCACCAGAGTACATACTGAAAATCCTGAATCGATGTGAGGATTGACCTTGGTGGCAGCCGTGCCTTAGTCACGCTCCTATTGCGAGACATGATCATGCTGAAGCCAGCGTGAACTGCTCGGTTTTCACGAGTCCCTTTAGCCTAAGGTAGTTCAGGGGGTACAGGCCTGAGATGTGGTTTCAGGCGTTCCTCCTCCAGACGCCCCAGAGCGCATTCAGAACCCTCTCCAATCGCCTGCTTACGCTTCTTAATCCTCCGCTTTCCCCTGTATTCTCCTGTATTCTCTGTAGGCGCTTTCTCCTACACACCTCAACTGAAGCTACTCTTTCCTCCTCACACCAATGAATCAAGGTATTTTTCAGTTTTGATGTGGTGTCAAGCAGTGCTTAAAGTGGGACGCCACTCAGGGGTACTGAGTACCGGGACTTCAAGTTATTTTCATGCTGAGTACCGGAACTTCTCCAGGACTGAGGAGAGTACCAGTACTCACAAGGGCTTGTCCGGTTTTGGGTGAAATGGTCATGTCAGCATGCACTGCATGTCTACTATAGCTCACGCTTTCGTAACCATTTTCCCGAGAGGACCCACTGCATTAAATGTAGCTCATGACGTCATCCTAGATGTTGCAGTGCAGCTGCAAGGAAGGGGATCCCTTCAAATGGAGTGGGTTCCAAAGGTGTCTCCATCCTTCTTTGGCACTGCAGCTGTGAGCACGGAAAGACCAAAGAGGACCATACATATCCAATCAAGCCCATCGAGGATCACAGAAGACGATCATCTTTGCCCCCCCCCCCCTCCCCCCCCCCCCCGCTACGCCGCTGACTAAAACTCTATATAAACTCACCCGTATTCTCTATTAAAATGACTTTTCTGTCTCTTTTCTATATCAGTGAAGGGTTGTCAATACAGTTCGAGCACAAGTTTTAAAGATCTTTATTTGCCGTTTTAAGTATGTAATTGTAAGGGGTGAAAATCCTAACTTTAACTGATTTTCATAATTTTTCTACCGGCTAGGGACTGGCCATGTCAGTAAAAAAAAAAACAGTCAGACGGCAACCCTAATTTATGCAGCCTTGAACCTTCTAGTGCGCACAGGGATTCCTCCAAATCCGGTGTCGCCAGGGCGTTGGGGAGCTTGAAATGAGCGGAACAGGGCCCCGATTCTCATGTACACTGGAGATGGCTGCCACTAAATAGGAGGACCAGCCATTGCCCAGATTGGAGATGACGAGGGGGGAATAAAGGGAAAAATTGGTAAAATAAGAGTCATAAGCAAGGGAACAAAAAGCCATATAGAAGAGTTTGAAGAAAACAGGCAGAGGAGTGAGATGAGAGAATGTTGCACACCCTCCTGGTGTGATGAGATAGGGAGCTTTCAGACTTGAAGTGTGAGATTCTATTGGTGCCAGCCACTGGATCACAAAGGAATTTAAACAACAAGCACATCCAATCCCTTGGCCTCTCGGCGGAGTGTAGAGAGCAGTACTTTCATACGTTCCAGTTTTAATTATGAATCTCTAGGTTACGAGGTATACAGCATATGAAATGTCGAGGTAAGGAAAATGTTGCGTTTACAGGTGAGAAGAGAGTGAACGTTTGCATGTTTGTGTGTGACGCAGAAGAAGAGGCGGTGAAGCAAGGCGGTCATAAATGTGGACATAATGTGAGAGTTAAGACCACCACTAAGATGGAGATAACATGAGGGATGTCGCGCAGTAAATGGTGTATAGCGGCGAACGGGGTTAATTGGCAAACTACAAAAACACTATCCCGTCCTGATCTTACAATAACTAAATCACAAACGCACATTTTCAGAACTGAAACATTTTCAATTTATCTGGATCTCCTTAAATGTTCCCCTAGCCCTACACCCTAATTTCGTGAGTTCCAGCACTTTATTCTTCCGTTTACCATTTTACCATCCTTTGGAGTTTCTGCCACCCAGCTCATACATTGGCCTGTTCGGCTGTTCCCTCGCTGCCGCCTGCAGCGTCCCCCCCCACCCCTCCCCCCCCAATGTGTGCACGCATGAAAGTTTTTTTTTAAATAATATGTATAATCAATCCTTCGAACAACACTGCTCAAGCTAATAGGCTTGCAGCCTACACCAGGTTGATTGGCTTTGTCGATGCTGCATAAAAGTTTCTGCCCAGTGTTTGGCTATTTGTATTTATCTGTTGTCTTATAAAGCCTTGCATCTTACCAGAATGCACGTTTTCTTCGTTGAGAGTAAATGTTTCTTATCCGGTTCGTGTTTTACTTTCAGGACAACTCAGATGTTGTTTTGGACTCATCTGCGCTATCCACAGAAAACGGGAAAACGAGCAGGTTTCCCAAACCACAGCTGGAGATTCAGTTCACGCCGCTGACGCCCAATAAAATGGAGGTCAAGCATCAGGGTAGCGCCTCGCCCGTGACTGTCAAGATCAACAGACCCCTGAGAAAGCGGAAGAGCCACGAGATGGAAGAGGTAGCCATCTGCACACAGGCCTGCGTCTTCTCTTGCGTTGTCACTTAGTGTACATGGAGAAGAGTGAATGATGCAATTTCTTCGCACAGTTAACAAGCTGTTTAAAAGTAGAACTATTTATTGCTTCCTATGTGACGCCGATATTCGAAAGGCTTCCTCTTCTCTTTGGTCTTTGTGAGTTCGACTTTGGCATGTTTTGACAGTGGTGTATGCTGCTTTCATAATCTAGTTGATCAGCCAGCAGCAAAAAGTAAAAAAACACAATTGCTACAGAAGTAGTCCACTAGCTTGATGGGAGGGGGATTATAGTAGATCTCACAGTAAAAACAAACGTGCTTTTACTTTCAGATTGATGTTGATGGACAGCTTCAGCACTTGCAAGAAATCATGTTATGTCTTTGTGCACTTGGTGAACTGCGGTGGCAGTGTACGATTGTCCTCTGTATTGGCCCTTTTTTCGGTAAATACGCAGGTGGCGAACACAGCCTCCGCCAGTACTTGTTCTGTATGTATACATGAGATGAATTTCCTGTTCTGTTCTACAGGTGCTCAGTTTGAAGAGATCCCTTTTTCGACCATGGCCCCTTTGATCTCTTTGCTTCCTTTGTAGCTTATAGAATGAGTGCTACCGAAGGTAAGTAACCTTTTATTCTGAGTGATACTTCTAACCGCAGAAAGATTCCTCACATCTCCAGGCGGCAGACTGGATCTAGAGAGTTTTCATAGTAGTGTCCCGGCCCCAATGCGCGCATCTAGATAGCATAGTTGGCTTCATCCCACCCAACAAGTGTTGCAGAGGAGCTGCCTATAAGTGCCCTTCTTGTGCACTGAGGTCCGTTCCTTTCTTTCTGCGCCTGCAAATCGATGCAGATCTAGTACTTTGTTCCAAAATTAGTTGCGTTTTCAGACATCTTCCAAACTTTTCGCTGTTCTAAGGGTCATTGTCTCTTCCAAAAGACAACCTCTGGATATAATAAGTCTTGTGATAAGTGCACCCTCATGCACCCAAACACTATTAGACCTGAAGGCAAGCTGTATGTCGCTGAGCACAAGATGACGACATGTTCTTCGCCTAGATCTCATTCCCAGTGTCACAGACCCAGACTCTGTCCCAGTCAGGGGGCAGCTCCAACTATTTTACCTACTGCTCAAAGTTTTCATATAGGTCCAAGCCCTACCGCAAGTATTAAAAAAAAAAAAAAAAAAAAAAAAAAAAAAGCATGGTAGGACTCGACCCCATCCTGCCATTCTAGTTTCAAGGAGAAGGCCTGAGGTTCAGTATGTAAGTCACACTCCTTTGAGGTCACAGAGTAAATCCCTCTGCTGGTTCTGACATGTCCAGAGTTCCCAGACGGTCGTCAACCCAGCAGCAGATCAAACCCTTCAAAGAGCCCATGTTGCAAATATTCATTGTGCTTTTCTCAGTTTACCACCATTGGGTCCCTCTCTGTCACTGCCTGTCCCATTAGGACCAGTTATCAGGCCCATACTGACTCTGGTATAGAGTTCTCCTCCAGCCCAACAAACCATGTCAGTTCCAGCCACCCTGATGATCTAGTGCCAACACCGACATCTGATCCCAAATTGGCATCGCCTGGAGCGTGACTCATTTCATGCTACAATATTGCAAAAGTGGGGCTGGTTGTCATGAAACCTGCCTGTAACCATCTGCATCTCCTGTGTCATAGCTATCTCCAGAGACTTTATTATCTTTTTGGTTCTGACTATGACTCTGTGTGTGAGAAGGGTACACTCCTTGGTGTTTATAATAGTGAGAGGGTGTTGCTCCATCCTCATAACATTAATGATGCTTTATACCTTGATTTACAGAACACCAGTGGGCTTGACTTGTCTCCTGTGACAGAGCTTACCTCTTCACGTGGGCTGCAGATGGAAAAGAGTGCCTCATTCGCGGTGGTGGCTTAGAGGGCAGCCGAGGTGCTACAGTTATGGTTGCCCTCCATTGTGCAGGCCTCAAACAGTAGAATTAATCCAAATTCCTTTCCCACCCTTCTGCGAAATAGAGAATCTAAAAGGATTGATGCCTTTTGCAAATTTGTTTTCTTCAGCCAGACTGTGATTGCAGTCTCTAAGTGCAGTATTTCGGGCTGATAGGCCAATGCTCCTTGGGACATGGGCAGTAAAATCCTGCTGATCCATGATCTGCAAGATGTGGCCAAATATATTATCTATGTCAGCTTGGACACCATGGATTGCCTTGACAGGGGAGTTGTTACTAGTGTGGCCCATCCTGGGCATGCCTGTATGAGGTCCTCTAAGGTCTCTGGCAAGGTGCAGGCTTCATTGATGGGCATGCCCTTTGATGAGACAGTCCTCTTTGGTGACAATGCAGACTCCTCCTTGGAACACTTTGAAGGCAGTAGAGCTACAACACTTTCTTTGGCTATTTGTACCTGTTAGACAAATCCCACACCATATTCAGAAAATGAGGGTCTACTGCATAGGACTGGCATATTGACTGAGAAAGCCTTCCCAACCAACGATGCAGCAGACAGAACAGTCCTTTTGGGGATGCTGCCTTGGCAGGCAACATCCAGGCCAGCAGGGCCATAAATCTTAAACAACTTTTCCCCTTTTGCAATGGTCAACAGCCTTTCAATTTGGTGATCCATCACATCTGGCAGATGTCTTACAGACTGTTCAAAACAGTTACATTCAAATTTTTATTTCCTCCCTGCCCCTTACCCCTCCCACACCACAACGGATTTTAGAAATACATCTGATCACCCTGCTACTGGAAGTACCCCTGCTGATCTCCAGAGATGTAATAGAGAGAGTACTGCACTCAGAGAAGGGGATGAGGTGTTACTTTCTCTCTTCCTTGGTTCTGAAAATGGATGGGGGCCTGAGGCCTATATTGGACTTCTGTCCCTCAATACCTTCCTAAGGACAGACCGATTCAAAATACTCTCTTTTGCCCAGATCCTATCTTCTATGGACCTGGGTGACTGATTGGTGTCCTTGGGCTTGCAGGCCACCTATTTTCATGTATCCTTCCTGCAGTCTTAAATGCATTACCTGTGGATCAATGTGGGCAAGCAGCGTTTTCAGTTTGCTTTGCTCTCCTTTGGCCTCATCAGTGGCCCTCAGTGTTCACGAAAGTGATGCTCGTGGTCGCTGTACATCTTTGGATATCAAGAGTTGCTGTTCTGCGGAACCATAAATAGTTGCTGCTGAAGGGAAACGAGTTGCACTCGGTCGTGGACCACCTCTGGGCGACTGCAGACGTTTTGACACCATTAGGTTTCACAATAAAAGAGCCAAAGTCCTACCTGATTCTCTCTCACAAACTTCCATGCATTGGGCAGTCCTGGATATGGTGGAGTCGATGGCTGTTCCTCCACAACAGGAAGTCCTGGACATTCGAGCTAGGATCACATGATTTCAGGTTTGGTCCTGGATCGCAGTGAGAGTGGCTCTGAGGTTTCTTAGACTCTTGGCTTCTTGTGTCCTCCTGGTCAACAATGCCACTCAATACATGCCCTCTTGTGAAACATGAAGTCACAGTGGACTTTACCACCCAGACCTCTGAGGAAGAAGCTAAAGTTCTGCACTGGTGGTTGATCAACCACAATATGTACAATGCTATGCCCATTTCCCTGCCCCACACAAAGCTGCTGGTAGTGACAGATGCCTCAATGCTGAGTTGTGGGGAGATGGGTTTCATCTGGGGATGTGGAGATCAGAGGACTCTGGTCTCCAGTGGAATGTCAGCTCCACCTCAGTCTGCTGGATCTGATGTCCTTTCCTTTGATCCTAAAACCTTCCTGCATTCATCAAGAAGAGATTGGTCCAGATTCTTATGGACAACACCAGCGGTATGAGGTACTGCAACAAGCAGGGCAGAGCAATGTCCTGTGCAAGGAGACTTTGCATCTCTGGAAGTGACTGGAATGCAAGGGCATCTTTCTTGTTGACACCCACCATGCATGGTCCTTGAATACCAAAGCTGACCTACTGAGCAGGGATTGTCTAGTATAAAACTAGTGTTGGCTGCATTCTGCTGTGGTGCATGAGGCTTTCCTTGAATGGGGAGAAAGCTGACTGTCTATTCACCACTGATGAAAACACAGTGTCAAAAGTTTGCAGACTGGAGTTTCCACAAGAGCACCTACTAGGAAATTTCCAGCTGAAATAGAACAGGGAACACCTGTGCGACTTCTCCCCACTGCCTGTTCTGAAGATCCAGAACGATGGGGCCAAAGTTATGCTAGTGACCCTAGTTTGGGCCAGGAGAGTGTGTTTCCTGGAACTCTTGGGTAAGAACATCTGTCCTGTGGTTAGGCTGCCACTTTGCGAGGACCTCCTGCCTCAGCAACAGGTCAGAGTATTCAACTTGAATCTACACTGTAGGAAAGTAGCACCTTTCTGACATAGTAACACACTTTTTGCCTGTTGTCAGTATGTTTAGACTTTAGTACTCTGGGATCCTGCTAACCAGGACCCACTTGTCCGTGTTTTCCCCCCTAAAATGTAGTTGGTAAGTAACTTTTACATTACAATTGGCATACTGATGTACCCATGCAAGTCACTAGTATATGGCACTTAGGTACCCAGCGCATTGGTACACCAGGGGTCCCCCATGGGCTGCAGCATGTATTATGCCTTCCATGAGGGCCCACGCAAACTGTGACTACAGGCTTGCCATTGCAGCCTGTGTGAAATGGTGCATGCACCATTCACCCCACATATAAGGTTTACCTTATATCACAGTCACTGCACTACGACCCCATAAGTCACCTCTAAGGTAGGCCCTTCAGCCCAAGGGCGAGGTGCATGGTTCTCAGTGTGAGGGCACCCCTCCATGAGCAGAGGTGCCCCGACAAACCTCAGACTCTATTTTCTGGGCTTTGTACGTGCGGAGAAGCCATCCTAAGGTATGTAGTGGAGAGTGGTCAACACAAGATATCCAGTTACATAATGGCTTCACCGAACCTAGCATATCAGGTATCAAACATGTTGGAATCATGCAGCTACACCGATTCCAGTGCTAGTTGCATGAATCCATGTACTATAGGCGTTTCCTAGGGAATCCCCCATGTCTGCCTGTACAGGCTTTCAGGGTCTGCATGTCAGTCTGTGCTGCTGCCAACTCCAGACACTGTTCTTCTCTCCTGCTGTTGAGGCTAACTCAGGCAAGGGAAGACAGAACAAAGGATTTCCTGTAGAGGAGAGGTGTGAGCACCTCTCCCTTAGAAACAGGTGTCACTGGGCTAGGGTGGGGTGCCACTGAGCGTCACTAGACTGCTTTGAAGGGCACATTTGGTGCTCTCCTTGCATAAACCGGCTTATTGCAGTGCAGGAGCCCCCAGCTGCTGCTTTGGCACGAAACCACACAAAGGACATGGGAATGACCACCCCTCTGCTCAGCTCCTCCCCTAGGGAGGTGCACCAAGTTCTGCCAGTTTGCCACTTGATTCTGTCATCTTGGAAATTAGATGAGCAGAGGCCCTTGGGAGCATCTGACTGGTTAATCCCGCTGGGTGACATTCCTGACACCCCAGAGATGGGTATCCAACCCCCTTTCTGGGTTACTTAAGGGCTCCCCTTAGGGTGGGGACCCAAGATTCTTCTGCAAGACTCGAAGTCCATCTGCAAGAAACTGCTGCAACCTGGACACTGGAAACGCTGCTGAGAGCAAGACTGCAACCAGTAGGAGGGTTCCTACTGCAACTTTGTTTCCAGGTTCTACAAGACGTCTGCAACCTCCATGGATGTGCATCCTCCAGAGACACAAGGACTCTGCCTGCACATAGGAAAACGAGATGGAATCTCCCTTGGAGTGAAGGAGTCACTCCCCTGCATCTGCAGGCACCTCAGTGTCGACGATAGTGTTGTGTCCCACAGACTCTTCAAGGCTCTACAACACAGGTGGTGGTTCTGTGGCTCTCCAGAGGTCTGACCTGTCTTCTTTGCAACTGAGAAGTCTGTGATCCATCGTTGGAGCTGCTTGATCCGAACCTCTGTGCACCACGTCTGTTTGTCATTGCCAAGGCTTGTTGGCTCTCCAGTCTGGAGACCTCCAAGCTCCAAGAAGCCCTAGCCTCCAGCACTACACAGCTCCAAGAACAACTTCCTTCCTGCAACCTCTGCATCGTGGGCATCCATCTTTGCTGTGCTGCTGAGGGCTTCCTCTGACTCCCTGTGCCTGCTGACAGACGGTCCTGCTTGTAGGCTCCATTGATTCCTGCTTGCTCTCCTACGTGCTGAGGGCTGGCCTGGACTCTCCACCACAGGTAGAGTCTCCTTGACCTTGCTGGTCCCCAAAATTCTGCAACAATCAGTGCAACACTTTCTTGCATTTGCCAAGGCTTATTGGTAGTTCCGCTGACCCCTCTGCAATTCGACGATCGGCGTCGGACAGCTCTTGGATGACTCCTGGGATCTTCCTGCATCGCCTGGACTCCACAGCTGCACTAATTCGACCACCGTCCGACAGGAAAGCATCACCAAGAAGGGTGGTCTGGACTCTGTCCCCTCCTTCCTTGGGTCCTCTACTTCTGGAATATACGCTTGGGTTCCACTGACCTGGTCCACGAATCGAGACAGCAACTGGACACCTGAGGCTCCCCATTGACTTCCACTGGAGGTTCTGACACAAATTCATCCCTATGCACCTGAGCTATCTGGTGTAGGTAATACACTATTCTGGGTATCTACTAGTAGGGGCATACTTGAACCTCCCTTATCCCAATAAGTTTCTTCGGGGTCCTTTGGGAAAGGTCCTAAAGCTCAAAAAATTACTTGCGTGACTTTCTCATGTTATGCTATGGAACTCTGCCCGCGGGCACCTGGGGAATCCTATCTAGTTGCCTTTGGTGTTCTAGTACTTCCCCAGTCCTTAGGGTAATTGGGTGGTAGTTTGGGCTGGTAGTGATTTTCGCATACCATTTCTTTTTGTGTGTGTAGGGAAGCCACCCCCTACCCCTCTTGGGGCCCATGTTATTTCATCCTTTTACTGCCCTGCTTCCAAGTATATTTTTGTATGTTCATATCTCCAGGTAGGAGAAATACCAAAGTCAGTTTAGTGTTTGTGTTACAAAGACAAAGACATTATTTTTCTAGCACTGGTGTGTGTGTGTGTGTGTTTTTTTTCCTGTGTGTACATCACTGACTGACCTATGACTGATCTATGTGGTATTTGTAATTCCTTTACATCCTCCTTGGATAAGCCTTAGCTGCCCTCCCCAGCTACCCTTTCAGAGCTCTGGTTAACTAGAACCTCCTACACTATCACTAAGGGTTTCCTAGACTCAGTACAGGGTGCCTCACCTATAGGATTACACCATATACTAAGCCAACCTCCTACATATACAGTCTGCATTTCCATGGGGTTATACCCGTCTGTTTGGGGAAAATGCTTCGCCTTTGCCCCCATCTCCAGAATGGCTGATAGAGGACAATCTAATCTTGCTCAGTCAGAAAGTGCAGACTCTGTTGGCCAAAGGAGCACTTGAAAGGTTGCTAGTGTCAGAAGTAACATGTGGTTGCTACCCTTACTAATTTTGGATGGAAAGGAGGTCTTCAGTCCATTCTAGATCTGCACCCCCTCAATGCCTTCCTGAAGAAAAACAAATTTAAGATGCTCACCTTGGCTCACGTCTTCTTATTTGCTCAGGAGGCTGGACAGAAGCATTGGACTTTTACATTGATATTCCCGTCCTACGAGCCCAAAGGTGTTACCTGCGGCTCGTGGTAGGCCAGGAGCATTTCTTCCTTTCGGCATTGCCTGTGCTCCTTTGTTTTTTGTGATTGTGATGGCAGTAGTTGCACTTCACCTTCGAAGGTCTGGGGTCCCCTCTTCTCATACCTCGACTGGCTGCTGAAGGCTAACTCTCCCCTGGCAGTCGTCACCCACCTCCAAACTATGGCAATCCTCCTGCACTTGCTGGGGGTCATTATCAAAATACCAAAGTCAGACTTGACGTTCCCTTTCATTGGAGCCATTCCGGATACAATGCACTTATGCGCCTACCCAGCAGAGAGTCCAGGACATTTTGGGTATGATCCCAATGTTTCAACCTCTGTCCTGGATTTCAGGGAGACTGACTCTGAGGCTGTTGGGTCTGATGGCCTTCTGTACCCCTTTGGCACATGCGGTCTCTGCAGTGGGGCCTCAAGTCGCAGTGTGCACAGCATCAGGGGAGTCTCTCCATCTTGTCCAGATTTCAACAGAAACTGCAAAAGATCTGCAGTGGTGGCAACCAGACTGCGATTTGACCAGTGTCAGACCCTCTCTCTTCCCCTCCCAGAGCTGACAATGGTGACTGATCGCTTCTGGACTGGGGTGGCCACTTTGGAAAGGTGGAGATCAGAGGTCCCTGATCTCTGGTGAAGTCCCAGCTCTTCTGGGACTGATTCGGTTGGCATTAAAGCATACCTTCCAGCCATCAAAAGATGGCTGCTTCTGGTGTTCACAGACAATACCACCATGTGGTATATCAACACACAGAGCGAAGTGGTGCCTCTGGACCTGGCTGGAGCGACAGGACATCTTCCTGGTTATGTTGATCCTGGCAGGATCTCTGAACACCAGGGCAGATGAGCTTGGCCACAAATGCCTTGCAGGTCATGAATGGGGGTCTACACCTGGAGGTGGAGCAAGGTCAATTCTGAGAACAGAGAGAACCTTGACTCAATCTATTTGCCAAGAATGCACAATGTCAGCACTTCTGCGCTTTGGAGTTTCCAAAGAATCTGCTGCTCGAGGCCTGTTTCATTTAGACTGGAGCCCAGGTCTCATGTAAGCCTTGCCACTATACTGCCCTGAGGCCTCAAGAAGATCGGGACTGACCAGGCCCAAGTCCTCTTAGTGGCTCTGGACTTGGTAAGGAGAGTTTGGAATCTTGAACTCCTGAGCGTGAACATCTGTCCCGCTGCCCCACCCAAACCTACGCACACTCTGCCTTCATGTGTGGTGATTGAGCTGTGACAGTTGAATGCCTTTCATCTGCCTCCCTACATCTGTGATGTTATCCTGCCAGTCAGGCGTCCTTTAACTAAGACTGTATGCGAATGCTTTTGGGGCAAATTTGTGGCATGGTGCTCATCTGGTCATGTTGACCCATTTTCAGCCCCCTTGTCAGAGGTCTTGGTCTTTATGCTCTCCTTAGCCCAGCAAGGCCTTACCCTAGGCACAGTTAAAGGTTACCTTTGGGTCATAGCTGCTTTTTTTTGCGTTTGCCAGATCAGCCCTCACGGTTTGTCACCAGTTGGGACTTTTCTTAATGGCTTACAACATTTGCTCCTTTATACTCCTTTCATCATGCCCAAACAGAAATTTAAATGACTTCTAACATTCCTTATGGGTTCACGATTCAAGCACCTGCATAGCTGTCCCCTCCAACTTCTAATTCTCAAGACTGCCTTCTTAGAGATCATTAGATCAGCCACAATGGTTAGTGAGCTTAAATATTTTTCATTAAACACTCCATACACCAGTTTTAAACCAGACGGCTTGGCTCTTTGGACACCTCTTTTCTGCAGAAGGTGGTCACTCCTGTTCTTGTCGGCCTAAACATCGCGCAACCTGCATTTTTCGCTCCGACTACTTCCCCTTAAGGAGGAGGAGACTTTTTGCTATTTAGGCCCTCTTTTTTTTTTTTTTACATCAGTCGTGCCAAAGAACACTTAGTGAACAATCAGCTCTTCATTGGGTTGACTGGAGCAAAAAAAAGGCTAAGTGGTAAAGAAATGGATCATCTCTTGGTGGATTGTACTTTGCATCAAAATTTGTTATGCTCTAGCTAGAAAGCAACCTCTTAAGGTCCTATTCCACCAGAGCTAAGGCTGCTACTACTTTTACCATACAGAGACGCTTGTGTGTTCCTCCACACGTTCATGAAGCACTACTGCTTGGACAGTCAGATCTTATTGAGATGGGCACTTTCCATGTTAGGTTCTCCAAGATTTTCTGTTCTGATCCAGTTCATAGAACCACCTCTGGGGAGGTATTTCATGGGGGTCTACTCTACAGGTCTATTCTATCTGCGGTTAGAAATCTCTATCATAAGAACAAGTTACTTAACTACTGACAAGTTTTTTTTGGTAGAGACTTTAACTGAAGATTTCTCACGGCCACTGCCCCCCTCTTTCTCCTACCCTGCAACATGGACTCATTGCCCTAACATCCTGTTAGATTCTGCACACTGGTTACACATGAATTCTAATGTAATTGTGCATTTTTAACACAGAAATAGTCACAAAAGAAGCTGCTGTCAGTGTTCTAGTGTGGCTCGATATAGGCACCATGGACGTCATTTCCTCTATGGCAAATGCATAGCTGATCAGTGCCATCTACTGGTTCACCTAGGTACTGCTTGAGATTTTCCAGATCCAGTCTGACACCTGAAGAATATTCCAAATTCAGGAATCAGTGGCTAGTGTATCAGAAAAAAACATAACCAAAAGTAAGTAAGTTGTTCTTCATACCCAGATCGGAACACTTTAAACAATAATTTCTAAAACTGCTGAACATTTAAGCCAAAAGAATTAAAGGCAGCCTCCTTAGTAAAGTTCTACTTTCATGTCTAGTTTAATGCAATTCCTTCCAGTGCTTATTCTTTCTCAAAGAGCAAGTAAATCTGTGGAGTTTTAAAAGAAATCGCTTTTTTTAAAAACAATTTAAAATTTTTTTTTTTTTTTTTTTTCTTCACTTTTGGACATATCCAGACAAAACTTGCCATGAAGAACCCTAAAGGGATGACTTTTATTTCATGAAAAGATTCATGTGAACTGATCAGAATTTTTTTTTATGCATGTATATCTGGTAAACATCAGGATCCCGGCCTTAATTGTGAATTTACAAGAAATGTAGAAGAAATGTGACACCATATGATAGATTTACTGTTAAGTGTAAGGAAATAGGCTTTCTGGAGGTTCACCTGACACTTTTTGCCACCATTGTGTCTACTAGATGCTGGTGTAATGACTCTGAAATGCTCTGACCCTGCTAATCAGGACTCTGTGCCTGTGCTCTCACCCTTAGAATTGTGTATATTTGGCTCATACCTAATTGGCATAACCTAAATTTCTTGTAAGTCCCTAGTATATGGTACTGGGGTACCCCCGACCTGTAAGTTAGCGTCTCCACTCATCGACTGCAGCACTTGTTGTGCCACCCTGAGTGCGACACAGTAAAACATGGCTCCTTGTCTGCCAGTGCAGACTTGAAGGGCAGTTCCAGGCTGCTAACTTGACTTTGCCATTTAAGGTAATTTTAAAGCCCAACTCCTCCCTTTTTTAATATATGTCACCCCGAAGGGTGGCCAATCATGCCCAAAGGCAAGGTGCTGTACATTAAAAGGTAGAGCATGTACTTTTACAATTTTCCAGCAGTAAAACCCCTAAATTGTCTTTTGGCAAGTAGAGTTACAGGCTGACTTCTCAACCCTGCTACTGTAAGGTATCAAAATAAACAGTGCATTAAATCTGATTTGATGGTTAAATCTAGTTTACTGTCACTGGTGGACTAAGTGCAACTTTAGAAGTTCCCATGCCCATTTACAGTTGCTTACAAGAATTGTCCTCACTGGTAACTGTCCGCCCTCCTTGGGAGACGTGCTAACGACTCCCAGGGGAAAAAAACAATGGATGTGTGGATGTGAGAGAGGTGCTTCCTCTCTCTTGCTGAAAGCCACACAGTTATCAGCCCAAAAGGTTAGCTTTAAAGGAGAAGGCGCCTTTGAAGGGCAAATGGCCAAAACTTGGGAGAAGGACTGCTCTATTGTTTAGCCAGGCAGGTTGATACTAGGGACAGGGAAGGGGAAGCCAGTTGCCAAAAGGTTTTTCCAGGGACATGAAGCTCACTTGGTAGCCACACCTCTGGGTTGGGCTGGAGAGCTCTGGATGCCAAAGGATGCAGTTCTGCCATGTTGGGAGTGGACAGAATGGTGCCTCCTGCAATAGCCAGATGCCACACTTCTCAGGAAGTGGCCATCAGGAGCCAGGTAACCCATTGGCTACCATCCCCCATCCTATTCTGAAAGCATTTTCTGAGCATAGAAGGTGCATCCCTGGCACCCAGCACTCAGATCACAACAGGAGTGGAATTATGTCAGAGTCACGAGATCCTCTGGGTCTGTGCACGCTCCCAGCACCTCCACCACAAGACAGCTCCAATACTCTGATTAGAATTACCACAGAGTCCAAGTGGGGGAAAAAGGGATTAGGAAGGGAAAAGCTGGGAAGGAGACCCGTTGGAAGCAAAAGGTTAAAACACACAATATCAAGATTATATCATATAAATCAGTACTAGATTATAACTCTAAGCATTGTCGTTCTGAAATCATAGATAACCTATGAATGGACTTTAACAACTAGGCTTCAAGATTACTGAACACCTGAGAGGAAATCAAGAAATGGTTAAATGCAATGTTCAGATTCAAACATTATCTTTTGCATGAGGATCAAGGAAAGAAAAACATTATTATATACACACTACATCACATCTAGAACTCTAGCATTTTGTTTTCTCAAAATACTGTATGAAACATGAATTGTGCCCATTATATATTTTCACAAAGGTTGTAAATACCATAGAATGATTGTGCACCATAAATAACATAAACTAGGCTCGAGAAATAAATCATGCGTCTTGTTGGCTAGAAAACCACCTCGTATATGCCATGAAGAGATAGCACATTATGAACACCGTGATATTAAACACAAGAAAAGAATCGCGCTTCCTGCCGATTCAGATGTCACCATGAAAATGCCAGAAAAAGCGCACAATGAATAACATGAATTACACACGAGAATAAAATTGTGCGTCTCACCGATTTAAATGCCACCATGTAAATGCCAGGAAATGGTAGCGCACAATGAACTGCATGAGTTACACACGAGAAATGATTCGCGCATCTCGCCGATTCAAATGCCACCATGTAAATGGCAGGAAATGGTAGCGCACAATGAATATCCATTGTTAAAGCACGAGGAAAGAATTGCGTCTTGCCGATTTGAATGTCACCATATGAATGTCTGGAAGTGGTAACGCACATTGAATAACATGAATTAAAACACGAGTAAGGAATCGCGCATCTAGCCGATTCGAATGTCACCATATGAATGTCTGGAAATGGTAACGCACATTGAATAAAATTAATTAAAACACGAGTAAGGAATTGTGTGTCTTGCCGATTCGAATGTCAGCATGTAAATGCCCAATAAACATCAAGCACACTTTCACACGCACAAGAGTCAAAAGATTTTATCATGATAATTAGGCTCAAGAACTCGAACTCCTTCGGGAAACGGGATCGGGGGCCCAGCCCGACCTCCGTCTTACCACCCTGATCAAGAATCACCAAGCACAATGAATGGGCGAGGTCTGGAAGATCCAAGTAGGCCTCCGGAACGGGAGCTCAGGACGTTGCGGCAGGTCTGCACCGGGACCTCTGAATAGTGAGCACGTGGAGCTGGGCTGGCTCCCTTTTATAGAGTTTTAGCCCAGCCCACCAACCACACCTAGGCATGCTGCAGGGAAGCTTCTAGAAGGCCCTGGAAAGGGACCACACCCTGGCACAGTCTGAAAGCCTGCAGCAATACATTACATGTGGACAATATTTATATGCATGCTGAACATGAGTCTTCAGGATGAAACTCTGCAATGCAAAAGGTTAAACAACATTATCTCAGCACAATGCATAAATTATGTTAGCTGGAAATCATTAGGTTTTTGCATTCTGGTTGCCCTTAGAGCGTGCACTGCCCTGATGTTGACAAATTAGGACTGACTTGCTGCACCAACCACCCAGCGCAAAGAGACTAAACCGACGTGGATTGCACCTGGTGGCCAGTAAAGGAGAAGGGACTGTGCATGGTGTGTCCTGCTCATGAACAAGTCATCTCCAGAGCCCAGTGGAAGCAAAAGGCACCATGGTTCAGTTGACTGACCTCCTGTTCTCAGCACAGGGCCACACTATCTGGAGAATCCTGCTGTGGCAAGTTAGTAGCCCAGATCTTCACATCACTGTCAGCCACTTTCCTGCAGCACCAGAGACTGGGCCAGGCGCTCAAAGTTGCACCAGAGACTGGTGGACCCGGGAGAGTCATCGGAGTGCAGCTTGGTCGCTCAGAAGATGCTCAGAAGATGAGTTATCGCCTGGGGAAGGATTCTAGGCAACTGGAATTCTACCAGGACTGAGAGGACTTTGAGGGATGTCACCCACGGTGGCCAGGACCTCCTGACCCTTTTCACAAATACAGGACTAGCCACAGAAGGACCCCTTGTGGACCGTATTGCATCTACAACATCCTTGCAGATCTTACCACTTCTTTTGCGACTAAAGGCTGCTTCCCCCACTGAGGTAACTTTTTCTGAGGACTTTCCTGGTTTCCTTCACTGGCTTCTTGTCAGAGGTGGTTGCCCAAAGTAACTGAAAATAACCACCTTGATATTTACCTACATTTTTCGTGGAAAAGTTTCTGAGTGTCAAATTTGTTGAATTTGCCAATCCTTCCTTACGGTTAAGTGAAAAGTGCATATTTATTTGTAAATTCTGTACCTCTGGAACCTTCTGATGGGTCTTTATCTTTTGGTGTCTAAAAATGCTTAAAATTAAATTTCATAAAGTGGTGGCAAATTTCTTGAGTGTTTTGTGTATTTCTTCTTCAGTTGTTTTGGTGCTTTTTAAAAGTTAATCACTTTCCTTTGTGTATGCCTTGCGACTCAGAGACACTGTTACCCAGGGTTGAGATAGAAGTTTGACAAATGAAACTTACTGGTCCGAAAGGGGGTTGGCAAGTTAGCTGTATGCTGAAACGTGTTACCTGTGAGAATAAACAATGGTAACATTGAAGCTCCAGCAAGTTCTTATTGTGGAACTTGGTGGTGAAATATGTAAGTTTTTTTTTTTTTTGTGTGTGTGTGTTATATTGATACCGCGCTGATGATATTAAATATGGTTTAATAACATATTATCTGGAACAACTGCGCTAATAAACACAGATTCACTCATTTATTCCCACAGATTATAGGTCAAATTCCACTTTTTGCCACAGTACAAAGTAGCAGACTGGGGAAAATGCCTCTAAAATTCTATTATATAACCACTTATCGGCAGAAAACATATATGACACATACTCAGAAGGGGTAGTTATATTACAAACCACTTTTCCACTATAGAAATGACTAGCAAAACTGATTGGAGTAAGGTCTCTTGAATTTGTGTTTTTTAGGAACATTTTTCTTGTAAGTTACACCCTCTTTTGTTTGTAGTTTGCAAAAGTGAGGTTTCTCTGGGCCGCTGGACTCCAGTCTAACAAAAGGTGCTGCGAACTGATTAAGCTACCTCTGTCTATATACTGGACTACTAATCAAATTTAATCATCAATGTTAGTTGTTGGGGAAAACTGATGTGACATCTAAAGAGTTGTGACTCCTAAACTCTTTATTTTAAAATGTAAACACTCCTATCTGTACAGTGCAAATAAATATTTTGGAAACTCCCAAAGTCTGTACCCGGGATGTTACTTTTGCTTAATTTGAAATGTAAACAGATTTTGTATAAAAATAATTGTTTCTTTAACAATTTTCTTTAAGTGTTACGTGCTTTCCCGCTGCTGGAAAAGTAGTTCGAAATCGAAACATACTTCTGATGCACTTTGTGAGGTATTGCTCCTATTTACTGGGTTTACATTAATTCATTTGTCAAAAAATCATCATGTAGTCCCAGTAGAACTGTAGAAGGGAGACTAACCTGGTCATTGTGTTGTTTGTCTTCATCTAGTTTATATAGTGTTTTGTTTAACAGTTGATAATCATTGTTAACTCAACACAATCTGATTCCTGTCTTTTTTGTTTTTTTAATACATTATTTATTTTCATCACAAGTGTACGCACTTCGTGGTGAAATCAATCCACCCATAGACTGAGCACGGTTATGTTCCTTGATGTTTTACTGTGGTACATTTTAAAACATTTCTTTTGAGTCGCTTGCACTTCTGTTTCTCTATTTTTGTAGTATATTGTGTAAATGCGTCTTCTACTTACCTAACAGATACTTTGTGATAGAGTCCAATGACTCGTGTAAAGAATTGTAGTCAAGTGGGGAAAAAGAACAAGGATCACAGGTACACTAATTGAAGTACTCTTAATGTTCAAAAAGTACCATGCTTCTAGGACCACATATTCTCTTTGAATATGGATATCCAGCACGATATCACCATCACTCCTGAATGCTATCTTACCACCGACTTTCATATGGGAATATCTTCCTATACAAGTTGAAACTTGTTTAAGTATGTTGATAAATCTACCCCTACTGACCACATCTGATAGTTGACCAGTGTTGCTGCACTACTGTAGCCCAGACACGTTATTTCGTTTTCTGTGTCACAACATGCAGTGCCTCAGAAGCTCATGATTTTTACTTTCTGTTAGATTTTTCTTGAAACGTGGGCAAGCTTCTTTTTCAGATATCTCACAACTGTTTGGCATCCACTTTAAGGTTTTGCGGAGACAGCAGTTTCACTGTTGGCAAAGTCGTTTGTAAACAAAAAAAACATAAGTCTTAAAGACCAGCCCATTACTCAGGATTGGTTTCCTTCAACATCACTCTCCTGTTTCCTATTGGTCAGCACCTCCTGGGGTTTCTGTTTGCCCTTGCATTGGTGCATGGACCAAGTGCAGTTTCTTGTCTGCAGCCAGTGTCCTTCTACTGGCAGCATGCTTATGCAGGTACCTTTTTTCACTTTTTGTCACGCACTATGAGTGCATGTGTCTGCAGTCCATCCCTCCCACTGTCCCTGCTCTTGCCCCAACCTCACCCCTCCTTTGGCTGTCTGTTGTGTTGCTGCTTCCTTACTTCTCCCCACAACTCCTCTGTGTGGTTTTCTTCACTCCTCCCACTGGCTGTTGTTGCTGCTCTCTCCCCGCACCTCCCTAATGTTTCTTCCCCCACCCTCCTCCTGCTGTTTGTTGTAGCTGCTCCCTCCTCCTCTGCACTTCCATTGTGTTGTTTTCCCTTCCTCCTGCTGCCCATTGCTGCTGCTCTTTCCCCCACACTTCTCTCATGTTGCTTTCCCTGTGCCCTCCTCCTGTTGTCTGTTGTTGCTGCTCCCTCTACCAAAACATGTTGCTTGCCCCCCTTTGCTTTTTTTGGCCATATTGTACAGCAGCGCAGGCTGCTGTGCAACAGGGGTTAAAGGGGGGAAAAGCGGTATGACGTGGTCAACGCTGGCGTCGTCAGTGTTTTTTTTTTATTTTTTTTTTTAATTTTTTTAAAATTTACTTTAGGCCATGTTACTCGGCAGCCTGTGATGCTGTGCAGCATGTCTAAAAACATTGACAAAGCCAATAGATCGCGCATAGGCGAAACCTATTGGCTTTGCCAATGCGTGTTAAAAATTAGCTTGGTGTCCTATCTTTAGTTAGCCTCCATTTGCAAAGGCAAAAGTTCTGAGAGATCCACAAACTTTATTTTGTGTGTGTGTTTTTTTTATATATATATCTACTGTGTCCGGGGTGTCAATTTGCTGTACATATTCTTAACATATACAAATGACTCTTCTAGCATGGTCTGGGACTCTGACGCCGTGTTTCTTATAGAAGACCTTTTTTTTTTTTTTTTTCTGACTAAATATATTGGCCTGATGTAGTATATTTAAAAACTGGTCACGGGGCTCCTGGCTGGTGTGTCTTACAGATGGGCTTTTTTAGGATGCCTTTGCCTCGGCATCCGGAACTGGGACTGTATTGTTGTGGGTTTTTCCCCCCCTCTTTTTAATAAGGAAAGCAAGCAAGGCAACAGTACTCTGTGCCGCTTCTGTCTGTAAAGGAGCCCATTTTATTTGCGGACTACTGCGTAAATGTCGAGCCACGACTTTAATAGAGGTGGCGTACAAGTGTTACATCCTGCTCTTTATAGGACAACGTTCTTCCCACTGGCATCGGAAGGGCACCCTGCAATATCTACATCATTACAGACTCCCTCCTAAGTAACACTCTGGGAAACTTCCTGCGGCCCCCTCCTTACCTGCACATGCGTGCAGGGGCAGGAGATCCCCAGAGGACCTTCAAGCCTTTGGGGTGGTCTAGCACGGAGGTGAGGTCCGCCGGGCTGTTTAGACTAATTTGCTAGGGCAGTACAGTACTCTGTTCCACTTTTGGTAGCCTGATGTCAAAATGAGGCTTGGCAGAGCCGCCCTGGCACTCCCATCAGGGACTTTAAATCAAGGCCTGTTTTTATTGACATCTTTTTAAACTTTGTATTGGCGTTACTCAGTTGTGTGTTGCCCACTATCCACATGCTCCGAAAATGCGGAAAGTGTCTTTGTGATTACTGTGGTCACATTTTTCAGCATCATAAACCGCTTCTTATTAGTATTAGTCATTCATATCATCTTATATTTTTTAACCGCTGGGATTAATGTTAGAGAAGAAGAGGAAAACGCTGAATCATTTAGAAGTCCATGGTTAAAGCCTGTCTGGAAATTATCTTCTACTTCTATTTTTACCAGTTTTGTAACTTATAGCAAAGATGGACTTCGAAGCTTTTTCTTTTTTTCAATTCAGCTAATTAGTCATCTGATCGTGTATTATGCTGCAAACAGCGATGTTGGCGCATTTTACCACCTTCAAAGTACGTTATAGGAGTGTCCTTCTTAGAGTGGTGGTTAAACACAGGAGCCCACCTATTTTGACGTGTTTTTTTTTTTTTTCTGCACACCTGGAGTTTCTTCTCGAGGACGAAAAGTAAATCGCTTCCTGATAGTTTAGAAAGCATACATTTTTGTCAGACTCCAGATAACTGATGTACGCACCAGTCAGCAATCTCTGAAGAGACAGAACATTACAGAAACTGAGGTACATTAAATAGGAATTATCTCTTGCTAGCTTGTTGAATAGCAAAGGACGAAAGAAGGCAATTATAAATTCGTATTGCTGCAAATAAAAGTAAACCCTATAATTGTAGGTATGCTTTAATTTAATGTTCACAACATTCATAGACGTTTTACTAAATAACAGAAACTGTACTCTACAGCATTAACAGGAGAGACCAAAATAGAGGAGGTAGATAACCTGAAATGTATGCATGTCCTCTAAATTATAGGCAGTTGTGATTTGCTTTTCCAATTATCTATTATGTGCCAGATACCACAGTGGTTTTTTTTTTTCAAGTTTTAAACAGAACACTATATGACATCTTCATTTAACGGGGTCCTTCATCTGTCTGAAATTCTCAGTCTTAAAATCAGAATATTGAAAAGAAAATTTACTCCGCTTTTTGACAGAAAAGATGGTTTCATTCCGAGGTTCTATTGTAATTGTATAGATTAATTTCCGTCACTCATAAAAATCACCTGTCCATCATTTACGTCATTCATACGTCTTACTCATTAAATATGTTGTGTCCGTGTAGCTTGTTAATCGAGTGGAAGTGGTGCTCAGGTAAGAAATGCCTTTTCAATCGAAAGATCGGGCACAGTTGACCAGGCCTCTTAAGGAAATGTGCCTCTTTGTGTTAGCCGGTCGAAATAGTTAGATGTTTTTCTGCTTTTCTCCTTTTGCTGTATGTGACGAGTGTTTTCGCTTGAGATTATTTTATAAAGAGGGTTCCCCGAAAATATTACCTCGAAATTAGTTTATAAAGAGTGGTTCCTCTTTCCAAACAAAATACAAGAATGTAGATGCTCAACTCAATGTTCCTGTATCCTTAACGAAAGGAACTGCGGTGTAAGTAGACATTTAATTAACTCTCCGTGGGCGCAGACCATAAGTTTTTCGACATCTATATCCAACTTAATTATGAAAAAAAGGAAAGACACGCATTTGCAAGGTCAAGTTTTTTCCCGATTCATGAGAATTTTTTAATTTATTCTCGCAAACCATATGTGCCAATTTGGAAATTCTACATGCGAGGTGGACTTTGTCCATTCGCAGATTGCGGACATGGGAAAAATATGTAGCATGTCCACTTACAAAAGTTGCTAACTCCAAACTCGTTTATTTCTCGGTATTAGCTTGTTATTTGCAGTTAGTCAATCGCAATGAAATAGATTCACTTCCGGCAGAGGCCTATGAAGCGGAAACACTCCTCAGAAATGATGGTGGCAACAATAGAACAGTGGCTTCTTTGTAGGAAAACAAACCAAAAGTTTGAATTTACTCCGATAGAATTGTACCGTTAAACATTCATTTCACTATCCACAGAAAAATACACCTGGCAACTAGTCTGCTGGGACTGGGCCACCCTTTGCTTTCAGTGTAGTTTCTTATCAGATCTGTGTTTGAGAAGCTCTTATTCAAAACCTGTGTTAGGCCCTGATGTCAGCATACCCATGCGACCCTGACAGATTGGCCTTGGCCTACAGTTTCTGACTGCAGATTTTCAGTACAGTAAAGGTACAACATGCTAGTTTCTCATAACCTACTGCAGTTAGAGTGCAATGTGACGCGTATTTTGTGTTTCCAGGGCATTGTCAAGACTGAAAATAAGAAAAATGCAACAAGAAGTGCCGACACACATTGTTCTGCTTCTACTCCAGTTGGTGGGAACCAAAAGGTTTGTAATACTTTGTTGTGGCGCCGTTCACGTTATTGCTTTATCGTCGGAAAATGTGATTTTATGCTGTTAATTTGATTCACATTTTTATAAATACATCCAAATATTGTATCTCTAAAAATATAATGCAGAGTTTGTTTCTATGAAGTATAGGTGCGAATTAAAACATTTTTCAAAAACGAAATGAACTTAGATGTTTTTGGAATGAAATATCTGAAGTGACTTAGTTGAGAAGAATTGATGATACTGATATTCTCTGCGCGTTTTCTATTTCATCATATTGTCTGACAGAAGAGCCTGGACATTTCTTTTTTATACTGGAAGAGCCATCTGATCCTAACTCAGTATTGGATTCGTTTCATAGAGTGTATCATATTGCAACATTTCTGCTTGGGCTTAGTCAACTGTCACAGATATTCTGTTAGGGTATATTTTTCTAAGAGCATGTATGCATTCTGTGGGTAGGAGTCAATTCTCTCAGTAAACATTTCATCTTTGTCAGTGTTTCACTTCTGATGGATACTTCTAACCGCACGTTCATCACCTTCTAGACTCCCCTAGGTGGCAGACTGGATCTGAAAATGTTTCTAGCAATTGCTCCCAGACACCGTTAGGTGTGCATTCAGACTCTGCAGTAGCCTTGTCCCACCTCTGTATGTGACATGTGTAAGCGCTACGCTCACACACTGATGTTTGTTTCTTTTTTCTGCAAACGTTAATGCAGATCAGGCGTTCCACTAGCAAACCTTTTTGGTTCCTCACCAGCTTCCCTAACAATACTTTGTGTGACAGTGTGATATAAATGTCTCACCTTAAGGCTAAAACCTTCAATCCATGCATCCCCTGCATGAAGCAGATGTCCGTTACAGACACGCATAACGTCCGTCTTTGGTGTAGTAGATCCAAGCAATATTCCGAGTCCTGTGACAAGTGCTGTCTGATGCACCTGAAGGCCTTCAAGCAGTGGGAGGTAAACTTGTATGTTGCCAACCACAAGAAACGAGATTCATTACCCCCCAGGTTGCTGGCCAATTTTTGATGTATGTCCTGCACACGATTCAGGTTCCGTTAATCAGGAATGTCTAAGTTGAAGTCGAGGGCTAAATATTGACAAAAACATGAATATTCCTAGTGGGAGGCTCAAAACCAAAGGGCCGACTCAGCACCAGATCTATTCTGACCCAATCCCACCGCTGGAACTATTGTAACTTTAATTTTCTGAGCCATCCTCAACAGCAGGTAGAGGCCTTCAACGAGACAGTGCTGTATCTTTTCAAGATAATTCCAGGTCCCCCAGAAGCACATTTGGGCCTCATGGTTCTGCCAAGGCTTCCAACTGGGTTACAGCCAGCAGGTCCTACCCTTGCACAGACTGCCACCTCATTATACTGGTGGTGGATTGTATTTAGGTCCCCAGAATACCATTATCTTGACACTTCACCAGAGACAAAATTGGACTCCCTATTGACGCCCCCAATTTTTAATAGTAGTAGTCAGCTTAGGTCCTAGGTGAAATGTTGCATCCAGGCTCTTCAACTTCAGAGCTTTTTTCAGTGAGGCTCTGACACATTCTTAGTGTGGCATGGTTGAAGCCTTGCTCTGCACTTTCAGTAAATTTCCCCATCACTAAACACATTAGGCCTGCTCTGTGTGGCTCAGCTTTCTTGACTCAGCAGACATCACCGAAAAGTCTTGTGGTGCAAACGTAAGCAGGCAAAGTCAACCAAAATACGTTCCCTACTGGACTTCTAGTAGAGAATCGAAGTGCATTGATCAGCTTGCCAATAGGGTGTTCCCAGCCAGTTTGGCATTGTGCTCACTGATTGCAGTCTGCCTGTTGGAAAATAAATTCACACCCTATTTTGTACACGGGTATTGCCAGTGTTCCCTCAGGAATTTTAGAATTCCTTTGCACAAACAGTCCAGAAAGGACTGAAAACAACTAAATCCATTTTGAGGACTGATCTGGGCATCAAAATGAGGAGTGTGTAGATTTATTGACCTGCATTGCTGTAGATTTATTGGCCTGCCAAGCTGAGCTCCATACTTTTCTCCGTAAACATGCAGGCATCCCTCTTGAGTATGCCCTGTGCTTGCTCATAGCTGTATAGTGACGTCTTGAAAGAGATTTAAAGATAGCCGCGCCACATTCCAATCCTTGGGTTCTCGCTCTCTGGACGGCAATCCCCTCAGCAATACTGGACGTTCAGGAGTTACTCCTAGGCCATGCTTACCTCAAAGGGCAGCCATCTCAGCTGGTGTGGCAGCCTGCCCAGCCCTTTTGAGACCCAAGGGATGGGGTGACAGGAGTAGATGGAAGTACTACCACCAAAATAGCTAGTCCCATTCGTCTTCTTCCCCTGCCACTAAGTCGCTTTGGTTCCTCCCTCAGAAGTCACCCGAAGCCAGTAGGGGCCAGAATGCACTATAATCTGCTCAACTAGCAGGGTGTTACCTCAAACCACAGGATCTTGATGGTTGTCTGCCATCATAACTTTCAAACTCTATAGTCCCTACACCTCCCCTACAGTTCCTCCTGTTTTCACACAGACCTTAGTAGAGCATGCCTTTGTCCCTTGCCAAAGAGGTTCAGTCATTGATAGAGAAGGAGACAATGCATAGAGTCTCCATAAAGGAGAGAGGCATTATGAGGTATCCTCAGTACTTCTTTTTGCACAAAAAGAACTGAAGGACCTGAACGATTTCAAAATGGTTGTTCTTGAGAACCTTTCTTCACACCGATAAATTCAAGATGCTAACTCTGGCTAGGTCCTCACCTGTACATCCTGGGGATTGGATTGAGCTTGCAGAATGCATATGTTCGTGTACCTGTCCTGCTGTCCCAGCAGGTGGTTCCTCTACTTCATGGTGGGTTTTGAGCATTTCCAGTTTACTGCTCTATCCTTCAACCTCACTTCTGCCTCTCGGTTGCTTACAAAGTTGATGGAGGTGGTCTCAGTCCATCCTTGCAAGTGGGGGGAGTACATATACTCCTGTACCTCCAACAGTGGTTAGTGCAGGCACGTTCCTCACAGTAAATAGCGGACTATCTGCAGATAAACATCACCCATATTCACTAGGGATCTTCATCAATGAGCTGAAATCCTACATTTGGCCAGTGCCAAGGAATCCCTTTACAACAGCAGTTATGGGCATAGTGGCATTCAAAGCCTTTCCACCCCCTTAGTGAGTCCAGGACATGCAGAATATATTCCTTCTTTTTTCAGGCTCAATCCTGTGTTCCAGCCCAGGTGATTCTGAGGCTTCTTGGTCTCCTGATCTGGTGTATTCTGCTAGTACCTTGACACATACAGGATCTACAGTGGAATGTTTACCTTCATTAGGTTCAGCACTTGGGGGTGCCTTTCGGACATCATCTGTTGTTAAAGTCAGATTAGGCAGCTCTTGACCTTCAATAGTAGATGAAAGATTCCACTCAGACTTTTTACAGGCCCTTTTCCATAGTTATACCCCTTCCCCATCCAGAGCTCACAGTGGTGACTAACACTTCTACTCTGGGCTGGGGATGGGGGCACCTGGACAAGGTGGAGATCAAACACTGTCAGTATTCTTGAGCTGCATGCCATCCAACTAGCTCTTAAGGTCTTTCTACCGCCATCAGGAGCAGTTGTGTGCAACCATCATGTGGTACAACAGCATATAGAGCAGTGTGGTGTTATGTATGCTGTGCTAGGAATCATAGATGGTGTGGCACTGGCTGGAGCTAGAGTGAATTTCCTTGATTATCAGCTACCTGGTGGGTCCTTAAATGCCACAGCAGTGGAGCTCAGCCGGCGGCACCTAGCAAATCTTGAGTGGCAAGTGCACCCGGAGGTGGGCCAAGAAATATTTTGCCAGATGATGTATCTTGTGTAGATCTTTTGATCACCTCCAAGAATGTCTAGCTTTATGCACTCCATAGTTCACCCATCAAGATTCCTGGGAGGCAATCAGTTCTGGACATTGGGCAAAGTTTGTAGCCTGGTACAATGACCACCTGGTCAATCTGCTGCAGACTAAACTTTCTGGTATACTTCTGTTTGTCATTTATTTGGCTTGGTGCAAAGCCTTGCCTTAGGCATTATTAAAGGTTATTTGTCAACCCTCTAGACTTTTCTGTTTTTGCCAGATCAAACGTCTGCATTTGAGTCACTAATAGTAATGCACTTTATGAAATGGCTCATATATGCTTTGAAATGGCTCATATATGCTTTGTCCTGTGCCTTTTAGTATACCGCACTGGAAGTTAATTTGTTGATTCTTTGGTCTGGGACATCCACCCCTCACCTGTTTTAGAAATGCACAAATATTTATTTTTATTTAATAATTCACCCTTACTAGAAGTCTTCTCATACAACACCAAGGAAACAATTCTGGTGGTCAGGACTGGGGTGTCACCACATTGCAGGGTAGACTCACAGATGGCAGAGTTCAGGTGCTGGAATTGAGTTTGACAGAGCCTTCTGTCCCTACGGCTCAAGTCAGGAGGCCAGCCCGCTACCATGGTCCATCGACATTCAGAGGAGCCTTCACTTACCAGTCTAGCCGTTGGTCTTCATCTGCCCGCCCCCCACACCAAACCTGCAGCCTCTTTATGAACCCAGAGTTCCTCATTGAAAAGCATTGGGTGCCCAATGCTGTCTTTGCACCCTGCACCCAGCCGACCCTGTGCCGCTGAGGCCGTGTGTTTGGTGCTATCCTGTTTCCCCTCCCCAACCCCTCCAAGTGCTTATCTAAACCCCCCTGGGGCCCATGCTCTGAGACCATGGATTCTTACCTGCAAACTATTCACTTCCAAGTGCTTCCTGCCTCAATAGGATTCCGTTGGGTGCCCAGCACCAACTTTGACCTCTGCACCCGTCTGACCCTCGTGGTGCACCCTTGGTGTCTTCCTAAACTTTACCCTGTGGACACCTTAACCCCCGAAGACTGGGACCATAAGTCTAAGACTTATCTATAAACTGCGCATGTACTTCCCTCCCCAGGACTGCATTGCTTTCAATGAAAATTGCGCTGTCTACTTTTGATATTGAAAAGTATTACTTACCTGTAAACTGTTTTGCCTGTGAATTGCCAACAAAGTGCATTTGATACTTGAAAGTGGTACGTTCTTGAAAATTTACTTACCTGCAACAAAGACCCTCTGGTTCTTGAAATAAAGTAACAAAGTATATTTTTCTGATACATAAAACATTGGACTGGAGTTAGTCATTGCGTGTGTGCCTCATTTCTTGACTGTGTACAACAAATACTCAGCACTACCCCCTGATAAGCTTAACTGCTCGACCACACTACCACAAAAGAGAGCATTAGTATTATCTACTTTAGCCTCTGTAAAGCCTCTGGGGATCCAGTGCATACCATACCTTACTTTGGTATAGTATATACAGAGCCAACTTTCTACAGCGACCACCACTAGGTAATATATATGGTTTGTGTGTGTGTAAAACCTTCACCTAACTAACGGCCCGTAACCTTTTTTTTTTTGTGTGTGTGAATTTCGAAGGTTTTAAAAAAAATTATTTTTCCCTACCTATAACGTCCTTATCAGTTAAAAAAAAAAAAAAAAAATATATATATATATATATATATACATACATACATACATACATACACACACACACATTGACTACTAATCTATTTTATTTTTTGTATTTATAAAATTATTTTTTTACACTGGTGAATAATAAGGGAAATATTTATGGGGATAGTGACATGGTTCAGAATGGCAGAAAATTAGATGCATAACGATGAGACACTCGTACTTGGTGAAGAATGATCCTGTAGTTAGGGACACGGTATCGAAAATAGATAAATACAAAAGGAAAATCCATGAGAGATGTCTTGGTTAACACTAATCCTGAACTTGCCCTTGTACCCTAGTGTACTTAGGAAGCACAGTACACCAGGTATTTAAGTGTACTTTGCAGCATGTATGTGTGATAAAGAACTCTAACAAAACGTACCTGAGGGCACATCATTTTAATATGGTGCACAAAGGAGAGGAGAAGCTACTTTAATATTTTGTAGTTAACAATGTCCCCAAAGCTTTGAGAAGCGGCAACAGAGGGAAAAAAGTTGAAACAGCTAGAATCACGGTAAATACTTGAACTAGACACTAAAAACCCTGAGGGTCTTAATATGTAGGAGGATCTGTACACATTTCGCTAATTCTTTTCAAGATTCCAGGAAAGACACACTAATGTCTTTATTTGTTGTATGCAATTTTAATTTTTTTTCTCTTTTTTGATATGGAATAATCATTATTACTAGTACAGGGACAGTAATGCAGAATGCTTAAGTATGACATTATGGCCCACTTGTGAGACATAGTTTTGAGCAGCTATACAGTGTAATATGTGAAGAAAAGCATTAATTGGGCCACTCCAATTGGAGTTATGAGATTTTTGTTTAGATTTGGAGACTAAAATATTTCTGGCCTTTGAACCACTCTTGGAAGGGTCCAGTCTCTTCCTCTTCCCATCCCTCACTTTATAATTGACTTTAATTTTTAATTGTAATCTCCACATACTGTAAATGTAACTCTAACCATTGTGATTCCTACATTTAGCCTCATTGCTTGCCCAGAGTCATAATGACATTATGTATCTCTTGTACAGCAAAACAATCCCTTGATTTTTTTTTGTGATGTTTTTTTTTTGTGTGGGTCGCAAGTGGCTTCTGTCAAGGTTAGTTGTCACTTTCTTAAAATGTCCCCATGGAATTTAGACTCTGCACTAGGATCTTCCTCGTTTTTAGAGCACTGCTGAATCTGAGGATGAATTTTTGTTCTGACCCTAAGAGTAAAGGCATCATTGTTAGCACCATTTTTGGGGAATTTTGCATTGAGTGAATGTCTAACACTGCCAGAAATATTCAACACGTTGTAGATTTAATGTAATCATTGCATCACAGATTTTTATCGACAATTTGATTTTACTTTTTGGAACTTTAAATAAATCCATGTTTATTTGCTTATTCGTTTAACAGGGATTAAATAAAGGTGGATCAGTTTTAAAAAAGCAAATCTCTACATCAAGTACCTCATCAGCAAAAAAAGATGGAACCTTGCAAAAGATTGGAGATTTCTTGCACAGTTCTCCTTCCATCTTCCACAGTAAAGGTCTGTATGTATATATTGTGATTGAAGGTTGAGCTAGTATTTAGTTTACTTTTTGGGATATGAGAAAATATAGATATCCAAAATATAAATTTGCATTGCGTTCAAGATCTTACACTGTCAGTCTAAAATTACAACTTGGGTTCTTTTTTAGCCAAAAGCACCTGACCCATCAGTGCTTGGTAACACTCTTTCGTCTACTTTGGGGCAGTCGGACAGTGCATTATATTCACTCATCCAGACCCCACATTTAATTTAACTAGAGCTAAATGAAGATCTGACGATGTTGTCACCTATATTCAAATTGCTTTATGCTTTGTGCAAATTTGTTGGCACACAAGTAATTTTAGGGTCGGATGTGGAGTTCTGTAGTAATTGAAATCCTCCAGTTTCTGTGTTAATTGCTATTCTTGGAGTTGAGTCCATCACTGCACTATCCCTGTAGCAGATGAAATCCCATTGCCTTGTGTTGCATTTTCTCCGCACATTAGAAGATTGTCATTACCAAACACTCCCAACGGCGATCTCCTTAACCCTTTTAAAGTGCAGTACTCTGCTACACAGACATTGACTTTGTTTGATATTTCTTCATTGCAAGAGTAACAAATTTAATTGTGTTTGTGCATGCAGTAGGCCACAACTTGAACTTATAACACCACCACCACTCAGCACATAGGTCAGCACCTGTGCCAGCACAGTACAGCTATAGATGCCCAACTTACTGGCCGCACACAGCAGCAAGCATACACACCTAAACACTAAACAGCACCATGCATATCTACACTCCTGCACTAAACAAATGTTAGTAGAGTAACATACCATAGAGCAGTACAAAACAGTAGTAAAGCATGCAGTACTGTACACTATTAAGCAGGCACTATAGCCTGGAACATAGACAAGTGGTGCACAATTATCTAAAGACAGCACACAGTGTCACACTAACAAACGTGCAGTATTGCAGTATAGCCCTAAACCCATTCAGTCCAGGCTCAGCACAGCACTAAGGAAAGCAGAAAAGATTCAGGCTTTGTTGTTCCAACCCTAGATGGCTGGTATCTTGCAGGTAATCATCAGTGAAGTTTGAAGGGTCCTTATTCAGCGCAGCACTAAACTCAGATTTTGGCAATGGAAACATACATGGTTCAGCACCAAGAACATAGCAACTGCACCAACGTCACAGAGGTCTCAGAAAAGGGGTGAGACAGCAGGGCAGCCTCCCTATTAATTCCGTCCCCCAGTTTACAAAACTACTCAAATTTGAATTGAGATAAGAAACCTATCTCTTAGATTGCACCGACTTTACAGGATTTGGCCTCAGACAGCAGTTTCCGCTCCTCTAACCAGGTTTTAAAGCAACATCTCTGGTTGCAGCTATTTCCTGTGCTAGTGTATTTTGCTGGGGCATTTCTGAATCTATCAAAAGTGTTACCTTGCATGGCACAACAGTGGTGGGTTAAACATAAGCTCCTCTTTCTTCGATTCCAGCCGTTCTGATGTCGAGCAGTTTTGTAATTTTCTCCCTGAAGTATTTCTATAATATTTTGAGCCATGTTCACTTCTAAAAAAAAGTATGGATCTGGAAGACATTGTATTTGCAGATGTCATTGCAAATCTCCAGCCTGTACCCTTTTGAGACCTTCAAAACCAATGTGACCTGCCGACAGAATTGTTTACATCTACAGAAGATTTCACAAGAGATAAAGTGATAACTGAGAAAGCAGTGCAAGTCGATGTCCCAGTTGAGAGGAAGGTCCCAGGAGTGGTCGAAGGTTCCTCAATCATTGTTGTCCCCCTCCAAGTCCTTGGGACAATAGGTAAGTCGAGGCATAAGAAGTAGTCGATGAAGATACTCGTCCGTCTGCCGGGGAGATGCAGGAGCATCGTCTCTCTAGGCCTCCATCTGCGGGGCCTGCGTCTGGGTTGACTCAGCGTCTTCCTGACTTTCCAGGAGCCGGAGTGAAGCCTGCCCAACTTAAAGAAATTTGTGAGGCTATGTGCCTCATTTTTAGGCAGTCCGACTCTGCTGGCGTGCCTTCGGGCCCACCATAGTCAGAAGGGGCCCCATCGAGTTCTGCACCGGTGGCTTCGGCCTCTGGTAAGAGTAGCACCCAGGGAATCCATCCTTGGATCAGAAATGGTGTCGGTTGTACCACCTCAACCTTCCTTGATTCCGGTCCTGAACCAGACTTTCCCGGCATCGCCTGCTCCCCCATAACAGATGCTGAGCCTTATCCCATGGGCTGTGTTACGGCGAGGAATTGTTGGGCGGTGTGGGGGAGAATTCCAGCTCCAAAAATCTGTGGACTGGCAGACGGTCTTGAGTTAAGACAGTGGTCTGGGTATCTCCTGGGATACTGCTGGCATGCTTTCTCCTCCTACCATGGCTATGGAGGAGAGTGCTTCATATTCTGTGGTGGTGTGAAGAGCAGCTGAGGTCCTGGACCTTGAGTTGCCTTTAGTAGGATATCAGGACTAACCTCCTGACCGAGGTGCTTCAGGCTGGAACTTCATCTTCCAAACCCCTGCCCCCTTCAAAGAAGCCTTTATAGATGTCCTACAGGGTACCTGGTCAAACTTACCACAGGGACTCCTGTGAACAGGACAATTGCCCGTTGCAATCACCCTGCTTTGAGCGAACCAAGTTTCTTTACGCAGCACCCTACCTCTGATAGCTTGGCCATCCAAGCCTCTACCTCCCATGGCGCCTTCTCTTCTGCACCCCCAGATAGGGACTCTAAGAAACTGGACACACTTTAGAAAAAGATGATTTCCTTTGCCAGTTTGTGGTTCTTGAACATCGCATACCTTTTGGGCCATTATTCCCCCATGCTGTGGGCTAGGGGTTTCCAAGTGCAGCCACAGGAGGCCTAGACTGTACTTTCCTAAGCAGTTGCTGATGGAACAGATGCAGCAAACTTCACGATCTGACGTGGACTGGACACAACCGACTCACTGGGCAATGCAGTTTTATTGATATTGGCCCTTAGGTGCCACGTCTGGCTGAGGACATCTGGCTTTTTGGGATAAGTCCAAGCCAAACTTATGAACATGCCCTTTGATGGCACCCGCCTCGTCGGAGAGAGAGCAGACTCTGAGCTCGAGCACTTTAAGGATTCCCATGGTATGGCCAGGTCCTTTTGTGGCTATGGAAGGGGGGTGCCCAACCACATTCATTTCCGTCCAACCACCGTGCCACACAAACTGCCCAGCCTCTGTGTGGCCGGGGACATTGGGTCCACCGCCCTTCTGTATCAGGGAGCCAGCGGTCCTGCCAGTCCACCGCCTTTCATCTCTGCAGCTGCCTCCAAACCTTCCTAATCTGACTCTACCCCACCAGGGACCAGTCAGAGGCATGATTCACCATCACCTGTTTATCTGGCAGTCCTTCTGGTCATACGGGTGGGTTTTGCTGATAGTCTAAAGGGGTTACTCCCTCGCCTTCGAGACTGCTCCTCCATCCATGCCACCATCCTACAATAGGTTGATGGAGGAGTTCTTGGCACTTATCTGGAAGAAAGTTACGGTTCTCTTGCCCGAGGGAGCCATAGAGAGGGTTTTTTTTGTTGCCAGAAGTAGGTTGTAGTTGCTATTCCTCTGTTTTCTGGTACCCAAAAAGGACAAGGGCCTCCGCCCCATCCTAGACCGGCAATCCTTCAATCTTTTTCAGGAAGGAGAAGGTCAAAATGCTCACTGTGGCTCAAGATTTATCTGCCCTGGACCCAGGAGCCTGAATGGTAGCTTTGGACTTGCAGGATGCTTACTTCCATATTCCCTTCCTGCCCACAGACTTGACTTGCTAGAATACCGATGTTTCAGCCTTCAGCCTTTAGCCTGGATTTCTGTGACACTGACTCTGAGGCTGCTGGGCCTCATGGTCTCCTGCATCCTGCTAGTAACACATTCCCGATGACATATGCGGGCTCTGAAGTGGGAACTAATGTTCCAGTGGGTGCAGCACCAGGGGAATCTCTCCTACATTGTCCAGAACTTGGAGCAAACTTCGTGGGATCTGCAGTTGTGGCTAACGAACCGCAATTGGGTCAGAGGCAGAGCCCTCTCCCATCCCCGCACATATCTGACAGTAGTGACAGATGCGTTGTTCCTGGGCTGGTCATTTGGGAGAGGCAGAGATCAGAGGCATCTGGTCTCTGGCGGAGTCTGGACCCCACATTGACCTGTTGGAGCTCTGTGCCATCAGACTAGCATTGAAAGCATGTCTTCCCTCTCTCAAGGGAAAGGTAGTGCAGATGTTCACCGCCATATGGTACTGCAACAAACAGAGCAGGGTGGGGTTGTGGACCCTTTGTGGGGCAGTTCTGTGTCTCTAGAGGTGGCTAGAACATCAGGGCATTTTCCTGGTGGTTCAAAATCTGGCAGACTCTGAACACCAGAGTGGACAAACTCAGCTGACAATGCTTAGTTGTCACGAACAGCATCTCTATCCGGAGGAGGCTCAGGGTCTGTGTCAGCAGTGGGGGAGGCCTTAGTTAGATCTGTTCGCCTCTGCAGAGAATGTGCAATGTGAGCAGTATTGTACGTTGGAGTTTCCAAGGTGGCAGTCGCTTGGCAATGCTTTGTCTTGAGTGGAACTCAGGCCTCCTCTACGCCAACATGCCCCCCTCCCCCTCTACCCCCACCCCCAATGCCACTTCTGTCTAGAGTTCTCAAGAAGATAAAGAACGAAGGGGCCCAAGTAATCCTTGTGAATCCAGACTGGCCACAAAGACTGGTATCTCAAGCTATTGAGCATGGCCATCAGTCCTCCTTTGGGAGAAACCTCTGTAGTAGCAGCAGCAGCAGGGGAGGGTTCTCCACCCAAACTGTCCGGTATCTGCCTTGTCTGGTGGTTGAGCGGCAGCACTTGACAACTTTTGAACATCCGCCTGAAGTCTGCACCTTAATCTTGGCAGCCAGGCGTCCCTCCACCAAAACGGTATATGCCTGCCATGTAAGAAATTTGTGGCATGGAGCACAGATAAGTCTGTTGACCTTCCTTCTGTCTACCCAATTTCTGCCCCTTTCTCTGAGGTCCTACTGTTTATCCTTTCTCTGGGCTAGCAGGGCTCTGCAATGGGCACTCTCAAAGGTTATTTGTCTGCCATTTCTTTTTTGTGGTTTCCTTATCAATCTTCCTTGTTTAAATCTCCTATTGTTAATAGGTTCCTTAAAGGCCTTACTCATGTTTACTCTATTTCTATTCATTATGCCCAGTTGAATTTGAATTTAGTTTTAACATTTCTGATGTGCACTCCTTTTGAGCCTCTCCACAACTGTCCTCTCAGGCTTCTCACTTTTAAAACAGCCCTCCTCGTGGCCATTATACCAGCCCGCAGGGTGAGTGAGCTGCAGGCATTGTCATTTAAGCCACCCTAACTTTCCATCTATCCTAACAGAGTGGTGCTTGGCACTAGGGCCTCCCTTTTGTCAAAAAGGTTATGCCCATTTATGTATGTCAGTCCATCACCTTGCCTACTTTTTACACACCTCACATCCTTCTAAGAAAGAGAAGAGACTCCACTGCCTGGACCGAAAAAGAGTGTTGTCGTGCTACCTTGATCGTACAAAAGCGTTCCGGGTGGATGATCAACACTTTGTTGGTTATGTGGGTACGAAGAAAGGCCGCGCAGTGCAGAAGAGAACCATCTCTAGATGGGTCATACTCTGCATTAAATTTTGCTGCGCACCTGACTCCTCTGAAGTTTTGCATCCTCATTCTAAGCTAAGCTGCGACTATTGCATTAGCACGCAGAGTTCCAGTCCTTGGCGTCTGTCAGGCGGCAATGTGGGCATCTCTGCGCATGTTTGCCAAACACTACTGCCTGGACAGTTGTGTCCTTAGGGGCGAGCACTTTGCTTATTCGGTCCTGCAGGACTTTCTAATCTGATCTTACTTCACAAACCCACCTCCCGGGATGTATTGCTCAGTTGTCTATTCTAAGGTAGGGAATCTGCAGCTATATGTCTTTGTCAAATGGACAAGTTACTTACCTTCAGTTACGCCTTATCTGGTAGAGACAATATCTAGTGGCAGATTACTTATCAACCCACCCATCCTTCCCGCTCTGCGAACTGATTTCTAGGGACAGGGACTCCCTTTCATGGCCCTAGTTTTGACACACCAGTGGTCCGTGTTCTTCATGACTGTGCTTCTGGTGTGGAAAGTCATGAAAAGAAACTGACGTCAGTGCACCTGAGAGGTGCTGGCACGGACGACGATAGGCACAGAGCCAAATGATGCCACCCAACAGCACCCAGGGGTACTGCCCTAGAAAAATCTCCAGATCCAGGATGAAGCCGTAGGGAAATTCTAAGGTAAGAAATCTGCAACAAGAGATTGCCTCTACCAGATAAGGTGTTACCAATGGTAAATAACTTTTCCTTCATATCAGATGTACTGTGTCAACATTCATACTGGACAGCGCACAGATTATTGCTTCTGATAATGTTTTTTTGGGTGGAACCTGTTTCCTTTTTCTGGACCACAGGTTTCTGTACTATCTTTGTATTCATTGAGGGTGTGGCATAAGGACTGCCTAACCTAATGTTTTGATGCCTAGGATTTCTATTGGCAAGAGGGACTAGAGAAGAAAACTTCAGTAGTCATTTGCAAAAAAAATTCAAATTAAAAAAATAAATATGGGTTGAACAATGCAGTTTACTAACATGTTTTTACTTTTTTTCTTATGTGCTACTGTGTTCTTAAATAGTATAGCCATTCTAAAAAAAAAACTTTTTTATTTTGTAGCAAAAAAGCTGATTGAAACCATGAGTTCCGTGAAGCCTGTCGTGGATGAAAGTACTAAAGAAAATCAGTGCAAGCCGAAGCGAAGCAGGAGAAAATTGTACACCACTGATATTTCAGCTCCTATGGACATTCCTTCCAATCCAGTAAGTTCCGAGTTAACGTTTATCAAGTGTAATGTTAGTCTACCTGTAGGAGGCTGGCTCACTATATGGTGTACACCTGTAGGTGAGACACCCTGTACTGAGTCTAGGCAACAGTTAGTGATAGTGTAAGTGGTTCCATTTAACTAAAGCTCTAAAAGGGTAGCTGTGGAGAGTAGCTAAGGCTTATTGAAGAAGGGTGTAAAGCAATTGCAAATACCACACAGGTCAGTCAGTGATGTACACACAAGAAAAAACACAATGTTCTAGAAAAATAGTTTGTTACTTATTAAAACACAGGCACTAAACTAACTTTGGTATATCTCGTAACTGGAAATGTAAACACACACAAATATATTTAGAAACTGGTAAGAAAAAGCATAAAATAACATGGGGAGGCCAAATATACCAAAAGTAAAAATGGGATGCGAAAGTCACAACCAGCCGAGACTACCACCCAAGGACCATCAAGACTGGGGAAGCACTAAAACACCAAAGGTAAGTAGCTAGGATTCCCCAGGTTCCCGTCTGCAGAGTTATTACCCCGGGTCTGGTGTCCATAGGATATCATGGGAAAGTCGCGGTTGGGGTTTTTGTGTTTTAGGACCCTTCCCAGAGAACACAGAGGAAACCTGTTTGGAAAGAAAGTTCAAGAGTGCCCCCCATCTGTGGATACCCGGAGAAGTAGAGCACCTACACCAGGAAGCCCAGGTGCATAGGGGTAAAGTTGTGTCAGAACCTCCAGTTGAAGTTAGTGGGGACCTCAGTAGTCCAGCTGCTGTTCTGACCCCTCGATCAGTTTGGTAGAACCCAGGCATGCATTCTGGAAGAAGAGGGGACAGAGTCCAGACCACCTGGAGGACAGTGTCAACCCTTCTTGGAGATGCTCTCCTGAGGGACGGTTGTTGTGAAAGTGCAGCTGTAGTTTTCAGGTGGTGCAGAAAGATCCAAGGAGTCGTCCAAGAGCTGTCCCAAGCAGGTCATCAAATTGCAGGGGGGGTCAGTGGTCAGCAGGATCACCAACAAGCCCTGGCAAATGCAAGAAAGCACTGCACGAAGTGTTGCAGGATTTTGGGACCAGTAAGGTCCTCCAAGGGACTCAATCTTTGTAGGTAAGTCCAGACCAGCCCTCAGCAGGCAGGAGAGCCAGCTGGAATCGTTGGAGACACCAGGAGGAGCCTCTGGCAGCAGGCACAGGGAGGCCTCAGCAGCACAATAAAGATGGATGCCCATGTTGCAAGAAGGACCTATTTTTTGGAGCTGTGTGATGGTGGAGGCTAGGGCTTCTTGGAGCTAGGAGGTCTTTGAACTAAAGAGCCAAAAAGCCTTAGCAATTGCAAACAGACGTGGTGCACAGGGGTTCCGGTCAAGCAGCTCCAACGAGGGGACCACAGGCTTCTCAGATGCAAAGAAGACAGGTCAGATCTCTGGAGAACCACAGAACCACCACCTCTGTTGTAAAGCCTTGAACAGTCCTTGGGACAGCAGGATCCACAACCTGTCATTGACTTTGAGGTGCCTGCAGATGCAAGGGAGTGACTCTTCCACTCCAAAAACGATTCCTTCTTGCTGTCCTGAGTGCAGGCTAGGTCCTTGTGACTCTGGAGGATGCACGGCCACGGAAGTTGCAGAGTCCTTGCAATGCATGGGGACAAAGTTGCAGTAGGAGCCATCCTACTAGTTGCAGTCTTGTCTGGGTACCAGCACTGGGTCCAGTGTCCAGTTCGCAGAAGTGTCTTGCAGACAAATGTTGTAGATGAATCTAGGGTCCCACCCTCAGGGGAGCCCTTCAGTCACCCAGGAAGGGGGTTGGACAGCCTCTGCAGTGACCCACCTACCAGGGGTTGGGGGGGGGGCGGGGGGGTCAGGGCCGCTACTCATCTGGACTGATCAGCCAGATGCTCCCAGGGGCCTCTGCTCATCTTGTTTCCAAGATGGCAGAATAAAGTGTTCACCCGGCAGAGCTTTTGCCACCTCCCTAGGAGAGGAGCTGGACATGTGTGGGGGGTGGTGGTCACTCCCATGCCAGAGTGGGAGCCGGGTGAGTAGCAAATGTGCCCTTCAAAGCATTCTGGTGCCGCTCAGGTACTTGGGCTTTTTACCAAAGTGCCCGCAGAATTTGAAGGTGCGAGGCCCCTGAGGAAGGGAAAACCCCGATGTAGTTTGCACAGGCCAAACTTGTGATTCTCAACAACGTCAGGAGCTACAAATTTCAACAGTGGGCAGCACTGGAAAATATAGGAGTCGGAATTTACAACTGCATCTTTTTTAAAGCAATAAACACAGGATATGAATAATGTGCATACCAGAGGCCCATGCCCAAAACAGTGTTAATAAAGGAAACAGGCAAAAAACAAAAATAAAGGAAACTTTCATGCATGAAAATCAGACGTTGGGTCTTTTTTCATCTGAGGCAAACAGGATAGTGAGATAGCAATAATTCATAAGTAAAACATTTTAGAGTCAGTGGGTTTCTTGGTGTAGAGGTACACCAGAGAGTGGCATGTTATTTTAATGGATTGGCTTGCTATTTGATTGCAATCCTTGTCCTGCTGCCGAGGGAGATATCACCCGTAAGAAGCAATGGATTCCCTTTTCAAAAGGCCAATGAAGAGTCCGTCTGCATTTTGGAGAAGGTTTACCTTGGGATGTTGGTGAAAGAAGAGCTTTGGTCTTAGATCAAGGACATAGTGACAGGGAGTGCGCGTCCCTGGGCATTACACAGGAGTACACATCAGGGATTGGAGCAGACACCCTGATGGCAGAAGATGGGGGTGCGGGTGGCATATTAGACTTGGTGGTAGATGTCCAGAGATGCAAATACGTAACTCTGGAGGATACTGTATTGAGAGATTCTCCCCACCCCCCAAAATTGGCATGGTGGCTTGAGATGGGAAGGCTCCCACTCGTCACACTGCATGGTGGAGGATGAACGTGTTGTGCTCCTCATTCTGGAGGGCACGGCCTGGGTTTGGGGCAAACAGTGAATGTCACAGTAGTACCTGCCTCAATGAAAATGTAAACTGTCCAGTCAGTTGAGTGCACGACCCACAACACCTCATCCTTCAAAGATAAGTGCCAAGGTCCGGTGTGCTTCAAATATACTATGAAAATCACATGTTGCATACCTCAGCCTGGTCGGCTTTAGTGATAGCAGATGCAGACTAAACTTTAACTGTTGCAAGTCAGTGGTTTCTTTGCCGCCCTACATCCCTCCTCTGTAATTGAAAATGTGTTTATGCTTTGTGTTAAGTTGTGTATTTGTTTTGGGACTTTGTGTAATCCCGATTTATTTGTTGACCTGACTCTTTGAGTCCAGCAGAATTCCTCCTTCCTGTATAGCAAAAGTTCTCAGACACTTTAAACCTGCCTATTTCAAAGTAGAATACTCTGCTAAAACTGTTCTCATTGATTTAATGCTGTAAATCAATGAGTATGAATAAAATAAAGTGCTGCAGTAATGCCACAAAATTTCCATTTTTGACCAACAAAATCTATGCTGCAGTATCCTCAGGGGAGGTGGGGTCTGACTTGATGAATCGTAGGTTGAGTGAAGAACAAGCTGGCATCAGAGTACCCTTTTTGTTGTTGCAGTGGGTAGGGGCAGGCAATGTGCACTTTGGATATCCTTGTTTCTCTACACCATCTTTGACTATTTTTTATCTAGTGACTGATTAATGTAATATTTCCTTTGCAGACAGTGCCTATTGTATTCATAAAGAATCCTCACATGAAGATTTTCAGATGGGCTGCTTTCAGCTGATGCTAATACTATTGACCTAATAGCAGGTGGCATTTCTAGTTCTCAGAGGACTAGAATAAAGGCAGTAGCTCCTCAGTCTTCTGTACCAAGGAATTGTTTATGGTTGCTTTGATTTGAAACCCCTACTATGCTTTCTGTTTTTCAGAGTATGTGAGTAAACATAAAGGAATTTTACAAAATCCTAACTGGCACAGAAATGAAGCCTTAATCATTGGCAACAAGGCGTAGACTAAATAAATAAAAAAAAGGCAAAGTGGAACATCCGACTATGTTAATACTACTACTTAGTCAGGTGAACCATATGTGAACTCCTAGCAGTTTGCAATTCCAAGGTGTTGAACCTGGCTTCTCTGCAGGGTCACCCCCAAACGTTTAACCTTCACCCTTCATCTTTTCTCACTTCATTTTTCTTGGTACTTGTGAGGATTGTGGTGTATTATATGGTATGGTTGTGCGCCTTTACCAGGTAATACTCACAAAAACATCATAGGTCCAGGCAAGCGTATTTGTAAAACCTCTAGTGGAACCCTGGGTAGCTATGTCTTCGAGTAGCAAGGCTTAAACAAGGGAACTAGAGTAATTCATTTAGGAGCACCAAACACCGAATTCAGAAAGTCATATAACACAAATAAAATCTGACACCAGTTTAGAGATGTTTTAAGAAAATGTAATCTCAGCTTTTTAGTCTATAGTGCAAAACGCATTGGCAACAGCAAGGTTTTCAAACTTTTGAAAAGTTTGAAAGAGTTCTGTTTGGCTACTCTGGCCTTGGCGACCAATTCTGATAGGAAGGTCAGGGGGGCAATAAGGAGTATTCGGACATTTACCTGGTCAACAGAACAGTCGCAATTCCAGTTCCAAACTTTACATCAAGACTGGCATAGACTCTAATGGAGTGGTCCTTTATCTGGGGATGCAGGATGCTGAAGGATGCTCTGTGCGATCAACAGAGTCCTTCCTAGAGTTATTCCTCAGTCCACAGTGGGGAGGCTTTGGCCACAGTGGTCAGAGTACCTCCAAGTCCTCTTTAGGCAAATAGAAGTCCAACTGTGGCTGCGCTACCGGTCTCTGAACACCGTGGGTGCAGCAATATCCTTTGATGAGGGCTAGTGTTAGTCTTTGGCGACCAGTCCACACTTTGACAACTCTTATGCGCCCAATGAGCAAGAGTGCAACTTTTGAGTTGGGAGTGGAGGTCTCCTTGGCTGCGTGTCAGCAGTCAGTGGCAATTCCTTGGGAGTGGCTACTGACTGGCCAGAACGGGCGCCTTCAGCTTCTGTGGCCCGGGTGCTGAAATGGGGGGTCATCCAACTGATCCTTGGAGTCACAACTTCATTCTGGAGCTCAGGAGCAACTTTTCCTTGTGCCAGGTTCCACAGACACAGTCCTCTCTTTGCCAGCCCAAGGAGCAGTAGGTGTAGTTCAGAGGTTGGTGCAGACCCACTTGCCGTGACCAGGGGTCTCCAGGGCTCTCCTTCGTCAGTCCTCTTTCCAGTCTAGAAGTTACACTTGGTCCAAGGTGCCAGGGGGCCATATTTATGCCCAGAAAACATTGGTGAATAATGAGTTGTCAAAGTGGTGGGGTGTAAAACTTGGAAGTGAGTTAGACCTAGTTAGTGAGCAAGGGGGTCGTTGGGAAGAGTTATCCCCCAGAGAAAATTTAGGAAAAAGTAGGGCAAATAATTTATTTTAAAGGCAATTTTACGAAAGAGTTTTGTGAAAAAGCCCTAAGGCTTATACATTAATAGTATGGGCTCAATATGCAATAACATGGGATACTCTTATTGCCTTAGGGGAACACACTGTTCTTAAATAACACCAGGGATCCAGAGCAAATGAATGCACAAATGTGTTAAGCTACCACCATTAGATCATTAAACTGGATACCAGTTCTCTCCAAAAAAGTAAAACTAATGGAAACATAAAAAACCTGTACTACTTGTGACAAATATTGACATATTCTGGCCCAGCTTCCTGTATGCTATCAGCGTATCATTTTAAATACTCGTCATGCAAGCAACTTTGGCATGGGCCCATCGTACATATAAACGTCCTGCATGCACATTTTTATTGTAAATCTGGATTTCCTACACAGATAAATGAAAAACAGTGCTTGAAAGATGTGCAGTGCAGGTTTGGATTAGCGACATTAGAAAACCGAGCTCTCCAAGTCCCCCAAATTTAATTAACTTAGAAGAACAAGCTTAGTATTTAAATGCCAGTGCCACTCACAGCCTCCTTGGGAAACAGCTGTATGCCAGCATTCTTAGGAACAACAATACGTGAAACAAAAGCAGTCCCAGGCAGCACATCACCCAAACGTCAATGATGTGAAGCAGGTCAGTTTCTCCCATCCTGGGGATCGTGTGATCCACAGCACAAAAAGTGAAACTAATTATGCTTGCACACAGTATGAAGCCAGCCCTGTACTACACTTGGGACCAAAAGCTGTTCTGGTACAATTTTCTGTGGCAACCCATACTGAAAGGAATGAGTGAGTACAGAGAGCAAGCACAAACATTTCAAAGAGAGTTTTGAAGAGTTATATCCCCTAACTTATAGCAAAGATTACATCATCTTCTTTCCTTCTCTCATCTGATTTTTTTGCTCACTAACCCTTTCCTTAGCACCCACTCCTCCCTTCCTAAACATAACAATTCCAGGGTCTTCCACAGCTCTCCTGTAAATTGCTCCCTTCAATTTCTTCTCATTTCCTTCTCCATCCTGATCTCCCTAGCTCATCTTTTCTTCTCGTTCTTGAATAAACGAAGTGCTATGACCCACTGTAAAGAATAGTTTACCACTAGCTGTGCCATTGGGACAACCGATCCATGTCAGTTTCTCCATAATCACACTCATGGGCACTTCTGACTGTGCCAACTGCAGCCCAGTCTTCTATTTGTTAATCCTTTGTGTCACTATGTGTCTTTCAGCCCCACTCCATTCTCCCCCACTTGTCACACAAATTGCACTCTGTTTTGAAATATGACATTGATAGGAAAGCCATAAATAAAATAGTGCGTATTGCTGTGAGTATAAATGCCAGTCTCCTTGTTACTGCCAGTGTCTACGATTACTAATTTGTGTTAGGGCAGCCAAGACTTTTTAATACATCAAAAAGGCACCATGAGGAGAAGGAAGAGAAGTGGTTGACAACTGATTATTTTGTATCATCAATAAATCAATGGAATTCCTATTAGTAGAGCAGAATAAGTGGCATGTACAGACATCGGGACAGCACAGTGGTTAATGCACCTGCAGTAGACGTGTATGCAGCCTGCAGACCACAGATCCTAGTAGCCAGCATTACCTGATAGAAACTTCTAGTTGCAGATTCCTTACCTGAGAATTTCCCCCAGGCCTCAGTCTGGATCAGGAGATTTTTCTTCGAGCAGTACCCCTGCGTGATGTCAAGTGATGCTGGTCAACTCCACGTCTGTTGTTGGCATTGTGGTCACTAGATATGAAGTTGTGGGGTGTGTATATAGCCACCACGCCGGCGCACTGACGTCAGTGCTTTTCTTTCCACGGCAGATCCGAAGAGGGCTACATCTACAGTCTGTTTTTGACTGGCCTTTCGAATTTGTCTGTTTTTTTTACTTCTTGGTGCATCAAGGATGTCGTCATGGAAGGCTGGCTTCAGGCCCTGCGCCTCCGATCACTGTATGATGTCAGTGATAGATCTGCACCTCGTCTGCCTGTGGTGTTTGGAGCGCGACCACGACCCGAAGTCTTGCTCCGACTGCCGGGCCATGAACCTCTCTTCATCGTCTCATTCAAAATCGTCGGAACATTCAGGTAAGCACAAGAAGAAGTCAAAGAATCACAAGCGTTCTTCGGCTTCACCCCGTTAGTCGGACAATGTGACGTGGGAGAAGGAGCGTCCTCGCTCTATGCCTTTGTTTCGGTGCCTACTTCTGGGTCAGCTCTGTGCCTCCCTGTGTTTCCCTGTGTTTCTGGAAGCTACTCCTGCCCAACTTAAGGAATTTTACAAGGCCATGCGCCTCATATTTGGGCAGTTTGGCACTACTGGAGAGCCTTCAGACCCCACAGGATAGCGAAGGGCCCCTTCAGGGTTCTGCACCTAAGGATCCTTTCCCAGACCTGATCCGGCATCGGTCGTACCTCAGCAACCTTCCTCGACGACGGTTCCAGCGTCGACACTCCTGGCGCTGCCAGCGACATTGATCATATACTCATGGCTGACTTTGATACCGAGCCAGTGTGGTGTCACTCGGCGCTAATTCAGATGTCAACAGGGTCCTTGTTCGGATCCTGACCCTTTGTCTTATGGGTATGAGTTGGCTGAGACACCCATACTTTATGGGACACTGTCGCCCAAATGCTGCCACTGGTCCCGGGCGAGGCATGACCCATTTTCTCCCAAGCTGTTGCTGATGGGAGAGACGCGACTAAGTTCATGATCAGATGTGGCCTGGATACGACCATCTCCCCAGGCAGATCGGTTGCCTCGACGGTGGTCTTGAGACACCACGCCTGGTTACGGACATCAAAGGATGTCCAATCCACTATGATGGACATTCCCTTTGATGGCACCCATCTCTTCAGAGGCAAAGCGGACTTGGCGCTCGAGCGCCTTAAAGAGTCCCAGGCTATGGCCCAGTTCCTTGGCACTGCCATTCGTCCCCCTCAATCTGCTTGTTGCCCCTTTTGTGGCTATGGAAGGGGTCCCCAGCCACGTCCGTTCCCCACCAGCACTGTGCCGCGCATGCTGCTCAGCCTCTGCGGTGATGTGGGACCCAACATCCGCATGGATCAGGGAACCTACGGTCTAGGCAGTCCACTGCATTTCAACCCCTCAACCCCCCCCCACCCCCCTCCAAAACCTATCCCGTCCACCCCCATCCATAGCCTTCAAACCTTCCTAGTCTGACACTTATCCATTAGGGACCAGTCGGCGTAAGGATTCACCATCACCTGCCCTTCTGGAACACCATCATGTCAGACAGGTGGGTTTTGCAAATATTCCGAGGGGGTACTCCATCCCAGTCAAGACTACTCCTCCATCCATGCCACCATCCTACAGTCGTATGACGGAGGATCACCTGCCACTTCTCCGCAAGTAGGTTATGGCTCTCTTGGCCAAGGGAACCATAGATCAGGTCTCTGTGCCATAACTAGGTTGTGGTTGTTATTCCCACTACTTTCTGGTTTCCAAAAAGGGCAAGGGCCTCTGCCCTATCCTAGATCTCTCCAGACTATGGCAGACCTCCTTCATTTGCTGGGGTTCACTATAAACTTGCCTGCGTCACACCCTATTCCCTCTCAGATGCTCATTTCATCAGATCTATTCTGAACACATGCAGTTTCGGGCCTGTCTTCCTGAGTGGCGAATCCAGGATATTCAGGCTATATTGATGTTCCAGGCTCTGCCCTGGATTTTGATGACTCCTGCATCCTGCTGGTGGCACATGCCAGATGGCTTATGTGGGCCCTGCAGTGGGACCTAAAGTTCAACTGGGGGAGCATCAGGGGAATCTCTCCGACATGGTCCAGATCTTGGAGGGTGCTGCGCAAGATCTCCAGTGGTGGGCTTCGAACCCCAATTGGGTCAGAGGCAGTTCCCTCTCCCTTCCCCAACCAGATCTGACCGTAGTGACAGATGTCACTCCTGGGATGGGGCGGCAACATGGGAGAGGTGGAGATCAGAGGGATCTGGTCTTCGGACGAGTCCAAGCTCATATCAATCTTTTAGAGCTCAGGGCGATCAGGCTACCATTGAAAGCATTCCTTCCCTTTCTCAAGGGGAAAGTGGTGCAGGTGTTCATGAACAACACCACTGCAGTGTGGTTCTGCAACAAGCAGGGCGTGGTGGGGCCGTGGATCCTATGTCAAGAGGCTCTGCATATCTGGACATGGCTGGAACATCAGGGCATATCCCTGGTGGTTTAACATCTGGCGGGTTCTCTGAACTACAGAGGGGACAAACTCAGCCCTCAATGCCTGGTCGATCACGAATGGCGTCTGCATCTGGAGGTGGCGCAAGGTCTCTTTCAGCAGTGAGGAGAGCCTTGGTTAGATCTGTTCGCCTCTGCGGAGAGCATGCAATGTCAGCTGTTTTGCGCTTTGGAGTTTCCAAGGCTGCACTTGCTCTGCGTTTTCAAGAAGATAAAGAACAACCGGGCCCCAAGTCATTCTTGTAACTCCAGACTAGGCACGAGGAGTATGGTATTCTGAGCTCTTTAGCATGGCCATCGATCCTCCAATCAGACTGCCCCTTCGGGAGGATCTTTTGTCGCAGCAGCAGGGGACGGTTCTCCACCCGAACCTGTCCAGTCTCTGCCTTCTTGCATCAAGATTGAGCGGCAACAGTTGACAGCTTTTGACCTTCTGCCTGAAGTATGTAATATTATCTTGGCAGCCAGGCGTCCCTCCACCAAAAAGGTATACACCTGTTGATGGAACAAATATGTGGCATGTTGTACAGACAAGTCTGTTGATCCCCCTTGCCCCCCCTCTTTTTGAGGTTCTTTTGTTTGTTCTTTCTCTTGCCCAGCAGGGCTCTGCTCTGGGTACCTGCAAGGACTAACCCTCCTTGTTCAAATCTCCCATTGTTAGAAGATTTCTAAAGGATCTTACCCATCTATTTCCTCCTTCCCCATTCATAATGCCCCAATGGGAATTTAATTTGGTTCTTACTTTTCTGATGTGTGCACCTTTTGAGCCACTTCACAACTGTCCACTTCACCTCCTTACTCTGAGAACAGTCTTCCTTGTAGCTATCACCTCCGTCCTCAGAGGTTAGTGAGCTGCAGGCTCTGGCTTCGAAGCCACCTTTCATTTCCATTCACCCTGACAAGGTGCTGCTTCGTACTAGGGCTTACTTTCTGCCTAAGGTAGTCATGCACTTTCATGTAGGTCTATCCATCATCTTGCCTACTTTTTAAGCGCCCCTACATCCTTCTAAGGAAGAGGAGAGAATCCACCGCCTGGTCCCAAAAAAAGTGTTGGCGTTCTACCTTGATCGTACAAAAGAGTTCCGGGAGGATGACCCACACTTTGTAGGGTTTGTTGGTGCGAAGAAAGCTTTAGCCTTGCAGAGGCGGACCATCTCCAGATGTCTTACTCTGCATTAAGATCTGCTATGCACTGACCAAAAAGCAACCCCATGAGGGCGTGCGTTCTCATTCCACAACAGCTAAAACTGCAACCGCTGCATTAGCATCCGGACTTCCAGTCCTGGACATCTGTCAGGCAGCAATGTGGGCATCTCTGCACATGTTTACCAAACATGACTGCCTGGACGTCAGGTCTGTAGGACACGCTTTGCCCATTCGGTCCTGCAGAACTTTCTTGTTCGAAATTGATTTTGCAGACCCACCTCCGGGGGATGGTTTTGCTTGGGTATATATTCAAAGGTTAGGAATCTGCAGTTGGAAGGCTCTGTCAGATGGGCAAGTTACTTTCCTTTGATAACGCCTTATCTGGTAGAGACTATAGCTAGCTGCAGATTCCTTACTGATCCACCCATCCTCCCCACTTTTTGAATGGTTTTCTATGGGCATCGCAGGGGTGTGGAATTTATTAAAATATCTACTTGTCCACGGGACAGGTTGCTTCTCAAATCTACTTGTCCTGTAAAAAGATCTACTTGTCCCTTTGGTGCCATGTAGTGTGGCGCCAAATTATGGCAGCAATCTCATTATGTAAGAGCTCTAATAATAGCCTCTCTGATTATGCCAGGGCTACTACCATAGTAGGGCTTGAATACTTGCAGTTTCAATCCCTACTGTAGCAATTTCCTTATTTTTCCACCTTTCTGCAGATCTGCATACTGGGGCTGGAGGAAGCAGTGAGCAATAGTTTCAGGGCTGGAATGCCTTTGAGTCTGCAAACCTACTAACCTGCATGTTTCAAAGATTTTCACCAGCTTCTCTCTAATATTTTCCCATAATAAGAAAGGTTGGACATTTACTCCTGACAATGGCAGAATTAGAACCTCTTCCAGGGTTGGGAAGAAAGTGGCTGGAGGGAAAATGAACTTGCAAATGCTCAATAGATGTTCACATGAGCAAATCTACACATGCATATTTACCCATGCTAAAATACATTTCACAAATATTTTATAGGGGTACGACATATACCATGGGTGCACTTTTGTGACTTTCTTTAAGAATTTGGGGCCACATGTAGGTAGGTTCAGATTTGCGACCCGCAAATTGCGAGTCGCAAATCCGAATGTAGGATGGTGTCCCTGACACCATCTGTGATTCGCAAGGGCTTCGCAAATGCACACCTCAGGAATAATCATGAGGTGGGTCGCAATTTGCGACCCCCTTGCAAATGGCGGCCTCACAGGGATGGTGGCCTGCTGGAGACAGCAGACCACCATGTCTGTGACTGCTTTTCAATAAAGCAGTTTTTTTTTTGTAACGCAGCCCGTTTTCCTTAAAGGAAAACGAGATGCATTACAAAAACAAAAAATGAAACGTTTTCGTTTCATTTTTTCAGAGCAGGCAGTGGTCCGCAGGACCACTGCCTACTCTGAAAAAATGTTTACAGTGACATTCACAATGGGGAAGGGGTTCCAGGGGGACCCCTTCCCTTTTGTGAAAGTGTTAGCACCCATTTGAAATGGGTGCAAACTGCGATTGGTTTGCGCCCGCGTTCGCAAAACAATCCTACATTGCACTGCAAGTCGCAATTAGGAAGGGAACACCCCTTCCTAATTGCGAGTCGCAAACCCGTTTTGCGATTCGGTAACCAGGTTACTGAATCGCAAAACTGGGTTTGTGCATAGCAATGTGCTTTTTGCACGTCGCAAACAGCGAAAGTCACTGTTTGCGACATGCAAAAAGCTACCTACATGTGGGTCTTGGTCCCTAATTAGGTCTGGTGTTAACAAAGACATTTTGTTTTTATTAAACTTCTATTTCTCTCTCTTTCGGCTGGCTTTACTGTGAGTGATCGCATTCTTCTCTTCCACAAGGAGCATATAGTCAGGAACTACAGTGGCAATCAGTGACGTAACGAAACTGGAGGGTGCCCCTTTGCAAAGAACATGGAGGAGCCCCCTCTCCAGGCTCACTCAGGACAGGTGCTGTGCTGAAGGGGCCCCTGGAAGGCGGCTGCGGGGCCTTTGTTATGCCACTGGTGGCAACGTGTGCTTTTAGAGTTCAAAAACATTTTGGTTTTTTTTTGCCAGTGTTTGTTAAAATGTTGAGGGCCTGGTAGCTCCCACAACAATAAAGTGTTACAAAAGCCATGTCAAAACAAGACACGCATTGATGAAACTAAAAGACTTATAAAAATATGTCAGATCAGTTGGCTTTGTAAGTGTTTGTTTATTTTCATGCTTCCCATAATCGTGTTGAAAATGGTTACACTGATTTTCCATTAGAAATATTTTTGGGAAATACTAGCATGCATCAAAACATTTTACTAAATGACACTTCATTTGCATCTAATCAGAGAGCATTCTGGGAGCATTATACTTAGCCTCATAGCCTAAACTTTTCAAACATGTGTACACGTTTTTGTTTTTTTTGTACTGGAACCAACGTCCGTAGTGAAGTGTGACCTTAAAACATTTATTTACAGCACTCACCCTAATAATGAAGGTTTTCAAATAATGAACCATAAATACAAGTTTGAACAGCATTATCTTTTGGAAACACATTACCTCAACTGCAGAGAGTTCCACTCTCTGTAAACAGGCAGCCAAAGGGTTTGTGCTGCAGAGGGTTGGGCCTACTTGTCCCAAGGACAAAGTAAACAATAAAAACTTGTTGCCCTTGACCCCAAACAAGATGTCCATAGGAATTCCACATCCCTGGCATCGACTTCCCTTTCAGGGCCCTAGTTTTGAGACACTAGTGGTCCGTGTTCTTCATGGCTGTGCTCTACTGGCGTGGAAAGTTGTGAAAAGAAACCGATGTCAGCGTGTCTGGGTGGTGCCTTTATTGGAACCGCACTCATGAAAATTCTTCTGGATAGCCTTTACGCCTGGGGAGAATTCAAAGGTAGGGAATCTGCAGCTAGATATAGTCTCTAATAGATAAGGCGTTACCAAAGGTAAGTAACTTGTCCAACAGTGGCATTGAGGGCATTGGAGAATTTGTAAAGCTGCAAGGCTTCAAAGATGCTAATGTGCAAAGTTGTTCTGTAGTCCGCACCCAAACACAAGACATGTTGTTCACTTCTGAGTTTTTAGAACACTTTACCTGTCTCACCAGACTATTGGGTTTCCAAAAAATTGATACATAATATTCATTCATAGCAGGGCCATTGGTCAGCAGGTGTCATCCATTATTTGTCATTCACATTTTGCTTCCACCCACTAAAGCATGCTGCATGGACTAGTTGGTAAACTCACTTTACAAACTGACTCCCTTGACGTTTAGGGACTACAAATTGCCTGTGCACATTGTTCATATCGACTTACAAATAGTTTCTTACTCTTATGTGACTAAGCTGGTTCAAAGTGCGCTTTTTTGTTTTATTGTTTTATGTAACCCTAAGTACTATTTATTTTGTCTGTGCTTCAGGTGCCAAGTTAGAGATTTATATTCTGGCTCCTTGTTAAAGTACCACATATAAAGTGTTTCAGTGACATTGTAGCTAGATGTGATGTGCGTACGGTGTTAGGTGGTGATTTATTTTGTTCACTTTCAAATATTAAAAATAAAATGCATGGGACAACTATAATGGCTGAAACTTAAAGTACTAATACAGTGATATCCTATGCTCTATTTAATTTGGGCCCAGTAGGTAACTCCTAATCGGGTCTCATTCTGGAACCCTATAAACCAGGATGGGCTTGACCATATTCCAAGGAACACTTACAATATTGTGGGAGGGGGATCCATATCTAAAAACACCTTAGAGACAACCCAGTTTCCCTTTAATATTGTGTGGCGTAGATATGGTTAGAATTGTTAGGGTGATTTGAAACACCATTTAGGGTGTATGAGTATTTCCCATACACCTTTTAATGTGTTGAAATGTTTCAGTCTCTAAATGTGTCCTCTTTGGACCTGGGCTTTAATAAGGACTGACATCTTCCCTGTTATCTGGTTATTGTTGTCTTTTTGTTAATAGCCAGGGTGTGTATGACGAAACATAACACAAAAATTAACATGCAGGCTTACTTGGCCAGGTGTAGAATGCACTTATTAGTGCCCTAATTAAACATCGATCTTCTGATCACTTCTAAACCGAATTCTAGTGTGCTAGGGAGTACTGTCCTCACCTAAAACTACATGCCACAACTGCAGAAATCCCTGTAACGTGACCAAATAAAACGTCTCCCTAGTGTCTTGCAGCTCTGCAATAAACGTGCCCTCATCCACCCAAAGGTGATCCGGGACATGGAGTTAAAGATGTACGTTACCAAACACATTTATGACCTTCTTGAATGCCTCACTCCAACTCGGGGATGCCGTCCCGCTTCCAAGATCATTCCCTGAGTAGTCATCTTTGCAATCAAAGCTGTCTATCAGTTGAAGTCCAAGTGCAAGCCTAAAAAAGTGAAGCTGGACTCAATCCCACTCCACTACTGTGAACCTATAGAAAAGGTGCCAGAGTGTCACTAAGTGAGTTATTTACTCCCGAGATCACCGGGCACAAAGCTGGTTCATCAGATGATCCTGGTGCTCCTAGAGTTCTCAGAGCCATTGACAGATGGAAGCCTTTAAGTGGTTATGCTGCAGATGTTTGGTGCACCAATGGTTTTCTACCCACTCGTTACATAGGTGGTATCTTTTACATGGATTTCCAAGATGCCGGTGGCCTTGACACCTCTGTGGATGCAGGGTTTGCCTCATTACATGAGCCACCAAGGGATTAAAGTGCCTTCTTTGCAGTGGTGGTCAGGTGGGGCGCCAAGGTACTAGATTCACAAATGCCCACAGTCAAGACCTAACAAACTTTCTTACTGATATTTTTCAGCCTGGGCTAGCCACATCAGAGGATTTCTTCCTTTTAATGAAACCTTCACAGATAGTTAGATGGCCTCTTGGTCAAAGACCTGATCCTCCCTAGCAGTGAATGGGCAGGAGGCCATTCATCACAGACAAGCTCCTGGAGGTCCTGTTTTTTAAAGAAATAAACATCCTTTATTAAGCTTAACCAATAAAGTGAATCCCAGTTCATTACACATGACTCCTATTGTTGGGGAGTCCAAGAGGATTGACATTTTTGGCAAGCCCATTTTTTCATTTGGTAGTCTACTATAGGAGTTGTTTAATGCTATCTGCATATTGTGGCCCTACACACATATGAGCAGCAAGATCTAGTTCACGGTCCCAGAAACCTGTAGGGCCTCCCTGGCTCATATAATTCAAGATGAACAAGTAGCAGCCAAATATGTTGTCTGCGCTGACCTGGATCTTAGATCCTCCTGATTGCCTGGGAAAGGGCATCATATCCACCACCGCCCCTCCCCCCCCAACACACACACACACACACACTCCTTCCCTTGCTGCAGCAGCCACCAAACTCTGTTAGTTTACCCTTTCTAGTGCCCCCCTTCCCCACCCATCCAGTGACAGGGAACAATCCAGCCCTTCTGGATCATATAAATAATTAAGTATGGCTTTGCATATCTTTGCTTTTTGTCCCACCAAGTCAAGTCCCCCAACCCACCATCAGAACGAATTTCAGAAGAGCACCTGCCCATCATTCTGCAGGAGGTGGTAGTCTTAGATTCCAAGGATGCTAACAAGAGGGTACCGTACTCAGAAGTGTGGTTACCCTCATTATCTCTCCTGGTGTTGAGAAAGGACGAAGGTCAATGGCCTTTTTAGGACCTTCACCCTAGGAATGCCTTCCTGCAGAACAACATTAAAAAATGCTCACGCTGGCCCAGATCATGTCTGCCCTGGAACCAGGCAACTGGATGGTGTCCTTGACTTGCAGGGAATGTATTTTCATATTTTCCGGCAGTCCCACAGACATTACGTGTTGTTTAAGGTGAGGAGCATTTTCAGTTTGCTGTGCTCCCTATAGCCCTCACCAACCCCCTCCGGGTGGTTGTGGCATATTTTCGGAGGTTGGAGATACCGGTCTCTCCCACCTCAAATGCTGTCTGTTGATGGCAGGTTTACCAAAGTCAGTTATACATCACTTCTAGAATGCGGTGAACCTCCTAAAATTGTTGGTATTCACTGTCAACAGTCAATTGTTACACCTGACTCCTACGCGGAGGCTTTCTCTTCATTGGAGCTGTCTTGAAGACAGCAAAGTTCTGGCCCTTCCCTCCACAACAGCGAGTCTAAGACATTCCGACTATGATTCCAATGTTTCTGCCTCGGTCTTGGATCAAGGTGAGAACAGCTCTGACGCTTTTTAACCTGTTAGCCTACTGCATCCTCCTTGTCAGCAACACCAAGTGGCATATGTTGTTTCCACAATGGAATCTGAAGTTCCTGTAGGTCCAGCATCAAGGATGTTTTTCAGATTTCAGGGGGATATGGCTTACCCGCTATAGTGGTTCCTGCTCAAACAAGTTTAGTCCAGTGGCTAGCCAGTCTCTCTTTCTAAAGCTGAGAGTGGTGGCAAACGTGTTCCTGTTGAGCCGTTGTGGCCATTTGGAGAAGGTGGAGAACAGAACACTTTGACCTTCAGCAGAAGCTCAACTCTGTCGGTATGATTGAGCTGTGGGCTATTTTGCTGGATCTGAAGGCCTTTCCTGCTGTCCATCAAGGGGAGGCTGGTGCAGGCTCTCGTAGACAACACCACTGCCTTGTAAGATTGCAACAGACAGTGCAGTAGGATTCTGGGTCCTGTGCCTCTGGAGTTAAATGGCATGTTAACGCATTTCCCTGATCGTGAGACTCCTGCTTGTGTCCCTGAAAGCCAAATCGGATGAGTTGAATAGGTGGCATCTGGCAATCAGGAGTGGCATCTACCTAGAGAGTCTGCTTAAGGTATCTTCTAGCAGTGAGGAGAACCCTAGCTAGATCTCTTTGCTGCTGTCAAACACATGCAATGTTGAAATTGTTTGTGCATTGGAGCTTCTGCAAGAACGCTTATCGGACTTTCATGCCTTTCTGCATTCAGCAGACTAACCATCCGTGTTTAAATCACCTCTTTGGATGATATATATATTCATTCATATCCAAAGTTTAACTCACATTTTCCCTCACAAGCCGTTTGCGATGTCACACTGGGACATTAAGTTGGTCTGGATGTTTCTCACATGTATGCCAATCAAGACGACACATAGTTGCTCGAGCAGCTCTTAACTTTGAAGACTGCCTTCCTCATCACAATTATGTGGGTAAACTCTAGGTAGTTTCAATTAAACTAACATAACCAGCTTTTTCCAGACAAGTTGATGCCAAAGTCTGGTAGCATTCTTGCTGAAAGTTTTGACTCCCTTTAACGTAAAGCAGTCCATCACCATGTGTTTTTTTTTTTTTTTGTTGCTCCGTCTCACCACTTGTAAGAGGAGGAAAGGCTCCATATGATGGATCCCAAAAGGGTGTTGTTTTACATTGTTCATTCCAAGGAACACCATGTAGACAATCCGTTTTTTTGGTTTTTTTGTGGGATTCTCTGGGACTAAGAAAGAGCGGGCTGTGCAGGAGAGGACCCCATTGAGGTGAGTGGTGCTCTGCATCAAGAACTACTTCACATTAGTCAAGAAGCAGCCTGAAGGTCTGACAGCACATTCCACCAGGGCTAAGGTTGCTACCGCTGCATTGACTTTTAGAGTACCTGTCCTGGACATCTGCAAGGCTGAAACATGGGCATCAACGCATATGTTCAAGAAGCATTACTGCCTTGACGGCCATGTCTGGTTGGAGCAACACTTCGCTTTGCTTGGGCCTGGAGGACGTTTTGGTCCGACTCCCCTCCATCTTGGGAGGTACTACTTTGGTGTCTGTCCTTAAGTGAAGAATCTGCTGTTGGAAGTACCCATCAGAAGAACAAGTTACTTACCATCAGGTCTAGGCAATGCTGAATGGGCTGGTCTGACAGATTAGTGTGTAGGCCTGTTTTTGGCTCCTTGTTGGCTCGTCTGTCTTTACAAGTTCACAACTGCATCAAATTCCCAAACTTGTGCCATTGTTTAGCTTCTCATTCACTAATGGGGACCACTTTCATTTTGGTGCTCAGCCATATTTTCTGTCCCAGTCTAACCCTGCTTACCTTTGGTAATGGTGAATACTTCTTTAAAAAAAAAAATCCTAAGCTCGAGATGGCACACTTGTACTAACATTTGTTCGTGCTCTGTGTCTGAAGATGTGGAATGGAAAATAATACACTGACCTGTGAAGTGATGGTGCTTATATGCTTCTCTGCTCAGTCTCTTCCGGGGGCTGCAGGGACACAACGCGAAGAAGCTTGGTGTCATCTAACAGCGTACTGGAGCACTGCTGAAAAGTTTCCAGATCCAGTCTCTGGTAGCTGGGAAGCAGTCTAGAAGGTGAGGTGAGGCTCTTTCTGGTTAGAGGATCCACCAGAAAGAACGTTGCCTGAAGTAAGTAAATTGTTCTTGTGTGCCACATTCGTACAATGAAAAACATATTTGCCCCCAGCTAACCAAGGCCAGAATTATAGGTAGAAATAAACTGCACCTAAAATGGTGGTTTGTTGCAGTGATAATGAAGCAAGCATGTTTATAAACATTTGGTGCCTTATATAATTTTTCTAAATTTGCATAATTGCTGTAATACAGACTGACTATAAAGTACATTTCTTTCAAAAGTGCCATTACACTTTACATTTGCAACGCCTTTTTTCCCTTCCGCTTTGGCCCCACGAAATGTCAAGTTTATCCTAAGGTCTTTACAAGAGAATCCAGAAACAATGTCTGCAGCACTAATCAATGTGTTTAATTATTTTTTTCTCTAGATTATTATGGATAAAAATACAAAGGAAAGTGATCACCTGATTATGAAGAGACGTCTACGGGCTAAAACAGGAAAATAGTTCGCTCTCAACTTGCAAACTGTTAATGTGTAAAAAAAAAAAAAAAAAGTTCTATAATGTAAATAATACAGATTGTTTGTTTTATGTAACCAATAAAAATGTTATGTACATTTTCCCTGAAATGTTATTACTGTGCTGTGTTGTGCTGGAACTGTATTACTTAAATATTAGGTGAAAACCATGAGATTTCAATAGTACTTTTTGGTCCAGAACATTCACGTTTCAGGTTTACAATTGCTCCGCTTATCCTGAAGAGGGCGCAGGCGACGCGTATTCGCCATTGAGTTCTGTTGTGTAAAGATATGCTACCCACCGTAAGATTGAAAGGCTTTTTAAAGTTAGGATACGATTGCATTCATTATTTAAGTGCATTGGTATAAAACGGAATGCCGTGGTCTATATGAACACTATTAGTACTAGCACTAACAAGTGAGGAGGTAAAGCCCCGACCTTTCATTTCTAGTGTGTGGAATAAAGAATTAAATTATTCTTATCCTGGACAGTCAGATTTATGTTTTTCCTCAGAAAGATTGATTTCGATTAAACGATTAATCAAAGGGTTTTGGACATAAAAGAAATAATGGTAGATTATAGTTGAAAGCGGGAGGGAGGACACAGCTTGGTCTACAAAAAACACAAAATTAGCCCAGATGCATTGTAGTAAATGCAGTATATAACACTAACCTAAGATGAAAGTCTTTAGTATTCACCATTTCTGGTATCTTTAGATGTGTTTCAGGAATGTTGTCCTTCAGTAGAGAGTAAGAAGCGAAATGTGGGGTGTTGGTAGTGGTGCTCAGTCTTCTCAGGTTTATTAACATTCCCAGAAGAGAGGTGCACCTGTGAACTCGTTAGCCAAAACACCAGGCAGCACGTCACGACGTGTTCTTCGCTGTGAGGACGTGTCAGTACGGACAATGCCTTGATATTTTTATGCTGATAAAACGTACTGTTTGCAAAGTTGTACACGTGAATTTACTGAGCGCCGTTATGGGCACTCTAAAATGTGACTGACAGTGGCTGTGCAACACAAAATACATGTAGCCCAGGTGGCACGCGGAGATCTGCAAGACGCGTGTACTACATGAATACTGGTCAATCTGGGTAGGATGGTGTTAATGCTGGGGAAGCCCACTCCTCGCCTTCAATAGTTACTACAACTTCCCCCTACAACCTCTCTTCTGCTCCGTCAATCCCACACTAGCTAATACCCATCCCTTTTCTGGGTTCATTCCAATGCAGCGCCTTTTTCATCTCTCCTCCCTGTTATCTCCCTTCATCTGCCGCAACTATCTGCTGTTGGTAGCCCTCTCCGTTTCTCCTGCTTCACTCCCTCCTCGATCAATCCTTCCTCCGGTCACCCTTTTTGCTTCCTTCTACTTACCGTGGGCTTGATGGCTCAGCGAACGAAGGTCACAGGGTTGTTCGTTTGGGGCCGCTCGGCCCACCTTCAGCCTTCCAATGTCGATAAAATCCTCTAATTCATCAACTGCCCTCCGCTGCGCTGCGTAGCTAGACACAGTAAACATTGTTTCCAGTGGCGTGATCTTTGTGTTGGTTGAGAGGCAGAGAATATAGGAGAGGGGTGTTATCCTACTGTGAGCTTCAATAAGAATCGCTCAGTGTGTCATGATCTATGCACCATATAGCTGTATTTTACATGCCATTTCCTCCAGAGAAATCCACTTTCCATGATCGAAGAGGCTCTTTCAAGGGAAAACCAGCCCTGATCTGAAAGAGTAGACATAAAACAGGAACTGAATTGTTATAAAATAAGTATCAAGGAGACAGGGTGAGTTGAGTTCCAAGGCATGTAAATTCAGTTTCAGTGCATGTTTGCTCCAGGGTTTAATGTCTTTATTCGTATAATCATAACTACACTTTCACAATTGCTTTATTATCTTTCTTGCCTTCTCAAATTTGCTCACAAATACACCATTCACCCATTTTCGTTAAAAAAAAATTCTTGCAGGAAAATCCCCTTCGAGCCCCACTTATGACAATAGGATGCACTCCCTACGCTCACTCGCCACAGGCACTCAACCAAAACTTTTACGCCCCACCACTTTTAAATGTCATGAGCCGCCACTGTCCATATGTTCAGAAAGTACAACAGTCCATCCTTCGGGGCGGTTATTGCTGTGGTATCTGTTCTAAGGTAAGGAATCTGCAGTTAGAAGTCTCTTCCAGAAGAACAAGTTACTTACCTTCAGAAATGCCTTTCCTGGTGGAGACTGTAATCACAGATTACTCCCTGACCCTTCCTTCCCTCCCACCATGTGAACTGGAATCTTTCTACTGAAACTGCTCCTTAGATCAAGCACACTAGTTACAACTATTCTGATGTGACTACACCTTTTAGTGTGGAATGTGTCACAAAAGAAACTGACATCTGGTGCATATAAAGGCATCGTATCTGGTGTGGACGACCACACAAAGCTGTCAGGACCACTTTCCGCCATGCAGAGAGTGCGCTCAGGTTTTTATGTATCCAGTCTGATACCTGGGAAATATTGTAAGGTAAGGAATCTGGGGTTAGTGTCTCTACCAGAAAAAAGAAATTACCCAAAGGTAAGTAACTTGATTGTTATGCCCCAAAGGGTTTGGACTTGACCTTTTCCTTATTCATGTGCTTTGAGCACATGCACAACTGTTCTTTAAGGCTTTTGATGCTTAAACTGTCTTGCTTTTTGCTATTACATCAGCACGCCGCATGAGTGACCTGCGGGTGCTTTTGCTGCAACGATTCTACCCCTTCTTTACAGAAAATTGTTACGGAGGACCCCGGTGGTCTTCCTACCAAAGGGTGTCTCTCCCTTCAATTTTGGCCAATAAGTCACTGCCAATGTTTTTTTGCCCTACCACACCCCTCGCAAAAGAAAAAGGGTCTCCATCGCTTTGACCCTCAAAAGGCTCATAGGTTTTTCATTGCACCCCGATAAAGGGCACTCAAGTGGACGATCAGGTCTTTGTCAGGCTTCTCTGGGTTAAAGAAAGGCACGGATGTGCAAAACAGGGCCATGTCTACTTGGATAGCCCTCTACATCAAACCCTGCTACGCACAGGCTAAGAATCAGCTACCTGATGGCTCCTTCCACCAGGGCCAAGGTGGCAAAAAAGGCTTTTTACAAGAGGGGTGCCTGCTGTATACGTCTGTCAGGCCGTGACGTGGGCATGTATGTGTATTTTCATGAAACACTGCTACCTTGACTATAAGGTCAGGTGGGAAGATCACTTTTTCCAGTAAGTTAAAGAGGACTTTATGGTCCACTTGCGAGATCCGCCACCTGTTAGGGGTGTGGCTATGGTATCTATTCTATAAAAAAAAGAGGAATCTTTGGTTACAAACCTCCACGAGAATAAGTTAGTTGCCTTCTGTAATGCTCTTTCTACTGCATACTCTATCTAACCGCACATTACATCACACCTCGCTGCTCTGTAGAGTGGCCTATTCATTTATTTTACTTAGTTTATTTATGGGTTTTTGTAATAAAAAGCACAACTATTGCTCCAAAGAAGTCACTTGGCGCTTGAACTAAGGCCTGTAGCGAGAGCGAGAAGCACATGCAATTATTCCCAGAAGAAGCAAGTTTTTGTCACGATTCACCCTGGGCTTACCGTCGAGGTTGGAGAGAGGTGGGGAGTGGCCCTGGTTCCTCCAAGTCCTGCTCTGGCCGAGGTAGGGGCGACCCCTTCCGGTAGCCATGGTGCTGTTTGACAATAGTAAGCCACTACAGTCCGTGCCCTCCAGAAGGAGTCCCAGAGGAAAAACACCAAAAAGGTAAAAAACCTCCAACAGGAACTCCCTGAAACAGAAGGAGGACACAAGGACGTTAGGACTTAAGATTCTGGAATTCAGGAATTCTGGAGACGGAAGACAGATCAAGAACAACTGGCGCCACAAGAGGAAACCAGCCGGAGCGTGACCACCACCACAGGAGTGTTGCAACGCAATGAGAAGAAAGATAGATTCCCCTTATAATACCCCTAGACAGGAAGTGGAAAACAGGAAGTAGTAAAACCACCATCTTGGTTTGGGAAAAAGATCAGAACTAGAATAGAAAACATGCTCCTAAGAAAAGGGAAATAATGCATGCAGGGAAAAGAGGTAGTGAACAGCATGCTGGGAAGGGGAAAAGCATGCATAAAAATGAGCCATGTGCATGCATACGGCTTTTGGCCGTGTAAAAGGTAAGTGGTGGCAAGGAGGGTTCCCCGGGGAATCCCTGATGTGTTTTAATTAATTAAATGTGCTGAGCGCGGCAAGTATCGAGACCCGACTCGGGGTCTTCTATCCTGCCGCGCCTGTCCTGGAACTGGCGGCCGGAGAAATGGGCCGTGGCGTGTGCCGTGACCCTGAATCCGAGCCGCGGCTTTCCCCGGGGTCTGCCCGCGGGCTGCCGCGTTCCCTGCATGTTGCGCCACAACGGCCCTAGTACGCTGCCGCGGCGCAACAGTAGGTCCCCCCCCCCCCCCCCCCAAGGCCCCAGGCTTGTGAGGAAAAAGTCGGAAAAAACAACGGACCAAAAGAGGGGCATGAACCGAAAGGGCATCTTCCCAGGAACACTCACTCATAGGGTAGCCTTTCCAATGAACAAGATATTGGAGGCGCCCATGGAAAAACCGAGAGTTACAGATTTCCTGGACCTCGTATTCGGGTACATTATCAATCAGCAGAGGAAGAGGACAGGAGAATTGTCTGTGAAAAGGATCAGGAAGGTAAGGTTTGAGTTGTGAGACCTGGAACACAGGATGTATTTTCCAAGTCTGGGGCAGACGAAGACGCACAGACACCGGATTGATCTTCTGGAGAATCAGGAATGGACCATAATAACGAGGTTTAAATTTGTTCTGGGTAAGTCGGAGAGGCAAAAATCTAGAGGAAAGCCAAACCTTATTGTGGACCTGATACTGTGGAGCCTCACAACACTTTTTATCAGCCATCCTTTTCATGCGTGACTTAGTGGCTACAAGGTTAGAATGGATAACACGTTGGACACCCCGTAGTTGCTGAACATATGAGGAGATGGCAGGAAGATTGGAAGTATCTTTCAGAGGAGTTGGAAAAGCCTTAGGATGGAAACCGTAAGACCCATAGAAAGTGGAGACTTTCAAGGCACTGTGTATTGAGTTGTTGTAGGAGAATTCTGCAAGTGGTAAATAGGTAGACCAATTACTCTGCGTAGCATTGCAGAAGCTGCGTAAATATTGTTCGAGGCCTTGATTTAGTCGTTCCGTCTGTCCATTAGTTTGAGGATGGAACCCTGATGATAAGGCCACTTCTATTCCCAGGGTCTTACAGAATTGTTTTCAGAACCGGGAGATATATTGAGGACCCCGATCTGAGATAATGACCTGAGGTAGTCCATGAAGCCGGAAGATCTCCTGCGTAAAGATTTGGTTTAGTTCCTTTGCCGTTTGGTAGTTTTCTTAACGCCGTGAAATGTGCCATCTTAGTGAAGGAATCAACGGTCACCATTATTACTCGATTTCCAACTAAAGAGGGTAAAGAGCACATAAAATCAGTGGAGATAGTGTGCCATGGACCTGGGGGAACAGGTAATGGGCGAAGTAATCCTACTGGTTTAGTACGGGGTGTCTTGGCTTGTGCACATATGGGACAGGATGGCACATAGTCTTCAGTATCCGCCTTGAGAGTGGGCCACCAGAAGGAGCGAAGCAGAAGCTCTTGGGTAGCTTTCATTCCGCGATGACCTGCGATGGGGGAATCGTGGCACATACGTAGGGCTTCTGTCTGGACTAACTTAGTGGGTACGAACAGGGCTTTGTTATGGTAATAGTATCCTTGATCTATATGAAGTTGCGGGCGCAACTTGTTCATCTCTGTAGTTTCCAGACGGGAATATTCGGACTTGACCTGGTCTAGAAATGTCTGTACTAAACCAATGATCTTGTTACTTTCGAATAGGTTCTGTACAGGAGAATCGCTACACTCAGGGTAACGCCGAGACAAGGCATCGGCCAAGATATTCTGAGAACCAGGGATGTATGTGATGTAAAAATCATATTGACTGAAAAAGAAAGCCCATCGAGCCTGCCGGCTATTCTGACACTGAAAGTTTCTCAAGCATTGTAAGTTTCGGTGATCTGTCCGGGCTTCAAAAGGTTCTTTCGAGCCCATCAGGAAGTGTCTCCATTCCGTGCACGCGGTCTTCAAGGCGAGTAACTCTCGTTCTAACACTGAATAATTCCGCTCTGAATCGGATAATATGTGTGAAAGGTAGAATACAGGGTGCTCTAACTCATCATCGTCTTGTTTCTGTAGTAAGGCAGCCCCTATGGCTCTTTCGGAGGCGTCTGCGACAATGATGAACTGTTTGTTGGTGTCTGGGTGCCGTAAAATGGGAGCTTGAATGAAGGCTTTCTTTAATTCTTGAAAAGCCAACTCTGCGTCTTGTGTCCAACAAAAACTCTTCCTTAGATTGTCTTTTTTAAGGGTTTGAGTAATATAACTGGTTCTCTGGGCAAAGTCCGCTATAAATTGTCGATAGAAATTGGCCAATCCCAAAAAACACTGAGTTTCTTTGATGGAAGAGGGGGACGGCCAATCCAGTATAGCTTGAACCTTATCTGAATCCATGGCAACCCCAGTTTGGTTAATGCAATATCCCAAGTATTTTACCTCTGTTCGGTCAAACTCGCATTTTTCTGGTTTGCAGAATAAATGGTGTTGTCTGAGTCTCTCTAGGACTTGGAGAACATGTTTAGTGGGTTGTTCTGGGTGGACAGAAAATATTAAAATGTCGTCTAGATAAACAACCACTGTTTGCTGTAGAAGATCAGAAAAGATAGAGTCCATGAATCTTTGAAAAATGGAGGGGGCATTGGTGAGCCGAAATGGCATTACTCGGTATTCATAGTGACCGAAAGGTGTTCTGAAGGCGGTCTTCCACTCATCCCCTTCCTTTATCCTTAAAAGATGGTATGCTCCTCTAAGATCCAACTTGGTGAATCTCTTTGCCCCTCTGACAGCTTCTAAGATGTCCTTAATAAGAGGTAGCGGGTACCAATCCTTAGTAGTGATTTTGTTTAATCCTCTAAAATCAATACAGGGACGCAAGTCTTTCGTCGTCTTTGGCACAAAGAAGAGAGGAGCCCCTGCAGGTGAAGAGGAGGGAGCAATCAATCCACTCTGTATGTTCTCCTCTAGGTATTCCTTGAGGATCTGCTTCTCAAGTTCTGTTAGAGAGTACATTCGCCCAAAAGGAACCACGGCATCTGGTTCCAAAGGAATGGCGCAATCGTATTCTCTATGGGGTGGCAGTTCAGGTCTTTCTGGTTTCTGGAATACATCGGCATATTCTTGATAATGTCTGGGTACTCCCTGTAGGACGTTAATAGAACATCCCACCTTAGAGGGTGCTGTTAAGAGACTCTTTGGGGACCAATAGTCTCCTGCTAAGTAGCAGTGGTGTTGGCAGAAGTGAGAGGATAAAGAAATGGTTCTTGTTTCCCAGTTAATGTAAGGGTTATGCCGAGTGAGCCATGGAATTCCCAGGATCATAACGTGATGTGGTGAAGAAATCAAATCAAAAGAAAGGTTTTCTTGATGTTTCCCGAATTGGAGACATAGGGTATGGGTGGTATACTGTACTGGTCCTGAGGCCAAGAGTGATCCATCCACCATGTGGACTTGTTCTGGTACTTCCTTAGGTATTTGCAAAATCTGTCTTTCCCTGGCCCAAGCTTCATCTAGGTAGATACCACTGGCTCCACAGTCCAGCAAGGCCAGCGCCCTTTCTTCCCGGCCATCAGTTAAGTGGAGGATAACGGGTAAAAGGAAAAGAGCAGTTCCTTCCTCCCTTGAGGAACAAATGGAAGGTATTTCGCAATATCCCGTCCTCACCCTTCTCACTGAGGACGGGAATTGGCGTTTCCCAAAGGCTTGGCTGGAAGTACGGGACATGTGCGAATTAGATGACCAGCAGCACCACAATACAGACAAAGTCCTTTCCTTCGTCTGTTTTCTCGCTCCCTAGATGATAATGGCCCTCGAGTCATATCGATTTGCATAGGCTTTTCATCGGTAGCACCCTTAGTTTCAGGACGAACCTCCTCGGAACGATGAGGAAGGGTGCGGGACGTCACCGAGTGTTATGGTAAGCGACTCTTCTTTCTCTCCATTCTTCGCTCATTTAACCGATATTCTATCGTCAAGGTCTGATCCATTAATCCCTTAAGATTCTCTATTCTGGCAGAGTGCACCAGTTCGTCCTTAATGTCCTCTCTGAGACCCCTGCGAAACAGGGTCACCAAGGTACGTTCCACCCAGGAAGTCTCTGCTGCCAATTGTCTGAAACGAGTGATGTATTGTAATACGTCCTGATTTCCTTGTTGAATATCGCAGAGAGCTTCTTCTGCTGAAGACTCAAGTCCAGGGCGCTCAAACATCTGCTTAAGGGCAGTGACAAAGCTGGAATAATTAGACAAGCTAGGGTCGTTGCTTGTCACTAAAGAGTGGCCCATGGTAAAGCTGGGCCAGATAGGGCGCTAAACAAATACCCCCCTTTGGTCTTGTCTTGCCTAAATTGTGAGGGGTGGAATGCGAAATAGACCGTCAAGGCATCCAGGAACTCTCTTAATTTGTTAGGATCCCCGGAGAAACGAGGCGTAGTGGCGGAGACCGTAGGAACATCAGTGGTTAGAGGCAAAGGCTTGTCGGTAGACAGTGTTTTCGGTACGTAGCTGTTGGAGTTCTTGGGCCTGTTGTTGTATAGTCAAGAGCAGGGTTTGGCTTGTTGGTTCGGTACTCATCACTGGACTCTCCATGGTTCCGGACTGCAACTGGAGTTTTGGGCGTTGCAATCTGTCACAATTCACCCTGGGCTTACCGTCGAGGTTGGAGAGAGGTGGTGAGCGGCCCTGGTTCCTGCAAGTCGTGCTCTGGCCGAGGTAGGGGCGAACCCTTCCGGTAGCCACGGTGCTGTTTGACAATAGTAAGCCACTACAGTCCGTGCCCTCCAGAAGGAGTCCCAGAGGAAAAACCCCAAAAGGGTAAAAAAAAAAACCTCCAACAGGAACTCCCTGAAACAGAAGGAGGACACAAGGACGTTAGGACTTAAGATTCTGGAATTCAGGAATTCTGGAGACGGAAGACAGATCAAGAAAAACTGGCGCCACAAGAGGAAACCAGCCAGAGCGTGACTACCACCACAGGAGTGTTGCAACGCAATGAGCAGAAAGATAGATTCCCCTTATATACCCCTAGACAGGAAGTGGAAAACAGGAAGTAGTAAAACCACCATCTTGGTTTGGGAAAAAGATCAGAACCAGAATAGAAAACATGCTCCTAAGAAAAGGGAAATAATGCATGCAGGGAAAAGAGGAAGTGAACAGCATGCTGGGAAGGGGAAAAGCATGCATAAAAATGAGCCATGTGCATGCATACGGCTTTTGGCCGTGTAAAAGGTAAGTGGTCGCAAGGAGGGTTCCCCGGGGAATCCCTGATGTGTTTTAATTAATTAAATGTGCTGAGCGCGCTGAGCGCGGCAAGGATCGAGACCTGACTCGGGGCCTTGTATCCTGCTGCGCCTGTCCTGGAACTGGCGGCTGGAGAAATGGGCCGCGGCGTGTGCCGCGACCCTGAATCCGAGCCGCGGCTTTCCCCGCGGTCTGCCCGCGGGCTGCTGTGTTCCCTGCATGTTGCGCCGCAGCGGCCCTAGTACGCTGCCACGGCGCAACAGTTTTTTAAGCTTTCTTGAAAATGGTAATCTGTTGTAAAGTACCAATCTCAAGAGGCATTTTATTCTACAGAGTGAGGGTTTGACAAAGATGTTGGGATCTGACCTAATATAGATTTTGCACATAATACTGAAAGTTTTAAGTAAAACATGCTTCTGGCCTGGAAACCGGTGATGTTGGCGAAGATAGGTTGAGGCAAACTTTTTTGTAATATAGCTGTGACCCGGGCATTTTGGATTTTTGCAGTCGGCAAATGGAAGTCATTGGAGGGTGTGATTAGACTCCGTTTTCATAGGCTAACTATGATTGGACATAACCATGGCAACAATGATTTTAAGAGTGAAGGATAAGAAAGGCAAAATGTGTCTTAGCATCCTAATATGATAACTTGATTTTTATCTGTTTCTTCGAGCCTGAGTTTTTATTCTAGAATAATTCCAAGGTCCTGGACTGCAGTTATTGGCTGGGGATAATTGCTGAGATCAGATGGCCACGGTGAGGCATCCCATATAAGTCTTTTATAGACTAAAGGATTTTGAATTTATTGGGATATAATTTGACAAAGTTATGTCCCATCCAGGTGACAATGGCTTCAAAAAATGTCCCAAGATAAAAGATCTGCACACTGTGGTGAGACAATGTGCATTACGCTCCATGTCATAGGGCACGAAGGAGAACCGTACAAAAAACTAACATCTGATAGACATCTAGCTGCAACTAGGAATCTTCCCCAGGCGCCAGCCTGGATCTGGAAACATTTTATCCCTTTTGACGTCTGGGCGTCAGCAGAGAGCGTTGTTTGACTCCGTAATGAAATCGCACTCTGGATGTTATGTCTACAGAGTCTATATAACACCCCCGCCTACGTGCTGATGCTGGTTTCTACCGTGACTGTTTTCCGTGCTCAGAATTTGGAGTCACAATAGAAACCAGCAATGGAAACAGTGTGCTGGAAATACAGACACCTTTGTGTCAATTATCACCTAAGTCTTAAGCCCAGGTGTAGATTAACAAAATGAAATCTATGAAGACCACAGAGGAACTCAGTTTGTAGAACGGGGAGCAAGGGAGGGTCGTTAAGGAATCTGCAGCTAGATCCTGTCTCTACCAGGTACATTGTTACAGGAGGTAAGTAATCTGGTCATCTGATAGAGCCATCCAGCCGCAGATTCCTTAATTTAGAATCGGATACCAAAGCATAAAACCCCAGAGGAGGGCTGCAAACTGAGACCCTCGAAAGTTGTCAAGCAACATTTAAATTGGTCGAGAACCAGAGTAAAAGACTGGAAAAGAAGAAAAATGAGGGAAAATAAAAATGTATTCTACAACATCTCAACCTGTGGAAGCACAGGTGAACAACACCATAAAACGAGAGCACAAAAAGAAGCTCATACATGTTAGAGCATAGAATAAAGATATCCACGTTAACATGACAATCGTGTTAGAAGCAACTATCACAGTGGAAGCATTTTAGCCAGAAGGAAAGCTGATTTAGTACTGGAGAAAAAGACTAAGTACTTGAAGAAATTCCCTATGAGGAAGAACCTCCTCATTAGGAAAAGAATTCGTGAAAAGAGAACTGTAAGAAAAGGGATAGAAAACTGGGAAGAAAATTATGTTCTGAGAACAGGAGCGGTCTAGAAAAATGAGAAAAGACTGACCTATAGAAGGCATGTGAGTCTTAACATATTGCAGTACCAAGGACTCTACAGAGCGACCACTGAATAGGAGTCAGGAATCATAAAGAAAACATGCATGAACTGGGTTTAGTACCCCAAATTCCGCTTATAATAGTTGATCAATCCTGTTGTTATGATGTGTCTTTTCCAAGATGATAATGAAAATATACATTAAAATGCTTTCCAACCACCATTGTTGTTAATTGAGCATGGTGGTCTCCTCTACATTCTTTCATTCCTGGTCGCAACAATACTGGGTTAGTTCTCTATGAATGTGTCCTGCACTTAAAATATTAATTTAAATTATGAATCTAAATTAACTAAGGTGAATTAATAATTTAAGTTGTGAAAAAACTCATAAGATGGAACAAACTATATAAGTAAAACTCACGTTTCATGTAGTTATCAAAGTATCATATATATCAATACAATGTGAATATATCAGTTCATATGCACACATGTGTAAACCACTATCACTAGGAGACCTTTGTATTAGTATTAAATCACAAGTGATATCTGGAAAACCCTTTATGTCCTGAAAAATATATACCTGTTTGGCGTACTGAATTGATAAGTAACGAGAAACTCCAGGTCCCTATTTTCCAATTCTCAGATTTGCTTCTTACTACTGCCAAATCCAGTAAAACCAATTGTGTATATTATACTATGTAAATATCAGTGAACAGTTGAGGGCATTGAAACAGCATTATGAACGTTATCCGATTGTGCAACATATTAGGACATGTGATACACAGGAAACACATAAGGAGTTCCAATTTTTTGAGATTGAGCATGTATCTAAGGACCCCCGGGGTGGCAACAGGGAATTACATCTCAGAAGGAGAGAATCACTATGGATTATATGTCAGGGCGGTTGAGGATGGATTGAATACGGATCAGGAACTTGAGTATTTTTGGGGTAATTAATACGGGTGCATGTATAAACTGTTGGAATGATATCAATTTTGGACAGTCATAGTATTTTAGACGTTTGGTTGTTTTGACCACTTTATTAGTATGGATCAATAAATTTTAATTATTTTCATTGTAATTGATTGCACACATGTGGAACGAAATAATCAATATTCTGTGGAACTGTGGTTATAATGGTTATCATTAACATGATACCTCATATTTAGTGCACTTACAGAATAGGGCTTGTCCTCGTTACCTTATTTTTGTTACAATTTTTTTTAAAGCAAAACATCATTATATAGGCTGCATAGTGGGTGGCTTGCATGTTTCTGCTTGATTAGGTGATTTTGAAAGCATTAGTTCTCTTTGGGAAATCGGCGTTCTGTTGAACCAGTTTTGTTTTCTTTGGTTGATTTCAGTTTATAATTTAATTTAAATTACAAATAGATTATTCTTTATTAAGGCATAACTTGGGCATTTTGCGGATAATGGTTATAGCTGTTTTGATTTACTACGGGTAAGCTCTAAGGATCGACACCATGATGGACTAGTTGTTGCCATTTTATAATTCTTTTACAATGTATTCAGTCATATTTTTTCTGGCAGATATTCAGTTTTAGTCAATGGTGCTGGTTATTACATACATTGCGTTTTTAAGCAAAGGACCAGCGCTTTGTTATAGTTCTGTTTCTATTTGGGTTTTTCAAGTTTAGTCCGAGTTGAAAACGGACTATCGTTTAGGGTGACATTGTTGAAATAGTGTAGGAAAGTACCATCTTGCCTGGCATGTTACCTTCATATTTCACTGTATATATGTTGTTTTAGTCTATGTGTCACTGGGACCCTCCAGGCAGGGCCCCAGTGCTCGTAAGTATGTGCCCTGTATGTGTTCCCTGTGTGATGCCTGTCTCACGGAGGCTCTGCTAACCAGAACCTCAGTGGTTATGCTCTCTCTGCTTTCCAGATTTGTCACTAACAGGCTAGTGACTAAATTTACCAATTCACATTGGCATACTGGTACACCCATATAATTCCCTAGTATATGGTACTGAGGTACACAGGGTATTGGGGTTCCAGGAGATCCCTATGGGCTGCAGCATTTCTTTTGCCACCCATAGGGAGCTCTGACAATTCTTACACAGGCCTGCCAGTGCAGCCTGCGTGAAGTAACGTCCACGTTATTTCACAGCCATTTACCACTGCGCTTAAGTAACTTATAAGTCACCTATATGTCTAACCTTCACCTGGTGAAGGTTGGGTGCAATGTTACTTAGTGTGTGGGGACCCTGGCACTAGCCAAGGTGCCCCTACATCGTTCAGGGCAAATTCCCCAGACTTTGTGAGTGCGGGGACACCATTACAAGCGTGCACTGTACATAGGTCACTACCTATGTATAGCGTCACAATGGTAACTCCGAACATGGCCATGTAACATGTCTAAGATCATGGAATTGTCACCCCAATACCACCATTCTGGTATTGGGGGGACAATTCCATGATCCCCGGATCTCTAGCACAGTACCTGGGTACTGCCAGACTGTCTTTCCGGAGTCTCCACTGAAGCTGCTGCTGCTGCCAACCCCTCAGACAGGTTTCTGCCCTCCTGGGGTCCAGGCAGCCCTGGCCCAGGAAGGCAGAACAAAGGACTTCTTCTGAGAGAGGGTGTTACACCCTCTCCCTTTGTAAATAGGTGTGAGGGCTGGGGAGGAGTAGCCTCCCCCAGCCTCTGGAAATGCTTTGATGGGCACAGATGGTGCCCATCTCTGCATAAGCCAGTCTACACTGGTTCAGGGATCCCCCAGCCCTGCTCTGGCGCGAAACTGGACAAAGGAAAGGGGAGTGGCCACTCCCCTGACCTGCACCTCCCAGGGGAGGTGCCCAGAGCTCCTCCAGTGTGTCCCAGACCTCTGCCATCTTGGAAACAGAGGTGTTGGGGGCACACTGGACTGCTCTGAGTGGCCAGTGCCAGCAGGTGATGTCAGAGGCTCCTTCTGATAGGCTCTTACCTCTCTTGGTAGTCAATCCTCTTTCCTAGGTAGCCAAACCTCCTTTTCTGGCTAGTTAGGGTCTCTGCTTTGGGGAATTCTTTAGATAACGAATGCAAGAGCTCATCAGAGTTCCTCTGCATCTCCCTCTTCACCTTCTACCAAAGGATCGACCGCTGACTGCTCAGGACGCTTGCAAAACCGCAACAAAGTAGCAAGACGACTACCAGCAACGTTGTAGCGCCTCATCCTGCCGGCTTTCTCGACTGTTTCCAGGTGGTGCATGCTCTGGGGGTAGCCTGCCTTCACCCTGCACCAGAAGCTCTGAAGAAATCTCCTGTGGGTCGACAGAATGTTCCCCCTGCTAATGCAGGCACCAAAAGACTGCAACACTGGTCCTCTGGGTCCCCTCTCATCCTGACGAGCGTGGTCCCTGGAACTCAGCAACTCTGTCCAAGTGACTCTCACAGTCCAGTAACTCTTCAGTCCAAGTTTGGTGGAGGTAAGTCCTTGCCTCCCCACGCTAGACTGTATTGATGGGTACCGCGTGATTTGCAGCTGCTCCGGCTCCTGTGCACTCTTCCAGGATTTCCTTCATGCACAGCCAAGCCTGGGTCCCGACACTCCTTCCTGCAGTGCACAACCTTCTGAGCTGTCCTCCGGTGTCGTGGGACTCCCTTTTGTGACTTCGCGTGGACTCCGGTTCACTCTTCTTCTAAGTGCCTGTTAAGGTACTTCTGTGTGTGCTGCCTGCTTCTGTGAGGGCTCCCTGAGTTGCTGGGATCCCCCTCTGTCTCCTCCTCCCAGTAGCGACATCCTGGTCCCTCCTGGGCCACAGCAGCACCCAAAAACCTCTACTGCGACCCTTGCAGCTAGCAAGGTTTGTTTGCGGTCTTTCTGCGTGGGAACACCTCTGCAAGCTTCATCGCGACGTGGGACATCCGTCTTCCAAAGGAGAAGTCCCTAGCTCTCTTCTTTCTTGCAGAACTCCAAGCTTCTTCCAACCGGTGGCAGCTTCCTTGCACCTTCAGCTAGCATTTCCTGGGCTCCTGCCCACTCTCGACACTGTCGCGACTATTGGACTTGGTCCCCTTGTCTTACAGGTACTCAGGTCCGGAAATCCACTGTTGTTGCATTGCTGGTGTTTGTTCTTCCTGCAGAATTCCCCTATTACGACTTCTGTGCTCTCTGGGGGTAGTAGGTGCACTTTACACCTACTTGTCAGGGTCTTGGGGTGGGCTATTTTTCTAACCCTCACTGTTTTCTTACAGTCCCAGCGACCCTCTACAAGCTCACATAGGTCTGGGGTCCATTCGTGGTTCGCGTTCCACTTGGAGTATATGGTTTGTGTTGCCCCTATACCTATGTGCTCCTATTGCAATCTATTGTGATTCTACACTGTTTGCATTACTTTTCTTGCTATTACTTACCTAATTTTGGTTTGTGTACATATATCGTGTGTATATAACTTATCCTCATACTGAGGGCACTCACTGAGATACTTTTGGCATATTGTCATAAAAATAAAGTACCTTTATTTTGAGTAACTCTGTGTATTGTGTTTTCTTATGATATTGTGCATATGACACCAGTGGTATAGTAGGAGCTTTACATGTCTCCTAGTTCAGCCTAAGCTGCTTTGCCATAGCTACCTTCTATCAGCCCAAGCTGCTAGATACACCTTTTCTACACTAATAAGGGATAACTGGACCTGGCACAAGGTGTAAGTACCTCTGGTACCCACTACAAGCCAGGCCAGCCTCCTACAAATAGTCCTGCCTCTATTTTGGTTTCTAATCTATATTTAGTATGAGTTGAAAATTGACTACTTTTTGGGACGACATCACAAAGCGTACATGCAGCGTCTTTCGGTCAGGAACTTGGCAGAGAGTTTTTGTCAATATGTCGGATTTAGTATTGATGTCTTGGTGAATGTGGTGTATAATAGTCCTCTGAAGTTATGTCAAGATTACCAATACGAATATGTGCCTGACAAGGCACTCTAGGGTCTTGCAATACCAATTGTGGGAGGTTGAATGAAATGCCTAAATAGGTTGGAGCATTGCATAATAACTGTGAACTAACTGATGTATCATGAATTAATTGGAATTCAGAAGTTTTTGAGGGAATGATAGGCATAACTTAGATTAGTGAATGGACATATGTTATGTATTTAAAGGTGTTGCAATGTTCTCAGGGTAATTGAAACCTCTTAAGATTATATTTACAGAAACGGTTCCACCACAAAATGGGTTGATGAGTTATTAATATTTAGAGTAGTAATTTGAGAAAAATGTGAGATCATGCACTAATCAAGTATTTGAAGTTTATTTAGGATAAGTTATTTTATTGAATTTTTGTTTGGTCAACCCCTAATTCTAAATTTGAGTTTACATTCAAAATGAAATATGTTTTTGGGTTATTTACCACTAATTGGTTTTACTGGATTTGGCCGTAGTAAGAAGCAAATCTGAGAATTGAAAAATAGGGACCTGCAGTTTCTCTTCTACTTTTCAATATACTACACTGAATAGGTATATATTTTTCCGGACATAAGGGGTTTTGCAGCTATCACTTGTGACTTAACACTAATGCAAAGGTCTCCTAGAGACAGTGGTTTCCACATGTGTGCGCATGAACTAGTATATTCACATTTTATTGATATATATGATTCTTTGATAACTACATGAAACATGCATGTTTTACTTATATAGTTTGTTGCATTTTATAATTTTCTTTTCACAAAGGTGTTGATTGTTAGAATATGGTTTACAAAGAGTATATACCATAGACATGAAAATATCCATTGCATGTCAATGTACACATTTGAGTGAATGTTTATAATTATCATGGTCTCTTATGGATCTCATTGGTTTCCACTTGTATTGTAATGGTGATTGCTTTGGTATGTTAAAGATTTATGTACGCCTTGTTGATATAATTGATATGTTGTTTGCAGCCCTGATGAAGTCTATGGGTTAAATTCCAATAGACGAAACACGTGTTGGCCTGGAGTTTGAGTTGAAATCTGATTCTGCACATAGAATATGGCTATATAAATGTGAATAAACATGAAGAAAGAAAAATCAAGGGGGACGTGTGCCTTATTGTGTATCCCTTTCAATCTGTTCTGACAAAGCGGTGCTTCACACTAGGGCTATTTTCATCCATTAGTTTTCAAAATCCTTTGTGTATGCCGGTCCATCACATAGCCTACTTTTTACACCCCCCCCCCCCCCCCAACATCCTTTCAAGGAAGAGGAGCAACTCTACAGTCTGGGCCCACAAAGAGTGTTGGTCTACCTTGATCTTACCAATGAGTTCTGGGTAGATGACCAACTCTTTGTAGGGTGGGAAGAAAGGTTGGGCAGTGCAAAAGTGGACCATCTCCCAATGGGTGGTACTCTGCTTTAAGATCTGCTACACTCTGGCCCAAAAGCAACCCCTGATCGTATGGGCACTCATTCTACCCGAGCTAAAGCTGCAACCACTTCGTTGGCATGTGGTGTTCCAGTCTTTGACATCTGTCAGGCGGCAACATGGGCTTCTCTGCACACATTGACCAAACACATATACCTGGACAGGTCCATAGGGACTGGTACCTTGCCTGTTTGGTCCTACAGAACTTGGTTCGCAGACCCACCTCCAGGGATGGTATTGTTTGGGTATCTATTCTAAGGTAAGGAATTTGCAGCTAGAAGTCTCTATCAGATGGAAAAGTTATTTACCTTCGGTAACACCTTATCTTCTCGAACCTATATCTAGCTCTAGATTCCTTACCGACTCACCCATCCTCCCTTCTCTGCAAGTGGATTTCTAGGGGCAGAGACTCCCTTTTCACGGGCCTTAGTTTTGACACAGCAGTGGTCAGTGTTCTTCATGGCTCTGCACTTCTGGCGTAGAAAGTTCTGAAAAGAAACTGAATTCAACACGTCAGGGTGACGCCTATAGAGGACCCGCAATGTAATATCCAGCGATGACAGACACAAAGCCATTTGACGCCACCTAGCGGCACAGGGGTTCTGCTCATAAAAATCTTCCAGATCCAGTCTGAGGAGAATTCAATTGTAAGGATTCAGAAGCTAAATATAGTCTCTACCAGATAAGGCGTTACTGAAGGTAAGTAACCTTTCCATTTATGCAGCATTTAGACAGCAATATAGTGAAAACAAAGGAAAAATCCCACATCTATTTAGAAAAAAGAGTAAATTTTAATAAATATTTAATATCGAAACAACAAAAATCAAATCAGTAGAAATGGGGTTGTGAAGTTTAAAGTGATCACTAGACCCTAAAAGATCAAAGCGTCAACCCCGGACATCTAGTTGTGTGAGACTGAGGCAACGGTCCAAGTTCTAACTGACTGTAATGGAGCACGGTTCGGATACCCAAAGTGGATTAGGCCCAGTCTCTGTTTACCGTCCGGCTTTGATGAAAAATTGCTGAGAAGGTAAAGTTCAGTGGGGCAAGGCAGTCAGTAGTGTCTGAGAAGGGGGTGAGGGTAGATCAAGGAGCCCAGGGATTAAGTTACTGTACAGATTTCTAAGTTCGGACTTAGTCTCTTCTTTGGAGTTGAAATTCTCCAGCAGGATGAAGCTGCAGGCAATAGCTAGCAAGGTCTCCTTGAGGCCGGATATCCCTTCTGCGCAGTGCTGCTGAACAGGATTAGCTTCTGGAGAGAACGTAGCAGGAGCTTACCGCAAAGTCCAGCTGACTGGCGATGCCCTGTGGATGGATCTGCGAGCAGGTATGTCTCGGTCTCCTCTCAGTTCTCAGAACACATTTTGCCTGAAAAACCTCTAAGTTTCAAGTTTGGGATTTGAGTTGTTTGGGCACCTTTAACACCAATTTCAAGGATGCGGAACAGGAGGGGCACCATTTAGAGGCTCTGGACTCACTCAGGCTTAGTCCTACTGCAGATTCAAGATGGTTAGAACCTTTTCTATCCCTGAGGCTTTGACCAGGAGGCCAGACATCTAGCCCTTGGAGTCACTCTGGTAGTCTTGGGTTCAAGCAGAAAAGCAGGTCTCAAGCAGCAGGGCAGTCCTCTGAGGGCACAAGGCGGGCTTCAGGGAGCAGGACTGTCTTCTTGGTGTAGAAGAGCAGTTCTCTAAAGTACACAGCAGGCCACAGGCAGCAGGTTAGTCCTCTAAAAGTCCTCCACAGGTCCATAAGTGAACTGAAGAGTGGGTCTGAGCATCCTAGTTTTATAATTAGTGCCACTTTAAAGTAGAAGACACTTCTGGAGTTTTCCTCCCGCAGAAGTATCTTGAATTTTGTGCTTCCCTGCCCTGCTCCAAGGATGTCTGGAGTCACAAAGGGATAGTATAAAGTTATTTGTGTATCGTTGAAATGCAAGTGGGGCTGTGCGCAGCTCCACCCCCATCCTGCCAACACATAGTCCCCTATTGTGTGGCTGTCCTGGAGAATTACAGAAAGGACAACTACACTCAGTCATGTGACCCAGGAAACCGGCTGTAGGCACCAAATGTTCAGGACAAGAAAATGCCAACTTTTCTAAAAGTGACATTTTCAGAACTGTGACTTACAATCCGACATTGCCATTAAAGAGGATATTAAATTACAATTCCTTAAACACCAAACATGATATTTCCACCTGCTCCCAAAAAATGTTTCATTTAATAAATGTAATAGGTAGCCCACAATTAACCTATGGCAGAGGTAGGCCTCACAGTAGTGTTGTGTTATGTTGATTTGTGTAGTGCACTACTCACCCAAGAGGGTACCCAACATCCTTATGTGAAGAGCCAGGTCTTCAGCTTCCTGTGGAACTCAAGGAGTGAGGAGTACACTCTGATGTGTTGCAGGAGGTCGTTCCATGTCTTGGGTGCAATGTAGGAGAGAGAGCTACCACCAGTTTTGCTTTTGCGGATGCAAGGAGTGTGTGTAAGTGAGAGTCAGGCATGTGTAGATGCCTGGTAGGTTAGTGAAAGTGTATGTGGCTATTCAGGTATTCTGGTCTAGTGTTGTGTAGGGCTTTGTATGTGTGTGTGTTTGTGTGAAGTTTGAATTGGCTGCGCTTGTGAATAGGGAGCCAGTGAAGCTTCCTGAGGTGTGGTGTGATGTGGATGCTGCATGGGAGGTTGAGTAAAAGGCTTGCAGTGGTGTTCTGGATGGTCTGCAGTCTGTGTAGGAGTTGTTTGGAATTGTGGGCGTACAGTGTTTCCTCAGACCAGCCTGTTGGCAATGAGTGCTTGTGTGATGGTATGTCTGGTGTTCTGAGTCAACCACTTGAAGATCTTTCACAGAATGTCTAAGATGTGAAGGCAGGAGTTGCACACTGCATTGACTTGAGCTGTCATGTTGAGCTTGTCATCTAGGATGATCCCTAGGTTTCTTGCATGGTCTGTGGGTGTTGGTCCTAGCTCCCACGACCTTCAAGTGGAGTCCCACGGTGAGGACTTGTTGCTGAAGACCAATACTTCTGTCTTGTCGGAGTTGAACTTCTGGCAGTTGGTTCGTATCCAGCCTGCTACTGTTGTCATGCAGTTGGTGAAGTTGATACTTGTGATAGTTGTCAGAAAGAAGATGAGTAGGGTTTCATCGACGTAGGAGAGAACTGTGGTGTCGTGTGATCAGATGATGCTGGCGAGGGGTGTCACATATGTTGAAAAAGATGTGACTGACAGACAATCCCTGTGGCACTCCGCATATCAGTTTCTTGTTCTTGTGATGTGAAGGGTAGCCGCCTGACCCTTTGGGTTCATCCCGTGGGGAAGGAACAGATCCATTTCAGAATCGATCCTTCTATGCCAATCTTCTGAAGTCTTCTGATGAGGGTGTTGTGGGAGACAGTGTCAAAGGCTGTGGAGAGGTCAAGCACGAAGGTCCGTTTTTCCTCCTCGGTCCAGGCTGATACGAATGTCGTCTGTGGCCACAATAAGTTGTGTTTCAGTGCTGTGGTCCTTACTGAATCCTGAGTGTTGTCTAGAAGATGGTGAAGTTTGAGTTAGGTTGAGAGTTGCTTGTTGATGGTGAAGAACGAACTTGTGAGTTTTTCACCACCAGGACATGTAGATCATAAATGTACACGTCCAACGTTTGAAAGACAGTGCACCCTGTCCTAAGAGCTGTTTAGGGTCTGCCCTAGGAGTAACTTATATGTGTTAAAAAGAGAGTTTTAGGGTTGACAGAAGGTTTATTGTGCCAAGATAAATTGGCAGTTTAAAACTGCACACAGCTGCAACGTCAGGCCTGAGACATGTCTTTAGGAGCTAAATAAATCTGTGGCAGAATAAGTGCTGCAGGTTCACTAGTAGCACTTAATTCACCCATCTTGGGAATATGGTATACCAATTTACTAGGGATTTCTACATAATTTGAATATGCCAAACGGGTGTAAGCCAGTTTTACCATGTTTTAGGGAGTGAGCACAAGCACTTTACCACTGCTTAGCAGTGGTAACAGAGAGAGAGAGTCCTAAGGCCAATACAAATACATTCAGAAAAAAGGGAGGGGAGTAGACTAATGGTTTGGGAGTGCCCTGCTGAGAGGGCCAAGTCCTACATGGGGGATGAAAGTACTTACAGAGACTCGTTTTGCTACAAACATTACATTTAACAAAAAAATGCAACTGTAAATTATGTCTTTTTGAGAAAATTATTTCCTAATGGCTTACTTTGCAGTTGAAAGGGAACAGTAGAACTGTTCATCGCTAGAAGTATATATCTCAAATGTCCAGCATCAACACCGATACCGGATGACGAAGCACAACCCATAGTGCTCTGTGACTCCACTTTGATTGAGGCTCCACCCTTATCCCCCAAGGCGCAGCTGTTCAGCATTCCATCGGACTCTTGTACTTTACCCTTACCTCAAGGAAGGGCTTAGATCATTCACAATCTTTTTGGCTCTAACTCTGATAATGATAGATAAGGTTAAAGGGAAGAGCTTGCTCTATCATTCAGTGAAACTATGTGGTTTGATGAGGTACACAATGCCAGTGGGCTGGATCCTTCTCCAGACACATGACTAGTTTCTCCACCTGGGCTAGCTACTAAGGAAAGTGCCGTTTTTGCAGGGGGGAAGCGAAGGGTGCCTGGAGTACTTCACCTCCAATTGTTTACTATGCAGGTGAAAAATAATGTTCTTCCTGAAGTCCTCTAACACGGACAGATCACTACTGAGCCTATATTTGCATTTTAATGAGGCCCTCACATACACACTTGTTGTGACGTGGGCAAAGCCATGTTTGGGACTGCCATTAAATAAGCAGATAGTGAGGTGCCATACTTGCGCCCCATGGGGCTGTCTCTCAGGTACTACTTGCTGTAGCAAAGGACTTGAACCCTATTCTTACTCCAGCCATTCAGGATGGCTGTGGTGCTGCAAAATCCACAATTCACTGTGGGTTAGATACCACAGATTGCCTTGTTTGGACAATTGGAGCCAGTGTGACTCTTAGGAGACATGCCTGGATGAGATCTACAAGCTTCTCTGGGGATGTCCTGTCCTCCCTAATGGACATGCCGTTTGATGGCTCTCGCCTAAGAAGCAGACTCAGCCCTCCAGAGCTTTAAGGAAAGCAAGGTCATAGGGCCTGCTTTGAGCCTGTCTGCTCCAATGAGTCAGTTCAGTCAGCCGTTTCTCCCCCCATTTGTGGCTATGGTAGGGCTTTTCAGTAGAGCCAGCTACTGGCCATGCAGCCAGCCTAGCAGAAACTTTTTTGTGGGCTTTTTTTGTGGCCACAGCACCCACAGATAGCGTGGCCTTTTTGTGGCCACAGCACCCACAGATAACGTGGGCAGCAAGGGCAGCCAGCAACTCAATCCCTCAGTCCCTCTAACCTGGAGACTGGAGGGTAGAGTTGGACCTGCATTATTCTTATTTCCACATCCCCATCCTGCAGGCCCACAGGTGGCCTGAGGTTCACGATGGACCAGAATGACTTTCAGTTTGCTGTGCTACCCATTGGACTCACCAGTACCCCTCGGGTGTATACAAAAGTGATAGTGGTGGTTGCAGCACATCTATACAGATGGGTGGTGTTGGACTTTTTTTGCCTATGCAGGGTCATCCCCAGTCTTTTTGCCTCCTGCCTCCTACTTTTTCTAACCTGTTGCTGTTGGTTTTTTAACTCTGAGCACTTTACCACTGCTAACCAGTGCTAAAGTGCATATGATCTCTGTGTAAATTGTATTGTTGATTTGTTCATCCATGATTGGCATATTTGATTTATTAGTAAGTCCCTAGTACAGTGCACTAGAGGTGCCAGGGCCTGTAAATCAAATGCTTCTAGTGGGCCCGCAGCACTGGTTGTGCCACCCACATAAGTAGCTCTGTAATCATGTCTCAGACCTGCCACTGCAGTGTCTGTGTTCAGTTTTAACTGTAAATTCGACTTGGCAAGTGTACCCACTTGCCAGGCCTAAACCTTCCCTTTCATGTCAGACACCCCTAAGGTAGGACCTAGGTAGCCCCAAGGGCAGGGTGCAGCGTATGGTTAAGGTAGGACATATAGTAATGTGTTTTGTATGTCCTGACAGTGAAATACTGCTAAATTTGTTTTTCACTGTTGCAAGGCCTGTCCCTCTCATAGGTTAACATGAGAGCTACCTTTAAATCTGATTAAAGTGTAGATTCCCTTAGGGAGCGGATGGACATATGGAGTTTGGGGTCTCTGAGATCGCAATTAAAAAATACATCCTTTAGTAAAGTTGATTTTAAGATTGTGTGTTTGAAAATGCCACTTTTAGAGAGTGAGCATGTTCTTGCTTATACCATTTCTGTGACTCTGCCTGTTTGTGGATTCCCTGTCTGGGTCAGTTTGACAGTTGGGCTGGTTGCACCTCCCACTTGACAGTGACACAAAGGGAGCTGGGGTGTAGCCTGAATACCCTGACGAACCATCTGTGCTAGGAGGGAGGGGAGGAGTGGTCACTCACACCTGAAAGGGCTGTGCCTGCCCTCACACAATGCAGTCTCCAACCCCCTGGTGAGTGTCTGGGACATGGCCTGGGTAAGGCAGGATTTCACATTCAAAAGAGACTTTACTTTGAAGTAGGCCTACTTCAAAGGTGAAATTGGGTATAAGAAGGGCACCCAAAACCACAGACTTAAGAAACACTTCTGGAAACAAGAGGAACCTCTGCCTGGAGAAGAGCTGAAGAGCTGAGGAAGAAGAGCTGCCCTGCCTGTGACTGTCACGGTTTTCAATGGGCTTACCGTCGAAGTTGAGAAGAGTTGGGGAACGACCCCGGTTCCGGCAGGTTCTGCTCTGGCCGAGGTAGGGGCGACCCCTTCCGGTAGCCACAGTGCTGTTTGACAATAGCAAGCCACTACAGTCCGTGCCCTCCAGAAGGAGTCCCAGAGGAAAAACCCCAGTAGGGTAAAAAACCTCCAACGGGAACTCCCTGAAACAAAAGGAGGACACCAAGGCGTTAGAGATGAAGATCCGGAGTGCAGGAAGACTGGAAACGAAGACAGGTCAGGAAAATACTGGATTTGCAGGAAGAAACCAGTCAGAGCGTGACTACCACCAAGGAGTGTTGCAACGCAATGAACAAGCACCTGGATTCCCCTTATATACCACTATGCAGGAAGTAGGAAACAGGAAGTAGAAACACCACCATCTTGGATTGGGGAAAAGAGTATAATAGCGAATCAGGTACATGCGTCCAAACAAAGAAAAACAATGCATGCTGGGAAGAGAGGAAGTGGGCAGCATGCTGGGAAAGGAAAAGGCAGGCATAAAAACACCACCATGTGCAAGGGTTCGGCTTTTGCCTGGAGACATTGGTAAGTGCCCAAAGTACATGCTGTAAGAAATGTAAAGCGCATTAATGCGCTGTGCGCAACAGGATCAAGACCTAACTCGAGGTCTTTCTCCCGCCGCGTTTGTCTTTCCAATAGAGACAAAAGAAGGGGGCGCGGCGAGTGCCGCGACCCCTGAACGAACTCGCGGCTTTCCACGCGGCCTGTACGCAAGCCGCGGCTTCTCCCGAGGCTTGCACACAGACCGTGGCATGAAGGGAATGCCGTGCTGCGGCGACCCGAGCCCGCGGCTGCCGTGGGAGCGGCCGCGGCGTGACCGTGACTGTGCTTTGTGGAGCTATCCTGCAGATGCTGCTTCTGCCAGAGTAAGAGGGCAAAGACTGGACTTTGTGTGCCTTCCTTTTTGAGAAGAAATCTCCAAGGGATTGATCTGGAACCTGCCTCCTGTTGTTTGAAGTCTCATGGACAGCAAAGACTTCTCTCTGCCAGCACCTGGAGTCTCTGGAGAGACTCCTACTCTGCCCTGTGGTGGCCATCCAGTTCCTGGGACCCTGAAAGAAGAAGCTGGTGGCCTAAAGACAAGGAAATCCATGCACAGAGCGCTGTGCGGGGAAAAGATCGTTGTGACTCAGATCTGCGGCTGAAGAAACACACCGCCGGCTCCGCAGCTGCGAATTGACGCACGCAGGAAACGCGACCAAAGAATCGACGCACGGAGCAGGAGAAACGATGCGCAGCATCGCTGACGGAGGCTAGGAGGTCACAACCCGTGCTGCGGGGTTTTTGGATCATTGTGCGGCTGGATTTCCGATTCAAGTACTGCTGGGCGTGGAAAAACAACGCAAGACCTGAGAGTGCTGACCGTATCGACGCATCGCTCTCCTGCGGAGATAAGAAAGACGCACCCCACCCGGCGAAAGGAGAAACGGCGCAAGGTCCCGCTCGTGAGTGGAATCAACGCATCGCAAGCCCTTTTTGACGCACTCGCCCCTGCGGGGTTATTTTTGATGCACCCAAGGTACTTTTTCACGCTGACAGCGTTAGTGTGTGGTTGAAACTACTTAAAGACACTCTTTGATTTGTAGTTGATGACTTGTGTATAGTGGATTTTTGTCGTTTTGGTCTTGTTTTGTTTAGATAAATATTTCCTATTTTTCTAAACTGGTGTCATTTTGGAGTGTTTTCATTGAGTTGCTGTGTGTGTTGGTACAAATACTTTACACCTTTAGCTGAGGGTGATTCTCTTTTACCCTGACTAGAGTGAGGGTCCTTGCTTGATAAGGGGGTAACCTGACTGCCAACCAAAGACCCATTTCTAACAGGTGGTAATAGTTTTCCCATATCTCGATGGCTGGCTCTTGAAGGCGGGTTCTCCCCCGGTAGTTGTCACCCACCTCCAGACTAAGGGGAGCCTTGTGACATTTTTGGGGTATACTATCTACGTGTCAAAATCATTGCTGACTTCTCAGATGCCCCCTTTTTATCAGAACTATTCTGGAAACAATGCAGCTTTGTGCCTGCTCAATGATGTGTTGAGTCCACAATATCCGAGCTATGATCAAAATGTTTCAGCTTCTGTCCTAGATGTCAGTGAGGATGATGTTGAGGCTACCGGGACTGATTGCATCCTGCTGGTCATACATGCCAAGTGGCACATACGAGCTCTGCAGTGGGCTCTGAAGTCCCAGTGGGCACAGCATCAGGGGGATCTCTCCAACTATGTCCAGATTTCAAAGTAGATTGCAAAGGACCTGCAGTGATGGCTGCTGTATCACTATTGGGTCAGCTGCAGACCCCTCTCCCTCCTTTCCTTACCTAGAGCATTGCTTCTGGGTTTTGGTGGCCATCTGGGAGACACGGAGAGCAGAAGTCTCTGGTCTCCAGCAGAGACCCAGCTCCACATTTAATGTCCTGCAGTTGCTGACCATTTGCTTGGCTTTGAAAATACAGACTTAACATTTGTGACAAAAATGTTATTACAGGGATCACCTGGAAGGGATGGAGATCAGAAGCCATTGGTCGTCAGTGTAATGCTAATTCCACTTCAGCCTTCTGAGGTTTCAATTCATCTCTCTGGCCCTGAAAGCCTTACTGCTACCCATTAAGGGGAGAGGCTTATGTAGGTCCTCATGCAGAACATGACTTCCATGTGATACTGCAACACACAGGACACAGTGCAGTCCTGGGTCATGTGCTACGCATATGGAAGTGACTAGACCAGCAGAGAATCTTTGTGGTAGCCAGCTATCTGACAGTCTCTGAATGCCTGCGCAGTTTAGCTGAGCAGACGTTAGCACACAGCATTTTCATCCAGTGTGGTGTGTCTTTTCATCCAATGGGGTGTGCCAGAATTTGATTTGTTTGTCACTGTCAAGAATGTACAGTGTTAGCTCTACTGCACAATGCAGTTTCCTTCAGTAAAGTTGCTAGGAGTTATATTTCCAAGTGCTGAGTACCTTTTTACCAAACTGTAACTCCTTTTCACATCGTTCCATCTATTTGTCTGCCTATGTTTTTCCCTCCACCTCACCCCTCAATAGAGGAAATGAGGCTTCACTGGGTCAACCCTAACAGAGTCCTGACCATGGTGTGGCTGACCAGCTATTTGTTGGGTTTTCTGGAGTGAACAAAAAAAGTTGTGCTGAAAAGAACTCTGTCAAGGCAGATAGTCATCTGAAAATCCGCTCTGCACTGACCAAGAAGCAGCATCCTGATGACCAGCAAGCTCATTGCACTGGAGCCAAGGTTGCTACTGAAGTGTTACTGCCAGTCGCATAGGGTTTAAACATCTGCCAGCCTCTAATGTGGGCATTGTTGCACACATTAAAAAGAACACTACTGAATTGACAGCCGGTTCTAGAGGGAAGGCCACTTTGCTCTCTTTGTTCTCTGGGACTTTCTGGTCTGAGTCCAGTCTTCAGATTCTCAACCTTTGGGAGATTCTATGATGGTATTACTTCTAAAGGTGAGCAATCTGCTGTAAAAATCAGCAGAACAAATTACTTGCATTTGGTAAAGCTCTTTCTAGTTGCTACTATACCTAAGCACAGACTCTCCCCTCTTTCCCCACCACCCCTCCTATCTTCCTACCTACCTATTCTGTGAAGTGGGCTCCTAGGCATCATAATAATATTACAAGTTAGGATTTGGCACACTGCAAATTTGTCAAAATAACCCACGTCTGGGGGTGGGAAAGGAGAGATGATAAGAAAGTGACACGATCACACATAAGTTGCACCTATGTGCAACTCTTCTCTGTCACTTCAAAAGCAGAATGGAGTCACTGCTGAGCCGCATGGTGCAGCATTATTGAGAAAATTCTTTGGATTCAGTCTGTTGTCCGGAGATAGTCTTTAGGTGAGGAATCTGTGGTTATACAGAATATCCACCAGAAAGAGCGTTACCGAAGGTAAGTAACTTGTGGGTCTTCAATCTCTGGATATGTTCCAAACACTTGACTATGCTTTATTTTTAAAACAACAGTTTGGAAGGTCATTTGGATCACTCAAGATGTTTCTGAGGGGGTGATTATTATTTGTATAAAAGGGGCGGGAGCTGCACAGGAGATTGAGAGGGACTGATGATGGATTTAGTTTTGGAGCATATTAGGCCTTGAACCAGGACACCACATTTAGGCCATTGGTACCACTCTGGGAGATGGGTTCTTACATGGTTTGTTTTTGCAAGGTATGGATGCCTAGAGATGGAAAATCTGTGATAGCAAATCATCACTGTTTGCCTTTTCTCATATTATTGGATTAGCAACCACAGCCCAAATGTTTTTTCATATTTTTGATAAATAGCATATAAATTCATCACAACATGTGGTAAAATAAATCTAATTCCACCAGATTGGTTTAATTCAATATAATGTTAATATAATTATGATTAATAATTGTAAAAATAATAGTCCTTAAAATAATAATAAAACTTAATTGCATTCCTTCAATATTGATATAGATTATACGCATAATTTTAACTTACAATTTTAAATAATAGTTGTCACATCTTACATAGACAATGTATGCCATGAGTGGACATAAACATAATTTTATTATTCACATTCATCATCATTATCTTCTTCTGAATAGGTGTCATCATTCTCTGTGTCTTTTCACAGGTGGGAACTCTGCACGTCAGTGCACTTGAGGTCATTTAGACAGCAGATCCATGTTGCCAGTTTGCAGTTCTTAATGCAGTTGCAAGCAAGTAGATCTAACACAGTCTGAGGTGCTGACTGCCCGTCCATCCAGTCCACTGCCAGTTGCTCTGCTCCCTCAAGTTTTTCCAACTTCCATCCTCTCCCAATTGGACTAGGTATTTGTGGATCATTCAGAAGACATCTCTTGCTTATAGCGCCTTGCTAATTTGCACGTTTGACTTGTTTTTCCAGACAGTCCCTGCAAGGTGGAAGTTGATGACTGTCTATCTCACCCTTCTTTGCGCAGAATAAGTGATATCTCAAGCCTTTCATTTGATGAACCGAAGATTTTGGTGCGTACAGCAAGAATGAAAATTGCTCCAATTTGTCTATTAGTTCTTCAGAGAGGTCCCATTTGTCTCTGAGCTGAGAAAAATGTTCCTGTGTCTGTTGGCAGACGAAATTTTGAATGCACTTAGTTTTCCTTCTCCTACAAATGTTCTTACTGTGTCACATCCGGCAAAAGTATGGAGACCTATCATAGCTCGAAAAACATTTTCACCAAGAGTTGAAGCTATTTTCCCAATGTCAAGGACTCACATGCGTATTTTAGTACCACATTTCAGAAATAATTTAGCCATGATTCTGTTATGGAATCCCAAACACAGAATAAACAAATCAGTGTAATCTGAGCTGATCATTACTGCCTCATAACCCTCATTAGCAGTGAATGCAGTATGCAGCAACAAACGACCATCTTCTTATTTGTGTGTACTGTTGTGATCGGGCTCCTCTCAGATGTGATTTTGTAGCATTCATCTTCACAGTTTGCGAACAGTGTTTTATTCTCAAGTTTTACAAAATACTTTGGTTTTCTCCATTTGTTAACAAGAAGTGCAAAGAGATTTGTTTTGTTCCTTACGTGGCTTAGGAATTTTCTCCACTGTCTGACAATCTGAGAAGATAAGATGCATTATAACTGTAGCCCGAGTTCTTACTCTCAGATTGTCCTTTTGCTGTTCTTAATAGACGTCTTGTATGTATCAAACACAACATCGATACTTTGATTCCTTTTTCCTTCCGGCAAGCCCCTGGACAAAATAGATATAACCACCTCATCAAAGTTTGATTTCCCTTCATTTACTGTCTGATCAAGAACCATACCATCAATCAGCATGGCTGAATTATCAGGTATTTCCTCAGCAGGGATAACGTCTTTGTGCAAGATTGTTGCTAAAACAGCTTTGTTTGTCTTTCGCAACAGACCTTCTGGAGTTGCTAAAGCCCATGGTAAAGGTCCTATGGGATGAGAGAATACATCTGCCATTTGACGGTTCTGATTCTGTGCTCTCACAATGATTCCACCAAATAATGCTCTGACAGCTTTCATGATGATTGTCCTGCCTCTGCTGTTCACTGCCTTCTTTTTGGACATGTAAGTGACAGTTTTTAGTTTGTTCATTTTCATTGGGTCATGAAACTTCTTAATAGGTTGATTAATCTCAAGTCGCTCAAGTTTGAAGTCTGTATAGTACTATTCACCTAAGTCTTGAGATGCCTTTTTTGCCTTGGCGAGACTGAGATCATGTGGCCCAAGATCTGATGTGTTGTTATGAACCATTTCCCTTTTCTGACCCAAAAAGGTGCTTCTGTGTTCAGACATCATATAGTATCTTTTCACAGCACCTGCCTTGAGGTTGAACCTTGTTGTACGACCTGGAGTCTGTGTCTTTGTTGACGGTTACCTCTATCGCTTGATTGACCGGAATTCGTCCAAACAGATTAACATCAGACAGTTGTACTGAAAGCATCCATTGATGAAGTTGTGATGTATCTCCGGATGTTTCACTGCAAGTAATGTAATTTTGGCATAGTATATAGAGAGTTAATCATTTTATATGCAGTACACCTTGGGATCATAGAGCATATGGCGGCAAGATTTAAATGCCAATTTCCTTCTCTAGCAGCATGCAGCAGAGCCAGCAATACATTTTCAACAATATCCACATGCAACAACCAAAATGCAGAGAGATCTCCATAGTCATGACGAAGATATTCCAGGGATATAGCCTAAAGCTGTTTTACTTCGGCAAAGGCAGCATTCTGCAAGAGATCGTCTAATCTCTGTTTGCATAGCTCTTTTGCAAAGTCATTAACATCCTCAATGAAGAAGTAGACTATCTGAATGCTCTCTTCGTAATTCTTCTCCACCCAGAGGATAAGTTCCAACCAAGCCAGTCTCAACATAGCTTCATACACACAGTTGTGTACTCAAACTGCATGATTGCACAAACAACCTTTTACTACTAATGAGATTGATCCTCCTGCTATCATGTCTGCTTCAGTGCAAAGGTCGTGAAGGCATGCATCTTGAAAAAGTTTTCCAAGAATAGACATGACATTGCAAATGGTGTGAAAGGTGCCCATTTGGAGAATTATTCCGTTGCAAGTTGCTTTATGCTTCCACACAATCTCAGTTGCTTTTGCGTAGTGAGCTTGATCCACGACCACTGCAATTTTCACCAAATGCAGTGATTACCTTATCAGCTCTGACTTTCAAAATTTCAGTAAAACAGTTTTCAACTCAGTTGCAGGGGCATTAATGGTGGGCAAGTAGCTAATGGAATCCTGTGATAAACTATCTCGGTCTCTAGTACTGATGTTAAATCCTGTCCAACTTGCTATTATCGGTGTGAGGCTTGCTTTTTGTCTTGTAACAACCTAGATTGCGTTCTTATTTTGTGCAAGCTTCAATTAAGCAACACATTCCTACATGGCTTTGGTACTTGTCATTAGTGGCAGAGTCCCTACTCATTCACCAGAAACATACATGAACAATTCTTCAAGATTTGTGGTGGTCAATGCTCTTTGCTTTAGTTTCTCAGTGCTTGGGATAGGAGCTTTAAAAGGTTGTGGTCCAAACAACTTGGGCTACACAGCTATTCCGCTGACTTGATGAGTTGTCCTCTTAGCATTAAGAGTGTCTTCCAACCTATCAATGTTATCCAATGCTAAGTTAGTGAAGCCATGAGGCTGAATGTCAGCTAGAAGACCATTTTGCAGATTTAAGGTAGCGGCAAGTTTCTGAAAACAAGGCGGAGGTATCATTTTCTTCCAGTTGTGAGTATGAAATCCCATGATCAAGTCTGTTTAGAATGCAAATGAATTCAACATTGCCTGTCAGTGTTTTTATGGCGCATGAGAGCAACCATTGCTTGGGGGTTTCTGCTGGCCATTTCTGACTGCATATATAATGTTCTCACTGAATGATTGCATAAGTAAGGCAAACCTTTTGAATGGCTTTGTATTTTCTGGCTCTCCAGTCAGAAGTCTTAATAGGAACTGTTTAATGTAATCAGGCATGTAAATGAATCTTAAACAACTTCTGATGGATGTTATGGCCATGGTGTTGATGTCAAGTTTGATTTAATCATTGTTTTTATGTGCGATGATTTTTTATCAATATCTTGTCCATGTCTGTTGCCTTAACCTTTAAAACTGATAATTCTCTTTTCAAACTCTGGTTTTCTCTTATAAAGTCCTGTAGTTTGACACTATCAGGTTGGGTCAATAATTTTCCTTTGTTGTCTGGTAACATGTGCAGGCTGTCATCGAACTTGGAGTCCAATTTTCTTCTAATAAGCTTCTTGGTTGATTAGTCTATTACCTGTATTCCTCTGCGTGTCATGAGGCTTTCAAGCCGTTCAGTGAGAGTTGTCACAAGTATTACCTATTTGTTAGGAATAATCATGGTTCTAATGCATTGAAAAAGTTCATCATATGCTTCATCTCTCATATTTTTGTAGTGATCATTGGTTTGAATGCTAGATTTGTGATCTTCCTTTGCTTTAACCCTTGTATAGGTCCTATAACAAGATGCGTGATAATGGGCTCTGCAGCCACTATGTCCCTACCGCAAATTGCTAAGATCTTTGAATCACAGTTAATGGTTGTACTCTCTAGAAGCCTTTTGTCAACTCTAAGCTCCGTGGCCTTGATTAATTTCTCACACGTTGATGTTCCCTTGTATCATTTTGTCTTTCCACAAAATATACATTTGTAAGCATACACGTTTGACATTAATGATGTTCTTCTGTTTAAGCATTTACTTGTGCACTTATTCATTCCAGCATCATCACTGACACTTGCTTCAGTTTTTCGCTTAATAGTCTGTAAATCTCTCTTCATAGTAAACAGGCTCCTGCACTTCCTGTGGTAAAATACTTGGGGAACTGTGTTGCTTTCAACATTTCTCACATTGTCTAACAGTGGAAAATGGTATTCCATACTTGAGCTGCCTCTAACAAAGTTTTCTATGATAAGTAGTCATGCAGGCTTGTCAGTGTAACTCAATGTTAGACATTTGACCATGAATTATACACTGGCGATCAGGGGGATATGATGTGCTTGTTTGTCTTCTTCATGATGTTGCACGGTCATTCACCACCAGCTCTCGAAAGACATAATTTAAATTGTTTTTAAAATCTTCTAGTTGGTGTGCTTAATATGATCATAATGACTATTATAATTATCAATTTATATAATCACATTTACTGTAATTGTAATTTTTAATAATAACATTCACAAACTTTTTGTAAACAAATTCCATTTACATCACTGTGCTGGGGGTGGAGTGGTAACTCACAAAAGGCAGAGAGTTATGACTTGCTATCACATATTTTCCATCTCTAGGCATCCATACTGTACCAATAAATCATATTAGAACCCATCCCCCAATTGGTAAAAAAAAACACATGGTTGGCTGGAGGCCTGCATGTTGGTTGCTATGGCCCTTGAAGTGTTTGTTTGGCATGGGTCTAAAGAGGAGAATGAGTTTCTGTCTTTACCAGTGAGGTGGTTAAGCTAAGAGACATGGTGTAGGAAGGAGCTTATATAAGGAATGTTGAATAAAGCTGTGAAGGAGTGTGTGATAGGTAAGGATGGAAAATCTCTAATGCTCAAGTAACAGATAGCGGTTGTTTATGGAAGTTTCCCTGTTTGTGAATCTGATATACTTGAAAACACATTGCTCTTGTAGTTGGTGTTACAAATTGAGTTAATAATTTGGGATGGGGATTTCCCTCCCAATGTAAGAAATGCAATCTGGTTAGGCTAAAACATATTTCTTTGAGAATCTCTGCTCATTCTCTGGTGTCTAAGGCCCAATCTGCAAGCAATCTCCAGAATAATGTGTGTGAACTTCAAACAGTACCAACTGTTTTTTGAAGTTAAGAAAAATTCAAAACCTATTTAGAAAATTTGACAAAGTTTCAATAAGCAAAAGGACAACACAACTATTATAATCTGATGAGCACAAAATGAGACATTATATTTGAGGGTAAATTATGCTTGAAAAAGTAAAGCCTTGCTGACATATATCAGTTCGCGGTTTACTGGGCCTTGGGTGTGATTTCAAACTTACCACAATAGAGTGCAGATTGGTTTCACCAAACAGATTTTTCCAGATAAAGCTTTTGGCAGTCTTATTTCCTAGAAATCCAAAGCTTGAAGCCAGGGTGGGTCTCTCAAAGTCAGATATGTTGAGTTCTTGCTAAAGTCTTTGATTATTGTTGCTCAAAGCTGGATTTTGTGGCTGCAAAATTGCTTCATTTTGCTCATGGATTTGCCACTTAGCCTCGGTCCAAAGTTTTACTTTTGAAGTTAGTCACCTTTTTTGGATCTCAAATCTTAAGGTAGAATAAGCCTGGAAGCTGCAGCTAGTATAGGTTTCAGTGAACCAAACAAACTCTCTTCCTCAGTAAATTTGCTGTAGCTTGAGATGCGGACCACAAGTTAATTCTTGCCTGTGGGTATCTACTGGATTCCACAGCTTAGGCAAGATATAGAGGGGTCGAAACGTCGACGGATATATCATAGTCTGGATTGGTTTCTGCATAGCATCTTTGGAGGATTGAAACAATTGATTTAGACTCTGAGGATTTGGAATGGATTTAATGCAGCAAACAGAAAAGAACCAACCAACAGTTTTTAATGTTTATTGTATAGGTTTTTGATCCATTGGAATATGTATTATTCTTCTTTCTATCTATCACGAGCACTTTTTCTCACACTACCTGTCCTTTGGTGTGTTGTTTTATCAGATGGGCTGTCCATATATCGGATGAATATATTAAATTGATATTTATGTATAAGTAAATAAATGAATATTATATTTGTATGAATAAATAGTTTGTTTGTTTTCACCTATGTTGTTTTATAATATATAAACAATTTGTTTTCCCCCGTTAAGGCATTGTCGTATGTAATGATTATCTTCTACCCAGCCCGATCGGGTTTTTGGATTACCCTCTGTGGTTTACTAGCACTCGTTGAGTTGAAGGCAGCTGTTTCTCATCCACTTGGCAACTGCTTCCATGCCTTCATGGAATTTGTGTCTGGCTTTGTTAGGTTCATTGGAGAGGGAGAGGATGAGTTGGGTGTTGTCGACGTAGGAGATTATGTTGATTCCGTAGCTTCTGACGAGGGTGGCTAACAGGGCCATGTAGACATTAAACAACATGGGGCTAAGGCAGGATCCCTGGTGCACTCTGCAGGTGGTGGTGTGGGGTCTGCAAGAAAGGGGACGAGTCTCACTCATTGAGTTCTGCAAGAGAGGAAGGATCTTGTCTCGAATACCGGCTTCGTGGAGTCGTCTTATCAGGGTGTAATGGGAGACTGTGTCGAAGGCCGCTGAGAGGTCTAGCAGAATGAGTGCTTTCGTAGGAAATGGGAGTAGGGATATGGGCCTGAAGTTTTTGAGGTCTGTGGAGTCTGCCGAGGGTTTCTTGAGGAGGAGGTTGATCTCAGCATTTTCTACTCGTCGAGGAAGGTGGCGGCAGCTGGTGAACAGTTGATGGTGAGGCAGATCTTCAGGGTGATGGTGTCTGCGGCTCTGTTGAAAATGTGGTGGGGGCATGGGTCCTTGGGGGCCCCGGAGTGTATGGACCTCATTGTTCTCAGCGTATCTTTGGTGGTGAGGGGGGGGGTCCAGGTGGTGATTGATGATTTGTTGATGTCGCGTTTTGGTAGAGGGGGTTCTGCGCGTAGGTTGTCCTTGCTGAAACTGTCATAGATGGTCCTGATTTTGTGGTGGAAGTAGGTGTCGAGTCAGTCACAGAGGTCCTGTGAGGGTGGGATGTCCGTTGATTCACTGTTGGGTTGGGCGAAATCCTTGATGATGCTGAAGAGTTCCTTGCTGTTGTGTGAGGAGATTCTGTCTTGCATAGCTTTTTTTTGGGTGTTTCTGATGAGTTGGTAGTGGCGCCTCTGAAGTTGCTATGGGCTTCTGTGGATTTGGTGTTTTTCCAGATTTTCTCTAGGCAACGACAAGTGCTCCTAGATTCTCAGAGATCTGGTGGGAACCAGCTGGCTTTCTTTGCGTGGGTGCTGCTGTTCTTTTTGAGGGGGCTGTGGTCTTGGCGCAGTCAGTGATCCATTTGTGGAAGGTGTGTTCTGCAGTGTTTGGGTCATCGTGTGCGATGGTCGGGGCGGCGAGGGCAGCGGTGAGCTGATAGATGGTTATTCTTGTCCAGTTTCTATGTGATGGTTGGTGTTGGGCTCTGATGATGGCGGCTGTGTTAAAGGTGAAATGGATGCATCAGTGGTCTATCAATGGGAGTTCTCTGGTGTGACTGAAGGTGGCGGAGGTTCCTGTTATGAAGATTGGATGGAGGGTGTGTCCTGCTGAGTGTGTTGGCTCTGTCACGATCTGTCGGAGTCCTATGTTGTGGAGGTTGTCTAGGAGGGATGCAGTGTTGAGGTCTTGTAGGTTTTCGAGGTGGAAGTCGAGGTCTCCCAGCAGGGTATAGTTGGTGGCTGCGATGGCTTGTGCGAAGATGCAGTCCATGTTGGAGTCGGCGAAGGGAGTACGTGGTCCGGGAGGGCAGTAGATGAGGGTTCCCCTGATGGTTGATGTCGGACTGGTATGTAGCTTGATGTGGAGGTGTTCCATTAGGCTTGTGGATTCTTCTGAGTTTTTGGAGTGTGTGTTCAGGCGGAGGTTGGACCTGTGGATGATGGCGATTCCCCCCTCAGGGCGGCTGGGGCAGTCTTTCTGGGTGATCTTGTATCCCTGGGGAATGGCGATGTCCGAGTCTGAGGTGGTGTTGATTCAGGTCTCGGTTAGGAACGCGACGTCTGGGGTGGGGCTGTCAAGGAGGTCCCAGATTTCTGTAGCGTGTTTGAGAGAGGGGATGTTGAAGAGAATGCACTTCAGAGTTTTCGGGGTTGGAGTGTTGTTGCGGGTGAGTTGTGCTGGGTCCAAGGTCTTGGTGGTGGTGTAAGTTTGGCGGCAGCGGAGGCAGCTGAAGGGACCATGGGTGTTGGCTGGTGATGCTTGCTTACAGTTGTTGTTGCATCCTCGGTTGAGTGCTGCTGATGTGTAGAGGCTGCGGGTGGCAGGGCCAGAGGTCTTGGCGCTGGTCACGGTCGGGCGCAGACAAGCTTGCCTTAGGTGTGCCAGCGGCACATCTGCTGCATGGGGGGAGAGGACAGCTGGAAGGCGGGAGCGGGAAACGGTGCGAAAAAAGGGGGCAGGGCTGCGGGGGTAGCAGTGGCGTGAGAGAGAATGAGAGGAGGGGCGGGGCCACAGGGGCAGCCATGACAGGGAGAGTGAGAGGGGGAAGAGAGAGAGAGATGCAAGAAAGAGAGGAGTGAGGAGGAAAACTAGGAAAAGATAGAGGAAAGCGAAAGGCACAAAAAAAAAACTAAAAAAATAAACAAGGAGAAAAGACACAGGGGGCAGCCTAGGAGAAGAGAAGAGCTCCCCCACTAGACACCAGGGATGAGGCGCAGGCAGAAACCTGCAGGTGAAGGAGGACCTCGAACCACTGGCCAAGGTCAGAGTTCAGGGACAGAAGGGCTTCACTTGCCGGTGGACCTACGTGGTGGCATAGCAGTTCACTGACCAGGTCAGTGAGGTTGGTCTTCCTACCGCCCAGTGGCGCCATTAAGTAGGGGGGGGTAAATGGTGTGAAAAAGGGGGGCGGGCCATGGGGGCAGCAGCAGTGGGGAGAGAGAGGAGGGTGTCTGGCCGCAAGGGCAGCAGTGGGGAGAGAGATTGAGGGGGGGGGAGAGAGAGATGCGGAAAAGAGAGGAGTAAGGAGAAAATGAGGAAAAGATAGGGGAAAGCGCAGAAAGCGAAAGGCACAAAAAACAGCACTCAAAAGAAAAAAACATGAGGAGAAAAGAGGCAGAGGGCAGCCCAGCAGAAGAGCGGAGCTCTCCCACTAGTCACCAGGGATGAGGCGCAGGCAGCAGCCTGCGGGTGGTGGAGGGCCTCGAACTACTGACTGAGGTCAGAGTTCAGGGACAGGAGGGCTTCACTTGCCGGTGGAGCTACGCTGTGGCAGAGCAGTTCACTGACTATTTGAGGAATCAATTGGATCAGACCCACTGAGAGGGTGGGATGGGGTGGTATTTTTTAATACATCACCTGGTAGGTATTAGTATTATCTGAATAGGTGTTGAGTTTTTTTGTAAGGAATGTACAAAAGTATTGCAAAGAATATCTGATACAGACTTCTAGCTGCAGATGCCTTACCTTAGAATTTTCAGAGGCGTCAGACTGGACCCATAAGATTTTTCTTGCGAAGTACCCCTGCACGCCAGTTGGTGGCATGGTCCAACTTTGTGTGCATTGTTTTCATCATCCGTGCCAGAAGTAAAATCTGCCGCACCTATATAGGCATCACCCAGGTGCGCTGATGTCTATTCTTTTCTTTCCACGCTGGTCAGCAATGATCAGGGAAAGAGCAACCCCTTCAGTCTCTTTCAAATTAGCTTTTTCAATGTTTTGCCAAAGCTTTTTTCAGGTTTACCTAGGGGTGTGGCAGGATGTCATCTAGGAAGACTGGCTTCAAGCAGTGCGGTGCATGTCAATGGCCGATGTCAGTCCTGCACCTTGTTTGCGTGTGGTGCCGTGAGTATTACCACAATCCGAAGTCGTGCTCCGACTGCCACAAAATGAACCCAAAGGCTTTTAGGGAGCACTCCCTCAAGCTCATGGTGGCCCGTCAAGCAACTCCACGCCGGTCGAGGTTCCGGTTAAGAGGAAGGTCCCAGGAGTGGTCACAGAGTCAGAGGTGGTCGCCCCAACCCAAATCTTATCGGCATTTGGGTAAGCCAAAACACAAGAAGTTGTTGTTGAAGCGTATTTCAACTTTTCAACATCCATAAAGACACAGGAGCTTCCGCATTCTAGGTCTCACTCTGCAGTTGAGCCTGTGCCTGGGCTGACTCTGTGCTTTCCCAAGGTTCAGAGATTCAGAGTGACCTTCACCCGACTAAAGGAGTTTTATGATGCCATGCACACCACACCACTCCAGCATACCTGTGGGGTCGACAGGGGCCCCTGCTGGTTCTTTGCCTGTGGCTCTGGCCCCGATGCCCTTGGGGCCCCAAGGATCCACATCCAAATCCTGACTGATGCCAGAAGTGGCACCTAGACTTTCTCCAGCGACAGTCCAGATGTGAAGCTCCCAGAGGCGCCGGTGCCCACCTGCGGTGCCATCAGGAGCCTTGCCTCTCAGATCATATCCTGAGTTCCATTCCTATGGGTTTGGTCTAAGAGCAAAATGGGGGGGGGGAGCACTGGACCCTTTAGAAGTCGAGGCTTATGATTGACATGGACTGGTGTGAGGAACTGGGTAAAGCTAGTGGTCTAGATACTTCCCCAGATGCTAGCATCCTTTCTCCCACTACCCTGGCTATGGAAGAGGGAGCGTCTTTTGCAGTGGTCGTACTGAGGGTTGCGGAGGACTTCGACCTTCTGTTGCCCTTGGTAATGGTCAAGACTAATGTCTTGACAGAGGTGTTTCAGCTGGGACTCTCCCATCCCAACCTTTCCCCCCTTTTATTGAAGCCCTCACAGATGTCCTTTTGGATACCTGGTCCAAGCCCAACACAGGGTCTCCTATGAACAGGACAATCACCCGTTGTCACTGCCCTATTCTCTGCAACCTAAGTTTCCTCACGCAACACCTCACCCCTGAGAATTTTGTGGTCCAGGCTTCAACCTTACATGTCAACCCTGGCACGTCCCTACAGCTCCTCTGGATAGGAGAGGCTGGAGACACTTAGGAGTAAGATGTTTTCTTCCACCAGCTTCCCATTTTGGTCTGTGAACACCGTATGCCTTTTGGGCTGCTACTCCCAAGCTCTGCAGGATACGGTTGTGCAAGTGCTGCCCATGGTCCTGGAGGAGGCCCAGCCCGTGCTCTCCCAAACAGTAGCAGACAGGAGATATGCAGCAAAGTTCACTATTCTATGTGGACTTGGCACAACCTACTCGCTACGCAGATAGGTTTAGTCAATGTTGGCCCTTAGGCACCATGCCTGACTACGTACTACTGGCTTTGTGGGGGGAGGTCATGTCTTCCTTGATGGACATGCCCTTTGATGGCTCCTGTCTATGCAGGAGACAAAGTGACTTGACACTTGAGAGATTTAAGGACGCTCTGGCTATGGCCCAGTCCTTGGAGTAATCTTCCGACCACGCCATCCCCAGCCCACTCTATGCCCATTTCGTGGTTACAGAGGGGTCTACCAACCTTGCCAGTTCCCACCCAGCCACCATACCACACATGCTTCCCAACCCCTGTGTGGCTGAGGGTGCTGTATCCAAAAGCCACGTGGATCAGACAGCCACAGGTCAGTTCACCATCCCTCCGCAGCCTCCAAGCCCTCCTAAGCTGCCCTTACACCATCATGGGCACCAAAATGGTGGTAATATCCATCATCACCTACCCCACTGGCAGTCCATAACATCAGACAGGAGTGATAATAGATAGTGTGAACACTTGACATCACAGGTTTTTCTTAAAAATCTACTTATGGTACCATAAACTCTTTCCTGTGGATGGAACAGACAAGCTTGTAATCTAATTAGTTTAGCTGCTGTCTGGAACATTTTGGGGTTGTGAGAAAATGCCTTCCTTGGCATGGTTACCCCCTAACCTTTTGCCTTTTGTTGATACCAGTTATGATTGAAAGTGTGTTGAGACCCTGCTAACCAGGCCTCAGCACCAGTGTTCTTTCCCTAAACTGTACCATTGTTCCCACAATTGGCACAGCCCTCGCACACAGATACGTCCCTTGTAAATGGTACCCCCGGTACCAAGGGCCCTGTGGCCAGGGAGGTCTCTAAGGACTGCAGCATGTCTTATGCTACCCTGGGGCCCCTCACTCAACACATGCACATTGCCTCACAGCTTGCGTGTGCTGTTGGAGAGAAAATGGCTAAGTCGACAAGGCACTCCCCTCAGAGTGCCATGGCCACCTCTCACTGCCTGTGGCATAGGTAAGTCACCCCTCTAGCAGGCCTTACAGCCCTATGGCAGGGAGCACTATACCACAGGTGAGGGCATAAGTGCATGAGAACTATGCCCCTAGAGTGTCTAAGCAAAACCTTAGACATTGTAAGTGCAGGGTAGCCATAAAGAGTATATGGTCTCGGAGTCTGTCAATTACGAACTCCACAGTTCCATAATGGCTACACTGAAATCTGAGAAGTTTGGTATCAAACTTCTCAGCACAATAAATGCACACTGATGCCAGTGTGGGATTTATTGTAAAATACGCCAAGAGGGCATCTTAGAAATGCCCCCTCAATACCAGTCCGACTCCTAGTGCTGGGCTGACAAGTTTCTGCCAGCCTGCCACAACCAGATGAGTTTCTGGCCACATGGGGTGAGTGCCTTTGTCACTCTGTGGCCAGGAACAAAGCCTGTACTGGGTGGAGGTGCTTTTCACCTCCCCCTGCAGGGACTGTAACACCTGGTAGTGAGCCTCAAAGGCTCATGCCTTTTGTTACAGCACCCCAGGGCATCCCAGCTTGTGGAGATGTCCACCCCTTCGGCCACTGCCCCCACTTTTGGCGGCAAGGCTGGAGGAGATAATGAGGAGACCAAGTAGGAGTCACCCACCAGTCAAGACAACCCCTAAGGTGTCCTGAGCTGAGGTGACCCCTGCCTTTAGAAATCCTCCATCTTGAGTTTGGAGGATTTCCCCAATGAGAATAGGGAAGTCTGCCCCCCCTCCCCTCAGGGAGTCGGCACAAGGAGGTTGTAGCCACCCACAAGGACAGTAGCCATTGGCTACTGACCCTCTGACCTAAACACACCCCTAAATTTAGGATTTATGGGCGTCCCTGAACCCAGGAAATCAGATTCCTGCAACCTACAACAAGAAGGACTGCTGACCTGAAAGCCCCGCAGAGATGACTGAGACAACAACTGACTTGTCCCCAGCCCTACCGGCCTACCTCCAGACTCAAAGAACCTACATGGCGACACATCCGACAGGGACCAGCGACCTCTGGGGACTCAGAGGACTGCCCTGAACATGAAGGACCAAGAAACTCCTGAGAACAGCGGCACTGTTAAAAAATTGCAACAACTTTGCAACTTTAAAGCAACTTTCAAAGAACTCTCTCTTCCCACTGGAAGCGTGAGACTTCACACTCTGCACCCGACACCCCCGGCTCGAGTTCAAGAGAACAAACACCGCAGAGAGGACTCCCAGGCGACTAAGACGATGTGGGTACCCTGAGTTGACCCCCCGCATCCCAACAGTGACACCTGCAGAGAGGATCTAGAGGCTCCCCTGACCGCGACTGCCTGGCAACAAGGAACCTGACGCCTGGACCAAGCACTGCACCCGCAGCCCCCAGGACCAAGAGGAACCACCTTCCAGTGCAGGAGTGACCAGCAGGTGGCCCTCTTCCTAGCCCACTCGGTGGCTGGCCCGAGAAGCCCCCCTGTGCCCTGCCTGCATCACCTAAGTGACCCCTAGGTCCCTCTATTGCTTTCAATAGCAAACCCGATGCCTACTTTGTCCACTGCACCCGGCCACCCCTGTGCCACTGAAGGTGTGTTTTGTGGGCTTGTGTGTCCCCTCACCGGTGCTCTACAAACTCCCCCCTCCCCTGGTCTGCTCCCCGAGGACGCAGGACCTGTAAGCAGACTAGGACTGGAGCACCCCTGTTCTTCATAGGCGCCTATGTGTTTTGAGCCCTCCTTTGACCTCTGCACCTGACCAGCCCTGTATTGCTGGTGCGTGACTTTGGGGTTGCCTGTGTAAGTGCTTTACTTACCTGAGAAACTTAACCAAACTTACCTCCCCTAGGAACTGTTGATTTTTGCAGTGTCCACTTTTAAAATAGCTTATTGCCATTTTAACCAAAACTGTGTGTACTACGGTTTTAAATCAAAGTTCTATACTCACCTGTGTGAAGTACCTTGCATTTTATGTACTTACCTCAAATCCTGAATCTTGTGGTTAAAAAATAAATTACGAAAATATATTTTTCAATATAAAAACTATTCGCCTGGAGTTAAGTCTTTGAGTGTGTGTTCCTCATTTATTGCCTGTGTGTGTACAACAAATGCTTAACAATACCCTCTGATAAGCCTACTGCTCGACTACACTACCAAAAAAAAGAGCATTAGTATTATCTAATTTTGCCACTATCAACCTCTAAGGGAAACACTTGGAATCTGTGCACACCATCTCTCACTTTGAGATAGTATATACAGAGCCAGCTTCCTACGGGGTGATTTGTCAAACATGGGCCATGACAAAAAGGGATCCCAAAACACTTTTTGCAGTTGGTCCAAAAGGGCTACTTCCTCCCTTTCCTGACTACTCCTCCACCTATGGCACCATCTCAAGACAGGCTGACAGAGGATCATCTTTCTCTTCTCCACAAGAAAGTTGAAGCTGTGTTGGCCAAGGGTACCATAGAGTGGGTCCCAGCGCCAAAAGTAGCTTGTGGTTACTATTTCCACTACTTTCTGGTGCCAAAGAAGGACAGAGGACTTCGTCCTATCCTAGACCTGCAGCCCCTCAGCTATTTCCTGAAGAAGGTGAAGTTCAAAATGCTTTCCTTGGCTCAGGTTTTGTCTGCCCTGGCTCCAGGAGACAGGATGGTAGCATTGAACTTGCAGGACACATATTTTCATTTTCCTGTCCTGCTCGCCCACAGACATTACCTATGGTTATGGTCGGCCACAAGCATTTTCAGTTTGCTGTGCTTCCTTTTGGCCTGACCTTCGCCTCTCTGGTGTTCACCAAGGTGATGGTGGTGGTTGCAGCTCATCTGCAGGGATCAGGGGTGTCAGTCTTCCCCTAAGTCAACAGCTGGATGTTGAAGGCGGGCTTGCCCCAGGCTGTCCCCTATCAGTTCCAGACTACGGTGAACCTCCTTCATTTGCTGGAGTTCACACTTACCGAGCTGCGAGTCCAAGATATTCAGGCTATGATACTGATGTTGCAGCCTCTATCCTTGATTTCGGTGAGACAGACTCTGAGGCTGCTGGGACTTATGCTCTCCTGCAATCCTGCTGGTGACAAATGCACATTGGCACTGTGGCTCTGCAATGGGACAAGAAGTTCAAATATGCTCATCATCATCAGGGGAAACATTCAGACATGATTCAGATCAAGGAGGGAACTGAGAAAGATTTGCATTCGTGGTAGACAAGCAGCGGTTGGGTCAGTGGCAGACACCTTTCTCTTCCCCCACCAGATCTCACAGGGGTGACAGATGTCACATGGCGGGAACATCAGGGCATTTCCCTAGTGGTTCAACACCTGGCAGATTCTATTACCACCAGGGCGGACAAACTCAGCACCAGAGGCTTGGTGGATCACTCTGTCTGGAGTGATGGTGCAAGGTCCCTCAATGGTGGGGAAAGCCTTGATTAGATCTGTTTGTCTCCGCCGAGAATGCACAATGTTAGCAGTTTTGCATGCTGTAGTTCCAAGGTGGCTCTCACTCTGCGACACTTCATCTAGAGTGGATCTCAAGTCTCCTGTAGGCCTTTCCACCCATACCACTCCTGCCCAGAGTTTTTAAGAAGATCAAGAACAACCAGGCCCAATTCATCCTTGTGGCTCCGGATTGGACACAACGAATCTGGTACCCTGAGCCACTGAGCATGGCAATGGATCTTCCAATCAGACGGCCCCTTCGAGAGGACTTTCTGTCACACCAAACCTGTCCAGTCTCTGCCTTCCTGCATGGAGATTGAGTGGGTCAGTTGACAGTCTTTGTTCGTCCTCTTGAAGGCAGCCAGGCTCTCCTCCATGAAGACGGTACACACCTGCCGTTGGAAGAAATTTGTGGTTTAGTGTTCTGACAGAAATGTGATCCCCTTTCTAACTTTCTTCTAATCACTCTCTCTCTTTGCCCAGCGGGGCTCTGCTCTGGGCACTCTTAAAGATTATCTTTCTGCTAACTCTGCATTCCGTTTAGTTGAGCTTTTTCCCCCTTCTCCTTTTATCATGCCTCAGTGTGACTTGAACCTAGTGCTTACGTTCTTAATGTGCTCTCCCTTTGGCCACTTCACAACTGTCCCCTGTGGTTTCTCACCATCAAAACAGCATTCCTCGTGACTATAACATCTGCCCGATGAGTTCCATGCCTTATCATTTAAGCCACCCTGTTTATTCTGACAGTGGTGCTTCACATGCGGACTTCCTTTCTTCCGAAGGTGGTCACGTTCTGTCATATAGATCAATCCATCACCTTGCCTACTTTCTACGCTCCCCCTCACCCTCCCAAGGATAAAGTGTCTCCATCGTCTGGACCACAAACTAGCTTTGCCATTCAACCTTGACCGCCCGCAGGATTTCTGGGTGGATGATAAACTCTTCGTGAGGTATGTCAGAGCTAAAAAGGGTTGTGTTGTGCAGGAAAGGACCACCTTCAGATGGGTTGTGTGCGGCATTAAAATCTGCTACGCATTGGCCTGGGCATATTCTAGGCCCATCTGAACAGACTACAGTGGGTCTAGAATTTGGCAGTTCGATCATTGTCGAAGCTCTCTTGGTGGTCCTCTATGATACCTGTGCTGACGGAAATGACACTGGATTCCGAAAAGACATAGACTCCTGTAGAAAACTGGCCCTTGTTGCAGTTACCACCCCCCCCCCCCCCACACACACACACACACGTTTTGCCTGATATTGTTGCTGACTTGACTGAGTGTGTGCTGGGACCCTGCTAACCAGGCCCCAGCACCAGTGTTCTTTTCCTAAAACCGTACCATTGTTTCCTCAATTGGCACACCTTTGGCACACAGATAAGTCCCTTGTAAAAGGTGCCGGTTGTACCAAGGGCCCTGTGGCCAGGGAGGGTTCCTATGGGCTGCAACATGTGTTGTGCCACCATAAGGGACCCCTCACCAAACACAGACACAGGGTCAATGCAGATTGTTTGTGTTGGGGGGGAGAAAAAGGCAAAGTTGACATGGCATCCCTCCCACAGTGCCATGCCTACAAAACATTGCCTGTGGCATAGGTAAGTCACCCCTCTATCAGTCCTTGCAGCCCTAAGGCAGGGTGCACTATACTACAGGTGAGGGCATAGCTGCCCGAGCAACATGTCTCCTGTCACAGTGTCTAAGTCCATTCTTAGGCATTGTAAGTGCAGTGTGGCCATATTAAGTCTATGGTCTGGGAGTATGTCATTACGAACTCCACAGCTCCATAATAGCCTCACTGAATACTGGGATGTCGTGTATCAAACGTCTAAGTACAATAAACCCACACTGATGCCAGTGTTGGAATTATTTTAAAAAGCTCACAGAGGGCATCTTAGATATGCCACCTGTATTTTACCCAATCCTCTAGTGTAGGGCTGACTGGACTGTGCCAGTGTGCCACTAGCAGACACGTTTCTGACCCCATGGGGTGAGGTCTTTTGTGCTCTCTGAGGCCAGAAACAAAGCCTGCTCTGGGTGGAAATGCTTCACACCTCCCTCCGGCATGAACTGTAACACCTGGCGGTGAGCCTCAAAGGCTCAGACCTCCTGTTAAAGTGCCCCAGGGCACTCCAGCTAGTGGCCATTGGCTACTGCCCTCTGACCCCTGTAACACCCCTAAATCCAGGATTCCTAGTGCCCACCCTGGGCTGACCTCTCCTGCCCCTCAGGATGACGCCTGCAGTGTGAACCCAGAGGACACCCCCCCCCCGATTGCAAAAGCTCTGGTCCAAGATATCTGACGCCAAAAGATACACTGCACCCACAGCTCCCAGGCCTTGGCGAACCTGACTACTGGAGCAGCAACATTCAGCAGGTGGCCCTCCTACTTGACCACCCTGTGGTTTTCCCGAACTGACCCCCTGGACCCAGCCTGCAGCATCTAAGTGACCCCTGGGGCCCCCTCATAGGAATGCTGCACCTGTACCACTGTGGGTGTGTGTTTGGTGCCTACTTGTGCCCCCCCCCCCCAAAAAAAAGTGCTCCTCAAAACCCCCCAGGTCTGCCCTCTGAAGATGTGGGTACTTACCTGCAAGCAGATCTGAAACAGTGTCCCCAGTCTTCATGGAGTCCATGCAAAATTTTCCTCAACTTTGACCCGGTCGGTCCCGTGTTGCTGGTGGTGGGTGTTTGGGGTTAACTTGAACACCAACCTGTGGACTTCCTAACCCCTGGAGACTGGACCTGTAAGTCAAGTACTTACCTGTACATCATACTAACTTTTCTTCCCCCCAGAAACTGTTTCTGACAATTGAACTATCAACTTTTAAAACACATTATTGCCATTTATTCTTAAACTATACAACTTAGCAATTGCAAGCAGTCATATTGATTCATATGTGAAATATGTATTTATTAATGTACTTACCTGAACTTGAATCTTGTGGTTCTAGAAATAAATTAAGACAATATATTTTTGCTATATAAAAACCATTGGTCTGGAGTTAAGTCATTGAGTGTGTGCTTCTTTTGCCTGTGTGTGTACAACAAATGCTTTGCACTACTATCTGCTCGACCACACTACCACAAAAGAACATTAATATTATCTACTTTTAGCCTCTGTTTAGCCTCTGGGGAACCCCTGGACTCTGTGCACACTATATCTCCTTTTGATATAGTAAGAAGAGCCAGATTCATACAGCTCCTTTTTAAAGCACTCTGCCATTGCTTTAAGGCTGTTTCCTCCAAGGTCATAATTACTTTCAGCTGCAGGTGAAACCCTGTGTGTCCACTAGAAACTTGATGTTAGCTGAAGCCAAATGGACCATCATCCCAAAATTCAACAGGGCCAGAGCAGAAGGCAGTTCTTTTGGCATCCTTGCACCTAAAGCCTGGAATACCCTGGCAGAAACTTCTCTCCTTCTATCAAATGAATCTCACCCCCATTCCTCCACCATCTGTCTCACACTCATTCCTCCACCAAAATGGCAGTGCTCAAGAAGAATTAATCAGCAGTCACATACTGAAAGATTAGTATAGAATTTGTACAGGAAGTCCTGGCTCCATCCCTCCACACTTCAGCGTCCTGAGCTATACCCTCCAGCTCAGTATTGCAGGTAATAAACTTCCACTGCCTAGGGGAGCTGTATGACAACTTCCGTTCTGTGCCATATCAAACTTGGGGCAATGCAGAACGGATCCCACCGGCTTCAGCATTAATTCACTTGCAAAAAACATGAAGTCCTGCTATCAAAAATGGCCTGTCCAATACTATTGATAAAAAACAGAAATCTGCCATCACTAAACCCTCAGAGTCTGGATTGTTATTCCTTTGATAATAATAGAGAAGAAGTGGAGTTGTAAGAGATGTTAGTCTGAGGTGGCTAGGAGTTTCTAGTTCCCAGTTTTCTCTGGCAACCCAGCCAAGTCACGAGGACAAGACAGTTTTCGAGCAGGGTTCATGAGACGTCCATCAGGCACTTAATGCCCATGAGACTCAAGGGGCTTCAGACGTCCTTTACCCCGTCATGTTCCATGACCTGGGCTGAAGCTTTGTGGATGTTTGTCTCAGGGAAAGCCTGGGAGAAGTACAGGTGGACTGCATCTGAATAAACCTTTTTCTTTTTTCAACAGTTTATCTTGCTGTTTGCAGAGTTTTCAAAGGAGGCGGTTGGTGGGGGAATGAGAGACTCACAATATTCAGGGCAAAAACCCGACAGTAACGGTTCTAATTGCGAAAGTCAGTGTGCTTTACTGGTCACCCTTTCTTTTAAAGGGAGACAATGCTTGCCCTTTGATGCTGGTATGTGAGACCACTTGTGCATTTTAAAGGCAATCTCTGTCATCTTCCTGTGCTTCCAGGCAAACAAGGCAGAAATACCAAATTGGCATGATTTCAAATTGCATTTATAAAGTGCTTACAACTCATGCAAGCAGATAAGTGCTAAATAAATGCTAAAAAGGGAAGAAAGAGTTTTTCTTTGCTTAAATGCAGTGACCATCCAGCAGTCCAGACTTTTCTGTCTATATCAAGTGGGAATTTGTGGTTTTGGTGCTAAAAGTGCCAAGTACTGACTTAAATACAAGAGCATGCAAAATTATGTTGACACAATAGGGGTGGGGTGGACCGAGATAGTGGGTAGCAGTCCCAATCCTCTGGGTAAAATATTCCTGGCGCCTATCGTTTTTTATTTGTGCAGTTTTATATAGAACAAAAGCATCAGGGTGCATTACATGAGCACTAGATTACAATACACAAAATCATATTTTTTTAGGCCCAGGGTGATCAAGTGATTTCCCCAAGATCACAGAATGTTGAGTTGATGCTAGGATTCCAACCTTGTTATCCAGTTCCAAAGTTGTCAGCTAAGGCTGCTAGGCTGCACCTTGTCAGTTAATATGGGCATCAGTGTTGGCTTGTGGTCTTTGAAAGTGCTGAGGCATAACACTGCCCAGGAGTTTACCCCATTTTCAAATTTTGCCTCACTCATACCTGCACCCAGATTAACAATCATTTTGTGCTAGGTTTGCATCACAAAAGTGATGCAAAGCTGTGAATTTTTTTTCTTTTTTGCTTTCCATTGCCAAACCTGTTTTGTACTGAAATGTTTCCTGAAAGTAATGCAAAGCATTGCAAATTGCCGTTTTGTATTACTCTGCATTAAGGGGGCACTCCATAGGTCATACACGGGCATTTCCATACAACCACCTATGGTTTTTACATTAAACCTAAACAGCGTTTTGCATTAAAAAAAAATGCCACTTACAAGCAGGCGTTAAAAAAGAACTGCTTTTATTTTTCCTAACGTTTCCCACTTTGCATGCGTACTTGACTGTACAGCACAAATCCAAAGTAGTAAACGTTTTAAAGTTTGTCGAAACATTGTATTTTGTACTGGTATGGCACCCTTCCAGTACAAAACCTAGGCAAGACTCACGCAGACACCTTTGCACTGTGGTGCAAAGGTGCCTACATGGTTCTAGACAGCATGGTTCTGTGCCAGCACTAGGGAGAGAAAAGGGTGGTGCCTTATCTGTGTAGATATTTCCTGCTCTCTCCATCTCACACAACACCGCACCTCTGGGTGTTGTGCTGTGTTGTCTGAAAGTTTGGGTAATCATGGACCTTAGTCTCTTTTCCCTCACTCAGGCTAACTCACATTCTCTCACTTGCTGATTCTCACTATCACTCACTGATACTCACAAACAAACATACTCATTCTCACTTACTAGCACACTTACACACACTCACTAACTTTGGGTTCAGGTGCAACCACGCCATTGATAGCTACACCCACAATTCACTTCCACTCCCTCTCACAACCTCCAATCAATAACACATTCTGACACACTCGTACTCCTTCACTCACTCCCTGTACTCACTTTCACTTAGTCATTCACATTCACATTCCCTAACTCTGATTCTCACTTTCACTTGCATTGACAAACACACACACTTTCACTCAATCCCATGCACTCTCAATCACTCACAAACGCATACACAAACGCATAGAGAAATACAATTTTTGTTTTACTTACCTGGATCCATGGCAGCAGCAAAGCAGGAATCTGGTGCTGGGTGTAGGAACCAGCAGGAGCGTGATTGCCAACGAGGAGTCGGATGGAGCAGTAAGGGGAAGACCCCCAAGTACCTCTCCCAGCTTCTTGATAAGCAGGGCCACTGGAATTATGCATCAGGGAAGGGCCAAATTATGCAGCAGTGGTCACTAAACTATGTATCAAGAAAAGGCAAAATATACAGTGTATTGGAGCACATTTTGTGATAGTATCATTTCATTATTTTCTCATTTTTACACTTGTTAACACTTTCTGGGCATAGATTGCAACTTGCTGGTATCAATTTAACACCTAAATATAGCAGAACGGTAACCAGTCAAACTTTACAAAGGGACTGCCTCTACACAGCAGCATATGTCTCTGTGTTTTAGTAATTGTTTACCAGTTTGAGGCAGAGACATATTTTTGTTAAAATCTGGTGATAATGCAGCAGATGAATTATGTGGCAAAACAATAATGGATGCGGAAACACTTTGCAGCTGCACAATTGTATATTTCCCTGTTGACAGGATTGGAAGCACAGGCCTATAAAAAAAACGGAGATAGTACTCTGTATCATGCCCCTGCTGCACATTGTGGCTTTTCATTGGCTTCAGGGATGCACTGGGTGCATCCCATTTGAACAGATATACTGTGTTGCCTGAGGCATGTGCAATATGCTTGGTAAATAAAATGGATTGCACTTGTATTAAGGGATCAAAGTTGAACTATGCCTCTCAGACATTTCACAGTCCACCTCCCAGAAGGTACTTGTGTGCCTCTTCCCCTTTTTGTTTGATGGACAAATAGATAATGGACTGAAGAAGTGGATCAGAATGCTGGTGTGGATAAGAGAGCTCCTGGCACTTCTCCCACCAAAGCTTTCTGCCACAGCAGCATTGTGTTCCCAGACTACTCTGCCTTCATGTGTTCTACCTTTTGATCATTCTTACTACCTCTGCCAGTGGCACCTAGTGGTTGAAAAACCTTGAGCCAAAGAGAGAATGGCGCCTGCTCCAAATCCAAGACATATTCACATTTCAAAGGATCCAAATCTGTAAGTGTAACCCCCATGGGTTAACACACCTACTTCAGAGACATGGTCTATACGACTCCCCTTTTTTCAGAGTCCATCTGTTTTATAGCTCAAAGTTCAGAGACAAGAGTTCAGATTTTGTGTATTCTTTAACTTCGCTTTTCTGCTCAGGTCCACTCTTTCCTGCATATGTGCTAAAATGCAGTTTAACTTCTATTGTAATGCCCATATGTAGTCACCTGGACCTCAGCAGTGTTCATCCAGCCCTACATCCCTCTTGTCAATCTACATGTTGACCATTCTGCATCTACTGACAGGGAGCCATTTGAAGATTACATTGAGCATTTTGAGGGTGTGGAAGGTGGAGGCAGTGACTACGTTGACCACGGCAAACTTTACAGCATATTTCACCCATCTCTTTTGCTCCCTTCATAAAAATCTGCCTTTCACTGTATCAGTGGGTAGTGCTGTTTGTAGTGGTGCTAATAGCATTCCCCAAAGCAAATAAAACACTGGATTGGGGGAGAAGGTGTTACTCCTAAGTGCCAGATTCACTTGCCAACTATGTTTTAGAATTGTAAAAGGTGGGATAGTCAATTTTGATATTGTTTCATAAGGAACATCAAACACAAACCCTTCACATACTGAAGTAATTTGGCATTTTATTCTTCCTTCCCTGGTGTGGTTGAAGCAGGCAACCCCCAAGGTGGGTGGATGGAGGAGAAAAGCGCAAAGCTTGTGAGGGCAGGTCAGCTTCGCAGGTGCAATAAAAGTGATTTCTTACAGAAGCCTCTGTTATTGCATGTGTTCTACCTGTTAATGTATGGCTTGGTGGCACCCCAAACAAAGGGAAGGACTCCAATCATGGTGCCCTCAAATCATGGTCTCCTCTGTGGACAAAAACTCTGAATACCCCCCTATTCTGTTAGGTGTACCTTTCATCTGCCTGCAAGAGAGCACCAGGCATCTGTTCAGGTGAATGAACATGATCTCTGAACTGCCTGAGGCCGCAGGTTTTGTGCACCAGCGGAAGCAACAGAAGCCCTTTAAGAGTTGTGAAGCAGGTTTATTGGCATGCACACACTTTCCCACAAGCACTGGGTCTACTCACAGGTCTCCTTCTTGCTATATCAATAGAATCCTGCAGGAGTGTCTTATGCTGGTGATGCTTACCATAACAAATCTTTTTAATTTGTACATGTCTTCAGCTTCCTTCACTAATATGGCTGCAAACACTATTTCCCATGATTAATTTCTGTTGCAGCAAGCACACATTTACATCTGTGCATCTTTGTCTAGCCTTTCATTTGGAGAGAAAGAAACAGTGACTGAGTGCAAGGTTGGCTTATGTGTGTATTTTTGTAAGAAAATTAATCTATAGCTAACAAAATGGGAACTGGTTGTGTAGTTGTAATCACAACAAGCCCACAGTTCTAACACCGCAGTGTTTAGCTATTTTAAAGAAGTATTGCATGGTCAAAAACTGAATAAAGATGAAATCAATCCTTTGAACACTACCTTGTATGACCGAAAATACCACGTTTAAAAGATACTGATGGCTACAATGGAGATTGAGAAATCATTACATCTTCGAGTAAACAAGCGTATATTCCATATTTTGGTACTTTTATTGCACAGAAACAGAGGTATTAAGCCCATATATTATGAAGGAACCATGAAATATGAAATATTGGTCACCACTGTGCAAAGTTTTTACATTGTTCAGGATACTAGAATTTTGCAGCTTGGGGACCAAGGTATTCAAAATTATGCAACAAATGATGCAGCACTTTGGATGTATTATTTTCATCTGTATGAGCTGGAAACAACAATTTTGTTGAAATCTGCATATTTTGGAAATTATGAAGCAAATTCAGTAAATACATAATTATGCTGTAAACTTGACAGCCACAGGTGTACATAAATCCACTGATCTCACCATTGCCTACAGGTTTATCAAGAACTTACTTGTGACAGGTAACCAAAACCATAACATTTGAATTCCAGTTAATGCCCATTGTTATTTGCACTTTGAATAAAACAGCTTGTAATAATATAAATAATGCATAATGGGTTCCTTGTCATCTCAGTCTTCTGGTGACATTTACAAAGTACAAGGCCAAAGGCATCACCAGAACTCCTCAGTGGTAATATTTGACCAGATTACACAGTTACCCATTATACATGTGGTTCATGTACTTAACTTTAAACCCTTGTGTATATGCAAATAGATAAACCTCAATCTTAGACAAAAGATCAATCATGAAGGCGCTACCCATATATAAAATATAAATGCCAAAATAATTTGCATTCTATTCACTCCCTAGACCGCATGAGGAATGTGGCCTAATGGCTATGTTGAAACATCAACAGAACGTGAGTGTTCACACACAGTGGTAAAACTGAATGTTTGAAGCTTTTTTGAAAGTTCTAGTACATCAACTAAGGAAGGAGATGTAGTGTAGTGGCTATCTAGCAATATGAGGACCTTGATTTGAATTCAGCTTGGCACTGACTGAATATTGTGCAGTTGTGGAAAATCACTTAATCACATGTGAGAAACTAGTGTAAATATGTGCAACAAAAGATACAAGCCACCATTTGATGGATAGAATATTGCATCATTTTACCTCACCTCCCATATTGGACTACTCTGTTGGTCTTGAGCAAGGTCCATGCTATGGCAATACCAACAAGTGCATGCTTCTACGTTGTGAACAGGTATCTGGCTTATTATTCTGTGGATACCTGTAGGAAGTTGGCTCTGTATGTGCTATTTCAAAGTAAGGAATAGCATGCACAGAGTCCAAGGGTTCCCCTTAGAGGTAAAATAGTGGTAAAAAGAGATAATACTAATGCTCTATTTTGTGGTAGTGTGGTCGAGCAGTAGGCTTATCCAAGGAGTAGTGTTAAGCATTTGTTGTACATACACATAGACAATAAATGAGGTACACACACTCAGAGACAAATCCAGCCAATAGGTTTTGTTATAGAAAAATATCTTTTCTTAGTTTATTTTAAGAACCACAGGTTCAAATTTTACATGTAATAGCTCTTTTGAAAGGTATTGCAGGTAAGTACTCTAGGAACTTTGAATCATTACTTTAGCATGTATACTTTTCACATAAAACACAATAAGCTGTTTTAAAAGTGGACACAGTGCAATTTTCACAGTTCCTGGGGGAGGTAAGTTATTGTTAGTTTCAACAGGTAAGTAAGGCACTTACAGGTTTCAGTTTTTGGTCCAAGGTAGCCCACCGTTGGGGGTTCAGAGCAACCCCAAAGTTATCACACCAGCAGCTCAGGGCCGGTCAGGTGCAAAGGTCAAAGAGGTGCCCAAAACACACAGGCTATAATGGAGAGAAGGGGGTGCCCCGGTTCCAGTCTGCCAGCAGGTAAGTACCCGCGTCTTCGGAGGGCAGACCAGGGGGGTTTTGTAGGGCACCGGGGGGGACACAAGATAGCACAGAAAGTACACCCTCAGCAGCGCGGGGGCGGCCGGGTGCAGTGTGCAAACAAGCGTCGGGTTTCCTTCAGTTTTCAATGGGAGACCAAGGGGTCTCTTCAGCGATGCAGGCAGGCAAGGGGGGGCTCCTCGGGGTAGCCACCACCTGGGCAAGGGAGAGGGCCTCCTGGGGGTCACTCCTGCACAGAAGTTCCGTTTCTTTAGGGGCTGGGGGCTGCGGGTGCAGGGTCTTTTCCAGCTGTCGGGAAATGGAGTTCAGACAGTCGCGGTCAGGGGGAGCCTGGGGATTCCCTCTGCAGGCGTCGCTGTGGGGGCTCAGGGGGGACAACTTTGGTTACTCACAGTCGTAGAGTCGCCGGAGGGTCCTCCCTGAGTTGGTTTTTCTCCACCAGTCGAGTCGGGGTCGCCGGGTGCAGTGTTGCAAGTCTCGCGCTTCTTGCGGGGAGTTGCAGGGGTCTTTAAATCTGCTCCTTGTAACAAAGTTGCAGTTCTTTTGGAGCAGTGCCGCTGTCCTCGGGAGTTTCTTGTCTTTTTCGAAGCAGGGCAGTCCTCAGAGGATTTAGAGGTCGCTGGTCCCTTGGAAAGCGTCGCTGGAGCAGGTTCTTTGGAAGGCAGGAGACAGGCCGGTAAGTCTGGGGCCAAGGCAGTTCGTGTCTTCTGGTCTTCCTCTGCAGGGGTTTGTCAGCTCGGCAGTCCTTCTTCTTGTAGTTGCAGGAATCTAAATCTTTAGGTTCAGGGAAGCCCTTAAATACTAAATTTAAGGGCGTGTTTAGGTCTGGGGGGTTAGTAGCCAATGGCTACTAGCCCTGAGGGTGGGTACACCCTCTTTGTGCCTCCTCCCAAGGGGAGGGGGTCACATCCCTAATCCTATTGGGGAATCCTCCATCTGCAAGATGGAGGATTTCTAAAAGTTAGAGTCACTTCAGCTCAGGACACCTTAGGGGCTGTCCTGACTGGCCAGTGACTCCTCCTTGTTTTTCTCATTATTTTCTCCGGCCTTGCCGCCAAAAGTGGGGGCCGGAGGGGGCGGGCAACTCCACTAGCTGGAGTGTCCTGCGGTGCTGGCACAAAGGGGTGAGCCTTTGAGGCTCACCGCCAGGTGTGACAGCTCCTGCCTGGGGGAGGTGTTAGCATCTCCACCCAGTGCAGGCTTTGTTACTGGCCTCAGAGTGACAAAGGCACTCTCCCCATGGGGCCAGCAACATGTCTCGGTTGTGGCAGGCTGCTGGAACCAGTCAGCCTACACTGAACAATTGGGTAAAATACAGGGGGCATCTCTAAGATGCCCTCTGTGTGCATTTTTTAATAAATCCAACACTGGCATCAGTGTGGGTTTATTATTCTGAGAAGTTTGGTACTAAACTTCCCAGTATTCAGTGTAGCCATTATGGAGCTGTGGAGTTCGTTTTTGACAGACTCCCAGACCATATATTCTTATGGCTACCCTGCACTTACAATGTCTAAGGTTTTGCTTAGACACTGTAGGGGCATAGTGCTCATGCACCTATGCCCTCACCTGTGGTATAGTGCACCCTGCCTTAGGGCTGTAAGGCCTGCTAGAGGGGTGACTTACCTATGCCACAGGCAGTGTGAGGTTGGCATGGTACCCTGAGGGGGGTGCCATGTCGACTTACTCGTTTTGGTCCTCACCAGCACATACAAGCTGGCAAGCAGTGTGTCTGTGCTGAGTGAGGGGTCCCTAGGGTGGCATAAGACATGCTGCACCCCTTAGAGACCTTCCCTGGCATCAGGGCCCTTGGTACCAGGGGTACCAGTTACAAGGGACTTACCTGGGTGCCAGGGTTGTGCCAATTGTGGAAACAACTGTACATTTTAGGTGAAAGAACACTGGTGCTGGGGCCTGGTTAGCAGGGTCCCAGCACACTTCTCAGTCAAGTCAGCATCAGTATCAGGCAAAAAGTGGGGGGTAACTGCAACAGGGAGCCATTTCTTTACACAAGCCCCCCCCCCCCCCCCCCAAGCCTACAGGCCAGGAGACTCAGCCAAAGCTGGGAGAGTCTTCCTAGTCTGTCAGGCGAGGAAGAGTAGAGGAAATAGGCTGGTTTGTTGCAAGGCCTACTCTGCCTTACATCCTCCTGTCCAGGTCATTCCCTCTGGGGAACTGACCCACTGCCACAGTGATAGGACCTAGTCTGAATTGCCTCTTGTCTGTACTTTTTATGTCTCCACCCATTCTCTCTATTTTGGGGTTAGAGGTATCCACCTCTGCTAATCTTATCTTAGCCAGGGTCACCCCTAGCTTACCCAAAGAGGTTACCCAGAGCTGGAGTAACCCCACCATGACCAACAGGGTCAGGGGGCCTAACTTGCTATTTGGCATGGGGTCAGACCACCATGCCAAGGATAGTGCAGCCAAAAAGGCTAACACCCAGCAGAGGCCACTGACAGCTGTCAGTGCCCAGAACCACACCTTTAGCTCTTCACCTACAAGGGAAGGGGCTAAGTTACAGGCTTCTTTGGGTTCAGGGTGCCTGTCTGCTGTATTAGAGTGGGGGGTTACCACATCTTGTAGTAAACACCCTTCTTCCACTCTTTCTTCTGTTAGCTGAGGAGCCACCCACTCAGACTTAACAGTTGCCTGACTAGCCAGGACTTCTTGTGGGTCAGGTTGGACTTTATCAGAGCCACTTTTGGAGTTCTCCCCTACTGGAGCAGAATCTCCTTGGCTTGCTGGAACCTTGGCTAAAGGTTGTCCACCTTTCCTACTCTGTTTCCTTTTCTTTTTCTTCTGGGGCCTACTTGCATTTACTGCAGAGGCAGGAACTCCAGAATCCTTGGGAGAGGACTGGCACTGGACCAGTTCCTCTCTTGGGCTCTGACTAACCTCTGGGTAGTCATTTCCAAGGAGACAATCAAGGGGGAGGTCTGTACTGACTACCACCCTTCTCCAGCTAAAAGTCCCACCCACTTCTATGGGCACAAAAGCCACAGGCCTATCAGTGACCCTGTCTGGGCTAACTCTTACTCTGGCCATCTCACCTGGGATGTACTGGTTTGAGAACACCAGCCTGTCATGCACAATAGTGTGACTGGCACAAGTGTCTCTCAGGGCAGTGGCTGGGATTCCATTCACCTGTAGGTGGTGGAAGTGTCTACTTCCCTCTGGAATCTCCAACTCACCTGTTGGGCCCTTTTTCCAGTTGAAGGCTATGAAGACCTTCTCATCTGAGGAGTCATCTCCAATGGCTACACTGGTTACCCCTGGGATTTTGCTAGGGGGTTTGTTTTTGGGACAAGAAGTGTCCTTGGTGTGGTGCCCTGTCTGTTTACAGTTATGGCACCATGCCTTAGTGGCATCCCAGCTCTTACCCTGGTACCCACCTTTGTTTTGGGTTGTGTCTCTGGGCCCACCCACCTGGTCTGGTTTTTGGGGGCCTACAGGGGACCCTTTTTCTTTGTTTCTAGTGTCACCCACTTTCTCCTGGGGAGGCTTTGTAACCCCTTTCTTTTGGTCACCCCCAGTGGAAGTTTTGGTTACCCTAGTCTTAAACCAGTGGTCTGCCTTCTTTCCCAATTCTTGGGGAGAAATTGGACCTAGGTCTACCAGATACTGATGCAACTTTTCATTGAAGCAGTTACTTAAAATGTGTTCTTTCATAAACAAATTATAAAGCCCAACATAGTCATACACTTCATTTCCAGTTACCCAACCATCCAGTGTTTTCACTGAGTAGTCAACATAATCAACCCAGGTCTGGCTCGAGGATTTTTGAGCCCCCCTGAATCTAATTCTATACTCCTCAGTGGAGAATCCAAAGCCCTCAATCAGGGTACCCTTCATGAGGTCATAAGATTCAGCATCTTTTCCAGAGAGTGTGAGGAGTCTATCCCTACACTTTCCAGTGAACATTTCCCAAAGGAGAGCACCCCAGTGAGATTTGTTCACTTTTCTGGTTACACAAGCCCTCTCAAAAGCTGTGAACCATTTGGTGATGTCATCACCATCTTCATATTTTGTTACAATCCCTTTGGGGATTTTCAACATGTCAGGAGAATCTCTGACCCTATTTATGTTGCTGCCACCATTGATGGGTCCTAGGCCCATCTCTTGTCTTTCCCTTTCTATGGCTAGGATCTGTTTTTCCAAAGCCAATCTTTTGGCCATCCTGGCTAACTGGATGTCCTCTTCACTGGAGTTATCCTCAGTGATTTCAGAGAGGCTGGACCCTCCTGTGAGGGAGCCAGCATCTCTGACTGTTATTTTTGGAGTCAGGGCTTGAGAAGCCCTGTTCTCCCTAGATAGGACTGGTGGAGGGGATTCTTCCTCCAGTTCACTATCATCCTCCTCTGTGTTATCCACAGAGGGGTTGGCTCTATCATACTCTGCCAACAGCTCCTGGAACTGTACTTTGGTAGGTCTGGAGCCCATTGTTATTTTTCTTATGTTACAGAGTGACCTTAGCTCTTTCATCTGGAGATGGAGGTAAGGTGTGGTGTCGAGTTCCACCACATTCAAATCTGTACTAGACATTATTCTTCTAAAAGTTGGAATGCTTTTTAAGAATCTAAAACTGGTTCTAGAATCTAATTCAAACTTTTACAAACTTTTAAACTCTAAAAGAAATGCTAACAGGGACTAACACAAGGCCCTAGCAGGACTTTAAAGAATTTAGAAAACTTTTCAAATTGCAAACATCAATTTCTAATGACAATTTTGGAATTTGTCGTGTGATCAGGTATTGGCTGAGTAGTCCAGCAAATGCAAAGTCTTTTACCCCACCGCTGATCCACCAATGTAGGAAGTTGGCTCTGTATGTGCTATTTCAAAGTAAGGAATAGCATGCACAGAGTCCAAGGGTTCCCCTTAGAGGTAAAATAGTGGTAAAAAGAGATAATACTAATGCTCTATTTTGTGGTAGTGTGGTCGAGCAGTAGGCTTATCCAAGGAGTAGTGTTAAGCATTTGTTGTACATACACATAGACAATAAATGAGGTACACACACTCAGAGACAAATCCAGCCAATAGGTTTTGTTATAGAAAAATATATTTTCTTAGTTTATTTTAAGAACCACAGGTTCAAATTTTACATGTAATAGCTCTTTTGAAAGGTATTGCAGGTAAGTACTCTAGGAACTTTGAATCATTACTTTAGCATGTATACTTTTCACATAAAACACAATAAGCTGTTTTAAAAGTGGACACAGTGCAATTTTCACAGTTCCTGGGGGAGGTAAGTTATTGTTAGTTTCAACAGGTAAGTAAGGCACTTACAGGTTTCAGTTTTTGGTCCAAGGTAGCCCACCGTTGGGGGTTCAGAGCAATCCCAAAGTTATCACACCAGCAGCTCAGGGCCGGTCAGGTGCAAAGGTCAAAGAGGTGCCCAAAACACATAGGCTATAATGGAGAGAAGGGGGTGCCCCGGTTCCAGTCTGCCAGCAGGTAAGTACCCGCGTCTTCGGAGGGCAGACCAGGGGGGTTTTGTAGGGCACCGGGGGGGACACAAGATAGCACAGAAAGTACACCCTCAGCAGCGCGGGGGCGGCCGGGTGCAGTGTGCAAACAAGCGTCGGGTTTCCTTCAGTTTTCAATGGGAGACCAAGGGGTCTCTTCAGCGATGCAGGCAGGCAAGGGGGGGCTCCTCGGGGTAGCCACCACCTGGGCAAGGGAGAGGGCCTCCTGGGGGTCACTCCTGCACAGAAGTTCCGTTTCTTTAGGGGCTGGGGGCTGCGGGTGCAGGGTCTTTTCCAGCCGTCGGGAAATGGAGTTCAGACAGTCGCGGTCAGGGGGAGCCTGGGGATTCCCTCTGCAGGCGTCGCTGTTGGGGCTCAGGGGGGACAACTTTGGTTACTCACAGTCGTAGAGTCGCCGGAGGGTCCTCCCTGAGTTGGTTGTTCTTCACCAGTCGAGTCGGGGTCGCCGGGTGCAGTGTTGCAAGTCTCACGCTTCTTGCGGGGAGTTGCAGGGGTCTTTAAATCTGCTCCTTGTAACAAAGTTGCAGTTCTTTTGGAGCAGTGCCGCTGTCCTCAGGAGTTTCTTGTCTTTTTCGAAGCAGGGCAGTCCTCAGAGGATTCAGAGGTCGCTGGTCCCTTGGAAAGCGTCGCTGGAGCAGGTTCTTTGGAAGGCAGGAGACAGGCCGGTAAGTCTGGGGCCAAGGCAGTTGGTGTCTTCTGGTCTTCCTCTGCAGGGGTTTGTCAGCTCGGCAGTCCTTCTTCTTGTAGTTGCAGGAATCTAAATCTTTAGGTTCAGGGAAGCCCTTAAATACAAAATTTAAGGGCGTGTTTAGGTCTGGGGGGTTAGTAGCCAATGGCTACTAGCCCTGAGGGTGGGTACACCCTCTTTGTGCCTCCTCCCAAGGGGAGGGGGTCACATCCCTAATCCTATTGGGGAATCCTCCATCTGCAAGATGGAGGATTTCTAAAAGTTAGAGTCACTTCAGCTCAGGACACCTTAGGGGCTGTCCTGACTGGCCAGTGACTCCTCCTTGTTTTTCTCATTATTTTCTCCGGCCTTGCCGCCAAAAGTGGGGGCCGGAGGGGGCGGGCAACTCCACTAGCTGGAGTGTCCTGCGGTGCTGGCACAAAGGGGTGAGCCTTTGAGGCTCACCGCCAGGTGTGACAGCTCCTGCCTGGGGGAGGTGTTAGCATCTCCACCCAGTGCAGGCTTTGTTACTGGCCTCAGAGTGACAAAGGCACTCTCCCCATGGGGCCAGCAACATGTCTCGGTTGTGGCAGGCTGCTGGAACCAGTCAGCCTACACTGAACAATTGGGTAAAATACAGGGGGCATCTCTAAGATGCCCTCTGTGTGCATTTTTTAATAAATCCAACACTGGCATCAGTGTGGGTTTATTATTCTGAGAAGTTTGATACTAAACTTCCCAGTATTCAGTGTAGCCATTATGGAGCTGTGGAGTTAGTTTTTGACAGACTCCCAGACCATATATTCTTATGGCTACCCTGCACTTACAATGTCTAAGGTTTTGCTTAGACACTGTAGGGGCATAGTGCTCATGCACCTATGCCCTCACCTGTGGTATAGTGCACCCTGCCTTAGGGCTGTAAGGCCTGCTAGAGGGGTGACTTACCTATGCCACAGGCAGTGTGAGGTTGGCATGGTACCCTGAGGGGGGTGCCATGTCGACTTACTCGTTTTGGTCCTCACCAGCACATACAAGCTGGCAAGCAGTGTGTCTGTGCTGAGTGAGGGGTCCCTAGGGTGGCATAAGACATGCTGCAGCCCTTAGAGACCTTCCCTGGCATCAGGGCCCTTGGTACCAGGGGTACCAGTTACAAGGGACTTACCTGGGTGCCAGGGTTGTGCCAATTGTGGAAACAACTGTACATTTTAGGTGAAAGAACACTGGTGCTGGGGCCTGGTTAGCAGGGTCCCAGCACACTTCTCAGTCAAGTCAGCATCAGTATCAGGCAAAAAGTGGGGGGTAACTGCAACAGGGAGCCATTTCTTTACAATACCCCTCCCTTTGGAGCTGTTGGTGATCTCACCTCATTTTGTGACAGCTCCCACGATGTTCTTTATCCTAGTTTATTCATCACACCTCAAGTCTACTTCTCAATGTCTGTTGGAGCACTTTATTGGGAGATTCCCCCCCACACACATCTTGTTCCCTGTAAGCATGTTATCATTATGCAGTTCATGCTTCTCTTAATCCGAAAATAAAGTTTTTCCAGTAAGTCTTCAGTGCTTTAATTTGACATTCACAGGACTTGCTTGGACGAAACTGCTAGCAGACATCTGATACTCAGAGGTCTGGTGGACCCTCTGAGCTCCAGCAGTGCTCGTAACTTCAGGGAGCTGCACTGGCGAACACAAAAGATCTGGCTTTAATGTGCTACTGCAGGAAAATCAGACATGGACATGTTTAGTACTAGTTACCTCCAATCTCCCCCCCTCCCCCAAGTTCAGGTCTAGTTGCGGTCCTGACGTCAATGGATGGGTACCAAAGAAGCAGTTACAAAGGCAATCTGGAGGAAAAGATATTGGTGACTAATAGTACGAATGTTCTTTAAGTCTCGGTTGAGAAGTAGCCAGTAGGAGGCATGCAGCACTTGTACAAAGCCAAGGCACAGGAAGTTCTACTGGTATGCAGTGTTCAGAAGGAAGCATGCAACAACATTACAAAAAAATAAAAAAGAAACCAATCCAATGAAGGCAGAAACATTCTGAATAGGGAAATTAGAGGGTCCAGAGATGCATTACACCACAATCAGTGCACCAAAAACAAGCATAGAGCATTCTAACCTCAGCCAGAGCCTCATTTTACAAGGCACAGCACTAAAATGACTCCCTCAGATGCACAGTCACTGAGAAGCTTCAAGCGGTTTTGGAACTGGTAGGTCTGACATTGTCCATATGCCTCTGTTAAGTGGTTAGTGGAGGAGAGCTGCTGAGAGGAGCAACTGAAATCAATCAGGGAATTTGTAAAGTGCACTACTCACCCGTGAGGGTCTCAAGGCGCTGGGGGGGGGGTGGCTACTGCTCGAACAGCCAAGTATTGAGAAGTTTCCTGAAGGTATGGAGGTCCTTGGTTTGATGCAGGTGGGAGGGAAGAGTGTTCCAAGTTTTGGCGGCGAGGTGCGAGAATGATCTGCCGCAGGTGGTTGTTCTGCGGATGCGTGGGACGGTGGCGAGGGCAAGGTCGGCAGAGCAAAGCTGTTGGGTCGGGGTGTAGAAGGAGAGCTGTCTGAGGTATTCTGGTCCGGTGTTGTGCAGTGCCTTGTGAGCATGGGTGAGGAGTTTGAAGGTGATTCTATTGTTGACAGGGAGCCAATGCAGGTCTCTCAGGTGGGCTGTGATGTGGCAGTGGTGGGAGATGTCCAGGATGAGGTGTGTGGAGGCGTTCTGGATGTGTTGCAGTTTTTTCTGGAGTTTGGCCGTAGTTCCTACGTAGAGGGCATTGCTGTAGTCCAGTTTGCTGCTTACGAGGGCTTGGGTGTCTTCTTCTGGTTTCAGTGGGGGTCCATCTGTAGATCTTCTGAAGCATGCGGAGGGTGTTGAAGCAGGAGGAGGAGATGGGTTGACTTGCTTGGTCAGATAGTGAGGAGTCCTGGATTAATCCCAGGTTTTGTGCGTGGTCGGTGGGTGTCGGTGCAGTTCCCAGTGTGGCAGGCCACCAGAAGTCGTCCCATGTGGAGGGGGTCGAGCCGAAGATGAGGACCTCAGTCTTGTCGGAATTCAGTTTAAGACAGCTGTTCTTCATCCATTCGGTGATGGCCTTCATTCCTTCATGGAGGTTGTCTTGGTGAGGGAGAGGATCAGCTGGGTGTTATCGGCGTATGAGATGATGTTGAGGTTGTGAGATCGGGCGATGTTAGAGAGGGGAGCCATGTAGATGCTGAGAGATGGTCCCTGGGTTATGCCGCAGATGATTTTGGTGGCTTCAGAGCAGAATGGAGGGAGGCAGACTCTCTGAGTTCTACCGGTGAGAAAGGAGGTGATCCAGTCCAGGGCTCTGTCACGGATTCCTGCATTGCTGAGGCGTGTGCGTAAGGTGTGGTTGGCAGACTGTGTTGAATGTGGCTGAAAGGTCCAGGAGGACGAGGGCCGTGGTTTTGCAGTTGTCCAGTATTGTTCTGATGAGGGCATTTTCAGTGCTGTGGTTCCTGTGGAATCCGGATTGGGATGGGTCCAAAGTGCTGTTCTCCTTGAGGATACGGGTCAGTTGTTTGTTGACAATCTTCTCTGACTTTTCCCAGAAAGGGGAGCAGGGAAATGGGCCAGACGTTATTGAGGTCCTTTGGGTCCACGTTAGGTGTCTTGAGGAGGGCGTTGATCTTGGTGTGTTTCCAGCTCTCTGGGAAGGTGGCGGACTCGAAAGAGCTGTTGATGATCTTCCGTATTTGGGGTGCGATGACGGAGCTTGCTTTATTGAAGATTTGGTGAGGGCAGGGGTTGCACGGTGAGCCAGAGTGGATGGTGTTCATGATTTAGATGGTGTCGTTGTCGTTGACATGAGTCCAGGAGAGCAGGAGGTTGGTGGGTGGAGAGTCTGTGGTGGTGTTGGTTGACAGGGAGGTCTGAGTGCTGAAGCTGTCATGGATGTCTGCGATCTTGTGATGGAAGAAGGTGGCTAGGGAGTTGCATAGGTCTTGTGATGGTGGGATGTCATTTACTTTAGAGGTGGGGTGGGAGAGCTCCTTCACGATGTTGAAGAGCTCCTTGTGGCTGTGTGCGTTGTTGTGGATGCGTTGTTTAAAGCCGGTTCTCTTGGCGGTTCTCTTGGCGATTCAGATGAGTTGGTGGTGTTTGCAGATAGTGTTTTTGAACGCTGTGTGGATGTCCAGTGTCTGATCTTGGCACCACTTCTTTTCTAGTCTTCAGCATGTTTGCTTAGATTCTTGGAGGTCGGCGGTGAGCCAGAAGGCCTTTCTGTCTGTGCGTCTGTTGGAAGGATTCTTGATCGGGCGAGAGTGTTGGTACAGTCGTTGATCCATTGCCTGAGGTTGCAAGCAGCTGTGCCAGTGTCGGTGTCGGTGATGTTGATGGGTGGGTTCTGGGAGAGGGTGGTGATAAGTTGGTCTTCGTGACCTTGTTCCATCTGCTGTGGGGAATCCGTAGCTGGTGATGGTGTGTAGTGGGTTTCTCGAAAGAGAAGTGGATGCAGTGGTGGTCTGTCCTGTGGAGTTCGGTGGTGTGGCTGACGGAGACGTGTTTGCTGCCAGAGAAAATGGGGTCGAGTGGGTGTCCTGCGGAGTGGGTGGGTGTCATGACGAGCTGTTCGAGGCAGAGGTTGGAGAGGATGTCGAGCAGGGTGGTAGTTATTGTTGGTGTTCTCGAGGTGCAAGTTCAAGTCCTCAAGAAGTATGTAGTCTGTGGATGTGAGAATGTGCATGCTGATGACGTCGGTGATTGAGTAGCTGAACTGCTGTTAGGGGCTGGGGGGGTCTGTAAACGAGGGTCCCTCGGAGGGTGGTGTTTGGGTCGGTGTAGGTCTAGAAATGCAGGTGTTTGGCAGTGCTGAGGGTGTCCTTGGTGCTGGTCGTGATCCTGGAGGTGTTCTTGTGGACGATGGCAATGCCTCCTCCGGGTTTGTTGGAGCAGTCCCTGCAGGTGATCGTGTAGCCCTCTGGGATAGCTATTACGATGTCTGGTGGGTGGGTCATTGGCGTGGAGGCAGTGAAGGTGCAGTTCTGGCGGAAGAAGGGTCCGTGGTTGAGCTGCAGGGTAGCTTGATGCCAGGCGGGTGAGCGGCCGGTGTTGAGGGCGTGGAGGGTGGTGGAGTTGTAATGAAGACTGGTGTAGTGGCGGTGGGTGAGAGCCAGGGGTTCCAGTCCTGGGTGCGGTCCAGACCTGGACGGGTACAGACGGGCTTGCCTTTGGCGGGCCAGTGGCGCGGCTGCCATCAAGTAGGGAGGGGGAGGAGAGGACAACTGGGAGGTGGGAGCGGGGGAAAATGGCACGAAATAAGGGGGCAGTGCCGTGGGAGCAGCAGCTGCGGGAGTGCAGCGTGAGAGAGAGGAGGGGGCGCGAGGCTGCAGGGGCAGCAGCGGCAGGGGAGAGAGAGAGGCAGGAGAGTGAGAGAGTGTGGAGGGAAAAGTGCAGAAGTAAAGCAAAAGTCAAAAAAAGAGCACAGAGGAGAGCGAACGGCAAAAAGGGGCATGGAGGGCAGACATAAGAGAGAGCACACGGAGAGAGAAGCAGAGAAAAGGAGGAGAGAGGCAGCCTAGTCGGAAAGCACAGCTCTCCCACTAGGCACCAGGGATGAGGCACAGGCATAAGCCTGTGGGTGAAGGAGGGCCTCGAACTCCTGACAGGGGTCAGGAGTTCAGAGGAAAGAGGGCTGTCCTTAGCAGGTTGAGCTACGGGAGGCAGAGCAGTTCACTGACCCTAAACTCATTCCTCTGGCCAGCATGCAGGCAGACTATTCCTGAGGGCATACAGTAAGTAAGGACCCAAAGTCATTGATTCAGTGGGACTGGGCGCGACTCTATGGATCTGATATTGTAAAGATCCTGAATACTTCCCTCTGCTATTATCTAAGACTCCCACCCTAAAACACATTCTGCCTCAAAGCTAAAGCACCGCCCCGTACAGTGATGAGGGAATAGCTGGCTTGTGTACTCTTGCCCAATGAAAGTGCACAGACATGCCTCAGAGAAGTGTGGGCTTGACTACTGCTCCTGTTTTCCACTTACGGTGATCGATTGAAGGGCATACTGAATCACTGGATGCCTTGTTAATGAAGGTTTGTAAGCGCTGTGCTTTGTGTGTTTTGGTGCTGAAACGTTAAACCTATGTTATTTAACTTCATCTTTACTGTGGTACTTTTCTTCTGCCACTTGCATCTGTAAATGTCGTCTTTCGATCTATCCCTGTACGGATCAGGAAGGCGTGTGCTTCTGTAGCCAGTTAAATACCAGTTGCACAGCATATCCTTTAGCTTTAGACTCTTGTTTTATTGAACCTGTAATGAAATGTGCGCTATTAAGAAGCTGTTTTGAGTCACCGTAGTTATGTTGAATATATATCATTGAGAATGATAGCTCTTCGACATTCCTTTTATGACTTCGTGAAAAATATTTCAGACCTCAAAAATAATGCTGCCATAGTCCCATACTGGTGCAGAGTGATTTACATCGTTAGTGGTGTTACTTCACTGGTCATGTTGCAGCTGAAACAAAGGTCTTATCAGTAATGTGACCTAATTGTTGTTTTCCGGTAGTGGGATCGTGTATTGTGATTAAGGCACCCTTTTTTCGGTTTTAATGATTTTACAGATACCTACAGACAGAAAACATGTATTTTCCTGTCTGTATTATTTTTTTAATGTGGATTAAAACTCGAATTAGGTTGTCTTTTTCAGTTATTCAAAAAGCTGTCAGCCATGACTGCCAGGCCAATAAATGTGCAGAATCATATGCAAGGTGGATAAACAAAAATGTCCTTTTAGTAATGAGATTGAAATATTAATAGTAAGAATAAGTTAATTGGGACACTTGTCCATAAGACATCAAGAATCATAAAATATGTCAAAACCACTAATACATTCACTAAAACCCCTTAGCCCAATCTAATCTTAAAAACGCTGCTTGATGACATTATAAAACTTGGAATTCCCACTGCAACACTGTAAAACCGCATTTCAGACAGTACAGCCAGCCACCCCTCCCCCGCCTGGAGCGTATATGATGTTTGAAAAAAAAAATACGGGTCTTAAAAACTTAATACGAACAGCCTCATAAAAGGTAGAATCCAACAAGATATGGCATACCGACCATTTTATATGAAGAGGACATACACAAACACCATTTTCACTACGTGCCTCTTTACACCAAACAGAATTAGGAAAGATTGGATTACACACTATTCTTATTTTCAAAGTGTCTTTAAAAAGCCTGGGTTCTGGCAACTGACACAAGTACGCAATACATCATCCCGGTGTAGTGTCTGCAGTGTAAACTTTGAGGGTTTCTCCAGTAGCTACAACAAATCCCTCATATAGCCTACTTTCTGTGCCAATTCCCTCAATACCCGTTCACTGGGGAAAGAAGACCATCTTTTAATTAAGCCCCATGTGGTACAGGAGTTTTAAGATCCCGTACCCTGTGGCAAGCCGCTCGGGTCCACAAACCTTCAAAGATGTCTTCCCAGATAGTTTAGAGAATTTAAAAATGCCAGTGTACGGGAATTGGGCAGTAAGCACCAAGGGACCAAAGTAAATTCTTCTCTTACATCGTAGACCATTGTGCCCTGGGGCAAACTTAATAGGACCTTCAGAACTGTACTTTTTACCAATTCCCAAATGAAGGAAGATTAAAGTGCAAGATTGTCTGCACCATACAGAGCAAGAGGCTGGATTTGTTCTTCATAAGCTTTTATGAGGGGAACCAAAGACAAGCCCCCCTATATCTGATTAAACTGAGCCAGACAAATAGACAGTGCAGAGTTTTAGATCTTGTGCTCCTCATGGGTATCCCACTGTGAATTCCTAGTTAAAGTGAGCCCCAGATATTTGTATAAATCCCCTACTTCAACTGGTGATGAGTTCAAAACCCATTTGAACTTGGATGACCTTTTCCCAAATACCATTATCTTTGATTTCTCCATATTTATCTTCAAGGAGTTGGCGTTACTATAAGCATCTAGAGACTAATTTCCTTAGTAAACCCCGAGGAGTAGAATCTAGCAAAATTAAATATTCTGCATGCAGCTAACATGGGAATCCGCACAGCCCCCCGTTTTGGAGAAAAGAATTGCGTAAATTTAGAAATTAAGGTAAATCTGCCAGAAATAAACTACATAAGGTGAGGCCAAAATACACCCATGCCGGAGACCATTCTGAATCAGAATCGTTCTGGACAAACGCCCAGCTCTATCAAACTCAACCTCAACGCAAATACTATTATGCGATGCTTGGATCATACAGAGAAGCTTGCTTGCTATTTTCCAAACAACGAGCTTTTTCCAAACTACTTCTCTATCGACTGTGCTGAAGGCTGCACGCAAATCTAATCTATAAAACTGCAACACAGCTTTTTATTTATTGTCACAGATTTCTTAATAATTGCCAATAATGCAAAGCAATGCTCTACTGTGGAATGATACTCACATGCCCCCCCTCACCCCCGTGCATAATAGGAATGATCTTATTCACCTGAGCCTATTCCTCCAGATGGAGAGAATAGGATGTAAAAAAAAAATTTTAGATGGCTTATCAATTTATAATTCGAGCAGAGAGTACCATCCCCATTCTTCAAAATTGGCTTCGCTACCGAGCCTTTCCATGAAGGTGCATAGAAACCTGTTGTAACTATCCAACTAAACAAGTCAGCAGAGATCTATGCCCACCAATCAATGTTTACCTTAATCAGCACTGCAGGGATGTTGTCAGGTCCTACAGCCCTTGTTAGCTTAAGGTGAACAATTGCCAACTTGATCTCTGGCCGAGACCCAATTGCATACCAAATCTATATTTGGACACAATTCTGAATTGGCCTGCATAGGTAGTGAGCCATAGAGATTTTCTAAATATGATACCCATACATCCTCAGTGATCATATAGGTAACCGCCCGCTGGTGAGCCTTACTGAGTTTATTCACCTTTTGCCTGAAAGTTCTTTGGTCTCCTTGCTGAATTATCTCCAACATATCTGTCTAGTGCTATTGGGAAATTGTAGATGTTTTTCTCTCTGAGCAATATTGCTAATGCAATAGTGCTTCCCTGGACACTTAAATTCTTCCTCAGAAAAAAAATCTTGCACCCTAGCTTGTAGTGTCTAGTTATCATCCTCAGATGGATGTCATGATCTAGCAGTTAGTGTCGAACCATCGTACAGCTCTATCCTGGCCTTTCCATCTTGCCATAAAGTTTTTCAAACTCACTCATATACAGTACACCTTAATACATTTTCTAAAATCATATTGTACCAAAAAATGTTATCCTGGATTGACTCAGACACTACACTGACACGGTCCGACACTTGGTATGCGGCCAAGTGACATAGGTAAGGAGGACCCAAATGTGTAATGAGTCTCTGTGGAAAGCTAATGCCAAGGGTAATGAGGTTTAAACATCAATCGACGTGCACAAGGTTGATACTAAAATGTGCATGTTTTCATATAGATGTATTGTTTTATCACCTGTAAGTGTTCAGATCATTGATACCTGTCAGGCATTCAAGTATGAGTGTACATTTATCAAGTAAATAAATGGAGAAATATAGTTGTAACTTCATTTTTTCACAGAATCCAAAATAAATATGACTTCTGTTTAGAGCACTTACAGAACAGTTGTACTGCAGCACACTTGTTGAGACTGTACTCCCCAGCAAAGCAATTCCACCAGCAGTACTAGTCCTTTTGTAGCTTTTCAGGGTGTAACCCTCCCGCCAGCATCAATCCTCCCAGTAGAGAGACTTCCGTAGTTCACAGAGGTGGATCTGATGGGCAGCAGCGAGTGCGCAGTCTCCCTTCCTCCTCTGATCATTCTTTCTCAAAGGCACTTTTTCTATTATCAAGATGAAATTATTCACATTTTATCAGGAGGGAAAAGATACATTCGTTCTCCCAATAAGCATGAACTGTATAATTTATATTGTCAGCACAAGAAATCACAATTTAAAACTATACGTCGAACACCCTGTATCCAACAGCATAAGGAATGCATTAAAAATTAAGTTTTATATCTGTGGGAAGACAGAAAATGAATAAAATCGAAGTATGCTAAATTCTACTATCACAGTGCTACTACCACCGGGTGGGGCCGAGGGGCCTCTTGATATATTGCATGCCGACAGGGTTGTGCAGATAAATCAGCTCTGAAGCAGATTGCAGGGTTACTGTGTTAGTAGAGTTCATTGTGGATTTCACACTTTGCCAGAACATTTGGAATGAGGGGCAGGGTCATATCAGATGTATTCTGTCTCCATACTAGTTTCCGCATCTCTAGCAATCAGACGTATGAGTCAAATTGGCCCTGCAGACTTTTTAGTCCGGTGCTAACCATGTATCAATTTATAGAAAATACATTTAACCACGCTTCTCGGAGGCCTCAACCATGAGTTCCAAGTAGATCTACCTGGCCTGCTTCTGAATATTCTTTTCCCAGTTTGCCATTTGTCCTGCAGTTGGACCCGGAGAGGGTTGGAGTTCTTCAAGCAAAGTTTTAGGCAGAACGGACATAACCCCTGAGTAACTACTCCATCGCTTTAGGTATTCATAAACCACACGATTGGGCAGAGGGTCAGCTAGTGGAGATAGCACTCAACTAGGGCGGAGTATCAACTGAATGCATCTCCATTGGTGTTGGGGTACTAATTGGAATTCGTCTTGAAGTGCTGGGAAAAGTTTCATATTCTTGCCAAGCAGTAGTTGACCCAGTGTAAGAATTCCCATTTCTGACCAGTCTTTCCAGTCAATTACATTCTCGTTGATTTTAATCACTGTTATTTAAAATTGGTGTCAGTCTGTGCACATATGTATATCTTTTACCTGCCTGCCAGTTAAAGCCCAGACTCATATGGTTGCTAAGTTATCTGGGTTCTTGCAATATTCCACCTTAGTTGTACCTTTGCACAGCAGACTAGAATCAACTTTCCCACATATGAGATGTTGCTCCATTGGCACCCAGTCTGGTTGCCCCAAGACTTTGGAGAAAAAACGTGACTTATAGTAAAGATCCATATCAGGCAGACGCAGCCCCCGCGGGTACTGTATCTGCATGCAGGTTAGTGAGTTTGGTCCGGAGTTTTGACCTTCCAGAACACAGTCCTTAATCATTTTATTCATTTTAAGTAGCAGGTATTTCAGGAAGCAAGTTGTAATCATTCCAAACAGATAGTTAAGTTACAGGGCAATCTTATTTTTTTTTAGGAAACATTTTTGAAACCTGCTGTCTGAAGAACTCTGAACAAATATAGCCATTCAATCTTCTCAAACGCTTTTTCATTGCCTAAAAATATTGCAAATGTTTTGGGGTGTCATTTTTCTGCTGGTCAGATTATATCGGCTAGCAATCTTATGTGATGAGTAGATGAGTGTTGTGCCACAAAACTGACTTGATTTCTTTGTATTGGGGAAGGGATATGTATGTTTCACCTTGTGTCCACCATTTTGACCAATATTTTTACATCATTGTTCAAGAAGTAAATGTGCCTGTAGCTGCCACATTGCTGTAGATTTTAAAGATTTTACACAAGAGCAGTAGCAGGATATACCCATTGATTTTATAATAATCAATTGGAAATCGGTCCTTTCCCAGAGCCTTTCCTGATGATCTACTGTTTATGGCTTCTTCAATTTTCTCTTCAGTGATGTTGCTTTCGACGGAATTTGCTGCTTCTTCGTGCAGTTGAGTGTGCAGCAGTGGATCAATAAAGCTTGCTTCTGTCTGCGTGGAGTCAACGTTCCTTTCGGAGGAGTATAACCTGTATATTTCAGCGAACTCGTCTGTGATTTGTACTGAATTAGTGATTAAGCCACTCAGGGTCCCAATGGCCCGGATCAAGCAATGCCTCCATCTGCTGCAGTAGCAGGCCTAAAGTCTTCCATTTTGTCGCCAAATTTGAAGTGTTTTCTTTTGTCTTCACAGTGATCTTTAAGCAAAAAGACGCAAATGGGGAGTTAAAGGCCATCTTAGCATGGTTTAGGAGTCTTACATTTTCTCTGGACAGATTGTGTCGGTAATGATCAGGTAATAAGCAAATTTGTTGCTCCAGCTTCTGTTGATCTTTCTTTTTTTACGATGGAGGGCTGTTTCTTTCATTATTTGACCTGGTATATTTGCCTTGCATGCTGCTTCTAAAATGCGTGATTATTCAACAGAGCCGCAGTCATTTAACACATAGTTTTTGTGTGCATTTTTAACTTCTTTTGCGCTTCAGGGTCTTTGAACTATCAGACATTTTCCATCACTATTATCAGGTCTGAGAATCACCATCTTTAACTCTGCATGAGAGAAAGATCTGAGAGTCCATTGTCAATGATCTGATGAGGAGAGATTAGAAGACATTGAACTAGAGGTCAAGAAATAATGTATGGCTTTCTCCATGCCATGCAAATGGGAGTAAAAAGTATGTTGTTTGTTTGTAGTGTAAAATATTGGATTATTATTGGGTTTTAGTTACTACTAACCTGAAGAAATAATCACGAACCTTGTCACGGTGAACCCTTAAAGTCATTAAATTATCCGTAGCTCAACTCCCTGGTAGCTATGGTACAGAGAAAACAGGCTTAACTTAGGACATGTATAAAGTATTTATGCTGTCTCAGGCAGTAACAACGTTGAAATGCAAAACAATAAAAACCCCAAACTAAATTTGAAAAATAGAGTAAAATGACACCAAAATGACACAACTCCAAATAGGGTAAAGAAGACATGAGTTTTTGAGGATATATGGGAAAATAGTGAAAACGCACAAATTGCCACTGATAATCTACGGTTGCATTAGGCCATGACCTACGTGCAATTTCAGGCTGACTGCGATGGAGCGCAGGTCATATCCACGAACGTGGTTCACCTCGATCCAAGATTCTACCTTTTCGCTCAGTCTTTTGAGTCCCAATCCATCACAGGAGTAAACTTCTATAGCACTGTAGGGTGACCTTAGGGGAGTCACTTAGAGATTCACATGGTGTCAAGCAGAAGCCAACAGCTCAGGTCTAGGAGCCATTGGTCAGCTGGGTATTTTGAGGAAAAGGCCTGTTGTAGCTTATTGTATCTCTGTAGCTTGAAAAGAAGATCAGCCTTATGATCCTTGGAGTGCACTTCTTTGTCAAGGGTACAAGAGGGAAGAGATCCAGTTCTTCAGGGCTCGTCCCAGGTCACAGACAGCAGGTCCATTCCTCTTCTGATCTTCTCCAGGTGCAGAGTGTTCTGAAGTGGTCTCTTTGAGGTGCCTGGCACAAGCAACTGGGTGGAAATGACTCCTGGGCACAACCTAACCAATGGGGGCAAAGGTTGCGGAGCCAAACCTACCGACTTTGGGCATTTTCACGATGGCAAAAATCTTCAGACACACTGAACTTGAGCTTTGAGGACTGGGTGTGTTTTGGGAGTGTACTAAGGTGATCCCAGTGTCCTCCCACATCCAACACTAAAATCAAGTTTGAGGCTGCCATTGTACCTACGGTAAACCTAGAGACAGATTCTGGTAGGACAAAAGCAAAATCCTTCAGCAAACAGACAGTGAATCCACACAAATTGTCTTGGCATCTCCCATTCCAAGTGGGAAGGTTATATGTAAACTCAGGAGAGACCTGTCAAGCAGGATTTGACACAGAAGTTGGATTTGACACCCTACATACTTGTTAGTGTGTCACCCCAGAGAAGTCCTCTCTGCTCATCCGGTTCAGCCCATTGTTTGATTCTGACAGAAGCTGAATAGCCATTGTAAATTAGACTCGAGCACCTCCAGGCAGGGAAAACATAACTTTCTGAAAGTTACCTTTCTGTTCCCATTCCCAAGATACAGTAATAGTATTTAAATTGATACCCAAGTTTACCGCATAGGACAGGTAGGCCTGCCACAATGAAAAATAGCTGTTGGTTGCTAGTCACTGTAAGGACATGTTATTATATTTCTAGATGTCTTACCACGCACCCTGCCTTGTGGGTTATAAGGCCTATGTAGGGATGACAATAATATTTAAAATAGAGACCTTTACCTGTTAAATGGTTTATTTTTGCATGTTTAATTAGAGTTTTCGCACTGATTTAGTCAGTCTTCAAAGGTATTTGTGCAGCCATATTTGCACTGCAACTGTAGTAGATGGCACAATACGTGCTGTTGCCCATTAGTACCATTTAACTTCCAAGCCCCGGGTACATTTTGAAGTATATACTAGGGACTTAAAGGCAAGTTAAGTATGCCAATTAGGAGTATACCAATTCTAAGATGTTAAAAGGGAGAGCACAGCCGCCTTACTACTGGCTAACAGAGTTAAAGTGCACAGAGTTCTACAGCCAGCAAAAACAGATATGGCAAAAATCTGATAGCACACAACTTAAAGGATGGTCGTTTCCTACATCTAGGGCAAAGTAGTCACTAGTGGTGTAGGAAGACATGATCAGTAAGGAGATTTGCAGCCCCATTTTATCTTTGTTTCGGCCGGTTTCCAGTGGGCTAGAGTGTAATCCAGTTTTAGATCTGGGGCAATGCTCTAGTCTCCTGCCAAGAGTTTGGTATGTCCGAATTCTACAAATAGCCTATTCAGTTTAGTGAAATAGGATAGTTTGGGCCCACTGGGAGCATGAATGTTTCCAATTACTAGGTGGGATGATTGTATGAGGCTATGAGAAAAAACATAGCTTCTCTCTGGGTTGGCCTAAGTCTTGCCTATGTCAGCTGTGAAATGTTTATGAAGCAAGATCACATTGCCTCCCTTTTTATAGTGCTGCCCTGTTGCATAGACTACATTCAAGATACTGTCCCATTGTAATTTTGTTGCCTCTGCAGCAGACAGGTGGGATTTCGGAAGTCAGAACATATCTGGATTTTAATCACCAAAAATATAAAAGCACTTTACGCATTTAAAGTAGCTTTTCTGATGTTAAATGATACTATATTCAATCCTTTGAGGGATGCTATATTAAATACTGTAGACCTTTCCAGTCCACCTAAGGGAGCAGTGATTAAGATGGTCGGACCTAAATTTAGTTAATTTTCCTAAATTTTAATATGCATGTCACCAATTAGCCAAGCTTGGAGTGTAGTTGTTCAGACATATTGTAATTGTAACTGCTTTAACTGGAGTGTTGTAGATTTCCTGGACCCATTGACTTTACCTGGTGCAAAGATAGGCATAAATTAGTAGCTGAAATCAGGCTGTGGTAAATTCCGGTTTCAGCAGGGATCTTGATTTTCCCTGCTCCTTCGAGGTGTGGGCTTGGTGCCCACATTATTGCCCTTTAAGAATTCCGTATGTATGGTGACTATCTCCTGAAGTATTTTGGCTTGCCTGTGGGTCATATTTCCTCAAAACCATGTTTATTTTCCTACTCCTCACCTTCTGGTTCCTTGGCCAGAGATGGCTTTCCCGTTTTCTGTCCAAATCACTGGTGCAGCAGCCTGTTCATAAAGGTTACACCCTCCTATTTCTGTCCACTTCTATGGATCGTCCACCATCCACCAGGAAGTGCACCTTCACCCACATCTTGATTTTAGAAGCAGAAATTCTTACTGTGCTGAAAAAATGGGCCATACAAGTGGTACCTCTGGAGCAAAGGGCAGACGATTTTACTTCTAGATCCCAAAGAGGACATAGGAATGATATGAGGCCCCAAACTGTCTTTGGCATTCAGGACAAGTTGAAACTGCTGTCACTGAGTTAGATTCCCCTGCCTCTGAGCATGTGGAATTGGATGATGTACCTCAATCTAGGATGCCTAGGATATACTTGCAGTTCACAAGTATTTCCTCTGCTCTGCCATGGGGTCAAAACACTATCAATTTGCAGTTCTGCCTTTCAGCCTAACAGCTGCTCTGTGACCCTCACTAAGGAGCTGGTTGTAGTGCCAGATTCCCATTTCTATACTTGGACAATTGTCTGATGAGGGCAGATTCTAGCTAGTGTTTTTTGAACCAACTTTTGCACATTCAGACTCTACTTCATAAGTCTGGGTTTTTACTTCAATCAGCAAAATCTCACCCTGTCCCCACCTAGAGGCTGGCTTTCATTGTAGTGATCATGGACCCAACCTGCATGAGGGATTTAGTTTTGCTCAGAGGATGCTGGACATTAGGAATATGTTCCCACTGCTTTGGGCTTCAACTCTGAACTCTTGCAGCAGGTTCTTTGCCTTTTGGCCTTGATGGGCTTCACGTATTCTTGTCATGCCAGGTGATGGATAAGATCCATCTAGTGGTTTCTCAGGACAATGTGGCTTCAACAACAAGGAAGCTTAGTTGTCCATGAGGAAATATTCCTTGCTGGACTTTTAAAGCAGGATGGTTGACTCCTCCAACCCAAATCTTGAATGCTTTGTCTGGATGCTTTGAGACTGAGAAGTGCCATTTATACATATTCAACTCACTGCCAGAGGTAGGAGATGTCATTATAGTTGCCTCAAAATGGGCCACAATGTCTGTCTATGCTGGTCACTGGACTGATTCGAAACCAGGTTTGCCAGGTTACACAGTCTCAAGACCACCCTTTATGATAAAATAGACGTACTGATCTTTGACAATAGCAGCAATACATGGAATGACACAGGTAATGACTCCTGGTGGCCATCAGTCCTAGGACCCACACCCACTCCCTCCATCATGCCAGAAACCTCAGAATCATCATTGACAAAAAGCTCACCATGAAATCACAGATCAACGCCATCTCCTCCTCCTGCTTCCTCACTTTGCGCATGCTATGTAAGATCTTCAAGTGGCTATCCCTAGACACGAGACACACCATGACACAGGCCCTCATCACCAGCTGACTGGACTACGGCAACGCCCTCTACGCAGGAATCGTCACACACCTCCTACAGAGACTTCAGACCGTTCAGAATGCCGCAGCCTGAGACATCCTCAGCTTTTTCCTGATGAACCCGCATCACACCCCACTTCAGGGAACTCCATTGGCTCCCCATACAGAAGAGATGCCAATTCAAGCTGCTGATCCATGCGCACAAGGCCCTTCACAACGAAGGACCCACATACATTAACAACTGCCTGAACTTCCACCAACTGTCGTGAAGACTACGCTCTGCCTCCCTTTCACTTGCCCATGCTCCCTGCATCCACTGAAACAGAAGTGGAAGACGCTCCTTCTCTCACATCACAGCAAAAAGCTGGAACAGCCTCCCCATGCACCCCCGGACCATCACCTCTCTTCTGGAATTTCAAATGGCCCTCAAGACTTGGTTGTTCAAATAAGTCTCTGGGACCTGCATGCATCTGGATACCCTATTGGGTGTTTAGCCATGCTCTATAAATCCTGATTCATTTACTGATTGATTGATTTTAGGGTGTTGAATAGGGTTCTCCCCTTCTACAATTAGGACATACTTAGTGATTTTCTATGCCTTCCTGCTCAATCCTCCTTATTCAGATCACCCCTATTCGACTGTTTATGAAAGATTTCTGGTAGATGTTTCCACTCACACCTAATGTGGGACTTAAACTTAGTTCTGACTTTTTATAAAGTATCACCATTTGAGCCAATGCACAGCTGCACTGTTTGTCTCTTAAACATTGAGTGTCTTCCTGGTGTCAGTTACTTCTGCCCATATGGCTTTAGAGTTGTAAGCTCAGTCAGTCTGGCTGCAGTTTACTGCCTTTTACCTAGATAAACAGGTCATACATTGGTAACTGCCTTCTACATGGCAAGTGTATCACTCTTCCTCTTTATCCATTTAGAGAAGATGGGTTGCTGCACAGGCTGGATCATAGATTAGCTGTCACCCATTACTATGATAGGATGACATCAGAGTAGGTGGATTAATGGCTTTACCATAGGCTTTGCTCTGCCCAAAAAGGCAGTGACCAAGATAACTATTTCAAGTTTAGTCATCCTTTGCATTAAAACCTTTTACATGGTTGCCAAGAATAACCCTACAACATGACTACTGCTGTGCTGCTATGGCACTCAACAGGGGTGTCCCTATGACTGATATTTGGTAGTTTACTGCTGAGGCTACATGGTCTTCATTAACCTCATATAAACAAGAGATATGGAAGAGTGGGTATTATTTTCAATGAAAAATTGAATCTCTCTACTCTTCCCCCTTAATGAATTAGCAGATGAACTAGCAGGTCCTTAACGTCTGGGATTTACTATGAAATCCAGAAGGGACAGCATTTTCTCCGGGGTTCTATGTTGCATAACCCCTGGCCACCCTAAGACCATGCCTTCAACCTCTCATGGAGGTTATTTCCAACAAGGCCCTCGCTCACTTTAATTTCTTTATACAAGAAGACTTTAATCTGCAGGCAGAGTGGGGCCTATTACTTCCTTTTAAGGAATTACAATGTTCCTGCAAAATTCTGGACCTGCAACAACTGGTGCAAGGCCTCACACATAAGGTCGGCCACAACCCGGATCTTATTTTTTCACCAAACAGGTTGATAGCCATGATAGAGATCCTACCCTTATGTTGGACTGATCATGCACTAATAACTTTCCACCTCAACATAAAAGAACCTTATACTCCCAAGACGGTTGCAGCCCTAACAAGAAAAGGAAGGGCCTGGCACAAGCTTAATAGGCAAACACATCGACTGGTTTTTAACCTATCCAATAAATTAGACTCCAGGAAATCAGTAGAGGAACATTACACAGAGTTTGAGGAAGGAATCTTAGCAGGTTTAGATAAAGAATTACCCATCACTAACTTAAAAACTAATCACCGACCCTCTTCCCGATGGTATAGTTCATCACTAAGAATTTCAAAACAAGCAAGTAGGAAACCTGAAAAAATGGTGCAGTTCCTATGCAGGAGAAGACAAAAAATGCTTTAAGAACTCTCTAAATAAATATAGGAGAGAGGTCTGCAAAGCAAAAGCCAACTATTTCGCCAACGTTATTCATGTTGTCCCAAACAGTGCTAAGAAGGTATTTAACATCCTACTGTAATTATATATTCTTGAATGGCTAAAACACAAAATAATACCTTTGCAAGATCTGTGACAATCTTGCTGAACTCTTTAAGAAGAAGATCAGTAAGGCTCTTAAAGACATCAGAGGCTCTCACCAGCTGATATACTCTGGTCTTTTTCTCATTGTTGAAAAGGTTTTAAGGATTTTTAAGGATCTCTAAGTCTGATGAGACTTTGTTCATACCGATTTTATGTAAATGATATTTAAACCTATATTTATTATATTTTATTGTATAATGTATTATGTGCATGATTTTAGGGCAAACTGCCAAAATAAAGTACTTCTACTACTCTGGTTTGGGCAACATACTTCTTGATAGAAGTACTGTAACAGTTACACCAACCTACTCTAAAACTGAAACACTAGGGTTATGTAACACTGAGGCACATGATAGGGCAAACTCCTCTAATAGTCTCTCATGTAGGTTTGAATTCTTCAAACCCATATCTGAGGACTGTTTCCAAGCCATTGCTATGCCCACCTCATCAGGCTCACTCCTTGCCCCCCCCCCTACCACACAATACATGGAAAGAGATGGCAGGTGAAATATTTGCCCCTTATCTTGCAGATTTGTAATCATTCACTGGAGCCGGGTATTGTACCATGGATGTAGAAGAGGGCCTTAGTTACCCTACTTTATCAAAAAAAATAAAAAAAAATCTACTGTGGACACTTTTGTCCTATGTAATTATAGGCCTATCTCGCTTCTTCTCCTCCCAGTAAAAATACTTGAGCTTTTTGTTAGTAGAAAACTGTCCCAGTATCTGGAAGATCATTCTCTCCTAAAAGAGGAGTAGTTTGGCTTCAGGCTTCAGCACAGCACTGAGTCGGCCCTATTTATAGCTCTGGATGATCTTCTATTGCCTTACCCCCTACCGCTCCAATTTCAAAGCCATCCAAAATGGAGTTCTTTGGGGTTCGGCACTCAGCCCTATCCTTTTTAACTTTTATCTGAGGCCACTCATTTATCTTATTAAGGCCCACAATATTACGCTGGTCAATTATGCTGACCGATATGTAGTTGATTCTGTCCTTCGACAACAATCAGCACAATGTTGTAGACGCCTTCTAAAATTGTGTGACGGATATTGTCAGTTGGTTGAAAACGGACTCCTTCCAATTCAGCCGGGATAAAACTGAGTTTCTCTGCTGCTCTGCAAGCAAAATCCTCATGACAAGGCCTTCTAATTTCTAGCCTTTTTCGACCACTGAAGAGCTTCACTATTCTGATATGGTCCAAACTCTTGGTGTCACATGCGGTAAACTTTCTCTGGAGAGTCTTGTCAACAAAGTTGTGGGTACATGCTTTGGGCTTCTTTGTGGCCTAAGGAAGCTTTTACCACTGCTGCCATCCAAAGCAAAATCTCAAGTTGTGTGCAGCATGATACTAACCAGGTTAGATTACTGCAACTCTTTACTAATAGGAACACCGGACTATCTGAATGGCAGATTATGTTGAGTCCAAACATCAGCGGCTAAATTGACACTAAACAGACCTCGAAGATCATCACATCTAATGCAATGAGGTACCTTCATTGGCTACCTCTAAATGAGGGTAGCATTTAAATCTATATGTATTGTCCTCAAGGCCCTCCAGGGCAAAGGTCCTATACCTCCACAACACAGATGAAAGAGATACGCCCCTGGGAGATACTTCCGCTCAGCATCAGCAGACTTTATCTGTGTAAAAACTTTTAAAAAAACATGGCGGGCAGGCCTTTTCGGTCAAGGCGTCCCAGTTAACCCCTTCTGTGCCCAGGACGTAATGGTTACGTCCTGAGGCACAGTGCTCGTGTGCCCAGGACGTAACCATTACGTCCTGGGCACAGAGCCCAGAGGGAGCGCTAGCTCTCCCTCTGGGGGTTCCCCCCCACTCCCCCAAGGCAGGGATGGAAGGGGAAGACCGCGCGCTGATGTCACAGAAGGCCTCCAAAGCATTTCTCTTCCGATCACGTGGAGGAGGCCCGAAGAGGCTTCAAAGGGAAGGAAATGTATTTCCTTCCCTTTGGAAGGAGTCTGTTTTCAACCAACTGACAATATCCGTCACACAATTTTAGAAGGCGTCTACAACATCGTGCTGATTGTTGTCGAAGGACAGAATCAACTACATATCGGTCAGCATAATTGACCAGCGTAATATTGTGGGCCTTAATAAGATAAATGAGTGGCCTCAGATAAAAGTTAAAAAGGATGGGAAATGTATTTCCTTCCCTTTGAAGTCTCTCTGAGCATTTCAAAAGCCGGATTGCAAAGCAATCCGGCTTTTTAATGCCCAATAAACACCAGGGATGTTTTTTTAGAAAAGGAAATTGGCATAAGGGAGCAACCCCTTGGGCAAGGGTCGCTCCCAGGGGGGGCATTTTCTTTAAAGGCCTTTTCTGCCCCCAGGGGGGGCAGAAACCTCTAGGCACCAGGGATAATTTTGTCTTTTTTGTTTTGTTTTTGATTTTAGAGGTGGGGAACGACCCCTTAGGCAAGGGTCACTCCCATAGAGGCCAAATTATATTTAGGCCATTTCTACCCCAGATTGACTTATTTTTATGAGGCCAATCTGCCCCCAAGGGGGACAGAAACCACTAGACACCAGGGAAGTTTTTGTTTTTTTCATGAATTTCACGCAAGGGGAGCGACCCCTTAGGCAAGGGTCGTTCCCCTGGGGGGCAAATTTATTTTAGGCCATTTCTGCCCCCCATGGGGGGGCGGATCAGTCTATTTTAATTAGGCCGATCTGCCCCCAAGGGGGGCAGAAACCACTAGGCACCGGTGATTTTTTGTTGTTGTTTTACAGATGGGGAGCGACCTCTTAGGCAAGGGTCGCTCCCCTCGAGGGGCAAATTGTATTTAGGCCATTTCTGCCCGCTTTGGGGGCAGATCGGACGATTTGAGGCAATCTGCCCCCAAGGGGGGCAGAAACCACTAGGCACCAGGGATCTTTTTTTTTGCACTGTCACGCAAGGGGAGCAACCCCGTAGGCAAGGGTCGCTCTCCGGGGGGGTACATTTATTTTAGGCCATTTCTGTCCCCCCTGGGGGCAAATCGGCCTATTGTTATTGGGGGGCAAATTGTTTTTGTGTGTTTTTTTTTGTTTGTTTTTTTTTTTAGAGATGGGGAGCGACCCATTAGGCAAGGGTCGCTCCCCTGGGGGGCAAATTGTATTTAGACCATTTCTGCCCACCTTGGGGGCAGATCGGCGGATTTTAGGTCAATCTGCTCCCAAGGGGTCAGAAACAACTAGGCACCGGGGATCTTCTTTTTTTTTTCTTGCTCCATTGTCACGCAGGGGGAGCGACCCCGTAGGCAAGGGTCGCTCCCTGGTGGGGTTGGGGAGGCAAAGGTCTTTTAGGCCTTTTCTGCCCCCCCCTGGGGCCGGCTGAGCTGGAGGCCAAAATCCACAGGTAGGCACTTTGTAAAAAAACACCCCTGTTTTCTGTGAAAAAATGTGATGTGTCCACGTTGTGTTTGGGCCATTTCCTTTTGTGGGCGCTAGGCCTACCCACACACGTGAGGTACCATTTTTATTGGGAGACTTGGGGAAACACAGAATAGCAAAACAAGTGTTATTGCCCCTTGCCTTTCTCTACATTTTTTCCTTCCAAATGTAAGGCAGTGTGTAAAAAAAAGACGTCTAATGCCCTGTAATTCACATGCTAGTATGGGCTCCCCGGAATTCAGAGATGTGCAAATAACCACCGCTTCTCAACACCTTATCTTGTGGCCATTTTGGAAATACAAAGGTTTTCTTGATACATATTTTTAACTTTTTATATTTCAGCAAATTAATTGCTGTATACCCGGTATAGAATAAAAACCCATTGCAAGGTGCATCTCATTTATTGGCTCTGGGTACCTAGAGTTCTTGATGAGCCTACAAGCCCTATATATCCCAGCAGACGTAACGGTATATTGCTTTAAAAAATCTGACATCGCAGGAAAAAGTTACAGAGTAAAACGTGGAGAAAAATTGCTGTTTTTTTCACCTCAATTTCAATATTGTTTTATTTCAGCTGTTATTTTCTGTAGGAAACACTTGTAGGATCTACACAAATGACCCCTTGCTGAAATTTGTCTACTTTTCAGAAATATTTAGCTTTCTGGGATCCAGCATTGGTTTCTCACCCATTTTTGTCACTAACTGGAAGGAGGCTGAAAGCACAAAAAATAGTAAAAATGGGGTATGTCCCAGTAAAATGTCAAAATTGTATTGAAAAATTGGGTTTTCCAATTCAAGTCTGCCTGTTCCTGAAAGCTGGGAAGATGGTGATCTTGCCACCGCAAACCCTTTGTTGATGCCATTTTCAGGGGAAAAAAACACAAGCTGCCTTCTGCAGCCCTTTTTTCCCATTTGTTTAAAAAAAAAAAAAAAATGTCACTGTATTTTGGCTAATTTCTTGGTCTCCTTCAGGGGAACCCACAAAGTCTGGGTACCTCTAGAATCCCTAGGATGTTGGAAAAGGACGCAAATTTGTCGTGTGTAGCTTATGTGAACAAAAAGTTATGAGGGCCTAAGCACGAACTGCCCCAAATAGCCAAAAAAAGGCTTGGCACAGGAGGGGGAAAAGGCATGGCAGCGAAGGGGTTATGGAACAAAATGCTAGCTACTTTTAGATCTGTCAGCCGAACTACTGCACTTTAGAGAAGCCTTAAGGACCTGGCTCTTCCCCAGGTATCCTCCCCTGCAGTACACTAGCAGCTGCTCTGTCTAGACAGAAGCTCTCTGCGCCAGGGTACCTGTATGGTGACAGTTGCCGTGTTACAAAGGTTATTAATAAAAAATTAAAAAATTATACCTTTGATAACATTATCCTCTGACAGCTCAGGCACAGAGAGGTGGATACTTTGCTAAGGGTACTATGTGACTTGGTTAATCAGCACTACTCCGTCTTGCCTCCTGGTGTGTAGTGCTTTGATACTCTTTCATGACTTGTGGAATTTGCTTGAATAGGATTTTACCTGTGAGTACAGCCTGAAAGTCCCTCTGTTGACCTCAGTTGTTCCTCCACTCACACAACAACTTCAGCATTGGGGATGAGCCTCGTCACGAGTTCAAGGATGAAACAACTGTAACATTTCAGCCACTCTCAAAGCATGCAGAACTCCTAGACATTTGCTTGTCTCATTGTTCACTTCAGACTATCACCTTTCTTGGGGTCACCCCGATGGCTTAAGCTTTAGATTTATTAGCAATGTATTCTAGTGTGAGCCTTAGAAACTCACACTTGGGCATTTGAACATCAACCTGCTTTGCTTTAGAAACTGTAGGAAAGCCTTTAAGTGAGCATTGTGTTACTCAATTCCACAGGTCCGAAATAAGGTAGACGGGGTGTTGCAGGCCCGAAAGGACTTTCTTGGCTGCATTTTGAAAGACAGTTAAGATATTAGTACTGGTGTTCGATATCCTATTGATGGTTCCTTTATGATGTCCCTTTTGTAGTTTGTTTTCACTGGGAACTGTAGTTTTTACTTGGCTGCTGTTAAAATTAAAGCAAGAAAAGACTGCATAATATGAGTCTCCGGTCTTGTAATAAAATTGGCTGAGCTATCTCATCTTTGTATTTTCAATTGCTTTGTTTGAGACATTCTAAATCAAAGAACAGTGGTACAAACTATTCTAGAATGTTATGTTGTTCCTCCTAAAAAGTGAAACTGGGTAAAAACTTTCAAGCTGATCACCCCCGCCATGGCAAAGCTCAGTAGGTTTTCAGTTCATACTGCCATGTCACACATTTTCATAGAGGATACAATGCACCCAAATATTATTTTGGATGTGGCTAGGTATCAGCAGGAGACATGATGATCCATCACCAAAGCGTATATCTTCTCCTTCATGGGAAACAGCTTAGGCCTTCGCATGAGTTTCATGATTACATATGACTATTTTACTTACAAATGATCCAGTGTCCGAGTGTATTCTGCTTTGTGCTACCCATCAACATTTTCCTCTTTGGATATCTTTGGGCATATTTGGCACCAGCGAGCACTGTGAAAATTAACAAGCATTGGCAAAGCAAGCAGGTCTCACCTATGCGAAATATATTGGCTATGTCAATTTTTTTTAAAGATATGTTGCACAGTGAGTTGAGACATGTTTTGTTTACATTTTGCACTAAATGTTTGACGCGCTCAGAGATGTGTTTTAGTCAATAATCGAAGTCCTGTATATGTCTTTTGTGTCTGTGGACCACTGGGGGTCCACGAAGCCTCCTCAGGAGATCCGTGACTGCATATAAAATAAAATAATAATAAAGGATCAATAAAGTGTGTATAAAGTGGCTAAATGTACAATTGAAATATTTAAAAAATACTGTAAATGTCAAGGAAGCTCTCTTAAATGTGCCTGTTGAGACCTGTTTCAATGTCTATGTAGCGCTTCTATCTGCATGTTTCCTAAGTTATTTATTTGAAGAGTTATAGAGGGTTTATGTTTCTTAAGTTTTCTATTTTAAGTACTATAGAGCACTTATGTCGACCTATGATTAAATTGTGTATTTTACTGTTTATGGAGCCCTTCTATAGTCCGCCTGATACAGACATCTGAAAAAGTAGCTAGAGCATATGCGGATCTCCCGCTTCATGTGCGCAGAATAAACAGAGAGAGAGAGACACGTGCACACAGACACACGTGCATACAGACACGCACTCCCTACACTCAGCGCGAGGCGCTTACCCAGGTCAAACAGGATTGCTTTAGAAGCCATCCTAGAGTCATTTGATGATCATCCAACCACATTAGAAATCATTTTCACATCATCAGACATCATCAAGCTCTTGAAGTCATCAGGAAAGCTTAAAAGCTCAGCCTGATGATTTGAGGATGACTTGAAAATGAGTACCTGATGACTTCAGGAGGTGTCATTATTCCTGATGATTTAAGAACGACTTGAAAATGAGTTTCCGATTACTTTATAAGATGAGACTGTTCCTGATGACTTTTGGATGATTTGAAAATGAGTATCTGATTACTTCAAAAGTACGATTTTGTTTTCAATAAAATGTTTTTTTTCTGGTGATTTTAACATGAATTGCTGGTTACTTCAAGAGCATGCTCACAGCTCTAGCTTCACTTTTGCTAGAAAAACTTTAAACCGTTGGATGATTGCATATTTAATTGCAGATAAACACAAAATGACCCAATTTTTGTTTTATTATTCACAATGAGCAGAGAACTATGTATAAGTCACAGGTTATTTTTCAACACATTTTTTATTTTTGCCACTTTTTCTTTTTTTCCAAATGGATAAAACAAGCATCCATTGTTAAAATGAGCAATGCTTAACATTAATAAAGATGAACATTGACCATTATATCCATGATCACTAAAATTAAGTGACAATGGAGTTTGAAATTATGTGAGAGGATTGACTAAATAACGTAACAAAAAAGGGATGCTGCATATGATGCAATAACTAGAGGCACATTATGCAGCACATTCTTTATCTAGCCATTGTGATATTGGATGATTCGAACCTCAAACAAATACATAAAATTATGCAGACATGCATTCATCAAACAAATACACAAATGGTGGAATATTTCATTTAATTCACATTTAAATGTAAATAAAGAGATCAACATTTTACTTTTAATGAAAGGTTGAAGCTTGTCTAAATTCAATTGGGGACACTCATTAGCCATACTGTATTCTATCTGATGCACTTGCACTGTTCCCCCAAATCAATCTAGGATACCAAATTAAAGCCTCCAATTTCATAGTGCTGCATATTTACAGACCATTTTTGAATGTTCAATTGTACATTTTGCTTCTATAATGATATTCACGGTGGGGCTGATTACGAACTTGTCAGTAGGGTGGTCAGACCGCCAAGACGATGGTTGGGAGGATGAAGCCAAGTCGGCGGCCTCTTGACCACCATATTATGATGTTTCCACAGGGCCGATGGCTGAGACAGTGGGACGGCTTTAACTTCAAAGAGAGAGCCGAGGCCAATGCCACCGCACTCTCTGCGCCAACAGTACAGTCGGAATGCCCACTGTTGCCATTGCATATAGTGCTCATTCTGGCTGTGCTGATGTGGGGCCTCTGCACTGTCCATGACATTGACATGGGCGGTTCTGTGGCCCCGTCTCTGCCTTTCCGCCAGCCATTTGATGGCAGCGTCCCCGCCTTGAAAAGGCCAGTGGGAAGGCAAGTCGTGACCAGCACGTGGGGAACGCTGAGTGCTACGAAATTTGTGGTTCCCCTCAGATTCCAGAACTTTCCATCACAGAAATTTAAGGGAAATGTGTTTTGAGTTTGAGGTTCACAAGGGATTCTTGATAAAACAAGCTGGTGAGAGCCACACACATCTCCACATCATAGAGTCTCCTGGGTGTCTAGTTTTAAAAAATGTATAGGTTTGCTAGGTTTCCCTAGAAGCAAGCCTAGGTTAGGCCAAAAAACCACAGCTACCCACTTTGAAAAAAACAGGTCAGTTTTGCGTGGAAACATTTTTCATGTTGCATTACAGGCCATTTCCTGTCATGGGCACCAGGCCTACCCACACAAGTGAGGTACCATTTGTATTGGGAGATTTAAGGGAAATACAGAATAGTACAACAAGTCCATAATGGACTCATACATTACCCACCTAAAATTAGATTAAAGGAAAACTGTATTTAAAACAAGCCCTTTAAGACTTATGCAAGTTCAGCAGGGGTCCCCCTGAAAGGCTGGGACCCCGGGCCAGAGCCCACTGTGCCCAAGTCTTAAACGTCAATGAAAAACAGGCGAGACTGGTACGGGTCAGCTACAGGAGCAGCAAACATGACAAATTAGCCTGTGTGCGTTAAAGAGGAGAGAAACACATTTAAAAAAAGCATTACTGCATATGTTTGGAGCTTAACAAGCACACACACACACATAAGAGGTGTTACGGATATTGCAGCAGCCTGAGAGACACAAGCAAATGTATGATTTGAAGGTGTGCCATTGCTTGATTCAAAATATCCAGTGCACAGTGGGTGTTTTGGTTCTTTTTTTGGGGGGGTGGATGGGGGATGGAATTGTGTTAGCCAGCCAGCAACTTTGATGGTGGGGTGGTGAAAGTGGTATTCTATTGGAATTAGCATGGCAGATTTAAATTAGGATGCAAAATGGCAACATTTTCATTTTTTGCTGCAGATAGAGGAAGAAGGCATATTGAAGTACTTTAGATATATTCAGGGCCACTGGAATTATGTGGCAGGAAAAGGACAAATTATGAGGCAGGGTTGACTAATTTATGTGGCAAGAAATGTCCAGTTATTAATTTACAACGACAATAGCTCTAACTCAAGCAGATGCGAGACCAATTGCATTGCAAATGCTTGTTACCTTTTTATTCCTGGAGATTCCTAGACACCAGGAACCATGAGGAGGAAATCCCAAGTAGGGTTACTGAAGCAGCTTGAGGGTACCAGTGAGGTTGTAGGTGGCCCTAGAAATCGGAACCACTGCGGTGCTACTTCTTGCAATTTACCACTGTTTGTAGAGGTGTGTGCACTTTGAGACCCCCCAAGCCTGGTCGGCTTGGACTCATAAGGAGGGAAGTCCAAGTACAGGAGAACAAAATGTCCACCTTGTCCTCTGCTGCTGGCTAAGCTGGGACACAGCAGCATGGGCAGGGAGATAGATCTGGCGTCCCTGCCCAAAAGAGCGCTCCTGTTTTAATTGTATCCATTCACCCTTTCCTCCTTTCATTCGCCTGCTGATAACCACCATTTCATTCTGTCATTCATTCATTCATTATTTCATCCATCATTCAGTCTTTCACCATCCTGTCCGTCCACCCATACATTTCCAGTCTATCCATTCATCTCAATACGTAGCCATCAAACCTATCCATCCACGCACCTATCATTCATCCATCCTTTCACACATCCATCTTTTCAGTCACTCACTCACTCATTCATCCATCCATCCATCCATCCATCCACCCTTTCATCAATCCATCGACACTACCTTTCACTCATCCATCCAGATTCAAATATGAGCATTATCTGCCTTAGGGGAGCACGTATATCGCTCTAAAAGGCTTATTTAAACTCAGAAAGTGATAAAGCATATAAACTACCACAAAGTATAGGAATGGTGGAAGATTCGATAACAGCACATTTTCTACTGTTCTGAAGCATTTCCTAGCTCATTAACCATTAATTTTCAACATAAATATCACTTGCTCGCGTGTATGCTAAAGTACGGCAAATGATGTTTAAAACACTCCCGGCGGCCTTTAAACGCTGTTTTCATTGACTTCAATCCAGATTCAAATATGAGCATTTTCTGCAATAGGAGAGCACGACTATCGCTCTAAAAGGCTTATTTGAGCTGAGAAAGTGATAATGCATATAAACAACTATGAAGTACGATAATGATGGAAAAGTTGATAACCGCACATTTTCTACTGTTCTGAAGCATTTCCTAGCTCATTAACCATTAAATTTCAACATAAATATCACTTGCTCGCGTGTATGCTAAAGTACGGCAAATGATATTTAAAACACTCCCGGCGGCCTTTAAACGCTGTTTTCATTGACTTCAATCCAGATTCAAATATGAGCATTATCTGCCTTAGGGGAGCACGTATATCGCTCTAAAAGGCTTAGAAAGTGATAACGCATACAAACTACCACAAAGTATAGGAATGCTGGAACATTCGATAACAGCACATTTTCTACTGTTCTGAAGCGATGGGGAAGGAAAGGTGTGCGCGCGCCTTTAGGGAAAATTGCTCACCTCTATGCAGGTACCAGGAATAAAATCGCAGGTGAACGTGGAAAAAAAAAACTCTACCACATCCGGCAGCGCCGGAAGTGACATCATCATACTGCGGCGCCAAGAGAGAACTGTGAGGGTGCAACGTTGATATAAAAGTTTCACAATGGGTTGGCCTCGCTCTGTTTTTAATATTTTCTATCTACCTACGAGGAGGAAAACTGCTTCAATCTGTAAAGTAAGAGCATGCAGGACTAGCTAATGAGCTTTGGGTCGGGGGATTGCCGCCTGGCAGTGGCCGGGCTAATTGACCCCAGGTTATAGAGACGCCAAATGATGTTTAAAACACTCCCCGCGGCATTTAAACGCGCTGTTTTCATTGACTTGAATCCAGATTCAAATATGAGCATTTTCTGCAATAGGAGAGCACGACTATCGCTGTAAAAAGCTTATTTGAGCTGAGAAAGTGATAATGCATATAAACAACTATGAAGTACGATAATGATGGAAAAGTTGATAACCGCACATTTTCTACTGTTCTGAAGCATTTCCTAGCTCATTAACCATTAAATTTCAACATAAATATCACTTGCTCGCGTGTATGCTAAAGTACGGCAAATGATGTTTAAAACACTCCCGGCGGCCTTTAAACGCTGTTTTCATTGACTTCAATCCAGATTCAAATATGAGCATTTTCTGCAATAGGTATCGCTCTAAAAAGCTTATTTGAGCTGAGAAAGTGATAATGCATATAAACAACTATGAAGTACGATAATGATGGAAAAGTTGATAACCGCACATTTTCTACTGTTCTGAAGCATTTCCTAGCTCATTAACCATTAAATTTCAACATAAATATCACTTGCTCGCGTGTATGCTAAAGTACGGCAAATGATATTTAAAACACTCCCGGCGGCCTTTAAACGCTGTTTTCATTGACTTCAATCCAGATTCAAATATGAGCATTTTCTGCAATAGGAGAGCACGACTATATATATATATATATCGCTGTAAAAGGCTTATTTGAGCTGAGAAAGTGATAATGCATATAAACAACTATGAAGTACGATAATGATGGAAAAGTTGATAACCGCACATTTTCTACTGTTCTGAAGCATTTCCTAGCTCATTAACTATTAATTTTCAACATAAATATCACTTGCTCGCGTGTATGCTAAAGTACGGCAAATGATGTTTAAAACACTCCCGGCGGCCTTTAAACGCTGTTTTCATTGACTTCAATCCAGATTCAAATATGAGCATTATCTGCCTTAGGGGAGCACGTATATCGCTCTAAAAGGCTTAGAAAGTGATAACGCATATAAACTACCACAAAGTATAGGAATGGTGGAACATTCGATAACAGCACATTTTCTACTGTTCTGAAGCGATGGGGAAGGAAAGGTGTGTGCGCGCCTTTAGGGAAAATTGCTCACCTCTATGCAGGTACCAGGAATAAAATCGCAGGTGAACGTGGAAAAAAAAAAACTCTACCACATCCGGCAGCGCCGGAAGTGACATCATCATACTGCGGCGCCAAGAGAGAACTGTGAGGGTGCAACGTCGATATAAAAGTTTCACAATGGGTTGGCCTCGCTCTGTTTTTAATATTTTCTCCCGGCGCCCTTTAAAAGCTGTTTTCATTGACTTCAATCCAACTTCAAATATGAGCATTTTCTGCAATAGGAGAGCACGTATATCGCTCTAAAAGGCTTATTTAGGCTTACAAAGTGATAACGCATATAAACTACCACATGAAATTGCCCACTAACAACTCACTGCCACAGGAACACAAGAAAATACCTCACTTCCGGAACACCTGCGACAGCCAACCTCCAATACCATAGCCACTAGCATTGAATATCACTAAAACATGCTGCTATGTTCAAAGGGTGTAAACATGCAGCTTTCAATAATCGCTTCATTTATTGGCTTAAAGCCCTGGTCACAGCCACCACTCCACACACACTACACCTTTTTCAAATAACATTTTCAGCAAGATTCCCCACACGCTCTGAGTAGTAATAGGCAAGGCAGAGGAAGGGAACCAACTGTTCACTATTTTGTGGTCTGGGCGAGCTTCAACAAGAATTTTCTTTTGTTCAATATATGTACCACACACCGTGTGCCCCAAGCATTCCACGTCACCCTGGGCATAATTCTCCAGCTTATGCAGCATATACATTTTTTATGATTTGCTTCCCCTTTACCATAGACCAATGTATCATCTTTGAATGCTCGTGTTCCTTACTAGCCTCTGAACATGGTGTGCATCACTCCTTCCAAAACCGCTAGAGCACTAACCAAACCTAACAGTATGATTCAAAACTGGGACACACTCTTATGTACAATGACAGCTGTACACCTAATAGAAGGGTCAAACATAGTCACTGCCAAGCTTGAAACTTGGGAATACTCTTTGAATCAGAGATGTTGTTTATTCCACAGGTCAACACAGTGGTTAAAGGATTCAGACTTCATTATTTCCTGCTCTGCAAAATACTCCCTTTACTCCAAACTGGCTACCGGGTGGGCCAAATCCCTTGTTATGATCAGTCTGGACTACTCTAGACCCATTTACTTAGGCCTCTGCGAAGCACTCATTGTCAGACTGCAAAGACTACAAAAGTAGCCACCATAAGCCTTAATGTATATGTTCAGAACAACATCAAACCTGCTCTGAAAGATCTCGACATAACTACTGTTTAGGTCCTCTGCACTTTCTACAAAGCCTACTGGAAAAAGACTCTATTTTTTCTGATGTGTAATTTCTGAAAGTATTCTTTAACACATAATTGTGCAGTACATTCCAATCTGCCTGACTCCAATCCATACCAATCCACCCCACCTCACCCCACAACAATCCACCCCACTCAATCCAGTTGATGCCAGACCAACCCAGTCCACCCCACTCCAATCCAACCCACTCACCCAAATCACTCCAATCCACCATAGTTCAGTCCTCCCAACCCAGCCCAACTCAGTCTGCCCCATCTGTCCCATTCCAATCATAAACAATCAGCCCCAATCAAATATAAAACAATCTGGCCTACTCCAAACTGCCCCCACCAATAAAAAACAATCTGCCCCACACAAATCTAAAGCAATCTGCCTACTAACCTAAATATCAAATGTAATGTCTAATGCCATGTCAAAGCCAATAGGCAGCTAAACTGAATACAGAATGTAATGGCTAATGCCATGTTAAAGCCAATAAGCAGCTAAACTGAATACAACATGTAATGTGCTACTGTTGAACATTGAGCAACTAATAGGCACAGTGGTGAAACAGTCATTGGTCAAACACAATTAATAGCATCACTACCCCTAAATCTTTAACCAGTCGCAAACTAATTCATGATTTTTGTATCTAGCAGGATATATCATGGCTTCATTCAACGTCCTATTTTTTGCTTGCGATCGTTTAGTTTGTGTTAGAAAAGATGGAGAATTTCTGCTTTTGGCCAATCCTGGTGAAGTTCTATGTAAATGGCTGGTTGAAAATATTGATGAAAGTGGTCGGCCAATCACTGAAGAGAGAGACTTCAAGGCTGTGGTTCTTTTCCAATCATCTGGTAAGTAAAATAATTAAAAACGTTTGTTTAACACATGCCATTTGTGGATAAAGAACTATTTTAGTTAGGTGCCTTTATTCAGGAAGTTCAAATTCAAAAATTAAAATGTGTACTGCCCATTAAGAAAAACTTACTTTGTTATGGATTGATAGTAAGTTTGTGTCCCTTGATATCAATACATGTTTATGTACATATTTCGGGTAATCAAGGGAAGATATTTCAAATCCTCACTGTGGTCTTGTCACAGTTTTGAAATTATTTTCTTTTTTTTTTTCAGTGAAAAAACAGTGTCTTATGATTCAAAATATTTTTGAAGACTTAATTGCAAGCTATTCTGGCACAACGGAGGGTCTAAAACAGGTGTTACTTCAAAGGGCACAGGAGGAAAAGCAGTTGTTAATGGACTGTGGCAGCCGAGGAAGTGCTGGAAGACTTAAAAGGGTATTGCGTGAGCTCCAAGAGGAAGAGATTGCAGAGAAAAGATGCAAGGAAAAAAATAAAACCAAGCAGAGTGGCCAGGATAATATAAGTGTTGCTATCCAAGCTCATGTTGAAAGGACATCTTCTCAGCCTGGAGAAGCAAGTTCACAGATTAACTTGCAGAAACTGGAAAACCTGGCCCTTTTAGCGGGGATGGCTAGTGTCCTTCATCCGAAATCTACAAACAAATATGAAGCATTAGGTGGTGAAAATGAAACTTTCTTGGAGTCCCCTCTCAAATTCAAGGATCAAAGACAAAAACTTGCCTTCCCTTCACCACGTCACCAGCTGATACCCAAAAAACTATTTCCTACACAAGAAATGACTGCTTCACACAATGAAGTAACTCCTACTAGACCATGCAAACGTGATCATAAAATGGCACCAAATTTGTTGACACCACAAGGTTTTTTGGCTCACAGTTCAGTCACACAGTCTGGCCTACAGTGAATTTCCGTCTACAGCAACATTCACAGATGTGAATGTGAACCATACGCCTTGCCATGCTGACCCATTTCCAAGCAACGAAAGAGGTGGCCTTGACGTAAGTAGAGCTAAATGAGTGCTGCCATAATACACAATTCCATATTGTTAAGCCGGCATGCCAGTCTTTTTTCTTGATGACCATAACATACCTTTTTGCTGCTTAGACATATTTTTAATAACTACTTAATTTCTACCTGTTAGCAGTATCAATAGCCTCAATCCTTATTACAGCATAGAATTAATATAGTGCCTTAATTTTGTCAACGTCAACAGTAAGACTCATATTTATACCTTTAAAATGTGAATAAACAAATGGAAAAGTGCTTGAGCTGTACAATGTAAAAGATGGCTTGAAGATTGATTTCTTTTTTTTTTTTTTTTCCTTTTTTCCCCTCAGGACAATGAAGAATCCTTTCATTTGGTAACTGAGGAAAGTCCATCATTTCACACTGGGGTAATTTTTTTAATTACTTTTTAAGTTATATAGGAAATTCTATTTCTAGTTTCACAGCCTAATTATGATTTGTTTTCTCTCTTAAGGAAATGGTATATAACTCATAGTCCATTATTAACCAGAATGAAAGCTATTCTGTTGGCCCTAGTTCCTGCCTGAATGAGGTTTGTGTACGGTTACAAGCAGAAGTGAATGCTTTACAAGCTGAAAAAGAACATTTAAAAGGTAAGTGATATTCTACATAACCACGTAAACTGCAACAAATTTCCATTACGAAACTGTTTTTCCACCTAAACACCTACATGTCTGCTGTCTTTAAGAGCTCTTGTTGTTTTATTATAGCACAGTTACAAGGCACTTGCAACAGTGAGTTGGCTGTACAGCATTTGCAAGCTGCATTGTCTGCTTTGACAAGCTCAAGGAACTCGCCATACATAGGAACCTCAAAAATATGCAGTCGGACATTCACTGTACAAAAGGTACTTGTTTTCTTTCCCACTCTATTGGCATACCATTTGTGTTGTAGTTTCTAAACATTCCTGAACATTTAAAGTTTATACAGGATAAATTTTGTAGATTTCCTGCATGGGGAAACTTTCAAATCTTTCTGCATGCAATGTGTTTTAGTATGGCTGCTTTTATTTCAATGGAGCTAACCCAGCAATTCCTAAATATGGTTAGACATGTACCGATACCAAATCAACATACAAAACCCACCACTTCTAAATATATTTAAGTATGTAACTTAACATGATGGCAACTATTTAATAGTTTGTGTTATTTGCAGACTGACATGCAGCAGTTAGTGAAGGATTCAAATGATCCTTCACAGTTCAGAAATGTTCTTGTGCCAAAGAGATAATTGCACAAAGTCTTGGAGGAAGCCAAGGCAGCTCGGGATAGTGCAGGTTTCCTTCTGAATGGTGTCAGTGAAATCCTTTTTTCACCGAAAGAACTTGCATCTGCAAAAGGTATAACTAAAGCTCGTGCTGGAGAAGCTGCCCTAGATGAGGAGAAGGTTGATGCATTATTTGGTAAGATATTATAAATGTTCAAATTAACTTTCAGTCAATATAGGATTATGAAAATACATTATACCTCCAATGTTTGCATATGTGGTCCTGTATTAAATTATTGCACAAGGGCTCCATCACGCTTAACTAACAGCTGGGAGGTGTAATTTTGTAACTGTTTGTCCTGGGTTTGTGCTACAAATGACATGAAAATCTGGTGCAAGGCCATGTGCTGGGATTTAATTTCCAAATATGTAGGTCTAGGTGTGTGTGTGTGTGGGGGGGGGGGGGTGTCAAAGTAGATGAATGTGCACTGGCAGACTGCACTGCTAAAAACACAGTGCTCACAGATTGTATTTAGACCTGATCAACTGTTCCATTAATTAGATCAGCCACCCTCTTCCTAGCACTTGGTTGTAAGCTCCTATTTGGATTTCTGGTCAGAATGGTAGTTTCATAGACTGTTTTCCAAATATGAATATTGAAGTAGAGTTCAGGCTCGACATAGCTGCGTTTTAAGATGGTTATGTAAATGAAATCTGATATTGATTACTTTGTTTGCAGAGGACACATAGGTTTGTTTCAACACCTACATCTGTACTTGAATCAATCATTCTTTCAAATACGCCAGCATTTTAAAAGCTTGGGGATTTTTAAACACCCACTTGTGTGCAACATCCATGTCCACATTGGCCAGATATTGACCCTCCAATATGCCCTTGTGTTTTTTGGGAAAATAATGTATAATGTGATGAAACAGCAAGCTTGTAGATCTGAGGTTTTCAAACTGGGGTGTGTGCAGCCCCATGGGTTTATGGGTATATTCCAGTGGGGCACAAATACCTTGTAAATGAAGATGGCCACGATGCGTGACTTTGTTTAATTAGTACTTTTCCAGGCTGTCCTAATTATGGGACGGTGTAATTTGCGTAATTTGATGTTGTGTAGTTATATGAAATCACAAGAATTACTTTTGTTGTTTTCCCATCCCCCCGAAAAGGCAGACTATTTCAGAACTGGGCAAATGGCGAGTCAGATAAGACAGCCTACTGCTTGGGGCAGGAACTATCATTAGTGTAGCTGGTGCATTAGGGACCAATAGGTCCAATAGGTGGAGGAGCTAAACACCACAGTTTGTGGAGTGGTGGTTTGTGTTCATTATCTGTTTTATGTTGCTCATATTTACTCTTTTATATTTCCCACACTTAGTGCACATTTTGAGCTCCAGAAAAGTAACCTCCCACTCTGGTCCCTGCCACTCATGCTTCCCCAAGTCATGTATGAAGTTGCGGAGGGAACTAAACTTCAACTTTTACTTATAGGTGCTCAATCCAAAAAAGGTTTAAGGGCCTTTGATGTAGATGGAACTGTTCTTACCTCTTCCTGAAACGCAAACCGATTTCCTAAGTCCACAACATGCTGCTTCACTCATAAGTTCATAAAGGAGCATTTTCTTTCTTTACCTTCTACATCCTCTTCATCAATGCCTTGATCTCACCTCTGCCTTTTTGACCAAGTGCTATTAATGTTAAACTTATGAACCCTTGCAACCAAAACCATATCTCATCAGGCACACAACATGAGATATTAGATTGGAACATTTTAAAGGCAACCCAGCCCTATGAAAAAACTAAAATAGTGGTTGTAATATGATACTAATGTATGTTCATTTAATTTTTCAGAGTTTATGAAGTCTGTGTGCAGGGTAAACGGCTGGCCATCACTGGACAACAGAACTATGAGAAGGAAGCTGACTATAAAGATCTGCAATGCAAGAAGAGGACTAAAGAAAACTCCACATCTAGAAACAAACAACGAAGTTGCTGGTTTTCGTTGAATCTATTTGTTCTCTTTTGTAGCCTTCTGGCTCTTCTTTTTGTTCTCATACAGTGCCATGGGCTTTCTTTTGTTCTCTTGTTCAGTATCCTGGCCCCCATGGGGCTAATGATGTGCTTTAGATCAATAAAATGACATGACATACCCCTGTTAGCGCCTTGAGACCCGCACGGGTGAGTAGCGCGCTTTATAAATGTTAATGATTTGATTTGATTTAATCCTTTTTACTTGAACCATTGTTTTGTTCAGTCTTTTGCCACTAGTCACTATGTAAAACAACTAATAATGTGCTATACCTCAAAGTAAGGCAAGCCCCAGGGAGTCCAGAGCATGGGAAGTGAAGCACCACAAGTTAAGCTTTTCTGAATGGAAAGTTTAACTTTGTTGCAGGCAATTACTGTTGTATATATGGTATTTTTACAGCACCAATCTAGCCAAAAAGCATGATTCTCAGAATTATTTCATACCAGTGCCCCCCTCTTGGTAGAGATTAAAAAGTAATCTTTCCAAAGCAGAAGAATAATAATCTGATTATTGGGACCAGATTGATAGAAGTTTTGTGTTTAGTTTGCTTATGTTTTATAACTCGGAACTAATGCAAACTCCTTTTCTGGATTTAAAAACTGAAGGAAATTGGTATTTGGTACGATACCTGTCCAAAGTGGGAATAAGTTTGCCTAGGCTAAATCTAGCCCAAGCTAGACTATGGTAGACACCTTTGCACTATGATGCAGAGGTGTGTGCATGGTGCCCGGCTGCCTGATGGTCCACTGGTGCAAGGGAGAGGGGGAGAAACGGTACTTTCATGTTCTCTCCCATCATGCAACACAGCAATTTTGGGTGCTGTGCTGCGTTCAGTGACAGTTTTGTAATTCTGGCACTTAGTTCTTTGGAACTCAGGGCATTGCAAATAATTCATGGTATTGTGTAAAGAAGGCATGTTACATCCAAGTGACCTTTTTTCAATTGGAAGGAAGCTTGAGGAAGTGGTCATCTAAATATTTCACTATCAACAACTCCATATTCCTAAACTACTAGTGAGACTTTGCAATGAAATATTGGCAGTTGGCTAATGTGCTTGTAACATGGAATTGTCAAGGTGTAATCCAACCCTTAAGGATTTAACAGTGATCCACAGCCAAATCATCTGAAAGTCCACATGTAGTCATGGTTTAGTAATTCACACTCATTCTGAAGTTGTCCTAAAATAATCCTGAGTAATCCATGCTCATTCCTGAGTAGTTTTTAAATCATCCTAGAGTAATCCACACTCATCCTGAAATTGTCATGGGATCATTCCAAAATAATCAACAGCCATCCTGAAGCAGTAATAGGATCATCGAGGAATAACCAACAGTCATCCTGAAATTGTAGTGTGGTCATTACAGTGTAATCAACAGCCATCCTGAAGAGGTAATGGGATCATCGGGAAACCATCCACAGTCATCCTGAAACTGTTGTAGAATCATCCTAGAGTAATCCACAAGAATCAGTAAATTGTCGAGAGACCATCATGGAGTAATTCACACTCATCCTGAAGTTGTCAATTAGTATTCGTGGAGTTGTAGAAGGTCATTACTCCCTGCCAGTGGAAGTCATCAGAACACCATCCTAGAGTAGTTTTTGTGATGATTCTAGAGTCATCTCATTTAAATTTTTCGGTCTATACACCTACTTTAGGATGGTTTGGGATGACTTCACCAGTTAATTGCAGGAATAGCCCAGCTGAAGTCATCAGATGACTTCAGAATGACTCCAGGAAGATCTTCCTTTTTGACTTGGGTAGAGACACACGCTCAGACACACCAAGACAAACACACAGCCTCCTCCCGCCTTCCCAGGACCCTGTGGACCGATTGAGACCAGAAACATTTTAAGTGCTCTAGAGCGCATTAGCACTCTGGTCACTTCCAGGGGATATTTGCCTGTACAGCTTCGCTCCTACCCTACCTTGGACAGCGGGAACGGCTTCTAAAAGTCTTATTGTATCCTCTTGAAAAAGGTCCACAAAGGTAAAGAACATATGAAAAGAAAACGCGTGCCACGGATGATGAATATGTAACATCTGGGAGCTGAGGGGACAAATTGCTGCAGCCCATCTCTGGTACAAACCTGCCAAGAGCAGAGAAAGCAGTTAGGCCATAAAATTAATTCCGTAGAAGAACAAGCAGTTAGGCCATGAAATTAATTCTGTACAGTCATAAACACATACATTTTCTAAAATACAAATGTATATAGTGTCAGCTTCTAACAAACGCGGATGTAAAGGCAGCCTGCAAAACAATGCTTTCTGGTGAGTGTTTCATATGCAATTTTTTTTAAAAAGTACCTTCCCAGGCATATGGACACCGGACACTGGAAGCAGTACTTGGTCCAGCCTCCACAGCAGGACGACGAAGGTGAGGAGGGGGCGCTGGCAAGCAAAGTGACGTGGAAGCCTTGGTTGGAGCCAGACATTGGTATGTAATTGAGGAGGGAGCCATGTGGGAGCCAGCCAATGGAATGTTAAGTTACATAGAAGCCACGTGGGAGCCAGCCAATGGTAAGTAAAGGTAAGTAAGGGGCTGGTTCCAAGCCTCTAGTTTTTTTTTTTTTATAATTAACAAATGGCTTTGCAAGCAAAGTGAGCAAGCGCGTGCCGAGCAGGCAAAACCTAAAAATATCTAGGTTCACCATCTGGTCTTTCCACTGATGCACTTAGAGACTCTGCACAGGGCAAATATTTATGGACGCTATGGGTGGGTCATTGGCAGTACAACGTCTGTGCTAGGCTTTGACTGCTCAGCAGATTCTTGCAAAATGGTTTGAAAGAGTAAGCTATTCGCAGCGCATTGTGTTTATGCTGATAGCTGTTCAACGGCAGCTGGTCACTTTTTCCTGATCCAGTGGAGCCACTAACTAGCTGGCATACTTTCCTTTCTCAATAATAATGTGATATACACATATGGGATTTTGCAATCATATAGTGGCACCATGAACAGCTTTCAGTGAAGCACCCAGGAGGACATAAGTGCATTTGCTCAGGCCATGTAAAAAATGCCAGTGTAGACAACTATCCAAGTACGAGATCCCTTTGTGCTCCGGTATGGTCATTCCAATTACATATGCTGGCAATATGATGCAAGTAAGCATGGGAAATTTCAATTTGATCCTGCTCACACTTCTAGTGTAGAACTGAACATCTGCCAATGTGAGGATACACACTCCTCTTCAGCCAGTAACCTGCCATTCACATTTTCTTCCATCTACTGTAGCATACAGCACGTGGCAAATGACAGCCCTTTTCAGTCATTGCTTAACTTTACTGTAAGTGACAGCATTCTGCCCTTTCACAAAGAACGCATATGTATACAACTTGGTTCCCTTCAGTACTAGGGACTTTGGCAGTGTGTGCTTTTTGAGGTCAGAAAATGTATGTTCTTTTTCCCATTTTTTTTCTTCAGTTATTGGCAAGAACCTTGCAACTCCCACAACAATGGTTTATGAAAACCATGACAACAAAGAAGAAGCAGTGACAAAACTAAAAGGCTTGCAGTCAGAGCAGACTGATTGTCTTTGCCAGTGCTTGTTTTTCAGTTTGCTGTAAGCTTTGTTGAATTCCAGGGCAAAGCTGCTTTTTGTTTTTTTTGTTTGGACCTGTCGTTTCAATTTACTGTGCCATACAAACTGCAGAGGTATGCCGCAGCAATTCATAGATTGCTGCAATTTGATGATCTCTTGCATACAAGATGATGTCAGTCCCTGCCACAACTGTGGACCTTACACAAGGCTTTATTCTGATTGACTGAAACCATGATTTTTCAGATTGCTGAAACAATCAGCTGTTTCAGCAATAGATTGTTTTAGCAATTTAGAGTTACAGCAAATTTAACGAAAAAGAGTAGATCCCTCTGTTAGTAAAAGTGTGATTGGCTGCCTGCAGCCAATCAGAATATCAGTGGAAGGTCCACAGTCTGGTCTGCGTTTTGTGGTGTCTGCACGGATTCTGCCCATTTGACTAATTACGCCCATGGAGTGGATTTTGGCATTTTCCAAAACCAATTACGGTCAGCAGTGCGACCCAGAAAAGGGCAGATTCCTTCTGTTTGAAATTTCATTTTCTTTAGTGCTTACTACCATTGACGAGGCATTGAAGAGGTTAGTGCTTAGTCCATTGTTTCCTCTGGTTAGTTTCGGATGCAGAAGGAAAACATTCTCTCCAGTTTGACTGTGCGAGTGAAGTATGACCTTTAGCAGCAAATGCTTGCTGGAATTAATAGATGTTGTTAGGCTGCAGGGATATGGTTTCAAAAAAAAGATTGAGAGGCAGGCATGAGATTTAGAGTAGTCTATATATAGAAGAGGCATTCATATGATGGAAGGGGAGGAGAGGTACATTAAAAATATACGAGGGAGAGAAAAATTAAGTTTGATTCAAGGTCAATTTTTTCATGTGTGATTTTCCTCAGGGGAAGGTAGCAGGTGGATATTTTGTGCAACAGCATGCAATATGTGGATGCATACCTGTAGAAAGGAACAGTTTCACATTCTGCTCCATGAATGTGGTGTTTAACTAGCCCTGACAAGGTGTTGAATTGCTTTACAGTGAGTAGCACGCTACCCCAGAACAAAAGATTAGAGGTTTATAGTTAGTAGATTAGTTGTTTTTTAGTTTCTCGCCTGCGAGACACCCGTGTTCAATAAAGTGCTCGGAGGCCGCCTTTTGCTCCCCATTTGTTGGTTTGCGTGGCACTCTTCTTTACAGCCTCGTAACTCTTCAAGGCATGTCTGCCATCATTTCCATTCCTCTGCGTGGAGCACGGATCAAGCACTAATTAATGTCAACTTATTTAGTGTCTGTCTGCTGCTCCCGACGTGATCGAGGTACTATTTTGTTAATTTTAACTTAAAGTGCTCCGCAAACACAAGGCTTGTGACTGACAAAAACGTGCCCAGCAGGACAAACAAAATTACAAAGTTTTATTTTTTTAAAGCTTACTTTCTTTTATTGTGTCAAGTCGTCTTTTCTCAGTTTCCACGAATGTTTCCTTTTGTTTTTGTTCGTGGGCCGTGTTGTCAAAATATGACAATTACCTTGTTTCTTTTCTTTTTGTATTAGTTGTGTTAGGTGTGCGCTCTTGATTTTTTCTGTGTTTAGTAGCGTTAGCAGTAGGTATAGAATAATGGGAATGGATTTGAAATGGGAAGTAGTAACTTGATTTTTGTGAGTAGTGAATGTGTGTGTTGGTGGCATAGCTAAATAAGGAGGGGGGACTTTGAGAATGATGTTTGGGGGTTCATAGTCATCACAATGGATAGGGATGAGTAAAAGAGAGGAGGGAAGGAGCAAATGTTAAAGGAGATTTGTTTCTGTTATCTAAAAAACAAATTAAAGGAAAGTACACATATTCATATGCACGTGACACTTGGCAAGATTGTGTAGACTGGAGAAAAAGCCTGTATATTAATGCCCATATGTGGATTTTATGTGTGATCTTATGGGTGTGGGTAGTGAATTCCATAGTTTGCTTGGACAGGGAAAGATGTTCCACCCATGTGTTTTTCTTAAATGCAGAAGGTTGAGGTGGTGAGCCATTTATGAGTGAAACTTTATTTTTTGTATATATTTGTTGATTTTCTTTCTGATGAAGAGTGGATCTTCCCATATAGTGCTTTGTGTGTAATACAAAGCTACCTGAATGTGGATCTTCTGGCAACTGGTAACCAGTGTTGGGCCCTCATGACAGGGGAGATGTGTGCTTGTGGCTATACTTGTAGGAGTATTCTTGTATTCTTCTCATTGTTGACAGAGGTGAGCCATGATACAGATAAATAGTGTAACCCAGTTTTGATTGAATAAGAGAGGTGATAGATTGATCTTTGTGTGGGAATCTCAGGGGTGGGAAGATGCACTGCAGTGTTCTCATTGTCAGAATGCTTGTTTGGCTACCTTGCCTACATGTGCATTTATTGACAGCATGGCGATTCCAAGATTTCTTACTTCCTTAGATATTTTTGGTGGTGGTGCTTGATTGTCTGGCCAGGCATAGAGCGGTTGATAGGTTTTCCAGTCACCACGAGTGAGTATTTCAGTTTTGGAGACATTCAATTTTAGGTGGGTTCATGACATCCATTGGTCAACTGCACAGAGGCAATTAAAGGTTCTTGATCTTCCATTGTCCTTTGTGTTTTCCAATTTTAGCAGTATCTGTGTGTCATCTGTATAGTCATAGCAGGTGAAGTCAAAACTATTGATCAGGCATGGTAATGATTTCAGCTAGATGTTGAAAAGCATGGGTGAAATGATTGTGCCTTGATGGACCCCTGCCTTATTGGTTTATGGTTTAGAAGTGAATATAGGAGTATGTATAATATTTGTTCTATTGGGTAGCTAGAATGTGATTCAAGTGAGACCTGTGGCCAATATTCTGCTTCCTCAGGTCTTTGGATTACTGTGTCTTGGTCCATTGTGTCAAAGGCTGCTGAAAGGTCCAAGAGAAGAAGGGCAGCAATTTTTGGCTTACAGAATTCTGTGAGTGTTGTAAAAAATTCTTTATTAGCAAGCTCTGTATTGTGGATTAGGTTGGATTAGTATAGTGTTATATACTTTTTTGATTGCAGACTTGTATATTCTGTTGTGTCTTTGTAGACATATCTTCCCTTAAGGGTTGCTTGTTTTGAGCCAGTTGGGTCGACGTTTAGCAGTCTGTTTTTTATATTTTTTAATGCTGCATTCATCCAAGGGTCATGTTTTCTTTTGGTATGGCTAGATGTTTTCAGAGGAATTAGGAGATCAAAAGCTCTCTGGAGCTATACATGATGTGTTTCTGCAGAAGTGATTGTGGCCAAATCTGTGTTTTAGGTAAGCAGGTTTTCTAGTTCCTCTAAATTTAGCTTGTTCCAAAGTTGATATGTAGTTGAGGGAAATTTAATTTTAGTTGGTGTTTTTTGGTGTCTTGTGCTAGGAGGGAACGAGGTAGTGGTCTGAGCAAGTGATTGAGTAATTGTTGGGAATGTGACTAGGTCTGGGTTGGTGAAGATGATTTCTAATGTTTGTACTGCGATGTGTGTGGGATTGGAAACAAACTGTTGTAAGTTGTGTGTGTTTGGGCCAGTGAGGATTGTTCTGGGGTGTGGCATGTCAGGTTTGTCAAACCATATGTTGAGGTCACCAAAGATGCTTATGTTTCAGTGTGTTGTAAAAATGTTAGCAATGGTATCTAGCAATGTACCTAGGAGTGTTGTATTGCTAGCTGGTGTTTTCTAGAGAAGGAGAAAGTGATTAAACAATAATTCCTTCACAGGTTCATGTTCCCCATTAGCACTACTTTAATAGGCACCACATTGGGTTTCTCATTTGTAGTGCATTTTACCACATTCCTCTCATCGTTTCCACATCTATCAATTTAATGACCCTTCTCGCTTCAAAGTTAATTTCTTTAGTTATCTATTTCATTTTGTGCATACGATGTGTCCTCAACCAATAATACATTTAGTGCCTTCCTCTCCCCAATGCATTTCAGACCTCATGCTGTTCTTAGTCAAGAGGTGTCCTTTAGCATCGTCAAAAGCAATAGATTAATAGCAGTAAACAATATACCTTCACATAATCAAAACATAAGACAAGTAAGTATCTTTGTTTGAATTCATATTGCTTATAAATACTTCGTTATATTATATTGTGTGCCATGATCTAGAAAAATGATAATTGTTGAAAAAAAAAAAATGCAATAAAACATATGACTTTTGTAATCATTCAAGATCTTAACTTACTTCTCATGAATCAGATGTTTTACCTGGAAATTTTATGTGTAGTGTTTAAGACACACATGCTTGTTACATCTTTTCCCTTCTGTACCGTATTCAATGCTGTGTGATTTTTCAGTATTTTGGCACCGACTACAATAGCCCATCTTCTACATACTCAGTATAGTGAACATTCTGAGTTATTCAACACCACATTTGAGAAAATAGGCACCAGAGTGAATTCTTTGCATTACAAAACTTTAAACATTTCTGTGATCACAACTAGTGTCAGCATTCCCTCCTGTGTTTGTATGCATCTCCTCAGCATTGCTCGAATGAGTTAGGTGGGCACCATGTTGTTGTTTATTTGAATCACATATGAGGTGGGTGTGTTAATCATGAATGTATAAAGAGAACTATGTCTTTTAGGGCTATGTTTTCTGTCGCCAGGGTGGATGAAAATGAAATTACAGCAACACAAAAAGGTGATGGATGGAATGCTGAACATTGTGAAACATTAATCCCCAGTCACAGATCCAGGTTAAACCCATAATTTTTTTGCTCACCGTGCCATCCTAGTTTGTATCCAGCCATATGTAAATCAGTTTTAACCCTGCTCCCCATGAGAACTGCCTAGCCCAACATGCCAGGCCAGGTCCCCCTGGGACTAGAAACAAGCATCCTGGGACCAGGTTTGAGGTATCACTCCTCATCAGCCAGGCTAGCTTGAATCCAGTGGCACTGTGAGCACGGGACCCACATCTGGGCATACCTTTCCCACTTGGGACAACTGTAGTAACACATAAAGATGATGGATGGAATGCTGAACATTATCAAACATTCACCCCCAGTCAGATGGCTTAAATCCATTGTTTTTTTGCTCAACACGCCACCTCAGTTTGGACTCAGCCATATGTAAATCAGTCTTGACCCTGCTCCTCATGGGAACATTCCAGCCGGAAACTGCCAGGCCAGGTCCAAGCAGGGTCAAGAGCATTCTGTCCATCAGCTCTCTGTGTTGCTACTGAGAATGAAATTACATTCGTCACTGTGTCTGAATTTACTGGTGTGAGGATGAAGCATGAATGATTTTCGTCATATGTAGATAACTTGAATCTGAGAATGGAGAACACTAAGTATTGAGGTTACCTTTATAATTTTAGTTTAGAAGTATGTATGTAAACTCTGTTTGTGATGTTAACTAACTCTAGTTGTTATATAAGATATTTGTGTGAACGTTTAACGTGACGCATCATCATATTTCACCTTCAGAGAAAACAAGAATATTTTAAACATTCATTTAAGACTTTGGGAACAACTGAATCAAACTTATTGATCCAAAAAAATTATACTTATGGAAAATTAATTTTTAAAGGCTACATCTTCTCCATGTAAGGCCACTTCTAATATGAAACAAAGTTGGCTGATTTCTGATATTACTCATATGTTCCATCAATCTGGTTTTGATTTTTTGTTCTCTTTTGTTTTACGCACGTATGATAGGCCACACAGGTATTTTAACATATATATATATATATATATATATATATATATATATATATATCTCTATCTCATTGTTGGTATCACATGTTGCAGTTGTTTTCAGTTTGATTTTGTTGCCCTTAAACTAGTGTGTGATATCAGTACCTTTGTTAATGTTGTTACTGTTACCATAGTCATAACAAAGCAATGTCCCTATATATGTATGTGGATGCAAGTTGTTTTCTTGAGTTTTTGCTCATTAACTGTTTTAAGTTGTTTGAAAGTTCATATGACAACATTGGCAGATCTATGAATATTCGTTTGAAATCTTCATTCTGTAACAAAGACCAATGGTTAAGGATTATTTTGTGTGATTTTGCCGGCCCAAGGAATATTTTGACACACACACCGTTCTTGTGTCACACTTGGACTAACTTTTCTCAGTTTGTAATTTGGATGTCTCAATTGCATCAGTCCTTACAACTGTGAGATGAATTATATGTTTGGGGTATCTTCTTTCTTGGAATTCCATAAACCTCATTCTCCTGTTCATATAGATCTGTATCTGCTGCTATTCGTTTCATTCTTAATAACTGGGAATATGGTAGATGATTTTTCCAGGCAAATTGATGAAACATATCAAAATGATGAAGATTCTTTCAGTGTTTTTTAAATAACTATAGGTGTTCAACCATCCATCCTTCAATGTAATTTCAACATTGAGAAACAAGATTTCAGTTGTACTGATTTCATGAGTAAATCCAAGTCTTGTGTCGACTGAATTTATTTTATTAAATGCTTCCACTAATTCATGTTTAGCTCCCTTCTAAAGCAGGAAGATGTAGTCAGTGAATCACCATTATGTTACCAAATGTCATATCCATTCTTTCTTTGAAAGAATATTTTTCACTTCAAATTTCTTCATGAACAAGTTTGCATAAGAGTTGCCCATTGAAGTATCTGTTAGTTGTAAATAATAGTTTCAGTTCAATCCAAAATAGCTTTGGTGTAAAATAAATCATTTCAAGAATGAAAATGTTTAAGTCCTCTTCCATTGATGTATTCAATAAGGCACTCTCTATTGCTGACAGTCCCAGATCCTATAATATTGACATATATAAAGCTATCACAGCAACAGTGCAAAGTAATACTCCATTCATATTTGTCACCTGTAATCCTGCTAGATTCCTCAAAAAGTCAGTGGTGTCTTTGAGAAGGGATTGACTGGACTATAAACTCTGCTGTAGTTGCAGCTCCAAATATTTGCTAATAGGTTCATGGATCATTCTTTTAGTGAACCCTATAAGTCTGTATAGTGGATTCCTTTAGTATGTATGGATTGTAGGTAACATCCAAATGTTTGGCACTCTTGGATGCTATTGAGACATATCTCTTATCAGTTTCATAAATTGTTCCACTGTTTAATGCTTCATTGTGCATGTTGCCCCAGTATCTTTTAAAATTCCTTGACTTTGATCATCATAGATGTTTTTCCATCAGAAATGTGCCTCCACATTCCCATGATTAAAAATCACTCTTCGTTATGACCAAAGTTCCCCCTTTGTCTGCTATACAAAAGATAATGGTGGGATCATTGGCAAGTTTGTTGATATTGCCCATTCCTTTTTATTTAAATTATTATGATGTGGTTTCAAGATGTTTTTAATATTTGTGTTAACCACTGTTTCAAAAGTATCCAGGACGTTATGACTTACAGGTGCTAGGAATGCACTCTAGGGGTTTTAATCTCTTAGAAGTTATTCTGTGATTAAATTGTTTGGATGGTATATTCATATTTCCAAAGTAGCATTGCAGGCATAATGTGTGCATGAATCTAAATAGGTTGACTTCCATTTCCAATTAATTTGTCTGATATATGGGTACAAATTAAGTACATTTTAGTAATGCACTGGTTTCAAATCAAGTTAATGGTCGTTTGGATATGTGTATAATGAAGTTATCATCTTTCAGGTTTTCTTTTGACTTCTGGTTACAACCCATGTGTTGTAGGAGGCCTTTGCCTCTTCTGGGTTTTTTTGTTTGCTGCTGTGCTTATGTGTAAAAAAAGATGCACTGTCTTTGTTAGACGTTGAAGATGTCTCCTGGTTGATACCATTCTCATTGTCTTTCCTGTTTTTGGTCTTGTCTGTTGTGGATGTTCTCAGCTTTCCCACAATACCTTCTTCAGATGTAGTCAACTTTCTTTTGTTTTGTTTTGTTGTTTTCTAGCATACAGCTCTGACCAGCTGTATACTTCTCCTACTGTATAATCAATTGTATCTCGTTTGAATTTCCTTATTTTCCTCTACTGTATTTCTTGAGAATGTTTGTCTAATTGGTTGTTGATGTCATTCAATAACTTTCCCTAATTGTCCTTAGAGGTTTTCTTGGTTATTGCTTGTTTCAGGTTTATTTCACGTGTTAGTTCTAAAAGGGTTGAGAATTCCTTCACAATAAGTAAGATGAGATCTAGAGAACATTTGTTAAGTAGTGCATACCAATCGTCTATGAATTTTCGATTAATCATGCATGGAATAGGATTTAATGCAATGTGCAATTCCCTTGGTAACCTTTCAGCTTGATTGTATTTAAAGTTGTAGCGTGCAATCATTGGTTTATTTCCCATTTCATGAGTGGATCGATTGCTAGACATTGCTGTCACCTGTCCCAGGTCTACTAATTATATCTAGTTTCCTTAATAAATACCTTTTCTGGGCTTCCTTGAATATGAAGCCCAGTGTATTAGCTTTGTTGTCCTTAATACCTGAAATGTCTTCAAATTACAGTTTTGGTTGTTGCTGATATTTTTATCAGATGAATATCAAACCTTGCATTTTATTGTTAAATATCTGAGCAATACCATTTGAGCTTTGTTGTTTATCAATCGGTACTCTTGGGATGAGTGTGCTTATTGAGAGTGTCACGATCTGATCTCAGGTGCAAAATCAAACTGCACTTAAATACTGATCCCTTCATGGGTGTGTTCCCCATTAGCATTACTTTAATAGGTCCCCCATTTAGTTTATCATTTTTAGTGTGTTTTACCAAATTCTTCTCAATGTTTCCACACCTATCAATTTGATGATTTTTTTCTTCAAAATGAATTTCATTAGTTTTTTTTTAATTTCATTTGTGCATACTGTTGTGTCCTCAATCAATAATATGTTTAGTGCACTCTACTCCCCAATGCATTTCGGACCTTATGTGGTCCTTTGTCAGGGGCTGCCCTGCTCCGCAATCGAGAAGGAGGTAGTAGCATGATGAAAAGTTTGGGATAGGGTTGGATCTGATAAGGAGGGTCTCACAACCTTGCATAGAAACTGTGGTGGTGAGATTTGTTGCTTCTTTTAATGACAGCTAAGCTGCCTCCTTTCTTGAATAATTGATTTTGTGTTACAGTTGAATATCCTGGTGTAATAACTTCATGCAATACTGGTGCCATAGCCTTCCCAGCCATGATTCAGTTATGAAAAGTAAGTACATTTTGTGTCTATCAATAGGCCAAATATGCAGTACTTGTTTTTTAAATGGAAAGGGCATTTATTAGAAGGTAGTCTAAAAGATTTTTGGTGGACATGGTGTCAATTTGTGCTGAAGGAAGCTTAGTAATGTCCTTTGAAGTGGCGGGTGGTGTGCTGTGGTTGGTTGTGGTAATTGTAGACAGAAAATGTTGTGTTTACTTATCAATATCCTCATTCAACAGGCTTAAAAATATATATTTGGGTCTGATTGTCTAGGTGGTGGTAAGTGTGCTTTAAATTGAGGGATTGGGCTGCAGAATTGTGTGTGAAAGGTGTATTTGTTTTGCGATATGCAAGGGGAAGCATGTTGTGGAGTTCCTTTCTTTTAGGTATGTGGAAGGTGTGTAGATGAGTGGTAGTGGTGGGGCATGAGGGTCATATGGTATTGCTCTGAATTGAGCAATGGACTTTAGATGTGTGAGTGAGTGCTGTTTGCTTGTGGATTCGGCAATTGGTGAATTTGTGGATTCGGCAATTGGTGAATTTGTTAAATGGTGTTAGACCTGATGGCCTTAGGATGGTCTCCCTCCCCCCCCCCCCCCAACTTTTTGCCTGCCTCCTCCACTTTTCTGACCTTGTTATTACTGGCTTTGACTGTGCACTTTACCACTGCTAAACCAGTGCTTAAATGCTTGTGCTTTCTCCCCTAAACGTGGTAATATTGGCTCATACCCAAGTGGCATATTTAATTTACTTATAAGCCTCTAGTAAAATGCCCTTCATGTGCTCAGAGCCAGTAAAATAAATACTACTTGTTTGCCTGCAGCACTGATTGTGCCTCCCACTTAAGTAGTCCTCTAAGCATGTCTCAGGGCTGCCATTGCAGAGCCTGTGTGTGCAGTTTTACACTGCCATGTCGACCTGGCACAATAACCGATTTGCCAGTCCTAAGCCTTCTCTTTTTATACATATGTCATCTTAAGGTAGGCCCTGGAGAGCCTGGGTGGCAGGGTGCAATGTATCTAAAAGGTAGGGCATGTACCTTCAAGTTTTATATGCCCTGGTAGTGAAAAACTCCCAAATTCATTTTTCACTACTGCATAGCCTCTCTCTCCAATAGCATAACATTGTGATTACCTTAATACATCTTTTAAGTGTAATTCCAAATTGTGAAGAGAGAGACTTTTTGAGTTTGATGGTTCTGGGCTCACAATTTAAAATCACAACTTATGGTGAAGTCGGATTCTAAATTGTAGTTCTGGAAAAGCCACTTTTAGAAAGTTGGCATTTTCCTACTTTAGCTATTTGTTGCCTGCTGCCTGTCTCTGAAGACATGTCTTGAATGGGTGACAGCTGGGTTTTGTGCATTCCCTCTAGACAACCACACATAAATGGACATTAGGTATGACTTGATGGGCAATCCACCTCCTGATGGGCCAGGATCGGGGCTGGGCACAGCCTCACACACCTGAACTATTGTGCCCACACAAATGGCTGTATACCCCCTGTAGTGAGTTTGGAGCCAGGACAAGAAGAGAGGACTTCTGCACACTTCAAAGGCACAACTGGGTATGAGTACTAGACCCCTGACACCATCACTTCAGTACACTTCTGGACTTTGGATACTCTGCCAGGAAGGAGGACTGCTATGCCACTACAAGGACTGCCACTCTGCTGGATGCTACTCTGCTGAATTCCTGCTGCCTCTCGCCTGGGAGTGAGAAGGAGTAGATTTAATCTCTCTACCCCATAACCCAAAGTAAAGTGACTCCAAGTGCCAGCTGACTGGTCTCCTGTTTTCTGAAATCTCATGGACATTAAAGTCTTCCAACTTACCTGCATCTGCACCTGGACTCTGCCATCTAGGAGTCAGCCCTGCCAAGTGGTGCCACCCCTTGAGAGTGAAGCCTAAAGTGCTTCTTCAGTCAAACCCATGCATCCTCATCGGAACTGGTGCATCTTTACCTTTATGTGGATCGGAACTGATGCATTCTTGTCTCTGCGTGGAGAGGGCCCAGCTCATCGCCTTAAGAACCAGCGTATCACCCTCAGATTTGACACATCTTCTGCTAGAGGAGCAGAACCGGCGGTTAGCATTCGAGAACAGCATATCACCCTTGGAACCGACGCATCGGCGACTTTGCATGGAGCAAACTGATGCATCTCCTTCTGTTGTGCGATTGGAACTAATGCATCACCTCAGCTGCACCCTACATCTTCCTTGATATTGAAGCAACCAGCATCAAGGTACTTTAGTTCAATGGGCCTAAGTGGGTCTCTGTATCCAGTCCATGCTCCATTGCGGTCGGCCTGAACTCTTAACTTTATTCTGTTCCAGCAGGACCAGATATCCCCAATTAGCGCTTCTTGCTTCTGAGCGCTTTTCTACAGTTTAGTCCTTAAAAATTCATAACTCAAGTTCTACTTACTGGATTGTTGTTATTTTAGTCTTGTTTTTTTATTAAATTAAATTCTATTTTTCTTACGAGAGGTGATATATTTTTATGTGGTGTTTTCACCGTTCTACTGTTTTAAGTGCTGCACAAATACTTTACACATGGCCTCTTAAATTAAGCCTCACTGCTCTGTGCCACGATAGCAGAGGGTGAGCACAGGTTAACCTAGGGTGTGATTGTGACTTACCCTGACCAGGATTGTGGCTCCTGCTTGGACAGTATACATACCTCTGCCGACCAGAAACCCAAATTCTAACAATTGGTAAGTGTGAGATGGGTTTACATGTATTTTATTTTTGCTGGTACTCAAAGAAGAGCGGATGTGTGTAGGTATGTTGGGACGGTGGGGAGTTTTTAAATGTGTGTTATTTTGTTGAGGTAAATTTTGTATATGTGTAGTTTTGTTTTTGTGGGGTAGAATTATTTGGTATGTTGATAGTGACTTGAGGTATAGCATTGAGTGTGAGGGACTGGTGATTCGGGAATGCTGAAGGAGAAGGGTGGTGAGATTGTGTTTAAGAACAGAATTTCTTTGTGTTGTGAGTAGGAAAATTCATTTTGAGAGATGGTTGTACGGTGGATGGAAAGAAGAATTTGCCTCATTGGTTGAGAAGAGTGGTGAAAGAGTTTCGTCATTGTTTGTGTTTAAGAAGAAGAGGATGGCTGTGTTCTATTGTGGTATGATAGGTGGTTGAAGAAAGGGTTCAAGGGGTAGCTAGGGCAATGCTATGTGATGGCACAGGGTATTGAAGCAGGTTGTTTGGAAAGGATGGGATTTTGTGTGATTAATTTTATGTGTTTTGTTTTGTTAGTATGTGAAAAAAATGTGTATTTGGTTGTGTTGTAGTACAGATTTGTAGTTTGTGTAGGAGTATGTGGGTGTGGGAGTACAAGGGTAAGTAGGAGTGTGTGAAATATCTGGGCAGAAGTTGTTGAGTGAGAGAATGGTGGATTAAACATGTTTGCTGGTAGAGAGGGGTGTGTGATTGTTGCGAGCATGGATGTGTTTGTGGCTGTGTCTTGGAATGTGCTTGTAGGATGTCAACCAGGCAGCATCTCTGGGCCTTTGTTCTAACAGTGCCAAACAGGTGATGCCCTTAGCTGAGATCCATTGGGTGTGGGGGACTTGTAAAGTGTATTGAGGAGATCACTTGACCCTTTCTCAGCCTCTAACGTTTAGCTACATACCCAGCAACGTGGTTGCCCAAAGAGTGCACCTGGGGGAGGGGTGTGGTCTAATTCACAAGCTGTGTCTGGGAGAACAGGTAGCAATGTGAAAATGGAGAGGAGAGAAGTGGGAAACTGGGTTTCTAACAGTAAAGTTGTGTTAATGGTGAGCAGAAATGCACAAGAATCACAAACATTCTCAATACCACATTTAGAAGTAAACAAAAGCACAGTTTAACACCGCAAATGCTAACCTAAAGCTCTCAACAAGCACTTTGATTTTAGTCAAGGTGTACACAGCTGCTGGGCTGATAGGCAGACCCTGCGAGCCAGCAGAGACCTGTGAGTGGAGAGTCAAGGGGCCAGAGAGAACAGGCGGGAGAAAATGTTGGAAGACGGAGGCTGCAGTGAGGGAAACAAAGGGGATCAGAACCCCTAAAGTGGAGGCAGAACAGGGGGGCATAGCGGACTTTCGAGGAAAAATGGGTGCAGAGTGGAGGATAAAGAGAGGAAGACAGAGACTGCAAAGAGGGAAAGAAATTAGGTTTTACGTGCTTTGACACACAAATAAATGTTTGTCCGTTGTGCAATAGGACAATGCAAAGCAAATAGGTTGAGAGTCCAAATGGGCAACCGAATGTGCAGGAAATCACAGAGTAACAGGTATTATACTATGTTATATTTGCAAACAGTTAGATCCGGATTAGGGTCAGATTGAGAGACGGAGTAAGGTTGCTTCTCTTAGCTGCAGGAGTGTCAGTCTTTCAAGGGGTCCCAAGCTCAGAGCGGAGGCGATAGATACCTGACTTTCTGCAAAAAATAAGCCCAGTTCTTGTTGAAGCCCCTCTACAAGTGACTTTTCAAGCAGTTACACATATCCCAGTACCCGTAATTACAATTTGACACCACCATCGCCCAGCTACATTTAATGCAAACAATACATTCAAACACAGAAACGCCACTACGTATACTTGCTACAGCAGTCTTTTCAATGCCATAAATATTGTTAGAGTTTATGCAAATCATTTTACACCACACATAAAACACATATAATACAAACTAGTTACGTAAGCTCCTGCTAACTTAAAGTATAACAATGCTGCTGATAAAACAGGCTGCAGCAATCATCATTAATTATTCTGTGCATGTTTGTGAACGACTCACTATATGGTTCGGAAGGTTCTGTCACATGAGCCACCTGAAGAGCGTCAGGCCCCACAGAACAGACACCCATGTTCTGCACAATGAATGTGTTGTGTGGTTTGCATTTCAGTAATCATCTTACCCTACCCCTTGTTGCAACCAGCCTTTTGGTCACGGAGACAAGATATTTTAAAATGAGTCTGTCTTTAAGATTCTTTACCTCTAAGTTTGCTGGAATTATCCACTACAGTAGGGTGTGCCAGAGATCACAGGAACATCTTTTCTGAGTAAGAAATGCATTCATGCCTCGGGGTTCCCTAGGCGGCGGGCATATTGGTTGGGGAGCAGGGAGAGGGGTGTTGGTGAGAGAGTACCTACGGGTTGCAAGTAGAAAGCCTGGCAACCTTTACAAGAAGGCTCTAGCACAAACTACCCGGTCGTTAAACTAAACTCCTTAAAAGATTTCAGTTTCAAAGCAGTAAAAGAGTTTGTGAAGTCATCATTCTTGTCAGTAATCATGAACACTGATTTGTGCTCGGTTGTCAGAATATGGATTTTGCATACGCCAGAACTTTAAGTGTATAATTCTAATTTTGATGGATGTTCTCTGCAGTGAAGCTGCACATCACATTTAACAATGCTTCAGTTTCTGCAGGAGAAAAAACAGCCCAGCAGACCGTTGTCGGCCTCGGTATTCCTCTGTTGCCCGCACTTGATTTACTTTTGTTGACTCGAAAGCTCGTTATGGTCTACCTGCTAAGGTTCATTTTTGCCGATCACTCGCCATGTCTCCTCGGGTCAATTCTTTTGACAATCTGTTGTTGTAGCGTCGCTTCTAGCTCCCCTTGGTGATCAGAGCATGTACTGCTCGCTGTCAGCGACAAAGTCTTCTTGATGGATGAGTTTGTAATGCACAGGCAGGCGGATTGTCTATGTGACCTCCTTGTGAATGTTTGGGAAATGGTCTTGAGAGGCCAGGGGCACTTATTTCTTCACTCCACAATGCCTTCTGATACATCTAACGTGAACATCAGCAATTTCTTTCAGTTTTAAGACTGTCGAGCAAAAAATGCTTAGTTTAGTTTTTACCAGTTTAACCATTTTAGTCCAGTCGATTAGAATTCATTTGGAGTCAGGACTTTTATTGTCACATTCCGGCTCGTTTTCTGATGGAAAAAGAAGTAGGGAATGCAGAGAAATGGCGCACCCTCTAGTGTAGGGTAGAAAGAGAACGGAATTTTTGGACCTTGTAAATGTTACATTGATTTCCGGTCGAAACATCCATGGAACGAGTCAATTCCAGTCTGTTACCAATGTCCTTTGTTGCATGGACAATCGTGCCATCGTATTTTACCGAGAAGACTGTCATTTTAGGATTAATGCACCACTTTCTGTTTACTGTGAACTGGAATGATTAACAAAACACAGGTTAGTCAAAATCAAGTTGACCCTCCTGTTGTCTGACAATGCACAAATGAAAGTACAATGTATACAGTGACCTTAATGTAGCATTCGTGTACTCGATGCGTGGTCACTATTCAGCCTGTTAATAGTGAATATTCTTTGCTGTTTACCTGGTTTGCGGCTAAATAGTAGCGAGTTTGCACTGTTTGCTGGCGGCCTTGCAAATAGCAGAGAAGCTTCACTTTTTACCCGGCCCCTGGCTAAGTAGTGCAGATACTGCGCTGTTTGACCGACAGAAGTGCAACTAGCAGTAGGGTGACCAGAAGTCCCGGATTTCCCCGTACAGTCTAGGGTGACCACCTGTCCGTAAATTTCATGGACTGTCCGTAATTTCGCCCTGCTGTCCGTTGTCCGTGATGAAAGCTTTAACGGACGGCATTTGTCCGTAATTTTAGCCTTTCACCTAAAGGGCAATGGAGGCAGGGCGAAATTACTGGCAGAGGAGTTTCCCCAGCTGGGCTGGAAGGCAGGGAGTCTCCTGTGCTCTGAGGGAGGGAGGGGCCGACAGATAAGAAAAGGCCTTCTTGCCAGGGGGTCTCCTTCCCTAAAGACATGCAAATGTGGGCAACTGGTAAATCTGCAAATACAAAGGGGCGTGAAAACCTGAATTAACTTTACTAAAAGGAGTCACTTGAAGTTTTCTGGTGGCAAAGATATTTCTTTCAGAGAGGTATTGTAATGGTGTTCCAAAGTGAGCTGTGGAGTGTGTGGTTTTAATGGAGTGTTATATATTTTTTTATCACTAGGTATAAACTGTATATTATTAAAATCTGTATTTGAGAAGCACTTTTTTTTTATTTAACCGAAATGTATTTGCGCATTTTGTAGCAGCCTTTATTATGATGTAATTGTATTTTTCACAGTTCTTTCAGGTACCTCGGTACCTCATAGTACTAAGAAACATTGGCAAAGCCAATAGGTCTCATCTACGAAAGAGTTTTTGGCTTTGCTAATGTGTTTTAGCCATTAGCCATGTTATACATCAGAGTAGCTGCTGTTCAGCATAGCTTAAAGCTAGTGGCATAGTGGTGTGGAGTGGAGTAGAGTAGCATAGGAGCGGTGGGGTAGAGCCCAGTGGTGCAAAGTACAGTGCAGTGGGGTACAGTGCAGTTGTTTAGAGTGAGTTAGGAGAGTGCAGTGGTTTAGAGTGCAGTGGCATGGAGTGGCATGGGACAGAGTAGAGTGGCATAGAGTGCAGTGGAGTAGAGTGGCATACAATAGAGTAGCAGAGAGAGCAGTAGTGTAGAGTGGTGCAGTGGCATAGATTGCAGAGTAGACTCGCATTGCAGGGAGTGCAGTGGTGTAGTGTAGAGTGGTGCAGAGTAGGGCAAAGTGCTGTAGAGTGGAGTGATGCAGAGTAGAGTGGCATAGAGTGCAGTGGCATAGAATGCAGTAGTACATAGTACATTGGTGTATAATACAGTGGTGGAGAGTGCAACACTGCAGAGTAGTGTGTCAGTGCAGTGATGTAGAGTGGAGTAGAGTGGCACAGAGCAGTGGAGGGCAGTGGCGTACAGTGCAGTTTAGAGTACATTGGCGCTGAGTGCAGTGACATAGAGTGGCATGGGGTAGAGTTACATAGTGCAGTGGAGTAGAGTAGCAGAGAGTGCAGAAATGCAGAGTGGTGCAGTGTCCTAGAGTGCAGAGTAGACTCATGTGGCATAGAGTGTAGTGGTGTAGAGTGGTGTAGAGTAGAGTATAGTGCCTAGAGTGCTGTGGCATAGAGTAGAGTGGTATAGAGTTGCAGAGTAGAGTGACAGTGCAGTGGTGTAGAGTGGTACAGAGAACAGTGGCATAGAGTACAGTGGTGCAGAGTAAAGGGCAGTGCAGTTGTTTAGAGTGCACTGGTGTAGGGTGCAGTTGCATAGAGTGGCATTGGGCAGAGTAGAGTGGCATAGAATGCAGTGGAATAGAGTATATTGGTGCAAAATGCAGTAGTACAGGGCAGAGTGGTGTAGAGTATAGTGGTGGCCAGAGCAGTGTTGCAGAGTGTCAGCTTGCAGTGGTGTAGAGTGCATTGAACTAGAGTGCAGTGGTCAGAGTGGTATAGAGTACAGTGGCGTAGAATAGATTGTTTCAGAGTAGAGTGCAGTTGCACAGAGTGGAGAGGTGCAGGGTAGAGTGCAGTGGCATAGAATGCAGTGGCATAGAGTGCAGTGGCATAAAGTAGATTATTTCACAGTAGAGTGAGGTGGCTTAGAGTGGAGAAGTGCAGGTTAGAGTGGAGTTGCATAAAGTGGCATAGAGTGTGATGGCATAGAGTAAAGTAGTGTAGAGTGCTGTGCCGAATGATGTACAGTGTATTGATGTAGAGTGCAGGGGCATAGAGTTGAGTGTTACAGAGTAAAGTGCATTAGCATAGAGTGTATTAGCTTAGAGTGCAGTGGCGTACAGTGCAGCGTTGCAGAGCGGCAGAGAGTGGAATTGTGCGGATTAGATTGGTGTTGCCTAGACTGTAGTGGTATGGCATGCAGACAAGCAGAGCGCAGTGGTGTAGAGAGGCGCAAAGTGTGGTGGCTTAGAGTAGAGTAGTACAGAGTAGAGTAGAGAGGCATAGTGTGAAGTAGCATAGAGAGCAGTGGCATAATGTGGAGTGGTTCCGAATGGAGAAGAGAACGGTGGCATGGAGTGGCGTAAAGTGGAGTGATACAGAGTAGGGTGCAATTCTGATATATTCTGAAGTCTATTTAAATGTTGTCATGTGATAGAAAAAACTCTTTCCTAACCCCAGTATCGAGCAAGATTGTTGCATAAATCCTCTCACTTTGAAGTCAGAGAAAGGAAAGTAAACACTAAGTTCCCACCGAAGACAAAGCCTGACATTTGACTTTGTTCTTTGAATGCACAGCAAATATGATAAGATAAGAACAAGATTTACAGGCCTGTTTACAGAAAGGGAGCACTAGGCAGGATACTGTAAATAAGGTTTTGGCAAGGGAAGGGACGAATTCAAGCTGCATAGCCTAAAACAAATAAAGCCAGCAAATTGAAAGCAACAAATTGTGAGTTACAAACCACAAGGCCAATGGCAAGCAACGGACAGAATGCATTCACAAGGAAGCATTATGAATTTACTTAAAGTGACAGCTGTGGGATACTTTGTGGGGAAAGTCCAGTATTTTAGTCCATATCTTGCAGAGGTTTGGCTACATCAATCACCCAGGTAGTATGACAAGAAGACCTGGAGTGGTTTCCATGTTGCAGGATAGGTCTGTACACCCATTCTATCAGTTTGCCACCATTTCCTATGGTACAGAGCTTCTGGCACACCTCTTGTAGGGTTAGTGTTAGGTAGCAGACATGAAATAGGGCATTTCATGATTATTTAAGGTGGTTGTAAGTAAGGAGTTGACCGGGGTTAAGATGGTAGTCTGCCACAAGGGTTTGGAAATTTAGTAGCTCACGGTTCAGAAACAAAGTCCCCAATTTTAAGACACCTGCAACATGCCACTGATGGAGTTGCTCTGAGCACAGCCATCCTGTGCGAGTGGGAAGGCTTAGCAAAGGTAGTGCAGGAGCATAGGGTTTCTTCGTGTCAGTGAGTTTACAGGTTCTGGCAAGGCAAGAGAAAGCCATGCATGATAATCCCGGATGGTGATCCATAGAATGGTCAGTAGGAAACGATGAGCAGTGCATTAAGCCTTCCTTAAAAGTCTTTACTGGTAAATCCCATCTCATGCAGGGAGGTGGGCAGAAAGCCAGTGAGCCACCCATTGGACATCTGCAGCTGAATAAAAGCATTCTAAGTCCAGAAGATCTAATCCACCCGCAGTCACAGTTAGCTTTAGAGTGGAAAGAGCTTCCGATGGAGCAGCAGTGACGAAATCAGATGTGTGGCCTGCCTGAAGAAGGAATGAAGGACGAGCAGGGGAAAGTTTGCAAAATAATACTATCATTGGGGTAGCACACCATCTTCGCTAGTGCCACATGGCCTCTACAGAAAGCAGAAGAGAAGACCAAAAAGCAAACTGGGCTTGGAGGGACCGTTCACTCTGCCGAGATTTTCATCCTGGAAATCAGTGTAAGAATGGTAGATATTAATCACTAGGTATCAAAAGGTAACTGGTTCCCAGTTCAATCTGAGATCTAATTGTGTATGAAGGCGAAAACTGTGCCATATGTTAAAGAAACACTAATTAAATTTAAAAATGTGTAAATTTTGTTTGCGCAATTTACATTCCAAATATTTTGAAGATTCTATGTGTACTTGACACTTAGGGATAACCCAGATCTCTAGTTTGGCTTTTGCTCAATTTCAAAACCATATAAAGACATGGACTAAGCAGGCAATTGCCTTGCACAACCTTGCAAGGGGTCTGGCCCCTGCTCACCCTTCACAAGCACTAACAGCGAACCATTGCACCAGAAGAGTTTGCCAAGGTGGATGGGTGTTGATTGTTCAACCACTTGACAGTGCCCCTTCTGTTTTGCTCCTGTGTGCAGACAACTCCCCAGGTACCCAATACCTTCAAATAGTCTTGGTGGACCCATCTTGTCTGATTTTAGGAATTGTCCCACCTTGTTCTTCTCTTCTTTATTTATCCAGTTGTTAGCAACAACCCTTTGAATTACTTGCCGTGGATCTCCCATTTGATCTCGATTTCATCCTCCTCTTTTATTATCTTTGATTGGTGGTCCGGGCTATTCTGATATAAATGTAGAGTCCCAAACATACACTCTAGTGCAGTGAGACTAAAGACAAGTTATGGGTACATCACATCCTGTCATTAGGTGTGAGACGGTCACCCACACCATCTGCCCTGCCTCTTTAAAAAAAAAAAAATCGGTGGAAAGTCCATGGGCGGTTGGGATAAGCCAGATGTTTTTGTTCAATTTGTTTAAACTAGCATAAGGTTAATTACCTTAATGTTTCCCAAACTGTTTGCCAGGGGTTTTGAAATGTTCAGAAACATAATCAAAATGTTGCTGTTATTTTCTCTTCAGGAAACATCGGGTAGATTTGGGTAGGGGTGATGGCCTTGCCGTGAAGGGCATTAATTTACTACTGAACAAGGACGTAATGTGACACCTGAATGTAGCACACCAGGAGGCAATCACAAAAGGTCCACAGTGAATAAATAGTGCTATGTTAAAAAGACTACATAAATGCACTGACAACATAGTGAGGCATGGCCTCTCTTGCGTGTGTCTGTAAAACTGATGTTTGTTCTTGAATTTTTGTCCTGAATTTTGACCCTTTGTCCTGAATTTTTTACAGTCCTGTCCAGAATTTGCCTCAATGCCAGGTGGTCACCGTAGTACAGTCCCGTTTTTTTAGAGGACTGTCCCGGTGTCCCGACGCTTCTCTTAAATGTAAACAATTGTCCAGGTTTTTGGGACAAAGGTCAAATTATTACATAAATGTCCGGTTTTTGGGACAAAGGTCAGATTATCCAGGGAAGCATAAGTTAAAGGTATGTTCTCCTTTAACAGATGCCTACAATGTATGCAATAATTAAGTAATTTATCTGTTACTGTCAGGCAACACAGTCCCCTGTCTGCTCCCAGCAGCAAGACGGAGTGGGGGACAGAGGGAGGTGGGTGGGGCAGGTTGGGGGTGCAGGGTGGGAGGTCAAGCCATAGCTAATTTTATATGTATAGTCTTGTAAATTTGTGTGTTTTTTTGCGTAGCTTTGTGAGTGTGTGCCTATACATGTGTGTGTTTACACATATGTGTATATACACACACAGATATATATATATATATATATATATTTGTAACAAAACACTTTGACTGCAGCGTTTTCCTTTCGGCACCTGACCGTCAACGGTGCTAATCCAGATAAGCGCGCCACCACGTATTTATGTCAAACACTTTTCTCCCATGTGTAAAGGAAATGGCAGCACTCCACGGGCGTAACGAGTTCAAACAATGTTTATTCGCCTACAGGGACGCTTTTTGGCATTACCGCCTTCATCGACCTGCAGATCGCCATTTTGGCTCGATTTATATACACCAATCAAAATGTGCTCCATTACCATATAATACAAACGAACTGTTTATGTTACAAATTAATCTTCCATGGACTATACAATATTATAACCACAGTAAATGTTGACTCACATCATATTACTTGACATTTATTTATATATGTTTTATCCTAACTTTTGGTAATTCAAAATCTTTGACCTAAAACAACACCAATAGGTTATACAATACTTATCCAGTTAATCATCATGATGTCACCTCGTGTATAACTCATTTTTCACTATGCATTTTCTCAATGTTATAGTTCATTACGGGTTCTCTTATGGTTACTTAATTTTACCGTAGCTCATTCTCATTTAACAAACAATATTTGTTACATATATGTATACGTTTCGGTTAAGAATATTATTACAACTTCCTCCTACTTCAATATAAATGTATATACATCTCTTTTTAACCTGTTTGGTTCTTTTGTGTCGAATGTCAATATATATTTGGATTCCAATTTTCTTAGATGTTTTTCTCTATCACCTCCCCGAATTTCTTTTTTGATTCCATCTATGACACTATGGGGGTCATTCTGACCCTGACGGGCGGCGGAGGCCGCCCGCCAGAGTTCCCCCCTCCAGAACACCGCTCCGCGGTCATAAGACCGCTGCGGTGATTCTGGCTTTTGCACTGGGCTGGCGGGCGGCCGCCAAAAGGCCGCCCGCCAGCCCAGTGCAAAAGAGCCTTCCCACGAGGACGCCGGCTCAGAATTGAGCCGGCGGAGTGGGAAGGTGCGACGGGTGCAGTGGCACCCGTCGCGTATTTCAGTGTCTGCAATGCAGACACTGAAATACAATGTGGGCCCCTCTTACGGGGGCCCCTGCAGTGCCCATGCCATTGGCCAGGGGCCCCACGACAACCCATACCGCCATCCTGTTCCTGGCGGGAGAACCGCCAGGAACAGGATGGCGGCATGGGTTGTCAGAATCCCCCATGGCGGGGGATTCCCAGGGCAGTGGAAAACCGGCGGGAGACTGCCGGTTTTCCCTTTCTGACCGCGGCCAAACCGCCGCGGTCAGAATGCCCTGCGGGGCACCGCCAGCCTGTTGGCGGTGCTCCCGCCGACCCTGGCCCCGGCGGTAGTGAACCGCCGGGGTCAGAATCACCCCCTATATGTTATGTCCTCTATTTTGCCTCCATGCACATGTCTGGCAACTGGATACAAATCATCTTTGTTCGAAATCGCCCTTAGATGTTGCAAAATCCTTTTATGCACTTGCAATTTTGTACTGCCTACATACATTTTGGGACAGCTACACTTTAAAATGTACACCACAAAGTCACTTTTACAATTATATCTTCCTTTGATCGAGTGTACAATTTTTTTCTCCTTTCTTGATATACCTAATATTTTCTCCATTCTTGCAGGCTTTACAATTAAAGCATCGGAAAAAACCATCTTGTGAGTTAAGCCAACTTTTGTTAGATACTATGGGGGTTATTCTAACTTTGGAGGAGTGTTAATCCGTCCCAAAAGTGACGGTAAAGTGACGGATATACCACCAGCCGTATTACGAGTTCCATAGGATATAATGGACTCGTAATACGGCTGGTGGTAAATCCGTCACTTTTCCATCACTTTTGGGACGGATTAACACCTCCTCCAAAGTTAGAATAACCCCCTATGTGTCTCACGTCACTCTTTACCAAAATATCTTTCATTGATGTTCCTTTCCTATATGTGATTAAAGGTTTAGTCAGTACCTGCTCCCCTATCACAGAGTCACTTCTGAGCATATGCCAATGTTTTAGCAGCAGTTTTCTCAGCTTTAAATGTGCTGTGTTAAAAGTTGTTATAAACCTCACTGTACCTGTGGCTTTACATAATTTTTGTCCTGTTCTGGTACATAACTTGGTTGTTTGGCTCCCCTGTGAAGAAAATAAAAGTGTGTCTCTTGTGCGTGATTTTACTTTTCTCTTGGCTCTATCTAATATGGTTTTGGAATATCCTCTGCTATACAATCTATCTGTCATTTCTTCCTGTACCTCTTTAAAACTTTTTTCTGTACTGCAGATTCTTTTGGCCCTTACTAACTCCCCAAACGTAATATTATCAATTAGTGGTTGAGGATGATAACTAGTAGCATGTAAGATGCTATTGCCTGCTGTTGGTTTTCTAAACAATGTGGTTTCCATTTCATTGTTGACAATCATTACTTTCACATCTAGGAATTCTATCTCCTTTTGATGAACTTTTCCTGTAAATCGTAAATTACAATCATTTACATTGATCTCTTCAATTTATATTTATATACATCTGTGTGTAAACACACACATGTATAGGCACACATTCACAAAGCAACGCAAAAAATGGGACAGGTCAGATATAAAAGGGAGTGTAAAGTCGCTAGTCCTTCTTTTATGTCTGACCTGTCCCGGTTTTTGCTCCTCAAAATCTGGTCACCCTAACTAGCAGGGACAATTCACCATTTACCTGGCTGCTGGCTAAATAGCAGTGATTATGTATTACTTGGCTGGTAGCCAGGTAAATAACAAGCAAGCTTTCCCACTTAATTGGTCTCTGGCTAATTACCAAACATTATGTTCTGTTTAGCGGGCGGCCAATCAATTAGCTAAGAAAGCTCACTATTCATCCAGCCATTGGCTAAATAGCAAACATTATACACTGTTTTCCCAGCGGCCAGGCAAATTGCTAAGAAAGTTCACTCTTTATCAGGCTGCTAGCAAGATAGCAGATATATACAATTTGGCTGGCAGCCATGCAAATAGCAAAGAAACCTGGTTATTTACCTATCCACTGGCTAAATAATAAACAACATGCACAATGTGTTCACTTGTCGTGCAAACAGGTACCAGATTTAGCAACACAGGCTCTTACCTGGTAAGGTCCATGATGTGGCTTCGCAGAGATGATAGTGACTCTCCTCCTGTACTCTACTCGTCCCTAAGGAGGCTTGAGTGAACCGGAATCAGAGAGATCAGAACCAGGGAAGGAGGCCTGTTCTGATGGGTGTTCTATTGCAACAGCTGTCAACCTTGAGAGGAAGGCAAGATTGTAGTGTTAGTCCTGTAGCGCCCTGTCGCTATGATCACTCGCAACCCACCCACTACTCTAGGACTCTTATGTGGACCACTGGGAAATCTACCTGCAATGCAGCTGAAGTGAAGGGTATGCCTTGAGTCTTCTGAGGAACACCTGTCAGCTCAGTGGTGTAACAAAACTTAAGGGGAGCCCTTGCAAAGAACCTGTAGGGGTCCCCTCTCGCCCTGGACCCAGTTGGGTGCCTGCTGCCTGTGCACTGTGTACTGTACTGAGGGGGGGCCCCCTGGAGCTCTGGCCCCTGCTCCGTGGGGACTGCGGGGGCCTTTGTTATGCCACTGGGCCAGCTTATTCAGTTATCAACCTTACCTGATGTGTAGGTCACATATAAACCCATGTCCAACATGGCCACTGCAATTAGTGTAGTCTTGCGGGATGTTTAAATCTCATGGGATTTCGGCACACTAACTAGCACTTGAGCAATTCAGAACAACTTAGTTCAGCTTGGTATGCATTATCATACACAGTAGCATACATTATACACAGTGGTCATCTTGGCATTTATACAATACATGTACATGAATTTACCTTACCTAATGGTAATTTGTCTGGTGCTCATGGGATTAGATTTATGTACGCAGTAGTGGTGCCTAATGGTGTTTGGTGGGGGGGGAAGGGGGGTGGCGACCCCAGTCCTGGGTATGAGGATAGACGGATGGCTGCAGGGATCTGGCTCAGATACTTGATGTCAGTGTAGATTGGGCAGACCATGACAATAGAATAGAGAGACTTCACTATTTACCCATTTGCTATTTGAACTGCTGAAATTATGTATTAATACAGATTTTAACAATTACCACCAGGTGGATATGCAAACAAGGACTGAACTCAATTGGCACCCAACTACTAATGCAAGTTAGTGACAAAATCGGCTTTAATGCAGTTTGCATCCAAACATCACTAACCCACAGATCTAAGGCCCCAGTAGTCATTGGAGAGAAAGTCTAACTGTTTCCCATGTAATTTGGAAGACACAGCATAGAATGCCTCTCTATTTCACCAAGAGCCAAGACACAATGACTTGGGAGGCTAGTTATGGAGCTGTCATGTCGTCCATAAATGCCCCAGTTCCTTTAATATTACCTGAAGAGTGGCTAATGGTAAAGATGATTAAATCCTTTGCAAGATTAGGCAAAACTCTACCCTTCTACATCTCAGTACTTGCACTTACAAAGTCACGGAATGATCCCGGGACAGATATATGATCACCAAAACCACTGTTATCAGGAAACCTCATTTTCTGCCATAAGCTTTTATGCATTCTCAAATTCGTAATTCTAATTCGGTCTTTAATTGGCCAGTGCTCAATGTGAAATTGTCCTCACTCTGGCATTATCATCATCATTGGGTCTGACTTATGCACCCACAATCAGAGGGGCCTCATCGCAGAGCTCACAGAAATAACTAGCCAGCTAAGCCTCATAACATGTTATGTTTGCAACTTAGAGTCCAATAGTGGACTGAGTGTTTCTGCCCATTGTTATATGAGACGCCCAAAAGGTTCTGCCAGTGGGCAGCTCCCTCCATGCCCCCTCCAATGCCCCACACCAATAGTCACTAAAGGCAAAGGAGGGACAACTGATAAAGGCCAGACCTATCTTGAAGCTCGGCTGGCTATGCTCTCTGATGTGCCAATTTAGCCATTCGTCTAGAATAATCAGGAAAGACAGGTAAAAGACAAGTAAATTCAAGATCTTAAAAACTGTGTGTAAACAATTATTTTTAAAGAAAACTTTATATATTGAGACAACTTTAAAATCACAGGGCAACCATCTTGACATATTAATCAATGCTATGAACAAATCATGGGTCTCTTGAACTTTGAGTTCTCCTGGTAATTCATTCCATAGGTGAAGGGGTATTTACCTACCCTTGTTATCAGAACATGGTGCTGTGTTATGGATGATTGAATTATACCCTTGGGCAGTTCACATTCTCTACCCTTCTACTCCCATTGATTTGAGGGAACTTCACTTTAGACAAATGGTCACTTATTGCTGATGGTCACTTAATTAGTTTTTCAGCTTGGAATAATTTTCCCACTTTTGACTTCAGAAGCCTTGTGATTGAAAGGTACAGAAGTGCAGTTAACTTAAGATATCCTGGAAACTGTCTTCCTAAAGAATGAATGTTGGGACAGAAAAGACCTCTGCATAGTAAAGATGTGTACCCCTGCTTAGAGTGCCCAACTGCGCTGTTGTCTGGATCCCTAATGCAGATTTGTTATGTTATAAGCGAACACGGATCACGCGTGCGCACCACGACATAGACCTGTTTCACGCATTGAGGTCTTGTTGGACTCGGATGTGCACCCAAAGAGCTGCTCTTGTAGTGGTGGAAGGCTACTGCCTTCACCAGGGTGTAAGCAGTAATGTGCATTGTAGTGGCAGCATACCAGGTAGTGATCAGTAGTAGTGGTAAAGAACTTTTTACGCTGTGTAACGGAAGTGAGGCCTACAGGCACACTCACCATTTTAAAAGTTCTGCTGCTGTGTTCTTAATTCACCCTTGGCCTAGATGAGGTAGATGTGAAGTTCTGCATAGCTCAGGAATGGTGACGCTGGGCTGGATGTATATGTGCCTAGAAAGGGTACAGTACAAGGATAGTGTAGTCCTGTGCAGTACATGTGTGGCTAATACATGAGGGGGGTTTGTAAGTGTACAAGAGAGGAATATCTTTCATGAGAGATGTAGTGCTGGACAGTATGTGTGGTTGCGTGAAGTAAAATACATGAAGGGTGAAGGCTTGTGTAGAGACTTGTGTAACGAAGTATTTCTGCTGGCAGGGGGTGTGTTTTAAAATAAGCACACCTTAGTTGACTATAGGAAAGCTTCATTACTGAACAGTGTGCGCAGATTGAGTGTGTATACTGAATACATGTGTACAGGGAAAGGTACAATACAAAGAGGTACATACCTAGATACATAGAGGTATTATGTAGATGTATTAGTGCTGGACAGTAAGTGTGCTGAGAGTGTACACTGAGCAAATGTGCCTGCAATGGTACAAAGTATGGAGGACCCTGGGTTCCATTTTTGGAAATCCCAGGCCTGCCTAGTGAAGACATGAGGAGAAGAGGAATCCACCTAGACCGATTTGTGGATTACTGCCTTCCTGTGAGCTGGGTGAGGACACATTGGAGAGTAAAGAAACAGACTCCCTTTCCATCTAAAAAAAACTGCGCTTTAAATCAGTGATAAATCACAAGGAAGGGGCCTGGACACATCCCAGGAATGGTGATGTGGCTGATCAGAGAATCATAAAGAGCAGAACGGAGGTTGTGGTATTAACCCTTTGATGTGCATATCACTGTGGCTGACATCCAGGTACAAACTCTAACCACTCCTGTGAATTATGTTGTGGGCAATCCGTTTCTGCCTCATTCCTGCAGTGAATGACATCTTTATGAAGGAAGATGAAAAGGAGAAGTGCCCACTTCAGAAGAAGCAGAACCCCAACAGAAACCTTCAAAGACCTGTTCCCTAAATTACACTCGGTGTCTGGAGATGGACTAAAAGAAGAGGCTCCAAAAACCGTCATCTGCTCAGTAGCCAGATGGGCTGTGTGAGAAGGGTAAGCACTATAAGACTTCTGACTGTGGCTAGGACTGGGAACTAGGGCCTGCTACTCTCCCTTCTGGGTGAGGCGACATCATCCAGGGAATCTAAGAAAAATGCCCTGGAACCTGGAGCACCAGCGCCAGCCTTCTTGCCTAGACCAGTATGCCCTGTGAGTGAGATGAGATTGCTGGAGGGAGAGAGGTCAAGAGGGGGGACCCTGCCATGAGGACTCCCTGTGTGAGATGTGAGGATTTGGCTGTGCACAAATCGGGCCTTCGCCGATATGCAAGATTATTTTAGGCAACCCCGTATGCCAGAAGACAGCTGCCCTAAACTGTGTCAAGTATTGAGTGCTGTGTGGAGGGGGCCAAGCCCTCACAGCCTTGTTCCAGTGACCCCGTATGCCAGAGGAGGACTTTTGTACGTTGTGTGTAGGGCATTCACATCAAAGAGTCTGCACCTGGTAGTTAGCAATGCAGCAACTTCATATGCTAGAAAAGGCTGCCAGTATAGCTGTGGCCAGAAGTTTGAGTCATGGCCCAGACAAAAGAATTACTGCCGTGACCAGTGAGCCTAACCCACCAACTGCACCTGAAAAGTCAAAAGGAAACTCTTGAATATGGTCTAATAGTTTGCATTCCCTCATGAGGACACCAGTAAATGGGGAATAAGTCTGAACACATTACATGAAGGAGTGTGGGACAGGTATTTGCCAACTACTCAAGCCCCGATCTCAAGGAGGATTGTGTTGTTGCTTCTGAGTGTCATATTACTTTGCATGTGTACAATTAGAAATAAAACAAGTGTTTGGCTGGGCATTAATTTATTGTTTGCACTGTCTGCACCTTGAGTTATATGAGTCATGTTCACTGATCTGTATCTACATCCCCCCCTGAGGTAGTCTTAACTGCTCAACCACAGCTACCCCTCATGGTCAAGTGCAGAAGGGGGACTTGGCACATTTGAGCGGGAACCATAGTAGGTAGTACACCTGGACATCTGGACTATAAGATCTAAACCACCATGGTGCATGCCTAGTGGCCCTCTAACAGTGGTTCTGACAATGATCATGACATTTTTTTGTTATATTTAGAAGTTCATCAGTTTCTCTTAGTGGTCAGTAATCTTCATGTCACCTTGCATAATTATAGAGGGGCTTGGTGCTTTTAAGTAGCTGTATGAATTATTGTTACCGAAACAGCTAGTTGTTTTATTTAAAAAGTCAGTAACCTCCTAATAAAAAATAAAGTATTGGCAAAGCCAATGCTGAAAATTTATTGAGTACAAATATGTGTAAGGGTGGGCGATTTGTGTGCTTGTGTGTGCAATATTTTATGAATGCAAGAAATACATTAGCTGTCGGGAGTGCAAAAATAAAAGAAAATGGTTGACGAATTGGAATATTATTTGTGAATATGTATTTTTTATGTATTTGTTCTTCCTCCGAGACAGTGACGTATGTTATGCATTGTATGTTCTTCCAATCGGTAAAATTAGTATTTGGTTGAAAACCTTGAGCTATGGGTATAACGATTTTCTGATCTTACCTAGGTCCTGTGTTATACTGACAGCACCAGAGGAAAGGTATGCCTCAATATATTGCCTTAAATAAAATGAAGTTTTTGTTCGCTCATAGGATCGTGTGTCATTTGTATGTACACTACAAATGATACCATGTTGTTCTGTGTCTTTTAAGGAAGGACTTAAAGCTAGCCCGGAGAGAGGTATTCACTTTTACTATTCCTCAATTTAAAAAAATATTTTAAGACCGATGTATCTTTTCTAAAAAAAAAAAAAAAAAAAAAATTATATTCAGCACCTTGTGTTCGGTCTATATTGAGATGTTCTTTGGCAATTATACAAAAGCTCAGCATGCACAGATACGAAACACGAATACCAAGTAAACAAGTACGAAACTAGAGACCATTATACTACCAATGTGCGCAACGAATTTACAGAAAAAGTACAATATCTGGAATCTCCTCTGATGGCAGAGCATCAATTTGCATGCCCTCAGCTTTAACATGAAGTCCATGAGTAGATGAAATGATGCATCCATCCTTTTTGATGCCTCGAGTATGGCAATGCTAAACATTGTCGCACGAGCTGAACAACGTCATTTCCTGAAATCAGTTCATTATGATAGCTGGATACTTTTTAGGAAGCTATCCCATGTAATGGTTTAGTGGTTCTTAACCTGTGGTCCGAGGACCCCTGAGGGTCCACAAGGCCTACTCAGTGGGTCTGCAACTGTTACAAAATTAAATAATATTAAAATTAATATGTTAAAATTAATCAAGTATATGGAAATAAGCAAAATTGTAAAACAGGATAGGTGTTTCTGTAGTTGTGAATTAAGCTAAATATTTCAATATGTGAGCATTTCTTTGGTGCAGACTTGTTTTGTATTTGTGTGTATTGTTTTGAGGCTCAAATCATGGAAATTGCTTAGTGTTGGGGTTCACAACCGTTAGTAATGACTCAGTGGGGCTCACTGGAATCCAGTAATAATTCAGTGGGGGTCAACAGAAATCAAAAGGTTACAAATCTTTAGTTTAGAGTACCTGCGGTGCACCGCAGTTTGATTGGTTATCTAAGATACAGCATTTTTTGGCATACTGGGTCCTTAGTCTGCGGTGTGATTTTGCGTTACTGTACCTGGACTATATTCCTTAGTTTGTAGTGCATCGCGGTCTGTTAATGTCCATAAGATGAAGCTCAGAAAGGCTCAAAAATTGAGTTGACTGAGGCAGTTCCTTGCACCTGTTGAAATGTGAAATGGCTAGCATCCAAATTCTGGCCATGGGTTGTATTTATGCCTGCAGGCATTTTCAAAATGGTGAACATTTCCTGGCTTTCTTTGTTTGAAACATTCACATTCTTTTCTCTTGCGGACGTCCAGCCACAATTGGCAAGACTGAAGGATGAAACATGAGATAATCCCTTGCATAACCACTAGTTGGGGGGTCAATACCAAACCACTGAGGGACCCGTTGGAGATCTGGCAGCATCAGCGTGGGTAGTGACCGCTATGATTGTGGTGTCTGATGGGCAATATTTCACCCCAGGTGGCAGAAACAATGGTGTATGATGTTGGAGGGTTAGAACCCCCAGTGATGTCCACGGTGTTTCGTATGTGTTACCCTAAAGTTGGTAGCATGATAGATCAGAGGAGATGATGCCTCATAGACAGAGAAAAGAGGTTAATTAACTTAGCCACCCAGCTTCTACCTATTGAATTTCCTTCTACTTGGGCTCATGTTGAGCTCTGTGCAATTCCAGACATGCATAAGGATGTCGGGGATTACTTAGTAAGGTATTCTATGTAAATGAAGATATGCAAATGAAGATATCACAGCCATTCAAAATATACCACTGATAAATAAATGAATATATTGTCAAAACATTTGTGGAGGGCTACAATACTCTTTGTAGTGGGTCTGCCCCATTATAAAAATGTGTCTGGAAGGCTTCAGAGTATCAACCCTACTCCCACCCTTTGCCGGTGTATTTTGCACCAGGTAAAGAAGAAACACGGCAACAGTATGAACTCTTACTCGTCACCCTCAAAGCAGGGAACGTCTAAGCCTCTTGTTCAAGTGTCGCTTGCTGTGAGAAAACAGGGCTGATTGCAGAGGCCCCCTAACTTTTTGCCCCCATTTTCTACTTTTTGCTGGTGTTTTCCTGACTCTGATGGTGCCCTGGGTACTGCTAACCAGTCGCAGGGCCTGTGCTCTGTGTAAAATCAATATGCAAATTAGGCTAATTATAATTGGCTAAGTTAACCTACCTAAAAGTCCCTAGTATATGGTAGGGCATGTAGGTTTAGGGACCACAGCATAGGTAGTGCACCCAGGTGCCCAGTGTAATTTTAAAGGCAGGCCTGCCTTCATGGCTGCTTTTAAATTAAAGTTATATGCAAATTCGACTTTGGAATTAAAAGTAGTTCCAAAGTCTTAAACTACCTTATTTTTACATATAAGTCACCCCTAAGGTGTGCCCTATGTGCCCCTAGGGCTGGGTGCCATGTAACTATAAGCAGGGACTTTATAAAAATAGATTTATAAACCCTGGTGAGGTAAAAACTGCCAAATTCGTTTTTCCCTCATTGAAGTAAATGGCCTTCATAGGCTAGAATGGGGAGACTTTATTTTAAATTTTAAAGTCTCCTTAAATGTTGCATACCAAGAATTTGGTATCAAATTAATTGTTGTAATAAATCCCACAACTTCCAGTTGTTGGATTTAATATAACTTGTTCAGGTAAAAAGTTTTAGACTTTACCTAAAAAGTTGCCAATTTCAGCCCTGCATTGTTTTTGCTGCTGTGCTCTGATTGGCCAGCCTGCAGCAGCTTAGCCAATCTGCCTTGATGAGGTGTGAAGTGGCCTGGCTTCACACAAAGGAATGTGCTTGTGGGAGAGTATCTCCCCTCAGCAGATGGTGAGGCAGGAAGGGGGAGGGCTGCCAAACTGGTCTTCAAAGGCAGAGAAGGACATTTGGAGCAACCAGCAACACCCCCACATCCTGCAACCCCAGACAACTAGGTGCCCCCTTGATTAGATTAGGAGAGGGCAGGAGAGGGGTGTGTTTATGATTTTTAGCCACACCAGTGGGTGGGCTCAGCCAGATGTAACCTCCAAAAATCAGATTCAGCCATGTTGGATTTTTAGAGAATGTTGCCTTCTGGGATGGATTTTTGCCACACTTCCCAGGAAGTGGTCATCACAGGGGGACGACCCTGTACCTGATTGGAGAACCAGGACCCCCCTGCTTTTCACCCAGGAGCAAGGATAAAACTGGCAGACCTGCACCCGCACCTCAGATCCCCACCAGATTTCAACAAGAAAAGAACTAAAGGAGAAGAAGGACTGCCCTGCTGGACCCCTGGCCTGCACCTGGAACCTGCACTCAGAAGGACTGCACCAGCTGCACACTTGGGCTTCACCACAAGAAGGACTTTGCCTGGCTTCAACTGGTTCAAGGAGGGACTCCCTGTTTGCTACAGGTGAAAAATTGCTATCCAGAGTCCCCTGCACCAACTCCTGAAGAAAGTGACCAGCTGACCACTGTCCAGTGGCCAAAAAGGAGTTTGCGCCAGGTGCATTCTGGGAGTGGTAGTCCGCACCCCCCAAGGACCATCTCAGAACTTCTGGACCCTTGGGGTGAGCTGTGGACCCCAAAAGAACCTTAAAAGAACATCTGGGTGAAGCCCCAGAAGTTTGGAGAAGATTTGAGAATTTTTGTAAAAAAGCTCCATAGAGGGACCGACCCGCCGCGGAAATTCTAGCCAGCTTGCCTCAACCGCGACTCGGCCTGATTTGGTGGTTCGTCTCGGTAAAGAAAAATCTCTGAAAAAGTGACTACGTCCGAAGGTAAAAAGTTGACCGGGACCTCCCAGCCATCGTATCCGAGAAGGGCTCCATGGACGTCGGATCAAGATCCAGGTTTACCCCGGTCGAAGGATTTTCACCTTGAAAAAACGACTAAGTCCGAAGGTAAAAATCTCCACCGAGGAATCCAGCATCGCGTACCCGGAGCAGGGCTCCAGGAGGTCGGATAGGACTGGCAGGTTCGTCCCGCTGAAGAAAATCTTCAAAATAAAGACTAAGTCAGAAGGTAACTTTTTAACCGAGGCCTCCCGCGACCTGTAGCCGAGCAGGGCTCCATCGCAGTCGGCCTGAAAGTTTGACTTTGCCCCGGTTGAGGTGCAACCAGATGACCCGATTGGCGCTTTTTGTTTCTAAGTGCTAGAAAAATAATAAATCTTTAAAAATTCATATCTCCAGTTCCCTTTATCCGATTTTATTCGTTTTTGTGTCATTTTAAAGATAAAAATATAAACTATTTTTATAAATTGGTGTTGGATTTTTAAACTGTTTCCTGTGTTTTATTTAATTACTGTTTTGTGATATTTGAATGCTTTACACACTGTCTCCTAAGTTAAGCCTTGACGCTCGTTGCCAAGCTACCAAGGGTTGAGCTGGGGCTAATTTACTGAGACCTAACTGGACCTAAGTGGAGGTTAGTGGCTTGTTGCTAGGTGTAGGTACCTACCTGCCCTTACCAATAATCCATTTTCCAACATTTTTGGTGGCAGCGGTGGGATCCTGTACTTGTGTTCAGTATCACGTTACAGTTTTAAGTAAAACAAATTAAAAATCCTTTAAATTGTCTTAGTGCAAAAATTGTTTTAAAAAAAAATATATATATATATATTTTTAATTTGGATTAATTTCTATTATTGAATTTTTGTAATTTTTCTAAATTATTGTTTTCAATTTTTGCAAAAAGTTTTTGTTGACACAAAACCAGGGAACCATGGAGCTTGATCTGGCTAGCCTACCCACACTGACAGTAGTCCAGCTTAGGGGGTTGTGTACTGAAAGAGGGTTGCCTGCAACCACTGACCTCAGGAAGCAAGTCCTGATCAAATCCCTGACAGCATGGGCTGAGGCCCAAGAGGTAGACCTAGGGGAAGCTCCAGAGGAGGAAGAAACAGGGGAGGGTGCTAGCTCTAACCACTCAGGGGAGGGAGGGCATCTGAGCCTAAGTGAGGATGAGGAAGAACGGTCCTCAGTACATACAGTCACTAGGGGCAGACCCAAAGCTAGTGGTGGGAAGGGGGTCCTTTCAGGAGGAGAGAACCCATCCATCAGGGAAAGAAAGCTGGAGGCTCAGGTAGCATATATATCTTTGGAAGCAGACAAGCTGGCCCTAGAAAAGAAAAAGTGGGAAAACAAGGAGAAAAGAGATGGTGGCAGCGATAAAGAAGCTGAGGTGTCCCTGGGTGGGGTTTTTTCCCCCAGATTACCCAAGGGGTTGGTTCATGCTTATGTAGAGGGGGATGATATAGACAAATGGTTGGAGGCCTTTGAGAGGGCACTCCAGATGAGGAGAGTCAAGCCTCAGTACTGGGGTTCACTTCTTTGGGAGTTAGTTCCCAACTCTGGGAGGGATAGGCTCCTAACCATGAGGGGGGAGGATGCAGACTCATACCCCAGTATGAAGAGTTGCTTGATTAAAAAGTTTGGTCTGACCCCAGAGCAGTATAGGCTCAAGTTTAGGGACACCCAGAAGGTCAGTACCCAGTCTTGGGTTGACTTTGTAGACACCTCACTAAAGGCACTAGAGGGCTGGATTATTGGTAACAAAGTAAATACTTATGAGGGGTTATACAATCTGATCATGAGAGAGCACATCTTGACCAATTGTACCCAAGAAAGGTTACGCCAGCATCTAGTGGACTCTAAGCAGACCAACCCTAGAGAGCTAGGGGAGGCAGCTGATGAGTGGTTGAGAACCAGGGTGGTTGTTAAGTCCCAGGTGGGAGACTCCAAGAAGGGGGGGTCAGGTCCCCAAAAACCTAAGGAGGGAGGTGGTAAGCCCACCACAGAGACTCCCTCTGTGCCCCAGAACCCCAAGAAGGAGGAGAGTAAATCCCACTCCCACTCTGACAAGCAGAGACAGGGAGACCCAGGGTTAAAAAAGCTCTTGGACAGTAGGGCTTGCTTTGACTGTCAGCAGACAGGTCACTTCAGAGGGGATGCAGCCTGTCCAAAGAAGGTGGTTAGCACTGGGCTGTCCAGTGTAGCCATGGAGGAGAATTCCTCAGATGATGAAGTCCTCCTAGCATTGAGCTGGGAGACAGGACCAGATGGTAAGCTGGTGATCCCTGACGGTGGAAGTAGGCACTTCCACCCCATTCAGGTGAATGGGATCCCTACCACTGGCCTGAGAGACACCTGTGCCAGTCACACTATGGTGAGTGACCGGTTAGGGACCCCAGACATGTATGTCCCAGGAGAGACCAGGAAAGTCAGGATAGCCACAGGGGAGGTCACCTCCAAACCTGTAGCCATAGTGCTCCTAGAGAGGGAGGGTATCCTTGACTGGTTTAGGGTGGTAGTCAGTGCTGACCTCCCCCTAGATTGTATCCTGGGCAATGACCTCCCAGAGGTGGGTCTGGTCCCAGATGGGGCGGTCGCCCAGGGCACCCCCCAAAACCAAAGTCCTGGGGAGTCAGTCCCTACAGTTAGGAGACAGGGGTCCCCAAGAAAAGGAAAGAAGAAAAGGAAGGGTAGGCCACTCTTAAAGAGAGTTCCAGGGAGCCAAAGGCCTTCTGCCCCAGTAGGGGGGGAGCCCAGAGTTGGCACTGGTGAGGCCTCCCCTGACCCCAAGGAAGTCCTGAGTAGTCAGGCAGCTGTTCAGATCCAGGGTGTTGCCCCTGCACTGACAGAAGGGAGAGTGGAAGGAGGGTGTCTGCCACAGGAGGTGGCAGCCCCCCACTCTAGACAGCAAGAGGGGTGCCAGGACCCGAAAGTTGCCCCTAAAGCAGCTCAGCCACCTGTCAGTGGAGAGCTTAGGGTGTGGTTCTGGGTACTGACAGCTGTCAGTAGCCTCTGCTGGGTGCTAGCCTTCCTGGCAGCACTGTACTTGGCCTGGGAGGCAGACCCCAGGGCCGATAGCAAAGTAGGCCCCCTGACCCTGTTGGTCATGGTGGGGTTGCTCAAGTGTTGGGTGACCTCTTTGGGTAAGCTAGGTGTTGCCCTAGCAAAGTTAGGAGTAGGGGAGGTGGGCACCTCACTACCCAAGTTGGCAGAGAGAGAGGAGGAAGACCCCCCTAGAGGGAAGTTTCAGTTTGAGATGGGTCCTTTCACTGTTGGGATGGCTTCACTACCCAGAGGGAGTGACCATGACAGGAGGATGTAAGGCAGAGTAGGCCCTGCAAAGGGACAGCCAGTTTTCTTCACTGTCTTCCTCGCCTAACAAGCCAGGAAGACTGTCCCAGGGTTGGGCTGAGTCTCCTGGGCGTGTGGGCTGGGGGGGGGCTTGTGTGAGAAAACAGGGCTGATTGCAGAGGCCCCCTAACTTTTTGCCCCCATTTTCCACTTTTTGCTGGTGTTTTCCTGACTCTGATGGTGCCCTGGGTACTGCTAACCAGTCGCAGGGCCGGTGCTCTGTGTAAAATCAGTATGCAAATTAGGCTAATTATAATTGGCTAAGTTAACCTACCTATAAGTCCCTAGTATATGGTAGGGCATGTAGGTTTAGGGACCACAGCATAGGTAGTGCACCCATAGGTGCACTGCTGAGGTGCCCAGTGTCATTTTAAAAGCCAGGCCTGCCTTGCTGGCTGCTTTTAAATTAAAGTTATATGCAAATTCGACTTTGGAATTAAAAGTAGTTCCAAAGTCTTAAACTACCTTATTTTTACATATAAGTCACCCCTAAGGTGTGCCCTATGTGCCCCTAGGGCTGGGTGCCATGTAACTATAAGCAGGGACTTTATAAAAATAGATTTATAAACCCTGGTGAGGTAAAAACAGCCAAATTCGTTTTTCCCTCATTGAAGTAAATGGCCTTCATAGGCTAGAATGGGGAGACTTTATTTTAAATTTTAAAGTCTCCTTAAATGTTGCATACCAAGAATTTGGTATCAAATTAATTGTTGTAATAAATCCCACAACTTCCAGTTGTTGGATTTAATATAACTTGTTCAGGTAAAAAGTTTTAGACTTTACCTAAAAAGTTGCCAATTTCAGCCCTGCATTGTTTTTGCTGCTGTGCTCTGATTGGCCAACCAGCAACACCCCCACATCCTGCAACCCCAGACAACTAGGTGCCCCCTTGATTAGATTAGGAGAGGGCAGGAGAGGGGTGTGTTTATGATTTTTAGCCACACCAGTGGGTGGGCTCAGCCAGATGTAACCTCCAAAAATCAGATTCAGCCATGTTGGATTTTTAGAGAATGTTGCCTTCTGGGATGGATTTTTGCCACACTTCCCAGGAAGTGGTCATCACAGGGGGACGACCCTGTACCTGATTGGAGAACCAGGACCCCCCTGCTTTTCACCCAGGAGCAAGGATAAAACTGGCAGACCTGCACCCACACCTCAGATCCCCACCAGATTTCAACAAGAAAAGAACTAAAGGAGAAGGACTGCCCTGCTGGACCCCTGGCCTGCACCTGGAACCTGCAATCAGAAGGACTGCACCAGCTGCACACTTGGGCTTCACCACAAGAAGGACTTTGCCTGGCTTCAACTGGTTCAAGGAGGGACTCCCTGTTTGCTACAGGTGAAAAATTGCTATCCAGAGTCCCCTGCACCAACTCCTGAAGAAAGTGACCAGCTGACCACTGTCCAGTGGCCAAAAAGGAGTTTGCGCCAGGTGCATTCTGGGAGTGGTAGTCCGCACCCCCCAAGGACCATCTCAGAACTTCTGGACCCTTGGAGTGAGCTGTGGACCCCAAAAGAACCTTAAAAGAACATCTGGGTGAAGCCCCAGAAGTTTGGAGAAGATTTGAGAATTTTTGTAAAAAAGCTCCATAGAGGGACCGACCGGCCGCGGAAATTCTAGCCGGCTTGCCTCAACCGCGACCCGGCCTGATTTGGTGGTTCGTCCCGGTAAAGAAAAATCTCTGAAAAAGAGACTAAGTCCGAAGGTAAAAAGTTGACCGGGACCTCCCAGCCATCGTATCCGAGAAGGGCTCCATGGACGTCGGATCAAGATCCAGGTTTACCCCGGTCGAAGGATTTTCACCTCGAAAAAATGACTACGTCCGAAGGTAAAAATCTCCACTGAGGAATCCAGCATTGCGTATCCGGAGAAGGGCTCCAGGAGGTCGGATAGGACTGGCAGGTTCGTCCCGCTGAAGAAAATCTTCAAAATAAAGACTAAGTCAGAAGGTAACTTTTTAACCGAGGCCTCCCGCGACCTGTAGCCGAGCAGGGCTCCATTGCGGTCGGCCTGAAAGTTTGACTTTGCCCCGGTCGAGGTGCAACCAGATGACCCGATTGGCGCTTTTTGTTTCTAAGCGCTAGAAAAATAATAATTCTTTAAAAATTCATATCTCCAGTTCCCTTTATCCGATTTTATTAGTTTTGGTGTAATTTTAAAGATAAAAATATAAACCATTTTTATAAATTGGTTTAAACTGTTTCCTGTGTTTTATTTAATTAGTGTTTTGTGATATTTGAATGCTTTACACACTGTCTCCTAAGTTAAACCTTGACGCTCGTTGCCAAGCTACCAAGGGTTGAGCTGGGGCTAATTTACTGAGACCTAACTGGACCTAAGTGGAGGTTAGTGGCTTGTTGCTAGGTGTAGGTACCTACCTGCCCTTACCAATAACCCATTTTCCAACACTTGCCAACCTGCGTTTTGCCATTTCTTTCTGCAAAGCAGAGCTGAAGACAGACTCCACAGAACTCCACGCAAAAACCACAAGGGCTTATCTCATCTTCCCTCCTCTTTTTGCCCACACTCGGGCACTTTCAAGTCTCTGACTATCTACTTCATGCTAACTGTAATGAGTTTTCATTATTCCTACCCACTGTAAAACGGGCGCAGTGGGGGCTAACTACAAATATATAGTGCACATGAAAGCCAATGTCTGGTTCACTACTACTTAGTCCCCAATTTGCCTCCTTTAAATCAAGGGCCAATTCTGACCTCTGGCTAACATGCCGCTTGCCAACATCCTATCCGTCTGATTTCCCCTACCAGCACAAAACACACCACAGATATGGTGACCCCATGCTAGACTTGCATACTTGACCAACAACACTGTTTTAAATTTCGTTCATCTTTCATGGGTGTAAAAACATGAACGAGGACAAAGCCAGAGATGGGAAAGTGTAGCGACAAGCCATAAAAGCTGCCCAAATACGAACTGACTTGGCAAGGGGAGGTGATCAGAAAGAGAGAAAAATTGGAGGAACTGTGTGTACGAAAGGATCCCGAGCATAAATGACAAGAAAAAAAATATGGCAAACGTTAGAGAAGTGATATCATTTGTTCTATGACGCTTATAAAATTACAGGAAGTGGGATCACATGAACTTTAACATTAATAACTTCACCAATGAAGAAATAAGAAATAATAATAGTGCACGATGGATAAAATACCCAAAATGTCTCTAAAAGCATATTATAGTTTATGTGGCAACCATAGTATATATTTAAGTGCATACTTTTGTTGTAGGTATGCAACTCCGAAATATTCGAGTGCATTCATTGTATGCACAATTAAAGCACCCGTCACTGCCTCAAATCACTAACATCAGTCACCATGCACACAGGTGGAGCCTCAGATGTCCAGGCACAGCCTCTAATACTCAGGCGCAGCCTCTAATGTACAGGCACAGCCTCTAATTCACAGGAACATCTTGGAATGCTCAGCCACTATTACAAATGCCTAGTCAGGAACAGTCTCAAGTGAACTGGCACAACTAAAAAACATACTCTCCACATGCTGCTGCATCTCTTGTTCATGTCTTCTCCTTGCTTTCCCCCGTTTTTTGAGGGCCTTCTCCTTGGTTTTCCCTTGCTCTCAGCGTTTTTCCTGGCTTTTTCCCATCCTATTGTGTGCCCTCATCTTGCTTTTCTCTTGTTTCCACTGCTTTTGGCTTACTTTACCCCGGTTTATTGGTGTGCACGCTCCATGCCTTTTCCTCGTGTTCACTGCTTCCTCTTTGCTTTTTCCTCCATTTTTTGAGTGCCTTCTCCCTCTCTTTTTCTTCTTTTTCAATGCTTTATCCTTGCTTTTTCCTATGTTTTTGTGTGACTCTCCTTGCTTTTCCCTCATTCTGACTGCTCTCCCCTTGCTTTTTTCCCTATTTTTTGTGTGCCTTCTTGTTTCTCCCTCGCTTTCGCTGCTTTCTCCTTGATTTTTTTGTCATTTTTCTGCACCTTCTTGCATTTCCCTCAGTTTCACTGCTTTCTCCTAGTTTTTCCCACTGTTTTTGTATGCTTTCTCCTTGCTAGTTTTCACTGCTTTCGACATGCTTTTTCTGTCTTTTTTTTTTGTGCCTTCTCCTTGCTTTTCGCTTCTTCTCACTGTTTTTTTCCCCCATTTTGTGTGCGCCTTCTCCTTGTTTTTTCCTCCTATTCACTTCTTTCTCTGTGACCTGCAAGCCCCTGGGTGGCCGCACTTTACAAATCCTGATTGATTGATTGATTGACCATGCAGGCGCAACCATCCTATGCTTTGACATCATTTCAAATGCCCGGCACAATCCCGAAAACTCACATATAGCTCAAATGATCAGACAGTACCTTAGATTTGCAGGATCAGCTTCTAATTTCTACACACTGCTTCAAATGCCCTGGCACAAGCATTCATATTTTTAAAACCCCGTGAACAACGATCAAATATGTAGTCATATCTTCAAATACCTGAGCAAAGCCTCAAATGCTCAATTAATGTTTCAAATACGTAAGCCAATTCACAAATGCCCAGTTTAACATGCCCGCAAATCACTTCAAATGGCAGACATATCATTAAATGCCTACTACCGAGGCACAATTACCCTATTTCAGCCACAAAGTCCTAGCCACAAAAATCATAGCTCCAGGTATTCAGGGCTCTTTTGCTTCTCAGGAAGGTTCTTGTTATACAAATGACCCATATTCATTCATGGATGTATACATACATATAGTTGCAATCACTAGTTTTACCAGCATAGTCTCACATGTTATAGTAAAAATGCATGTTCTTGTTTACACCGCATAAAAGCACGTATAGCTCAAAATACTAAAAGTATCGCCTCACTTGCTGAAAAGAAGGAGTAAGATAATGGTCTCTTCAAGCGCTCATCAATTAGATTGACATTTAGCTTCCAGTGCTGGCAGCAACTGCCGAGGTGCAGAATTTCCCCCACACAAAGCCAGCTCACGTTGTAGAGTTTAGAATGTGCCTTCTGTGAGGCATGAAGCGCACACATCCCTCTCCCTTCACAAATTTATTTCGAATAAATAAATGCAAAAAAAAGAAAAATACATTGCACATGCTTCACTTCGTTGAAAGAAAATTGAACAATAGTTAACACACACCCAACATTCGCAAACAACACATTCTACAAAAATCAAACTACTACCGAACAATGACTGCACAATAAGAACTCATAACCCAGTGCTACAAGTCCCAGTCTTGCCGAAAACTGCACCTCATCACACGATCATTATGTCTTGGCAGCAACTAGGACCGCTTCAGGTAGCATCATGCATTACATCACTCACATTTAAACTCACAGAAAGCTTTTCGCTAATACCTAATTTATCACACATGTTCTAATTTGGGTTTAAGAATGATAGAAATCATGTTTTTATTCCAAACTCTGTTGTCTTCCAGAACCACTTCATGATCTTTCACCTTTTTGACCTACACGGGTGCAGAGAAACGTGAACATCCTTTAGATGGGCAGGTTTTTTTATTCTCCCTGAATCCTTGACCTTGACATGTTACATCCCACATGACACACTGGAACCATACTTTTCCTACACTGCATTCTGAATATCAATCGCTCATCCAAATCTACAAACTTGCGACCCGTCCACTCCTAGTTTAATCGCATAAAAGCCACTCCTCTGAAGAAAGGTAAAAGGTGAAACTCCTGTGTTAATAAGCCACATGGTCCTTATTTCCCAGTGAGCATGTCTCATTACAGATCTCCAACCAAAACCATTTTCTAAAACTAATTGTAATTGATCCTTGACCACCTGATTGACCCTGTCCACCAAACTATTACTATGGGGATGATACAAAGACATTTTGACATGACGGATCCCTGCAATATTCAAGATAATCTACATTGCAGCAGACACTTACTGAGTTCCCCACTGCAGCCATAAATACATATTACAGCATATCCATGCACAAATACATCTTCAAAAGCTCATTTTAAACTCTCCATATGGATAGTTAGCCTGAAAGACTCCGTACCGGAAAACCCGTGTGCAGATGTGACCTCAAGTTCCTGGTCATTCCCCAAAGCAGAGGTATACAATTGATTCCTTAATGCAGTCTTTAATGTTCCGGTTTCGATCTCAAATGATAGATTTAGCTAAAATGCCATGTAAAGCTCCCCATGCACACCTGCTGCTTTTGTTACTCAATGCAGCCTTCTTCTCTGCAGGTTGAGCCTTAAATTTCCCGCATAGTCCAACCCGAGACAGGTGTAGCTTTGGATGCAAAGTGAAGTCTCACCAGGCACCAGATATTCAGTGTAACCTACCAATGCCCAGGATCAGTCTAAATTATCTAGTGCAGCCTATGGTTGCACGGGTGTAGTCTTGAATGTCTGCTACTGCCACAACTTGGGTAGGTTTAACTTTGAATGCTCTATACAGCCTGTCAAGACTCATTGCAGTTTCCTCAGGAACATATGCATCTTAAAATGCCCAGTGCATTCACTTCGTGGACATGTAGTACCTTTAATGACAAGTACAACCTCTTCATGCAAAGGCTTATTATCGAAGGCACAGTCTTGTCCCCTGCTCATTTTATAGGCATAGTCTCAAATATCAGTGCATCCTCCCCGTGAAAATATATAACAACCCTTCTCCCGTAGCAGCCCAAGACCCTGAAATGGTAGAGCTGAATGGACAGGGTTCTGTTTAGTGCAACCTTCCTCCACCGCTGACATACTGTTCTACACAGTGGTTATCTCCACACATATGTGGACTGTGTTGCATAACCTAAGATCATTCTTCCTTAGCTTCCCAAGACCTTGAAATCCTACAGTCACATAGCTAGGTGTCTGTATCTTGAGTCCTTTCTCCCCCATATACACAGACCCACTACACTGCTGACATACGCAGTCAAACTACACTGCACTACTCTGCCCTATACTGATTCTCACACCAAATTTAGTATAACTAAACATCTCTCCTGGCATTAGAGGACCCTGAAATTTTAAGAACTCATAGCCACAGGTTTGCACCTTGCATCCCTCCACTTAGCCATGTGTGCCCATTTGCGAGTCCAACCCCTCGTTGGGCGATGATCATAGGGGTTCCACTATAAAAGCCACCCAGGCAATCTAGGGTCCCTTCAATCTGGTAGTGTTCCCAAAACCACCCGAAGCTTGGTGTGTGCTAAAGCTGGGCGTTCAGCATCCCGAGGAGCAGTTCTTAAACTCTGACAGCTTTGCCCTCCATGAAATATTACAGATCGAAGACTGAAGGTCTGTGTCTCATACAGACAATGTGTGTGTGCCCAATGTTTTACACATTCAAACAAGCTTTGGTTTTCCACTGGTTTTCTGGATGTGTAGAAAATGCCCATAACAGATAATCATGAATGATAGAAGATTAATAGAAACACACCAGTGTAAACATTGGTGGGTGAAGCAGTTATATAAAAGAAAAAAAAATCATAACTTTGAAACAGAAAGCCACATTCTCTGCAGGCACCAGAATGAGGGAATGTGCTGAAACCTAAAAATCATACTTATTGGCTTTGCCAGTGCTTATCGGTTCTTTGGGTGTCTATACGTTGTAGTTTGTCTTTGCTTTTACATTCAATTCACGTTTATAACATCGTGTTTTCTCTAACAGTAATTCCAGACTGATTGTGCTTGAAAAACACACACTTCAGCTTGCTCATTAGGGCCCATTATGTTACTGCCTTGAGTCTATGTGCTAAAATTAAAAGCTGCGTTTTTATAAATATTCGGTCGTTTAGCCTCTTCTCGAGGTGAGGATATTGATGCTATTCTCCTGGCGCTACAACTATATTTACTTTGTCATTCTGCATAATATTGAGCTTTGCATAATGAGATATTCTCCTTACCTCATAATTAAAGTGTGCAGTGATTGAGAACACTGTGCTACCGCAAAACTAGTTTCCTCTTCTGTGAACTTTACTAGAAATGACTTTCTATGTTCCCATATTCGTTAGATCCGAAGTTAAAGCCCCATTTCCTTGTACAGTAAAGGATGTTCAAGAGCTGGAACTGGGCTGTTTTGAAACAGTGCCGGCCTTTGCTAAGATAGTGTCCTGGGCGTGGGCGGAGAGACATTTGGCGCCTTTGCTGACGGTAGTAAATTAAATGAGGCAGCAGGGGTCCCTTTTGTGATCACTGCTCAGTACCTGGATGAGCACCGAATGACCCCCTGAACACAAACATCTCTGGACCTCCCCAAGCTTCCCTAAATCACCAATAACTTAGCTTTCTCACGCAGATAATGGTTTTGTTGTATATGTGCCATGAGGGGTCAGAGGGTAAAAGAAGGGGGCTAAAGGCCAGTCCTCCCATGAACCATATCAGATATGATATAGATGGAGTGGGTGAATTGAGGGGTGGTTCAGAAAGTTCTCCACTCAAGGAATTATGTTACAAAACAGAGCGTTTTGGGTCTAATTTCCATAAGTGAACTTTAGAGAGTGTTAGGTTTTGCAGACAGTTTGTGATTTGGTGACACATTTTGCATTAGTCTATCATTATGAAAACATACACAGCATATTCTTTCAATTCTACTTTTTAGTCCTGGCCACTTGCTATACCTCCATAAAAAAATTGTTGTCCAGAGATTTTTATTTTTGATTTGTGTTTTTCTATCACTAGAGGAGTAATTTAGTTTGGGTAGACATTGCTTATCCGGACCGATTTTTTTTTTCTGGCCGACATTTTTAAAAATGGCGGATGTGTTGCAGTGATAATGTAATATTTCAGGAACCGTGAGACATATATATGTTATTTTGGTGTCAATCAGGTTTTGGGGGTCAAGTAGTCCTACAGAGACAGAAAATAGCTCCTCAGAGCAACCCTGACGCCATTTTCCCAAATGGCGGGTCTATAATGATGTGTTTTAGCCATCATATTGGGAATGTATTTAATATTGTTTTTGTTCAGGTTTTCCATTGATTCAAATTCGTAAACATGAGCTGAGCAGGTGGTAACATAGGATCTTTACCTCCTGGCAGAGTGTTGCTAGCTAAAAAATCTGAGAACTCCTTCAGCAACGAAAAATGTGTCATATGCCAAACTAATCCGAAAGAAAAGCTAACATCAACCGTGGCTGGACAGAAGAAAGTTCAAGATGCTGCAGAAATACGGCACAATGAAGTTCACAAAAGATTGAAACTGGTAGGCAAAGAGAATAAAAAATTGTATCAATGTAACAAGTGCTACAAGTCCTGTACAATGGGAAAAAAAGCAGGGACAAAATTTGTCAAAAATAGCAGAAACCAGTGAATCACAACAAGAATCTGCATCATCTGAGAAAGCGATGCCAACCAAACCCAATACCCATTAATTTAGAAAATCAATGGCTACCCCTCATCCACCTCCAACAGCTGATCAGAAGGCAGAGGATCTTCAGTGTGTTATCTCTGATTTAGCCAGAACAAGGGCCAAAGGGATTGACAAAAGAACAAAGTATGTGAGTCTCAAAGGGAAAACATGAAGTTTTCATTAGGGTAGTTGATCTAAACAGTGAGATGAATGTAGTTCAGGAAAATAATGGTCAACCTTGATGAAACTGTATTGATCCATAATAATGAAATTACGATTTTTCTGGTGAGAATGTACAATGACAGAATTAATTTTTGTCAGTCTGACAAAAAGAATGAGTCACTGATGGTGTTTTTGGTTGATTTGACTCCTGAAATTCTTGCTGCAGAGATAAGATTACAGGAAGCAGTAAAACATCCGGAATGAAACTGAAATATTTAGATTTTGGACTTAATGACAAATGTTGTGATGCCCTAGAACTCCACAAATCATGGAAGTCAACACGAATGCCTGATGTTGTCTTAACATTTTTTACATCATTGTTTAAAATCAGCAAAGCACAACTGTTACAAACTAACAATCTTGAGTTCTGAACAGAAGCCGACAACATTGATGATGGCTTTGAAGACATAAGCGAAGAAGTGGAAGACAATCCCTTGAACCGACAGGCTTATGCTTTGCAAATGTACTGTCTTTTCCAAATCATGTTTTATGAATTACATCATGGCTAAAAGAAAACTCTGGTACACATAAAGACTGCCCACTTAATCTAAGACAAGAGCAAAAGTAGAGAGCTAATCATTTCAATTAACAGGATTGGTGTATCAGAAAGCTATAATAGCATAGTTTGCAGCAGGAACTTGTTAGCAGCACATGATGTAAAATCTTGTGAATCCAAGAGCACACCACTTCCAAGTCACTTAACAAGGAAAGGAGTTACAATTGCTGCTCTTGATAATTTTAATTTTGAAGACAGCTCTTCTTTGTCTTGAACATCCAGCACACTGACACTGCCATGGTACTTTTTCGAAACTGTACCAACAAAAGTAGCTGCTGGAAAACAAGCAGTGTCAGCTGTAGGCATAAACAAACAAAGCTTGAAATGTATAACCCAGCTGCCTTGCCCACATGTGCACAATCACTACAAGCCATCAACATGGTCCAGTCTACCAGAAAGTTTCAAAGTGGCTGAGGACATGGATCTTCTCCTACCTGATGTTGGGGTCCGCAAAGATGATTTAACTGAATTTATCATATTGCTTATTTGGTGAGGAATGTATGATGAGGAAACACCAGTTTTGTCTGTGGGCTGGATCTCATACTCTGATCTTCCAAAATACTGTCTTACTGAAGAAGATTGAGTTTTTACCAGCAATACCATCTCCAGTCACAAACTACGTAACAGTATACATAGTTCTAAAAATATTCCAAAGTGTGCATGTTCAGCTTGAAGACCAGCCTATCCTGCCAATTTTCTGTGATGAAGGTATTTTCCATATTGTAGCTGACATTTATATGAGCAATCCAGTAGAACTTGCAGATTATTATTCAATGATGGGTGTTTTGCAAATGACAAACATTGTGTTGCAGTGTGCAGGAAGTTATCTCAGTGGATGTGCATAAAAGATGCACTTATGGAGGCTAAAATCTTTGGAAGCAAACTGTCCAGTCAGCATTTAGCGGAACTCATTATGTTCATTCATTTCAAGGTAGGCTCATCATAGCTGAGGCTATAGAAACATTGCATTGTAATGCTTTCTGGAACAAGAATGACAAATTAGGTTTTGCATATTTTATCTCAGAAGTGAACAAGGCACAGGGTGCACTTCATTCAAAAGACAGAATGCAAAGGCAGTAAATTATCAATACACTCAGCATAAAATCAGAAAACCAAGTTTATTGAGTTTGTCAGAGAATGTGCAGATAAATCGGAACTTTGCAAGTACTGGTGAAATGTTTTAGTCATGATTAGCTCTAGTGAAAAACATGGTACATGCTGATCGGGAATGTGATTGGGAGCTGCACGTGAAGACTGTGGAGTCACTGATTACTGTGTTTCATGAATTCATTTGCATAAACTACTTGAGTTTTAGTTCCTGGTATTTGGAAAGAGTGAAGAAGCTAGAGGTTGAAAAACCATACCTTTACAGAAAATGTATCCAAAGACTTTTTGTGGTGAAAGACAGAGAGGGAAGTTTCCATGCTGAGGCTCCAGAAATGAAACTCGAACAGACGATCCAGAGATGACAGAAAGGCTCCAAGGGATTTTTTGGTCTGACACGTACAAGTGAATATGTTGCTCAATGGCAGCTAGTTTACCATGAAGTCCTTTCTATTTGCAGTGTTTTCAGAGAGATGACACATTAAAAATGAATGGGCCATCGTGAAACTGTTCCTCACCACAAACTTGTGGGAAAGAGAAAGGAATGCTTTAATAAACATGTTGACAGCCTTCTTCATTTCTTGCAGTAGGAAGGAAACCCCTTTGAAATGACTGCACCTGTGCAACTACACAACTTTGTGACCAAACAATATGTGGAAAATGATATAAAGACACGTCTACTAGATGTTGTGGACAATGGATCAAAACTATGCATAGAACTGGAGTAGGAGAAATTTGTTTTGAAAGAGAAAAAGCTGTATGACAAAATCACTAAAGCTAAGCTTCCATGCTTTAATTGCCATGGTAAGAGTTTTGTACAACCAACCACTACAAAACAGGTAACAAAAAACAACTTTTGCAAGCACATACTGAGAAGGATGTAGCAAAAGAAAGGAGTGAATTTATCTAAGGCATTCTGTTGCATGATCTTCTTCCAACAAACACAATATTTGATGAGGCTGCTACAATCAAACCAGTGAAGCACAAACTCATAGAAGAGCTCTAAAAAAAACCTTTCACCTGAAGACTTTGAATTTGAAAAGGTGTCCTCATTGAAAACTGCTGTTGTTGTTGACTATAAGTCACAATTGCGAACTGTCGAGATTTTATCCAGTCATAGGTGCTCCCTTAGCTGCTCGCTTCTATTTCCTTGCCCCATTTCAGTATGTCTTTCGCTGCTCCCCCTCGCTTCTAGCCCAGGGCAGCTCCTGTTTGGATTTCTTGTGCAGAGATGCCTCCAGGTATATAAATACGCTTTTTATATTAACAAATAATACCTAAAACACAAACTCCTTTACCCACACCTCCTTCACATTATCACTTTCTATTATCGAAGAGTTGTTGTGAGATCTGGAATTTATTACAAGTTTAAAACGGACCTGCTTTGCAAATGTGGACTACATTTTTACGAGTGAGCGCAAATCGCTCCATCCCGTGTTGTAATCTCTCTTTGCGCTTCCAACCATGCCCATGTCACATCAGTCTCTTTCATTGGTTCGTGGACTTGCCTTTTAAAATCTGCTTGCTTTCATTAGTGAAAGGCATGCATACGTCATGCCTTTTCTGGTGTTTAGCCCTCCTCGAGCGCAGCAACCATTTACTGAAAACATGCGAGGCTCCATGTTTTCCGTCCAGTTTCTGGACTACTTTTTCTCTTTTTTCGCAGGGCAATCTCACTGAGCAGAAGTCAATCGCTTTGCATGACATCGACCCTGTTACATAGTTAATTGCACTTTTGCCAGTTACGTTGATAATTGCACTTTTGCCGGTTACCTGGATAATTGCACTTTTTCCGATAGGTTTCACTACGAGTGAACGTTTATTTCCCTTTGTGTGTCTGCTTTGCACCGATGGCGGCCGTCAGCTCGCTTATGTGATACTTTTACTTTTCAGTTTATATGGCAAGAAAAGTCCAGTTAGTTATGTGAAACTGTTTTATTTTCAATTTATGTGGCAAGAAAAGTCGGGTTAGGAGTTTACAATTCTAATTGCTCTAGCTCAAGCAAACGCGAGACCAGTTGCATTGCAAATGCTTGTTTAGGTATATGATTCGCTAAAGTGGGACACTTTTACTTCAGTGCCTGGGTTTATTTTCTGTCTCAGTCTGACCCTACAGAGACAAAAGCTCCCACCGGCTGGCAAATTGTATTCAGAAGTAACGAGGGTGCCAAATTTCTTTCTGCTGAGGGCGCTCCACCTAGCAAAAGACGACTCTGCTTGCTCGTATATGAGTTGTCATATAATTGCTTCATAAATGTACACAAGTAGGACCATACCTGCATCATTCACCTCTAGCGTGTATTTCATTTATGAATGGGAGGTGTTTAGACCTCATGGCCGAGCTACTCATTGCACGTCCTGCGCATTGTGGGGCTTTCATGCGAGAGACAGGAACCAATTGGCTGAGAAAGCAGTTGAACAGGTGCAGAGGATGGCTGGGAGGGGGTGGCAGTTCGTAATAGTTAAACTGGCCAAAACGCGCTATTCACTCTCTGTAAATTACTGCACACTTCAAAATTGGTTAAATAAACAATCTGCTGGGCAGTGGAGTTATGCCCTTTGGATATGTGATGATGCCAATAATCGAACCGAAATGTTCTAGACAATTTACAAAAATATGTCCCCTTTAGAGTTAATGGTGTCTCCCTGTCTCTGGTAGTTGTACATAACTTACCATGATAAAGGAAAAGTTTTTTTTTTTTTTATACCAGTTTCCTGACCCGGAAGTAATGCAACACGTGCAATTATGGTATACTGTTTCATTATCTTGTCATCCCTGACGTATCAATGATAGGTATACACTGGGGAATTCCCTTTGCATAGACAAATGTGTGCAATGCAAAATTTGGCTACATGCAGTTTTATCACCAGTGTAGGACCAAGCACATAAATGTAGAAAACCAAAGAATTGAAGAGCTTTTGCTACTTTTATTCATTTTTTGGAAATTTCTGAAACGTCCCTGAGACAGATAGGCCTTTGATAGATGGTCCACATTGTCCGTGGGCAAAATACCCACATTTCAAGTGAGGTGAAAATATGAACACACATTTTTTTTGTTTTGTTTTTAGGAACTCTTTTTTTTCTGTGTATGTTGCTATGTTATGTAGATTTGTAGAGCGTGGCTACTCGCCCGTGAGGGTATCCAGGCGATGATCTTTTCCTTCCCGGACTGCATCACTTCTGCCTCCCTTTGCTATGTTTTACTTTACACATCTAGTTAAGATGACAAATTCATAGGCAATGTTGTTGGATACCTGCAAAGTCAGGACGGTGTTTTAGGCATTTATAATGTGCACTCCCCCTGGGCTTTCCTGGGCAACACCCGGGTTGCCATCCCTAACTCACGCTCAAAATGGCAGAAATTCTGGCTCCCTGGCAGATATCTGGTTGTAGTAAGTGCCTTCTGCGTCTCAAAAATCTTCCATTTGCAGACACAAAAACTCTAAGCATTGCATCCTTTGTGCAAGAATGCATAAATATCAGTTAACCTTGCTATTCCCGATTTGATATACTCTTACCCTTCTTAATGTTGATGCAGGCTTAACCAGGCTTAAAGTAATGGTATGGAAGTGCTAGTTCTTCCCTGAGAGCGCCCAGTTAAGTATATTACTTTGCGTCACCCAACTGGACATATTTAATGCATTTTGTTATTTAGATGTGAATCTATTCTTTTTTACACTACCCTCCCGACAGCACCCTTTCCAGTACTTTCAGCTTGCACATACATTTTAATTGGATGCTTCGATGTCTTGCAAAAGCAATCTAAAGGAATCAGTGTGTGTCCTCAAAGAGATGATCCTTTTACTTACTTGGATGTCTCTATCTAAGTAATTAAGTTACATGGGCATTCCTGCAGGCACTGGTTCATAATATACTTATAGAAAGTTCGAAATGTAAGGTAATGTATTATATGAATATTTGTAATGCATATCAGTGTTATTACAAAAACACTTTGCACTTTAGAAAGCAGTTGGGCCAAATGTTCTACTGTTCATGCGGTTCCATGAAAAATTGCAGCGCTGTTTCTTCTAAACAAGGTATTATTGTACAGCGCTAACCGTTGAAGTGTTGCACAGAGGCAAGGCATTGGTGTTTCTGGTGGTACTCACACTCAAACCATACCCACCAGTACAAATTCCTACATGATGACGACCGGCAGACTAAGCCATGTAAAATGTTGACGTTCTCCTATTACAAATGTTATGTGTAGAAATGCCACTCGATGTTCTACTTGCCCACTGGAACCCACAAATTGGGTGTCGGGGTGTGGCCACAGAAAGAATGTGGAGTCAAGGGGCAGGGTCATGAAAAGTGGAGTCTGACAGTTAACCTTTACATTTATTTGCAGAAAAAAAAAACCTCTGCTGCAAAGAACCTGGCAGTGAGGAGGGACGTGAAAGATAATCGGTTCGATTGGTCACAAAGAGGCTGCTTTTTAAAAGATCTTGGGGTAAAGGCATCGGCTTCAGAGATCCTTATGTACCCAGCAATTTTGAGGGGATAATGATAACGGTAAGGGAACTCTGGTCATTAATGCACTTGCTGGAGAGATCTGTTTTGTCTAGTCTCAGTTTTGACTCATAAAGTAACATAGCAGGTTAAAGTACCTGCTGCAAACCACGAGTAACATGCACATCACAGACTTTAGTTAAATAGGTTTGTGGGTTCTGCTTTTGACACAGAGATCCTTTTCGCTTGCTGTTCATAAGTTTGTATCTTCTAATATAGCAAAGTGGGATATGAACCAGCATCAAGGATCTACACGCAAACCACAAGGCATTCTTTTAGAACCCTTTTTTTCTTAATTTATCTTTATTCTAAGTTTGCTACTAAGGGTTCTTTTGGGTTGTAATAAAGCCTTATTAGTGCAGACAATGCCAACCAGTGTGTTACATTTTAAATCCTGATTTTGTGGTTCTCCGAAGCAGACATTCTTAGCATATAATGCTTACCAGAAGGGAGGGTATGGTAATCCTACACCTTGACACCACATTGTCTTATGTAAAATATCCTCTGTATTGATTTACACACTTGTATGATATATTGTCTCTGTAAATGTACATGTGATATAAGGTGTTTTGACACTCTGTATCACAAGCGCTATGTAACAAATTAAATAACATTATTACTAAGTGCTGTATAACTTGGTATTTGGGTAATTGCTCATACAGAGTGATGCATCTTACAGAGCATGCATTCCTCCTATGTACATGGGCTGAAGAAAGTCAGAAACCTCTCTTCAAACCATAGTTTGTCTTAAGTACTTGTGAAGTGATAACAGGCTGTGGGTCTTTGTTTCCATAAATTGCATTGGCATGTAAGTGTTAAGCTCTACATAGTTCTCAGCAAGGATGATACTCAAAATAAAGGAGGACTGTTGTCCCTTTAAATCAGGTCTTTGTTTTGGGCGAAGCTGGAAGTGAAAACAAGAAAGTCCTTCATGCATTCAGGTTGCTTCTCCAAAAATGGGAAGCAGAAAATGTACGAGTACTGCTGAATGTGCCCCAGTGTCAGGAAATTATACCGGCACAAATTCAGCATATTTCACCGAGGTCAGCCCTGATTCGGCTCAATAATAGCTGTTGAATCCCTTTCATTTCCTGCACTGGCCTGGTTTCATTTGGCCTTGGGATCTAATGCAAAACCAACTCATGCTATTTTGATTGATTGTGCTTGAGTCAAGGCTATTTGTATAGCCCCCTCCCTGTTAAGCCCTTCTACATTCATTAGCAGGTGGTTTGTTCTGCACAGTACTTTGGTACTGGTTGCTTCAACTTTTGGCACAAATTAACCATTGCATGAGCAAGATGCTGGGCAATTCTGATAATGACATTTTTTATTACACACCATAACGTAGCATCACACAAGTATTGGTGTTAAAGCTGTAGTATATCAAAGGACCAAACTTTTTAACTTTTTTTTATACATTTGCCTAGATGAATGAGTGTAGTGCTAAAGTGACCGTGCATTGCAGATAGGGGTTATAAGTGTACAAATCTGTAGAAATGCAAAATTTGTATGCAAAATATGTAGTGGGTTTTTAAAATGCACAAAAAGAGATCATAATATGGCTGACTGTGAGAAACTTTGTTGTTGGTTGAAACGGCGAAAACCCTTCTCAAGCCACAGCCACAATCCTTCTCTGGGTGAACCATAAAGTCACTAAATGAATCCGTACTCAACCCTCTGGTAGCTTGGCACAAAAATAGTCAGGCTTAACTTAGAAGCAATGTATAAAGTACATATGCAGCACTTGAAGAACAGTAATAAAATAAAAATGCAAAGTAAGAAAAATCTCACACTAATTTAGAAAAATAGAGTACAATTTAATAAATAGTTTGACACCAAAAATCAAAACAGTACAACTGGAGTTATGAATTTGTAAGGTGAAAAACAACCCCTAAAAGATCAAGATCAAAGCGGCAACCTCAGAATTCTAGGTGCAATAGGCTGGGGCAATGTCGAAATTTATGGGACAAAGCTGCAGACTGGAGCTGACGAGGCCTGCAGGAAGCTGGATAACCCTTCTGCGGAACTATTGAACATGATTTGCTGCTGTGGAGAACGTAGTGAAAGCTACCACAAAGTCAGTCCAATGGGTGATGCACCTTGGCGGATCAGGAAGCAGATAGATCATGGCATACTCTCAGCTCTCGGGCACTTTTTGGCAGAACATTTTTTGAATACCAAGCTTTGGATCTGGGCAATCTGGTCACCTTTAGCACCACTTTAAAGGGTTGAGGTCTGGAGGTGACCACCTGGGGGATCAAGAGTCACTCAGGCTGGGTCCAGCTGTGGGTTCAAGATGGTGGGAACCTTTCCTGTCCTGTAGGCTCTGATCAGAAGGTCTGCAGACTAGCCCTTGGAGTCACTCTGATAAACGTGGGTTCAAGCAGAAAAGCAGGTCTCAAGCAGCAAGGCAGTGATGTGAGAGCACAGAACAGGTTTCAGGCAGCATGGCAGTCCTCTTGGAGCAGCAGGACAGTCCTCTGAAGTACACAGCAGGCCACATGCTCCAGAAATGTCCTCTGAGAATCGTTTACAGGCCCAGAAGTGAGCAGAATAGTAGGTCTGAAGCTTCTACTTTTATACCTGGTGCCAACTTTGAAGTGGAAGTAACTGCTCTGGCCCAGAATATCTTGTGGCACAAATGGCTAGTGTAAAGTTTTTTGTGTGCAGCCTGGGACTGCTTCTTTGAAGTGAAAGTGGGGCTGTACATAGCTCCGTTTCTCACATCCTGTCAACAATTAGTCCCCCTTTGTGTGACTGTGTGGGAGGAATGCACAAAGACCAGTGACCACAAACAACTAGTCATGTGACCCAGGAAACAGGCCCCAGGCACCAAATGGTTAGGGCAAGAAAATGGTAAAGTTCTAAAAGTGGCATTTTCAGAACTGTGACTTAAAATCTGATTTTACCATTAAAGTGGGGCTTAAATTACAAATTCCTTAGACACCAAACATAGGGGGTCATTCTGACCCTGGCGGTAATTACCGCCATGGCAGAGGTCGGCGGTAGCACCGCCAACAGGCTGGCGGTGCACCGCTGGGCATTCTGACCGCGGCGGTTCAGCCGTGGCCAGAAACGGAAAGTCGGCGGTGTCCCGCCGACTTTCCGCTGCCCTTGAGAATCCTCCATGGCGGCGGAGCGCGCTCCGCCGCCATGGGGATTCTGACACCCCCTACCGCCATCCAGTTCCTGGCGGTTCTCCCGCCGGGAACAGGATGGCGGTAGGGGGTGCCGCCGGGCCCCTGGGGGCCCCTGCAGTGCCCATGCCAATGGCATGGGCACTGCAGGGGCCCCCGAAAGAGGGCCCCAAAAAGAATTTCAGTGTCTGCCTAGCCGACACTGAGATTCGCGACGGGTGCAACTGCACCCGTCGCACCTTCCCACTCCGCCGGTTCAATTCTGAGCCGGCGTCCTCGTGGGAAGGGTGTTTCCCGCTGGGCTGGCGGGCGGACTTTCGGCAGTCGCCCGCCAGCCCAGTGGGAAAGCCAGAATGACCGCCGCGGTCTTTTGACCGCGGAGCGGTCTTTCGGCGGGAACCGCGTGGCGGGCGGCGACCGCCGTCCGCCGCGGTCAGAATCACCCCCATAATGTTTTAACCCTCTCCCAATCAAAAGTTATCACTTATTAAATGTACTAATGTAATCCAATGTTATTCTGTGGGAGAGGTAGGCCTCACAGTAGTGAAAAATAAATTTGTGAATTTTTTCCTACCAGGACCTGTAAAATTCAACAGTACATGTCAAACCTTTTAAATGCACAGTACCCTGCCCTATGGGCTGTTTAGGGCCTACCTCAGGGGTGACATATGTATTAAAAACGAAGTTTTTGGCCTAGCAAGGGGTTTAATTTGCCGGATCAAATTGGCAGTTGTAAAATTGCACAAGCTGCAAGTGCACAACTAAGACATGTATTAGGGAGTATTTAAGTGTGTGGCACAATAAGTGCTGCGGGCCCACTAGTAACATTTTATTTACCGGCCCTGGGTACATTGTATACTACTTTGCTAGGGACATATTAGTAAATTAAATATGTCAATAAGGTGAAGCCAATTTTACTATGCATTAGGTAGTGAACACAAGCACTTTAGTACTGGTTCCCAGTACTAAAGTGCACAGCCTCCTAAGACCATCCAACAAAAACATATTCAGCAGAACATTAGGGGAGAAGGCAAAATATCTGAGGAAAGACAACCCCTGGGCTCACAGGTGTAAAACTGACTGTATCAAATTTAGATCAAGAGTAGTGCACATGGTTACTCACTGGAAGCTATTGTCCTAACAAGGCTCCAGATAGCATGAAACTTGATGAATACAGCAGCCTGTTGAAACAAATCTCGTACTATTAGGATTTGTTGGATTGTACTAATGGTTCATGCTTTTTCTTCATTTTGATGGAATAATCAGCAAGAGGAAAACACTTACACCCTCCTTTAGGGTTGTGCACTATAAGTACATGTTATGGCAATTCTATGGAGGAGACTTGAATCTATATATATATTTGAAGCACATCAATATTACTCCATATCATGTTATCATGGTCTGTGCTAACACAACATGTAAATTGCTCCACAAATCAGTGTGAAGCAAAATTAAATAGAATGGAAAATGAGAAACAACACTGTGCCATTAAAACATGACTACTTGTGCTATGTCACAAAACCTTAAACATTGAGGTACTTAGAGCTGTGCATCACAAATGTTCATTATGAACCGAAAACAGTTGTAGTGATACGTGCACCCACAATCACAGAGCATCAAAATGATGTGCAAATGGGCAACCACATTTTAAACTCCCAAAGGAGATGGCAAATATCACCTGGTACCATGATTGTTGAGCTTCTTAGGGTATCTGCCAACACACAGGAGCAGAAAGCCAATGTATCACACATGCTGACTTGCAAATCACTGGAACCTCATTTGATTTGGAGAAAAGAATGTCCTGGACGGTGGGTGGCCTAATGTGAAAACTGAGGAAGATTTTTATGTCATTGTTACTGGGAGATTTCTTAAGAGATGGGCAAAGTGGACAATTACCTATCCAAACTACAGGGTGCCACAGAACACGGAGGGGCCTCCCTCCAGACTCACTCAGGCCAGGAACTGTGCTGAGGGCCCTTCTGGAGCTCAGGGGGGCCTTTGTTACACCACTGCCCTCACAATGACTCAAGGAAGGGATCCATGAATGGACACAGGCCAAAGACTCCATAACTGTGACTATGTCTCCCCACGTATTGATTTTGTACAGAGCTAAAAACCAGTTCTAAACAAACAATCTTTACACCATTGAAACTGGAAAACAGGTGCTGAAATATGCTGTGGCTAAAAAGCATGGGCAAATATGTAACACTTTTATCACAATAACCTTTGCTTTCATAACAGGGGTGCAAACTGCAATGTCAACAAATCTGCATGTGATTAGATGATTTACAATGTATGTTTTGCATATGCAAACAGCACTTCTGTAGCTATCTACCTCCCATTAGAAGATAATAATGTTGTTGGCAAAACAGACTATATTTTAAAAAAAAGTACAAAGATCGACAAACATATAATAGACATATATTAATAATGTCTTCCATACAATAAAACACAAAATAACAAATGAAGCTTGATTTCAGAAGTTATGGGCCAATGTTATCTTTTGTTAGACTTGGCATTCTTGACGTGGTTTCCTTGACGTTTTGCTATCTGACTTCCTGTTTTGCTGACTTAATTTTTCACTAGTTTTAGGTTTCGGTGCAACTTACCACTGCAAACCAGTGCTAAAGTGCAGGTGCTCAGTATTCTAAACATGGTGATATTAGCTTATCCACAATTGGCTCATTTCATTTACTTGCAAGTCCCTAGTAAAGTGCACTTCATGTGCCTAGGGCCTATAATTTAAATGTTACTAGTGGGCCTGCAGCACCGATTGTGCCACCCACTACAGTAGCACTTCAAATATGTCTCAGGCCTGCCACAGCAGAGCCTGTGTGGGCACTTTTAAACTAACATTTCGATCTGGCAAGTGCACCCACTTGCCAGACCCAAACCATCCTGTTTATTACATGTAAGTCACCCCTAAGGTAGGCCCTCGCTAGCCTAAAGGGCAAGATGCAGTGTATTTAAAAGGTTGGACATGTACATTTAAGTTTAACGTGTCCTGGTAGTGAAGAACTATTACATTTGTTTTTCACTACTGCAAGGCCTCTCTCTCTCCCAGAGTTTAACATTGGGGTTACCTTGAAACAGTATTTAACTGTAATTTTCAATTGGGAAAAGACAGAAATTTTGAGTTTGGTGTCTTTGGACTCACAATTTAAAATCACAACTTAGGGTGAAGTCGGATTTTAAATTGTAAGTCTGAAAATGCCACTTTTAGAAAGTTAGCATTTTCTTGCTTAAATCATTCTGTGCCTCTGCCTGTCTCTGAACCCACTCATCTGGGTGGGTGACAGCTGGGCTTTGTGCATCCTCTTTAGACATTAACACACAAAGGGAGCAGAGGTGTACCACTTACATCCTGACAGCCTATCACCAGGCTGATGGGCCTTCCTGGGCTAGATGGGAGGGAGGAGCTTACGCTTTCACCTGAAACGGGCTGTGCCTGTCCCAAAACAAAGACCTGCATAACCCCCTGTAGAGTGTCTAGAGCAAGGAAAGAAAGGGCAAGAACCTTTCACACTTAAAAGACCTCTCTTTGAAGTATCCCCTACTTCAAAGGCTCAGCTGGGTATAAGTACTGGACCCTAAACCACACTTAACCAGCACACTTCTGGATCAGAGGACATTCTGCTAGGAAAAAGGACTGTAGTGCTGCCCGGAGGGACTCCCACTGTGCTAAACTGCTTTGCTGTGTTGGTGTGCTGCCTCTTACCTGGGACTGAGAAGAACTGGACTTGCCTCTCCACATCCTCTAAATAACTTAAGTGATTCCCAGTGCTTGTTGGCTTGCCTTCTGTTCTGAAGTCTCAGGGCCATCAAAGAAGTCCCACAACCCTGCTCAGCTGCTGGACTCTGTCACCTGTGAGTCCTGTCCTGCCCAGAGATGCCACTCCAGTCTGGTCATTGAAAGGGGCCTCTGTAGCTGTTTTCCTGAAAAACGGGATGCATTGTCACCGTGGCGCTAATCTGAACCTCTGCACCCTCCCTTGACACTGACGCATCCCCACGGTCACTGAGGTGGAGTACTTTGCATCGCTGACTGTGCGGCTCAGGATTAAACCACCAGCCTTGGCGCATCACCAGCTGCGTGGCTTGATGACAACGCATCACCTTCATTGCAAGGGGTCCAACGCTGCACTTTGAGGACATTGATTCGGCGACCCTGTGGCTCAATGACGACGCAGCTCTCGGACTGCGCGGACTAAACCGACGCATGGCCTTTGCATTGCCTCCTCGACACTGGTGCGACCCTCCATCCAAGGTACTTTTCAACGGACCCTGCGTGGGTTTTGAAGCCAGCCAGCCCTCCATTGCGGTTGGCCTGAACTTTGGATTTACCTTGGTCTAACGCAACCTGAAGTAACCTTTTAGAGTTATTGACTTCTTAGTACTATATTGCAGTTTGTTCTTTAAAAATTCATATCTCGATTTCTACTTATTGGATTTTTGTCATTTTGGTCTTGGTATACTTCTAAAAATATTCTTTGTGTTTCTAAACTGGTGTGGAGTCTTTTTGTAGTGTTTTCTACTATGTTACTGTAATTTAAGTGTTGCACAAATCTTTTTCACATTGCCTCTTAAGCCTCACTGCTCTGTGCCAAGCTGCCAGAGGGTGAGGACAGGTTAATTTAGGTTATGTAGCTGACATACCCTGACTTTGATTGTGGTCCTTACTCTTCTAACTAGCGACCCAATTTCTATCATCTTTCATATTTGGACTCAAATAAATAACAAATAAATAATATCCATGATGACATTTCATATTTGAAGCACATATTTGTGATTAGGTTTAGAATGTGTGCGATTGGGATAGGCAGGAATCTCAGAGATTTGTGATCATGTTACATTTTGACTAATGCACTGAAGCAGCATCCCGAAAATGTGCCTGCAATACAAAAACATTGAACCATTTTTGCAAATGAAAATGTGAAAAAATAATTTAATATTTAATCACATGCATATTTTGCACACATTCAGTGGTAGTTGACCTTGTAAATTACTCAAAGTTACAACATTTAGATCAAAGAGGAAGTTAATTTGCTTAGAACATTCAAAAAGGCCGGGTTCTGAAGATGTAAAATAAATGTTCTGCTTTTAGTGTGATAATGCTTTCCTAATGACGCCTCTTAAGTGAGAAATGGCTTAGGAAAGCCTTGTGTGTGTCTAAAACCTGAATCCATTAGATGTGCTAACACCAAAGGCAGATATCACACAATTCAGAGCAGCAACCTATGCTTTGATTTTTGTAAAAGGGAGAGAGCAGGACAACACCATGTCAACTAAGATATGGTGTTCCTACTCTCTTCCCAAGTACTTGTGCACTTTCTGATTGCCTAGTCCACGCACACACTTCTAAAACAAAATGCACTATATTCATGAGCCTGGCATAGGTTTTGTGCTGGAAGGATATCTCCTCCGTGCAAAGTTCAGAGCTTAATGTTGCTTTTAAACTTCTCCTAAATCGTTCAGTACACATACAAAGTAAGAAAAAAGTTTGGAGAAAAGAAAACTTTTGTCTTTCCGTGGCCCGCCTCAAAGTTTTTGTTTTGGTGTACAGGATCTACAAATTATTTTAGAAAGGGCTAACCATGGCCGGTAATGTGAAAATGCCCACTAACCATCCATGAGGTGTCCCCTTGACCCGAAGAGCTGCATTGCTTGACTTTACTTTTAGGAAACTTTCAAATGCAAAACAAGTTTTGTGCTGGAAAGTATATCCTAAACCAACACTTTGCAATGGTTAACATCACTTTTGGTGACTTTGCACTTGCACAAAGTGTTAATAAATCGGGCCCTGCTTTTTAGAAAGCCGACACCTGGATATACCATGAACTGGAATTCTCCTGTCTTTTTTTAGATGTCCCCTCTCCTTCTTCTGTGCTCACACTGCTTACAACCTCACCCAGGCCTATCATGATAAACAATGTGAAAGATCTAAGCTGGACCCTAGGCTTCCTACCATAAATGATTGATGGGGCATGGTTGTCAGGAGTCCCTAAAACTGATTGCTTATGTTTATGCATTAGATACGCAACACCAGTGTACTTTTCTATATGTAACATTTGTGTTTTTCTAGGTGTCTGTCAGACTCACAGCTGGAAAGTGAATCCTCCTAGCCTTAGTAGCTTAAGAACCCTGCTGTGAGAACTTTATCTACCCAATAGGGACACGCTGACCTTTTCAATTTTTTTTATTCAGAATTCTTGGCTTGGTGACGGGAGGTGCCATTTTGAAGGGTGGAGCCTCCGTCATGCTTTCAGTATGGCCTCTGTGATTTTATAAGGGTAAAGTCTAAGGGCCTCTTTTAAAGTATGGTGGATGGGATATTTCCACAAAACCTGTTGCATGCTCTGGCCATCGTATTACTAGCGCCATGGGCTACAATGCACTTGTACTACCGTGCACAGGACATGTACCATGGCCCTAAACCTTAATATTTAGTTTGGTCTGTGACAGTCATACATTGTTTTATAAGAAGAAATGCACTAGATTCCTGGATAGTACCTAGAGGCCTGACTTTTCATTTCTCCTCTGTGGCTCAAAGAAACACCAGTGTGACTGGGCTATCATGTCAGTTTGGTGCTCTATTTTCCCTTGTCCGGCAGTCCTGTGAAATGTAACTGAGTGCAGACAGTGGCTATGGGTTCTCTCCTATTTTCAAAACAGAGGCATCTACATCAGAAGACACTCTCACCCATTGACCTTACTGGTCTATAGCAACAGAGATCTTGGCGTGTGATGAACTCACCCTGGACATTTCTGTTCCCTTTGCACCATTTTCTTGATAGTCCCCATCTCCTGGAAAACATGTTCATGGAAAAGTGTACAAGCCACAGCTCTCTCCACCATCCGAGGAAATCTCTAGGTTTCTGGACATATTTTAATTTTATTTTCCCTGACAATCCTAGTAAGGTGTTGGTGAGGTGGAAGAAGAGAGGAAAGTAAAGGACAGGAATAGTCTATACCTTTCTGCTGTGATAGATTTCATTATTTCCTTTTAGGATATAAATAACTACTAGTAAAGACTGCCCCCATAAGTCTTCATTTTAGTCCCTAGTTTGAGCTCCCAGTATTACATGGGTAGATTATTATTTAAAACCTACCAGAGTGATCTTTCAGATCCCATTCCCCTTCCACCCCACACCCACTCCCAAAACAGTGCAGTCAGCCGGCAAAATTCTATTTATTCCAGGACCTTCGTCTGGGTAAAACACAATCTTCTCTCTTTTGTTCAGGGCAGAAGGAAAGCGTCAGCAGAAAGAGTAAAGACACCGCCCCTGCTGGTCTGCAACTAGGGTTAAAGAAAAACATATACTAGCAAGAGTTCCAGCAACAGTGGGTCCAGCTAGGACTACCAGCTGGAGGACCTAAAAACAGAAACCATCAGGGTTAGGCTTCACAGGCCAGGAGGAAATTGACTGGCTCCAGCTGCAGTGAAGGGAAGAGCAACACTTTTGAATTGTTTTGGAACCTCTTTCTGGAAACACATTGGTGGCATTAAAAGTGAGTTGTGCCTTGAAGCTGGTACAATCACTTATTGTACTAATAAGATAATTCTTACACAAAAGGGAGCATCTATAGCTTTTCTCGGAACCCTGAGTTAATTTTAGGTCTCAGCTGCAGAAAGCCTTACCTGTTGGAGATTTTTTTTTTTTTAGGATATCAGCATAGATAAATAGAGACTGGGGTTTGGTCTCCTCATTATTTGTTGGCTCTGTTGTCTATGTCACACCTCTGCACTTGATTCCATGGATTCCCTCCATGTGTTAGATGGCCGTCTTAAAATGTTTTTTTTTACTATTTCAAGATGTTCACAAATGTGTACGCATACACACAACATTCAAAGATGGCTGCAGTGAACGCTTTTCACAGGATTTGTAAAAATAAAATAAAATGCTTCCAAAGATGACTGCCAGGGATGTGGGGCTTCTTCTGCATTCATATTTGAATGCACTTTATTTTATTTTTTGAACATCCTATTTAAAGATGGCTGCCACAGACGTGCTCACATTAGCAGCTGCCATTTAGCATAAAAGAAACAAGCACTAGAGAAGCCAACAGATTTCATGCTGACCCCCTTTTAGCTGTGCCAGTGCTTGTTCTTCTTAGTGAGGGAAATATATGAGTATTGGAAGTGGAGGCTAGGCAATGGAACTATTTACCAGCAGTAATTAAAGCAGCCAGAAAGTCCTTGCAAGCATTTTTTGCAACCTCTGATAATAAAATCCACTGGATGTATCTATGTTGTATTCCCTTCCCCCGATATATTGTATTCAAAATCTCAAGAGTGCAACCAGGGTGTGGTGGAATATCACACTCAATGAAACTTGAAGCTATCCTAGAGTACACGAAAAGGGTTAGAGTCAAAAGAATGTTATGAGTATGTGATTAACAGTGCGCAAAAAATAACGTGGGTCAATATTTCTTTGTAGTGCAGTTCACAAGAAATTGCGTTTCAAATTGCACAAATGTCCATAGCTGATGTAGTGGCGTCTGCCATTTTCTAGATAAAGACAAAACCAGCAATATAATACTGCGACCAGATATAGATACAGTTGAAGACTTCTTTAGGGATACTATAGCCGACATGTTTCATCTTATAGACTTTTTCAAGGCTTCTGTATGTCAAAAGCAACTCAAAGGAAATATTTATTGTTGAGTCACCAATTGCAAACCGTTGTGCAACTCTGATGAGGTAAAGTGACAGATGCAATTTAAAACACGATTTCTTGAGGACTGGAATAAAAAGAAACTTGACCATCTTTATCTTTTGTGGACTGTTGATCACATATTTATATCATTATTTTGGCCTCACATCCTATCCATCTATCATTCCCTCCATCTTTTCTTTCTTTCATTCTTTCATTCCTTTCTTTCTTTCTTTCCTTCCTTCCATCTATTAATCCGTCCTTTTATCTGTTTTTGCCCCTCCTTCTATCCCTCAAAGCACCCACCGTTATCCATCTTTCATTTTCCTCTGTCATCCACATATCCATCCCATCCATCTCTCCATCCTTCTTTCCCTCCAGCCGTCGGACCAACCAGCTATGTTTCTCCATATCCATCCATCATTCTCTCCATATTTTTTCCATTTGTCTGTTTATCTTTCCTTCAATCCAATTATACTTGTCTCCATCCACCTACACATTTCTCTATCCATAATTCAATCATTCCATTCCCCATCCATCCATCACTCGAACTTGCTCTTCATTCATTCATCCATCCACCCAGCTATCTCTGATCTTTCCATCTATCCACAGATCCATCCATCAATCTCTCCTTCGCCTACTTTTGTGCTCTTGTTTCTTTTGTTTCCCCATCTCCGCAATTCAGAGATTCATCATATTATTTTCCTGCTGTTGCATGTATGAGCTTCTATCTGGGGGCCTCAATCTCAAAGGAACAGTAATCATCACTTTATATGCTATACATTACACATCATTTCCCAGGACATCCACCACTGCTCAGGCTGCTAAAGTGGAGTATTCATGATGCCTCTGACTTTTTGAAGCATGTATTAATCCTTTTAAAAGCCATTGCGCTTGAGGGGGCCCCCTGCAAAGTATATTGAGGGCCTTTCTTAGAGACCCACTCAGGCCCTCTCAGGCAACAGTACTGTGCCGAGGGGGCCCCAGAAGCTTGGGGGCCCCCTGCACCGAGGAGGCTGCAGGTGCCTTTGAGACACCACTGTTACTTATGGTTCCTTCCTTCCAAGTGGCCCTCTAGTAAAGAGAGTGTGACAGTCGAAACTCCTGCCATATTAACGCAGCTGATGAAAACGGGGTTATTTTTCTAATCTGACAGCGGATCATGGCTAACAGAAATGTATGGCCAAACTTAATAACAGCCTGCATCTTGGCAAAGCCACACAAAGTGACCCAAAGAAGTGCAACCTCTTGCAAAGGTATTTATGTTCGAGCGTAAAAAAGTATTTTGCACTGGAAATATGCCCTTTTCTCAGCGTCTGTAGCATTTTGCCCAATTTTTCTCTGATTTACGCAACTTTGCATCAAGGGAATGTTGATTGGGTGTATCTTGCTCTGATTAGTGGAAGCACTCGTATATTTTGATGCAAAGCCTGATTTCCTAAGAAAGCAGACCAGGCTTTGCATAAAAGTAATGCCTCCTTGAAACAGACACTAATCTGGAGAACATTAATAAATGTGGCTTTGCCCTAGTTTCTCCCCCTTGTGCAACACAGCGCAGCAATTTAGATTATTCGTTTGCTCGTTTGTGTACATGCTAGGCATGCCCAGCCCTAACTGTTGCATTCTAAGGCAGTTGGCAGTGCTTAAACAGAAAAATAATATTTCTGTCATTTCTCTCTCCTTACTTCATTTTACCACTTCCACCTCAACGCTTTGTCTTAGCCTCTGCTTCTCTATGCCTCTTCGTCTCTCTCTCTGTCTCAGTTCTTTCTACCTGCGTATCTGAGCCCTCTCTCACTATACCCAATATATCGCACTCAACTACATCTTTCTGTACCCCTCTCTCTCGTGACTTGCCCATCTGTATCACTCTGTGCTTACATCCATATCAATGACTCTTAATCCCCCCTCTACTTCAACTCTCACTACCTGATCCCTCGTTCCGTACCTCATTGCTCCTTTTTCTATTCCATCTATCCTTCCTGTATCTCCTCTAATCTACTTCACTCCTCACACCACCTCATGCCTACATTTGTCTCCTCTCTTCAAAACCACTTTAACCGAAAACCACCCTAACTCTTTACCTCTCTCTGCCCTTTCTCTAACTCAGCATTCTGTCTCGCCTCTCTATCTCAGTTCTCTCTCTACCTCAATTCTTCAACTCCCTGTACTCCACCACATCTCTCACTACCTACCCTCTCCATTTACCTCCATATCTCATCTCTCCAGCTCGCCTTTCTCACATTGAACCTCTGTTCCCTTTCCTTAGTCTCTCTAAATATCTTACACCTTTCTGACTACCTCTTTTTCTCTACCTCTACCCTTTTTCCTCTTTTATCAACTCCTTTCTTTCTCACATACAGAAACACATATCTCTCTGAAACTTATTTTCAACTCACCCTCCTCCACCTCAATTATAGCGCTCAACCTCTTTCTTTATATCTCTTTCTACTCACCATCTCTTATACACTTTCTCTGTATAAACCTCACCACTTGCACTCTACTTCATACAAGCATCACAACTTCCTCTTTTTGTGTTCTACACCACATTTCTCGTTTACCCTGCACCTCGTATTTATCTCTTTCACACTACTCTTTACGCACTCCGTTTTTCTATACATCAGCTCATTTTGCTCTCTCAATCTTTCACATCTTTGTTTCTCCTCACGTCTGTTTACCCCTACTTCTTCCTGAATTTACCTCTGTCACTTCTTTTTCCACATTACCTCTATCTCTCCCCTTAGAATAATGTCTTCCTATGCATCTCTCTACATTTTATTTTCCTGATTTCCATCTCTTGCTACCACACCTTAAAAGGTATTGATGTACCTCTCTTTCTCTGCCCACATCTTCCTCTTTCTACCTGACCTTAATATTTCTTCTGACTACTTCACCTTTCTCTATTTACTTAACATCCCCTCTGCCCCAATTATCTTTCCACATCATCTCTATCTCTACTTCCTTCTTAAAAAGCATGCAAACGCTGAGGTAACCAGAAGTCCTTGCGTCCCCATGTGGCCAGTGTTTGAGCATCTCTGCCCCTACATAATGGATACTAGTCATCAGGCCACCCAAATTAGGAGTCATGACATCACCCTGTCTTGCAGTGCGGCATTGCTCTGCGCCATGGAGCAGGCAGCTGTCCCCTCTTACTGCTTTAAGACAAGGATGTAGTTATCACTAGTGTGGCAGGTGCAGTGGCACAGGCCCCAGGGATGTGAAGGACTCTATACCACCAATTATGACTGTCTTTCCAAGAGGATTGGATGTGTTCTCTTTGCAAACAGTAGGGTCTTGGGCATTCCTGCTGTCCCACTGCTCGAGGGTATGACTGGAGCACCACAAGTATCTACTATCTAGCCGGTCCTGGCAGGGAAAGGCGCTAAGGCCGCCACAACATAAAATGCAAAAACATTCCCCTCTGCTCCCACTTGAGCGTTCCCGAGCTCAGCTCCTTGATCCCTGCATTTTTGATAAGACATTTGGTTCATTGAAATAACAATACCGCATAGTACGTTTGTTAAAACACACAATTGTCTTGTGTCTATACCGTAACACTCGTTATGCGAGGGCAGATCAGTATAAGATATGCCCACAATTGGTACTTAACTGTCCGGCCAGCTAGCACGGAAGGCACAATCTATCAGAACTGTAGCTAGTCATTGGGTTTCATTTTGTTGGACTTAACATAAACAAAATGCTGATTTTTCAGAGCAGGTGCACGCATTTTGCGCACACGCCTAAAACTCAGGAGGCATATTAGCAAGCCCCTTGTGCCTCCTTACCCCACATTAGCGTCACTTTTTTTTTTACTGTTATGTGGCGTTATGGAGGCATTTTGACTTTGATGGACTAGCGCCATCATTTTTTTGCACTAATCCACCAAAGCGCCACAATAACATCAAACATTTTGACGCTATTGGCCTAACGTGATCCATATTGTAAATTATTTTTTCCTTCTCAAAGTGAATAATAATTTTATAAAGCATTTCAGAGCATTGGTTTTTGATTTTTTTCGTGATTGGCCCAACCTTGCTATTTTAGAGGCCATACCCCTTTTCTATCATACTAGCAGTGGGACGCAAGAAAAGAGGTGCATCATCTATGATGCGCCACTTTCTTGTACATATGCCCCTAAGTTTTTATTTTAACATGTATGACTGTCTATGCGCTTCCTAAATCTACCTCTTACTATTTATTGTAATGAATAAAAGACACATTTTTAGTTCATCTGCTAAATTAAAATATTTTTAATTTAACTTAGTGTGGTGCAAGGGGTTTGTAAATCAAACAGACGCAAAGCAAAATTTGCGAGCAGTTCTATTAGTTTCTAAAAGTTAAATTGCACACTATTCACACAGCATGTCAATAGGGAACCTCTCAATTAGCACTTCTCTACAATAGCGCTGCAATCTTTATTACTTTGAGCCTTTTGAGGCATCAACGTCCAAATATGAAAACAAAGTACATACTAAATAGAAAAGAAATTCCGCATCTAGTACCTTAAACATAGCGTGAAAAGTTTACATTCTACATAATTTACAATATGTACTTTATTGCAATTCTATGTGTTAAATTCTATTCACATTTAAAAAAATATTTTAGCTGAACACCAAAGAACACAGCGACAAAGTTTTGTTCCTTTTGCAAGACTGACATTTTAAAATGTCACAAGGATACCGTTTCAAATTTGATCTACGTAATGTTCTAAGGTCCTGAAACTCCTTTTATGTGACTACTGTAAACCCATTTGGCTTGTTCACATTCACCCTAACATTATCCCCAGAGCTTCTTCTATCACTTGAATTCATAAAAAGATGGCATTTTACAAAAAAAAACACAACAATGATTTTTTTTAACTAAAACTGCTTCTGGCAAACCCTTCAAATAAACAACGAACGTTTCGAGCTCGCAAAGCCTCTTCTTCTGTTGCCTTTATGATGGGTAAAATGTGTTTATCATTTGTTATTGCGAAGCCTTCGCGTGAGATGGATTTGTTGTTTCCATGGTTCTTTCAAAAGTACAGTTTGTGAACATAAGACCTCATAGAAAATTGCAGTCCTTTAGAGAAGATTGTTTCTTCGCCAGCCTTTAGCTATTTAATGCATAATATTTTTTTCTAAAGTTGTTCTGCTGGCTCAGAGGGCATCAGTGTGCAAAGTACATATTGTACAACGATGAAAGGAGTCTAGACTAATTGCAGCTCTGATAACAACTGTGGTTCAAGAGTCAGCAGCGCCAGAGAACTGAGTGGGAAGCCGACAGAGTGGTGTAAACAGATTGTTAGGGATGAAGAATGGGTAATATCGAGATGAGGAAACATCTTTTACTGGGAAGGTGGGCAAGAAAAAGGAAGAAAAATCACTGTGTGCTTTTTTGGGGCTAACTGAAAAATGTCATCAAAAGTTTCAAAGTAATAATTTCAGACTTCTTGGGCAAAGGAGTACATGATTTCCAAGCACAATATTTGAGAACAGTTAAGACCGTATTACTTAAAAGGAGAACTGGCGGTGGTCTCAACTTTGGGTTGAATAGTGTCTTAAGGGGTTGATGAGCAGTGTTATTTTATCACCTTAAAAAGTGGTGAATGTGGGGGTTTGACCAAGATGGCGGGCGCATAGGACGTTAGTAAACGAGCTCCGCATCAATATCCTGCATACATAACCACCAAGGGAGCTCCATATGTACAGTGAGTCCCTGTGATTTCGCTGGCTGAGGTGGTATGAACCGGTGGTGCCTGCGAGGGTGTGATCCGACGCGCCGTCCCTTGCGTGGCGTTCGGGACCGGCGACTGTGAAGACGAAGATTGCGGCCTGACCGACGGAGCAGCTGATCCCGTGCTCCAAGCCTACGGCCGGACTTCCACCAGCGTCTTTGCTGCCAGCCTACTCGGGGTGAAGGACAGGGGTGCCTCGGAAGTGCACCAGTGTGTGCGTGATCTACCAAGCTGGCGCTGGACCGCTGCCCCCGTTGCTTCGGGCCACCGTGGAGGGCACGCACCACTATCAAGATCGTGGGGATACTGCGGTAGGTGCGCAGCAGTTGTGGGGAGGGCGGTGCACGTGCCGCGGAGCAGCCCGCTCCACACAATTTTCATATGGAAGGGCTGCTCGCCTTTCCCCCTTTCTCCTCTGCCGGCTGTTCACGCCAGTGCCGAGTGAAGGCCCTTTGAATCCCTGGGCCTGTGTAGAAGACCAGAACGGCCTGGTGCCCAGGAACATTGTGAATCACGAAGCAAAATAAATTAATGAAGCGCTACAGTTATACTCTCAAATCATCCTCTAAATACATTATAAGCCTGTCTAAACATATGCTAATAAATACCCCTGGCACTACTTAACACTGGGTACTGCCAGTGCACAGCATTTGGATATCCTCCTGTGCGGGAACAGCTGGGTGTTTACTGATACACATTTTAAAATACTGAATGACACAGCGACATGCCCAAGGAGTCCCACAAAACTATTAATCACTGCATCATATATATAACAGTGTTATAACGAGACTATCACTTGTAGAGGATCAATAGCAAAGGTCATAGCACGCAGACATAACTTTCTCGCTCACTGCCACCATGAGGAAATCGCAGCCCAATAAAGCCACCAGTGAAACCATGGCCACAACTGACACTGACTCTTCGGAACTACTATCACAAACTGAACGGTTTTGCCAATTGGAAACTACACTACAGCGCCACTCTGAAAAATTTGAGACAAGTCTGCATGCAATTTTAGATACCAAAACCTCGCTGGAAACCAAGATTGACACAGTCTCATTGGAAGTTAACCTGTTGAGAGCGGATCATGGTAAACTCGCAGAGCGGGTTACTCAGGTGGAAGCAATCACTCAGACTGTACCACCAACTTTTCAATCAATACAAACGCAAATTGCATCCATGCAAGAGGAACTCAATGTCCTTCACCGCAGAGCTGAAGATGCGGAAGGCCGCTTGAGACGAAACAACATCCATTTCATTGGATTTCCTGAGCGCTCTGAACTACCTAACGCAGAATTGTTTCTGGAAAAATGGCTCAGATCCACGGTGCTCCATGAAGACGTCCCACCTCTGTTCTCAATCGAGAGGGCCCACCGAATTCTGGGCCAACCACCTAAAGTAGGTGCCCCTCCACGTCCTCTCATAGCTCGCCTCCTGAATTTTCGCAATCAGGACTTGATCCTACAATAATTCCGCACCAAAGGCCTTGGCACTTTGAAGACACATCAATAACGGCATACCCAGATTACACGATGGAAGTGCAACGGAAAAGGGGGTCATTCATGGCGGTTAAACAATGCCTCCACCCTCTACAAATCAAATATGCTCTTCTTTATCCAGCAGAACTGAAGATCATAGACCAAGAGACAATGCATATTTTCCAATCACCCGAAGACGTATGGACCTGGCTTCACGTCAAGGGCCTGGTGACGGCAACGGAGGAGGAGAAAGAGGCGGACAGATGGATCACCCTGAAGCCAAGAAGATGTTGCAGAAAACCAGCTAGATCCCACCCAAACCAAGAACAGGCAGCAGCGGTATGTGATCGAGCAGTAGCGGCAGCCATACGCTGCTGTAAGAACCCCTTCAACACTCTTCGCCCGGAGCACGCACAAACATCAGGATCAGACACTGGCTCTGAGATCTCGGAGACTGGCAGCAATAAAGCCCCACATATTACGCCTGGCTCAGTAGATGACATTATTTGACAGTAGCAATCTATGCAAATATTGTACTTTACCGCCATCTATATATCTCACCGTAGAACACCTGGACATCCTCGTGAACACTACTTAACTTGATCCTTTCTCCTTTGTTGCATCAACCATCAAGGGCCCCGTAGCGGGGTATATTTTCACTAACACTCGTCACTACCCCACCATGATGTACCTTTGGATGCATTGTTCTTTGAGACACAGAGACACTTGTTATTTTTTACTGGTTAGCGCACATTGGGCGGCACAACATAGTTGCGGCCCGGCAGGGATTGTTTTTATTGTTGGGGTTTTTTCCTCTTAGTTCTTTATATGTTTCACCATGCTCATTAATATGCAACATTGAACACCATCGTAGCTCGAAATATTGGCCACATCCTCTCAGCTGCCCACGCACATGCATGTCCTTGAAAGTGTAGTGCGCAAATGTGATATATTGTCTGTAGTACCTTGATAAAAAAAATTATGAATGATGTCTCACACACAACGGCCGACCCAAGCCCTACAATGTAGAGTCCTGACCTGGAATGTCAGAGGTATGGCAACATACATTAAACAATATAAAATATACTCATATCTCAAACGTCATGGGGTACATATTGCACTGCTTCAAGAAACGCATCTCACGAAAGCTGAATTAGCGAAGGTAAGATCTCGCTGGCGAGGTCAAGTATATGGCACTGCTACGTCAGCATTCGCCAAAGGTGTTCTAGTATGGCTAGCTCCTGGCATTCCCTTTGCCCTCACTTCCCAGATAATAGATAAGGACGGTAGATATATGAATCTGGAGGGTAGGCTAGATGGCACACCCATTAACCTAGCGGCTATCTATGCTCCAAACACTAATCAGATCCCCTTTCTAGATTCCCTCACACCTGCCCTGTTCAATGACCCACTTGCTCCTACGATCTGGGGCGGAGATTTCAATTGCATTATGGATCCTCAACTAGACTGATCTCATCCCCCAGTATCAGCAGCCCCCGGTCGCAGAAATACTCGTCATTTCCGAACCTGGAGTACACACATGGGATTAGTTGATGTATGGCAATTGAATCACCCATAAGATCGTGAATATTCATTTTACTCCCCGGTACACGACCTTCATACCAGGATAGATATTTTATTTAGTACCAACAATACTGGCCCCCTTTTGAACGACACATAATATCTCGCAAAAACACACGCTGACCATAACCCACTAACAGCACTTATTCCTTGGGGTGCACCACGGCCCGCTATACCCACTTGGCACCTGCAAACAGAGGCCTTGCTAGATCCTCCGTTCTGTGAATCCTTGTCTGACACTATTCGGCAATATTTCCTAACAAACGCTGACACTGCTTCTTCCCGTGTAACGGAATGGGAAACACATAAAGTGGTAATTCGTGGGCACTGTAGGGCCACAACTTGGGGAGTAAGACAGCAATTAACTTGTGACCTTATTAAGATTGAACATGACTTACATCAAGAAGAAATTCATGCTATGAAACCCTCTGGGTCCCCTACACAAAACAGAATCCACTTTAAGTCACTATGATAATCGTACACGCATGGCCTTACAACATGCTCAGGGAGATGGATCGGGTAAGGTGCTTGCCTGGCTCCTCCGAGAGGTGAACCATAGAACGCCGGCAATGGCCATGCTGTTGCCAGATGGACAAATGGCTACGTCACAGCTCACAATAAACAATGCTTTTCGCACTTACTACCAACTGCTCTATGAACGTCCAGCGGATTTGAACACAGAGAGAGAATGTTGCTTTTTGAATGAGATACATCTTCCTAAATTGACGGATTCACAACGCAATATTATAGAAGAACCCATACAATTAGATGAAGTCGCGACCGCGGTCAAACAGATGGCGCATGGCAAGACACCAGGCACTGATGGCTTGCCCATTGAATACTATTCCACATATCCCACCACCCTCTTTCCACGATTGTTAGAAGTCTACCAAGGGGCATTTCAACAGGGCTCCCTGCCACGCTCCTTGCAGGAGGCTCTTATCATAGTGCTACCTAAACCAGGTCGCAATACGACTGATGTAAGATCCTACCGCCCTGTATCACTACTTAACCTAGACTGCAAAATTCTAGGTAAGATACTTGCTAACCGCCTGCTACCTGTAATGCATTCTTAATGATCAGTCAGGCTTTATACCAGGCCGCACCACATTTATAAACATCAGACGTCTCCTACATTTAATACACAATACACCGACGGAAGATATGCATTGTGTGGCGGTCTCTTTAGATATAGAGAAGGCCTTTGGTACATTAGGATGGGACTTCTTATTTGCTTGCTTGGAAAAAATGGGATTTGGTCCTCGTCTATTGCGCTGGGTTAGGACGCTATATGGAGAGCCACTAGCAAGAGTGAAAACAAGTAGGGTAATATCGAACTGCTTTAATATACAGAGCAGCACATGGCAGGGCTTCCCCATATTGCCGCTGTTATTTGCTCTAGCTATGGAGCCCCTGGCATGCTACATATGCTCCAAAGCTGAAGACTGGGGTATATGGGACTCCCAGAGGCTCGATGTGGTGTCCTTATATGCGGACAATGCTCTTATATATATCAGAGATGTGCACTCCACGCTCCCTGAACTTGAACACTTACTTTCACTTTCTGGGACAGCTTCAGGACTCCAGGTTAATTGGACTAAATCAAGCGTCTTTCCACTAGTACTATATCCTCCCTCTAGATGCCTTACCGCAAATAATACATGATTGCAGTGGCAATATGACACCTTCAAATATTTAGGAGTATATGCCTATCATTTGACTAAAAATCTCCTAGATGGTAATCTGACTAAAGCGCTAACGACTGCCCGCACATCCCTCACTTTTTGGCAATCGCTACCTTTATCCCCAATGGGCAGAGTAGCGATATCTAAGATGTTAATTTTACCTCGGTTGCTGTATTATTTCTCAGTTCTACCTGTTGCAGTACCACAAGCCTTTTTCAGAGCGCTGAATAGTTTATTATTGGACTTAATATGGGGAGACAAACGTCGCACAGTAGCACTTTCTGTACTCCAGAGACCGCTCCATGAAGGTGGCCTAGGCGCCCCACACTTTGAGTCCTATTACGCAGCAGCCCAACTACAATGGCCAACCACGTGGTTGATTTCTCGGCTGCACCCGGAGACACGTGATGTACTAGCCCAACTGGGTACCACAACACTATACACGTGGTTGACCAGCACCAGGATGGGTGGTTCTACAGTGACTCCATTACTAAAAATGGCACATACATCCTGGCATTGTTACTTATCTCCCAAACAATCACCCACTCCATATTCTCCGGTGATAACACTGTGGGATATACCTGGAATTCCACAGAATATACCAACCCACACACGAGCACTGTGGGTAGATAAAGGCATCACACGAATGGAACACCTCTTTCCAGATGGTGGACTTAAATCTTTTCAAGATATGATTGCTGAATATGACATTGCACCAGGACAGTTTATCACCTATTACACTATAATACAAGGCATGCGTCACATATGGGATCCAGGGAATTCTGAACCATCCACTTCTCAGGTCTTACTTGCCATATTGTCAGCAACGACAACTAAAAGTATCATTTCCACTCTATGCATAGCACTCCGTGCACCCCTTAATACCATACTACAAACAACATATGAAAAATGGAATACGGTGCTACCAAACTCACTGACAATACCAGAGTGGAACTTAGCATTGCGCTCAGTAAAGGAGATCTCTCGCAATGCCAGATTCAGATTCACTCAATTTAACTATATACACCAAGCATGCTTAGACCCCCAACGGCTCCACCGTATATACCCAACACATGAACCTGTTTGCCCGAGATGTGCTACATCCCCGGTGGGATTTTATCACATGGTATGGGATTGCCCGAATTTACAGACTGTCTGGCACACAATCATTATAACAATTATTGAAATAACAGATTATACCCCACCTGCGACACCATCCTCTTGCCTGTTAAGTATTCGAACCAAAACACAAAAAAAAGACAAATACCTTCACAGGTTCATAGACGCAGGATAGTCCTGGCATGGAAGTCCCAGGCCCCCCCGTCCGTATAGCAGTGGTTGAAAGACCTTTTGTTATGGTGTAAGGCAGAAGCTCATCATCTACCGTGGCTCCGAGCACAGGGCATAACAAACTCAGGGGTGAATATTGGGAGTCATTGGTTCTGAAGGTGGAAGCAAAGAACGACCTTCATCCTCCATGAACGGGGCGGCCCTCCCTGATAAATACACACAGCCACTATATGTTTACACACATGTCTAGATAACAGCACGTAAGCGGAATTGGGCCCGACTTTCAACACTTGATACTCACACTACGATTTGGTCCTTACTATACACATGACACAGTACGACAAATATATATTTTTAATGCATGCATGGTGACTGTTAACTTTCTCTTTTTTCTCTTTCTATTTTCTCTTTCAATATATGTAATTAATTATGTTTTATTTTCTGATAGTTTACAGCTTTGTTAACATAAAATATGTATGTTTATATATTCAACAATTTACATGTCAAATAGGAAATACACCGCGGCAATATGTGAATTTATAGTTTTTTTTTTCTTTTTTCTTTATATGTCAAGACAACAATTATATTTTGATAATATGTAACAACGCAACACTATATTGTATTGTACTTCTTGAATCTAAATATGGGAAAATCACGAAATAAATATACAAAAAAAAAAAAAGTGGTGAATGGTTGGGGGGGGGGTGGGAGGGCATGGTTACCGACCGTGCAAGTGGACGGCTCCTTTTTGAGCTCTCTGCAGCTCGCCGCATCGGATTCATTGTTCACCGACCGTGCACCAGTTTACGCTGTCACCCAACAGGAGCCTAAATGGAGGACTGTCTACACACTCTTTTCAAACTCGGCTAAGGCTCTCAAAGGCAAAGGAGAGGAGGGATCATGGCGGCGCCCATAGTTTTGCAAGTCATTAAAGCCACGGCCAGTGCCTGACTTTGTTAGCGCGTCGGACCTTAATAAGTAAACTTACAAGGGGACAGGAAAAGGTAGATTAACCTTTTGATTCGCATTTAGGATGTTCACACCATAGTTCCAGTATCTGCCAATCAGTAATCAGTAACCAATCCATGATAAGCAACAACATTAGTAATCAATTTGAGTCAGTAATTATCACACACCATGACCTCACAGTCACGAATAACCACACCTTTATGTAAAAGTTAGAATGTTTATTTCCCTATATTAACAATGCTAAAGTTCATGTAAATTAATCTCAAAATCAAATGATAAACATACAGAAACAGCACTGGCTGTCCGAATCTGGAAAGAAACACAATCTTATTAAGACTTGAGCTACTATACATTCTAATTCAAAGTGCAAAATAACTACACATACAATATCACATACATCTAGTCTCAGCAAAGAAAGACCTCAAATGTTATTCCATATAGAGGACTTCGTCAGTGGACTCCCTAACTAACATCAGATTAGAATCAGCATGTTGGGCTTCCTGCAAAACAATTTAGTCAACAGAAAATGTGGGAAACATCTAACTGCAGCTCTATCAAAATATTGCGGTTGGTACCTAGGAAGAAAAGCAAATAGACATAGTAATCAATATTCTAATTCATAATACCTATCCTCAGAATGGATCAGCAAGCAGTGTCGGTCTTCATCCTCAGGACATCATTCTGGTCAGCAAGGATTCAGGATTCAGCATCAAAATTCGGAAAGGGCAAAGTCTTAAAGCATTAAAGTAGGCACATATCTTATCAAGATGCTCAGAAAATAATGACCGTTCAGTAAGTTAGAAAATGGGCAAAAGCGGTGGGCAAAAGACAAATGCACAATGGCCACTTCTTCTCAGTGTAGTCTGGTTAAGTTAGATTTCCTAAAATTTCTACTCAAGTCCCCATTGGTCAAGGGATCGCATATTCACACTTTGTCTGATAAAACTAAAATATCAAATCCATAATTTCTATTAGTACACAGTTCACATGTCGCTGATTGGCTTCTCTTGTAATGTCCTCCTCACCCGTCTCGTCAGGTAACAATATTGTTGTAGCTTATACTCCAGTCAGTGTTTCCATTGTTCTCCTCATGAGAAAGTCAGTCTTACACACACTACACTCATATTGTTACATTAAGCAAGAACAGCGTCTTCTAGCAAGCGGTTCTCATGAGAAAGACTTTTAGCTATGAGCACATTTGGACAGTACAGTAGAAAATTACAATTTAATTCTCTAAGACAGTCATTTTATTAAACGTTTCGGAAATGCAGCTTTATATGAGGCCGTGCAACTAGGCCAAGACCTCCGCTAAGTTAAGGCCTACAATTGATAAAGCTAATACATAATGCATAACCCTTAATATGACATATTACTACATTAATCAAACATAAGCTCCATGTTTCATATTTATAAGCCATTAATAACTACACTTTGTGAACATTTGGCGGCCACTCACGTGGACACATTTTCAAATGTGTGCATTATTTTCTCTATATTATTACATTTTCTACACAAATCCATTACTCAGAATACATGAATATTAATTAATATTTTTATTAGAACACCTGGTTTAGCAACTTCGATCCCGATTATAGAGGAGAACAAACTCTGCATTCTATCCTAGTTATGGACTCCACAATGCCTCTTATAATGTGGTGAGCATCTTTATATCAACTTCCCCACAGTTAACATACTGAACCTACACACTAATTACTTTGTCCTTCACTAGCATGACAGAACGTTCTTATGGCCCTTCCTATCTCACCTCATATCTCCCTTGGCTCGATCAGAACGCTAAGAACTCCTGAGCTATAACAGGCTGCATAAATGACCATGTATGCTTTAGAAAGAACGCAGTCAGCCCACAGTATTGTTTCAATGAGGAAGGATTACCTTTCTGAGGGTTTTACTGTTCATAAATACTGGCAATATATATGCATGACTATACTTGCCTGCTGTACACTCTAGCGCTTCTTGGTTTTAGTGCTTTCTGATGCATTTCTCTGGGTCAGAACGACTATGTCTTACCTGAACCCATGCCCAGTTACAGTCCTGCTCTTTAAATGGGAGCTCTTTAGCGAATTTAGGCCCGTATTTATACTTTTTGACGCTAAACTGCGCTAACGCAGTTTAGCGTCAACATTTTTTGCGCCGGCTAACGCCATTCTGAAGCGCAATGCGGGCGCCGTATTTATTGAATGGCGTTAGCCGGCGCAAGCAGACCGGCGCTGCCTGGTGTGCGTGGAAAAAAACCACGTACACCAGGCAGCGCCGGCGTAGGGAAAAATGGCGTTAGGGCGTCTTAAAAATGGTGCAAGTCAGGTTGACGCTAAAAATCGCCTCCACCCGATTTGCGCCATTTTTAACGACGCCCAGACGCCATTTACATGACTCCTGTCTTAGTAAAGACAGGAGTCATGCCCCCTTGCCCAATGGCCATGCCCAGGGGACTTATGTCCCCTGGGCATTGAGGCATGTAGGGGGGCACAAATCAGGCCCCCCTATGCCAAAAAAAAAAATATAAAAAAAATAAAAAATATACTTACCTGGACTTACCTGAATGTCCCTGGGGTGGGTCCCTCCATCCTTGGGTGTCCTCCTGGGGTGGGCAAGGGTGGCAGGGGGGGTCCCTGGGGGCATGGGAGGGCAGCTGTGGGCTCATTTTGAGCCCACAGTTCCCTTAACGCCTGCCCTGACCCAGGCGTTAAAAAGAGGCGCAAATGCAGGGTTTTTTGGCCCGCCCACTCCCGGGCGTGATTTTTGCCCGGGAGTATAAATACGACGCATTTGCGGCGCAGTCATTTTTTGGGACGGGATCGCCTACCTTGCATCTCATTAACGCAAGGAAGGCGTTCACGCAAAAAAATGACGCTCTTTACTCATAGTTTGGCGCTAGACGCGTCTAACGCCAAAGTATAAATATGGTGTTAGTTTTGCGCCGAATTTGCGTCGAAAAAAACGACGCAAATTTGGCGCAAACGGAGTATAAATATGCCCCTTAGATTCTGAATCACCTATGTGTCACCGTGTTATCATCTGCAGTGGAAATAAATAAATAAACATATCTGTTTATGTTAGAAGACACTGTTGCACTCAGCAACTGAGCAATTGTAGTCGGACCCAGGCTGCACCATTCTACTCTACTATTGTGTGCTCATTGTATTGTAGTGCACCTCACACATCTTGATCTTTTGGTTGCTCCCTGCCTGAAGACTTACTGCAATGGTCTGCCTTTAGGGATCATCACATTTTTTACAAACACCACCAAGACTATAATCTGGAACTTTAATAGTGACCACTAACGTAATATTAAGTGCAGTCACTCATTATTGCATTCTCACAGTCCTACAATTGAGCAATAATAGGCAACAACTTTTTTTTATCGAGGACCATGGCTGACCAAAAGTAACATAAATGCTTCAAAGACAAAGAAAATAAAATAGGACTGAAAAGAACCGAACATGAAGCTTTTTATTTTTTATGAAGCTTCATTAATTGATGTCCACAACATTGCCCAGAGAACGAAAACCAGTACTGATTTATTACAAACAGAAGTGGTTACAATCAGAAGGGATCTCAAAGAACTGACTTTAAGAGTATCAAATGCGGGAAAGCCGAATAAGTGTGACAGAAGATCGCCCAGCAGCCCAATCTAAACACTTACTCAAAAATTACAATGCATTGTTCACTCTAAAATGTGAAATCACTTAATTGGAAGTCTGAAATAGAAGGGTAACCACAGGATTTTTGGACTACCAGAAGGTAAAGAAAACAAGGCCCCCTCTGTTATTGACTTCCTGGAAACATGGATCCCAGCGACCCTCGGAATCATATTCAACAAAGATTTCAAACTCAAACAAGCGCATAAGGTTCAAACCTGCAAGTCCAAGAATTTATCTACACCTTCCCTTTCATCCATCAACCCTTGCTCTACCAACACACTGAACTTGTCTTATCACACATGAAGAAAGTTAGATCAATCGCTTGGTAAAGAGCCAAAATCAACATTTCTCAAGACTATGCCCGAGATAGTCATGAAGATGGAAGGCTTCCTGCCCCTGAAGAAAACTCTAACAGACAGAAGGTTTCAACACTCCTTTATTGGTCCGGCCAAGTTGAGGATTAACTTTTAGGGCAAGACTCATGTTTTCACAGACCCCGTTGAAACTAAGAGTTTTGCTTGACAACAATTTAGAATCTCAGATGGAAGCTTCACTGAAAGAACAAGGCTGACACCTGTAATGTGACACGTCAGATTCCAACTGTTTGGTAACTCTCATAATCTTGCATGTAGACGTATATGAAGTAATATGTATCGCAATACATGAGTCCCGGTGATACTCCACTACTTGTCTACTTTACTTGCTGTGACTGGCGGCTTGTCGCCTTACAGTAATTGCCAACTATCCTTTTTAATGCAACTATGTCCCTTTGATCAGTCCTGTCACATGATTGTTTCCACTACCCTCTTTCATAAATGCTATCTTCTCCATACAGATATACTCCTTCTTGATACCATAGCTGTTCCACAAATTGACTTACTGAATTAAATCATTATAAGTCTTAAACACACTTCCATCAATCAATGGAGGCTCAATGTGCAATCATAGTATGCATTACAAAGTACTTGATGTGGTAGTTCAGATTTCGTTCATGATACCTGATATCTAATGCAATGTGCCTCTCAACCTCTAGTGACAAGCTAAGTTCTAGATACACAGTTATCCTCTAAATGTCATTTTTTCTTTCATGAGTCATCTTATTACAGGTGCTATGGACCTTATACCATGAGAAGAGTTATTTTGTTAGAAAATTGTGTTATAGCCCAATTTGCACCAGACATGATACCAGGATACCCCGGTACTCCAAGGGTTTCTCCACCATAGGGGTCCCTATCTTCAATATAGCAATACTAGATTACCATTAATAGCCTGCACCCTTAAAGCACAAATTGCTTTTAATTACTTCCACAAATTCTCTATACCTAGTTTGTCAAAGGCTCTCCAAGCATACTTCTTACTCTTTAGGGTCTTTGGGGCATATTTATACTCTGTTTGCGCCGGAATTGCGTCATTTTTTTTGACGCAATTTTGACGCAAAACTAACTCCATATTTATACTTTGCCGTTAGACGCGTCTAGCGCCAAAGTCCATGGAGTTTGCGTAATTTTTTAGCGTGGACACCTACTTTGCGTTAATGATATGCAAGGTAGGCGTTCCCGTCTAAAAAAGTGACTCCGAGGCATGTGTGCCGTATTTACACTCCCGGGCAAAATTCACGCCCGGGAGTGGGTGGGTCAGGCGTTAAGGGACCTGTGGGCTCTGAAGGAGCCCAGAGGTGCCCTCCCATGCCCCCAGGGACACCCCCTGTCACCCTTGCCCACCCCAGGAGGACACCCAAGGCTGGAGGGACCCATCCCAGGGACATCAAGGTAAGTTCAGGTAAGTGTTTTTTTTTTTTTTGCCATAGGGGGGCCTGATTTGTGCCCCCCTACATGCCACTATGCCCAATGACCATGCCCAGGGGACAGAAGTCCCCTGGGCATGGCCATTGGGCAAGGGGGCATGACTCCTGTCTTTGCTAAGACAGGAGTCATTTCTATGGGGGTTGGGAGTCGAAAAAAATGGCGCAAATCGGGTTGAGGCGAAAAATTTGCCTCAGCCTGACTTGCCCCATTTTTTGGCGCCCAAGCTCCATATCCCCCTACGCCGGCGCTGCCTGGTGTACGTCATTTTTTTTCACGCACACCAGGCAGCGCCGGCGGCTAACGCCGGCTAACGTCATTGAATAAATACGGCGCCCGCATGGCGCTTCAGAATGGCGTTAGCCGGCGCTAATTTTTTTGACGCAAAACTGCGTTAGCGCAGTTTTGAGGCAAAAAGTATAAATATGGCCCTTTATTTCTCATTATCAACAGTTAATGATGCAACAGGCTCCCACTCTCTTTCTTGTTTTACTAGTTTTCTCTTGCTAGCGAAACACTGTACACCTTGGGGGTCATTCTGACCCTGGCGGTAAATACCGCCATGGCGGAGGTTGGCGGTAGCACCGCCAACAGGCTGGCGGTGCTCCGCCGGGCATTCTGACCGCTGCGTTACAGCCGCGGCCAGAAGCGGAAAGCCGGCGGTGTACAGCCGACTTTCCGCTGCCCATGGGAATCCGCCATGGCGGCGCAGCTTGCTGCGCCGCCATGGGGATTCTGACACCGCATACCGCCATCCTGTTCCTGGCGGTTCGCCTGCCGGGAACAGGATGGCGGTATGGGGTGTCGTGGGGCCCCTGGGGGCCCCTGCAGTGCCCATGCCAATGGCATGGGCACTGCATGGGCCCCCGTAAGAGGGCCCCACAAAGAATTTCAGTGTCTGCTTTGCAGACACTGAAATTCGCGACGGGTGCAACTGCACCCGTTGCACCTTCCCACTCTGCCGGCTCCATTCTGAGCCGGCGTCCTCGTGGGAAGGGTGTTTCCCGCTGGGCTGGCGGGCGGACTTTCGGCGGTCGCCCGCCAGCCCAGTGGGAAACCCAGAATGACCGCCGTGGTCTTTTGACCGCGGTACGGTCTTCTGGCGGTTCCCGCTTGGCTGGCGGCTACCGCCGCCCGCCAAGCTTAGAATCAGGGCCCTTGTCTTTTCAAGACTTATTTTTTGTAATGGAGAGACTCTACCCCTAAGATACAGTCGCCCCCCCCCCAGAGTCATGTCAACTCCACAAACTGTCACTGTCTATATTGGTCCAAACAGCCACCTATCATACTATCCACATCTGGTGTATACAATTCATAAATGGATGACCAAACTAACACTATGTTTAAAGTGGTTTCCCTTAACGGTAAAGATCTCAGCCATTCTGTGAAACCCAGGGAATTTTTTGATTACTGCCATTCCCTCAAAGGAGACTTAAGGGCATATTGAAGGAAAGTGGCACTGCACCTAGTGCAGTGCCACTTTCCTTTCACCCCTTAGTGTCCCCCTACCGCCACCATGTGTGCGCCTTATCTAAGATACGGCACACCATGGCGAAGGGTAGGGGGCAATAGCACCATTGATGTACTCTGGAGGAGTAGTGCCAATATTTTGACACTACTCCTGCAGAGTACATAAGGGCGATTATAAATATTGGAAGCCCTCTTTTAACGCCTTCTCTGAGCAGGCGTTAAAAGTGCCGTACAAAATGACGCAAGGAAATCTGTTAGGTTTCCTTGTGTAATTTTTTCACCCCCTCCTAATAGGGGAATGCCCCTTTTGCATACATTATGCCTGGCGCAGGCACAATGTAGCGCAAAGGGTTACAAAGTGGAGCACTGCATGAATTGCGCCACTTTGTGAATATGGCGTAAGGATTTGGGCCTCTTTGGGCCACATTAGCATAACAACAACAAAAATGCTGTCGTGCAAAGTGGAGATAGGAGCCTATAAATATGCCCCTTAGTTTTCCCACCAGAATCTAAAATCGACTACAAAGAGGCCCTATCCCTATGCACAGGTTGGGTATCAGATGTTGCCTGCTCTGCTGCAAATAACAAGAAAAACTGAGTTATTACAATAATTTCGAAGAACTCTGGTATTTCGATTGCATCTTCAGAATCATATAATAATGGTAGATGGTTAATAACCTGATTACAGAACAAAAACTCTGAAATATATGCAAATAACATATGCCCCTACAATCAACAACCCAACATTCTGGAATAATTTATCTGCGGAAATTGCACTCTTTACACCTAACACCCGGATTATTTTTAGTGGTGACTTCAACCTTTCCAATGGAACCCCACTAGACTGGCAATCTGCTTTCAAATACAGAACCCCAAATCACATAAAGAAATGCATTCCCTGTGTATATATCATAACCTATAGCCTCACTGGTAATGGTTTCACATTATTCTCCTCCCCACATACCTATTTTGCTAGAATAGACTACATATTAGTTGACCCATCTCGCCTCCATCACACCTGTTCATCCTCCATAGAACCTATCACAATCTCCGACCATGCAGCTGCCTCAATTACCCTCTAAATCCTTCCTATCCCTCCAAAAGTCAAATCTTAGTGCATCAATCTAGAAATTCTAGAAGACTCAAATACAATTGAGGAACTCCATTAAGAATTGTCTCAATTCATCCAAATAAATATAGACTGTTTCTTCCCAGGTAACACTTTGGGACTTCTTGAAATGTCACTTCCGAGGTCTGGCCATCACGCATGGCACAGAAAAATAAAACAATAAGCTCAACCCTGGGCCATTGAACAGCCAAAATAAAAACACTAGAAACAACCTACAGGTGACCCATTGATTCCTCTATCATGACTTCCCTCAAACGGCTCAATCATGAATTCAATAACATAATCAGTAAACGTGCACACCTATGGATTCATGCTCAAAAGGGTAAGAAATTGTTCTACCTGAGCACAGCTGGAAAATCCCTAGCAACATGCTTGAAATTCAAACGCAACTCTACCATTATCCAATTAATTAAGGATGAACAGGGTAACCCTCAAATATCAACAAGGCTAGACATTTCAACGCTTTTATGCTAAATTATACACCCCCTCCATAAACATCCCCCAAGATGCCTGTCTAGAATTCCTATGACCTTGCCAATCAGACAAATTTCAAACAGTGAGCAAAAGGCAATTTCCGAGCCGATTACCAGAGAAGAGATTTCCACTGCCATTAAGAATATTCCTTCTGGTAAAGTTCCGGGGCCCAGATGGTATACTAATTGAATTCTATAAAACATTTACACACACAATTATAGACCCACTACACTCAGCCCTGTCTTACTTTTCAACCTCTGTCTCAGTTTCAGGATCGGTTTCTGAATATACCATTGTGGCCATACCCAAAGATGGCAAAAATGTCAGACCCATACCCCTTATAAACATGGATGCAAAGATATATGCTAAAATTCTTGCCAATCGTTTTGCCCCAAATTAGTACACCGTACGTAATCTGTCTTCATAAAAGTACAGTGAACTAGTGATAACATTTGTCTCTTCTTTCACATCATTAAGAAAACCTCTAACTCATCCTCCCCATGAGCGGCTGCTATAGCCTTAGACACGGAGAAGGCTTTTGAAAAACTCAAGGCCATATCTTTTAACTGTTCTTTTAAGGCACAACCTAGGGAAAATGTATTACAATGGCCGTGACCCTTCATTTGAATCCTTCAGCTAGAATTAGGATTAATGGCACTCTATCTCAGTCCTTTCTCTTACGTCAAGGGAGTCACCAAGGCTGCCCCTTGTCACCCTTATTATTCTAACTCACTATTGACCCTCTTTTGGTTGTGCTAAACAATTCATCTGATATCCCCGACATTACATTCAGGGATATCCCACATAAAATAGCTGCGCATGTGGATGACATTTCGATATTTACCACATTCCCAACACACAGCATTGTGGAGATTTTAAGCATTATTGAACAATTTTCCTACTTCTCTGGCTACTCTCTGAACAGAGAGAAAACTGAGATTCTTCCCTTAAATATTCACTGCAACTCCTCATTCAATTGTAAATGGAAATCTTTGAATAAATACCTAGGAATATGGTTCTGTAAAAACTTATCCGAATCCCTTATAACTAATGAAAATAAAACTTGAGATAAACAGAAAGACCTACAAATGGCATTGCCCAAACATATCACATGGCGGGGCAGACTCAAGACTATCAAAATGATGGTGTCCCCTCAAGTTAACTTTTCACAAGTATGCTTCCCATGTGCCTTTCCCAAAACATTTTTCTAAAAATTGCTAAACTTATTTAAAATTTCCTCTGGGAAAATTAAAAAAAAACAGAATTAGCCTTAAATAATTGAGAACACCTGCTAAATCAGGAGGTAGTAATTTTCTGAACTGACACATTTATCAAACTGCATATTTAGCAGCCCAAGGAGCATGTTGGTTCTACACTAACCCATTGAAAAAACCTATTTGGCTAACTACAAATTGAATCCTCCATCTGTCACTCCCACTCGTTATTATAGACCCTCATGGTGACCCACCCTGTGTGCAACCATTTCAAGAAAATATTTAAAGGCATTATTACGGCCTTACTGAAGTTAGGCTCTATTCTAGCAATCATTATTCGTAAATCCCTCTCTGCATCTTTTGAAATAATAGAAAACTTCAAACCCCTAACTCAGCAACCATTTCTCTGACATGGGCCTCAAAAGGTATCTTAACTATATCAGATCTCTTTGTCATATCTGAACCTCTGTCAATTGCTCAACTGAGGAATATTCACAGCCTCTCACTATTGATTTTTATGAATTCCTTCAGATCAAAAAAAAATCTAAATTAGGTTCTCTGTGTAAATAGTCTCTATTTCAGAAATTGCAAGTGATCCTTTTAGGAGGTAATGCCACTCAGAGTTCTACAAGCTACTTTTCTCTGCCATGACTCCACACCACCCACATTACCTCAAAAATGCTCTACCTTTTTTCTATCAAATGATCTGAAAACCCTCATGAAGAAACCTGCTTCAAAATAGGTTCAAACCTGAACCAGAACAAACTAATCTCTTTGCTAATACAAACTAGATTTTTCGCTACTCACTCACTCCACTGGACCCCGCTACATTTTTCAAATTAAAACACAAAAATTCTGAGGCTCGTTGGACCCGAGACTCATCACCTGATAATGAGGAACATATGTTTTTTTTCTTGTCCACATCTATCTTCCTATTGGCAGGACATTTCTATCCAGTTACACAAAATCTTCAAGACCTCCATCCCACTGAACTACATATGTATTTTTTTGGACCCACATGTAGCAGACCCCCCATCGATCTTCCTGATTCAGACCTCATACTACTTGACCTCCTCACTCACCATTGCCCTCAAAGTAATCTTGATCAAATGGAAATCCAACAACAGCGCACATTCCATACTTAGTGGGCTTGGGTCACTTATCTGAGAAGTACACGTCACTAAATCCCTCAGTAAAGGTAACCCACAATCTCTCAGCATTTATGGAGTACTCTAGACCTTTTCATGCACAATCCGCTTAATGGGAAACCTATTGATCTCAAACACGTGTCCACAATTCTTGATCACTGTTCCTTTCAACCATTATATTTAGTTTGTCCATCGTATGCCTCCTCCTCCGCCCTCTACTATACTTCTTGATGTTTTTGTTTATCTCAGCAGAACCCACTTGATTAGTTTTGTATTTAACTAATTGTTATTGTTACTAGCGGATAGTGTCTTATGTATATCTCTTTTTATTTGTTACCTGTGTACATGCTTTACCTCATGTGCTATCGCATGCCTTTCTGTTTTTGTATTTTTCTGTATATTCCCCATAACAATCATCTAATAAAATGTAAAAAAAAAAAAAAAAGACGTGAATGGTTGTTTGTCACACAAACAGGATAGTTTGTTGACATATTTTGTGTTACAAGTTACATGCACAAGCAAACATACCACCACAATTAAAACATAGCATGGAACACTACAACCATAAAATCAAAAGAGAATGCAAAACAAAAACTATAGTACTACAAAACACTAATCAATGCAATAATGCAGTATAAAAAGACAAGAGCACAAAAACAGCAAAACAGTTCACCTGCACGTTATACTGAAAAGCAAATCTCTACAAATGTTCTTGTCACACATCACCACTCCCAGGATCCTGTTTTAGTAATACAGTAGTAGAAGAGTTTTACAGCAAACAATATCTTAATAGCGGATCTCAACCTTACTTCAGACCTGGGAGAAAAGCAAACTAGGTCAACAAAGCAAGAACTAGAATTCCAGGACATGAAGAATACTGTGTTTTTGTTTTACAGTTGAAGGATTAATCAAATATTCTTAGGACATAGAATTGATGTAATCCATTTATTCTCTTTATTCTATAAAGAGGTCTCCATCTTGTAAAGCGTCCACTTCAAGGCACTTCTAAATAAACAAATGGTCACTATGTGGGAAGCCAGCAATTCTTCAACACTTTTGGTTTTAGAATCATTACAATTACCCACATATTGAGATTTTTGGCCTGCAATGAAACCTAAAACCTTGTAGATTTTCTTGGCAGCTAACATAATGTGACAGACCATACTTTTTCCAAGATGTGTTTCCAAGTGGCCGGTTTCCTTCCTTACATGTGTATATTTGTCCTAGGCTCTGCTTACCATGGCATGCCTCAGTGAGAGTGTTCCTGTCTCTTCATATCATTAAAACTTAATGATATTGCTCTTAAACAGGTGTCATTCTGGTTCTAGAAAAAACAAAGATCTTCCTTTGGGAAGCTACAAGAAGGATCTCCAAAATCATCTTTATAGTGCATGGTGAGATGCTGCACTTTGTAGCATTGCATATTTCACATCTCTTCTCCTACAGCGTTTCTCTCCCTGGTGGATTTGTCAATATAGTACTTCCTGAACCAACTAACATCTCTCCAACAGAACAGAACTGGCAGGGTCATTCCATTCCTTGTTCCATGAGGTAGTCTTTTGCATTTCCAGCACTAGATGTTGCCACAAAAATGGAATGGAGGGATCCTTAGTCTTCCAAATTGTTCATACATCTGTTTTTTTTAATGGCCATCATTTCTGCATTCAGGTCATCTAAAGAGAGCACAGAAAATGGTAGCCAAAAGTCATCTTGTCGGACCAATAACAGTACATTTTTTTCATTCTCTTTAGAACGCTATTACCAATTGAAAGGCCCTTCAGCTTTAGTCGTAGTGCTTTTCTCATTCACCATGTAGAATGATGTTGGGAAATTTAAAAACATAGCACATACGGCCAATTGTCTGAGATGGGATACGGTACAATTCTTAATTATCAGTAAAAAGCCCTCCTCAAAGCCACACTTTGCTTTTCAGATTACGTTTGTGCATTCATTTGAGGAACCCAGCTGCTGTAGAATGATTTTTGGAATACACATGTATTCACCAAATGCATGATGCAATTTGACCTAGGGTCCTTTGCTCTGCGCTTTTTATTCATTGAGATGATTTCATTTAGGCTTTTATGCCAGATTTCCTGTGAAGATGACATATTTGTGAAAGTTAGGAAGCATTCAAAACCTTAAATTCATATTCTTGATTTAATTTATGTTATTTCTATGGCCCTTCTCTCTGAAACATGTCTAGTTGCTGCTTCAATCCCTTAGCATATTCACCTTCTTGTGAATATCTTTGTATGACACCAATCATATGGACATGCAGGCACTTCACGGTTCTTTGAAATGAATCAATCAACAATTACTATCCATGAGAACCTTTCACTATCAAAGTAATCCAAATTCTGATAATATGCTAAGGTTTTAGACCAGTTATTAGGCCTGAAAATCTTACAAATATTCTGTAAATCTTGTGGGTCTACACTACTTCATCTTCATTGAGAGTGAAAAGTGTAACATTTTTCTTTGGCATTTACAATGACCAAACACACATCATTATTATACACTTGGAAGTGAATTGAATCTTACATAGGAAAAATAGTTCAAGTTCATAACATGGTAGGAGACATTTTAGTAAAAGCCCATGCACAATGTATTTTTTGTACTTACCTGGCCAATATATTGCCTACATTAAGACACTACCATTGTCTCTAGTACATTGGATGCAGATGAAAGGGTATGTGAAGTATTTATGTGTTGGACTTGGACCTTTCAGCAGGGTCATCCCCATACGTGCTTTCACTCTCCTGTTTTCTGAACCCATTTTGTTGGCTTTTAGGACTGTGAGCGCTTTACCACTACTAACCACATTTTATTTTGGCACATTTTATTTACTTGTAAGTCCCTGTTAAAGTGACACTACTACATGTACCTAAGGCCTGTAAATTGAACGCTACTAGTTTGCCTGAAACACTGATTGTGCTACCTACTTCACCAGTCTCAGGTAAGCTGTTGCAGCCTTTCACAAAGCCTAATCTTTCCTTTTCAGTATAGATGATGTCACCATGAGGGTAGGCCTTAAACAGCACATATAGCAGGCGTTAGACCTGACAGCCTTAGGGTGGTCACCCCTAACTTTTTGCCTGCCTCCCTCCACTTTTTGGACACTGATTTTGATGGTCTTAGGACTCTGCGCACTTAACCACTCCTAATGAGTGCTAAGGTACATATGCTCTCACCCTTAAAACATAGTGACCTTGGATCATACCCAATCAGCTCTCTAATCTACTTTAAGACCCCAGTAAAGTGCACCTCATGTGCCCGGGGCCTGTAGATTAAATGCTACTAGTGGGCCTGCAGCACTGATTGTGCCACCCACATAAGTAGCCTCTTAACCATGCCTCAGGCCTGCCATTGCAAGGCCTGTGTGTGCAGTTTCACTTCCACTTCGACTTAGCACTTAAAAGTACTTGCCAAGCCTTAAACTCCCCTTTTTCTATATATAAGTCACGCCCTAATGTAGGCCCTAGGTAACCCCTAGTGCAGGGTGCTTTGTAGATAAAAGGCAGGACATGTATCTGGGCAGGTTATATGTCCTGGTAGTGTACAACTCCTAAATTCGTTTTTACACTGCTGTGAGTCCTGCTCCTTTCATAGGCTAACATTAGAGCTACCCTCATATACTGTTTGAGTGGTATATTCTAATCTGAAAGGGGTAACAAGGTCATATTTAGTATGACCAGAATGGTAATACAAAATCCTGCTGACTGGTGACGTTGGATTTAATATTACTTTTTTAGAAATGCCACTTTTAGTAAGTGAGCATATCTCTGCACTTAAATCCTTCTGTGCCTTACAATCCACGTCTGGCTAGGTTTAGTTAACAGCTCCCTTGTGCATTCACTCAGACAACCCCAAGCACAGGATGTTCAGTCACACTTGCACACATCTGCATATTGAATGGGTCTTCCTGGGCTGGGAGGGTGGAGGGCCTGACACTCACATGTCAAAGGACAGTATCCTGCCCTCACACAAAGGACTGCCACACCCCCTACTGGGACCCTGGCAGACAGGATAGAACTGAAAGGGAACCTTGTGCACTTCCAAGCTTCTTTTTGAAGTCTCCCCTACTTCAAAGGCACATTTGGATATTTAAACAGGGTACCTGACCCTACCAACTTAAACACTTCTGGACAAGATACCATTAGAGAAGAACCCCTGAACCAGAACCTGCAACCTGCCAAGAGGAACTGCCTGGCTGCCCAAGGACTCACCTGACTACTTTTCTGCAAAGGACGGCTGCCCTGCTGTTGCCCTGCTGCCTTGCTGCCCTCTGGCTCTGCTGAGAAGTGCTCTCCAAGGGCTTGGATAGGGCTTGCCTCCTGTTCCCTGAAGTCTCAGGACCAAAAAGATTTCATCCTGCAAAAGAACTCCTTTTGCGGTGAAATTTCAACTCACATCCTGTGAGAAGCAACACACAGTCTGCATCGCACTGAGAAAATCACCGCACGGCAAACCAGAACGACGTGGCCCGGCTCCCCGAAGTGGAGATCGATGCAGCGCTAGTGTTGCTACTGGTACTTTGACGCAAGGCCCACGGAATCTCTGCAAAGCCGAGCCGGAATGAAGCAGCCTGACTTACTGAGAGGAATCGACGCAAGCGCCAGCCTTGCGGAAGAAATTTCTACGCATCGTCCACCAGATCGACGTAATTCCTGTGAATTCACCCTGCATGCCCATGATTTTAATACATCATCCCCGGAGCATCCGAAAACCGAAGAGGATCCATGACAGTGAACCGTAAATCGACACAAAGCCTCCCAGCATGAAAACTCAACAACGCATTGTCTGTGTGCGATGGAAAAATTGACGCACACCTCCCCGTTTTCCACGCATCTCCTCCGCTGCAGCCTCTTGCAAAGTATTTGAATGCAAACCAGGTGCTTTGCTCTTGCAAGATACATTTATGGCTTTTTAAAGACTAAAGACTTCTTTTGTAATTTCCTACAGTGATAACTCAAAGTGTACTTATCAAATCTTGATTGTTTTAAACTGCATTTAATCAGATAAATATAATACATTTTTGTAAACACTGTGTGGTGTATTTTTGTGGTGTTATACTGTGTTATTGCATGATTTATTGCATAAATACTTTACACATTGCCTTCTAAGTTAAGCCTAACTGCTCAGTGCCAAGCTACCATAAGGTGGGCACAGGATAATTTGTATTGTGTGTCACTTACCCTGACTAGAGTGAGGGTCCTTGCTTGGACAGGGATTAACCTGACTGAGAACCAAAAACCACATTTCTAACAGCAGGGTTCAGTGTATTTAAAACGTTAGACATGTACTACTAAGTTGTACAAGCCCTGGTAGTGAAAAACTCTTAAATTACTTTTTCCCTACTGCTAGTCCCACATCTCCCATAAGGTAACATTGGGTTGCCTTATTACATATAATAAGTAATAACCTTCAATTCTAAGCAGATAGGAATGTCAAGTTTTGGGTATAAAGAATTGTAATTTAAAACTCTCTGTAATGGTAAATTGGATTCTAAGACTACTTTTAGAAAGTTGACATTTTCTTGTCCTAACCAATTGGCTCCTGCAACCTGAATCCTGGTTCACATAACTGGGTATAGCTGACAGTTCAGCTTTGTGTACTGCTCCCAGTGAGACAAAGGAGAATAGGTTTTGACAAGATAGGCCATCTCTGACTTGATGAGGTAGAGGGTCTGTCACTTAACATACAGAACAAAGGCTCTGCTTAACACACTCACAAAGGTGTCTGGCCAGCCTGAACTTGCAACTTACATGTGTGCTAACACGTCCAGATAACTGAGCGGCGCTTTGTGATTTTAGATGCTACACTTACCAGAAAAATTTACAATCGCATAGCCTCGGTTCTACTAATTTGATTTTTTTCGTTTTGGTCTCAAATAATTTAGCAAAATTTTCCTCTATTTTTCTACATTGGTGTGTGATTTTTCTTATGTTGTGTTTTCACTGTGTTACGGTTTAAATTGATACATTTATACTTTACACAACACTTGCATCTAAGTTAAGCCTGACTACTTTGTGTCAAGCTATTAGAGGGTTAAGCACAAGTTAATATGGGGTTTACTTGCGACTTCACCCTGACCGGAATTGTGGTTTCTGCTTGAGTAGGGTTTCACCCTCTTTCAACAAGTAACTCAATTTCCTATAGTATGTTTGTATTACAGAGTGGCAGTCATCACTGTGCTTGCAGTTATGGCTAGAATAAGTTTTCATGGGAATTTTTTTTTTTGGTATGCTAATAACTTTGGTGCCTTTTGATGACACTTCATGAAAATAAAAATAAAAATCACCCACCTCAGCTCCTTTTTGGAAAGTTTTAGAGTGTCCTGTCAAGCTGGTGCTGAAATAAAGTTCTGGGAATCTAAAACAATACAACAAGCAAATTGGCTGAATGGAAGTACACCAAATTTGGCAGAAAGCTAGATTTTTCCACTTAAAGTGTACTTTTTGTCATGTAGTACAAATCCATTCAGTAGAGTAGTCAATTGAGCTTTAACATGTATTGAAATCTAGATACTGTGCAGTACGACAAGTTGAAAGATAAAATCTCATTAGCTGCTGCCTCACATCAACAAACCTGTTTGGCAGCCATTTTTTACCTCAGGGACTTAGTCCCACTGCCATGAAACAAAAATTAAAAACAACATACAGGGGAGTGGGGTAGGGATAGCCTGACACCCTAGGCCTTTTACAGAGGGGGTCAAAAATAGATTTTTTTAATGTACACTGGTAAAAAATGTGTTTTAAAAAAAGGGTGGGCTCCCTTTTTCAGTAGGAATCCCCTGGGTGTGCCAATGGTGCATTGCTTTTTTATAATAAAAATAGGGGGAGGAGGGGCTTGTGTACCCAAATCCCTGATCCAATAATTGGCTCGTGGGACCCGATCCTCTGGGGCCCTCACCAAATCAATTTCTTTTTAATACCTTGGGAAGGGGGCCTGTGGTTACCCAGAGACACATTTGGCCCCAGGAATCCCAGCCCTTGGGCCGACAATGAGTAATGCCCTTACCTTGGTCAAGATCAGAAAGGCTCTCATCAGGGTGGGAGCACTAAACAACAGCCCTGCACAGTGTATTTCAATAAATAATAAATAGATAGGTGTTGACTGGGGACCCTGCAGGGTGCATTGTGCCTCACCCTCCTCAAATGCCCCAGCTGTAGAAAGTTGTGAGCATGCCAGCTGGGACCAGAGTACTCACCACACAAAAAAATAAAGAGAGGACATAGCAGCACAGGTGTGGGACCAGGGCACCCAAAATATAAAAAAATAGACCAAGGTGTGGGTGTGGGCTCCCTGTGCTGCCTTCAAAAATAGGGAAAAAAAAAGACAAATCAGTTTCAGGGTTGTCACTTCAGCATTGAAGAAGCGAGGCCTCTGATATATAATTCAGTGATCCCACATAGAATTGCCCCATAAAGTTTTGGGTGGGCTTTTAAAACAACATTACAATTCGTGTTGTGTCCCTATGACGGGGCAGGGGCACCACCAATAATTAAAATTGATTTTCTATGGGAGGCTGCCTGGACTACAGCAGCCCGCAAAGAAAAACTGTAAGTCTCCTGGGCCATTGAATGTATGACCCCAGGAGAGCTTACCATAATTGACAAAGCCTTCTGAGCTGGAGTAGATGCTCTTCAGCTGGAATGCAGGACCTCTTGTGGTTGGTTTTATGGCTGCATTTAGTGGCCTGAAGAGGGTTAAACAAAAGGTTAAAACCCACATTTACGATTGTTTCGAACACAAATGTTTGATTTTAATGTTGTTTTGTTAATTATCATTGAGCATTACAGTGTGTCTATTAATAACAATAAAACTGGATTGAGGTTAGTGATACATAATTGTGGTGATTTGTTTAAAAAAACGAATAGGTCTGCATTATAAAGATTGATGTGCTGACCCTTTGGTAAAGCTAATAGTCCTGTCTTTTATATGTTTGTGTTCTGATGCTTTGACAAAGCCAGTAGGTCTTCCTTACTTAAAAGAACACCGTTGGAGGTGGCATCATGTGTCTGGCCGTGACAAGGCCCCCAGCCAGGCAGAATCTTGCCACTCCCATCATGGGTGGGTGACAATTTTTATATACCTACAAGGTGGGTAAAGTCTCATTTGTGCAGCTCAGCGTGGTTGTAGTGGGGAAGTGGGTGGCCTTGCTTTACACATTGCCTCTGTGATAAGCCTGACATCTCCGTGCCAAGTTACCCAAGGGTGAGTGCAGGTTATACAGTGGGTCCACTGTATAACCTGCACTCACCCTTGGGTAACTTGGCACGGAGATGTCAGGCTTATCACAGAGGCAATGTGTAAAACAAGGCCACCCACTTCCCCACTACAACCACGCTGAGCTGCACAAATGAGACTTTACCCACCTTGTAGGTATATAAAAATGGTATTCAACACACACATTGTCAACACAGCATGAGTATCATGCAAATCTGGCCAATTGATGACGAAATGGGAGGGGAAAGGAAAGACAACAGCCGATCCCGAACAATTAGTAAAGAGGCGATTGGGTCCCAATAGGAGGTTTACTCAGAGGTCTGCAACACACAGGGGAGAATCACCTGGGTGGCCCGTTAGCCACTGTGGTGCCCAGCCCTGACAGACAGTCAGCAACACAAAATAGTTACCAATTTTGGCACCTCCGGATCAGGCATGTTGACTCGTTACACTTGACAATTCCAGTTGCACACAGTGAGTTAGTAGGCCTGCAGCCCCTTTATAAGGAGGCACAGCTTCTGGTGCACAAAGACTTGAGTTGCGGCTGACGCTTATGCTCCCACATGAAAAGTGCTCAGTGCTGTACCTCCACAAAATTGAGGCACAACATCAGGGTCCCGATGATCTGAATCTACCCCGACCATACCATCACTTCAAAGACAATTCCCAAGGTGATATCTCCTCAGGAGGAGCCACTAGTCTGGTGCATGATGACTTGAACTGCACCAGACACTCCCAGACACTCCCATGAAGAATGTAAATCCCGCACCTCTCTGGAATGAGGTAGAATGTCTAGTGCTCTATGACTTGAGTCAGTCAGGATTATCTGGTCACTCCGGGAACTTCATTTCCGTACCTCCCTGTAATGAGGCACAAAGTCTGCTGTGTGATGAATTTAGTCTCATCAGAGTCCCCGGTCACACTCTTTGACACAAGTTCAGCCATTTCATACGTGGCAGTGTATAGAACAACTCTGGTTGCACCCCTACCTCTGAGGGTTGCAACCTATGAAGAAGGCACAGCATGCAAGGCACATGCAGGCAAGGGTCACACAAGAGAAATGCAACTTTCTTGCAATATCTGGCAGCACTGGGTCCCGCAACAGGTGATCCCACTCACACCATAAGATGCCTCAGTGTGCAGCGGTGCCCGCGATAAAGGGCCACTCACCTGAAGTGTGGATAATAAATGTAGGCTCTGCACCAGGTAGTTTCTGTCTCCAGACACAATACTTAGTCCACGCTCATGCCACTACTGCCCGGTGGAGTCAAGCATACGATGTAGGCACAGAAGAGGTCACCACTCTCCATATGGTACTGGCAGACGATGTCAATCCCTCACAAGATGTCTTTTATGTCCCAGAGACCTCTGCAGAGAACAGGGGGCAGCCAACCTGCCCTGCACACCTCGGGTTACGACATAGCAGCAAGCAATCGGCTCAGGCCAGCCACAACGCAGGAAGGGTGTTGAGTTATCCTCCTGTGCACAACAGATTCCTCTGGCAGTGTGAACCACTTGGTCCAGCAGCACCGATCCTGCTTCACCATAGATGCAACTTTGCCTTGCTGAAGGATAATACTCTTAGTTATACTTAAGTCTACCTTTGAAGTTAGTAGTGGTTTAAAAGGTTTTCCTTTGATCCACAGCCGTCTCCCCTAAATTTCCTCCCCATCCGCCTAAGGACGTGGAATGTAGGTCTTTATCTTTAATGGGGTCATGTTCTGACTCTGAGAGGCCAAAACTTCTCCCTCCAATTGATCCGTCCCAGGACCCAAATGGCAGGGGTCCCACATTTTCCAGCTGTTGTTTGGGGAATGTACAAATCTGCTTTTCCCCGGCTCCAAGTGGATTGAAGCTGGATTTACAGGACACACAAAGCATTTTAAACTCTAGAAATGGCCACTTCCTAAAAGTGACATTTCTAGGGCATTGATAATAAAACTACATCTCCATTAGAGGGCGTTTGCCACTATGAGTCCAATGATACCAAACATCATGAGGTTGCTCCTCTATAATCCACTATTGCAGCCAGACCTAGTAAGACTCTTTTCTCCCATGTTACCTTATGGGCAGAACAGCTATCAATGGCAGTACCAATATGCCTGGGTGTTCTGCACCCCCTGGGCACATGTGGCCTGGCACACATACAAACCTGCAGAGGCAGGCTGGACACTTAGGTTACAGCTAATACAAGAAGGCAGGTTAACATTTATAGGCCTGCGCTATCAGGCTCAGCCCCTATTTTGGAATCCCCATGTGCAAGTGTGCACACCCTGGCACATGATGCCAGAACCAATATGTATATAGAAAACCACCAATATGCCAGGATGCTCATGTGGGCTAGGGCCATACTCACTATAGGGAGGATGCCCTGGTGCAGGTAGGCACCTAGAGGCCAGCTATGCCAGATTCTATATATATATATATATATATATATATATATATATATATATATATATATATATATATATATTTATTTATTTATAACCACCACTGCACCACTGTGTATGTGGGCACACCCTGGCCTATTGGGCCGGGCTCCATATCTCCAAAGGTTCTCTGGCACAAGTGCACAACCCGGGGTCTGCTATGGCTGGTCCAGCCTATGTTGGTCAGTACCACCACTCACCCAGTAGAGGACACATGCGCACTTCCACCCTGAACCTACAAGGGAACAGTGGCCATGGCTCAAAGGCCACTACTAGGAAACCATCCCATCCCATGGGTGCGGCCTACCCCCCTAGGTAGGGAACACCCAAATGGGTGGGTCTTCCCTACCAGATCAGAGTACCCTATGTTTACCTGCCCTGCCCTGTGTCTACTACCTGCCTTGTCTTCGGGCTCTTCATGGGAGACGTAAGGTTGGCTTAGGGTTGGCCCTTACATAGGGGCTGTCCCCTCGCCGAGTGCAGATGCACAGTCGCCCCTGCCAGCCTATCCAATCAGGCCTAAGACATGGTTGACAGGGTCTTCTAGGGAGTGGCATGCACAATGCAACACTCCGTACCTGCCCTGTGTATGTAGGGTACATTCTTTACAGAGTCCTCCTGGGTACAGCATCTCAACCAATGGTCATGCCCGCCCCTTTCTAACATAGTTAGGAAAGGGGTTTGAACTTTCCCATTGCCATACAGTGGAGCAGTGCCCAGAGCCCTAAGGTCACACACAGGGCATCAGGAAACACTTGGAGAAAAAAGCAAAAAGTTTTAGGAAAATACCCACTGATATTCTTACACTATGTTTAAAAATCTCAGCAAGTCACTGAAACAAACAAAGGTTAAAGTTACGTTATAGTTCGGTATTATAATAACATGTTACTTTACATTAAAAAAAAAAACCTCAGTACTTCACAAAGGATAAGGTGATTTTATACTTAGGTGAAAATGTCAGTTGAAACAATACATTTTAAACTCAAGGAACTACAGCTCATGCCCCTGACTTTCACTGCTTATGACCACATAAATTGCATCACTCCAAACATGTTTTGTCACATCATTGATAGGTATCCTGATGACATCTGAAAATACATAATTGATGACAACACTGTGCATGGTGTGGGCATGAGTATTAGCCTCTTGAGTGAACTATAACTTGTGAATTTTAGTGGATGTTAGAGTTTAAAAGTTGACATTTTGACTTAAATCTAACATCACTTTAGCCTTAGTTTTTTCAGTCACTATATATATATATATATATGTAAAGATACCAGGGCACTCCTGAAAGTAGTTCACAATGAATGAGAGTCTGATGTACCAGAAGATAGTTTTCACATGGCAGTAAACTTTAATTCCTTATGTTAGACATAACACATATTTATCCAGAATACAGCCAATACGTGTTTCGTCCAACAGGACTTTTTCAAGGCTGAAAAAAATAGAAAACGTTTTTTTTTGTGTGTAATAAAACCACAGAAGAAACAAGAAAGTTGCAGGCAAGAAACACAGAGAAAAAAGGTCAAAGGATTTCGAGATACCCTCATGCGGAGTGAGAATAAGGTTCTCCCAGATTGTGCCAGAGAGCGGTGCAAGAATGGAGTCAAAAGTGGTGAGAACTTATAAAAGGAAGCTAGCCAAGTCCAGAAGCATTCTTCGAGCAAAATATTAACCTTAAAAAAGAAGACTCAGAGTGAGACTCAGAAAACGGAATTCAAGAAGATATCAAATAGCTTGGTGTTGTGTAAGAAAGATAAGTGGAAAACCCCAAGTGGTAGCGCGGAGAGACCTAGCCCATAAAAGTAAACAAACAAAGCGTGTGCAAATGGCCGTCTATAGCAATATAAATAACAGTAAGCTTGACCTGTGGTCGAAATGATTAAATATATAAGTGAAGCTCTATAAGCCCTTAAAGCGGGAGGTAAGTATAGTGTGAACGTACCAGAATTGTAAACGATGGGACGTATACATATATAACCAATTGGATGAAAAATTAATTCCTGAAGCAACTAGTGGTGTTTCCTAATTTAAGGGTTCTTGAATTATGAAAAACGTTGAAGCCATGGAGGCAGCTCTCGATGAATCTAGGTATAATGTACAATGGAGGGCCCTGATAAGCCCATCAACCTAAAAACAGAAATCAAGATACAGCGTGAGGTAGAACCACCGATAGAATGCAACAACATTTAGAAAGAAAGTGCACATAAGCAAACATAAAAAGTAAAATCAGAGATTGTTTGCTCTAGAAAGTCAGCGATCCGGCAATAGTTCAAACGAATAATTTAAACTATGGGGATAGTCAAAATGGCCAAACCAGTGCATTGTAACTAGAAACAGGAGGATGTGGGGTGACCAAAATGGTCCAATAGAGCTATGAATAACGTATGGCTCAGTCTCTGTCTCTGTGTAGTCTAAAATAAAAATGAGCCATATAGGTATGTAGATATCAAAAAGAAAAAACCAAGAGAAATGTCAAAACAACCCGATATGGCGGTTGCACATAGTAGCAGCCGAAGTGTTGGACGGTATTAATATCTAGCGCTGTCAATAAGTAGAAAAGAACTACGGGACAAATATACTGTCCCGAACAACTTACCTGTACTCTTGAGGTCCCTGAAAGTCGGAAAGCGAAGTCGGCGTGCGTGCGCTGTAACCGAAAATGACCCCACGGCCGCCATATTTATCGTATGTAATTACAATTGGCATCGAAGAAGGACTAAACAAAAAAGGAGAGAAAGGCCCTACGACTGATGCCCTGGGAGACAACGGGGGTCATCTTGAAGAGTAAAGAAAGGGCTTTAAAGGATGTTGCGTTTGCGCTATGTAGGGAGATAACACATGGGTCAATAGAAAGGGCACTGCAAGGAAAAGCCTTTCCTGATAGAAGTGTCGTACTGTGAGGATATATAAAGGAGAACCCACTAAGGAAGAAGCCGTATGATATAAAAATTACAGAGCTGTGAGAGAAAAACACCGAGCTACAGATTAGCAGGGTGTGGTGATAAAGACTGAGAGGTGAAAAAAGAGACTAGACGGTGAGTCAAAGAAAAGGAAAGTCAACAGGCACATAATCAAAAACAGAAAACAATAGGTTGTCTACCTACATGGGATGACAGTGCTTATAACAATGCATGACGCTGGGGTCAAACAGAAATAACCCCTATGAGTAGCTCACTGCTACAGGAACATATGTAAGAAAGCTAAAAAAAAATGCAGGTCAATCATACACAAAGAATACACACTGATGTAAACAATGATATATATATATACATTTGTAGGTTACATCATACAGTTCAAAAAAGGCTAGAGCATAATCATACATAACGAGGCAAAATATGAAATCATAAGAAACTGTGTAGGTCCTTATGAATCTTTTGGCCATTTTCCACGGCCCTCAATTTAATTATCCACCTGCTCTCAAGACGTCTGAGGGACAGAGTCCTGTTCCCCCCTCTTGGTTGTTTGCTTACTGAGTCAATTTCATGTACTGTGATGTCCAGAATTTCTCTTTGTCCATGTGTCTCATTGTAGTGTACCCTAAAAGGATAGTTTGTGTTGGATGAGCGGATGGCTCTGAGATGTTCCTGTACTCTTTCTTTCAGAGGCCTAATAGTGCTACCCAAATAAATGAGACCACAAACGCAAACAATACAGTATACAACAAAGGTCGTGTTACAGTTGATGAAATGATTGATCTTATGTGTAACATGTGTGCTGTATTGGAAGCATACCATCTTATCCTTGATATAACCACAGACATTGCAATGGCCACATTTACTTTCTAGCACGGCTCAGAAGAAAGTTTCCTTTCTTTGATCTGGTGCAGTGAATACCCTTGGTGGTTGGGTATTTTTACCAGGTTAGCACCCATTCAAGGACTCATTGGATTGACTATTTGGACATTATTCTTTTGTGTTCAGATGTTGCCAATGCTATGCACCAACCACCTTTTGTTGTAGTACTATATATATATATATATATATATATATATATATATATATACACACACACACACACAATCTCAGCTTCTGCTACTTCTCCGATAAAGAATCAAGACACAAACCACAAATCCATCTGAACACTGTGCTGTTTATTCAAGCTTCACTCTGCCATAACGCATTTCAGCCACAACACTGGCCTTGATCACATGATGTGCTGCGCCAATACTTACCCATTTGTATCTCCCCACATGATGTCAAAATACAACGACATAAACAAAAGACTTCATTTTTCCCACTAAAACCACAAACGTGGCTTTACCACCCAAATCACAAAATTAATTTGCTCCACAGAGATTAGGACATACCTATTTATACCTGTAAGTGCACCCATTATAAACATATGATATTAACTAGTTTATGGTCAATTAAATCAACTTGTACAGCACCATTAGCCATTGTCCCAGGTGGAGTTCATACTGCTTTTGCAGCATTCTCGTCCTGTTTCGCCACTCACTTTTTGTTTTGTACCAGCCATCATAAATGATTATTGATTTGTTTCCGCCCATTGCGCACTCTGTGTGGTGCTAGGTTACTTTCATTTTGTTTTTGGTGCCACCTTGCCCAATAAATATACTTTTTCATAATATGCAAATATGCATGCATATTTAACTTCCATGTCATTTTGCATTTGGAGTAGGAAAAAGCCCCAATTCGTAAACTTACAGTTCATATTTGAAATTACTGCTGCCTAAAGTCCATTATCAAAGACATAATAAAAAATGGGCACCCCAAATGAAAAATGTATTATAAAGTAAAGTGTATGACTGTTGGAGCGTAAAATGGCCGTACCCCTGATATGGACATTAAGTTGATTGAACCCACACCAATATTTTTACTCATCAATCAAGCCCAAGTGGGCTAAGAGTGATATCTCTCCATCATATGAGTTTGTTTGGTGGATATCGAATAACAGTCTAACACCAAATATGAACCATTTTTACCTCCATGTAATGCTACTCAGTGGGCTATAATAGTGAAGTCATTGTGAGAGGAGGAAAGACTGTCTCCATTTAAATAGAAATACTACATGACATGGACACTGAGACCAATCCATCAGATCGCTATTAAGCTAACAACCATAGAAATTGCCTCTGTGTGGATATGCTAAACTAATGTGCACTGCATCCTTAACTCTGTGGTAGTAATCTTTATGGTAACCAACCTTTATTGTATCAGAATGGATTGCCTATATCCGGGTGGGGGGCCCATCTTTTCAGTGACCCAACAGTTTGGTAAAATAATATATCTTCAGGGTAACTTCATATTTCTTTTGTAAAACAAAGACATTTCCTGTTATATGTTTGCCCCCCTCCATAGTACCCTTGGTCTTATAATGCTATGCAAGTCATAGGAATGTATACAGCTCCACCTCTTTGTTTAAACCATTAGGTGTCTTGCTGTGTAACTTTACTATACACCCACTTTTCATTTGTCTCAATTTTCTCTCCATGTTTCCACCCCTCAGCTGTACTGGGACCACATTGATTACAAAGTACTTTACATTTTATTATTGCCCACATATTGTAGCCCACACTTTCGCCACAGCACATAAACTGCAAATTCCCTTCTGCAGTGATAAGGTTCCTGAGTCACCAAGGGTTTGCTAGAAAAGGGTAACACGAGTTCCTCAATGTCCAGTCCATATTTGCAAGCTTCACACATATGATATCTGTAAAAGCCTTTTTCTCTGCAGTCATGATGGCTTTATTCTACTTTCTGGGCTGTTGAAAACTAGCGAATCTCTCATCGAGTGACATCTATTAAAAGTCATCTGAGGAGATTTTGGAAGCACGGGCCTAATATGAAGTATGTTTTCAGTAAGTGCCAGTTTTTCTTCAGAATAGCTCTTAGCTTTCTATGCTGCTTACTGAATGATGTATCACCCTGATCTGAGAGTACACTCACCTTTTGCTTTTCTTCTTAAAACGGTATGGATTTTCTACTGATTTACTCGACCTTAGCTACTGCTGTGTTGATGATGTTTTGAGACTACCCCCATGCTGAAGTCTCTCAATAGTTTCCCACTTACTTTTCTTGTAGTCTTACTTAATACTTGTGTTCCTTTTAACTCTCAGTAACTCTCCATAAGGAATATTATAAATGGTGTGCTTGGGGTGAAAGCTAGAGGCATGAGGCAAGAAGTTTCTCACTGTGGGCTTCCTAAATAATCTGGTCTCCAGCCTATTCTCGTCAATATACACCTGCAGGTCCAAAAGATGCAACCTGTCTCTCATCAATAGGTTCAGTGAAATGTAAGTTCAGATTCTTTTGATTTATATCCTCAACAAATTCCCTTGGTGTCTCTGATGTACCCTTCCAAATGACTAACACATTGTTAATACATTTTAGCCAGCAAATTACCTTCTCTGTGAGCACTACACCGTGGTCGCCAGTGAGCACCTGCCCCTCCCACCAGCCCATATGCAAACAAACATAGCTGTATAGTTTGTTTTGAAACAAAAATAAATTATTGTCAAGACAGCATCGAATCATTCTGGTAAAAATTATAGTGTGTTTGAATATAGTTACAGGTCGACCCTTGAGGTAATATTCTACAGCTTTGAGTCTGTCTTCATGATGTATGCTGTTGTATAAGGATGTGACATCCAAAGTCATCAGGATGTATTGATCATTGCATGGTAAGTCATATATTACCTTGAGGAAGTCATCAGTCTCTATTATGTATGATGACAAATTACAGACACAATCCTGCAAAAAAAGTACACATATTTTGGTGTATTTTCAAAAAGCTCATCAGTAGCTGAAATGATCAGCCTTCCAAGTGGTTGTGCAGCATTTTTATGAACTTTGGGTATTAGATATCACAAAGGGATTCATGAATGGTCATTTCTAAGAAAGATGTACTCTTCTTGACTCAATAGAACATCATCTCTCCATTGCATTAATTCCAAGTGGTATTGACTCTTGGTTTTGGCCCACTGAGTACGATCACTATGAATACAACAACTGGCATCTCTCAATTGACGATTGGTTTCAACTTTGTACATGTGGAGTGGCCACACAACTATGTTGCTGTCTTTATCTACATTTCCTACAATTATTTGGTTGTTGGATCAAAGCCTTTTATCAAAGTATTCTAGTCCTTCTCACATTGGTTTTATCTACATTTGCCCGGATTTATCATTCTAGAACATAGTACTTTCAAGTCATCTAAGACCACTTCATTGAAAAACATCTGTTACATCTCTTGGCATTGGCTTGAAAGGAATATTTTCAACTCCATATACCTCTAGGCTCCTTGACTCAGTAACTTGATGTTCTGATATAGATTCATTTATACCTAAAGTTTCATATTTTAGGTCTTGTAACTCCCTTAAAAGTTGTAAGTCAGAGACCTTGAGTCCTTTTTTATTCACATAACAGCCCATCGATTGTACCACAGGATTCAATTAATTTGTTTTTTGCAAGTAAAATGTGGCCAATCTCAATTTCCTAATGTATTTGTAAAAGGCAATGTGTGTTTGATTGTAGTGGACTTCACTTGTGGGGAAATATGTCAAGCCTAAGGATAATTGTTTTTCTCATTTCAACTCTACTCCATGTCTGATAGGTTTATTACGATCATACTTGTTTGTTGAATTATTTTCTGTTCCATGTTGTTTGTTTCTGTGTTTTTTATTTTGATGTGGAGCTTCCTGTGTTGTTGACTTCTATAGTTCCTCCTTTGTCTGGCCAAGATCTTTATATACTGAGTCTCAGTGATTGCATGTTATATGACCTTACAAAATATAGTTCATTCACAACTGAGGATGTGCCGCTAAATTTGATTCTTCCATCTTCTGAACCTATGTCCAGATCTGAACTAAATTCTGAGCCCATTTCCAGGACCTTACTTTCCTTCAGATTCCTGAAACCGCCCTCATTGCCGCCACCGACGACATCAGAACCATACCGGACAGTGGCGAAACTGCAGCCCTCATCCTCCTGAACTTCTTGGCCGCATTCGACACTGTTTGCCACCACACCCTATCCTCATGCCTCAGCAATGCTGGAATCCACGACAGAGCCCTTGGCTGTGTCACCTCCTTTCTCACCGGCAGAACCCAGAGAGTCTGCCTCCCCCCATTCAACTCAGAGGGCACCGAAATCACCTGCGGCGTACCCCAGGGTTCGTCCCTCAGACCGACCCTCTTTAACGTCTACATGGCCCGCTCGCTAACTTCGCCCGATCCCACAACCTGAACATCATCTCATACGCCGATGACACCCAGCTGATCCTCTACCTCACCAAGGACTCCGCCAAGACCAACCTCCACGAAGGAATGAAGGCCATCAGTGAATGGATGAAGAGCAGCTGCCTCAAACTCAATTCCGACAAGCTGGAAGTCCTCATCTTCGGCTCCACCTCCTCTGCACGGGATGACTCCTGGTGGCCTGCCACTCTCGGAACCGCTTCGACTCCCACCGACCACGCATGCAACCTAGGATTCATCTTGGACTCCTCACTATCCATGACCAAGCAAGTCAACGCCATCTTCTCCTCTTGCTTCAATGCCCTCCGCATGCCCCGAAAGATCTACAAATGGATACCCACCAAAACTAGAAGAACAGTCACCCAAGTCATCGGAAGCAGCAAACTGGACTACGGCAATGCCCTCTATGCAGGAACCACGGCCAAACTCCAGAAGAGGCTGCAAGGCATCCAGAACGCCTCCGTACGCCTCATCCTGGACATCCCCCACCACTGCCACATCACAGACCACCTAAAAAGCTGCACTGGTTCCCAGTCAACAAAAGAATCACTTCAAATTCCTCACTCACGCTCACAAAGCACTGCGCAACACTGGACTAGAATACCTCAACAGACGACTCTCCTTCTACACCCGACCCGTCATCTCTGCTCCGCCGACCTCGCCCTTGCAACAGTCCCACGTGTCTGCAGAACTACAACCGGCAGTAGATCATTCTTGCCACCAAAACGTGGAACACTCTTCCCACCCACCTGCGCAAGACCTCCTTTCCTTCAGACAACTTCTCAAGACCTGACTGTTTGAGCAGTAGCAGCACCATCACCCCCTCTTTTCCCCCCTCCCCTCCTCAGCGCCTTGAGACCCTCATGGGTGAGTAGTGCGCTTTACAAATTCCTGATTGATTGATTGGCTTCTGTCAGTTTCTGCCTTCTCATCATGTCTTAGCGCTTGGCAAAAGTGAATATTGCAGGCAGGTCGCTTCCTCCTCACCACTGCTCCGGTAAGTGCTGCCATTGTTTTGGGCTTGTCTGGGCTTGTCTGGGCTTGTTTGGGCTTCTTGGATTCTCCTCTCCCAGAAGGCCCCGCCCCCTCCTTGGAGCTCTTACCGCTCCTGACTCCTGCTGCCCCTGCCCCCTGCACTCCCATTGGAGGTTTCCCTCCCTCCTCCCAGCTGCCACTCCCTCCCACCTCCCCTCTTATGCCGGCCGCAGCGCGGACGCGGGCAGTGGGCGCGCCGCTGGTGCACCTAAGGCAAGCCCGTCTGCACCCGTCCACGCCAAGACTGCGCCCAGCGCCAGACCCCCTGGCCAACACGCCTCCCGTGCCACCAAACACCTTTACACTGCCAACGAACTCCACGCCCTTAATCCAGGACACTCCTCCATCTGCTTCCAGTCCACACCGACGCGCACCACGAGACCCTTCTCCTGCAAAGCCTGCAATTTCACCTGCAACCCAACCTCCAAACTCCAAATCAAAACAGACAACCGCCTAAGATGCATCCTACTTAAGACCCGCTCTGTCTACAAACATGCAATTGAACTCTGGGACCTCCTGACCACATACTCGCCCGACGTCGCATTCCTCACTGAAACCTGGATGAATTCGGCCTCAGAACCAGACGTAGCCATAGCCATACCAGAAAACTACAAGATCACCAGAAGAGACCGAATCAACAGACCAGGAGGAGGAATTGCCATAGTCCACAAAAACACCATAAGAGTCTCCACCAACTCCCACGACACCATCAACTCTGCCGAGCACCTCCACTTCAAAATCCACATCAACGCCAACAACACACTCAGAGGAACACTGGTCTACAGACCCCCCTGGACCCAGACCGCATTTCTGTGATGACATTGCCGATGCCATCAGCTCCCAAGCCCTCGCCTCAACAGACTACATCCTCCTTGGTGACCTAAACTTCCACCTAGAAAATAACAATGATATCAACACCACCAACCTAATCGACAACCTCGCCAACTTCGGCCTCAAGCAACTCGTCACTACACCTACCCACTCCGCAGGCCATACACTCGACCCCATCTTCTCAGCCTGCAACCAAGTCTCTTTCAGCCACACCACTGAACTCAGTTGGACAGACCACCGCTGCATCCACTTCTCCTACCAAAAACCAGTCACTCACCACCACCGCACACAACCCCCCCGACGCAACTGGAGCAAAATATCAACGGATCAACTGATCTCCACTCTCGCCCGGGCCCCACCACCTGGGACCCCAGACCCCAACATAGCCACCACCAACCTGCATCGCTGGATAGAAGATTGCGCCAACAACCTCGCACCGCTCAAAACCCCCCCAAACACCTCCCACAGAATCAAGGCCAGCTGGTTAACCCTAGAACTACAGGAATCCAAACGGCTATGTCGCAGAATGGAAAAAAACCTGGCACCTTGACCCAACCAACATCAACCACATTGCTTTCAAGGATGCCCTACGCAAACATCACAAACTGATCCGCACTACAAAAAGGACCCACTTCAAAAACCGCATCAACGCCAACGCTCACAACAATAATGAGCTCTTCGGCATCGTCAATGAGCTCTCTACCCCCAGGACCAGCTCCAACGAACCCCTGCCATCAAAGGAGTTCTGCAACTCACTGGCAACCCACTTCCGTCGAAAGATAGAATAAATCCACAATAGCTTCAAACCCCAGACCCACCAGCTGACTACAAACACCCAAGAACCCAACTCTCCAAGCAACACCCACCTCATCCACACCTGGACCCCCGTCAACATAGAGGACACCGCCACCACCATGGCCTCCATCCACTCTGGATCACCATCGGACCCCTGCCCACACCATATCTTCAATAAGGCAAACATCATCATCGCCCCCCACCTCTGCAAAACCATCAACAGCTCCTTCGAGTCAGCCACCTTCCCAGAAAGATGGAAGCACGCAGAAATCAACGCCCTGCTAAAGAAACCAAAGGCGGACCCAGATGACCCCAAGAACTACCGGCCGATCACCCTCCTCCCCTTCCCAGCCAAGGTCATCGAAAAAATTGTAAACAGTCAACTATCCCTGTTCCTGGAAGACAGCAAGGTACTCAACACCTCCCAATCCGGATTCCACAGAAACCACAGCACTGAGACTGCACTCATTGCTGCCACAGACGACATTAGGACCATGCTCGACGCAGGAGAAACAGCAGCACTCATCTTCCTGGACCTCTCCGCAGCTTTCGACACAGTATGTCATCACACTCTCCGCACACGTCTACACAATGCTGGAATCCGTGACAAGGCACTCGACTGGATCTCGTCATTTCTCTCAGGCAGAACTCAGAGAGTCCGCCTCCCACTGTTCCTGTCAGAAGCTTCCAGAATCATCTGTGGCGTTCCCCAAGGATCTTCGCTCAGCCCCATGCTCTTCAACGTTTACATGGCCCCCCTCGCCAACATCGCATGAACCCACCACATCAACATAGATTCCTACGCAGATGACACTCAGCTCATCCTCTCCCTCATGAAAGACCCTACAACTGCAAAGAACAACCTCCACAACGGACTTCACGCCATCGCTAGCTGGATGGAATCAAGCCACCTCAAGTTAAACACAGACAAGACAGAAATCCTCATCTTTGGCACCAACCCCTCAACTTGGAATGACTCCTGGTGGCCCACCTCCCTAGGAACCGCGCCCTCACCCACCACCCACGCACGCAACCTAGGCTTCATTTTGAACTCCACACTCAGCATGACTCAGCAGGTCAATGCCATCTCCTCTTCCTGCTACAACACTCTCCTCATGCTCTGCAAAATCTTCAAGTGGATTCCCGTTGAAACCAGGAAAACTGTCACCCACGCCCTGGTCAGCAGCCGATTGAACCACGGAAACGCCCTATATGCAGGAATAACAACCAAACTCCTAACAAAACTGCAAAGAATCCAGAACGCATCCGCCCGCCTCATTCTGGACATCCCACGCCGAGACCACATTTCCCCCCACCTCAGAGACCTTCACTGGCTACCAGTGTCAAAGAGGATCACCTTCAAACTCCTCATCCACGCACACAAGGCCCTCCACAACACAGGCCCAGCCTACCTCAACGACAGACTCACCTTCCACACCCCCACCCGCAATCTTCGCTCCGCCAGCCTCGCCCTCGCCTCCATCCCCCGCATCCGCCACACCACCGCCGGAGGAAGATCCTTCTCTCACCTAGCTGCCAAGACCTGGAACTCCCTACCGCTCCACCTTTGCCAGATCCAAGACCTCTTGACATTCAGGAAACGCCTCAAGACATGGCTCTACGACCAGTAGCTCCCCCCCAGCGCCTTGAGACCCTAACGAGTGATTAGTGCGCTCTATAAATCCTTGATTGATTGATTGATTGATTGAATGTTAACTCCTGTTAATAGTCCACCTTATCATGTAAGAATTTTTGTGCTTTCCTTGTCTTAATGATCGCTTCCTGTTTTTTTTAAGTTGGATAATCATTTTATCTCAATATTTCTTGACTTCTTCCTGATCTTTGTGCTGGTCAATTTCTACATTTAGTGAATTGATTTTTGTTTGAAGCTCCACACGATCATTCTCTGAATATTTTATTATTATTTCCATTAGTCTCCTTGAAGCTGATATATTACTCTCCGCCCACTCCTTCATCATTGCTGGAATAGGGTTCTCTTAGCTAGGGGACATTAAAATTCTTAGCCCATATATAGCTGCAGCTTCTGAAAGTTACTTAGTGCAGAGCCTGAGAGTATGGGCTCAACAAGGCAAATTTCAACACACCGCTGGAGAGAACACTGTGATGCATAAGAGAGCCAACACTTGCAAAACTGATTATGTTGTCTATGTGTTGGAGTGCCCTTGTGAGCTTCAATATGTAGACAGTTCCAAATTGCAGGTACAAAAGCGCATAGTGCAACATATTAGTCATAAAAAACAAAAACAAAACCAACCCAGTAGCCAGACATTTTGCGGAGAAGCAAAGGAACAGAGATACTGATGAAGTTCTTAGTCATTGATACTGTGCTATATAACATCAGGGGAGGCAAAAAAGAAGGAACCCTCAGAAAGCTGAAATCAACTTATATAAAGCTTGACAGCAAGAATCCAGGTGGCCTCAACATACATGAAGAGTTATAAACTATCAGACTTGGCATCCTTGGTGTGGTCTCCCCTAACTTTTTGCCTCTCCTTCCCAGGTTGTTTCTGTGTGCTGTTTTGTTTGCTCTGGACACTTTACCATTGCTGACCAGTGCTAAAGTGTAAGTGTTACCTGTATAAATTATGTGTGTAAATTGACTTATCCATGACTGGCATATTTGATTTACCAGTAAGTCCCTAGTAAAGTGCACTAGAGGTGCCCAGGGCCTGTAACTAAAATGTTACTAGCGGGCCTGCAGCACTGGTTGTGCCACCCACACGAAGATCCCTGTAAACATGGCTCAGACCTGCCAGTGCAGTGTCTGAGTGTGCAGTTTTACACTGCCAATTTGACATGGCAAATGTACTTGCCAGGCCTAAACCTTCTCTTTTTCTACATGGAAGGTACCCCTAAAGTAGGCCCAAGGTAGCCCCATGGGTGGGGTGCAGTGTATGTTAAAGGTGGGACATGTACTGATGTGTTTTGCATGTCCTAACAGTTAAATACTGCTAAATTCAGTTTTCACTGTTGCAAGCCCTCATCATATTGTATCTCATTCATAGGTTAACATGGGGGCTGCCTTTAAATATTATCAAAGTGGAGATTCCTTTTGGGAGCAGATAGAAATATAGAGTTACAGGTTTCTGAACTCACAATTTAAAAATACATCTTTTAGTGAAGTTGGTCTTTAGATTGTTAGTTTGAAAATGCCACTTTTAGAACGTTGGCATTTTCTTGCCAGTCTGGGTCAGTTTGACAGTTGGGTTGTTTGTGAATCACCTCTAAACAGTGACACAAAGGGAGCTGGGGTGTAGCCTGCATATCCTGATGAGCCATCTGGGCTGGAGGGGAGGGAGGAGTGGTCATTTACACCTGAATGGACTGTGCCTGCCCTCACACAATGCAGTCTCCAACCCCCAGGTGTGTGTCTGGGGCCTGGCCTGGGCAAGGCAGGATCTTGTCAACAACAGAGACTTTTCTTTGAAGTAGGCAGAAAGGGGTATAAGTATTGGACCCAAACCCCCTGAAAATCCGATTACTTCTGGAACCAAGAGGAACCTCTGCCAAGGAGAAGAGCTGGGGAACTGGAGAAGGAGTACTGCCCCTTTGCCTGTGACTGTGCTTTGCTGGTTTGGACTGCAGTAGCTGCTTCTGCCTGAAAGAGGACAAAGACTGACTTTTGTGTGACTTCCCACTGGTGAAGACTCTCCAAGGGCTTGAAAGGAGCTTGCCTCCTGTTCTTGAAGTCTCAGGGACATCAAAGACTTCTTTCTGCCAGCACCTGGACTCTCTGCTGAGAATCCTGCCCTGCCAAGTGGTGCCCTAACCTGTCTCTGGGCCTTTGAAAGGTGAAGCTGGTGGAAAAGGCCAGAAATCCATGCACAGACCGCCGTGCAATGAACCTTTTTGACGCACCATCCACACCGCAGCTGATAAATGACCCTCCGCCGGCCTCGCGGCTAAAATAGACGCTCCACCTGCATCACGGCTTTGAGTTCAATGCGTTGTAGCTGGAGAAACTACGTGCAACACCCACTAGCGGCTGCTGATAAGGATGCAAGCCCCACGCAGTGCAGTTTCCAAACACCGTACGACCGGATTTCAATGCAACATCACTGTGCGTGAATAATCAGCGCAAATCCTGCCCGGGTCTTGGTGCCCGTCTGGGAATCGATGCATCGCTCTCTTGTGGGAGAAAAGAAATGACGCACGCCGACATGACCGCAGAAGAAATGATGGATGGTCTCGCTTGCGAGTGAGAAATTGACGCATCGCTGGTCTTTTCTGATGCACGCTCACCCATGTGGCTTTATTTTTTACACTAACCAGGTACTTTGTGTAACAACATCATTCTCACTGTTTTCTAAGGATTAAGACCCTCATTATGAACTCAGCGGGAAAACCTGCCGAGTTTGGTGCTGACGGCCATCAAAAAGACCACCAGCATGCAGAAGACCCCACCGGCCACATTATGTACATTCAGCTGGGCTGACAGGCAGAAACAGTGTTTCTGCCAGCTGGCCCAGCTGAATGCAGGGCCTGTACATTGAGCTGGCGGCAATGTAGCAGTGTGGCGTGTACAGCAGCACCCGTTGTACATGTCACTGCCCCTAAATCGGGCAGTGACATGTGCGACAGGGCTGTGCCCAGGGGGGCCCGAGACATCCATTCTGCCAGTCTTTCCCTGGTGGGGTAAACCGCCACGGAAAGGCTGATAAAACCAGGAACATTATCTGCCGGGCAGCGCTGCTTGCAGCGCCGCTCTGTCGGATATGTAACTCCACCATTGCCAGGCTGCCTGGGGCGGAAGCTTGGTGGATGGTGGAGTTACACAAGTGGCGGTTCTGCCACGAATATTATATGGTGGACTGGGCCGCCATGCTGGTGGCAGTAATTACGGTAATTACCGCCACCGCCGGCAGCCCAGACCGCCATGTTCATAATGAGGGCCTAAGACTCTAATTCTTTTTAAAATTCATATCTTGACTTGTGTATGTTGTATTTTTGTCCTTTTGGTCTTGTTTGATTTAGATAAATATTACCTATTTTCTAAACTGGTGTGGTGTCCATTTGAAAGTGTTTTCACTGTATCACTGTGTGGGTTGGTATAAAAACTTTACACATTGTTTCTGAAGTTAAGCCTGCCTGCTCGTGCCACGCTACCAAAGGGGTGAGCGGGGGTTAACTGAGGGTGATTCTCCTTTCCCCTGACTAGAGTGAGGGTCCTTGCTTGAACAGGGTGTAACCTGACTGACAACCAAAGACCCCATTTCAAACATACTTACATCTTATTAACTACACTTATTTTGGAGCTTGTTTCTTTGCACAAGAACACTTGTGCACACTTTTGTTGTGAATCGCGGTCAGGGATGTATTGCCTGGTTCTCATCCCACGACACTGGCGAGGCAAGTGTATACATATGCCCACTTGGGCATAATTATGCTGAGTCCCATTAGCACTCGCAGCACTTAAGATTAAAAGTGATGAGTCCCATTAGCACTCGCAACATTTAAGATTAAAAGTGATGGGGTGGAAAAACTCTACAAACATTTTGGCACATGCCCTGTAGCATTTGTAAGAACATTTTATTGTTATGCAATGAATTTGTATTTTATTTGTTGCTGCCAGTACAGCATACTGACCAGTGCAAGATGAGGTTTTTGGCTTTATAACATTAGTTATATATTCCAGCATCACCTCATTCAGCTGTGTACTTTAACTTTTCATTTTAAAGCCGTACAGATGATGCAATACATCACTCCGGATTAATTTTGTCGTAATAAATCCTGCATTATTTTAAAGGGTATCATAGTGTTGTATGGAGTTGTATTTTGTTTGACTTACTGCCCAGGAAATAAAAGATGCAAGAGCCCCTAAGTGAGCGTTACACCACACCTGTCAGGGCAGGCATCATTTGAATAAACCACACTAACAGCATTATTCTGTAATAATACATAAACCAAACCAAGCAGCCAAATCTTAATGTGGTACACGTAGCATTTGCACAGTTGGTTGTCAGATTATTCATGAAGAAAACAAAATGGTCAAGCAAGTCAACCTTCATCATGCTGATATTCTTTGCTTCCTTAAGCAAGCAGCTTTTACTAACAGTGACCGATTCATCTGTAATTGTTTTGTTTTCATCTTGAATCCTATCCTCGGGGCTTCACAGACCGTTAAATCTCCAGCCGTTCTTAATGACTGTCTAAGATACAGTGTCCTTCATTGTAGACGCCGTACATTTCCCATGCATTCAAATGTAGCAACACGACGAAAAAAACTCTGCCTTAGATGAAACCGAATTCAGGCTCTCCCACTGGAAAAAGTCTATCTAAGACCCATCCTTAGCTAATTAAACCTTAAGACCCATATCCCTCACATCCCTGTGTTCTCTTCCCCAAATCTGGCTCTTTAAGTGCCCATAGGGATAATCTTTTACTCTATACCCTCCTCAGAGGTATGAGAACGCCCTCTCTATTTTCCATCAAACAAAACCTCACCCATTGTGCACCTATACTTGGCCTTTGCATCGTCAAAATGTGTATTCCGTTTCCAGCTCTTTGAAAAGTTACTCCCAAATATGTATACCGGGAGATCTGATTTGTTACCCCTAAACCACTAGGCCGATTAGTTTTGTGACCAAAAAACGATACAACTTATTAATTAACAAAAGGTTTATTGGTTAGCTGTTTAATATTAAATCAAGACTGATTGTAGACTATGGACGTCTGCGGCTGCCATATAAATCAGCACTGCTTCATCTGCATACGTTAAAATATGAATATTGGAATCTCCAACCTCACCAAAATGGAGCACAAAATGACAAATGAACAAATAGCTTCAGGTGAATGTGGAACACAAAACTCTACTGTGCATTATAATATCTGTTGGGGTTTAGATGTTAGAGAGAAACATAAATGACGTGACAAATCTTTAGGAAAAACTGAACTGTTGCTGTCAAAATATAGTCCCCAGACCCCTGTACAGACTATCCCAATCTCATGTTTTTCTCTTGTGTTCTCCCTGAAATTCCTTTATATTCTTCCTCTTTGCCTAGGGTTGAATTACAAACAAAAACAAAAAGGTACAGTGTACCTTGACAAGGAGTGGATAATGTAAGAGAAGTGTGTTTGAGAGGCATTTTGTTATCATACGAAAGAACCTCACCCACCAATGGTGGCACGTTCATCAGAGTCCCATCCAAAGGCAGGTATGCTGTATGACATACTTCAAAAGGGGAGAGGGATCGGAGGTTTAATGGTCCAGTGTATACCCTCCATGGAATCTAATAATATAATACAATACACTGTTCCAGGTAAGAAAAAAAAAAAAAGGGAAAGAATACTAGGGAGTCCTAATCAATAGGAGCAAGAGTCCTCACACACCGCATTTGGTGTCATGCTTCATCATCGGACAGCTCCTCGTCAGACCGGCGCTGCAATGTCTGACGGGCACCTCCCAAAGGGGGGCTCTTTGCCGGAGATCTTTTTGTCGATGATGCCGCGGAACCAACTCTGGGTCCGGGGAGAAAGGAGAAAAACCAAGATCAAGAATAAAATTGGCTCAGGACCCTCACTAACTATTCATTTATTTTTTGATGTTGGGTGATGGCCAAGATTAAAAAATAACAAGGGAGTGGAATAGAGTTAATGCTCAAAACACTCACTGAAAATAATGATAGAATGTAGAGGAAGTCCGTAATTGTCAGACGTTCCTCACTATACGGTCGACATGTTTCGCATCTCTTTTGGTCCACATGGATCCTATGACGCTTCTTCAGGACCTACTATATCATTAGACTTCTCCAATAGCAAAAACAGCACATATAGACTCCTGCAATCTAATGCTCACTGTCAAGACGTCATCAGTCACTTACTAGAGTTCACTTTAACCCGGACTGGCTGTTCCTATCAGTCACCCTAAAGACATGAAGTGAAGAGGTTAAAAATGCATAGCTTCTTCATCAACAATCGATCGTCATAATGAAAGAATAATTAGATCAAGACTGTTATATAATAGTGACAAACTGAGCAACACAAAGTGATAAAGTGGATGATAGCAACCCATGCTAATAATATGCAGGAGGGCTTACCATCTCAACTAGAGAAAGGGCTTCATGGGACCACGCAGGCCTGTTGCCAGGTTAACAACAGATCTGGTCATGAGATAAACAAGGGTATAAACACAAAGACAAATATCTCTATTACCAAATAAATAAGAGAATCATTTGCATTGTCACAGGGAGCATACAAAATGTTATTCACATAGAAAGTACAAAGAAAAAACTTAGTTCACTCATCAGGTCAAAAACACTAAAACTCTGAACCCAGATACTCAAGAGGTCGTTAGTACTGGTAATGGTCACCAAATGCTGAGGGTAAATCAATGACCACAACTAAATGTGCATAAACATTGTTTTTACAAAGTAAGAGTACACACTTAAACGTACATACAATATATTAAGTAGTCACGTTAGGGAAATGATGCATAATGTCGAGGCAATCATGGTCCCCATATCGTAAAACAGGAGTCAGTATATCTGTAAATACCATAGGAGAATGCAAAAATCTGTTAAAGTTAGAGGGCCAGGTTAGAGCTCTACATCCTGGCAAACTCTCATTTACAGACAAAAATAGTCCCACATCTGAAAGAAGGATCCCACGCTGCGGGGATCCATGTCAAAGCTCTGCGTTACAGAAATCTTAAAAGCGGTCGGGAAGTAATACATAGGTCCCCAGCTGCGGAACCGGTTTATGGACAGAGCGGCAGCAGCGCGTACAAAATACCGCTCAAGAGTGCTCCGTGACACTTACTTGTGTATAACCGGTGTCTGATATGGCACCTACCCCCTGGCTGCGTTCCCGAAAGTAAATGGAGCCGAACGCCCGGGGGAATAAATAATCCGTCCGCGGAGCGCGCGAAGCCCAATTAGTCTCCTTGTCGCTAAGCAGCAAACACACGCGCGGTAGGCTAAAGCCGAAGCGTGTGGTACTAAAAATAAAGAAGGGGACTTCAGTGATAGATTGCTGAAGTAGGAAAATGTGGCGGCCATTTTAAGCTAGTGTTAACTCAATTGTAATATATATATATATATATACCCAGTGTAAAACAGAACAAAAACATTGAAGAACAGGGTTCTCTACGCCCTGTGACTTATCCATCTCTGTCAATGTTGTGACAATAGGTCATACAACCTAATTGTACAGTCATATGATTAATTGAAACATCAAGATATCAGTGGTACAAGTTTCCTCAGTACCAAAAAAGAGGTTGTCGATGGATGTGGATAATTAATAGGCCTAAAGACTGCCTAAAGGGAAAGGTTAAACCAGGGTATGTCATCATTTAACCCTTGACGGTGGGTGTTGAGTCTATAAACCCAGCGCTGTTCAAGTTCAAAGAGTAGACGGGTCCCTTTTAGTGCACAGGTCTGTAGTACAACCCACCACATATCATCTGGTGTATGATTGTGTTCAATAAAATGAATGCTGAGTTTGGTTGTAGCACGTCCACAGCGGATGTTGCTGCGGTGTTCATTTATCCTCACTTTGACAGCTCGTGTAGTCATCCCTACGTATCGCAAATTGCATGGACAAGTAATCAAATAAATACAATTGCGAGTATTGCAATTGGTATGTTTCGTCAATCGCCATGTCAGTATAGGTTCCAAATCAAGGGTGTCTGTCCGTTTAGTGAGTGAACACACGTTACAGTTTCCACACGGAAAATGGCCCTTAACTGGGAGGAGATCCCATAGAGACCTTTGACTGGTCGGGGTAACAAGGGATCTAGATTGAGTGTGAACCAACATATCTTTAATATTGGTGGTCCTCTTGAAAGCAAACAGTGGTTTGGAGATATTCTCACCTCCACTGCAAAGAACGGACCATCTTTTGTTAATTATCTTCTTAACGGTATTCGATAATAGTGTGAATGTAGATACGCAAGTAAGTTTCGTTTCCGTGGATTTAGGGGTCAACTGTAATAGTGAATCTCTGTCACTATACTTGGCTCGTTTGTAGGCCATATTTATCACTCTGTTAGGATAATGGCGATCATGCAATTTAGTCTGCAGATCAGCAGCTTGAGTCTCAAATGAATGCAAATTGCTGCAATTCCGTCGGAGGTGCAAAAACTGCCCATACGGTAAATTGTCTCTGAGTGCCTTAGGGTGATGGCTCTCATATAGTAATAAGCTGTTACGATCAGTGACTTTGTGATGAGTCCGAGTGTTCAATCTCCCTTCCTCAATGATGATCACCAGGTCTAAGAAAGGAATTTCAGTAGTAGAAACAGTGGATGTAAAATTCAAAAAGGGGTCTGGACTATTAACCCATGTTGTAAACTTGTCTACTTCTGAAATAGGGCCATGCCAGATAACCAAAATGTCGTCTATATACCGACGCCATAGTTTGATATTGTCAAAAAAAGGGTCAGACTCTGGCAAAATAAAACGTTTTTCAAAGTCATACATATACAAACATGCTAGACTAGGGGCAAAGGTGCTGCCCATTGAAGTGCCACGAATCTGGTGAAAGAGTTTGTCTTCAAATTGGAAAAGGTTCCTTGTCATGGCTAAGCTAGCACAATGCATAATGAAATGGACAGGGGTTGCTATGTCCAGACCAGCAGACAGAAGGGATGTCTCGACTACCTTAAGTGTAGCTAACTGAGGAATGTTAGTGTATAATGCCTCAACATCGAGGGTAATGGGGGCATTCACGTTAACTGTAGAGTTGATGGATTCAATGAGATTGAGGACATCTTTAGTGTCCCTGAGGTAAGTCGCTGATTGTTGTACAAGGGGCCGTAGAAAGTGGTCACAAAATGTGGATAGGGGTTCGAGGACAGATCCAATACCTGAGACTATAGGACGGCCTGGAGGAGGGGACCTGCCTTTATGAATCTTCGGGAGACAGTAGAAGTACGGAGTACGGGGATCTTCAGTATCTAGGAATTCTGATTCTTTCTGTGATATCCAAGAATTGCCGAAGATCATACCACGGATCTCAATTTGCAATCAAGCTGTGGGATCCTGGTCAATCTGAGCATAGTAAGTGGAGTCGCCCAAGAGATGTAGGCATTCATGTCTGTAATCCTCTGAGTTCATAGCAACAATAGCACCACCCTTGTCTGCTGGTTTAATGATAATGTTAGTGTCAGCTGCTAAATCTCTGAGGGCCTCACTCTCTGCTTTAGGTATTTTGACAAATTTATGTTGGGGTCGTATTTTAGTTATGTCAGTAGTGACTGCTTTCTCAAAGGCCAATACCTCACAAGGCATTGAAGATGAGGGTGGCATGAATTTGGAAGGTCTCTTTAGACCGGAGTCTGAAGGAGAGTCGCCAATACGTTTGTCTCTAAAGAAGAATTGCAATCTGATTTTTCTGAAGAACTGCGAGAGTTCGCATTGTAAACGGAACAGGTCATCCTTAGGAGTGGGAACAAAGCCCAGACCTCTATTCAGAGCCCTCAATTCAACAGAGAGAAAGAGGTCTTGAGGACAAATTGACCACTAGGTCTTTGTTTGTGGGACTTTGCCCTGGCTCCGTGTGACCATCTGTGGTTCTTCCTCAGACCAGTGGACTCTCCTGCCTCTTCCTCGCCTTCTGCCTCTTCCTCTGCCCCTTCCATGAAATACCTCTACCAAGCATTACGTATTGGACTTAGCACTTTTTGCAGGGTTATCCCTAAACATTTTGGCTCCAGTCCTATTTTTGCTGAATTCGTTTTGGCCTTACGACTCTGTGCACTTTACCACTGCTAACCAGTGCTAAAGCGCTTGTGCTCTCTTCTTAAACATGGTTGAATCTGCTCATACCTCATTGGCATATTCAATTTACTGGTTTTTCCAAAGTAAAGTGGCACCACATGTGCCCAGGGCTTGTAAATTAATTGCTAATAGTGGACCTAAAGCGCTGGTTATGCTAACCACTTCACAAGCCCTTAAAACAAGTCTCAGGCCTGCCATTTCAGCCTGTGAGTGCAGTTTTAAACTGCCCATTTTGACCTGCCAAAGTAAACCTTTTGCCAGGCCCACATCTTCCTTTTGAATACATATTAGTCACCCCAAGGGTAGGCCCTGGACAACCTAGGGTTGGCCTGGACAGAGGTCAGGGTGCAATGTCTTTGAAAAGCAGGACATGTACTGTTATTTTTACATGTCCTGGTAGTGAAAAACTCTTAAATTTGTTTTTCACTACCGCAAGGCCTTTCTCTCCCATAGGGTAACATTAGAGTTACCTTCTTACGTTTTATAAATGTAATTTACAAATAGGAAGAGATAATCAGTTCATGTGTGGTGTTTCTGGAATCACAATTTAAAAACCTGACTTGTGGTGATTTTAAATTGCAATTCTGAAAATGCCACGTTTTGAAAGCTGACATTTTCTTTTCTTAAACCATTTGGTACCGGCAGCCTGTCTCTTGGTCACATGACTGGGTGTCATTGATAGTTGGGCTTTGTGTATTCCTCCTAGGCAGCCACACGCAATGCAGAGCGTAGGTGTGACTGGATGTGACATCACTGGCAGGATGGGAGGCAAGAGCTTACACTTGAATAGCCTGTGTCCTGCTTCCACACAAAGAGCTGCTTACTCCCTGTAGTATGCCTGGAACCAGAGCAGGGGAGGCAGGGCATCTGTGCACTTCAATGGCTTGCCTCTAGAATCTTCTCCCCACTTCAAAGGCACAACTGTATGTAAAATAAGGAGCTCATGCACTAGCTCTTCAATACACTCCTTGACCTGTGGATACTCTGCCAAGAGGAAGGACTGCTGTGCTGCTGAAATGACCACCAATCTGCTGGACTGCTGCTGTAAAAGAACAACTGCCCTGCTGTGCTGACCTGCTGCCCTTCTGCCTGGGGAAGAAGAACTGGACGAAATGGACTAGTCTGCTGGTCTCCTGATCTGAGTCTGAGGGACATAAAAGGTTCTTCAACAGCTCTTGGACCCGTCTGCAGTGGGTTCCGGACTCCCAGGTGGTACCTTTCAGGTCCTGGACTCTTGGTGTGGTTCAGCACTGTTTAATTTAAGCTTGTGAGCTCTTTGCAACTGCGAATGGGCCCATTCACATTGAGAATGTGCTGCTTGCATTGAATTCTTCCACCAGCCCATTTCCTCACACAGCAGCATCAACAGCCACGGGGGACCACCAAAGCGAAGCAAAAGGCTTGCTTGTCCATGACGCCCAGCCTGCTCTTAGTGCCACAACGACAACCCCCTGCATCGCTTTCCTTGCTGTCAGTGACCCTCTTCCATGTCAATGGGACTTTTGAAACAAAACTTGAGAAGGTAAACCGTCACCTGGACTAATCTGGGACTTTATTTGATGCACGTTCCATCGCAGTCAGCCTGAACCTTTGACTTTGGCCCAGTCCAGCATGACCAGATAGCCGCGGTTGGGGTTTTATGCTTTTCGGAGCTATTTTATTCTTTAAAAACTCATAACACCGGTTCTACAGATTGGCTTTTTGTCATTTTGGTCCTGTTTTATTTATTCAAATGACTCTATTTTTCTTAATTGGTTTGGGATTTTTGTTTTGTGGTGTTTTCACTGTTTTACTGCTTTAAGTATTGAACAAATTCTTTACACATTGCCTCTAAGTTAAGCCTGACTGTTCTGTGTCAAGCTGCCAGTGGGTTGATCACAGGTTAATTTGGGACTTGCTTGTGCCTTACCCTTACAAGGGCTGTGGTTGCTGTCAAACCCCAGTCAAACAGTGACCCAATTGCTCACAATTTATATTCATATATATGATGATATATTTTTTTTTAATTGGGGAGATCCTTCAAATCTCCCCATTTTCTTATTTTATTGAACTATCAACCCTTAAACGCAAAAAAATACTTCCCACCCCATACCCAAGCCCTAAAAACACCCTTTCAACTGTGTTCCTTGGCACAATATGGGTCCAGACCACTTTTTTGTCTAACATATATTTCTTTTATTTATAGCAAATACTTTAGGGAAGCATCTTATAGATGAGTCCAAAGCTAGGTTTTATATTTACAGTTATTTGTATTATGGGAGTATTTATAGTCTCGCCACAGTCTGCTGCTCTATCTTTGCCAACGTCCCAAGCTCTGTGTGCCTCACCTCCGCTTTGAACTGCTATCAGGATCCCTGTGTTTGGTTCCACTTCTCAGGGAATTGTTTTGAGGGAGTGGAAACAGACTCTGATGCAAACTCCTAATTGCATTAAAGCCTTGCAATGGTTGCTCGATCTCTATCCTAATCAGTGTCCTCATGTTCTATTTTTCTGTTGTCCATCTTCTCTGTTTGTTTTTGTAGTGTCCCCTTTCCTTCTTCTATCTCCTGCTTCTCTTCCATTTTTTGTAAGAATAATAGTCTGTCTTTTGTTTCTATTACAGGTGTCATAATCGTCGGAGAAATGAGTGGAACTTTAGGTACGTTTTTATTTTATTTTGTCGCCCAGGTGACACACCTTGTATCCATTCCCACTTCTAAATGCTAAAAACACCTTTATCTCCCAATACCGTTACCAACCCGTAAACTCTAAAAACACACTAATCAGCCCATACCCTTACCTACCCCTAAACTCTAAAAACACTCGTACCACCCTACACCCCTACCAACCTCAAAAACCTAAAAACACCCTTACCGCTGTATACAATTACCCACCTCTAAATCCTTAAAACACCCTTACCATACTTTACACTTACCCATCCCTAAACCCTAAAAACACCCTTAACATCCAATATGCTCACCCACTCATAAACCCCAAATTATTTATCTATCTGTCTATTTATCTATCTATATATGTCAACACACATATATATATATATATATATATATTTATATATATATTTATATATATATATTACCTAGTGGGGGTCACCACTAGGTAGTTATAGTTAGGAGCTAGTTTCTATAGAAAAAGTGTTTTTTGTTTTGCTAATAATTTTGGTGCAGTTTGATAAACTTCACAACATTTTCCAAAAAAAACACAACACTCACTTCAGCTACTGTCTGGAAAGTTTTGGGGTGATCCGTCAAGTAGGGGCAGAGAAAAAGGGAGGTCCCAAAATGCTTTTTCCCAAGGCATTTTTCTGTAGGGATTTTGAACAGGAATAGCGCCCGAACCACCGGGCGGAATTGCACCAAATTTGGCAGAAAGGTAGCTCTTAGTCTAGAAAGTGCCGTTTCTGTTATTTGGTGTAAATCCATCAGTAGTATTTGAGAAATTAAAGATAAAACAAATTTGCATATCTAGGGATGTGAAGGTTCCGCCAACCCTCCCAATCTAGTGCTGAGATCTGATTGGCTGCCAACACTTCAGGGAAGTGTTGGCAGCGATCAGAATAAAAAAGAAAAAAAGAAAAGGGGCTAGGGTTGTTACACCCTCACAGCTTAGTTCTGGTACTGGGATCCCAGAGGGACCCTCCCATATAAACAAAAAAAAAATGTAAACATTTCCGCGGGAGTCATGGTGAATCCAAATAAAAAAAAATAAAAAAAATAAGTGCGGGTTCACACACTTGTTTTGTAACCAGCCCTGGGGTGGGCCAGGTCCAGAGGGCATTTGAATGCGGGGGGACCCACCTGCAGCTCTGGGGACTGCCACCTCCTTGGGGCCAAACACAGTATTAAATGTATGTATAACATAGAGTTAAATGTGGGGGGCCCCCTGGCACCCTCGCAGACCCGGGAACTGCCACCTCCCCAGAGTCACACACAGAAATAAATTTGAGAGGTCCGTCTCGCCTCCCCGCAGCCCTGGTGACCAATACCTCCCTGGGGCCAAACACAGTATTAAATGTGGTGGGCTGCCGGACCCCCCCCCTGCAGCCCTGTGGACCACCACCTAACCAGGGCTAAAGATAGAATGTAATTCGGGGGTTCACTCAGCCCCCTGCAGCCCCAGGGACCACCACATCCCTGGGGTTAATTGAAATTTTGGGGGGTACCGCAGCCCACTTCATGGAGCCAATAATGGCCCTGGGGACCGCCATCCCTCAGGGCCGGCTCCTGCTATGTCCGGTAGTGTCCACTCCAGGGGCATAGCTCTTTGCTTTGACTTGATGGGAGCTTTGACAGTTCCCACCAAGTCAACGCAAACACTCCGTCCGAACAGGGCACCCTGGTCCCCGGGGACCACCACCTCCCTGGGCTACATTATAAAAAAAAAAAATAATTAGGGGGGCCGTGCAGACCCCCGCCTGGTTTCCAGGGACCACCACCTCCCCGGGGCAGCATTAAAAAAGTATATGGGAGGCCACATGGACCCCCAGAGACCAACACCAAGCAAAAGTAAACAGCTACCTCCTGAGGGTGGGCACCTCGAGAGGTAGTAGGAGCTGGCCTTGGAAGGTGGCGTTCCCCTAGGCTATGTATGGCTCCATGAGGGGGGCCATACGGCCCCCCTCCTTCTTCAATTTGGCCCAGGGGAGGTGGTTGTCCCAGGGGTCTGCACAGATCCCTCCTAAAACCATTTTATTGCCCTGGGGTGGTGGCGGTCCCCAGGGCACGGGGGCCACATGGCCCCCAACATACTTTTCATAAATAGCCCTGGGGAGGTGGCAGTCCCCAGGGCCTGGTGTGGTCTGCAGGATCCTCCATTATATTATCATTACATTAGCCCAGGGAAGGTGGTGGTCCCAAGGGACCAGGGGGAGCATGTGGCCCCCACATATTTTTTCTGCATAGCTCGTGGGAGTGGGAGTTGGTTGTCCTCAGGGCTTCTAAAAGCCCTGGGAGGTGGACCCCATCAACCCCCCTCCTTTATTTCACTATGAGATTTCCCCTGGACCTGGCCCACCCGGGTGCGAAAGCATTTACCAAGCTGGAGACCACTGTTTTTTTTAAACCACAGAAAAATCTGCAGAGACAGCTGCAGATTTCTCCATGATTTAAAGAAAATACTTTTAATACTTGGGTGGTGCCAGGGGATCCCTGGAGCAGGGCTGGAGTGGTTAGAGTATTTATACCCTTCCCTCTGTTCTTTTTATTTAATGTTTCTTGGTTGAAGTGTTGTCAGCCAATCAGATCTCAGCAGGAGATAGCTCTAGATCTACGACCTTAGATAGACAAATTTCCTTTCTCTTTAGAATCTCCAAAACTACTGAACAGATTTACATCAAATAAAAAAAAATACAATGGGGATCTGAGGACCAAAAGCTACCTTTTTGCCAAATTTGGTGTAATTCTGTCCAGTAGTTTGGGCTGCAGTCGTGTCGCAATACAATATGGGCACTGACTAAGGAATCACACTTTTTTTACCCCCCCCCCTTTTTCTCGTCCACTGCTTGACAGATCACTCCACAAACTTTCCATGTACACCAAGATCCTTGGGCACACTTTTTTGGGAAATTTCATGAAGACTCATCACACGGTACCAAATATGTAGCCAAGTCAAAAAAATTGTTTTCAATTGAAATCAGGGGCCAGATGTACAGAACATTTTACCGGTCATTAAGGGCCCATAGGGCTGTTTGCGACAGGTAGAATGCTTTTTGACTTGTACCAAAGGCAAAATGTGACTCTGCAACTGAATTGCATTTTGCTTTAGCAATTCAGTATAAGAAAGGGGCTTGTTTAAAGTGTCCCTTCCTAATACCAAATCGCGTTGGTATGTATAAATGTTTTGCAACCAGAATGTGGTCACAAAATATTCATACTTTACTGACTCTGTAGAGGAGGTGGTAACTCAATCACAAATGAGAAGGGGTCCCCAAGAGACCCCTTCCCTTTTGTGAATGTGGGTGAAAACATTTTTTAAAAGCATCCAGTGGTCCCAAGGACCACTGCCTGCTCTTAAAAAATGAGAGGAAAGCTTTTCATTGTTTTATTTCAAATGCATCTCGTTTCCCTTTAAGGAAAACTGGCTGCATTTAAAAAAAAAAAAAGCGGCTTTATTTAAAAAGCAGTCGCAGACATGGTGGTCTACTGACCCCAGCAGGCCACCATCCCTGTGAGTGCAGGCCATTCAAACGGGTCAAAAATTGTGACCTGCCTCATGAATATTGATAAGGCAGGTCTCTTGTGGCCCATTTGGGAATCACGAGCAGTGTCTCAGATACTGTTGTATATCTGTGTTTGCGAGTTGCTGAAAATCACAAATTGCGAGTCGCAAACACTGAGGGTCGTACATCTCGCCCCAGGTCCTAACTGCAACTGCCTACTGGTGACCTCCGGTAGAGAAATAAATATATATATATATATATATATATATATATATATATATATATATATATATTCATCCATCCATCCATCCCAGGTGGTTGCTGCTGGATAGTTATGTCAGTGTTTTCATAAGAAATGCGTTTTTGTGTTGCTAATAAATTTGGGACTGTTTCAAGAATCTCCATGAAACTTTCCAAAAATGTGCTCTTTTTTACCAGTTTGTGCATAGAAAGTTTTGGGGTGATCTGTCAGGAAGGGTGTGAGAAAACAGGAGGAGGGGTCCCAAAAAGCAAATCTACATATATTTTCCATAGAATTATTTAAGAAGGGCTATAGAAAAAACTTTTGAACGGAATTGCACTAAATTTGGCAGGTAGGTAGATCTTGGTACACAGATTGTGCTTTTTGTGATTTGGTGTAAATCTATTCCGTAGTATTTTACAGAAATTAGGGAGCAAAAGTATTTGCATATCTGGAGGGTTAGGTCCGCTACAGGCTTGAGAGAATCTTCGGGAGTGCCAATTTGTAAATAGAACGTTCTGATTCACCCAGGGAGCTTTTTTTCTCTTGGGCAAATTTGCTTCTGCAGGACTCAGACTCCTGTGGGAGTGATTGCTCTGACTGGCTGCCAGCAACATCAGAAAAATGACTTAGGGACTTAGGGCCTCATTAAGACCCTGGCGGCCGGCGGTACATTGGCGGTAACACCGCCAACAGGCTGGCGGTGTACCGCCAGTGTATTAGGACTGTGGCGCATTAGCCACGGCCATGCCGCCGGCCCCTGCAACTGACTGCCAGGCTTTCCGTCAGGCGGTCATAATCCCCAGGGCGGTTTATGAGTCCCCAACCGCCAGCCTGTCCATGGCGGTAAACACCGCCATTCAAAGACTGGCAGTAAGGGGGACTCAGGGTGCCCCTGGGGGCCCCTGCACTGCCGATGCACTTGGCATGGGCAGTGCAGGGGCCCCCAGGCACAGCCCTAATGGGCAATTCACTTGTGAAATGCGGGACGGGTGCTGCTGCACCCGCTGCACATCAACATTGCCGCCGGCTCTATTATGAGCCGGCTGCAATGTTGATGTGACTTTTCCACTGGGCCAGCAGATGGAAACGCTGTTTCCGTCTGCTGGCCCAGGTGAAAAGTCATTATAGGGAGCCACAAATACCACCAGCACTGGCGATATAGTGGCGCCCGCAGCTTCGGTAGTCTTTTTGTTAGACCGCCGAAGTTGTAATGAGGGCCTTAGTCTCCTGTCCTTAAGTAGTAAGTTTAAAAATTATAAAGGGGCTTAGTAGGCATACCCGGACCCCCCAGGCCCCATGGAGGGGAACACAGAGGGAGTCCCATGACCAAAATAAAAAAAACTGCCATTTCTGTAACGTACCCAGGGGATTCCCATGGGATTTGGAGAAAAAAAAACTGTCCCCCAAGGCTGATTTCATTAATTAAATGGAGAAGGTGCACGGCCCTCTTACCCAAACCAATAAAGCCCCAAGGAGCCCACCACTGGGGCCAAAATCCTGTAAAAAAGGAGAAGGGTGCCAAGTGGCCATCCTTCCCCCAGCCATTATACTCCCTGGAGAGCCCACCTACGGGAACGTAATCCACTTAAAAGAGGGAGGCCCTATTATCTCAAGTCTTGGTTGACAGCAGAAGAAAGTATTTGGAGTTCAGTAGGTGTGCAACAGAATAATACCTATTGTCACATTTCTGGTTGAAAGGGGTATGCACCCTGATCAATCACGACCCACAAAGGGTATGTCACAAACACACCCTAAAAAACCTGTGCCTACCCTCTGGTAACTTGGCACAGAATAGGCAGACTTAACTTAAGAGGTAATGTGTGAAGTATTTGTGCAACAAGATACCACACCTGGTAAGAAAAATAGAACTTAATTAAATACATAAAACAAGACCAAATGACAAAAATCTAAAGGGTAGAACTTGAGTTATGAATTTTGTAAATAATAAATTTTTGAAAAAACGCTTGGAACCAAAAACTGCCCAGTTGGGCTATCTGGGCTATGTGGTCGCATCGGACCAGGAGAAAGTCAAAAGTTCAGGCCAACCACTATGGAGCACAGGCTAGTTACAAGGTCCCTATTGGGAGTGCTGACTAGAAGTACCTCAAATCTTAGTGTGGGAGTGTTGCGTTGGCTCCTAACCACGCCGTTGAAGAGATGCTTCAATTTTCCCCATGCAGTCCAGTAAATGCATCAAAGTTCCCCCGCAGTCGTTACTATGCATCAGAGCCGAGATGCAATGGAGTTCGGGTGCCGGTTCCTTTGAGGTGATGAGCTGATTACGATGAGTGCAGTGGCTGCAATGCAGTGTTCAACATCGTAGATGGAGCAGGGACCTAGCACAGAGGGAAACACTACAGTTCTGGTTCCAAATGCAATGTGCTGGTTTTATCCACACAATGGCAGGGATGTGCCTGTTTTATTCCACAATGGTGGAGGTGCAGTGGTTCTGCTGGAGCAACACCTGAAAATCTACCTCCAAGGGCCCAGGACTGTGGTCGCACCACTTGGCAGGTCAGGCTCACAGCTGGAAGAGTCCAGTTGGAGTGTTTGGGTTGGTTGGAAGTTGTTTATGTTCCTTTAGACTTCGGATCAGGAGAATAGTCTTTTTGCCCTTTGACTCACTCTGGGTTCTTGTTTGGAGAGCTCAGGTCCAGTCCCTTTTACCCATGCAAGGAGGGCAGCAGGTCAGCACAGCCAGGCAGCAGTTCTTCCAGAGCAACGATCCAGTAGAATGACAATCCTTGTAGCAGCACAATAGTCTTTCTTCCTGGTCCTTTGTATGGGGACAGGACACAGCCTATGTATGTGTAAGTGTGAGGCTGTGGCCAGCTCCTCCTTCACATCCTGTCAGGATGGCCCATCAGGGCCCATCAAGTCACACCAACACTGCCATTTGTGTGGCTGTCCAGAGGGAGTACACAAAACCCAACTGTCATCCACCCCAGACAAGTGGTCAGACACAAGCTGCAGGCCCCCTGGCTAAGGCAGGAAAATGGCAATTTTCTAAAATTGCCATTTTCAACATTTTAACAATAAATCAGACTTTACCACTAAAGAGGGTTTATCATTACAATTCCACAAGTACTAAACATGACAGATCTATCTCTTCTAAGGAATCCCCAATGTTATCCTATGAGAGGGGAAGGTCTCACAGTAGAGGTAAATGAATTTAGAAGGCTTTCACTATCAGGACACGTAAAACTGAAACACGCATGCCCTTCCTTTTAATTACACAGTACCCTGCCCTATGGGCTACCCAATGCCTACCTTAGGAGGGACTTTTATGTAATGAAAGAGAGTTAGAGGTTTGGCAAGGGGTTTAAAATGCCAAGTCAGCATGGCAGTGTAACACCGTTTTCAGGTTGCAGTGGTCAGCCTGGACTTATTTAAAGAGCTACTCAAGTGGGTGACACAATCAGTGCTGCATACCCACTAGTAGCATTTCATTTAGAGGCCCTGGGCACATGTAGTGTATTTTACTAGGGACTTATAAGTACATTTTCTACATCTAACTCATAGGTTTGAGCTCTGTGATAGACTATATTCATTAATTATTGAATAAATCTTGGAGAAAGCTAAAGTATAACCTTTTATTTAGTTTGGTCCTCAATGTATGTAAAGTCGTTTGGGAACTTGATGATTCTTCCTTGATGCGAGGAAGGACCACAAGCTGTTACCTGACAATCACTGGCTGGTCACTTACAGAAACTCAGTCAAAAGCCACCCTAAATTGCTCCCTTTTCAGGAGGTTCTGGAAATGTGTTTAGCAGGGTCTTCTGGCAGAGTGGGTTTATATCATTCCACAGACTAAGGCTTTTGTTTAAATTGATTTGTATAGTACTTGAAAGGTCCAATAAATATTCTCCTGAGCATTTTCTGTGTGTGTTTTAAGCAAGAGTAAGGTTACACTGAACACAGCCACAGACTGGCCATACCTGGAATGCATTTACCAAGTAGGCCAGGATAGTGGGTGTTAGTTTTTTTGCTCTGGCTGGGTGGGCTGGCCATGTTCCTTGTTTGTAGACTGTTAAAGCTCTAATGGAAAACAAATGTTTTGAGAGATAACCAGTCACGCCAAGTGTGCATCAAAACCATTTGTTTTTAGGTCTTGGCTAGACAGCGCATGTGCTGTCTCTTTGAGACATGTTGTTTACACACTCCGGGCTTACAGCCTACCCACAGATTTTCATTGGTTTGCCACAGCTTGACTCTCATTTCCTTCATTCAGGCTTGTGTATGCATGTCTACGTCATGCCCTCCTTTGTGCCTGGCTCTGCCCTGGAGCATGAACCAAATACTTGTGTTTATCTACTGCTCCTGTTTTGGGAAATACTTCTCTTTTTGTGTTCCAGCACTCAATATCAGTGCTTGTGTTTTACCATCTGCCCCTGTCTGTTTCTTTTGCACTCCAACACTTCATGTGAGTGCTTCTGTTTTACTCTCTGACACAGTCCATTTTTTCTCCACCCCCACCCACTTCCTGTAACATAAACTCCCCCACCCCCTCTCAACTCCCTATCCACTCTCTCTCCACCCACCCTTGTTTGTGTTGTGCCTGTGGAATTAAGTGGTTTCTAGTGGAAGAGCAATGTGCTGCTGCAACCTTCTTGCTGGGACCTGTTTGGTGCCATTGTGCTTCATGAGCTTAATTTTCTTTTAGGCATCTTTGATGTGTTCTTCATGCACTCCCTCTCAGACAGAGAGAAGAGAGGGGGTGTGCTGGTCACATGGAGACTTCTTTGTGTACCGTAGTGAGCAGCTGCTCCTGAATCACTTTCTCCATTACTGCTGGCTTTCCAACCCAAAGCTGGCCTCTACTTCAGCTGCAAATAAAAACAGATGATCCTGGAGGTCTCTCAAGGGCACTTAAAATCTATTGGTCTTCCCATTGAAAGTTTTCTTTTACAAAAATATGATCTGTTTGTGTCCATGTCTACCATCCCCCACCAACCCTCTTGGTGTTGGCTCAACACCCTGTGATTCTGGGGACATCAATTATTTCCCCATGCGTATAAACAATGCTTGTGTAAGGTAATTGATGCTAATGTAAAGTGTTTGGCCTTTGGTCGAATTTGAGGTTTTAAAAAATGAACAAACACGTGAAAACAAAGCCTTGGCATATGGAAAACAAATAGATACTTATTTCCTGTTGTACAAAGTGAAACCAGAAAACCTGGATAAATCACGGCTTCCCAAATTAAAATGTGTGCTCTTGCCCAAGTATTTTATTTCAGCAACACTTTTTTCTTCATTTTTGTTCATGAAAAGACTGTCAAATATATGAGCACTGGCTGGGTCATAGTGTTTTTTACAAGACGTTCAGCCATTCTGAACAGAAGCCATATCTCTAGTCACCTTGGTTAAAAGAAATTGATATTTACAATGCTAATAGATCTCGGATTGCTGAGACCTATTTGACTTTGCCAATGCTTGTTGTATTTGGTAGGTTACTGTCTCCTGAAAGATCACCGTGTGCAGCGGTGCAGGCCTTTTGGGCTTTACTGGAAAGAGAGAGGTAATATATGTTGGTGCTTGGCTAAGAACAGTTCAGTAGACAAATGATAAGGACTCTTCAAAACTGAAAAGAGTGTATTTTGATTGCGCGATTGTGACTGTTGCAACACATTTCAATTTAATGTATTAAAATATTCCGTTGCATTGAGTGGTAATTGTTATAAGTCATAGATTCCATTAATGACCTTAGGAACATTCTTGTTTTACCATGTATTTCAGAGGCAAGCCGTGCACTGCATAATACAACTCAATTGTCTATTCTCCTTCTAGTCACAAGAGATGTTAAGGTTTACTTTAATGGAGGTTTTCCACAACGAACAGAGCATGGAGTTTTCCAGTGGCTCCCAGTGAAAACACAATACTTATGATTCTTTTTTTTTTTTTAAGCATTACACTGGCCTTGTACCAGTTTTGACAAATGTCTTGGCAGAATAGCCTGGTCACATTACTTCACTCATATCTAATCTTAAACAGTAAGGGCCATATTTATACTTTTTGACGCACAACTGCGCCAACGCAGTCGTGCGTCAAAAAAGTTAACGCCGGCTAACACCATTCCAAAGCGCCATGCGGGCGCCTTATTTATGGAATGACGTTAGCCGGCGCAGCTGACTGGTGTGCGTCAAAAAAAATGACCCACACCAGGCAGCGCCGGCGTAGGGGAAAATGGAGCTTGGGCGTCAAAAAATGGGGCAAGTCAGGGCTGAGGCAAAATATTGGCCTCAACCCGATTTGCGCCATTTTTTTTTACTCCCAACCCCCATTGAAATGACTCCTGTCTTAGCACAGACAGGAGTCATGCCCCCTTGCCCAATGGTCATGCCCAGGGGACTTATGTCCCCTGGGCATGGTCATTGGGCATAGTGGCATGTAGGGGGGCACAAATCAGGCCCCCCTATGCCACAAAAAAAAATAACAAAAATACTTACCTGAACTTACCTTAAGTTCCCTGGGATGGGTCCCTCCATCCTTGGGCGTCCTCCTGGGGTGGGCAAGGGTGGCAGGGGGTGTCCCTGGGGGCATGGGAGGGCACCTCTGGGCTCCTTCCGAGCCCACAGGTCCCTTAATGCCTGCCCTGACCAGGCGTTAAAAAATGACGCTAAAGCGGCTGGACGTCATTTTTTTTGACCCGCCACTCCTGTGCGTCATTTTTGCATGGGAGTTTAAATACGGCGCACATGCCTTGGAGTCATTTTTTAGACGGGAACGCCTACCTTGCATATCATTAACGCAAGGTAGGTGTCCACGCTAAAAAATGACGTAAACTCCAAGATCTTTGGCGCTAGACGGGTCTAACGCCAAAGTATAAATATGGAGTTAGCTTTGCGTCGGATTTGCGTAAAAAAAAAAGACGCAATTCTGGCGCAAACAGAGTATAAATATGCCCCTAAATATATTGCAAAATTATATAATAGCGTGAAATATGGTAAATTCCAGCAAGACGTACCACCAAAGAAATTGCTATTGCTCATTATTATATAGAATGTTTACATCTACAGTCAAACTTAACAGTTTAGATGTAAATGTGAAGACATGATAAATGCTAGAAGGAAGAGGTTCAAATCACACACTCATTAGCAGCGTACTCCTAATGGCTCTCCATTGTTTGCCCGAGAAAAGGAGATGATCTCCAAAGATTGAAACTACAAAAAGATGGCCAGTGACGTCTTATTTCTGTCTTGCACAGAGACCATTTTTCAAGAAAAAAGGTCTCGTTTGTTCTCGAAGGCAAAATCGCACGGATACAAAAAAATAAGTAAACAAAAACTGGATAAAAAGCATTTGTTCATTATGTTCACCCATCAAGAAAAATTTACCTTTTATAAACCAAAGGAATGATCAGAAATGTGTTTGGAGCAAAAACAAATATGAATAATAAAAAAGTATTAAGTATAAATTAATACATTACATATATGCAGATAGAAATGAAAAAGCTTACAATATTTTCACTTGAAAGATAAGGGTAATCTACCTTTTTAGAACATTAAAACCCTCCATGCTGCCTCCAGTCTTATGAACTCCCCCCCCCCCCTTTTAAGGCCTTCGTTGGCTCACACCTTAATGGAAGTAATGCATTTCTAGTCAGCTTTCCCACAATGCACTGACTCCTCTTAAAGCCATCATTCTGGCTACAGCCTTACTTGTCAGAGATGCTAAGAAATCTTAACTGAAATCGTTGGCTTCCATAACCCATTTCAAATTGCCTTGCATCACATACGAAGCCTTTCAACAAAATGAATTCAGTTATTCGAAAGGCAAGCTTCATAACATTGGAGAGAAAAGAAACACCGGCTCGGTTGCTCAGTGAAATGCAGAAATGAAAAAGAAACATTAAACCAATCCTTCTTATGTCCAGGACCAAAACTCTGAAACCGTTTACACGAAGTTGTCATACTGAAGCCAAATTTCTTCTGATGGAAAAAAACCTGAGAATGCATCTGTTAAAATCTTCCCATTAAGACTAAATATACCACCTTGCTAACTAGTCTGCTTCCACCATAACTGTTTGTTTGTGTTTGTTGTTGTTTGTTTTTCCTCTGTCAATTAAACGGGCAGGATGTATTTCGTGCTAAATGTGAAGTATGCCAATGTCCTTTTGGCTAGATTCAACCTGTGCAAATATATCTGAAAAGAAAAAAGAAACAAATAGGTGAAGAGTTCCAGGGTTGGCAAGCTTTGTTAATACGGTATGCCACAAAGCTAACCCTTTCCTAATTGGGCTATTCCAAGTAAAAGAATGCTGAGTTATACTATATTGTGTACTATAAAGCTATTTTTCAAGCACTTAGAGCAAGGAGGGGGAGACAATATAATGCGTTCCCGGTTATTATCAGAGTTTCCAATCTCATGCAAACAGACATGCAAGGATATTCTGAAGGGCCTGTAAATATGTTTCACTCTGGGGGTGCTGGTACCCACCTTTATTGCACTTATGTAATCTTTGCACTTGTGCATGCTCATTTTTGATGTAACAAACAACAGGGCTTTACCATGAACATTATTAAACCAATATTAGCCACGGCTGTTTTGGCTCTATGAGAGTCATAGGAAAATAACGAAATTGCTCTTAGTATCTTAAGTTGGTTATTACATGAAGTAACAATTTCTTCCATGCCATGCATGCCACTACTGTCTCCAGTAGTCTTTATTTTCTGGTGTGTGTTAAAAAAAATGTTGCCAGTAAGGGGAACATGGTAAAAAATATCGACTTTTATTATTATTATTATTATTATTATTATTATTATTATTATTATTATTATTATTATTATTATTATTATATGTGAATGCTACTGGGAGGAATTATTTTCTCAATTGTTTAAGAATAGTCTATTCTGATTCTTCAAGGTTTGGAACATTTTTAAAATGCAGGTTTTATACCCCCTAGATCTTGCTGTTGACAGCTCCACGACCTAAACATCACTTTTGCATCACTGCATATTTGTAAACACTAGCTCTTTAATCCCTTCGCTGCCAGGCCTTTTCCCCCTCCTGTGCCAAGCCTTTTTTTTGGCTATTTGGGGCAGTTCGCGCTTAGGCCCTCATAACTTTTTGTCCACATAAGCTAGCCAAGCCAAATTTGCGTCCTTTTTTTCCAACATCCTAGGGATTCTAGAGGTACCCAGACTTTGCGGGTTCCCCTGAAGGAGGCCAAGAAATTAGCAAAAATACAGTGAAAAGTTCGTTTTTTTTTTAAAAAGGGAAAAAGTGGCTGCAGAAGAAGGCTTGTGGTTTTTTCCTTGAAAATGGCATCAACAAACGGTTTGCGGTGCTAAAATCACCAGCTTCCCAGCTTTCAGGAACAGGCAGACATGAATCAGAAAACCCAATTTTTCAACACAAATTTGGCATTTTACTGGGACATATCCCATTTTTACAATTTTTTGTGCTTTCAGCCTCCTTCCAGTCAGTGACAGAAATGGGTGTGAAACCAATGCTGGATCCCAGAAACCTATACATTTCTGAAAAGTAGACAAAATTCTGAATTCAACAAGGGGTCATTTGTGTAGATCCTATAAGAGATTCCTACAGAAAATAACAACTGAAAAAGAAAAATATTGAAATTGAGGTGAAAAAAACATCAATTTTTCTCTACGTTTTACAATGTAACTTTTTCCTGCAATGTCAGATTTTCGAAAGCAATATACCGTTACGCCTGCTGGACTCCTCTGGTTGTGGGTATATATAGGGCTTGGAGGTTCATCAAGAACCCTAGGTACCCAGAGCCAATAAATGAGCTGCACCCTTCAGTGCGTTTTCATTCTATGCCGGGTATACAGCAATTCATTTGCTGAAATATAAAGAGTGAAAAATAGCTATCAAGAAAACCTTTGTATTTCCAAAATGGACACAAGATAAGGTGTTGAGGAGCAGTGGTTATTTGCACACCTCTGAATTCCGGGGTGACCATACTAGCATGTGAATTACAGGGCATGTCTTTTTTACACACTCTCTTATATTTGGAAGGAAAAATGTAGAGAAAGACAAGGGGCAATAACACTTGTTTTGCTAATCTATGTTCCCCCAAGTCTCCCAATAAAAATGATACCTCACTTGTGTGGGTAGGCCTAGCACGCGTGACAGGAAACGCCCCAAAACACAACGTGGACACATCACATTTTTTGAAAGAAAACAGAGGTGTTTTTTGCAAAGTGCCTACCTGTAGATTTTGGCCTCTAGCTCAGCCGGCACCTAGCGAAACCTACCAAACCTGTGCTTTTTGAAAACTAGAGACCTAGGGGAATCCATGATGGGGTGACTTGTGGGGCTCTGACCAGGTTCTGTTACCCAGAAGCCTTTGCAAACCTCAAAATTTGGCTAAAAAAACACATTTTCCTGATATTTTGGTGACAGAAAGTTCTGGAATCAGAGAGGAGCCACAAATTCCCTTCCACCCAGCGTTCCCCCAAGTCTCCTGATAAAAATGATACCTCACTTGTGTGGGTAGGCCTAGCGCCCGCGACAGGAAATGCCCCAAAACGCAACGTGGACACATCACATTTTTTTAAAGAAAACAGAGGTGTTTTTTGCAAAGTGACTACCTGTCGATTTTGGCCTCTAGCTCAGCCGGCACCTAGGGAAACCTACCAAACCTGTGCATTTTTGAAAACTAGAGACCCTGGGGAATCCAAGATGGGGTCACTTGTGGGGCTCTGACCAGGTTCTGTTACCCAGAATCCTTTGCAAACCTCAAAATTTGGCTAAAAAAACACATTTTCCTCACATTTTGGTGACAGAAAGTTCTGGAATCAGAGAGGAGCCACAAATTTCCTTCCACCCAGCGTTCCCCCAAGTCTCCCGAAAAAAATGATACCTCACTTCTGTGGGTAGGCCTAGCGCCCGTGACAGGAAATGCCCCAAAATGCAACGTGGACACATCACATTTTTTGAAAGAAAACAGAGGTGTTTTTTGCAAAGTGCCTACCTGTAGATTTTGGCCTCTAGCTCAGCCGGCACCTAGGGAAACCTACCAAACCTGTGCATTTCTGAAAACTAGAGACCTAGGGGAATCCAAGATGGGGTGCCTTGTGGGGCTCTGACCAGGTTCTGTTACCCAGAATCCTTTGCAAACCTCAAAGTTAGGCTAAAAAACCACATTTTCCTCACATTTTGGTGACAGAAAGTTCTGGAATCAGAGAGGAGCCACAAATTTCCTTCCACCCAGCGTTCCCCCACGTTTCCCGATAAAAATGATACCTCACTTGTGTGGGTAGGCCTATCGCCCGGCGACAGGAAATGCCCCAAAACGCAACGTGGACAAATCACATTTTTTGAAAGAAAACAGAGGTGTTTTTTGCAAAGTGCCTACCTGTAGATTTTGGCCTCTAGCTCAGCCGGCACCTAGGGAAACCTACCAAACCTGTGCATTTGTGAAAACTAGAGACCTAGGGGAATCCAAGATGGGGTGACTTGTGGGGCTCTGACCAGGTTCTGTTACCCAGAATCCTATGCAAACCTCAAAATTTGGCTAAAAAAACACGTTTTCCTCACATTTTGGTGACAGAAAGTTCTGGAATCAGAGAGAAGCCACAAATTTCCTTCCACCCAGCGTTCCCCCAAGTCTCCTGATAAAAATGATACCTCACTTGTGTGGGGAGGCCTAGCGCCTGTGACAGGAAATGCCCCAAAACGCAACGTGGACACATCACATTTTTTTAAAAGAAAACAGAGGTGTTTTTTGCAAAGTGCCTACCTGTAGATTTTGGCCTCTAGTTCAGCCGGCACCCAGGGAAACCTCCCAAACCTGTGCATTTCTGAAAACTAGAGACCTAGGGGAATCCAAGATGGGGTGACTTGTGGGGCTCTGACCAGGTTCTGTTACCCAGAATCCTTTGCAAACCTCAAAATTTGGCTAAAAAAAGACATTTTCCTCACATTTTGGTGACAGAAAGTTCTGGAATCAGAGACGAGCCACAAATTTCCTTCCACCCAGCGTTCCCCCAAGTCTCCCGAAAAATATGATACCTCACTTGTGTGGGTAGGCCTAGCGCCCGTGACAGGAAATGCCCCAAAACGCAACGTGGACACATCACATTTTTTTAAAGAAAACAGAGGTGTTTTTTGCAAAGTGCCTACCTGTAGATTTTGGCCTCTAGCTCAGCCGGCACCTAGGGAAACCTACCAAACCTGTGCATTTGTGAAAACTAGCGACCTAGGGGAATCCAAGATGGGGTGACTTGTGGGGCTCTGACCAGGTTCTGTTACCCAGAATCCTATGCAAACCTCAAAATTTGGCTAAAAAAAACACGTTTTCCTCACATTTTGGTGACAGAAAGTTCTGGAATCAGAGAGAAGCCACAAATTTCCTTCCACCCAGCGTTCCCCCAAGTCTCCTGATAAAAATGATACCTCACTTGTGTGGGGAGGCCTAGCGCCTGTGACAGGAAATGCCCCAAAACGCAACGTGGACACATCACATTTTTTTAAAAGAAAACAGAGGTGTTTTTTGCAAAGTGCCTACCTGTAGATTTTGGCCTCTAGTTCAGCCGGCACCCAGGGAAACCTCCCAAACCTGTGCATTTCTGAAAACTAGAGACCTAGGGGAATCCAAGATGGGGTGACTTGTGGGGCTCTGACCAGGTTCTGTTACCCAGAATCCTTTGCAAACCTCAAAATTTGGCTAAAAAAAGACATTTTCCTCACATTTTGGTGACAGAAAGTTCTGGAATCAGAGACGAGCCACAAATTTCCTTCCACCCAGCGTTCCCCCAAGTCTCCCGAAAAATATGATACCTCACTTGTGTGGGTAGGCCTAGCGCCCGTGACAGGAAATGCCCCAAAACGCAACGTGGACACATCACATTTTTTTAAAGAAAACAGAGGTGTTTTTTGCAAAGTGCCTACCTGTAGATTTTGGCCTCTAGCTCAGCCGGCACCTAGGGAAACCTACCAAACCTGTGCATTTGTGAAAACTAGAGACCTAGGGGAATCCAAGATGGGGTGACTTGTGGGGCTCTGACCAGGTTCTGTTACCCAGAATCCTTTGCAAACCTCAAAATGTGGCTAAAAAAACATGTTTTCCTCACATTTTGGTGACAGAAAGTTCTGGAATCAGAGAGAAGCCACAAATTTCCTTCGACGCAGCGTTCCCCCAAGTCTCCTGATAAAAATGATACCTCACTTGTGTGGGTAGGCCTGGCGCCTGTGACAGGAAATGCCCCAAAACGCAACGTGGACACATCACATTTTTTGAAAGAAAACAGAGGTGTTTTTTCCAAAGTGCCTACCTGTAGATGTTGACCTCTAGCTCAGCCGGCAACTAGAGAAACCTACCAAACCTATGCATGTTTAAATACTAGAGACCTAGGGGAATCCAAGATGGGGTGACTTGTGGGGCTCTGACCAGGTTCTGTTACCCAGAATCCTTTGCAAACCACAAAATTAGGCTAAAAAACCACATTTTCCTCAAATTTTGGTGACAGAAAGTTCTGGAATCAGAGAGGAGCCACAAATTTCCTTCCACCCAGCGTTCCCCCAAGTCTCCCGATAAAAATGATACCTCACTTGTGTGGGTAGGCCTAGCGCCTGTGACAGGAAATGCCCCAAAACGCAACGTGGGCACATCACATTTTTTTAAAGAAAACAGAGGTATTTTTTGCAAACTGCCTACCTGTAGATTTTGGCCTCTAGTTCAGCCGGCACCTAGGGAAACCTACCAAACCTGTGCATTTCTGAAAACTAGAGACCTAGGGGAATCCAAGATGGGGTGCCTTGTGGGGCTCTGACCATGTTCTGTTACCCAGAATCCTTTGCAAACCTCAAAGTTAGGCTAAAAAAACACATTTTCCTCACATTTTGGTGACAGAAAGTTCTTGAATCAGAGAGGAGCCACAAATTTCCTTCCACCCAGCGTTCCCCCACGTCTCCCGATAAAAATGATACCTCACTTGTGTGGGTAGGCCTATCGCCCGGCGACAGGAAATGCCCCAAAACGCAACGTGGACAAATCACATTTTTTGAAAGAAAACAGAGGTGTTTTTTGCAAAGTGCCTACATGTAGATTTTGGCCTCTAGCTCAGCCGGCACCTAGGGAAACCTACCAAACCTGTGCATTTGTGAAAACTAGAGACCTAGGGGAATCCAAGATGGGGTGACTTGTGGGGCTCTGACCAGGTTCTGTTACCCAGAATCCTATGCAAACCTCAAAATTTGGCTAAAAAAACACGTTTTCCTCACATTTTGGTGACAGAAAGTTCTGGAATCAGAGAGAAGCCACAAATTTCCTTCCACCCAGCGTTCCCCCAAGTCTCCTGATAAAAATGATACCTCACTTGTGTGGGGAGGCCTAGCGCCTGTGACAGGAAATGCCCCAAAACGCAACGTGGACACATCACATTTTTTTTAAAGAAAACAGAGGTGTTTTTTGCAAAGTGCCTACCTATAGATTTTGGCCTCTAGTTCAGCCGGCACCCAGGGAAACCTACCAAACCTGTGCATTTTAGAAAACTAGAGACCTAGGGGAATCCAAGATGGGGTGTCTTGTGGGGCTCTCACCAGGTTCTGTTACCCAGAATCCTTTGCAAACCTCAAAGTTTGGTTAAAAAAACACATTTTCCTCACATTTTGGTGACAGAAAGTTCTGGAATCAGAGAGGAGCCACAAATTTCCTTCCACCCAGCGTTCCCCCAAGTCTCCCGATAAAAATGATACTTCACTTGTGTGGGTAGGCCTAGCGCCCGTGACAGGAAATGCCCCAAAACGCAACGTGGACATATCACATTTTTTTAAAGAAAACAGAGGTGTTTTTTGCAAAGTGCCTACCTGTAGATTTTGGCCTCTAGTTCAGCCGGCACCTAGGGAAACCTACCAAACCTGTGCATTTGTGAAAACTAGAGACCTAGGGGAATCCAAGATGGGGTGCCTTGTGGGGCTCTGACCAGGTTCTGTTACCCAGAATCCTTTGCAAACCTCAAAGTTTGGCTAAAAAACACATTTTCCTCACATTTTGGTGACAGAAAGTTCTGGAATCAGAGAGGAGCCACAAATTCCCTTCCACCCAGCGTTCCCCCAAGTCTCCCGATAAAAATGATACCTCACTTGTATGGGTAGGCCTAGCGCCCGCAACAGGAAATGCCCCAAAACGCAACGTGGACAGATCACATTTTTTTAAAGAAAACAGAGGTGTTTTTTGCAAAGTGCCTACCTGTAGATTTTGGCCGCTAGCTCAGCCGGCACCTAGGGAAACCTACCAAACCTGTGCATTTGTGAAAACTAGAGACCTAGGGGAATCCAAGATGGGGTGACTTGTGGGGCTCTGACCAGGTTCTGTTACCCAGAATCCTATGCAAACCTCAAAATTTGGCTAAAAAATCACGTTTTACTCAAATTTTGGTGACAGAAAGTTCTGGAATCAGAGAGAAGCCACAAATTTCCTTCCACCCAGCCTTCCACCAAGTCTCCTGATAAAAATGATACCTCACTTGTGTGGGTAGGCCTAGCGCCTGTGACAGGAAATGCCCCAAAACGCAACGTGGACACATCACATTTTTTTAAAGAAAACAGAGGTGTTTTTTGCAAAGTGCCTACCTGTAGATTTTGGCCTCTAGCTCAGTCTGCACCTAGGGAAACCTACCAAACCTGTGCATTTGTGAAAACTAGAGACCTAGGGGAATCCAAGATGGGGTGACTTGTGGGGCTCTGACCAGGTTCTGTTACCCAGAATCCTTTGCAAACCTCAAAATGTGGCTAAAAAAACATGTTTTCCTCACATTTTGGTGACAGAAAGTTCTGGAATCAGAGAGGAGCCACAAATTTCCTTCGACCCAGCGTTCCCCCAAGTCTCCTGATAAAAATGATACCTCACTTGTGTGGGTAGGCCTAGCGCCCGCAACAGGAAATGCCCCAAAACGCAACGTGGACACATCACATTTTTTGAAAGAAAACAGAGGTGTTTTTTGCAAAGTGCCTACCTGTAGATTTTGGCCTCTAGTTCAGCCGGCACCCAGGGAAACCTACCAAACCTGTGCATTTTAGAAAACTAGAGACCTAGGGGAATCCAAGATGGGGTGACTTGTGGGGCTCTCACCAGGTTCTGTTACCCAGTATCCTTTGCAAACCTCAAAGTTTGGTTAAAAAAACACATTTTCCTCACATTTTGGTGACAGAAAGTTCTGGAATCAGAGAGGAGCCACAAATTTCCTTCCACCCAGCGTTCCCCCAAGTCTCCTGATAAAAATGATACCTCACTTGTGTGGGTAGGCCTAGCGCCTGTGACAGGAAATGCCCCCAAAACGCAACGTGGACACATCACATTTTTTTAAAGAAAACAGAGGTGTTTTTTGCAAAGTGCCTACCTGTAGATTTTGGCCTCTAGTTCAGCCGGCACCTAGGGAAACCTACCAAACCTGTGCATTTTAGAAAACTAGAGACCTAGGGGAATCCAAGATGCGGTGACTTGTGGGTCTCTGACCAGGTTCTGTTACCCAGAATCCTTTGCAAACCTCAAAATTTGGCAAAAAAAACACATTTTCCTCACATTTTGGTGACAGAAAGTTCTGGAATCAGAGAGGAGCCACAAATGTCCTTCCACCCAGCGTTCCCTCAAGTCTCCCGATAAAAATGATACTTCACTTGTGTCGGTAGGCCTAGCGCCCGCGACAGGAAATGCCCCAAAACGCAACGTGGACATATCACATTTTTTTAAAGAAAACAGAGGTGTTTTTTGCAAAGTGCCTACCTGTAGATTTTGGCCTCTAGTTCAGCCGGCACCTAGGGAAACCTACCAAACCTGTGCATTTGTGAAAACTAGAGACCTAGGGGAATCCAAGATGGGGTGCCTTGTGGGGCTCTGACCAGGTTCTGTTACCCAGAATCCTTTGCAAACCTCAAAGTTTGGCTAAAAAACACATTTTCCTCACATTTTGGTGACAGAAAGTTCTGGAATCAGAGAGGAGCCACAAATTCCCTTCCACCCAGCGTTCCCCCAAGTCTCCCGATAAAAATGATACCTCACTTGTATGGGTAGGCCTAGCGCCCGCAACAGGAAATGCCCCAAAACGCAACGTGGACAGATCACATTTTTTTAAAGAAAACAGAGGTGTTTTTTGCAAAGTGCCTCCCTGTAGATTTTGGCCGCTAGCTCAGCCGGCACCTAGGGAAACCTACCAAACCTGTGCATTTGTGAAAACAAGAGACCTAGGGGAATCCAAGATGGGGTGACTTGTGGGGCTCTGACCAGGTTCTGTTACCCAGAATCCTATTCAAACCTCAAAATTTGGCTAAAAAATCACGTTTTACTCAAATTTTGGTGACAGAAAGTTCTGGAATCAGAGAGAAGCCACAAATTTCCTTCCACCCAGCCTTCCACCAAGTCTCCTGATAAAAATGATACCTCACTTGTGTGGGTAGGCCTAGCGCCTGTGACAGGAAATGCCCCAAAACGCAACGTGGACACATCACATTTTTTTAAAGAAAACAGAGGTGTTTTTTGCAAAGTGCCTACCTGTAGATTTTGGCCTCTAGCTCAGTCTGCACCTAGGGAAACCTACCAAACCTGTGCATTTGTGAAAACTAGAGACCTAGGGGAATCCAAGATGGGGTGACTTGTGGGGCTCTGACCAGGTTCTGTTACCCAGAATCCTTTGCAAACCTCAAAATGTGGCTAAAAAAACATGTTTTCCTCACATTTTGGTGACAGAAAGTTCTGGAATCAGAGAGGAGCCACAAATTTCCTTCGACCCAGCGTTCCCCCAAGTCTCCTGATAAAAATGATACCTCACTTGTGTGGGTAGGCCTAGCGCCCGCAACAGGAAATGCCCCAAAACGCAACGTGGACACATCACATTTTTTGAAAGAAAACAGAGGTGTTTTTTGCAAAGTGCCTACCTGTAGATTTTGGCCTCTAGTTCAGCCGGCACCCAGGGAAACCTACCAAACCTGTGCATTTTAGAAAACTAGAGACCTAGGGGAATCCAAGATGGGGTGACTTGTGGGGCTCTCACCAGGTTCTGTTACCCAGAATCCTTTGCAAACCTCAAAGTTTGGTTAAAAAAACACATTTTCCTCACATTTTGGTGACAGAAAGTTCTGGAATCAGAGAGGAGCCACAAATTTCCTTCCACCCAGCGTTCCCCCAAGTCTCCTGATAAAAATGATACCTCACTTGTGTGGGTAGGCCTAGCGCCTGTGACAGGAAATGCCCCCAAAACGCAACGTGGACACATCACATTTTTTTAAAGAAAACAGAGGTGTTTTTTGCAAAGTGCCTACCTGTAGATTTTGGCCTCTAGTTCAGCCGGCACCTAGGGAAACCTACCAAACCTGTGCATTTTAGAAAACTAGAGACCTAGGGGAATCCAAGATGCGGTGACTTGTGGGTCTCTGACCAGGTTCTGTTACCCAGAATCCTTTGCAAACCTCAAAATTTGGCAACAAAAACACATTTTCCTCACATTTTGGTGACAGAAAGTTCTGGAATCAGAGAGGAGCCACAAATTTCCTTCCACCCAGCGTTCCCCCAAGTCTCCCGATAAAAATGATACTTCACTTGTGTGGGTAGGCCTAGCGCCCGCGACAGGAAATGCCCCAAAACGCAACGTGGACATATCACATTTTTTTAAAGAAAACAGAGGTGTTTTTTGCAAAGTGCCTACCTGTAGATTTTGGCCTCTAGTTCAGCCGGCACCTAGGGAAACCTACCAAACCTGTGCATTTGTGAAAACTAGAGACCTAGGGGAATCCAAGATGGGGTGCCTTGTGGGGCTCTGACCAGGTTCTGTTACCCAGAATCCTTTGCAAACCTCAAAGTTTGGCTAAAAAACACATTTTCCTCACATTTTGGTGACAGAAAGTTCTGGAATCAGAGAGGAGCCACAAATTCCCTTCCACCCAGCGTTCCCCCAAGTCTCCCAATAAAAATGATACCTCACTTGTATGGGTAGGCCTAGCGCCCGCAACAGGAAATGCCCCAAAACGCAACGTGGACAGATCACATTTTTTTAAAGAAAACAGAGGTGTTTTTTGCAAAGTGCCTACCTGTAGATTTTGGCCGCCAGCTCAGCCGGCACCTAGGGAAACCTACCAAACCTGTGCATTTGTGAAAACAAGAGACCTAGGGGAATCCAAGATGGGGTGACTTGTGGGGCTCTGACCAGGTTCTGTTACCCAGAATCCTATGCAAACCTCAAAATTTGGCTAAAAAATCACGTTTTACTCAAATTTTGGTGACAGAAAGTTCTGGAATCAGAGAGAAGCCACAAATTTCCTTCCACCCAGCCTTCCACCAAGTCTCCTGATAAAAATGATACCTCACTTGTGTGGGTAGGCCTAGCGCCTGTGACAGGAAATGCCCCAAAACGCAACGTGGACACATCACATTTTTTTAAAGAAAACAGAGGTGTTTTTTGCAAAGTGCCTACCTGTAGATTTTGGCCTCTAGCTCAGTCTGCACCTAGGGAAACCTACCAAACCTGTGCATTTGTGAAAACTAGAGACCTAGGGGAATCCAAGATGGGGTGACTTGTGGGGCTCTGACCAGGTTCTGTTACCCAGAATCCTTTGCAAACCTCAAAATGTGGCTAAAAAAACACGTTTTCCTCACATTTTGGTGACAGAAAGTTCTGGAATCAGAGAGGAGCCACAAATTTCCTTCGACCCAGCGTTCCCCCAAGTCTCCTGATAAAAATGATACCTCACTTGTGTGGGTAGGCCTAGCGCCCGCAACAGGAAATGCCCCAAAACGCAACGTGGACACATCACATTTTTTGAAAGAAAACAGAGGTGTTTTTTGCAAAGTGCCTACCTGTAGATTTTGGCCTCTAGTTCAGCCGGCACCTATCGAAACCTACCAAACCTGTGCATTTTAGAAAACTAGAGACCTAGGGGAATCCAAGATGGGGTGACTTGTGGGGCTCTCACCAGGTTCTGTTACCCAGAATCCTTTGCAAACCTCAAAGTTTGGTTAAAAAAACACATTTTCCTCACATTTTGGTGACAGAAAGTTCTGGAATCAGAGAGGAGCCACAAATTTCCTTCCACCCAGCGTTCCCCCAAGTCTCCTGATAAAAATGATACCTCACTTGTGTGGGTAGGCCTAGCGCCTGTGACAGGAAATGCCCCCAAAACGCAACGTGGACACATCACATTTTTTTAAAGAAAACAGAGGTGTTTTTTGCAAAGTGCCTACCTGTAGATTTTGGCCTCTAGTTCAGCCGGCACCTAGGGAAACCTACCAAACCTGTGCATTTTAGAAAACTAGAGACCTAGGGGAATCCAAGATGCGGTGACTTGTGGGTCTCTGACCAGGTTCTGTTACCCAGAATCCTTTGCAAACCTCAAAATTTGGCTAAAAAACAAATTTTCCTCACATTTTGGTGACAGAAAGTTCTGGAATCAGAGAGGAGCCACAAATTTCCTTCCACCCAGCGTTCCCCCAAGTCTACCGATAAAAATGATACCTCACTTGTGTGGGTAGGCCTAGCGCCCGCGACAGGAAATGCCCCAAAACGCAACGTGGACACATCACATTTTTTTAAAGAAAACAGAGGTGTTTTTTGCAAAGTGCCTACCTGTAGATTTTAGCCTCTAGCTCAGCCGGCACCTAGGGAAACCTACCAAACCTGTGCATTTTTGAAAACTAGAGACCTAGGGGAATCCAAGATGCGGTGACTTGTAGGGCTCTGACCAGGTTCTGTTACCCAGAATCCTTTGCAAACCTCAAAATTTGGCTAAAAAAACACATTTTCCTCACATTTTGGTGACAGAAAGTTCTGGAATCAGAGAGGAGCCACAAATTTCCTTCCACCCAGCGTTCCCCCAAGTCTACCGATAAAAATGATACCTCACTTGTGTGGGTAGGCCTATCGCCCGGCGACAGGAAATGCCCCAAAACGCAACGTGGACACATCACATTTTTTTAAAGAAAACAGAGGTGTTTTTTGCAAAGTGCCTACCTGTAGATTTTGGCCTCTAGTTCAGCCGGCACCTAGGGAAACCTACCAAACCTGTGCATTTGTGAAAACTAGAGACCTAGGGGAATCCAAGATGGGGTGCCTTGTGGGGCTCTGACCAGGTTCTGTTACCCAGAATCCTTTGCAAACCTCAAAGTTTGGCTAAAAAACACATTTTCCTCACATTTTGGTGACAGAAAGTTCTGGAATCAGAGAGGAGCCACAAATTCCCTTCCACCCAGCGTTCCCCCAAGTCTCCCAATAAAAATGATACCTCACTTGTATGGGTAGGCCTAGCGCCCGCAACAGGAAATGCCCCAAAACGCAACGTGGACAGATCACATTTTTTTAAAGAAAACAGAGGTGTTTTTTGCAAAGTGCCTACCTGTAGATTTTGGCCGCCAGCTCAGCCGGCACCTAGGGAAACCTACCAAACCTGTGCATTTGTGAAAACAAGAGACCTAGGGGAATCCAAGATGGGGTGACTTGTGGGGCTCTGACCAGGTTCTGTTACCCAGAATCCTATGCAAACCTCAAAATTTGGCTAAAAAATCACGTTTTACTCAAATTTTGGTGACAGAAAGTTCTGGAATCAGAGAGAAGCCACAAATTTCCTTCCACCCAGCCTTCCACCAAGTCTCCTGATAAAAATGATACCTCACTTGTGTGGGTAGGCCTAGCGCCTGTGACAGGAAATGCCCCAAAACGCAACGTGGACACATCACATTTTTTTAAAGAAAACAGAGGTGTTTTTTGCAAAGTGCCTACCTGTAGATTTTGGCCTCTAGCTCAGTCTGCACCTAGGGAAACCTACCAAACCTGGGCATTTGTGAAAACTAGAGACCTAGGGGAATCCAAGATGGGGTGACTTGTGGGGCTCTGACCAGGTTCTGTTACCCAGAATCCTTTGCAAACCTCAAAATGTGGCTAAAAAAACACGTTTTCCTCACATTTTGGTGACAGAAAGTTCTGGAATCAGAGAGGAGCCACAAATTTCCTTCGACCCAGCGTTCCCCCAAGTCTCCTGATAAAAATGATACCTCACTTGTGTGGGTAGGCCTAGCGCCCGCAACAGGAAATGCCCCAAAACGCAACGTGGACACATCACATTTTTTGAAAGAAAACAGAGGTGTTTTTTGCAAAGTGCCTACCTGTAGATTTTGGCCTCTAGTTCAGCCGGCACCTAGGGAAACCTACCAAACCTGTGCATTTTAGAAAACTAGAGACCTAGGGGAATCCAAGATGGGGTGACTTGTGGGGCTCTCACCAGGTTCTGTTACCCAGAATCCTTTGCAAACCTCAAAGTTTGGTTAAAAAAACACATTTTCCTCACATTTTGGTGACAGAAAGTTCTGGAATCAGAGAGGAGCCACAAATTTCCTTCCACCCAGCGTTCCCCCAAGTCTCCTGATAAAAATGATACCTCACTTGTGTGGGTAGGCCTAGCGCCTGTGACAGGAAATGCCCCCAAAACGCAACGTGGACACATCACATTTTTTTAAAGAAAACAGAGGTGTTTTTTGCAAAGTGCCTACCTGTAGATTTTGGCCTCTAGTTCAGCCGGCACCTAGGGAAACCTACCAAACCTGTGCATTTTAGAAAACTAGAGACCTAGGGGAATCCAAGATGCGGTGACTTGTGGGTCTCTGACCAGGTTCTGTTACCCAGAATCCTTTGCAAACCTCAAAATTTGGCTAAAAAAACAAATTTTCCTCACATTTTGGTGACAGAAAGTTCTGGAATCAGAGAGGAGCCACAAATTTCCTTCCACCCAGCGTTCCCCCAAGTCTACCGATAAAAATGATACCTCACTTGTGTGGGTAGGCCTAGCGCCCGCGACAGGAAATGCCCCAAAACGCAACGTGGACACATCACATTTTTTTAAAGAAAACAGAGGTGTTTTTTGCAAAGTGCCTACCTGTAGATTTTAGCCTCTAGCTCAGCCGGCACCTAGGGAAACCTACCAAACCTGTGCATTTTTGAAAACTAGAGACCTAGGGGAATCCAAGATGCGGTGACTTGTAGGGCTCTGACCAGGTTCTGTTACCCAGAATCCTTTGCAAACCTCAAAATTTGGCTAAAAAAACACATTTTCCTCACATTTTGGTGACAGAAAGTTCTGGAATCAGAGAGGAGCCACAAATTTCCTTCCACCCAGCGTTCCCCCAAGTCTACCGATAAAAATGATACCTCACTTGTGTGGGTAGGCCTATCGCCCGGCGACAGGAAATGCCCCAAAACGCAACGTGGACATATCACATTTTTTTAAAGAAAACAGAGGTGTTTTTTGCAAAGTGCCTACCTGTAGATTTTGGCCTCTAGTTCAGCCGGCACCTAGGGAAACCTACCAAACCTGTGCATTTGTGAAAACTAGAGACCTAGGGGAATCCAAGATGGGGTGCCTTGTGGGGCTCTGACCAGGTTCTGTTACCCAGAATCCTTTGCAAACCTCAAAGTTTGGCTAAAAAACACATTTTCCTCACATTTTGGTGACAGAAAGTTCTGGAATCAGAGAGGAGCCACAAATTCCCTTCCACCCAGCGTTCCCCCAAGTCTCCCAATAAAAATGATACCTCACTTGTATGGGTAGGCCTAGCGCCCGCAACAGGAAATGCCCCAAAACGCAACGTGGACAGATCACATTTTTTTAAAGAAAACAGAGGTGTTTTTTGCAAAGTGCCTACCTGTAGATTTTGGCCGCCAGCTCAGCCGGCACCTAGGGAAACCTACCAAACCTGTGCATTTGTGAAAACAAGAGACCTAGGGGAATCCAAGATGGGGTGACTTGTGGGGCTCTGACCAGGTTCTGTTACCCAGAATCCTATGCAAACCTCAAAATTTGGCTAAAAAATCACGTTTTACTCAAATTTTGGTGACAGAAAGTTCTGGAATCAGAGAGAAGCCACAAATTTCCTTCCACCCAGCCTTCCACCAAGTCTCCTGATAAAAATGATACCTCACTTGTGTGGGTAGGCCTAGCGCCTGTGACAGGAAATGCCCCAAAACGCAACGTGGACACATCACATTTTTTTAAAGAAAACAGAGGTGTTTTTTGCAAAGTGCCTACCTGTAGATTTTGGCCTCTAGCTCAGTCTGCACCTAGGGAAACCTACCAAACCTGTGCATTTGTGAAAACTAGAGACCTAGGGGAATCCAAGATGGGGTGACTTGTGGGGCTCTGACCAGGTTCTGTTACCCAGAATCCTTTGCAAACCTCAAAATGTGGCTAAAAAAACACGTTTTCCTCACATTTTGGTGACAGAAAGTTCTGGAATCAGAGAGGAGCCACAAATTTCCTTCGACCCAGCGTTCCCCCAAGTCTCCTGATAAAAATGATACCTCACTTGTGTGGGTAGGCCTAGCGCCCGCAACAGGAAATGCCCCAAAACGCAACGTGGACACATCACATTTTTTGAAAGAAAACAGAGGTGTTTTTTGCAAAGTGCCTACCTGTAGATTTTGGCCTCTAGTTCAGCCGGCACCTAGGGAAACCTACCAAACCTGTGCATTTTAGAAAACTAGAGACCTAGGGGAATCCAAGATGGGGTGACTTGTGGGGCTCTCACCAGGTTCTGTTACCCAGAATCCTTTGCAAACCTCAAAGTTTGGTTAAAAAAACACATTTTCCTCACATTTTGGTGACAGAAAGTTCTGGAATCAGAGAGGAGCCACAAATTTCCTTCCACCCAGCGTTCCCCCAAGTCTCCTGATAAAAATGATACCTCACTTGTGTGGGTAGGCCTAGCGCCTGTGACAGGAAATGCCCCCAAAACGCAACGTGGACACATCACATTTTTTTAAAGAAAACAGAGGTGTTTTTTGCAAAGTGCCTACCTGTAGATTTTGGCCTCTAGTTCAGCCGGCACCTAGGGAAACCTACCAAACCTGTGCATTTTAGAAAACTAGAGACCTAGGGGAATCCAAGATGCGGTGACTTGTGGGTCTCTGACCAGGTTCTGTTACCCAGAATCCTTTGCAAACCTCAAAATTTGGCTAAAAAAACAAATTTTCCTCACATTTTGGTGACAGAAAGTTCTGGAATCAGAGAGGAGCCACAAATTTCCTTCCACCCAGCGTTCCCCCAAGTCTACCGATAAAAATGATACCTCACTTGTGTGGGTAGGCCTAGCGCCCGCGACAGGAAATGCCCCAAAACGCAACGTGGACACATCACATTTTTTTAAAGAAAACAGAGGTGTTTTTTGCAAAGTGCCTACCTGTAGATTTTAGCCTCTAGCTCAGCCGGCACCTAGGGAAACCTACCAAACCTGTGCATTTTTGAAAACTAGAGACCTAGGGGAATCCAAGATGCGGTGACTTGTAGGGCTCTGACCAGGTTCTGTTACCCAGAATCCTTTGCAAACCTCAAAATTTGGCTAAAAAAACACATTTTCCTCACATTTTGGTGACAGAAAGTTCTGGAATCAGAGAGGAGCCACAAATTTCCTTCCACCCAGCGTTCCCCCAAGTCTACCGATAAAAATGATACCTCACTTGTGTGGGTAGGCCTATCGCCCGGCGACAGGAAATGCCCCAAAACGCAACGTGGACAAATCACATTTTTTGAAAGAAAACAGAGGTGTTTTTTGCAAAGTGCCTACCTGTAGATTTTGGCCTCTAGTTCAGCGGGCACCTAGGGAAACCTACCAAACCTGTGCATTTTAGAAAACTAGAGACCTAGGGGAATCCAAGATGCGGTGACTTGTGGGGCTCTGACCAGGTTCTGTTACCCCGAATCCTTTGCAAACCTCAAAATTTGGCTAAAAAAACACATTTTCCTCAAATTTTGGTGACAGAAAGTTCTGGAATCAGAGAGGAGCCACAAATTCCCTTCCACCCAGCGTTCCCCCAAGTCTACCGATAAAAATGATACCTCACTTGTGTGGGTAGGCCTAGCGCCCGCAACAGGAAATGCCCCAAAACGCAACGTGGACACATCACATTTTTTGAAAGAAAACAGAGGTGTTTTTTGCAAAGTGCCTACCTGTAGATTTTAGCCTCTAGCTCAGCCGGCACCCAGGGAAACCTACCAAACCTGTGCATTTTTGAAAACTAGAGACATAGGGGAATCCAAGATGCGGTGACTTGTGGGGCTCTGACCAGGTTCTGTTACCCAGAATCCTTTGCAAACCACAAAATTTGGCTAAAAAAACACATTTTCCTCACATTTTGGTGACAGAAAGTTCTGGAATCATAGAGGAGCCACAAATTTCCTTCCACCCAGCGTTCCCCCAAGTCTACCGATAAAAATGATACCTCACTTGTGTGGGTAGGCCTAGCGCCCGCGACAGGAAATGCCCCAAAACGCAACGTGGACACATCACATTTTTTGAAAGAAAACAGAGGTGTTTTTTGCAAAGTGCCTACCTGTAGATTTTAGCCTCTAGCTCAGCCGGCACCTAGGGAAACCTACCAAACCTGTGCATTTTTTAAAACTAGAGACCTAGGGGAATCCAAGATGCGGTGACTTGTGGGGCTCTGACCAGGTTCTGTTACCCAGAATCCTTTGCAAACCTCAAAATTTGGCTAAAAAAACACATTTTCCTCACATTTTGGTGATAGAAAGTTCTGGAATCAGAGAGGAGCCACAAATTTCCTACCACCCAGCGTTCCCCCAAGTCTACCGATAAAAATGATACCTCACTTGTGTGGGTAGGCCTATCGCCCGGCGACAGGAAATGCCCCAAAACGCAACGTGGACAAATCACATTTTTTGAAAGAAAACAGAGGTGTTTTTTGCAAAGTGCGTACCTGTAGATTTTGGCCTCTAGCTCAGCCGGCACCTAGGGAAACCTACCAAACCTGTGCATTTGTGAAAACTAGAGACCTAGGGGAATCCAAGATGGGGTGACTTGTGGGGCTCTGACCAGGTTCTGTTACCCAGAATCCTATGCAAACCTCAAAATTTGGCTAAAAAATCACGTTTTCCTCACATTTTGGTGACAGAAAGTTCTGGAATCAGAGAGAAGCCACAAATTTCCTTCCACCCAGCGTTCCCCCAAGTCTCCTGATAAAAATGATACCTCACTTGTGTGGGTAGGCCTAGCGCCCGCGACAGGAAATGCCCCAAAACGCAACGTGGACACATCACATTTTTTGAAAGAAAACAGAGGTGTTTTTTGCAAAGTGCCTACCTGTAGATGTTGGCCTCTAGCTCAGCCGGCACCTAGAGAAACCTACCAAACCTGTGCATTTGTGAAAACTAGAGACCTAGGGGAATCCAAGATGGGGTGACTTGTGGGGCTCTGACCAGGTTCTGTTACCCAGAATACTAAGCAAACCTCAAAATTTGGCTAAAAAAACACGTTTTCCTCACATTTTGGTGACAGAAAGTTCTGGAATCAGAGAGAAGCCACAAATTTCCTTCCACCCAGCGTTCCCCCAAGTCTCCTGATAAAAATGATACCTCACTTGTGTGGGTAGGCCTAGCGCCTGTGACAGGAAATGCCCCAAAACGCAACGTGGACACATCACATTTTTTTAAAGAAAAGAGAGGTGTTTTTTGCAAAGTGCCTACCTGTAGATTTTGGCCTCTAGTTCAGCCGGCACCTAGGGAAACCTACCAAACCTGTGCATTTTAGAAAACTAGAGACCTAGGGGAATCCAAGATGCGGTGACTTGTGGGGCTCTGACCAGGTTCTGTTACCCAGAATCCTTTGCAAACCTCAAAATTTGGCTAAAAAAACACATTTTCCTCACATTTTGGTGACAGAAAGTTCTGGAATCAGAGAGGAGCCACAAATTTCCTTCCACCCAGCGTTCCCCCAAGTCTACCGATAAAAATGATACCTCACTTGTGTGGGTAGGCCTAGCGCCCGCGACAGGAAATGCCCCAAAACGCAACGTGGACACATCACATTTTTTGAAAGAAAAGAGAGGTGTTTTTTGCAAAGTGCGTACCTGTAGATTTTGGCCTCTAGCTCAGTCGGCACCTAGGGAAACCTACCAAACCTGTGCATTTGTGAAAACTAGAGACCTAGGGGAATCCAAGATGGGGTGACTTGTGGGGCTCTGACCAGGTTCTGTTACCCAGAATCCTATGCAAACCTCAAAATGTGGCTGAAAAAACACGTTTTTCTCACATTTTGGTGACAGAAAGTTCTGGAATCAGAGAGAAGCCACAAATTTCCTTCCACCCAGCGTTCCCCCAAGTCTCCTGATAAAAATGATACCTCACTTGTGTGGGGAGGCCTAGCGCCTGTGACAGGAAATGCCCCAAAACGCAACGTGGACACATCACATTTTTTTTAAAGAAAACAGAGGTGTTTTTTGCAAAGTGCCTACCTGTAGATTTTGGCCTCTAGTTCAGCCGGCACCCAGGGAAACCTACCAAACCTGTGCATTTGAGAAAACTAGAGACCTAGGGGAATCCAAGATGGGGTGACTTGTGGGGCTCTGACCAGGTTCTGTTACCCAGAATCCTTTGCAAACCTCAAAGTTTGGTTAAAAAAACACATTTTCCTCACATTTTGGTGACAGAAAGTTCTGGAATCAGAGAGGAGCCACAAATTTCCTTCCACCCAGCGTTCCCCCAAGTCTCCTGATAAAAATGATACCTCACTTGTGTGGGTAAGCCTAGCGCCTGTGACAGGAAATGCCCCCAAAACGCAACGTGGACACATCACATTTTTTTAAAGAAAACAGAGGTGTTTTTTGCAAAGTGCCTACCTGTAGATTTTGGCCTCTAGTTCAGCCGGCACCTAGGGAAACCTACCAAACCTGTGCATTTTAGAAAACTAGAGACCTAGGGGAATCCAAGATGCGGTGACTTGTGGGTCTCTGACCTGGTTCTGTTACCCAGAATCCTTTGCAAACCTCAAAATTTGGCTAAAAAAACACATTTTCCTCACATTTTGGTGACAGAAAGTTCTGGAATCAGAGAGGAGCCACAAATTTCCTTCCACCCAGCGTTCCCCCAAGTCTACCGATAAAAATGATACCTCACTTGTGTGGGTAGGCCTAGCGCCCGCGACAGGAAATGCCCCAAAACGCAACGTGGACAAATCACATTTTTTGAAAGAAAACAGAGGTGTTTTTTGCAAAGTGCCTACCTGTAGATTTTGGCCTCTAGCTCAGCCGGCACCTAGGGAAACCTACCAAACCTGTGAATTTGTGAAAACTAGAGACCTAGGGGAATCCAAGATGGGGTGACTTGTGGGGCTCTGACCAGGTTCTGTTACCCAGAATCCTATGCAAACCTCAAAATTTGGCTAAAAAAACACGTTTTCCTCACATTTTGGTGACAGAAAGTTCTGGAATCAGAGAGAAGCCACAAATGTCCTTCCACCCAGCGTTCCCCCAAGTCTCCTGATAAAAATGATACCTCACTTGTGTGGGGAGGCCTAGCGCCTGTGACAGGAAATGCCCCAAAACGCAACGTGGACACATCACATTTTTTTAAAGAAAACAGAGGTGTTTTTTGCAAAGTGCCTACCTGTAGATTTTGGCCTCTAGTTCAGCGGGCACCTAGGGAAACCTACCAAACCTGTGCATTTTAGAAAACTAGAGACCTAGGGGAATCCAAGATGCGGTGACTTGTGGGGCTCTGACCAGGTTCTGTTACCCCGAATCCTTTGCAAACCTCAAAATTTGGCTAAAAAAACACATTTTCCTCAAATTTTGGTGACAGAAAGTTCTGGAATCAGAGAGGAGCCACAAATTCCCTTCCACCCAGCGTTCCCCCAAGTCTACCGATAAAAATGATACCTCACTTGTGTGGGTAGGCCTAGCGCCCACAACAGGAAATGCCCCAAAACGCAACGTGGACACATCACATTTTTTGAAAGAAAACAGAGGTGTTTTTTGCAAAGTGCCTACCTGTAGATTTTAGCCTCTAGCTCAGCCGGCACCTAGGGAAACCTACCAAACCTGTGCATTTTTGAAAACTAGAGACCTAGGGGAATCCAAGATGCGGTGACTTGTGGGGCTCTGACCAGGTTCTGTTACCCAGAATCCTTTGCAAACCTCAAAATTTGGCTAAAAAATCACATTTTCCTCACATTTTGGTGACAGAAAGTTCTGGAATCATAGAGGAGCCACAAATTTCCTTCCACCCAGCGTTCCCCCAAGTCTACCGATAAAAATGATCCCTCACTTGTGTGGGTAGGCCTAGCGCCCGCGACAGGAAATGCCCCAAAACGCAACGTGGACACATCACATTTTTTGAAAGAAAACAGAGGTGTTTTTTGCAAAGTGCCTACCTGTAGATTTTAGCCTCTAGCTCAGCCGGCACCTAGGGAAACCTACCAAACCTGTGCATTTTTTAAAACTAGAGACCTAGGGGAATCCAAGATGCGGTGACTTGTGGGGCTCTGACCAGGTTCTGTTACCCAGAATCCTTTGCAAACCTCAAAATTTGGCTAAAAAAACACATTTTCCTCACATTTTGGTGACAGAAAGTTCTGGAATCAGAGAGGAGCCACAAATTTCCTTCCACCCAGCGTTCCCCCAAGTCTACCGATAAAAATGATACCTCACTTGTGTGGGTAGGCCTATCGCCCGGCGACAGGAAATGCCCCAAAACGCAACGTGGACAAATCACATTTTTTGAAAGAAAACAGAGGTGTTTTTTGCAAAGTGCGTACCTGTAGATTTTGGCCTCTAGCTCAGCCGGCACCTAGGGAAACCTACCAAACCTGTGCATTTGTGAAAACTAGAGACCTAGGGGAATCCAAGATGGGGTGACTTGTGGGGCTCTGACCAGGTTCTGTTACCCAGAATCCTATGCAAACCTCAAAATTTGGCTAAAAAATCACGTTTTCCTCACATTTTGGTGACAGAAAGTTCTGGAATCAGAGAGAAGCCACAAATTTCCTTCCACCCAGCGTTCCCCCAAGTCTCCTGATAAAAATGATACCTCACTTGTGTGGGTAGGCCTAGCGCCCGCGACAGGAAATGCCCCAAAACGCAACGTGGACACATCACATTTTTTGAAAGAAAACAGAGGTGTTTTTTGCAAAGTGCCTACCTGTAGATTTTGGCCTCTAGCTCAGCCGGCACCTAGAGAAACCTACCAAACCTGTGCATTTGTGAAAACTAGAGACCTAGGGGAATCCAAGATGGGGTGACTTGTGGGGCTCTGACCAGGTTCTGTTACCCAGAATACTATGCAAACCTCAAAATTTGGCTAAAAAAAGACGTTTTCCTCACATTTTGGTGACAGAAAGTTCTGGAATCAGAGAGGAGCCACAAATTTCCTTCCACCCAGCGTTCCCCCAAGTCTACCGATAAAAATGATACCTCACTTGTGTGGGTAGGCCTATCGCCCGGCGACAGGAAATGCCCCAAAACGCAAAGTGGACAAATCACATTTTTTGAAAGAAAACAGAGGTGTTTTTTGCAAAGTGCCTACCTGTAGAGTTTGGCCTCTAGCTCAGCTGGCACCTAGGAAAACCTACCAAACCTGTGCATTTGTGAAAACTAGAGACCTAGGGGAATCCAAGATGGGGTGACTTGTGGGGCTCTGACCAGGTTCTGTTACCCAGAATCCTATGCAAACCTCAAAATTTGGCGTAAAAAACACGTTTTCCTCACATTTTGGTGACAGAAAATTCTGGAATCATAGAGGAGCCACAAATTTCCTTCCACCCAGCGTTCCCCCAAGTCTACCGATAAAAATGATACCTCACTTGTGTGGGTAGGCCTATCGCCCGGCGACAGGAAATGCCCCAAAACGCAACGTGGACAAATCACATTTTTTGAAAGAAAACAGAGGTGTTTTTTGCAAAGTGCCTACCTGTAGATTTTGGCCTCTAGCTCAGCCGGCACCTAGGGAAACCTACCAAACCTGTGCATTTGTGAAAACTAGAGACCTAGGGGAATCCAAGATGGGGTGACTTGTGGGGCTCTGACCAGGTTCTGTTACCCAGAATCCTATGCAAACCTCAAAATTTGGCTAAAAAATCACATTTTCCTCACATTTTGGTGACAGAAAGTTCTGGAATCAGAGAGAAGCCACAAATTTCCTTCCACCCAGCGTTCCCCCAAGTCTCCTGATAAAAATGATACCTCACTTGTGTGAGTAGGCCTAGCGCCCGCGACAGGAAATGCCCCAAAACGCAACGTGGACACATCACATTTTTTGAAAGAAAACAGAGGTGTTTTTTGCAAAGTGCCTACCTGTAGATTTTGGCCTCTAGCTCAGCCGGCACCTAGAGAAACCTACCAAACCTGTGCATGTGTGAAAACTAGACACCTAGGGGAATCCAAGATGGGGTGACTTGTGGGGCTCTGACCAGGTTCTGTTACCCAGAATCCTATGCAAACCTCAAAATTTGGCTAAAAACACGTTTTCCTCACATTTTGGTGACAGAAAGTTCTGGAATCAGAGAGAAGCCACAAATTTCCTTCCACCCAGCGTTCCCCCAAGTCTCCTGATAAAAATGATACCTCACTTGTGTGGGTAGGCCTAGCGCCTGTGACAGGAAATGCCCCAAAACGCAACGTGGACACATCACATTTTTTTAAAGAAAACAGAGGTGTTTTTTGCAAAGTGCCTACCTGTAGATTTTGGCCTCTAGTTCAGCCGGCACCTAGGGAAACCTACCAAACCTGTGCATTTTAGAAAACTAGAGACCTAGGGGAATCCAAGATGCGGTGACTTGTGGGGCTCTGACCAGGTTCTGTTACCCAGAATCCTTTGCAAACCTCAAAATTTGGCTAAAAAAACACATTTTCCTCACATTTTGGTGACAGAAAGTTCTGGAATCAGAGAGGAGCCACAAATTTCCTTCCACCCAGCTGTCCCCCAAGTCTACCGATAAAAATGATACCTCACTTGTGTGGGTAGGCCTATTGCCCGGCGACAGGAAATGCCCCAAAACGCAACGTGGACAAATCACATTTTTTGAAAGAAAACAGAGGTGTTTTTTGCAAAGTGCGTACCTGTAGATTTTGGCCTCTAGCTCAGCCGGCACCTAGGGAAACCTACCAAACCTGTGCATTTGTGAAAACTAGAGACCTAGGGGAATCCAAGATGGGGTGACTTGTGGGGCTCTGACCAGGTTCTGTTACCCAGAATCCTATGCAAACCTCAAAATTTGGCTAAAAAAACACGTTTTCCTCACATTTTGGTGACAGAAAGTTCTGGAATCAGAGAGAAGCCACAAATTTCCTTCCACCCAGCGTTCCCCCAAGTCTCCTGATAAAAATGATACCTCACTTGTGTGGGGAGGCCTAGCGCCTGTGACAGGAAATGCCTCAAAACGCAACGTGGACACATCACATTTTTTTTAAAGAAAACAGAGGTGTTTTTTGCAAAGTGCCTACCTGTAGATTTTGGCCTCTAGTTCAGCCGGCACCCAGGGAAACCTACCAAACCTGTGCATTTTAGAAAACTAGAGACCTAGGGGAATCCAAGATGGGGTGACTTGTGGGGCTCTGACCAGGTTCTGTTACCCAGAATCCTTTGCAAACCTCAAAGTTTGGTTAAAAAAACACATTTTCCTCACATTTTGGTGACAGAAAGTTCTGGAATCAGAGAGGAGCCACAAATTTCCTTCCACCCAGCGTTCCCCCAAGTCTCCCGATAAAAATGATACTTCACTTGTGTGGGTAGGCCTAGCGCCCGCGACAGGAAATGCCCCAAAACGCAACGTGGACACATCACATTTTTTTAAAGAAAACAGAGGTGTTTTTTGCAAAGTGCCTACCTGTAGATTTTGGCCTCTAGTTCAGCCGGCACCTAGGGAAACCTACCAAACCTGTGCATTTGTGAAAACTAGAGACCTAGGGGAATCCAAGATGGGGTGCCTTGTGGGGCTCTGACCAGGTTCTGTTACCCAGAATCCTTTGCAAACCTCAAAGTTTGGCTAAAAAACACATTTTCCTCACATTTTGGTGACAGAAAGTTCTGGAATTTGAGAGGAGCCACAAATTTCCTTCCACCCAGCGTTCCCCCAAGTCTCCCGATAAAATTGATACTTCACTTGTGTGGGTAGGCCTAGCGCCCGCGACAGGAAATGCCCCAAAACGCAACGTGGACACATCACATTTTTTGAAAGAAAACAGAGGTGTTTTTTGCAAAGTGCCTACCTGTAGATTTAGGGCCTCTAGTTCAGCCGGCACCTAGGGAAACCTACCAAACCTGTGCATTTGTGAAAACTAGAGACCTAGGGGAATCCAAGATGGGGTGCCTTGTGGGGCTCTGACCATGTTCTGTTACCCAGAATCCTTTGCAAACCTCAAAGTTTGGCTAAAAAACACATTTTCCTCACATTTTGGTGACAGAAAGTTCTGGAATCAGAGAGGAGCCACAAATTCCCTTCCACCCAGCGTTCCCCCAAGTCTCCCGATAAAAATGATACCTCACTTGTATGGGTAGGCCTAGCGCCCGCGAAAGGAAATGCCCCAAAACGCAACGTGGACAGATCACATTTTTTTAAAGAAAACAGAGGTGTTTTTTGCAAAGTGCCTACCTGTAGATTTTGGCCGCTAGCTCAGCCGGCACCTAGGGAAACCTACCAAACCTGTGCATTTGTGAAAACTAGAGACCTAGGGGAATCCAAGATGGGGTGACTTGTGGGGCTCTGACCAGGTTCTGTTACCCAGAATCCTATGCAAACCTCAAAATTTGGCTAAAAAATCACATTTTCTTCACATTTTGGTGACAGAAAGTTCTGGAATCAGAGAGAAGCCACAAATTTCCTTCCACCCAGCGTTCCCCCAAGTCTCCTGATAAAAATGATACCTCACATGTGTGGGTAGGCCTAGCGCCTGTGACAGGAAATGCCCCAAAACATTTTTTTTAAAGAAAACAGAGGTGTTTTTTGCAAAGTGCCTACCTGTAGATTTTGGCCTCTAGTTCAGCCGGCACCCAGGGAAACCTACCAAACCTGTGCATTTTTGAAAACTAGAGACCTAGGGGAATCCAAGATGGGGTGACTTGTGGGGCTCTGACCAGGTTCTGTTACCCAGAATCCTTTGCAAACCTCAAAGTTTGGCTAAAAAAACACATTTTCCTCACATTTTGGTGACAGAAAGTTCTGGAATCAGAGAGGAGCCACAAATTTCCTTCCACCCAGCGTTCCCCCAAGTCTACCGATAAAAATGATACCTCACTTGTGTGGGTAGGCCTAGCGCCCGCGACAGGAAATGCCCCAAAACGCAACGTGGACACATCACATTTTTTGAAAGAAAAGAGAGGTGTTTTTTGCAAAGTGCGTACCTGTAGATTTTGGCCTCTAGCTCAGCCGGCACCTAGGGAAACCTACCAAACCTGTGCATTTGTGAAAACTAGAGACCTAGGGGAATCCAAGATGGGGTGACTTGTGGGGCTCTGACCAGGTTCTGTTACCCAGAATCCTATGCAAACCTCAAAATTTGGCTAAAAAAACACGTTTTTCTCACATTTTGGTGACAGAAAGTTCTGGAATCAGAGAGAAGCCACAAATTTCCTTCCACCCAGCGTTCCCCCAAGTCTCCTGATAAAAATGATACCTCACTTGTGTGGGGAGGCCTAGCGCCTGTGACAGGAAATGCCCCAAAACGCAACGTGGACACATCACATTTTTTTTAAAGAAAACAGAGGTGTTTTTTGCAAAGTGCCTACCTGTAGATTTTGGCCTCTAGTTCAGCCGGCACCCAGGGAAACCTACCAAACATGTGCATTTTAGAAAACTAGAGACCTAGGGGAATCCAAGATGGGGTGACTTGTGCGGCTCTGACCAGTTTCTGTTACCCAGAATCCTTTGCAAACCTCAAAGTTTGGTTAAAAAAACACATTTTCCTCACATTTTGGTGACAGAAAGTTCTGGAATCAGAGAGGAGCCACAAATTTCCTTCCACCCAGCGTTCCCCCAAGTCTCCCGATAAAAATGATACTTCACTTGTGTGGGTAGGCCTAGCGCCCGCGACAGGAAATGCCCCAAAACGCAACGTGGACAGATCACATTTTTTTAAAGAAAACAGAGGTGTTTTTTGCAAAGTGCCTACCTGTAGATTTAGGGCCTCTAGTTCAGCCGGCACCTAGCGAAACCTACCAAACCTGTGCATTTGTGAAAACTAGAGACCTAGGGGAATCCAAGATGGGGTGCCTTGTGGGGCTCTGACCATGTTCTGTTACCCAGAATCCTTTGCAAACCTCAAAGTTTGGCTAAAAAACACATTTTCCTCACATTTTGGTGACAGAAAGTTCTGGAATCAGAGAGGAGCCACAAATTCCCTTCCACCCAGCGTTCCCCCAAGTCTCCCGATAAAAATGATACCTCACTTGTATGGGTAGGCCTAGCGCCCGCGACAGGAAATGTCCCAAAACGCAACGTGGACAGATCACATTTTTTTAAAGAAAACAGAGGTGTTTTTTGCAAAGTGCCTACCTGTAGATTTTGGCCGCTAGCTCAGCCGGCACCTAGGGAAACCTACCAAACCTGTGCATTTGTGAAAACTAGAGACCTAGGGGAATCCAAGATGGGGTGACTTGTGGGGCTCTGACCAGGTTCTGTTACCCAGAATCCTATGCAAACCTCAATATTTGGCTAAAAAATCACGTTTTCCCCACATTTTGGTGACAGAAAGTTCTGAATTCAGAGAGAAGACACAAATTTCCTTCCACCCAGCGTTCCCCCAAGTCTCCTGATAAAAATGATACCTCACATGTGTGGGTAGGCCTAGCGCCTGTGACAGGAAATGCCTCAAAACGCAACGTGGACAGATCACATTTTTTTAAAGAAAACAGAGGTGTTTTTTGCAAAGTGCCTACCTGTAGATTTTGGCCGCTAGCTCAGCCGGCACCTAGGGAAACCTACCAAACCTGTGCATTTGTGAAAACTAGAGACCTAGGGGAATCCAAGATGGGGTGACTTGTGGGGCTCTGACCAGGTTCTGTTACCCAGAATCCTATGCAAACCTCAATATTTGGCTAAAAAATCACGTTTTCCCCACATTTTGGTGACAGAAAGTTCTGAATTCAGAGAGAAGCCACAAATTTCCTTCCACCCAGCGTTCCCCCAAGTCTCCTGATAAAAATGATACCTCACATGTGTGGGTAGGCCTAGCGCCTGTGACAGGAAATGCCCCAAAACATTTTTTGTAAAGAAAACAGAGGTGTTTTTTGCAAAGTGCCTACCTGTAGATTTTGGCCTCTAGTTCAGCCGGCACCCAGGGAAACCTACCAAACCTGTGCATTTTTGAAAACTAGAGACCTAGGGGAATCCAAGATGGGGTGACTTGTGGGGCTCTGACCAGGTTCTGTTACCCAGAATCCTTTGCAAACCTCAAAGTTTGGCTAAAAAAACACATTTTCCTCACATTTTGGTGACAGAAAGTTCTGGAATCAGAGAGGAGCCACCAATTTCCTTCCACCCAGCGTTCCCCCAAGTCTCCCGATAAAAATGATACCTCACTTGTATGGGTAGGCCTAGCGCCCGCGACAGGAAATGCCCCAAAACGCAACGTGGACAGATCACATTTTTTTAAAGAAAACAGAGGTGTTTTTTGCAAAGTGCCTACCTGTAGATTTTGGCCGCTAGCTCAGCCGGCACCTAGGGAAACCTACCAAACCTGTGCATTTGTGAAAATTAGAGACCTAGGGGAATCCAAGATGGGGTGACTTGTGGGGCTCTGACCAGGTTCTGTTACCCAGAATCCTATGCAAACCTCACAATTTGGCTAAAAAATCACGTTTTCCTCACATTTTGGTGACAGAAAGTTCTGGAATCAGAGAGAAGCCATAAATTTCCTTCCACCCAGCGTTCCCCCAAGTCTCCTGATAAAAATGATACCTCACTTGTGTGGGGAGGCCTAGCGCCTGTGACAGGAAATGCCCCAAAACGCAACGTGGACACATCACATTTTTTTTAAAGAAAACAGAGGTGTTTTTTGCAAAGTGCCTACCTGTAGATTTTGGCCTCTAGTTCAGCCGGCACCCAGGGAAACCTACCAAACCTGTGCATTTCAGAAAACTAGAGACCTAGGGGAATCCAAGATGGGGTGACTTGTGGGGCTCTCACCAGGTTCTGTTACCCAGAATCCTTTGCAAACCTCAAAGTTTGGCTAAAAAACACATTTTCCTCACATTTTGGTGACAGAAAGTTCTGGAATCAGAGAGGAGCCACAAATTTCCTTCCACCCCGCGTTCCCCCAAGTCTCCCGATAAAAATGATACTTCACTTGTGTGGGTAGGCCTAGCGCCCGCGACAGGAAATGCCCCAAAACGCAACGTGGACATATCACATTTTTTGAAAGAAAACAGAGGTGTTTTTTGCAAAGTGCCTACCTGTAGATTTTGGCCTCTAGTTCGGCCGGCACCTAGGGAAACCTACCAAACCTGTGCATTTGTGAAAACTAGAGACCTAGGGGAATCCAAGATGGGGTGCCTTGTGGGGCTCTGACCAGGTTCTGTTACCCAGAATCCTTTGCAAACCTCAAAGTTTGGCTAAAAAACACATTTTCCTCACATTTTGGTGACAGAAAGTTCTGGAATCAGAGAGGAGCCACAAATTCCCTTCCACCCAGCGTTCCCCCAAGTCTCCCGATAAAAATGATACCTCACTTGTATGGGTAGGCCTAGCGCCCGCAACAGGAAATGCCCCAAAACGCAACGTGGACAGATCACATTTTTTTAAAGAAAACAGAGGTGTTTTTTGCAAAGTGCCTACCTGTAGATTTTGGCCGCTAGCTCAGCCGGCACCTAGGGAAACCTACCAAACCTGTGCATTTGTGAAAACTAGAGACCTAGGGGAATCCAAGATGGGGTGACTTGTGGGGCTCTGACCAGGTTCTGTTACCCAGAATCCTATGCAAACCTCAAAATTTGGCTAAAAAATCACGTTTTCCTCACATTTTGGTGACAGAAAGTTCTGGAATCAGAGAGAAGCCACAAATTTCCTTCCACCCAGCGTTCCCCCAAGTCTCCTGATAAAAATGATACCTCACTTGTGTGGGTAGGCCTAGCGCCTGTGACAGGAAATGCCCCAAAACGCATTGTGGACACATCACATTTTTTTAAAGAAAACAGAGGTGTTTTTTGCAAAGTGCCTACCTGTAGATTTTGGCCTCTAGCTCAGCCGGCACCTAGGGAAACCTACCAAACCTGTGCATTTGTGAAAACTAGAGACCTAGGGGAATCCAAGATGGGGTGACTTGTGGGGCTCTGACCAGGTTCTGTTACCCAGAATCCTTTGCAAACCTCAAAATGTGGCTAAAAAAACATGTTTTCCTCACATTTTGGTGACAGAAAGTTCTGGAATCAGAGAGGAGCCACAAATTTCCTTCGACCCAGCGTTCCCCCAAGTCTCCTGATAAAAATGATACCTCACTTGTGTGGGTAGGCCTAGCGCCCGCAACAGGAAATGCCCCAAAACGCAACGTGGACACATCACATTTTTTGAAAGAAAACAGAGGTGTTTTTTGCAAAGTGCCTACCTGTAGATTTTGGCCTCTAGCTCACCCGGCACCTAGAGAAACCTACCAAACCTGTGCATTTGTGAAAACTAGAGACCTAGGGGAATCCAAGATGGGGTGACTTGTGGGGCTCTGACCAGGTTCTGTTACCCAGAATCCTATGCAAACCTCAAAATTTGGCTAAAAAACACGTTTTCCTCACATTTTGGTGACAGAAAGTTCTGGAATCAGAGAGAAGCCACAAATTTCCTTCCACCCAGCGTTCCCCCAAGTCTCCTGATAAAAATGATACCTCACTTGTGTGGGTAGGCCTAGCGCCTGTGACAGGAAATGCCCCCAAAACGCACCGTGGACACATCACATTTTTTTAAAGAAAACAGAGGTGTTTTTTGCAAAGTGCCTACCTGTAGATTTTGGCCTCTAGTTCAGCCGGCACCTAGGGAAACCTACCAAACCTGTGCATTTTAGACAACTAGAGACCTAGGGGAATCCAAGATGCGGTGACTTGTGGGGCTCTGACCAGGTTCTGTTACCCAGAATCCTTTGCAAACCTCAAAATTTGGCTAAAAAAACACATTTTCCTCACATTTTGGTGACAGAAAGTTCTGGAATCAGAGAGGAGCCACAAATTTCCTTCCACCCAGCGTTCCCCCAAGTCTACCGATAAAAATGATACCTCACTTGTGTGGGTAGGCCTATCGCCCGGCGACAGGAAATGCCTAAAAAACGCAAAGTGGACAAATCACATTTTTTGAAAGAAAACAGAGGTGTTTTTTGCAAAGTGCCTACCTGTAGAGTTTGGCCTCTAGCTCAGCTGGCACCTAGGAAAACCTACCAAACCTGTGCATTTGTGAAAACTAGAGACCTAGGGGAATCCAAGATGGGGTGACTTGTGGGGCTCTGACCAGGTTCTGTTACCCAGAATCCTATGCAAACCTCAAAATTTGGCGTAAAAAACACGTTTTCCTCACATTTTGGTGACAGAAAATTCTGGAATCATAGAGGAGCCACAAATTTCCTTCCACCCAGCGTTCCCCCAAGTCTACCGATAAAAATGATACCTCACTTGTGTGGGTAGGCCTATCGCCCGGCGACAGGAAATGCCCCAAAACGCAACGTGGACAAATCACATTTTTTGAAAGAAAACAGAGGTGTTTTTTGCAAAGTGCCTACCTGTAGATTTTGGCCTCTAGCTCAGCCGGCACCTAGGGAAACCTACCAAACCTGTGCATTTGTGAAAACTAGAGACCTAGGGGAATCCAAGATGGGGTGACTTGTGGGGCTCTGACCAGGTTCTGTTACCCAGAATCCTATGCAAACCTCAAAATTTGGCTAAAAAATCACATTTTCCTTACATTTTGGTGACAGAAAGTTCTGGAATCAGAGAGAAGCCACAAATTTCCTTCCACCCAGCGTTCCCCCAAGTCTCCTGATAAAAATGATACCTCACTTGTGTGAGTAGGCCTAGCGCCCGCGACAGGAAATGCCCCAAAACGCAACGTGGACACATCACATTTTTTGAAAGAAAACAGAGGTGTTTTTTGCAAAGTGCCTACCTGTAGATTTTGGCCTCTAGCTCAGCCGGCACCTAGAGAAACCTACCAAACCTGTGCATGTGTGAAAACTAGAGACCTAGGGGAATCCAAGATGGGGTGACTTGTGGGGCTCTGACCAGGTTCTGTTACCCAGAATCCTATGCAAACCTCAAAATTTGGCTAAAAACACGTTTTCCTCACATTTTGGTGACAGAAAGTTCTGGAATCAGAGAGAAGCCACAAATTTCCTTCCACCCAGCGTTCCCCCAAGTCTCCTGATAAAAATGATACCTCACTTGTGTGGGTAGGCCTAGCGCCTGTGACAGGAAATGCCCCAAAACGCAACGTGGACACATCACATTTTTTTAAAGAAAACAGAGGTGTTTTTTGCAAAGTGCCTACCTGTAGATTTTGGCCTCTAGTTCAGCCGGCACCTAGGGAAACCTACCAAACCTGTGCATTTTAGAAAACTAGAGACCTAGGGGAATCCAAGATGCGGTGACTTGTGGGGCTCTGACCAGGTTCTGTTACCCAGAATCCTTTGCAAACCTCAAAATTTGGCTAAAAAAACACATTTTCCTCACATTTTGGTGACAGAAAGTTCTGGAATCAGAGAGGAGCCACAAATTTCCTTCCACCCAGCTGTCCCCCAAGTCTACCGATAAAAATGATACCTCACTTGTGTGGGTAGGCCTATTGCCCGGCGACAGGAAATGCCCCAAAACGCAACGTGGACAAATCACATTTTTTGAAAGAAAACAGAGGTGTTTTTTGCAAAGTGCGTACCTGTAGATTTTGGCCTCTAGCTCAGCCGGCACCTAGGGAAACCTACCAAACCTGTGCATTTGTGAAAACTAGAGACCTAGGGGAATCCAAGATGGGGTGACTTGTGGGGCTCTGACCAGGTTCTGTTACCCAGAATCCTATGCAAACCTCAAAATTTGGCTAAAAAAACACGTTTTCCTCACATTTTGGTGACAGAAAGTTCTGGAATCAGAGAGAAGCCACAAATTTCCTTCCACCCAGCGTTCCCCCAAGTCTCCTGATAAAAATGATACCTCACTTGTGTGGGGAGGCCTAGCGCCTGTGACAGGAAATGCCTCAAAACGCAACGTGGACACATCACATTTTTTTTAAAGAAAACAGAGGTGTTTTTTGCAAAGTGCCTACCTGTAGATTTTGGCCTCTAGTTCAGCCGGCACCCAGGGAAACCTACCAAACCTGTGCATTTTAGAAAACTAGAGACCTAGGGGAATCCAAGATGGGGTGACTTGTGGGGCTCTGACCAGGTTCTGTTACCCAGAATCCTTTGCAAACCTCAAAGTTTGGTTAAAAAAACACATTTTCCTCACATTTTGGTGACAGAAAGTTCTGGAATCAGAGAGGAGCCACAAATTTCCTTCCACCCAGCGTTCCCCCAAGTCTCCCGATAAAAATGATACTTCACTTGTGTGGGTAGGCCTAGCGCCCGCGACAGGAAATGCCCCAAAACGCAACGTGGACACATCACATTTTTTTAAAGAAAACAGAGGTGTTTTTTGCAAAGTGCCTACCTGTAGATTTTGGCCTCTAGTTCAGCCGGCACCTAGGGAAACCTACCAAACCTGTGCATTTGTGAAAACTAGAGACCTAGGGGAATCCAAGATGGGGTGCCTTGTGGGGCTCTGACCAGGTTCTGTTACCCAGAATCCTTTGCAAACCTCAAAGTTTGGCTAAAAAACACATTTTCCTCACATTTTGGTGACAGAAAGTTCTGGAATTTGAGAGGAGCCACAAATTTCCTTCCACCCAGCGTTCCCCCAAGTCTCCCGATAAAATTGATACTTCACTTGTGTGGGTAGGCCTAGCGCCCGCGACAGGAAATGCCCCAAAACGCAACGTGGACACATCACATTTTTTGAAAGAAAACAGAGGTGTTTTTTGCAAAGTGCCTACCTGTAGATTTAGGGCCTCTAGTTCAGCCGGCACCTAGGGAAACCTACCAAACCTGTGCATTTGTGAAAACTAGAGACCTAGGGGAATCCAAGATGGGGTGCCTTGTGGGGCTCTGACCATGTTCTGTTACCCAGAATCCTTTGCAAACCTCAAAGTTTGGCTAAAAAACACATTTTCCTCACATTTTGGTGACAGAAAGTTCTGGAATCAGAGAGGAGCCACAAATTCCCTTCCACCCAGCGTTCCCCCAAGTCTCCCGATAAAAATGATACCTCACTTGTATGGGTAGGCCTAGCGCCCGCGACAGGAAATGCCCCAAAACGCAACGTGGACAGATCACATTTTTTTAAAGAAAACAGAGGTGTTTTTTGCAAAGTGCCTACCTGTAGATTTTGGCCGCTAGCTCAGCCGGCACCTAGGGAAACCTACCAAACCTGTGCATTTGTGAAAACTAGAGACCTAGGGGAATCCAAGATGGGGTGACTTGTGGGGCTCTGACCAGGTTCTGTTACCCAGAATCCTATGCAAACCTCAAAATTTGGCTAAAAAATCACATTTTCTTCACATTTTGGTGACAGAAAGTTCTGGAATCAGAGAGAAGCCACAAATTTCCTTCCACCCAGCGTTCCCCCAAGTCTCCTGATAAAAATGATACCTCACATGTGTGGGTAGGCCTAGCGCCTGTGACAGGAAATGCCCCAAAACATTTTTTTTAAAGAAAACAGAGGTGTTTTTTGCAAAGTGCCTACCTGTAGATTTTGGCCTCTAGTTCAGCCGGCACCCAGGGAAACCTACCAAACCTGTGCATTTTTGAAAACTAGAGACCTAGGGGAATCCAAGATGGGGTGACTTGTGGGGCTCTGACCAGGTTCTGTTACCCAGAATCCTTTGCAAACCTCAAAGTTTGGCTAAAAAAACACATTTTCCTCACATTTTGGTGACAGAAAGTTCTGGAATCAGAGAGGAGCCACAAATTTCCTTCCACCCAGCGTTCCCCCAAGTCTACCGATAAAAATGATACCTCACTTGTGTGGGTAGGCCTAGCGCCCGCGACAGGAAATGCCCCAAAACGCAACGTGGACACATCACATTTTTGGAAAGAAAAGAGAGGTGTTTTTTGCAAAGTGCGTACCTGTAGATTTTGGCCTCTAGCTCAGCCGGCACCTAGGGAAACCTACCAAACCTGTGCATTTGTGAAAACTAGAGACCTAGGGGAATCCAAGATGGGGTGACTTGTGGGGCTCTGACCAGGTTCTGTTACCCAGAATCCTATGCAAACCTCAAAATTTGGCTGAAAAAACACGTTTTTCTCACATTTTGGTGACAGAAAGTTCTGGAATCAGAGAGAAGCCACAAATTTCCTTCCACCCAGCGTTCCCCCAAGTCTCCTGATAAAAATGATACCTCACTTGTGTGGGGAGGCCTACCGCCTGTGACAGGAAATGCCCCAAAACGCAACGTGGACACATCACATTTTTTTTAAAGAAAACAGAGGTGTTTTTGCAAAGTGCCTACCTGTAGATTTTGGCCTCTAGTTCAGCCGGCACCTAGGGAAACCTACCAAACCTGTGCATTTGTGAAAACTAGAGACCTAGGGGAATCCAAGATGGGGTGACTTGTGGGGCTCTGACCAGGTTCTGTTACCCAGAATCCTATGCAAACCTCAGAATTTGGCTAAAAAAACACGTTTTCCTCACATTTTGGTGACAGAAAGTTCTGGAATCAGAGAGAAGCCACAAATTTCCTTCCACCCAGCGTTCCCCCAAGTCTCCTGATAAAAATGATACCTCACTTGTGTGGGGAGGCCTAGCGCCTGTGACAGGAAATGCCTCAAAACGCAACGTGGACACATCACATTTTTTTTAAAGAAAACAGAGGTGTTTTTTGCAAAGTGCCAACCTGTAGATTTTGGCCTCTAGTTCAGCCGGCACCCAGGGAAACCTACCAAACCTGTGCATTTTAGAAAACTAGAGACCTAGGGGAATCCAAGATGGGGTGACTTGTGGGGCTCTGACCAGGTTCTGTTACCCAGAATCCTTTGCAAACCTCAAAGTTTGGTTAAAAAAACACATTTTCCTCACATTTTGGTGACAGAAAGTTCTGGAATCAGAGAGGAGCCACAAATTTCCTTCCACCCAGCGTTCCCCCAAGTCTCCCGATAAAAATGATACCTCACTTGTATGGGTAGGCCTAGCGCCCGCGACAGGAAATGCCCCAAAACGCAACGTGGACAGATCACATTTTTTTAAAGAAAACAGAGGTGTTTTTTGCAAAGTGCCTACCTGTAGATTTTGGCCGCTAGCTCAGCCGGCACCTAGGGAAACCTACCAAACCTGTGCATTTGTGAAAACTAGAGACCTAGGGGAATCCAAGATGGGGTGACTTGTGGGGCTCTGACCAGGTTCTGTTACCCAGAATCCTATGCAAACCTCAAAATTTGGCTAAAAAATCACATTTTCTTCACATTTTGGTGACAGAAAGTTCTGGAATCAGAGAGAAGCCACAAATTTCCTTCCACCCAGCGTTCCCCCAAGTCTCCTGATAAAAATGATACCTCACATGTGTGGGTAGGCCTAGCGCCTGTGACAGGAAATGCCCCAAAACATTTTTTTTAAAGAAAACAGAGGTGTTTTTTGCAAAGTGCCTACCTGTAGATTTTGGCCTCTAGTTCAGCCGGCACCCAGGGAAACCTACCAAACCTGTGCATTTTTGAAAACTAGAGACCTAGGGGAATCCAAGATGGGGTGACTTGTGGGGCTCTGACCAGGTTCTGTTACCCAGAATCCTTTGCAAACCTCAAAGTTTGGCTAAAAAAACACATTTTCCTCACATTTTGGTGACAGAAAGTTCTGGAATCAGAGAGGAGCCACAAATTTCCTTCCACCCAGCGTTCCCCCAAGTCTACCGATAAAAATGATACCTCACTTGTGTGGGTAGGCCTAGCGCCCGCGACAGGAAATGCCCCAAAACGCAACGTGGACACATCACATTTTTGGAAAGAAAAGAGAGGTGTTTTTTGCAAAGTGCGTACCTGTAGATTTTGGCCTCTAGCTCAGCCGGCACCTAGGGAAACCTACCAAACTTGTGCATTTGTGAAAACTAGAGACCTAGGGGAATCCAAGATGGGGTGACTTGTGGGGCTCTGACCAGGTTCTGTTACCCAGAATCCTATGCAAACCTCAAAATTTGGCTGAAAAAACACGTTTTTCTCACATTTTGGTGACAGAAAGTTCTGGAATCAGAGAGAAGCCACAAATTTCCTTCTACCCAGCGTTCCCCCAAGTCTCCTGATAAAAATGATACCTCACTTGTGTGGGGAGGCCTACCGCCTGTGACAGGAAATGCCCCAAAACGCAACGTGGACACATCACATTTTTTTTAAAGAAAACAGAGGTGTTTTTGCAAAGTGCCTACCTGTAGATTTTGGCCTCTAGTTCAGCCGGCACCTAGGGAAACCTACCAAACCTGTGCATTTGTGAAAACTAGAGACCTAGGGGAATCCAAGATGGGGTGACTTGTGGGGCTCTGACCAGGTTCTGTTACCCAGAATCCTATGCAAACCTCAAAATTTGGCTAAAAAAACACGTTTTCCTCACATTTTGGTGACAGAAAGTTCTGGAATCAGAGAGAAGCCACAAATTTCCTTCCACCCAGCGTTCCCCCAAGTCTCCTGATAAAAATGATACCTCACTTGTGTGGGGAGGCCTAGCGCCTGTGACAGGAAATGCCTCACAACGCAACGTGGACACATCACATTTTTTTTAAAGAAAACAGAGGTGTTTTTTGCAAAGTGCCTACCTGTAGATTTTGGCCTCTAGTTCAGCCGGCACCCAGGGAAACCTACCAAACCTGTGCATTTTAGAAAACTAGAGACCTAGGGGAATCCAAGATGGGGTGACTTGTGGGGCTCTGACCAGGTTCTGTTACCCAGAATCCTTTGCAAACCTCAAAGTTTGGTTAAAAAAACACATTTTCCTCACATTTTGGTGACAGAAAGTTCTGGAATCAGAGAGGAGCCACAAATTTCCTTCCACCCAGCGTTCCCCCAAGTCTCCCGATAAAAATGATACTTCACTTGTGTGGGTAGGCCTAGCGCCCGCGACAGGAAATGCCCCAAAACGCAACGTGGACACATCACATTTTTTTATAGAAAACAGAGGTGTTTTTTGCAAAGTGCCTACCTGTAGATTTTGGCCTCTAGTTCAGCCGGCACCTAGGGAAACCTACCAAACCTGTGCATTTGTGAAAACTAGAGACCTAGGGGAATCCAAGATGGGGTGCCTTGTGGGGCTCTGACCAGGTTCTGTTACCCAGAATCCTTTGCAAACCTCAAAGTTGGGCTAAAAAACACATTTTCCTCACATTTTGGTGACAGAAAGTTCTGGAATCAGAGAGGAGCCACAAATTCCCTTCCACCCAGCGTTCCCCCAAGTCTCCCGATAAAAATGATACCTCACTTGTATGGGTAGGCCTAGCGCCCGCGACAGGAAATGCCCCAAAACGCAACGTGGACAGATCACATTTTTTTAAAGAAAACAGAGGTGTTTTTTGCAAAGTGCCTACCTGTAGATTTTGGCCGCTAGCTCAGCCGGCACCTAGGGAAACCTACCAAACCTGTGCATTTGTGAAAACTAGAGACCTAGGGGAATCCAAGATGGGGTGACTTGTGGGGCTCTGACCAGGTTCTGTTACCCAGAATCCTATGCAAACCTCAAAATTTGGCTAAAAAATCACATTTTCTTCACATTTTGGTGACAGAAAGTTCTGGAATCAGAGAGAAGCCACAAATTTCCTTCCACCCAGCGTTCCCCCAAGTCTCCTGATAAAAATGATACCTCACATGTGTGGGTAGGCCTAGCGCCTGTGACAGGAAATGCCCCAAAACATTTTTTTTAAAGAAAACAGAGGTGTTTTTTGCAAAGTGCCTACCTGTAGATTTTGGCCTCTAGTTCAGCCGGCACCCAGGGAAACCTACCAAACCTGTGCATTTTTGAAAACTAGAGACCTAGGGGAATCCAAGATGGGGTGACTTGTGGGGCTCTGACCAGGTTCTGTTACCCAGAATCCTTTGCAAACCTCAAAGTTTGGCTAAAAAAACACATTTTCCTCACATTTTGGTGACAGAAAGTTCTGGAATCAGAGAGGAGCCACAAATTTCCTTCCACCCAGCGTTCCCCCAAGTCTACCGATAAAAATGATACCTCACTTGTGTGGGTAGGCCTAGCGCCCGCGACAGGAAATGCCCCAAAACGCAACGTGGACACATCACATTTTTTGAAAGAAAACAGAGGTGTTTTTTGCAAAGTGCGTACCTGTAGATTTTGGCCTCTAGCTCAGCCGGCACCTAGGGAAACCTACCAAACCTGTGCATTTGTGAAAACTAGAGACCTAGGGGAATCCAAGATGGGGTGACTTGTGGGGCTCTGACCAGGTTCTGTTACCCAGAATCCTATGCAAACCTCAAAATTTAGCTGAAAAAACACGTTTTTCTCACATTTTGGTGACAGAAAGTTCTGGAATCAGAGAGAAGCCACAAATTTCCTTCCACCCAGCGTTCACCCAAGTCTCCTGATAAAAATGATACCTCACTTGTGTGGGGAGGCCTAGCGCCTGTGACAGGAAATGCCCCAAAACGCAACGTGGACACATCACATTTTTTTTAAAGAAAACAGAGGTGTTTTTTGCAAAGTGCCTACCTGTAGATTTTGGCCTCTAGTTCAGCCGGCACCCAGGGAAACCTACCAAACCTGTGCATTTTAGAAAACTAGAGACCTAGGGGAATCCAAGATGGGGTGACTTGTGGGGCTCTGACCAGGTTCTGTTACCCAGAATCCTTTGCAAACCTCAAAGTTTGGTTAAAAAAACACATTTTCCTCACATTTTGGTGACAGAAAGTTCTGGAATTTGAGAGGAGCCACAAATTTCCTTCCACCCAGCGTTCCCCCAAGTCTCCCGATAAAAATGATACTTCACTTGTGTGGGTAGGCCTAGCGCCCGCGACAGGAAATGCCCCAAAACGCAACGTGGACACATCACATTTTTTGAAAGAAAACAGAGGTGTTTTTTGCAAAGTGCCTACCTGTAGATTTAGGGCCTCTAGTTCAGCCGGCACCTAGGGAAACCTACCAAACCTGTGCATTTGTGAAAACTAGAGACCTAGGGGAATCCAAGATGGGGTGCCTTGTGGGGCTCTGACCATGTTCTGTTACCCAGAATCCTTTGCAAACCTCAAAGTTTGGCTAAAAAACACATTTTCCTCACATTTTGGTGACAGAAAGTTCTGGAATCAGAGAGGAGCCACAAATTTCCCTTCCACCCAGCGTTCCCCCAAGTCTCCCGATAAAAATGATACCTCACTTGTATGGGTAGGCCTAGCGCCCACGACAGGAAATGCCCCAAAACGCAACGTGGACAGATCACATTTTTTTAAAGAAAACAGAGGTGTTTTTTGCAAAGTGCCTACCTGTAGATTTTGGCCGCTAGCTCAGCCGGCACCTAGGGAAACCTACCAAACCTGTGCATTTGTGAAAACTAGAGACCTAGGGGAATCCAAGATGGGGTGACTTGTGGGGCTCTGACCAGGTTCTGTTACCCAGAATCCTATGCAAACCTCAAAATTTGGCTAAAAAATCACGTTTTCCCCACATTTTGGTGACAGAAAGTTCTGAATTCAGAGAGAAGCCACAAATTTCCTTCCACCCAGCGTTCCCCCAAGTCTCCTGATAAAAATGATACCTCACATGTGTGGGTAGGCCTAGCGCCTGTGACAGGAAATGCCCCAAAACATTTTTTGTAAAGAAAACAGAGGTGTTTTTTGCAAAGTGCCTACCTGTAGATTTTGGCCTCTAGTTCAGCCGGCACCCAGGGAAACCTACCAAACCTGTGCATTTTTTAAAACTAGAGACCTAGGGGAATCCAAGATGGGGTGACTTGTGGGGCTCTGACCAGGTTCTGTTACCCAGAATCCTTTGCAAACCTCAAAGTTTGGCTAAAAAAACACATTTTCCTCACATTTTGGTGACAGAAAGTTCTGGAATCAGAGAGGAGCCACCAATTTCCTTCCACCCAGCGTTCCCCCAAGTCTCCCGATAAAAATGATACCTCACTTGTATGGGTAGGCCTAGCGCCCGCGACAGGAAATGCCCCAAAACACAACGTGGACAGATCAAATTTTTTTTAAGAAAACAGAGGTGTTTTTTGCAAAGTGCCTACCTGTAGATTTTGGCCGCTAGCTCAGCCGGCACCTAGGGAAACCTACCAAACCAGTGCATTTGTGAAAACTAGAGACCTAGGGGAATCCAAGATGGGGTGACTTGTGGGGCTCTGACCAGGTTCTGTTACCCAGAATCCTATGCAAACCTCACAATTTGGCTAAAAAATCACGTTTTCCTCACATTTTGGTGACAGAAAGTTCTGGAATCAGAGAGAAGCCACAAATTTCCTTCCACCCAGCGTTCCCCAAGTCTCCTGATAAAAATGATACCTCACTTGTGTGGGGAGGCCTAGCGCCTGTGACAGGAAATGCCCCAAAACGCAACGTGGACACATCACATTTTTTTTAAAGAAAACAGAGGTGTTTTTTGCAAAGTGCCTACCTGTAGATTTTGGCCTCTAGTTCAGCCGGCACCCAGGGAAACCTACCAAACCTGTGCATTTCAGAAAACTAGAGACCTAGGGGAATCCAAGATGGGGTGACTTGTGGGGCTCTCACCAGGTTCTGTTACCCAGAATCCTTTGCAAACCTCAAAGTTTGGTTAAAAAAACACATTTTCCTCACATTTTGGTGACAGAAAGTTCTGGAATCAGAGAGGAGCCACAAATTTCCTTCCACCCCGCGTTCCCCCAAGTCTCCCGATAAAAATGATACTTCACTTGTGTGGGTAGGCCTAGCGCCCGCGACAGGAAATGCCCCAAAACGCAACGTGGACATATCACATTTTTTTAAAGAAAACAGAGGTGTTTTTTGCAAAGTGCCTACCTGTAGATTTTGGCCTCTAGTTCGGCCGGCACCTAGGGAAACCTACCAAACCTGTGCATTTGTGAAAACTAGAGACCTAGGGGAATCCAAGATGGGGTGCCTTGTGGGGCTCTGACCAGGTTCTGTTACCCAGAATCCTTTGCAAACCTCAAAGTTTGGCTAAAAAACACATTTTCCTCACATTTTGGTGACAGAAAGTTCTGGAATCAGAGAGGAGCCACAAATTCCCTTCCACCCAGCGTTCCCCCAAGTCTCCCGATAAAAATGATACCTCACTTGTATGGGTAGGCCTAGCGCCCGCAACAGGAAATGCCCCAAAACGCAACGTGGACAGATCACATTTTTTTAAAGAAAACAGAGGTGTTTTTTGCAAAGTGCCTACCTGTAGATTTTGGCCGCTAGCTCAGCCGGCACCTAGGGAAACCTACCAAACCTGTGCATTTGTGAAAACTAGAGACCTAGGGGAATCCAAGATGGGGTGACTTGTGGGGCTCTGACCAGGTTCTGTTACCCAGAATCCTATGCAAACCTCAAAATTTGGCTAAAAAATCACGTTTTCCTCACATTTTGGTGACAGAAAGTTCTGGAATCAGAGAGAAGCCACAAATTTCCTTCCACCCAGCGTTCCCCCAAGTCTCCTGATAAAAATGATACCTCACTTGTGTGGGTAGGCCTAGCGCCTGTGACAGGAAATGCCCCAAAACGCAACGTGGACACATCACATTTTTTTAAAGAAAACAGAGGTGTTTTTTGCAAAGTGGCTACCTGTAGATTTTGGCCTCTAGCTCAGCCGTCACCTAGGGAAACCTACCAAACCTGTGCATTTGTGAAAACTAGAGACCTAGGGGAATCCAAGATGGGGTGACTTGTGGGGCTCTGACCAGGTTCTGTTACCCAGAATCCTTTGCAAACCTCAAAATGTGGCTAAAAAAACATGTTTTCCTCACATTTTGGTGACAGAAAGTTCTGGAATCAGAGAGGAGCCACAAATTTCCTTCGACCCAGCGTTCCCCCAAGTCTCCTGATAAAAATGATACCTCACTTGTGTGGGTAGGCCTAGCGCCCGCAACAGGAAATGCCCCAAAACGCAACGTGGACACATCACATTTTTTGAAAGAAAACAGAGGTGTTTTTTGCAAAGTGCCTACCTGTAGATTTTGGCCTCTAGCTTAGCCGGCACCTAGGGAAACCTACCAAACCTGTGCATTTGTGAAAACTAGAGACCTAGGGGAATCCAAGATGGGGTGCCTTGTGGGGCTCTGACCATGTTCTGTTACCCAGAATCCTTTGCAAACCTCAAAGTTTGGCTAAAAAACACATTTTCCTCACATTTTGGTGACAGAAAGTTCTGGAATCAGAGAGGAGCCACAAATTCCCTTCCACCCAGCGTTCCCCCAAGTCTCCCGATAAAAATGATACCTCACTTGTATGGGTAGGCCTAGCGCCCGCAACAGGAAATGCCCCAAAACGCAACGTGGACAGATCACATTTTTTTAAAGAAAACAGAGGTGTTTTTTGCAAAGTGCCTACCTGTAGATTTTGGCCGCTAGCTCAGCCGGCACCTAGGGAAACCTACCAAACCTGTGCATTTGTGAAAACTAGAGACCTAGGGGAATCCAAGATGGGGTGACTTGTGGGGCTCTGACCAGGTTCTGTTACCCAGAATCCTATGCAAACCTCAAAATTTGGCTAAAAAATCACGTTTTCCTCACATTTTGGTGACAGAAAGTTCTGGAATCAGAGAGAAGCCACAAATTTCCTTCCACCCAGCGTTCCCCCAAGTCTCCTGATAAAAATGATACCTCACTTGTGTGGGTAGGCCTAGCGCCTGTGACAGGAAATGCCCCAAAACGCAACGTGGACACATCACATTTTTTTAAAGAAAACAGAGGTGTTTTTTGCAAAGTGGCTACCTGTAGATTTTGGCCTCTAGCTCAGCCGTCACCTAGGGAAACCTACCAAACCTGTGCATTTGTGAAAACTAGAGACCTAGGGGAATCCAAGATGGGGTGACTTGTGGGGCTCTGACCAGGTTCTGTTACCCAGAATCCTTTGCAAACCTCAAAATGTGGCTAAAAAAACATGTTTTCCTCACATTTTGGTGACAGAAAGTTCTGGAATCAGAGAGGAGCCACAAATTTCCTTCGACCCAGCGTTCCCCCAAGTCTCCTGATAAAAATGATACCTCACTTGTGTGGGTAGGCCTAGCGCCCGCAACAGGAAATGCCCCAAAACGCAAAGTGGACACATCACATTTTTTGAAAGAAAACAGAGGTGTTTTTTGCAAAGTGCCTACCTGTAGATTTTGGCCTCTAGCTCACCCGGCACCTAGAGAAACCTACCAAACCTGTGCATTTTAGAAAACTAGAGACCTAGGGGAATCCAAGATGGGGTGACTTGTGGTGCTCTGACCAGGTTCTCTTACCCAGAATCCTATGCAAACCTCAAAATTTGGCTTAAAAAACACGTTTTCCTCACATTTTGGTGACAGAAAGTTCTGGAATCAGAGAGGAGCCACAAATTCCCTTCCACCCAGCGTTCCCCCAAGTCTACCGATAAAAATGATACCTCACTTCTGTGGGTAGGCCTAGCGCCCGCAACAGGAAATGCCCCAAAACGCAACGTGGACACATCACATTTTTTGAAATAAAACAGAGGTGTTTTTGGCAAAGTGCCTACCTGTAGATTTTAGCCTCTAGCTCAGCCGGCACCAAGGGAAACCTACCAAACCTGCGCATTTTTGAAAACTAGAGACCTAGGGGAATCCAAGATGCGGTGACTTGTGGGGCTCTGACCAGGTTCTGTTACCCAGAATCCTTTGCAAACCTCAAAATTTGGCTAAAAAAACACATTTTCCTCACATTTTGGTGACAGAAAATTCTGGAATCATAGAGGAGCCACAAATTTCCTTCCACCCAGCGTTCCCCCAAGTCTACCGATAAAAATGATACCTCACTTGTGTGGGTAGGCCTAGCGCCCGGCGACAGGAAATGCCCCAAAACGCAACGTGGACAAATCACATTTTTTGAAAGAAAACAGAGGTGTTTTTTGCAAAGTGCCTACCTGTAGATTTTGGCCTCTAGCTCAACCGGCACCTAGGGAAACCTACCAAACCTGTGCATTTGTGAAAACTAGAGACCTAGGGGAATCCAAGATGGGGTGACTTGTGGGGCTCTGACCAGGTTCTGTTACCCAGAATCCTATGCAAACCTCAAAATTTGGCTAAAAAATCACATTTTCCTCACATTTTGGTGACAGAAAGTTCTGGAATCAGAGAGAAGCCACAAATTTCCTTCCACCCAGCGTTCCCCCAAGTCTCCTGATAAAAATGATACCTCACTTGTGTGAGTAGGCCTAGCGCCCGCGACAGGAAATGCCCCAAAACGCAACGTGGACACATCACATTTTTTGAAAGAAAACAGAGGTGTTTTTTGCAAAGTGCCTACCTGTAGATTTTGGCCTCTAGCTCAGCCGGCACCTAGAGAAACCTACCAAAGCTGTGCATTTGTGAAAACTAGAGACCTAGGGGAATCCAAGATGGGGTGACTTGTGGGGCTCTGACCAGGTTCTGTTACCCAGAATCCTATGCAAACCTCAAAATTTGGCTAAAAAAAGACGTTTTCCTCACATTTTGGTGACAGAAAGTTCTGGAATCAGAGAGAAGCCACAAATTTCCTTCCACCCAGCGTTCCCCCAAGTCTCCTGATAAAAATGATACCTCACTTGTGTGGGTAGGCCTAGCGCCTGTGACAGGAAATGCCCCAAAACGCAACGTGGACACATCACATTTTTTTAAAGAAAACAGAGGTGTTTTTTGCAAAGTGCCTACCTGTAGATTTTGGCCTCTAGTTCAGCCGGCACCTAGGGAAACCTACCAAACCTGTGCATTTTAGAAAACTAGAGACCTAGGGGAATCCAAGATGCGGTGACTTGTGGGGCTCTGACCAGGTTCTGTTACCCAGAATCCTTTGCAAACCTCAAAATTTGGCTAAAAAAACACATTTTCCTCACATTTTGGTGACAGAAAGTTCTGGAATCAGAGAGGAGCCACAAATTTCCTTCCACCCAGCTGTCCCCCAAGTCTACCGATAAAAATGATACCTCACTTGTGTGGGTAGGCCTATCGCCCGGCGACAGGAAATGCCCCAAAACGCAACGTGGACAAATCACATTTTTTGAAAGAAAACAGAGGTGTTTTTTGCAAAGTGCGTACCTGTAGATTTTGGCCTCTAGCTCAGCTGGCACCTAGGGAAACCTACCAAACCTGTGCATTTGTGAAAACTAGAGACCTAGGGGAATCCAAGATGGGGTGACTTGTGGGGCTCTGACCAGGTTCTGTTACCCAGAATCCTATGCAAACCTCAAAATTTGGCTAAAAAAACACGTTTTCCTCACATTTTGGTGACAGAAAGTTCTGGAATCAGAGAGAAGCCACAAATTTCCTTCCACCCAGCGTTCCCCCAAGTCTCCTGATAAAAATGATACCTCACTTGTGTGGGGAGGCCTAGCGCCTGTGACAGGAAATGCCCCAAAACGCAACGTGGACACATCACATTTTTTTTAAAGAAAACAGAGGTGTTTTTTGCAAAGTGCCTACCTGTAGATTTTGGCCTCTAGTTCAGCCGGCACCCAGGGAAACCTACCAAACCTGTGCATTTTAGAAAACTAGAGACCTAGGGGAATCCAAGATGGGGTGACTTGTGGGGCTCTGACCAGGTTCTGTTACCCAGAATCCTATGCAAACCTCAAAATTTGGCTAAAAAAACACGTTTTTCTCACATTTTGGTGACAGAAAGTTCTGGAATCAGAGAGAAGCCACAAATTTCCTTCCACCCAGCGTTCCCCCAAGTCTCCTGATAAAAATGATACCTCACTTGTGTGGGGAGGCCTAGCGCCTGTGACAGGAAATGCCCCAAAACGCAACGTGGACACATCACATTTTTTTTAAAGAAAACAGAGGTGTTTTTTGCAAAGTGCCTACCTGTAGATTTTGGCCTCTAGTTCAGCCGGCACCCAGGGAAACCTACCAAACATGTGCATTTTAGAAAACTAGAGACCTAGGGGAATCCAAGATTGGGTGACTTGTGCGGCTCTGACCAGGTTCTGTTACCCAGAATCCTTTGCAAACCTCAAAGTTTGGTTAAAAAAACACATTTTCCTCACATTTTGGTGACAGAAAGTTCTGGAATCAGAGAGGAGCCACAAATTTCCTTCCACCCAGCGTTCCCCCAAGTCTCCCGATAAAAATGATACTTCACTTGTGTGGGTAGGCCTAGCGCCCGCGACAGGAAATGCCCCAAAACGCAACGTGGACACATCACATTTTTTTAAAGAAAACAGAGGTGTTTTTTGCAAAGTGCCTACCTGTAGATTTAGGGCCTCTAGTTCAGCCGGCACCTAGGGAAACCTACCAAACCTGTGCATTTGTGAAAACTAGAGACCTAGGGGAATCCAAGATGGGGTGCCTTGTGGGGCTCTGACCATGTTCTGTTACCCAGAATCCTTTGCAAACCTCAAAGTTTGGCTAAAAAACACATTTTCCTCACATTTTGGTGACAGAAAGTTCTGGAATCAGAGAGGAGCCACAAATTCCCTTCCACCCAGCGTTCCCCCAAGTCTCCCGATAAAAATGATACCTCACTTGTATGGGTAGGCCTAGCGCCCGCGACAGGAAATGTCCCAAAACGCAACGTGGACAGATCACATTTTTTTAAAGAAAACAGAGGTGTTTTTTGCAAAGTGCCTACCTGTAGATTTTGCCCGCTAGCTCAGCCGGCACCTAGGGAAACCTACCAAACCTGTGCATTTGTGAAAACTAGAGACCTAGGGGAATCCAAGATGGGGTGACTTGTGGGGCTCTGACCAGGTTCTGTTACCCAGAATCCTATGCAAACCTCAATATTTGGCTAAAAAATCACGTTTTCCCCACATTTTGGTGACAGAAAGTTCTGAATTCAGAGAGAAGCCACAAATTTCCTTCCACCCAGCGTTCCCCCAAGTCTCCTGATAAAAATGATACCTCACATGTGTGGGTAGGCCTAGCGCCTGTGACAGGAAATGCCCCAAAACATTTTTTGTAAAGAAAACAGAGGTGTTTTTTGCAAAGAGCCTACCTGTAGATTTTGGCCTCTAGTTCAGCCGGCACCCAGGGAAACCTACCAAACCTGTGCATTTTTGAAAACTAGAGACCTAGGGGAATCCAAGATGGGGTGACTTGTGGGGCTCTGACCAGGTTCTGTTACCCAGAATCCTTTGCAAACCTCAAAGTTTGGCTAAAAAAATACATTTTCCTCACATTTTGGTGACAGAAAGTTCTGGAATCAGAGAGGAGCCACCAATTTCCTTCCACCCAGCGTTCCCCCAAGTCTCCCGATAAAAATGATACCTCACTTGTATGGGTAGGCCTAGCGCCCGCGACAGGAAATACCCCAAAACGCAACGTGGACAGATCACATTTTTTTAAAGAAAACAGAGGTGTTTTTTGCAAAGTGCCTACCTGTAGATTTTGGCCGCTAGCTCAGCCGGCACCTAGGGAAACCTACCAAACCTGTGCATTTGTGAAAACTAGAGACCTAGGGGAATCCAAGGTAGGGTGACTTGTGGGGCTCTGACCAGGTTCTGTTACCCAGAATCCTATGCAAACCTCACAATTTGGCTAAAAAATCACGTTTTCCTCACATTTTGGTGACAGAAAGTTCTGGAATCAGAGAGAAGCCACAAATTTCCTTCCACCCAGCGTTCCCCCAAGTCTCCTGATAAAAATGATACCTCACTTGTGTGGGGAGGCCTAGCGCCTGTGACAGGAAATGCCCCAAAACGCAACGTGGACACATCACATTTTTTTTAAAGAAAACAGAGGTGTTTTTTGCAAAGTGCCTACCTGTAGATTTTGGCCTCTAGTTCAGCCGGCACCCAGGGAAACCTACCAAACCTGTGCATTTCAGAAAACTAGAGACCTAGGGGAATCCAAGATGGGGTGACTTGTGGGGCTCTCACCAGGTTCTGTTACCCAGAATCCTTTGCAAACCTCAAAGTTTGGTTAAAAAAACACATTTTCCTCACATTTTGGTGACAGAAAGTTCTGGAATCAGAGAGGAGCCACAAATTTCCTTCCTCCCCGCGTTCCCCCAAGTCTCCCGATAAAAATGATACTTCACTTGTGTGGGTAGGCCTAGCGCCCGCGACAGGAAATGCCCCAAAACGCAACGTGGACATATCACATTTTTTGAAAGAAAACAGAGGTGTTTTTTGCAAAGTGCCTACCTGTAGATTTTGGCCTCTAGTTCGGCCGGCACCTAGGGAAACCTACCAAACCTGTGCATTTGTGAAAACTAGAGACCTAGGGGAATCCAAGATGGGGTGCCTTGTGGGGCTCTGACCAGGTTCTGTTACCCAGAATCCTTTGCAAACCTCAAAGTTTGGCTAAAAAACACATTTTCCTCACATTTTGGTGACAGAAAGTTCTGGAATCAGAGAGGAGCCACAAATTCCCTTCCACCCAGCGTTCCCCCAAGTCTCCCGATAAAAATGATACCTCACTTGTATGGGTAGGCCTAGCGCCCGCAACAGGAAATGCCCCAAAACGCAAAGTGGACAGATCACATTTTTTTAAAGAAAACAGAGGTGTTTTTTGCAAAGTGCCTACCTGTAGATTTTGGCCGCTAGCTCAGCCGGCACCTAAGGAAACCTACCAAACCTGTGCATTTGTGAAAACTAGAGACCTAGGGGAATCCAAGATGGGGTGACTTGTGGGGCTCTGACCAGGTTCTGTTACCCAGAATCCTATGCAAACCTCAAAATTTGGCTAAAAAATCACGTTTTCCTCACATTTTGGTGACAGAAAGTTCTGGAATCAGAGAGAAGCCACAAATTTCCTTCCACCCAGCGTTCCCCCAAGTCTCCTGATAAAAATGATACCTCACTTGTGTGGGTAGGCCTAGCGCCTGTGACAGGAAATGCCCCAAAACGCAACGTGGACACATCACATTTTTTTAAAGAAAACAGAGGTGTTTTTTGCAAAGTGCCTACCTGTAGATTTTGGCCTCTAGCTCAGCCGTCACCTAGGGAAACCTACCAAACCTGTGCATTTGTGAAAACTAGAGACCTAGGGGAATCCAAGATGGGGTGACTTGTGGGGCTCTGACCAGGTTCTGTTACCCAGAATCCTTTGCAAACCTCAAAATGTGGCTAAAAAAACATGTTTTCCTCACATTTTGGTGACAGAAAGTTCTGGAATCAGAGAGGAGCCACAAATTTCCTTCGACCCAGCGTTCCCCCAAGTCTCCTGATAGAAATGATACCTCACTTGTGTGGGTAGGCCTAGCGCCCGCAACAGGAAATGCCCCAAAACACAACGTGGACACATCACATTTTTTGAAAGAAAACAGAGGTGTTTTTTGCAAAGTGCCTACCTGTAGATTTTGGCCTCTAGCTCACCCGGCACCTAGAGAAACCTACCAAACCTGTGCATTTGTGAAAACTAGAGACCTAGTGGAATCCAAGATGGGGTGACTTGTGGGGCTCTGACCAGGTTCTGTTACCCAGAATCCTATGCAAACCTCAAAATTTGGCTAAAAAACACGTTTTCCTCACATTTTGGTGACAGAAAGTTCTGGAATCAGAGAGAAGCCACAAATTTCCTTCCACCCAGCGTTCCCCCAAGTCTCCTGATAAAAATGATACCTCACTTGTGTGGGTAGGCCTAGCGCCTGTGACAGGAAATGCCCCAAAACGCAACGTGGACACATCACATTTTTTTAAAGAAAACAGAGGTGTTTTTTGCAAAGTGCCTACCTGTAGATTTTGGCGTCTAGTTCAGCCGGCACCTAGGGAAACCTACCAAACCTGTGCATTTTAGAAAACTAGAGACCTAGGGGAATCCAAGATGCGGTGACTTGTGGGGCTCTGACCAGGTTCTGTTACCCAGAATCCTTTGCAAACCTCAAAATTTGGCTAAAAAAACACATTTTCCTCACATTTTGGTGACAGAAAGTTCTGGAATCAGAGAGGAGCCACAAATTTCCTTCCACCCAGCTGTCCCCCAAGTCTACCGATAAAAATGATACCTCACTTGTGTGGGTAGGCCTATCGCCCGGCGACAGGAAATGCCCCAAAACGCAACGTGGACAAATCACATTTTTTGAAAGAAAACAGAGGTGTTTTTTGCAAAGTGCGTACCTGTAGATTTTGGCCTCTAGCTCAGCCGGCACCTAGGGAAACCTACCAAACCTGTGCATTTGTGAAAACTAGAGACCTAGGGGAATCCAAGATGGGGTGACTTGTGGGGCTCTGACCAGGTTCTGTTACCCAGAATCCTTTGCAAACCTCAAAGTTTGGCTAAAAAAATACATTTTCCTCACATTTTGGTGACAGAAAGTTCTGGAATCAGAGAGAAGCCACAAATTTCCTTCCACCCAGCGTTCCCCCAAGTCTCCTGATAAAAATGATACCTCACTTGTGTGGGGAGGCCTAGCGCCTGTGACAGGAAATGCCCCAAAACGCAACGTGGACACATCACATTTTTTTAAAGAAAACAGAGGTGTTTTTTGCAAAGTGCCTACCTGTAGATTTTGGCCGCTAGCTCAGCCGGCACCTAGGGAAACCTACCAAACCTGTGCATTTGTGAAAACTAGAGACCTAGGGGAATCCAAGGTAGGGTGACTTGTGGGGCTCTGACCAGGTTCTGTTACCCAGAATCCTATGCAAACCTCACAATTTGGCTAAAAAATCACGTTTTCCTCACATTTTGGTGACAGAAAGTTCTGGAATCAGAGAGAAGCCACAAATTTCCTTCCACCCAGCGTTCCCCCAAGTCTCCTGATAAAAATGATACCTCACTTGTGTGGGGAGGCCTAGCGCCTGTGACAGGAAATGCCCCAAAACGCAACGTGGACACATCACATTTTTTTTAAAGAAAACAGAGGTGTTTTTTGCAAAGTGCCTACCTGTAGATTTTGGCCTCTAGTTCAGCCGGCACCCAGGGAAACCTACCAAACCTGTGCATTTCAGAAAACTAGAGACCTAGGGGAATCCAAGATGGGGTGACTTGTGGGGCTCTCACCAGGTTCTGTTACCCAGAATCCTTTGCAAACCTCAAAGTTTGGTTAAAAAAACACATTTTCCTCACATTTTGGTGACAGAAAGTTCTGGAATCAGAGAGGAGCCACAAATTTCCTTCCACCCCGCGTTCCCCCAAGTCTCCCGATAAAAATGATACTTCACTTGTGTGGGTAGGCCTAGCGCCCGCGACAGGAAATGCCCCAAAACGCAACGTGGACATATCACATTTTTTGAAAGAAAACAGAGGTGTTTTTTGCAAAGTGCCTACCTGTAGATTTTGGCCTCTAGTTCGGCCGGCACCTAGGGAAACCTACCAAACCTGTGCATTTGTGAAAACTAGAGACCTAGGGGAATCCAAGATGGGGTGCCTTGTGGGGCTCTGACCAGGTTCTGTTACCCAGAATCCTTTGCAAACCTCAAAGTTTGGCTAAAAAACACATTTTCCTCACATTTTGGTGACAGAAAGTTCTGGAATCAGAGAGGAGCCACAAATTCCCTTCCACCCAGCGTTCCCCCAAGTCTCCCGATAAAAATGATACCTCACTTGTATGGGTAGGCCTAGCGCCCGCAACAGGAAATGCCCCAAAACGCAAAGTGGACAGATCACATTTTTTTAAAGAAAACAGAGGTGTTTTTTGCAAAGTGCCTACCTGTAGATTTTGGCCGCTAGCTCAGCCGGCACCTAGGGAAACCTACCAAACCTGTGCATTTGTGAAAACTAGAGACCTAGGGGAATCCAAGATGGGGTGACTTGTGGGGCTCTGACCAGGTTCTGTTACCCAGAATCCTATGCAAACCTCAAAATTTGGCTAAAAAATCACGTTTTCCTCACATTTTGGTGACAGAAAGTTCTGGAATCAGAGAGAAGCCACAAATTTCCTTCCACCCAGCGTTCCCCCAAGTCTCCTGATAAAAATGATACCTCACTTGTGTGGGTAGGCCTAGCGCCTGTGACAGGAAATGCCCCAAAACGCAACGTGGACACATCACATTTTTTTAAAGAAAACAGAGGTGTTTTTTGCAAAGTGCCTACCTGTAGATTTTGGCCTCTAGCTCAGCCGTCACCTAGGGAAACCTACCAAACCTGTGCATTTGTGAAAACTAGAGACCTAGGGGAATCCAAGATGGGGTGACTTGTGGGGCTCTGACCAGGTTCTGTTACCCAGAATCCTTTGCAAACCTCAAAATGTGGCTAAAAAAACATGTTTTCCTCACATTTTGGTGACAGAAAGTTCTGGAATCAGAGAGGAGCCACAAATTTCCTTCGACCCAGCGTTCCCCCAAGTCTCCTGATAGAAATGATACCTCACTTGTGTGGGTAGGCCTAGCGCCCGCAACAGGAAATGCCCCAAAACACAACGTGGACACATCACATTTTTTGAAAGAAAACAGAGGTGTTTTTTGCAAAGTGCCTACCTGTAGATTTTGGCCTCTAGCTCACCCGGCACCTAGAGAAACCTACCAAACCTGTGCATTTGTGAAAACTAGAGACCTAGTGGAATCCAAGATGGGGTGACTTGTGGGGCTCTGACCAGGTTCTGTTACCCAGAATCCTATGCAAACCTCAAAATTTGGCTAAAAAACACGTTTTCCTCACATTTTGGTGACAGAAAGTTCTGGAATCAGAGAGAAGCCACAAATTTCCTTCCACCCAGCGTTCCCCCAAGTCTCCTGATAAAAATGATACCTCACTTGTGTGGGTAGGCCTAGCGCCTGTGACAGGAAATGCCCCAAAACGCAACGTGGACACATCACATTTTTTTAAAGAAAACAGAGGTGTTTTTTGCAAAGTGCCTACCTGTAGATTTTGGCCTCTAGTTCAGCCGGCACCTAGGGAAACCTACCAAACCTGTGCATTTTAGAAAACTAGAGACCTAGGGGAATCCAAGATGCGGTGACTTGTGGGGCTCTGACCAGGTTCTGTTACCCAGAATCCTTTGCAAACCTCAAAATTTGGCTAAAAAAACACATTTTCCTCACATTTTGGTGACAGAAAGTTCTGGAATCAGAGAGGAGCCACAAATTTCCTTCCACCCAGCTGTCCCCCAAGTCTACCGATAAAAATGATACCTCACTTGTGTGGGTAGGCCTATCGCCCGGCGACAGGAAATGCCCCAAAACGCAACGTGGACAAATCACATTTTTTGAAAGAAAACAGAGGTGTTTTTTGCAAAGTGCGTACCTGTAGATTTTGGCCTCTAGCTCAGCCGGCACCTAGGGAAACCTACCAAACCTGTGCATTTGTGAAAACTAGAGACCTAGGGGAATCCAAGATGGGGTGACTTGTGGGGCTCTGACCAGGTTCTGTTACCCAGAATCCTATGCAAACCTCAAAATTTGGCTAAAAAAACACGTTTTCCTCACATTTTGGTGACAGAAAGTTCTGGAATCAGAGAGAAGCCACAAATTTCCTTCCACCCAGCGTTCCCCCAAGTCTCCTGATAAAAATGATACCTCACTTGTGTGGGGAGGCCTAGCGCCTGTGACAGGAAATGCCCCAAAACGCAACGTGGACATATCACATTTTTTTAAAGAAAACAGAGGTGTTTTTTGCAAAGTGCCTACCTGTAGATTTTGGCCTCTAGTTCAGCCGGCACCCAGGGAAACCTACCAAACCTGTGCATTTTAGAAAACTAGAGACCTAGGGGAATCCAAGATGGGGTGACTTGTGGGGCTCTGACCAGGTTCTGTTACCCAGAATCCTTTGCAAACCTCAAAGTTTGGTTAAAAAAACACATTTTCCTCACATTTTGGTGACAGAAAGTTCTGGAATCAGAGAGGAGCCACAAATTTCCTTCCACCCAGCGTTCCCCCAAGTCTCCCGATAAAAATGATACTTCACTTGTGTGGGTAGGCCTAGCGCCCGCGACAGGAAATGCCCCAAAACGCAAAGTGGACAAATCACATTTTTTGAAAGAAAACAGAGGTGTTTTTTGCAAAGTGCCTACCTGTAGAGTTTGGCCTCTAGCTCAGCCGGCACCTAGGGAAACCTACCAAACCTGTGCATTTGTGAAAACTAGAGACCTAGGGGAATCCAAGATGGGGTGCCTTGTGGGGCTCTGACCATGTTCTGTTACCCAGAATCCTTTGCAAACCTCAAAGTTTGGCTAAAAAACACATTTTCCTCACATTTTGGTGACAGAAAGTTCTGGAATCAGAGAGGAGCCACAAATTCCCTTCCACCCAGCGTTCCCCCAAGTCTCCCGATAAAAATGATACCTCACTTGTATGGGTAGGCCTAGCGCCCGCGACAGGAAATGCCCCAAAACGCAACGTGGACAGATCACATTTTTTTAAAGAAAACAGAGGTGTTTTTTGCAAAGTGCCTACCTGTAGATTTTGGCCGCTAGCTCAGCCGGCACCTAGGGAAACCTACCAAACCTGTGCATTTGTGAAAACTAGAGACCTAGGGGAATCCAAGATGGGGTGACTTGTGGGGCTCTGACCAGGTTCTGTTACCCAGAATCCTATGCAAACCTCAAAATTTGGCTAAAAAATCACGTTTTCCCCACATTTTGGTGACAGAAAGTTCTGAATTCAGAGAGAAGCCACAAATTTCCTTCCAACCAGCGTTCCCCCAAGTCTCCTGATAAAAATGATACCTCACATGTGTGGGTAGGCCTAGCGCCTGTGACAGGAAATGCCCCAAAACATTTTTTGTAAAGAAAACAGAGGTGTTTTTTGCAAAGAGCCTACCTGTAGATTTTGGCCTCTAGTTCAGCCGGCACCCAGGGAAACCTACCAAACCTGTGCATTTTTGAAAACTAGAGACCTAGGGGAATCCAAGATGGGGTGACTTGTGGGGCTCTGACCAGGTTCTGTTACCCAGAATCCTTTGCAAACCTCAAAGTTTGGCTAAAAAAACAAATTTTCCTCACATTTTGGTGACAGAAAGTTCTGGAATCAGAGAGGAGCCACCAATTTCCTTCCACCCAGCGTTCCCCCAAGTCTCCCGATAAAAATGATACCTCACTTGTATGGGTAGGCCTAGCGCCCGCGACAGGAAATGCCCCAAAACGCAACGTGGACAGATCACATTTTTTTAAAGAAAACAGAGGTGTTTTTTGCAAAGTGCCTACCTGTAGATTTTGGCCGCTAGCTCAGCCGGCACCTAGGGAAACCTACCAAACCTGTGCATTTGTGAAAACTAGAGACCTAGGGGAATCCAAGATAGGGTGACTTGTGGGGCTCTGACCAGGTTCTGTTACCCCGAATCCTATGCAAACCTCACAATTTGGCTAAAAAATCACGTTTTCCTCACATTTTGGTGACAGAAAGTTCTGGAATCAGAGAGAAGCCACAAATTTCCTTCCACCCAGCGTTCCCCCAAGTCTCCTGATAATAATGATACCTCACTTGTGTGGGGAGGCCTAGCGCCTGTGACAGGAAATGCCCCAAAACGCAACGTGGACACATCACATTTTTTTTAAAGAAAACAGAGGTGTTTTTTGCAAAGTGCCTACCTGTAGATTTTGGCCTCTAGTTCAGCCGGCACCCAGGGAAACCTACCAAACCTGTGCATTTCAGAAAACTAGAGACCTAGGGGAATCCAAGATGGGGTGACTTGTGGGGCTCTCACCAGGTTCTGTTACCCAGAATCCTTTGCAAACCTCAAAGTTTGGTTAAAAAAACACATTTTCCTCACATTTTGGTGACAGAAAGTTCTGGAATCAGAGAGGAGCCACAAATTTCCTTCCACCCCGCGTTCCCCCAAGTCTCCCGATAAAAATGATACTTCACTTGTGTGGGTAGGCCTAGCGCCCGCGACAGGAAATGCCCCAAAACGCAACGTGGACATATCACATTTTTTTAAAGAAAACAGAGGTGTTTTTTGCAAAGTGCCTACCTGTAGATTTTGGCCTCTAGTTCGGCCGGCACCTAGGGAAACCTACCAAACCTGTGCATTTGTGAAAACTAGAGACCTAGGGGAATCCAAGATGGGGTGCCTTGTGGGGCTCTGACCAGGTTCTGTTACCCAGAATCCTTTGCAAACCTCAAAGTTTGGCTAAAAAACACATTTTCCTCAAATTTGGTGACAGAAAGTTCTGGAATCAGAGAGGAGCCACAAATTCCCTTCCACCCAGCGTTCCCCCAAGTCTCCCGATAAAAATGATACCTCACTTGTATGGGTAGGCCTAGCGCCCGCAACAGGAAATGCCCCAAAACGCAACGTGGACAGATCACATTTTTTTAAAGAAAACAGAGGTGTTTTTTGCAAAGTGCCTACCTGTAGATTTTGGCCGCTAGCTCAGCCGGCACCTAGGGAAACCTACCAAACCTGTGCATTTGTGAAAACTAGAGACCTAGGGGAATCCAAGATGGGGTGACTTGTGGGGCTCTGACCAGGTTCTGTTACCCAGAATCCTATGCAAACCTCAAAATTTGGCTAAAAAATCACGTTTTCCTCACATTTTGGTGACAGAAAGTTCTGGAATCAGAGAGAAGCCACAAATTTCCTTCCACCCAGCGTTCCCCCAAGTCTCCTGATAAAAATGATACCTCACTTGTGTGGGTAGGCCTAGCGCCTGTGACAGGAAATGCCCCAAAACGCAACGTGGACACATCACATTTTTTTAAAGAAAACAGAGGTGTTTTTTGCAAAGTGCCTACCTGTAGATTTTGGCCTTTAGCTCAGCCGTCACCTAGGGAAACCTACCAAACCTGTGCATTTGTGAAAACTAGAGACCTAGGGGAATCCAAGATGGGGTGACTTGTGGGGCTCTGACCAGGTTCTGTTACCCAGAATCCTTTGCAAACCTCAAAATGTGGCTAAAAAAACATGTTTTCCTCACATTTTGGTGACAGAAAGTTCTGGAATCAGAGAGGAGCCACAAATTTCCTTCGACCCAGCGTTCCCCCAAGTCTCCTGATAAAAATGATACCTCACTTGTGTGGGTAGGCCTAGCGCCCGCAACAGGAAATGCCCCAAAACGCAACGTGGACACATCACATTTTTTGAAAGAAAACAGAGGTGTTTTTTGCAAAGTGCCTACCTGTAGATTTTGGCCTCTAGTTCAGCCGGCACCTAGGGAAACCTACCAAACCTGTGCATTTTAGAAAACTAGAGACCTAGGGGAATCCAAGATGCGGTGACTTGTGGGGCTCTGACCAGGTTCTCTTCCCCAGAATCCTTTGCAAACCTCAAAATTTGGCTAAAAAAACACATTTTCCTCACATTTTGGTGACAGAAAGTTCTGGAATCAGAGAGGAGCCACAAATTTCCTTCCACCCAGCGTTCCCCCAAGTCTACCGATAAAAATGATACCTCACTTGTGTGGGTAGGCCTATCGCCCGGCGACAGGAAATGCCCCAAAACGCAAAGTGGACAAATCACATTTTTTGAAAGAAAACAGAGGTGTTTTTTGCAAAGTGCCTACCTGTAGAGTTTGGCCTCTAGCTCAGCCGGCACCTAGGGAAACCTACCAAACCTGTGTATTTTAGAAAACTAGAGACCTAGGGGAATCCAAGATGGGGTGACTTGTGGTGCTCTGACCAGGTTCTCTTACCCAGAATCCTATGCAAACCTCAAAATTTGGCTTAAAAAACACGTTTTCCTCACATTTTGGTGACAGAAAGTTCTGGAATCAGAGAGGAGCCACAAATTCCCTTCCACCCAGCGTTCCCCCAAGTCTACCGATAAAAATGATACCTCACTTGTGTGGGTAGGCCTATCGCCCGGCGACAGGAAATGCCCCAAAACGCAACGTGGACAAATCACATTTTTTTAAAGAAAACAGAGGTGTTTTTTGCAAAGTGCCTACCTGTAGATTTTGGCCTCTAGCTCACCCGGCACCTAGAGAAACCTACCAAACCTGTGCATTTGTGAAAACTAGAGACCTAGGGGAATCCAAGATGGGGTGACTTGTGGGGCTCTGACCAGGTTCTGTTACCCAGAATCCTATGCAAACCTCAAAATTTGGCTAAAAAACACGTTTTCCTCACATTTTGGTGACAGAAAGTTCTGGAATCAGAGAGAAGCCACAAATTTCCTTCCACCCAGCGTTCCCCCAAGTCTCCTGATAAAAATGATACCTCACTTGTGTGGGTAGGCCTAGCGCCTGTGACAGGAAATGCCCCCAAAACGCACCGTGGACACATCACATTTTTTTAAAGAAAACAGAGGTGTTTTTTGCAAAGTGCCTACCTGTAGATTTTGGCCTCTAGTTCAGCCGGCACCTAGGGAAACCTACCAAACCTGTGCATTTTAGAAAACTAGAGACCTAGGGGAATCCAAGATGCGGTGACTTGTGGGGCTCTGACCAGGTTCTGTTACCCAGAATCCTTTGCAAACCTCAAAATTTGGCTAAAAAAACACATTTTCCTCACATTTTGGTGACAGAAAGTTCTGGAATCAGAGAGGAGCCACAAATTTCCTTCCACCCAGCGTTCCCCCAAGTCTACCGATAAAAATGATACCTCACTTGTGTGGGTAGGCCTATCGCCCGGCGACAGGAAATGCCCCAAAACGCAAAGTGGACAAATCACATTTTTTGAAAGAAAACAGAGGTGTTTTTTGCAAAGTGCCTACCTGTAGAGTTTGGCCTCTAGCTCAGCCGGCACCTAGGGAAACCTACCAAACCTGTGCATTTTAGAAAACTAGAGACCTAGGGGAATCCAAGATGGGGTGACTTGTGGTGCTCTGACCAGGTTCTCTTACCCAGAATCCTATGCAAACCTCAAAATTTGGCTTAAAAAACACGTTTTCCTCACATTTTGGTGACAGAAAGTTCTGGAATCAGAGAGGAGCCACAAATTCCCTTCCACCCAGCGTTCCCCCAAGTCTACCGATAAAAATGATACCTCACTTCTGTGGGTAGGCCTAGCGCCCGCAACAGGAAATGCCCCAAAACGCAACGTGGACACATCACATTTTTTGAAATAAAACAGAGGTGTTTTTGGCAAAGTGCCTACCTGTAGATTTTAGCCTCTAGCTCAGCCGGCACCAAGGGAAACCTACCAAACCTGCGCATTTTTGAAAACTAGAGACCTAGGGGAATCCAAGATGCGGTGACTTGTGGGGCTCTGACCAGGTTCTGTTACCCAGAATCCTTTGCAAACCTCAAAATTTGGCTAAAAAAACACATTTTCCTCACATTTTGGTGACAGAAAATTCTGGAATCATAGAGGAGCCACAAATTTCCTTCCACCCAGCGTTCCCCCAAGTCTACCGATAAAAATGATACCTCACTTGTGTGGGTAGGCCTATCGCCCGGCGACAGGAAATGCCCCAAAACGCAACGTGGACAAATCACATTTTTTGAAAGAAAACAGAGGTGTTTTTTGCAAAGTGCCTACCTGTAGATTTTGGCCTCTAGCTCAGCCGGCACCTAGGGAAACCTACCAAACCTGTGCATTTGTGAAAACTAGAGACCTAGGGGAATCCAAGATGGGGTGACTTGTGGGGCTCTGACCAGGTTCTGTTACCCAGAATCCTATGCAAACCTCAAAATTTGGCTAAAAAATCACATTTTCCTCACATTTTGGTGACAGAAAGTTCTGGAATCAGAGAGAAGCCACAAATTTCCTTCCACCCAGCGTTCCCCCAAGTCTCCTGATAAAAATGATACCTCACTTGTGTGAGTAGGCCTAGCGCCGCGACAGGAAATGCCCCAAAACGCAACGTGGACACATCAAATTTTTTGAAAGAAAACAGAGGTGTTTTTTGCAAAGTGCCTACCTGTAGATTTTGGCCTCTAGCTCAGCCGGCACCTAGAGAAACCTACCAAAGCTGTGCATTTGTGAAAACTAGAGACCTAGGGGAATCCAAGATGGGGTGACTTGTGGGGCTCTGACCAGGTTCTGTTACCCAGAATCCTATGCAAACCTCAAAATTTGGCTAAAAAAAGACGTTTTCCTCACATTTTGGTGACAGAAAGTTCTGGAATCAGAGAGAAGCCACAAATTTCCTTCCACCCAGCGTTCCCCCAAGTCTCCTGATAAAAATGATACCTCACTTGTGTGGGTAGGCCTAGCGCCTGTGACAGGAAATGCCCCAAAACGCAACGTGGACACATCACATTTTTTTAAAGAAAAGAGAGGTGTTTTTTGCAAAGTACCTACCTGTAGATTTTGGCCTCTAGTTCAGCCGGCACCTAGGGAAACCTACCAAACCTGTGCATTTTAGAAAACTAGAGACCTAGGGGAATCCAAGATGCGGTGACTTGTGGGGCTCTGACCAGGTTCTGTTACCCAGAATCCTTTGCAAACCTCAAAATTTGGCTAAAAAAACACATTTTCCTCACATTTTGGTGACAGAAAGTTCTGGAATCAGAGAGGAGCCACAAATTTCCTTCCACCCAGCTGTCCCCCAAGTCTACCGATAAAAATGATACCTCACTTGTGTGGGTAGGCCTATCGCCCGGCGACAGGAAATGCCCCAAAACGCAACGTGGACAAATCACATTTTTTGAAAGAAAACAGAGGTGTTTTTTGCAAAGTGCGTACCTGTAGATTTTGGCCTCTAGCTCAGCCGGCACCTAGGGAAACCTACCAAACCTGTGCATTTGTGAAAACTAGAGACCTAGGGGAATCCAAGATGGGGTGACTTGTGGGGCTCTGACCAGGTTCTGTTACCCAGAATCCTATGCAAACCTCAAAATTTGGCTAAAAAAACACGTTTTCCTCACATTTTGGTGACAGAAAGTTCTGGAATCAGAGAGAAGCCACAAATTTCCTTCCACCCAGCGTTCCCCCAAGTCTCCTGATAAAAATGATACCTCACTTGTGTGGGGAGGCCTAGCGCCTGTGACAGGAAATGCCCCAAAACGCAACGTGGACACATCACATTTTTTTTAAAGAAAACAGAGGTGTTTTTTGCAAAGTGCCTACCTGTAGATTTTGGCCTCTAGTTCAGCCGGCACCCAGGGAAACCTACCAAACCTGTGCATTTTAGAAAACTAGAGACCTAGGGGAATCCAAGATGGGGTGACTTGTGGGGCTCTGACCAGGTTCTGTTACCCAGAATCCTTTGCAAACCTCAAAGTTTGGTTAAAAAAACACATTTTCCTCACATTTTGGTGACAGAAAGTTCTGGAATCAGAGAGGAGCCACAAATTTCCTTCCACCCAGCGTTCCCCCAAGTCTCCCGATAAAAATGATACTTCACTTGTGTGGGTAGGCCTAGCGCCCGCGACAGGAAATGCCCCAAAACGCAAAGTGGACAAATCACATTTTTTGAAAGAAAACAGAGGTGTTTTTTGCAAAGTGCCTACCTGTAGAGTTTGGCCTCTAGCTCAGCCGGCACCTAGGGAAACCTACCAAACCTGTGCATTTGTGAAAACTAGAGACCTAGGGGAATCCAAGATGGGGTGCCTTGTGGGGCTCTGACCATGTTCTGTTACCCAGAATCCTTTGCAAACCTCAAAGTTTGGCTAAAAAACACATTTTCCTCACATTTTGGTGACAGAAAGTTCTGGAATCAGAGAGGAGCCACAAATTCCCTTCCACCCAGCGTTCCCCCAAGTCTCCCGATAAAAATGATACCTCACTTGTATGGGTAGGCCTAGCGCCCGCGACAGGAAATGCCCCAAAACGCAACGTGGACAGATCACATTTTTTTAAAGAAAACAGAGGTGTTTTTTGCAAAGTGCCTACCTGTAGATTTTGGCCGCTAGCTCAGCCGGCACCTAGGGAAACCTACCAAACCTGTGCATTTGTGAAAACAAGAGACCTAGGGGAATCCAAGATGGGGTGACTTGTGGGGCTCTGACCAGGTTCTGTTACCCAGAATCCTATGCAAACCTCAAAATTTGGCTAAAAAATCACGTTTTCCCCACATTTTGGTGACAGAAAGTTCTGAATTCAGAGAGAAGCCACAAATTTCCTTCCACCCAGCGTTCCCCCAAGTCTCCTGATAAAAATGATACCTCACATGTGTGGGTAGGCCTAGCGCCTGTGACAGGAAATGCCCCAAAACATTTTTTGTAAAGAAAACAGAGGTGTTTTTTGCAAAGAGCCTACCTGTAGATTTTGGCCTCTAGTTCAGCCGGCACCCAGGGAAACCTACCAAACCTGTGCATTTTTGAAAACTAGAGACCTAGGGGAATCCAAGATGGGGTGACTTGTGGGGCTCTGACCAGGTTCTGTTACCCAGAATCCTTTGCAAACCTCAAAGTTTGGCTAAAAAAACACATTTTCCTCACATTTTGGTGACAGAAAGTTCTGGAATCAGAGAGGAGCCACCAATTTCCTTCCACCCAGCGTTCCCCCAAGTCTCCCGATAAAAATGATACCTCACTTGTATGGGTAGGCCTAGCGCCCGCGACAGGAAATGCCCCAAAACGCAACGTGGACAGATCACATTTTTTTAAAGAAAACAGAGGTGTTTTTTGCAAAGTGCCTACCTGTAGATTTTGGCCGCTAGCTCAGCCGGCACCTAGGGAAACCTACCAAACCTGTGCATTTGTGAAAACTAGAGACCTAGGGGAATCCAAGATAGGGTGACTTGTGGGGCTCTGACCAGGTTCTGTTACCCAGAATCCTATGCAAACCTCACAATTTGGCTAAAAAATCACGTTTTCCTCACATTTTGGTGACAGAAAGTTCTGGAATCAGAGAGAAGCCACAAATTTCCTTCCACCCAGCGTTCCCCCAAGTCTCCTGATAAAAATGATACCTCACTTGTGTGGGGAGGCCTAGCGCCTGTGACAGGAAATGCCCCAAAACGCAACGTGGACACATCACATTTTTTTTAAAGAAAACAGAGGTGTTTTTTGCAAAGTGCCTACCTGTAGATTTTGGCCTCTAGTTCAGCCGGCACCCAGGGAAACCTACCAAACCTGTGCATTTCAGAAAACTAGAGACCTAGGGGAATCCAAGATGGGGTGACTTGTGGGGCTCTCACCAGGTTCTGTTACCCAGAATCCTTTGCAAACCTCAAAGTTTGGTTAAAAAAACACATTTTCCTCACATTTTGGTGACAGAAAGTTCTGGAATCAGAGAGGAGCCACAAATTTCCTTCCACCCCGCGTTCCCCCAAGTCTCCCGATAAAAATGATACTTCACTTGTGTGGGTAGGCCTAGCGCCCGCGACAGGAAATGCCCCAAAACGCAACGTGGACATATCACATTTTTTGAAAGAAAACAGAGGTGTTTTTTGCAAAGTGCCTACCTGTAGATTTTGGCCTCTAGTTCGGCCGGCACCTAGGGAAACCTACCAAACCTGTGCATTTGTGAAAACTAGAGACCTAGAGGAATCCAAGATGGGGTGCCTTGTGGGGCTCTGACCAGGTTCTGTTACCCAGAATCCTTTGCAAACCTCAAAGTTTGGCTAAAAAACACATTTTCCTCACATTTTGGTGACAGAAAGTTCTGGAATCAGAGAGGAGCCACAAATTCCCTTCCACCCAGCGTTCCCCCAAGTCTCCCGATAAAAATGATACCTCACTTGTATGGGTAGGCCTAGCGCCCGCAACAGGAAATGCCCCAAAACGCAACGTGGACAGATCACATTTTTTTAAAGAAAACAGAGGTGTTTTTTGCAAAGTGCCTACCTGTAGATTTTGGCCGCTAGCTCAGCCGGCACCTAGGGAAACCTACCAAACCTGTGCATTTGTGAAAACTAGAGACCTAGGGGAATCCAAGATGGGGTGACTTGTGGGGCTCTGACCAGGTTCTGTTACCCAGAATCCTATGCAAACCTCAAAATTTGGCTAAAAAATCACGTTTTCCTCACATTTTGGTGACAGAAAGTTCTGGAATCAGAGAGAAGCCACAAATTTCCTTCCACCCAGCGTTCCCCCAAGTCTCCTGATAAAAATGATACCTCACTTGTGTGGGTAGGCCTAGCGCCTGTGACAGGAAATGCCCCAAAACGCAACGTGGACACATCACATTTTTTTAAAGAAAACAGAGGTGTTTTTTGCAAAGTGCCTACCTGTAGATTTTGGCCTCTAGCTCAGCCGTCACCTAGGGAAACCTACCAAACCTGTGCATTTGTGAAAACTAGAGACCTAGGGGAATCCAAGATGGGGTGACTTGTGGGGCTCTGACCAGGTTCTGTTACCCAGAATCCTTTGCAAACCTCAAAATGTGGCTAAAAAAACATGTTTTCCTCACATTTTGGTGACAGAAAGTTCTGGAATCAGAGAGGAGCCACAAATTTCCTTCGACCCAGCGTTCCCCCAAGTCTCCTGATAAAAATGATACCTCACTTGTGTGGGTAGGCCTAGCGCCCGCAACAGGAAATGCCCCAAAACGCAACGTGGACACATCACATTTTTTGAAAGAAAACAGAGGTGTTTTTTGCAAAGTGCCTACCTGTAGATTTTGGCCTCTAGTTCACCCGGCACCTAGAGAAACCTACCAAACCTGTGCATTTGTGAAAACTAGAGACCTAGGGGAATCCAAGATGGGGTGACTTGTGGGGCTCTGACCAGGTTCTGTTACCCAGAATCCTATGCAAACCTCAAAATTTGGCTAAAAAACACGTTTTCCTCACATTTTGGTGACAGAAAGTTCTGGAATCAGAGAGAAGCCACAAATTTCCTTCCACCCAGCGTTCCCCCAAGTCTCCTGATAAAAATGATACCTCACTTGTGTGGGTAGGCCTAGCGCCTGTGACAGGAAATGCCCCCAAAACGCACCGTGGACACATCACATTTTTTTAAAGAAAACAGAGGTGTTTTTTGCAAAGTGCCTACCTGTAGATTTTGGCCTCTAGTTCAGCCGGCACCTAGGGAAACCTACCAAACCTGTGCATTTTAGAAAACTAGAGACCTAGGGGAATCCAAGATGCGGTGACTTGTGGGGCTCTGACCAGGTTCTGTTACCCAGAATCCTTTGCAAACCTCAAAATTTGGCTAAAAAAACACATTTTCCTCACATTTTGGTGACAGAAAGTTCTGGAATCAGAGAGGAGCCACAAATTTCCTTCCACCCAGCGTTCCCCCAAGTCTACCGATAAAAATGATACCTCACTTGTGTGGGTAGGCCTATCGCCCGGTGACAGGAAATGCCCCAAAACGCAAAGTGGACAAATCACATTTTTTGAAAGAAAACAGAGGTGTTTTTTGCAAAGTGCCTACCTGTAGAGTTTGGCCTCTAGCTCAGCCGGCACCTAGGGAAACCTACCAAACCTGTGCATTTTAGAAAACTAGAGACCTAGGGGAATCCAAGATGGGGTTACTTGTGGTGCTCTGACCAGGTTCTCTTACCCAGAATCCTATGCAAACCTCAAAATTTGGCTTAAAAAACACGTTTTCCTCACATTTTGGTGACAGAAAGTTCTGGAATCAGAGAGGAGCCACAAATTCCCTTCCACCCAGCGTTCCCCCAAGTCTACCGATAAAAATGATACCTCACTTCTGTGGGTAGGCCTAGCGCCCGCAACAGGAAATGCCCCAAAACGCAACGTGGACACATCACATTTTTTGAAATAAAACAGAGGTGTTTTTGGCAAAGTGCCTACCTGTAGATTTTAGCCTCTAGCTCAGCCGGCACCAAGGGAAACCTACCAAACCTGCGCATTTTTGAAAACTAGAGACCTAGGGGAATCCAAGATGCGGTGACTTGTGGGGCTCTGACCAGGTTCTGTTACCCAGAATCCTTTGCAAACCTCAAAATTTGGCTAAAAAAACACATTTTCCTCACATTTTGGTGACAGAAAATTCTGGAATCATAGAGGAGCCACAAATTTCCTTCCACCCAGCGTTCCCCCAAGTCTACCGATAAAAATGATACCTCACTTGTGTGGGTAGGCCTATCGCCCGGCGACAGGAAATGCCCCAAAACGCAACGTGGACAAATCACATTTTTTGAAAGAAAACAGAGGTGTTTTTTGCAAAGTGCCTACCTGTAGATTTTGGCCTCTAGCTCAGCCGGCACCTAGGGAAACCTACCAAACCTGTGCATTTGTGAAAACTAGAGACCTAGGGGAATCCAAGATGGGGTGACTTGTGGGGCTCTGACCAGGTTCTGTTACCCAGAATCCTATGCAAACCTCAAAATTTGGCTAAAAAATCACATTATCCTCACATTTTGGTGACAGAAAGTTCTGTAATCAGAGAGAAGCCACAAATTTCCTTCCACCCAGCGTTCCCCCAAGTCTCCTGATAAAAATGATACCTCACTTGTGTGAGTAGGCCTAGCGCCCGCGACAGGAAATGCCCCAAAACGCAACGTGGACACATCACATTTTTTGAAAGAAAACAGAGGTGTTTTTTGCAAAGTGCCTACCTGTAGATTTTGGCCTCTAGCTCAGCCGGCACCTAGAGAAACCTACCAAACCTGTGCATTTGTGAAAACTAGAGACCTAGGGGAATCCAAGATGGGGTGACTTGTGGGGCTCTGACCAGGTTCTGTTACCCAGAATCCTATGCAAACCTCAAAATTTGGCTAAAAAAAGACATTTTCCTCACATTTTGGTGACAGAAAGTTCTGGAATCAGAGAGAAGCCACAAATTTCCTTCCACCCAGCGTTCCCCCAAGTCTCCTGATAAAAATGATACCTCACTTGTGTGGGTAGGCCTAGCGCCTGTGACAGGAAATGCCCCAAAACGCAACGTGGACACATCAATTTTTTTTAAAGAAAACAGAGGTGTTTTTTGCAAAGTGCCTACCTGTAGATTTTGGCCTCTAGTTCAGCCGGCACCTAGGGAAACCTACCAAACCTGTGCATTTTAGAAAACTAGAGACCTAGGGGAATCCAAGATGCGGTGACTTGTGGGGCTCTGACCAGGTTCTGTTACCCAGAATCCTTTGCAAACCTCAAAATTTGGCTAAAAAAACACATTTTCCTCACATTTTGGTGACAGAAAGTTCTGGAATCAGAGAGGAGCCACAAATTTCCTTCCACCCAGCTGTCCCCCAAGTCTACCGATAAAAATGATACCTCACTTTTGTGGGTAGGCCTATCGCCCGGCGACAGGAAATGCCCCAAAACGCAACGTGGACAAATCACATTTTTTGAAAGAAAACAGAGGTGTTTTTTGCAAAGTGCGTACCTGTAGATTTTGGCCTCTAGCTCAGCCGGCACCTAGGGAAACCTACCAAACCTGTGCATTTGTGAAAACTAGAGACCTAGGGGAATCCAAGATGGGGTGACTTGTGGGGCTCTGACCAGGTTCTGTTACCCAGAATCCTATGCAAACCTCAAAATTTGGCTAAAAAAACACGTTTTCCTCACATTTTGGTGACAGAAAGTTCTGGAATCAGAGAGAAGCCACAAATTTCCTTCCACCCAGCGTTCCCCCAAGTCTCCTGATAAAAATGATACCTCACTTGTGTGGGGAGGCCTAGCGCCTGTGACAGGAAATGCCCCAAAACGCAACGTGGACACATCACATTTTTTTTAAAGAAAACAGAGGTGTTTTTTGCAAAGTGCCTACCTGTAGATTTTGGCCTCTAGTTCAGCCGGCACCCAGGGAAACCTACCAAACCTGTGCATTTTAGAAAACTAGAGACCTAGGGGAATCCAAGATGGGGTGACTTGTGGGGCTCTGACCAGGTTCTGTTACCCAGAATCCTTTGCAAACCTCAAAGTTTGGTTAAAAAAACACATTTTCCTCACATTTTGGTGACAGAAAGTTCTGGAATCAGAGAGGAGCCACAAATTTCCTTCCACCCAGCGTTCCCCCAAGTCTCCCGATAAAAATGATACTTCACTTGTGTGGGTAGGCCTAGCGCCCGCGACAGGAAATGCCCCAAAACGCAAAGTGGACAAATCACATTTTTTGAAAGAAAACAGAGGTGTTTTTTGCAAAGTGCCTACCTGTAGAGTTTGGCCTCTAGCTCAGCCGGCACCTAGGGAAACCTACCAAACCTGTGCATTTGTGAAAACTAGAGACCTAGGGGAATCCAAGATGGGGTGCCTTGTGGGGCTCTGACCATGTTCTGTTACCCAGAATCCTTTGCAAACCTCAAAGTTTGGCTAAAAAACACATTTTCCTCACATTTTGGTGACAGAAAGTTCTGGAATCAGAGAGGAGCCACAAATTCCCTTCCACCCAGCGTTCCCCCAAGTCTCCCGATAAAAATGATACCTCACTTGTATGGGTAGGCCTAGCGCCCGCGACAGGAAATGCCCCAAAACGCAACGTGGACAGATCACATTTTTTTAAAGAAAACAGAGGTGTTTTTTGCAAAGTGCGTACCTGTAGATTTTGGCCGCTAGCTCAGCCGGCACCTAGGGAAACCTACCAAACCTGTGCATTTGTGAAAACTAGAGACCTAGGGGAATCCAAGATGGGGTTACTTGTGGGGCTCTGACCAGGTTCTGTTACCCAGAATCCTATGCAAACCTCAAAATTTGGCTAAAAAATCACGTTTTCCCCACATTTTGGTGACAGAAAGTTCTGAATTCAGAGAGAAGCCACAAATTTCCTTCCACCCAGCGTTCCCCCAAGTCTCCTGATAAAAATGATACCTCACATGTGTGGGTAGGCCTAGCGCCTGTGACAGGAAATGCCCCAAAACATTTTTTGTAAAGAAAACAGAGGTGTTTTTTGCAAAGAGCCTACCTGTAGATTTTGGCCTCTAGTTCAGCCGGCACCCAGGGAAACCTACCAAACCTGTGCATTTTTGAAAACTAGAGACCTAGGGGAATTCAAGATGGGGTGACTTGTGGGGCTCTGACCAGGTTCTGTTACCCAGAATCCTTTGCAAACCTCAAAGTTTGGCTAAAAAAACACATTTTCCTCACATTTTGGTGACAGAAAGTTCTGGAATCAGAGAGGAGCCACCAATTTCCTTCCACCCAGCGTTCCCCCAAGTCTCCCGATAAAAATGATACCTCACTTGTATGGGTAGGCCTAGCGCCTGCGACAGGAAATGCCCCAAAACGCAACGTGGACAGATCACATTTTTTTAAAGAAAACAGAGGTGTTTTTTGCAAAGTGCCTACCTGTAGATTTTGGCCTCTAGCTCAGCCGGCACCTAGGGAAACCTACCAAACCTGTGCATTTGTGAAAACTAGAGACCTAGGGGAATCCAAGATAGGGTGACTTGTGGGGCTCTGACCAGGTTCTGTTACCCAGAATCCTATGCAAACCTCACAATTTGGCTAAAAAATCACGTTTTCCTCACATTTTGGTGACAGAAAGTTCTGGAATCAGAGAGAAGCCACAAATTTCCTTCCACCCAGCGTTCCCCCAAGTCTCCTGATAAAAATGATACCTCACTAGTGTGGGGAGGCCTAGCGCCTGTGACAGGAAATGCCCCAAAACGCAACGTGGACACATCACATTTTTTTTAAAGAAAACAGAGGTGTTTTTTGCAAAGTGCCTACCTGTAGATTTTGGCCTCTAGTTCAGCCGGCACCCAGGGAAACCTACCAAACCTGTGCATTTCAGAAAACTAGAGACCTAGGGGAATCCAAGATGGGGTGACTTGTGGGGCTCTCACCAGGTTCTGTTACCCAGAATCCTTTGCAAACCTCAAAGTTTGGTTAAAAAAACACATTTTCCTCACATTTTGGTGACAGAAAGTTCTGGAATCAGAGAGAAGCCACAAATTTCCTTCCACCCCGCGTTCCCCCAAGTCTCCCGATAAAAATGATACTTCACTTGTGTGGGTAGGCCTAGCGCCCGCGACAAGAAATGCCCCAAAACGCAACGTGGACATATCACATTTTTTGAAAGAAAACAGAGGTGTTTTTTGCAAAGTGCCTACCTGTAGATTTTGGCCTCTAGTTCGGCCGGCACCTAGGGAAACCTACCAAACCTGTGCATTTGTGAAAACTAGAGACCTAGGGGAATCCAAGATGGGGTGCCTTGTGGGGCTCTGACCAGGTTCTGTTACCCAGAATCCTTTGCAAACCTCAAAGTTTGGCTAAAAAACACATTTTCCTCACATTTTGGTGACAGAAAGTTCTGGAATCAGAGAGGAGCCACAAATTCCCTTCCACCCAGCGTTCCCCCAAGTCTCCCGATAAAAATGATACCTCACTTGTATGGGTAGGCCTAGCGCCCGCAACAGGAAATGCCCCAAAACGCAACGTGGACAGATCACATTTTTTTAAAGAAAACAGAGGTGTTTTTTGCAAAGTGCCTACCTGTAGATTTTGGCCGCTAGCTCAGCCGGCACCTAGGGAAACCTACCAAACCTGTGCATTTGTGAAAACTAGAGACCTAGGGGAATCCAAGATGGGGTGACTTGTGGGGCTCTGACCAGGTTCTGTTACCCAGAATCCTATGCAAACCTCAAAATTTGGCTAAAAAATCACGTTTTCCTCACATTTTGGTGACAGAAAGTTCTGGAATCAGAGAGAAGCCACAAATTTCCTTCCACCCAGCGTTCCCCCAAGTCTCCTGATAAAAATGATACCTCACTTGTGTGGGTAGGCCTAGCGCCTGTGACAGGAAATGCCCCAAAACGCAACGTGGACACATCACATTTTTTTAAAGAAAACAGAGGTGTTTTTTGCAAAGTGCCTACCTGTAGATTATGGCCTCTAGCTCAGCCGTCACCTAGGGAAACCTACCAAACCTGTGCATTTGTGAAAACTAGAGACCTAGGGGAATCCAAGATGGGGTGACTTGTGGGGCTCTGACCAGGTTCTGTTACCCAGAATCCTTTGCAAACCTCAAAATGTGGCTAAAAAAACATGTTTTCCTCACATTTTGGTGACAGAAAGTTCTGGAATCAGAGAGGAGCCACAAATTTCCTTCGACCCAGCGTTCCCCCAAGTCTCCTGATAAAAATGATACCTCACTTGTGTGGGTAGGCCTAGCGCCCGCAACAGGAAATGCCCCAAAACGCAACGTGGACACATCACATTTTTTGAAAGAAAACAGAGGTGTTTTTTGCAAAGTGCCTACCTGTAGATTTTGGCCTCTAGCTCACCCGGCACCTAGAGAAACCTACCAAACCTGTGCATTTGTGAAAACTAGAGACCTAGGGGAATCCAAGATGGGGTGACTTGTGGGGCTCTGACCAGGTTCTGTTACCCAGAATCCTATGCAAACCTCAAAATTTGGCTAAAAAACACGTTTTCCTCACATTTTGGTGACAGAAAGTTCTGGAATCAGAGAGAAGCCACGAATTTCCTTCCACCCAGCGTTCCCCCAAGTCTCCTGATAAAAATGATACCTCACTTGTGTGGGTAGGCCTAGCGCCTGTGACAGGAAATGCCCCCAAAACGCACCGTGGACACATCACATTTTTTTAAAGAAAACAGAGGTGTTTTTTGCAAAGTGCCTACCTGTAGATTTTGGCCTCTAATTCAGCCGGCACCTAGGGAAACCTACCAAACCTGTGCATTTTAGAAAACTAGAGACCTAGGGGAATCCAAGATGCGGTGACTTGTGGGGCTCTGACCAGGTTCTGTTACCCAGAATCCTTTGCAAACCTCAAAATTTGGCTAAAAAAACACATTTTCCTCACATTTTGGTGACAGAAAGTTCTGGAATCAGAGAGGAGCCACAAATTTCCTTCCACCCAGCGTTCCCCCAAGTCTACCGATAAAAATGATACCTCACTTGTGTGGGTAGGCCTATCGCCCGGCGACAGGAAATGCCCCAAAACGCAAAGTGGACAAATCACATTTTTTGAAAGAAAACAGAGGTGTTTTTTGCAAAGTGCCTACCTGTAGAGTTTGGCCTCTAGCTCAGCCGGCACCTAGGGAAACCTACCAAACCTGTGTATTTTAGAAAACTAGAGACCTAGGGGAATCCAAGATGGGGTGACTTGTGGTGCTCTGACCAGGTTCTCTTACCCAGAATCCTATGCAAACCTCAAAATTTGGCTTAAAAAACACGTTTTCCTCACATTTTGGTGACAGAAAGTTCTGGAATCAGAGAGGAGCCACAAATTCCCTTCCACCCAGCGTTCCCCCAAGTCTACCGATAAAAATGATACCTCACTTGTGTGGGTAGGCCTATCGCCCGGCGACAGGAAATGCCCCAAAACGCAACGTGGACAAATCACATTTTTTGAAAGAAAACAGAGGTGTTTTTTGCAAAGTGCCTACCTGTAGATTTTGGCCTCTAGCTCACCCGGCACCTAGAGAAACCTACCAAACCTGTGCATTTGTGAAAACTAGAGACCTAGGGGAATCCAAGATGGGGTGACTTGTGGGGCTCTGACCAGGTTCTGTTACCCAGAATCCTATGCAAACCTCAAAATTTGGCTAAAAAACACGTTTTCCTCACATTTTGGTGACAGAAAGTTCTGGAATCAGAGAGAAGCCACAAATTTCCTTCCACCCAGCGTTCCCCCAAGTCTCCTGATAAAAATGATACCTCACTTGTGTGGGTAGGCCTAGCGCCTGTGACAGGAAATGCCCCCAAAACGCACCGTGGACACATCACATTTTTTTAAAGAAAACAGAGGTGTTTTTTGCAAAGTGCCTACCTGTAGATTTTGGCCTCTAGTTCAGCCGGCACCTAGGGAAACCTACCAAACCTCTGCATTTTAGAAAACTAGAGACCTAGGGGAATCCAAGATGCGGTGACTTGTGGGGCTCTGACCAGGTTCTGTTACCCAGAATCCTTTGCAAACCTCAAAATTTGGCTAAAAAAACACATTTTCCTCACATTTTGGTGACAGAAAGTTCTGGAATCAGAGAGGAGCCACAAATTTCCTTCCACCCAGCGTTCCCCCAAGTCTACCGATAAAAATGATACCTCACTTGTGTGGGTAGGCCTATCGCCCGGCGACAGGAAATGCCCCAAAACGCAAAGTGGACAAATCACATTTTTTGAAAGAAAACAGAGGTGTTTTTTGCAAAGTGCCTACCTGTAGAGTTTGGCCTCTAGCTCAGCCGGCACCTAGGGAAACCTACCAAACCTGTGCATTTTAGAAAACTAGAGACCTAGGGGAATCCAAGATGGGGTGACTTGTGGTGCTCTGACCAGGTTCTCTTACCCAGAATCCTATGCAAACCTCAAAATTTGGCTTAAAAAACACGTTTTCCTCACATTTTGGTGACAGAAAGTTCTGGAATCAGAGAGGAGCCACAAATTCCCTTCCACCCAGCGTTCCCCCAAGTCTACCGATAAAAATGATACCTCACTTCTGTGGGTAGGCCTAGCGCCCGCAACAGGAAATGCCCCAAAACGCAACGTGGACACATCACATTTTTTGAAATAAAACAGAGGTGTTTTTGGCAAAGTGCCTACCTGTAGATTTTAGCCTCTAGCTCAGCCGGCACCAAGGGAAACCTACCAAACCTGCGCATTTTTGAAAACTAGAGACCTAGGGGAATCCAAGATGCGGTGACTTGTGGGGCTCTGACCAGGTTCTGTTACCCAGAATCCTTTGCAAACCTCAAAATTTGGCTAAAAAAACACATTTTCCTCACATTTTGGTGACAGAAAATTCTGGAATCATAGAGGAGCCACAAATTTCCTTCCACCCAGCGTTCCCCCAAGTCTACCGATAAAAATGATACCTCACTTGTGTGGGTAGGCCTATCGCCCGGCGACAGGAAATGCCCCAAAACGCAACGTGGACAAATCACATTTTTTGAAAGAAAACAGAGGTGTTTTTTGCAAAGTGCCTACCTGTAGATTTTGGCCTCTAGCTCAGCCGGCACCTAGGGAAACCTACCAAACCTGTGCATTTGTGAAAACTAGAGACCTAGGGGAATCCAAGATGGGGTGACTTGTGGGGCTCTGACCAGGTTCTGTTACCCAGAATCCTATGCAAACCTCAAAATTTGGCTAAAAAATCACATTTTCCTCACATTTTGGTGACAGAAAGTTCTGGAATCAGAGAGAAGCCACAAATTTCCTTCCACCCAGCGTTCCCCCAAGTCTCCTGATAAAAATGATACCTCACTTGTGTGAGTAGGCCTAGCGCCCGCGACAGGAAATGCCCCAAAACGCAACGTGGACACATCACATTTTTTGAAAGAAAACAGAGGTGTTTTTTGCAAAGTGCCTACCTGTAGATTTTGGCCTCTAGCTCAGCCGGCACCTAGAGAAACCTACCAAACCTGTGCATTTGTGAAAACTAGAGACCTAGGGGAATCCAAGATGGGGTGACTTGTGGGGCTCTGACCAGGTTCTGTTACCCAGAATCCTATGCAAACCTCAAAATTTGGCTAAAAAAAGACGTTTTCCTCACATTTTGGTGACAGAAAGTTCTGGAATCAGAGAGAAGCCACAAATTTCCTTCCACCCAGCGTTCCCCCAAGTCTCCTGATAAAAATGATACCTCACTTGTGTGGGTAGGCCTAGCGCCTGTGACAGGAAATGCCCCAAAACGCAACGTGGACACATCACATTTTTTTAAAGAAAACAGAGGTGTTTTTTGCAAAGTGCCTACCTGTAGATTTTGGCCTCTAGTTCAGCCGGCACCTAGGGAAACCTACCAAACCTGTGCATTTTAGAAAACTAGAGACCTAGGGGAATCCAAGATGCGGTGACTTGTGGGGCTCTGACCAGGTTCTGTTACCCAGAATCCTTTGCAAACCTCAAAATTTGGCTAAAAAAACACATTTTCCTCACATTTTGGTGACAGAAAGTTCTGGAATCAGAGAGGAGCCACAAATTTCCTTCCACCCAGCTGTCCCCCAAGTCTACCGATAAAAATGATACCTCACTTGTGTGGGTAGGCCTATCGCCCGGCGACAGGAAATGCCCCCAAAACGCCAATTGGACAAATCACATTTTTTGAAAGAAAACAGAGGTGTTTTTTGCAAAGTGCGTACCTGTAGATTTTGGCCTCTAGCTCAGCCGGCACCTAGGGAAACCTACCAAACCTGTGCATTTGTGAAAACTAGAGACCTAGGGGAATCCAAGATGGGGTGACTTGTGGGGCTCTGACCAGGTTCTGTTACCCAGAATCCTATGCAAACCTCAAAATTTGGCTAAAAAAACACGTTTTCCTCACATTTTGGTGACAGAAAGTTCTGGAATCAGAGAGAAGCCACAAATTTCCTTCCACCCAGCGTTCCCCCAAGTCTCCTGATAAAAATGATACCTCACTTGTGTGGGGAGGCCTAGCGCCTGTGACAGGAAATGCCCCAAAACGCAACGTGGACATATCACATTTTTTTAAAGAAAACAGAGGTGTTTTTTGCAAAGTGCCTACCTGTAGATTTTGGCCTCTAGTTCAGCCGGCACCTAGGGAAACCTACCAAACCTGTGCATTTGTGAAAACTAGAGACCTAGGGGAATCCAAGATGGGGTGCCTTGTGGGGCTCTGACCAGGTTCTGTTACCCAGAATCCTTTGCAAACCTCAAAGTTTGGCTAAAAAACACATTTTCCTCACATTTTGGTGACAGAAAGTTCTGGAATAAGAGAGGAGCCACAAATTCCCTTCCACCCAGCGTTCCCCCAAGTCTCCCGATAAAAATGATACCTCACTTGTATGGGTAGGCCTAGCGCCCGCGACAGGAAATGCCCCAAAACGCAACGTGGACAGATCACATTTTTTTAAAGAAAACAGAGGTGTTTTTTGCAAAGTGCCTACCTGTAGATTTTGGCCGCTAGCTCAGCCGGCACCTAGGGAAACCTACCAAACCTGTGCATTTGTGAAAACTAGAGACCTAGGGGAATCCAAGATGGGGTGACTTGTGGGGCTCTGACCAGGTTCTGTTACCCAGAATCCTATGCAAACCTCAAAATTTGGCAAAAAAATCACATTTTCTTCACATTTTGGTGACAGAAAGTTCTGGAATCAGAGAGAAGCCACAAATTTCCTTCCACCCAGCGTTCCCCCAAGTCTCCTGATAAAAATGATACCTCACATGTGTGGGTAGGCCTAGCGCCTGTGACAGGAAATGCCCCAAAACATTTTTTTTAAAGAAAACAGAGGTGTTTTTTGCAAAGTGCCTACCTGTAGATTTTGGCCTCTAGTTCAGCCGGCACCCAGGGAAACCTACCAAACCTGTGCATTTTTGAAAACTAGAGACCTAGGGGAATCCAAGATGGGGTGACTTGTGGGGCTCTGACCAGGTTCTGTTACCCAGAATCCTTTGCAAACCTCAAAGTTTGGCTAAAAAAACACATTTTCCTCACATTTTGGTGACAGAAAGTTCTGGAATCAGAGAGGAGCCACCAATTTCCTTCCACCCAGCGTTCCCCCAAGTCTCCCGATAAAAATGATACCTCACTTGTGTGGGTAGGCCTAGCGCCTGTGACAGAAAATGCCCCAAAACGCAACGTGGACACATCACATTTTTTTAAAGAAAACAGAGGTGTTTTTTGCAAAGTGCCTACCTGTAGATTTTGGCCTCTAGTTCAGCCGGCACCTAGGGAAACCTACCAAACCTGTGCATTTTAGAAAACTAGAGACCTAGGGGAATCCAAGATAAGGTGACTTGTGGGGCTCTGATCAGGTTCTGTTACCCAGAATCCTTTGCAAACCTCAAAATTTGGCTAAAAAAACACATTTTCCTCACATTTTGGTGACAGAAAGTTCTGGAATCAGAGAGGAGCCAAAAATTTCCTTCCACCCAGCGTTCCCCCAAGTCTACCGATAAAAATGATACCTCACTTGTGTGGGTAGGCCTAGCACCCGCGACAGGAAATGCCCCAAAACGCAACGTGGACACATCACATTTTTTGAAAGAAAACAGAGGTGTTTTTTGCAAAGTGCCTACCTGTAGATTTTAGCCTCTAGCTCAGCCGGCACCTAGGGAAACCTACCAAACCTGTGCACTTCTGAAAACTAGAGACCTAGGGGAATCCAGGATGGGGTGACTTGTGGGGCTTTGACCAGGTTCTGTTACCCAGAATCCTTTGCAAACCTCAAAATTTGGCTAAAAAAACATTTTCCTCACATTTCGGTGACAGAAAGTTCTGGAATCTGAGAGGAGCCACAAATTTCCTTCCACCCAGCGTTCCCCCAAGCCTCCCGATAAAAATGATACCTCACTTGTGTGGGTAGGCCTAGCGCCCGTGACAGGAAATGCCCCAAAACGCAACGTGGACAGATCACATTTTTTTAAAGAAAACAGAGGTGTTTTTTGCAAAGTGCCTACCTGTAGATTTTGGCCGCTAGCTCAGCCGGCCCCTAGGGAAACCTACCAAACCTGTGCATTTGTGAAAACTAGAGACCTAGGGGAATCCAAGATGGGGTGACTTGTGGGGCTCTGACCAGGTTCTGTTACCCAGAATCCTATGCAAACCTCAAAATTTGGCTAAAAAATCACATTTTCTTCACATTTTGGTGACAGAAAGTTCTGGAATCAGAGAGAAGCCACAAATTTCCTTCCACCCAGCGTTCCCCCAAGTCTCCTGATAAAAATGATACCTCACATGTGTGGGTAGGCCTAGCGCCTGTGACAGGAAATGCCCCAAAACATTTTTTTTAAAGAAAACAGAGGTGTTTTTTGCAAAGTGCCTACCTGTATATTTTGGCCTCTAGCTCAGCCGGCACCTAGAGAAACCTACCAAACCTGTGCATTTGTGAAAACTAGAGACCTAGGGGAATCCAAGATGGGGTGACTTGTGGGGCTCTGACCAGGTTCTGTTACCCAGAATCCTATGCAAACCTCAAAAGTTGGCTAAAAAAACACGTTTTCCTCACATTTTGGTGACAGAAAGTTCTGGAATCAGAGAGAAGCCACAAATTTCCTTCCACCCAGCGTTCCCCCAAGTCTCCTGATAAAAATGATACCTCACTTGTGTGGGTAGGCCTAGCGCCTGTGACAGAAAATGCCCCAAAACGCAACGTGGACACATCACATTTTTTTAAAGAAAACAGAGGTGTTTTTTGCAAAGTGCCTACCTGTAGATTTTGGCCTCTAGTTCAGCCGGCACCTAGGGAAACCTACCAAACCTGTGCATTTTAGAAAACTAGAGACCTAGGGGAATCCAAGATGCGGTGACTTGTGGGGCTCTGACCAGGTTCTGTTACCCAGAATCCTTTGCAAACCTCAAAATTTGGCTAAAAAAACACATTTTCCTCACATTTTGGTGACAGAAAGTTCTGGAATCAGAGAGGAGCCAAAAATTTCCTTCCACCCAGCGTTCCCCCAAGTCTACCGATAAAAATGATACCTCACTTGTGTGGGTAGGCCTAGCACCCGCGACAGGAAATGCCCCAAAACGCAACGTGGACACATCACATTTTTTCATCGAAAACAGTGCCTACCTGTGGATTTTGGCCTCTAGCTCAGCCGGCACCTGGGGAAACCAAGCAAACCAGCACATTTTTGAAAACTAGAAACCCAGGGGAATCCAAGATGGGGTGACTTGTGGGGTTCTGACCAGGTTCTGTTTCCCAGAATCCTTTGCAAACCTCAAAATTTGGCTAAAAAACATGTTTTCCTCACATTTCGGTGACAGAAAGTTCTGGAATCTGAGAGGAGCCACAAAGTTCATTCTACCCATCGTTTCCCCAAGTCTCCCGACAAAAATGATACCTCAGTTGTGTGGGTAGGCCTAGCGCCCGCGACAGGAAATGGCCCAAAATACAACGTGGACACATCACATTTTTTCATAGAAAACAGTGCCTGCCTGTGGATTTTGGCCTCTAGCTCAGCCGGCCCGGGGGGGGGGCAGAAATGGCCTAAAATAAATTGTCCCCCAACCCCCCCCGGGAGCGACCCTTGCCTACGGGGTCGCTCCCCCTGCGTGACATTGGCGCCAAAAAAAAAAAATACTGTGCCTAGTGGTTTCTTCCCCCTTGGGGCAGATTGACCAAAAATCGGCCAATCTGCCCCCAAGGGGGGGGGCAGAAATGATCTAAATACAATTTGCCCCCCAAGGGAGCGACCCTTGCCTAATGGGTCACTCCCCATCTCTAAAAAAAAAACACACAAAAAAAACACAATTTCTTTTTTTTCCCTGGCACCTAGAGGTTTCTGCCCCCCCTGGGGGCTGATTTGCCTAATAACAATAGGACGATCTGCCCCCAGGGGGGGCAGAAATGGCCTAAAATAAATTTGCCCCCCAACCCCCCTGGGAGCGACCCTTGCCTACGGGGTCGCTCCCCCTGCGTGACATTGGCGCCAAAAAAAAAATCCCCAGTGCCTAGTGGTTTCTGCCCCCTTGGTGGCAGATTGACCTAAAATTGGCCTCATCAAAATAGGCCAATCTGCCCCCAAAGGGGGCAGAAATGGCCTAAATATAATTTGCCCCCTAGGGGAGCGACCCTTGCCTAAGGGGTCGCTCCCCACATCTAAAACAAAAAAGTAAACAAAAAACAAAAAAAATGATCCCTGGTGCCTAGAGGTTTCTGCCCCCCCTGGGGCAGATCGGCCTAATAATAGGCCAATCTGCCCCCATGAGGGGCAGAAAAGGCATTCCCAAAAAATGCACCCCCCCTGGGAGCGACCCTTGCCCAAGGGGTTGCTCCCTTATGTCCATTTCAAAAACAAAAAAACATCCCTGGTGTCTAGTGGGCGTTTCAAAAGCCTTTTGAAATGCTTGGAGAGACTTCAAAGGGAAGGAAATACATTTCCTTCCCTTTGAAGCCTCTCTGGGCTTCCCCCACGTGATCGAAAGAGAAATGCAAAGCATTTCTCTTTCGATCGCGCTGGAAGCCGAGCTTCCAGCGCGATGGGGGAGGCTCTGTGATTGTCAGCGCGCGCTTGCGCGCTGACGTCACAGGCAGGGTGGGGGGGTGTCGGGGGTGGAAGGGGAAGGGTTTCCCCTTCCATCCCTGACTTGGGGGAGTGGGGGGGAACCCCACAGAGGGAGCGCTAGCGCTCCCTCTGGGCTCTGTGACCAGGACGTAATGGTTACGTCCTGGGCACAGCAGCACTGTGCCTCAGGACATAACCATTACGTCCACGGCACAGAACCGGTTAAAAGTTCAAAGCAGGGATGCGGATTACTAATTAATTAACAATGTCAACAAACAAAAAAAATGTGCTGCACTCCAGGGCTAACTGGTGGTTAATACAATGGTGCTTGTAGAACAACCGCCCTTGATTGTATGTTGCATAAGAAAGAACTAATTTACGAGCTTCGTTCAACCCTCAACACTTCCTAGCCCCAATTAAACCCCCAACACTTTCTCAGCAAGAACGGATAGCCAAGAGTGTCAAAATCCACTGAGATGTACAACGGATCAACAAATCAGCATCACCATTAGGAAGGAAGGTTGACTGTCCAGCAATGCCTCTTTCGGATGAAAGCCTGACTGATATTCCCACAGCACAAAATATGACTCATAAAATGGTTAGACCTGTGTTGTATTCCCTTTCCCAATATCAGTTGCCTTAGAGGGTTACTGAATATGGATGCAGGTTTTTACATTCTGGGGGTCTGGAGATGGTTTCCAGAATTTCTATGCTATGAAATAAACAGTTTATGAAATCTATGGTGATTGCCTGATAGCTCATCTACACATTGAACAACTGTGTTTGATAAACAAAGTTCCTTGGTGCAAGGAAATCGTTTTTCATTTTTAATAATAGCCCAAACAATCTCTTGTGCAATTTCTTGAGCTCTAAAGAAGCTGGTCTGACCAATTTAGAGTTATCCTACTATGGAGAGATCTAATTTGAATCTCATAGCGGGCCTTAAATCTAATTTTCTCCAGTGCGTAGAGAAAATCATTACCTTATGTCGATTTCCTGACGGAGACTTCCACTTTTCAAAAGCATATTGCTGTTTTAGGTTGGCCACTTTTCAGAAGCTAATATTACACACTCATATATATTCATTGTACTGCTGAAATAGAACATGACACAAAGAAAAACAAGAATATTGCTGTCTTAGGTTGACCTAAACCTTTTCATGAAACATGTTCATAACAACATTTGGTAATGAATTGATGAGGTGATGAGCTAACCAAGCAGCTATTGCAGTAACCACATGTAGCCAACTACACCCTGGATGGAGTTGCCAATAGTGGACTAATGCTCTTCAGAAACACAACAATTGTGCAACAATCTTTGAGTGGGACTGGGCTTTGAATCATTTAACAAGGTATTTAGGCCAGCACAAACTGGTGTGCAGTAAACCTAGTTTGGTAAACAGAGTTGGTGAGTGGACTGTCAACTGCATTTTAAAGTACAGCAAATCAGTGTACATTAGATATATGTTTTATGTGTATGTAAGTTGTACTAAGGTAAAATATTCCTGATAATTACAAGCAGCAAACTTACAATGCAGCTGAGAGAGCGTAGTTTATATAATCTATATTAACATGAAATGTTTATGAATTAATGTGTGATAATGCCATGTAGAAACTGTAGTAATGAGTCTTGCTTAAACATGCACATGAAATGTGACCACAGGGAGTGGCCGTCAATGTACACGTGGACTAATAATAATGACTAAAATGTTTATAAGTTGTTATACTGATTAAGTTTTATACTAATTATTAATGATTGCGTTATTGAATTTGTACTGAAATCCTTGTAGGCCTTAAGTTAACATGAGCCGAAGCGTAGCTGCTTGGCTCTCATATTAAATGTATTTTTCCTATCTTGCGGTGTGCTGACTCGCAAAAGGACATGACCCCTTGTTTTCTTCAAACTAGAAGCTGGATGTAACCATAGTAGCTCCGTTCCCATGAATTCCACATTGCTTGTAGAAAATATTAGACAAAATGGAACAGTGTAGATTAATGTAATGTACAAGGTCGTTCAAACCGATGAAGACAATGGAGCTACTGACCAAAAGATGTGCAAAGAATTACAGAAAGATGAAATCATACCGGTCATGCTACCTCTGAAGACTTCGATCATGTGGACCAATGAAAAGCTTGTAAAATAATATGGATGAAAGATTAATGACATAATCCATCTTTTAATTGGGTAAGGATACTGGGGTATAACCAATGTCCAATAGAATTTTAGGGGAATATACAATGAAAAAGGGATAAAAACCCATGACACAGAGAGCCATTTAGAATTAGGTAGGGAATGCTATTGATTTTATCCAGAAACTTTGTCACTCTGTTTGGTGACTTACTTTGGTTTTATTTAAACCATCCTTTCCTTAGATTGCCCATTTTACACTTCACCTCCTTATGAGGGAGGTGCACCTTTGCCCCGGAGCTGAGTTCTGACTGATGGCGATTTGACTGATGTCCTGAAGACGAAGACTGAACCTCTGCGCTGACCTAAACCTTGGAGGGTAATTATGACAATGAATTTGTGATTTGTCTGTTTGCTTTTCCTTTCTAGGTACCAACTGCTTACCTTTTGACAGAGACCATAGTTTAGATGTTTTCCAAATTGGTGTTCTAAATCGTTTTGCATGAAGCCCAACATGCCAATGCTAATCAGTCACTAAATTGACTCAAATAGACAAACAACTGAATCTATGCTTTGTTGAACTGATGCGTTATTGACACTCTTCTAAAATTGATTTATGTTCACACCGTGTTATGTTCTGATGTTCGTGATTTTTGCCTTAATGAAATCTTATCAGAGTTGCCATATTGTGACTATGCTACTTTGCTTCTTGGTTTTAAGATTAACACATTTGCTCTTAGAATTGTAACTAATAGGGAATAAAACTCATAAAAATCTACTAAACTGGTGTGGTTATTCATGACTGCCAGGTCATGGTGGTGTCTTGAATTGATTAATGACTTTGACTAAAGTAAAATGTATTGTTGTGATAAATATTGATGACATTATAGGTGTATTGATTGACATATTGATTAGCTATCTCGTCCTAAGGTGTCTCTCAACTGGGTCAAAAGATTCATTGGCCTAAAATGAGTCCTGATGTGTAATAAATAATCGAAAAGGGACGCGTTAGCAGTTCTGGTAGCAGAGCGACGGTTTGGCCCCTTGGGGCCCTAGGACGGAGAATTATTGTTTAGATTGTTTTTCTGAGGTAAGGCAAATTGGAGGTATAATGCGTTTCTGAATTCACCATGACTTTCCTGGGATCTCGGAGCCTGCCTAAGTGAGTTGGGGATGTTCTCGGCGTTTTAGCATGTGTGGAATAGGATTTGCACTTGCCCAGCTTATGTATTTTTCAGGTGATTTGTGAAGTTTGTGTGTATTTAGGCCAGGTGATGTTGTTTTAGTAGGAGTGGGCGTACTCTTCAGTATGAGAGTAGGGTAGTCGGCGTACTTCATGTGAGTGTGCGCTTTGTGCTCAAAATTATCCACGTGGTTGGTTGTTAATGTACGGACCCGTTGTGGTCTAAGACTCCGGAGTATATTGACAAGTGTAGGAGACACTTGGGTATATGTTGTAATTTGTGCGGTTTAATTAGGTCAATCGGGCATGGTTGACAAGTCGAGTTTGAGTGAAATTGCATGTGTGAAACCTTCGATAGAGATTTGGCAAGATCTAAAGTGCACTAGAACAAACCATTGACAAGTCGAGAGTAGGATTTGCGGGTCGAATTCTGCTTGTGGGTGCGGGAACTGAGAAGGAGAGAGTAGCGGCCGAGGCTTCAAGTGAAATCTCTGTAACGTTCTGAAGCGAATGTGTTACCCTTCCTGTAGTAAACCGGCAAATTTGAGTTATTGTTGCTGTTAAAAGTTTGCATTTGTTTGGTGTGAATCCAGTGAGGGGCGGACGAGCTGCAAGACTTTGTCAGCTGCAGTGTGTGTGAGTGTGACGTCAGTGGTGCCGCGCTGAGATAGGTCAGTTACCGAGAGGGGTTGCACACGGATTGGCTGCCGTCCCTGAGAGGCAATAGGTTGAGAAAGGTGGGTGAAGAGTGTCCTGGGAATTAAAGTCACTTCCTGATTAAATATAAACAAAAGAAAAGACGCAAAAATTAATTTTATCAAAGCTTTTAGGAGCGCTCTGAAAGGAGACGTATACATTATGGCGAGTTAAGGGGAGCCTACACCACCCGTGGGTACTCCAGCTTATACAGTAATGGAGGAGAAGGAAGTTGCGCCTTGCTTATGGATAAAACAGTGGCGCAAATTGACAGAAAAGGAGGGATGTTTGGCATTTCCGGAGCATGGAACGTTCAATACGAGAATTTTAGAGAATTTGAGGTGGATGTTAAGAGTACAAAAGCCACCTCCGAGGCCAGCTCAGTACGAGGCATTAGCAGTCTGGGATTTAATGGCTATTAAACAAAGACAGCAGAAATTCGAGAGGAGAATGAAAAGGGCAGACTTTAGCTGAGGTTAGATGGGACAATGAGAGCAAAATGTGGAGATGGGGAATAGTTGACGGACTCAAATTGTTTCCAGCAATAGCACAGGGAGACGAGACTCAGGGGAAAAAAGCCACCTGTAAGACAGACAAGGTCTCTAGTAAGCCTAAAGAGACTAAGAGATCTTGGATAGAAGAAGATGATTCAGACGATGAAGAGTTTCTTAATCAGTTGTTACATGATCGCCCGCCACCTTATGTGGTAGACGACAATGCCCGAGCACTAGTGCGAGCCCTGGGAACCAGACACAGGAGAAGGGAGTTACTGATACAGTGCGAACTAGTGATACGGATTTGATACAGAATGGTATCCGTCTACCCACTGCACCAGACATGCAGATACAGTTGCAACCTCCACCACAGATACAGAGAATCTATCCAGATGTCCCAGTACCAGAGACTACTACGAATCTGATAGTGCCGCCTGACCCAATATATACAAAATCGAGGTTGGTACAGCTTGAGCCAACTCCGCAAATGCTGCCCCAGCCGCAGCAACAGCTAATACCAGGGTATAATCCAGAAGCAGGACCTCCATTAGTACCTGCCCCGGCTTCAGAGAATCAAACTCTGGGAGTTGCGGCTCCGCGATGTTTTAACCTAGGCCAGACACCTGCTGCCATATCGTTACCAATTACTGTCGGACCACCGGTGCCATTGTATGCGCAAGGCAAGCCTGGCATGTGTGACCAGGGAGTAATGAACCAAGATGCAATAAGAGGAGGGTCCATAGGAACTCCCCAGTTAATGGCCCCAGGAGGGCAATCAGTTGAAAGACCAAGGTCTTTACTAGACTTTAGCCCGGTTGAAGCACCGTTGGAGGCAATGAGACAGGCAGGGCTAGGTGTGCTAACCCCGCAGACAATAAGTCCGAATGCTTCACAGTCACCAATGATGCATGCAGGGAATATTTCACTGCAAGGTTTTACGGTACAACAACTAAATGAGTGGCTAGAAAAAAACGTATGCTTCACAGAAAACTGCAGTAACTGCAGAAAAGTCAGAAAGGTCTGAGAAAGATAAGTACCTGAACTTTGTGAGACTGGGTGTGGAGGCTGCTGAATTAGTAGAAGGGACAATGGGGGTAAACAGATTAGAGTCCTACACAGAAGCAGAATTAAGGTATCTGTGCCCTAAAATCACTAAATAAGTAGGTAAGGTGCATCAGAGGTTGGCGAACCTGGCAGACAAATACCATATTGATATGGAGAATACTAAACATTTGAAAAGAAGTTACAGATTAGACTTTGACTCTAAGGACTTTGAGCACATGAGGTCTGCCGGAATGAAAGAACATCTAAAAGAAATACTGCAAAATGCGCAGATCTGGGGAGCTCTAGAGAAATGGGAAGGCAGATAGGCAAAGAAAAGAGATAAGGAGAAAAGCGACATTCCGGGATCAAGTCAAGCTAAAGCTTCACCAGATACGGGATCGGTAAAAATGTTACAGATGAGAGAAACAGACGGTGGGGGTCTAATCCATGTACCGTGGACTAGAGGAGACATTCTGTCATTCACAAATGATTATCCCAGGTTGAGGGAGAAGCGGATAGAGTGGTATCAGCAGACAGATAGGTTTGTGAAGCTTGCAAAGTGTCTCTGGGAAGACTTGAATACCTTGTTTGAGATCATTGTTCCGCCTGACTTATGGCTTGAGTGTAAGAGAGGTGTAGACTGGCCGACACAGGAGCCAGCAAGGGATAAGACGAGCGGAGCACCTTCTGAGGAGGTGATGAAGTACTACCATAAAGTGATCGAGTTTTTGAAGCAGAAAGTGTCACCGAAAGTGACTGATTGGCAGAAAATCGATCGAACGTCACAGGAGGTTAAAGAGTCCATCCATGCTTACCACGAGAGGTTGTCGAAAGCGTTTAAGCATTACAGTGGCACTGAGACTATTGAGCCGAAAGACATGAACCATCTTGTGTTTAGATTTGTTAAAGGGCTGAGACCAGAGGTTAGCCAGATGATTAAGAATCATTTGATTTGTTGGCAAGCAAAGCCGATTGATGAGGTGTTGCAGTATGCAAAATACTGTAGTGATGAGATTGAGCTGAAGCAGAGAAAATTGAAGGAGAAAGTGATAGTGATGCAAATAAGGGCAGCGCAGGCAGGTATGCAGGGAAATGGAATCCAGCAGATGATACAGCAGCAACCGCAGAGGAATGGTGTGTTTCAGGCGCAACGAGAGGCCGATGTAGAGGTTTTGTGAATCGCGGTCCAGACTTGAACACTGTTGTAGTTCAAAATGACGTGCAAGGGATGAAAAAGATGTCACCATGCCACACGTGCGGGAGCGTGGGACATTGGAAGCGGGAATGCCCGAATGTGGTGAATGATGGTGTTGTTCAACAAAGCACTAATGTCGGTACATTACAAAATGTGAGAGGTCCAAAAATGAGAAGTCAAAATCAGAACTACCAAAATAACATGGTTCACATGCAGGGGCTACAGCCCACACAACAAATGCAAGTGCTGTGTGTTCAACCAGCACAAATACAGCAAGTACAACAGCAGGTTCCCATGGTACCTAGACAGCAAATGCAATTACCATTAGCTCCAATGGGACAGCAACAGGTGATGCTTCCTCAGCAGGTCACAGGTCAAGTAGTGAGCCAAAATAATACAGTACAGCAATTCCCATTGCGTGGTGAAGATGGAATAAATGATGAATGGTCTGATGACAGTTCAGACAGTGAGGAGTGGAGACTGGCAGCGTCCCTAGAAGTAGATCCGAGGGGACCCTATATAGAGAGAAGGGTAATGGGTCACAAGGTTTCCTTCTCGGTTGACACCGGAGCTACACGCTCTACAGTCAGAAGTGCAGAGGTTCCGAAATTGCCACTTTCAGGGCATACCATAGGAGTGGTAGGAGTAGCAAACCAGTATTTGACAAATCCGATCACAGATCCGGTGCAAGTTGAGATTGGCAACTTTCAGGGACTGCATAAGTTTGTAGTCTGCGATTCCAGTCCTGTGTCCCTACTGGGAAGAGACTTGCTGTGCAAAACGAAATGTTCGATTACCTGTTCCAACGATGGAATCGAGGTGCAGACAAACAGTGATGATGAAGGGGATGATGGTCAGTTCTCAGAGTTAGAGACGGAAACCGCAAATGAGGATTACCCTTTGATAACCTTATTCCCGATGCTTACAGTGACTGACTTACCTGCTGAATTACAGGGGACAGTGACAGAAAAAGTGTGGGACTTGACAGGAAAGGAAGTGGGACTGATAAAAGGAGTAGAACCGGTTAAAGTACAGGTGAAGCCTAATGCAGTGTTCCCCCCGGTGCCACAGTACCACATGGCACAAGATGTCCTTATCCAGGATGTTCTTGGGAATGGTGGGCTACTGTTGCCAGTGGATACCCAACTTTTCAATTATCACTAAACCATTTATAAAGCTGACAGGCAAGGAAACTAAGGATGACCCGTATACCATAACCCTGTCCAAAGAAGAGCTTGTGTCATTCATGGAATTGAGGGAATGCATGTGCAGGGCACCAGCTTTAGGTATGCCTGATTACACAAAGCCTTTTCTACTGTTTTGTCATGAACGTGATGCTTGTTCTTTGTCTGTCTTGACACAGGTCCATGGAGGTGCAAACCGTCCTGTAGCGTATTTTTCAGCTGCCTTGGACCCAATCGCAGTGGCCTTACCGGGTTGTTTGCGCGCAGTTGCAGCAGTTGGTCAAAGCCTCACGCAGTGTGAAGGCATAGTGATGGGACATCCTTTAACAGTAATGGTTCCACATTCAGTTGAAATTCTGTTGACTCGAACTAAAACCCAGCACATGACAAATGCCCGACTTACCCGATATGAGACAATTATTTTGGGGTCACCAAATGTCTCCTAATGAGATGTACTATATTGAACCCGGCAACTCTACTTCTTGTTGAAAGTACTGAGATTAATAATGAAGAGGAAGTGGCGCATGATTCGTCTTGAGGTAACAGAACTATGTACCAAGCCCCGACCTGACATTCAAGATACGCAGTTAAAAGAAAATTACTGCATTATGTTTGTTGATGGATCTTGTTTGAGAGACTCAGACGGGATACTGAGAGCCGGTTATGCTGTGTGTACAATAGCTAGTATTATTGAAGCTTCCTGGCTCGAGAGAGTGTATTCCGCACAAGTGGCAGAATTAATTGCCCTTACTAAGGCATGCCACGCAGCTGAAAATCTGAAAGTCACTATCTATACAGACTGCAGATACGGATTTGGAATTGTACACGATTTTGGCCAATTGTGGTCACAGAGAAGTTTCATGACCTCTTCTGGTTCTCCAGTGAAAAATGGCGAACAAATGAAGGATTTGTTACATGCGATTCAGTTACCTCTTGAAATTGCCGTGGTGAAATGCAATGCTCATGGTAAGTCACAAGACTTTGTGTCAATGGGAAATGGCTATGCAGATCAAGTCGCAAGGTTTTGTGCATTGAACTGTATATCGTTCAAGATCAGTGGGAATTGATACCGCAAACTGAAAATGAAACATGCTTGAACTTTGCATTGAGGGTGGTTGATACACTAGATGAGCTAAAATCACTACAGGGTCGTGCTAGCAGAGACGAGAAACACTCCTGGCAGAGAATGCAATGTGTACAGAGAGCTGATGACTTATTGGTCTCAGAGGAAGGAAAACTGTTTTTGCCAAACAGTCTTCTGTCACAATTTGCAAGGCTTTATCATGGACAGGCACATTTGGGGAGAGATGCAATGATCAGGTTATTCAAAATTGATTGGTTTAACCCAAAATTCAGACAAGCCGCAGAGGTTACTTGTCACAGGTGCATCATCTGTCAACAGATGAATGCAGGAAAAGGGACTGTGGTAACTTTGAGTCACATAGCGAGAGCTGGCGGTCCATTTAGCAATATGAAAATGGATTTCATTGAGATGCCTGTTTGCGGAGGATTGAGGTACGTGTTGGTAATTGTGTGTGTTTTCAGCCACTGGATTGAAGCTTACCCTACACGTAGGAATGACAGTCTCACAGTTGCTAAGCTGTTACTTAGAGAACTAATACCCAGGTTCGGTTTTCCAGTCTCTTTAGAATCAAATAGGGGCAGACACTTCGACAATGAGGTGATTAAGCGCTTGTGTGCTGCATTAGACATTGAACAGAAGCTGCATTGTAGCTACCGCCCTGAAGCATCAGGACTAGTAGAACAAATGAACGGTACCTTGAAGTCGAGAATGTCAAAAATGTGCACAGCTACCAATATGAAATGGCCAGATGCATTACCCTTAGTGCTGATGTCGATTAGAAACACCCCTGATAAGAAGACAGGACTATCTCCCCACGAGATATTGATGGGAAGAGCTATGAGGTTGCCCGCGGTACCTGCAAATGCTCTTGGGAATATCACGGATGATTGGTGTTGGTGTAAAAAAATGATGCAAATACCACGCTATTGAGAGTCCAGCTTATCTTGTACTCCTGCGACTGCCTCCTTAACCCCTGAGACCATAATTAGCAAGGGTAGGGCCAGGGGTATCAAACAAGGAAGCTAGTGTAGGAACTGTCAACAAATTCCTAATTGAAATCCATGCTTCAATCAAAGGAAATAACTAGACTATTTGTCATCTACTTACAAAATATTAATGGGCATTGCATAGTTCAGATGGAGGTGGGAGGATCTTGACCACTCCAGTAACACTGCTGTACTGTATCAAAACAGGCAGAGACACAGCTCCCCACACTACACCTTAAGGAATGACAGTTTTTTTAGTAAAACAAATAATATACCATTGTCAGTCCGGAAAACAGTAATAAACAAACTTTGTACCCAATAGGACATCTTTTTAATGCTCTTCCACAAAATAGGTAAAACTGGAATGTAAGGTTTGGGTCCATGTAGATACGATTAGTCATGTATGGGACTGCCTCATCTGCATCTCCAGGAAATACCTTTTCTCCCTCCAGTTTTGGGAAAGAGTGTGTTTTTTTTATCTGCTGATCCACACTGAAAAAGCGTTACCGACTTTTAGACTGATGGCAGAGCATAGAGGAGTCTTTTGATTCTTCTGACCACAAGTGGTAGGGAAATATTTTGTTGAAATGCAAAACATACCTACAGAACAATTTGCTTACATATCAAATGATTTTGCAAACATTGTGAAATGTTGCTGTCCGCACATGAACTAATGATCCTCCAAGAACCATCATGATTTTGTATTTTGATAATGATGCTGTAAATTGCAAAAAAAAAAGATATTTCGTGAACATTATGTAATATGAAAAAAAGCACTACTGGAAATAAGCCAGGTTCTCGAGTGGCAGCTCCAATAGCAATGTGTGGCCTCAACCTCTCCTTATCAGCAGGAGCGTTCCCTGGGTGGACCACAGTTTTACTTGAGGCTCTGGCTTTTTGGAAGCAATTTGTGTAACCCGACCTCAGGGAGAGGCTGGCCAGTAATGGCTGCGTTGTCTGCGTCCATCACATTGGCCTTGGGTTAGATACGCCTCTGGATTTTCTTTTGAATGTGCTAAACTTCCACACCCTGAGGAGCGGAACCAATAATGGTGATTAGTATTCAATCAGCTAAGGAACACATGCCCCTAGAGATTTCATAAACTGCTGACATTCACTTCTGGAGACCAGAAGTTAAATTCATCAGTATAACAGGTGGTGGATTTAAATCCCTATCTTCACCTGTGAGACTCACAGGAGGAGATGCCCATTCTGCTGTTGCAGGAACAGCAGAGCATGGAGAGGCCTCCGGTGCGCATATCTTCCTAGAATCCTCAAACCATTTATGACTTTTCAGAAAAGAAACTCACAGAGGCAACTTCTCTGCCCCAGTGATGATACTAAGGCCCATATTTCTACTTTTTTAGCGCCGCATTTGCGCCGCTTTTTTGACGCAAAAACGGCGCAAACTTGCAAAATACAACTGTATTTTGCAAGTTTGCGCCGTTTTTGCGTCAAAAAATGACGCAAATGCGGCGCTGAAAAAGTATAAATATAAGTATGTTTATAATCACAATATTTCGTGGCTTAACATGCTGCCACATATTTTTTAAATGTTCTAAATGCACCAACGATAATCACCAAATGTTTACTAACTTTACGTCTGTAGATGGTAAAAAGGAATTAAATATAAATCAGTTTATGAATTATAATACCATTGATTGCATGTATATAATATATTGTGTGTGCAATGAAATGTCTGTGGGATCCAGGAAGAGGACGCTCAAACAACGATTTAAATAACATATTAGGACAATCATCAACAACTATCGTGTGGCAACACATTTTTGGGCTGTACATCCAGCCTGTGACCAGCAGAGAATCAAGGTAGGGGGCAGACAGCACCTACTGTAGGATCGATCCGTGGTGATAGTTAGTGTCGCTGAAACTAAATGGATTGATACCCTTCGATGTGTTAACACTGGCCTGAAAACTGATGACAGTCTTTCACATTTGTTTACAAATGTAGAAATTGAGTGATTGAAAATTATAACATTAGGCGTGTCCCTGGAACATTAATTAAATTCAGGTCCAATCTATACATCTTTCTGTAATGTGGCACATACGGGAAAAATTTTGAAGCCTATGAAATATATAGATATTTAATAATTTTTTGTTCGTTTTTTAGGCTTTATATAACTAGTTTTTTTTATTTATAATGGATAACTGTGTAATATGGGCTTAGGTTGCCATTGAGGGGTTCAGGTGACATTTACAAAACACGAGGCCAAATTGGGCAAGGCCAAAGCCCAATGCAATATAAGACCATATTACATCTCATATTTGTTATGTATTTTTATTACATTATTAATTGAATCTAGTAATTTTGTGTTTACAATGTTTATTGTCACACAGAAAGGATGATTTATTGGTAGATGATAGCATGAAGGATGCGCCTGTAAGGGTGTGCTTGTTAATGCTGCTCTCATGTCATTTAGGGGTCGCTAGAGGTCAAAACTGCGACCCCTGGCTTGCCCGTTGCGACCCCTGGTACTGTCTGTGCGACTTCTGGGCTTCAGATCTGACAAAAGCAGTGCCAGAAACACAGTGGCAGTTACGGCCGTTGGTTGGGAATCCTTTCCCTTTCTTTTCTCTCGTTTTTTTATTACACTGAATAATGTTTAATTATCCGTTATTAGTGTAATAAAAAAATGGAGTTCAATTAGCTGGATTAGACCCTCCCTCACAGCTGAGGTAAGCAAAAAAAAGTTTTTAAGTGTATGTTATGTGCGTGATTGAGGGGGAGAGTTTTTGAATAATCAAGTGTGTGTGTAAGTGTGATTGTGTGTGTGTCTATGTGTAAGGGTGTGTGTGAGTGGAATTGATGGTCAAAATTAGTGTGAGACATCACTTCCGCTACCCCTGGCATTTTGGTGAATTGACGTTCATGGCTGCTCCAGCATCATTAATCAGCACACCTGTCATTATGGAAGAATGCTTACCAGCACTGAAAGACATAAATGTTGAACTTTTTTTTATTAGTTCATTATTTTTTTTAATTATCCTGCAAATTAATTTAGTACTGTGAATTTCTGAAAATAATTCACAGTTGTACCTCTTTTCTTTGGAGTGCAAGTGTTGAAACAACTGGCAAACATTCAGCAAGCGGCTTATAGATGCCAAAAAAATAAATCAATCTATCTATCTATCTATCTATCTATCTATCTATCTATCTATCTATCTATCTATCTATCTATCTATCTATCTATCTATCTATCTATCTATCTATCTATCACAATACAGAGTGGCACTGTTTCATGAATCACCATAAAGCTTTCAAACAAAAAGGTTCATCCACTTCACCTCCTTCCTGGAAGCTTTCACAGTGATCAGTCAAGTGGGGGGAGGCGGAGCTGTAAAATAAAAAAATTAAAAAAAGGGATCCAAAAACCAAATTAGAAAAAAATTAACATCAATACCGCAAAAATGGTTGAATGCATTTACATCGGATTTGGCCTAGAAACCATGCATATTATGATTTGGTGTAAATCTGTTAAGTAGTTTTAAAACAACTAAGGTTCAAAAACTTTCTATAACTAGACAGTTGGGTTGGTGAAAGGTTTACAAGAGTCCCATGGTCATGCAACTTCAAATAATAGAACAATCAGATTGGCTGCAGGTTTTTCTTTCCTGTTTGTCATCTCACTACTGTGGGAGCCAAAACTCTTGTGAACTCCTGCAGGAGCTTGTGCTCTGATTGGCTGGTTGCAACATGAAGAGAAATGATGCAGCTGCCTTTACAGCACTTGGGTACTGGGTTTCTGTGTCCCCGAGATTAAAACAATAAAAGGAAAAGCATAAGGGGCATGGTAGGGCCACACTGAACCCTGATTGACAATGTGGGAGGGTCCTAGAGGACTAAAAATAAAAATAAAAATGAGGGAAATTACACAATCCCACAGGTGTCATAAGGGAGCCAGCGATGCCCCCTGGACTCCTTGGAGAGCAGAGGGGGCCACTTGGACTCCCGTAGGACAGTCGTGGAATTACAAAAATACATGTAAAAAACAAAAGGGACTGGGCCTGAGTGTTTGTAGTGGGTTCCGATGAATAGGGGGTTGGCCATGCCATCATGGGTTGTGGCCAGTGAGGCATTGGCTGCCTTTAGCCTACCTCAGGCCACGCATAGCCTTTGGCTGCCCACAGGGGTTGGACACATGGCTTGGACAGAGACCAAGCTCTTGAGGCAACATTCTGCATGACCTTTACATCCACTGTTTATGACCTCACTTTTTACAACAGTCATGACAAGTTCTGTGACATCATTGACAGCATTATTGATGACAAGTGAACTGATATCATTGACAACAACACTGCATGGTGGGGGCATGAGCCATAGTTAATTGAAACCACTATAACTGTTGGATTTCAGTGTTTTTTTCAGGATCAAACATTTTGTTTAAACTGGCATTTTCACCCAATCATGATTTTACTTTGACCTTTAGTTTTTTCAGTTAAATTCGAAAGTTTTATTAATGCAAACGGAGATATTATTATCATACCTAACCGTAATGTGACTGTAACCTTTGTTATTTTCAGTGACATATATATTTATATATGGGTGAAACCCTACTCAAATATCAGCCACAACCCTTGTCCATTATCATTGGTGGAAATAACAAAAAGGCTGTCAATATGACAAGTGGTGAAGGATTGTTGTATTGACTGCCCTTATTCTACTTGGCTGGGCCATAAAGGAAACCAGCACAGTATGGGAGATGGCCTTGAAATAAGTGCTGGTAGCGCCCACCAGCACATACTAAGTACTGGGATTTGATGGCTATACAAAAATGGGTTATTGGTTGTGGGTGTGTTAAGCCAACTCAAGCAACAACCACAATTCCTGTCAGGGTGAACCACAAAATGTCACTAAATTAACCTGTGTGTAACCCTCTGGTTGAGTGCCACAAATGCAGTCAGACTTAGCTTAGAGGCAATTGGTAAACTATTCATGCAGCACTTAAACCGTAATAAAATAAATAAAAAAATGACATAAGAAAAATCCCACACCACTTTAGAAAAGCCTAGCATACTTCAACAAAATTATTTGAGACCGAAATGACAAAATCCAATCAATTGGATCAAAGCTATGAATTGTTAGATTTTAAAGTGAAAAAGAGTGACTAAAGATTAAAGGGCCAACCATGGGCATCTAGATGTGCAAGACCACGGCAACGTTGAAAATTAGGGCTGACGTTGATGAAGCACAGTTCAGATACACAAAGTGGATTAGGCCTGGTCTCCGCTTACCTTAGGTTTAGAAAAAAAAGGCTGCAAATATGACAAGTGGCGAAGGGTTGTTGTATTGACTGCCCTTATTCTACTTGTCTGGGCCATAAAGGAAATAAGAAAGAAATTAAATGCTTTCTGCAGTGTCTTGGTATATTAAGACAGCTAGAAGCTGAACCAGCACAGTATGGGAGATGGCTTTTGATATAAGTGCTTGTAGCGCCCACCAGCACATATTAAGTACTGGGATTTGATGGCTATAAAAAAATGGGTTATTGGTTGTGGGTGTGTTAAGCCAACTCAAGCAACAACCACAATTCCTGTCAGGGTGAACCACAAAATGTCACTAAATTAACCTGTGTGTAACCCTCTGGTTGTTTGCCACAAATGCAGTCAGACTTAGCTTAGAGGCAATTGGTAAACTATTCATGCAGCACTTATACCATAATAAAGTGAAACAAACGACATAAGAAAAATCCCACACCACTTTAGAAAAGCCTGGCATACTTCAACAAAATTATTTGAGACTGAAATGACAAAATCCAATCAATTGGATCAAAGATATGAATTGTTAGATTTTAAAGAGAAAAAGAGTGACTGAAGATTAAAGTGCCAACAGTGCCCAAGGAGGCAGTATCGTCGTTGGGGAGCCGCTGGGTGAAGATGCAGTGAAGATTTCTCAATTTGGACTGCTCTTATTTATGAAAGTCAAAAATCTCCAGCAGGACTAACCTCTAGACTGTAGCCAATAAGGGCTCCACAAGGCCAGATACCCCTTCTACGAGGAGCCACATAACTGGAATTGCTGCTGCGAAGTACGTAGTGAGAGCTGCCATGAAGTTAGACTGACTGACGATGCACCTTTGGTGAATCAGTGAGCAGTTTGGTCTTGGTCTTTTCTCGATCCTCAGAGCAGCTTTTAGTCAAAATATCCCAAGTTTAGGATTTTGGCTATTTGGGCACTTCTAGCACCACTTCCAAGGGACTGGAGAGGCACCACTTGGAGGGTCTGGAGTCACTCAGGCAGGGTCCAGATGCAGGTGCAAGAAGGTTGGAGCCTTTCCTCTACCTAAAACTGATCAAGAGGCTAGCCAACTACCCCTTGGAGTCACTTTGGAAGTCTTGGGTTCAAGCAGGAAAGCAGGTCTCAACCAGCAGGGCAGTCCTCTAAGGGCACAAGGCAGGCTTCAGGCAGCAAGGCAGTCCTCCCTCTTGGTGCAGCCGGGTAGTCCTCTGAAGTACATAGAAGGCCACATGCAGCAGGGCACTTCTCTGAGAGTCCATCCATGGGTCCAAAAGTGATCTGAAGAGTGAGCCTGAGGGTCCTAATTGTATACCTGGTACCAGCTTTGAAGTGGAAGTAACTTCTGGAGTTTTCCATCCATCAGAAGTGTTTGGAGTCTTCTGCCTCTTGCCTTAGTCCCAGGCTGTCTGCAGTCACAATAGGCCAATGTGAAGTTCTTTGTGTATGAGCTGAGACAGGGTCTTTGAAGTGCAAGTGTGGTTGTGCACACTTAAAAGTACATGCCACACTGTGTAAATACAATGCACCTGTGCTACTGGCTGCTATAGGCCTACCTTAGGGGTGATATATGTATTTATAAGGGGGCTTTCAGGCCTGGCAAGGGGTTTATTTTGCCTGGTTGAATTGGTAGTTTAAAACTGCTCACGGGCTGCAATGGAAGGCCTGGGACATGTTTTAAGGGGCTACTTAAGTGGGTGGCACAATAAGTGCTGCAGGCCCACAAGTAGCATTTAACTTACCATCCTTGGGTACATAAAGTACTACTTTACTAGGGACTTATATGTAAATTAAGTGTAGCAATCAGGGGTAGGCCAGTTTTACCATGTTTTAGGGAGTGAGCAGAAGCAATTTAGCACTGGTTAGCAGTGGCAAATTGCACAGAGTTCTAGGGTCAACAAAAACGTATTCTGCAAAACAGGAGGGGGAAAGGCAAAAAGTAAAAATTTGGGGGTGGTGCTACAGAGAGGGCCACATTTTGTATATATCAGGATGATACAGTGCTGCATTGCCATATTTCAAATTTAAATGAATGCTAAAATATGGGAGATATTTTATGATTGCGATGGGTTGCTGACACTGCTTTGTTCACGTCTTTGGGTCTTTTCAAACTTAGCAGCATTTACAGTAGACCATTTCCACTTTTGTCTCTGACATATATTTGAGAACACAAAATGGGTGTTTGGAAATATAGACATTAGGATGGAAAAAGTATTTTTCTTCTCAATTTCCAATCTAACTCCAGTTAAGTATCCTATAACATTGCCACCACAGTGGATAACCACAAAGTCATGATGGTCGCATTTACTAATGGTGGAAAGCAGAAGCCCGAGAGCAGCTGAAGCAGACGCGTGCTTCCCTGGCCAGGCGCGCGGCTGCTAAGCGCCGCTGTGCTGCGGCAGAGCAGCCGGGAGCGCTGCGTGTCTCTCGCGAGGCCGGAGGGCCTGGAAAAAAAAAAAAAAAAGTGAAAGGAGCGACGCGTGCTGCACGCGCGTCTTCCCCCGAGGCTAGGGGATCAAAAAAAAAGAGGAAAGAAGCGACGCGCGGTGCACGTGCGTCTTCCCCGAGGCTAGGGGGTCAAAAAAAAAAAAACAAAGCTCAATAAACTAAAGGAAAAAAAGGGAAAACGAATACCTCCACACAGGCAAAAGTGCAAGAAAAGGGGGTGAAGGGGGAGAAGCTGCACCAAGAGACAGTAAAGGAAAGAAAAAAAAACGGAAGGACAGCATCACCTCGTGTACATCACAGGAGTGAGAAGGGCCAAAGATGAGTGCCCCACCACAAGATGATGCCAATCCTCCACCGCCACCAGGGAACCCCCAGCTCCCAGCACAGTTGAACAACAGGGTTCACTCCTCGATCGTTTCGTTACCACCGTTTAGCCAACTGATTGACCCGGCTACCGCTGCACCCAGGTGGCACTTGTGGATCAACAGGTTAGAAAACTACTTTCGTGCAACCAGGGAAACGGATGGGGAAGTGCGGAGGTCGGTAATGCTGTTGATGGGTGGAGATGAACTACAGGAGCTCTTTGACTCGCTTCCTGACACAGGGGACAAGGCTGATTTTGACGCAGCGGTAACTGCTCTGAACAGGCACTTCGACCCTCAACTTAACTCGGATTATGAACGGTTTAAACTGCGACAGGCCCAGCAGACTGAACTCGAGTCGATGGATATGTTCTATGCTAGGTTGAGAAAGCTGGCGAGCTCGTGCACAGGTCTCAACCAACAAGAGGAGATCCGAGCGCAAGTCATTCAAGGGTGCCGGTCTAATGCTTTGAGGAAGCTGATTTTGCGACAGCAGGGCATGTCCCTCGATGACATTCTGATTCTTGCAAGGTCACATGAACTGTCTGCAGTACGAGCGGATGCGATGGCGGCAGTAAGAGGTCAGTCACTAGCTGCTGCGTCATCGTCTCGTGTAGTCCAGGTGAAAGAGGAACAAGTGGATGCGATTCAAACACGTCCGGCAGCGCAGCGTAAGACAAGCACTGCCAGACCCAGTGACAGGGCCTGTGGAAGCTGTGGGTATGAACACCGGCCGAACATAGGATGCCCGGCAAAAGGACAGTCCTGCAACCGTTGTGGCAAGTCAAATCATTTTGCCAAAGTGTGTAGGTCCAGGAGGAATAAGCCAGGAGAGCAGAAGGGACGGGATACAAGTGTTAGAGCTGTATCCAAAAACACGGAGGAGGTGAGAGACCAGGCGACGGCGAGTGGCCCGGTCTTCGAGGAAGATGAAGAAGAGGACATATTTGTAATATCTTTCACGGGGGGCAAGACACGGAAAATGAGACCGCCGCCCATGAGTGACGTTCATGTTAATGGCATGCTTGTATCCGTACTCATTGACACAGGAGCGTCGGTCAACGTCATGGATGAAACACTCTTCCACAAACTAGTACCTGCCCCACCACTGACCCCGACAGCTACTAAGATATACAATTATGGAGGGCGAGACCCTCTTCCCCTCAAGGGAACAGTGCAGGTGGCTGTAAGCAGTGGGGACAAATCAACAGAAACCAAGTTCTATGTGGTGGCGGGGGATCGTGGCACTCTGCTAGGATGTCACACGGCAGAAGAGTTGGGACTAGTGTTTTTTGCACGACAAGTGTATGATACTCAAGTGGAACGCCTTCTCAACGAGTTTCCGCAGCTATTCGAGGGGTTAGGCCGGTTAAAAGGAAAACGCATCAAGTTGCACATAGATCCCAGCGTGGCTCCGGTGGCACTGAGACATCAGCGGGTACCCTTTCATCTGAGACCTGTCGTTGAGAAAGAGCTGCAGCTGTTGGAAGACCAAGGGGTCATAGAGAAGGTGGATGGGCCTACGCCGTGGGTGTCACCGCTGGTGATTGCGCCAAAACCCAAGCAGCTAGGAGCGATTCGCCTCTGTGTTGATATGCGCCTGCCAAATAAGGCTATTCGAAGGGAGAGACACATAACGCCCACCATGGACGACATCATTGCAGATCTGAATGGGGCGCAGTGGTTCTCCAAGCTAGATCTCAATACGGGGTATCATCAGCTAGAGCTAGACCCGGAAAGCAGGAATATTACCACATTTTCGACACATGTGGGGCTGAGAAGATATAAGAGACTGAGCTTTGGAGTGTCCTCTGCGGCGGAGGTGTTTCAAAATGCGATTAGGGAAACCTTGTCAGGATTACCAGGAGTAATCAACTTGAGTGATGACATCCTAATACACTCCAAGACGAGAGAGGAGCATCATTGTCATCTACGTGCAACGTTGAAACGGCTGTCTGAAGCAGGACTAACGCTTCACAAGAAGAAGTGTGCCTTTTATCAAAATTCGGTAGAGTTCTTCGGATATGTTTTTTCGAAAGAGGGCCTTCAAGTGGACCCACGGAAGGCTGAGGCTATCCGTCAGGCTGCCGTTCCGCAAAATTCCACGGAGGTTCGTAGTTTCCTAGGGATGGCCACGTATTGCGGAAGGTTTATACCACATCTAGCCACCATGTCTGAACCTCTCCGGCGGCTAACAAAAGGGCAACACCGTTGGGACTGGACTCCCGAGGCACAACAGGCCTTCATGGATATTAAGGAGGCGTTGCTAGACAAGGCAACTATGGCTTATTTCAACCCCAGCAGAAAGACCGAAGTAGTGGTAGATGCGAGCCCCGTTGGGCTTGGAGCCGTCCTCTTGCAAGAACAGAGGTATCAGGAATGGATCCCGGTCGCGTATGCCAGCCGGGCGTTGTCGGCCGTTGAAACTAGGTATGCGCAAATTGAGCGTGAGGCTCTAGCCATCCGGTGGGCATGCCGCCATTTTCACTTGTACTTGTACGGGCACGAATTTCAAGTAGTGACTGACCACAAACCTTTAGTTCCGTTGTTCGCTGGTTGCCCGCGTCTTGCACCTCCGAGGATTGAGCGGTAGACCGTTCTCCTTCAGCCTTATAGGTTCACTGTCGTTTACCGGCCAGGGGCGAACAATCCGGCAGACTATTTGTCTCGCCACCCTTGTTCGCAGGTGTCGGATGCGCAACAAGAACAAGATGAGGAGAGTACGGAAGTCTTTGTAAGCATGGTCGTGCAGTCGGGGTGTCCTAACGCCCTTCTCGTACCAGAGATTGTAAGTGCCACACCGGAAGATATCATATTGGGCCATGTCAAAGACGCATTGAGCCATAAAAAGTGGAAATATTTCCTAGAAAAAACACATGCGTCTCGCCCTGAACAGAAAGTGGCCATGCAAAGTATATGGAAAGTGCGAGATGAACTATCTACTGATAATGAAGGATTGGTTCTAAGGGGAAGAAGGATTGTACTTCCACAAAGTCTCTGGTCTAGAGTGATTGAGTTGGCACATCAAGGACATCAAGGGGCTGCTAAAACCAAAGCGAGATTACGTGCCAAGGTATGGTTCCCAGGTATGGACAGCCAGGTTGATGAGATGGTAGGACGGTGTCACTCCTGTATCATCACGTCAGTGGAACCTCCGAATTGTCCAGTGATAACCGAGCCGGCTACTCTGAAACCATGGGCTAAAGTAAGCATGGACTTCGGAAGTTTTCCAGATGGGAGGTTAACTGCTGTTCTGATTGACTCCTATACTAAATTCCCGGTGGTTGAGGTGGTGTCGTCGACGGCGTTTGAGAATGTGCGGCCAGTTCTACAAAAGACATTTGCTTTGTTTGGTTTGCCAGATGAAATTCGAACGGATAATGGTCCCCCATTCCAAGGCCAAGAGTTTCGGTTATACCTTGAGGGTTTGGCAATTCGTCATCGGAAGATAATGCCTTACTGGCCTCAGGCAAATGGAGACGTGGAAAGGTTCATGCGGACTTTGAACAGGGCTCTTCGAATTGGAGTAGAGAAAAGGGAAGATAGCGAACAGTGTCTATACCAATTCCTGAGTGCTTATCGTCAAACGCCCCATAGTACCACTGGTTGTGCTCCCTCCTCTTTGATGTTCAAAGTATCTCCACGTGACTGTATTCCATCAGGTCCTAAATGGAAACCTCCTGTGTTGGATGTTAAAGCCACTCAAAACCGACGGCGGGCTACTAATCAGAGGGCGAGTACCCAACGACGAGCAAAGTATCGAGGGTTCCAAGAAGGAGACCAAGTGGTGGTGAAATGTCGGAGAGGAGGAGGAAAGTTTATAACTCCGTTTGAACCTGAGGTATGGGAGGTTATTGGTGTGAAGGGATCCATGATCACTGCAGCAAGAGGAAGAAAAAGGGTGACACGAAATGTGTCGCATTTTAAGAAAGCTGGACGGAGGGCACCGACGGATGAAGAAGGAGAGTTTGATGATGTTACCGGCGGGTCATCAGTGGTGGCTAATGAGATGGAAAGTGTCAGGAGGCCAATGCTGACTGAACAAACCCGACCTGTTTGTGCCCCGGGGCAGGAAAGCTTGGGCACAAGAAGCAACAGATATGATTTACGTCCCAATCCTGTACCGAGTAGTCAGTTGAAAGACTTTGTCTGGAATATAGGGTGCTCATAGTTGGAGTTTCGTTGCCATGTGATCATAATAGGATACCGAGGGGAGATCTCCGGCTGTTTCATAAGGACAGTGTTTTCGTTGTGGTGGACTGTTCACATGTGTTTTCTTAAGAACGATCACTAAGTGACTCTATTCCGTTATGTGTTAATTTTGGGTTAAGTTTTCGTTAGTTCCAGTCCCCATGTGGAGTAAAACATGGGGGGGATGTAAAGAGTTAACGGAGAGCTACACGGGCTCTCCCTGTGTGCCTAACGTGCTCTGCGTGTCCGGGAGGGGCACGGAGCACGAGGGTATAAATAAAGAAGGAACTGCGGGTGACGCAGTTCCACGCGTGTTTGCAAGTAAGCACAGTCTCCGTGTAATCATTTACAGTGCTGGGTGTGGCAATCTACAATCCTGCAGAATTTTGAGAAATGTAGACCAATCAGATCTCTTTCTCTTTCTCTCAATGGATCCTTTTGTGTTCACTCCTGGTAGCTCCAGTCGCGCCATTTCTTTTCGCATGCTGGAAATTTAACCTTTGCCCGTCCTTAAGGTGCAGTGAGCGAAATTAACGAAGTTGACAACAGCTCACAGTTCTGAGAAAATCGTTCCAGTTCGTCGCACTTGAATTTCTGAAGGTGCCCTATGATGAAAAAGTTGAGACAAAATCCATATCGTTATATTTTCGGATGCAGCCGCGTAACCTTGATCCAAATTAAGACGCAAAAGGATTTTGCTGCCCCACCAACCATGGCTTTCATGATCTGAGTACATGTTGCAGTGACTGCTCTCACAGGCTTCCTGTGCAATAATAGTTACGCGCAGGCATTTTTCCTAAATAAATGAACCATGAACAAAGTAGATGACACCTTTGATCGCATCACCAGTGACTTATTTAGAACCCAATTTACTGCGCTGATTAAACTATTAGTTAGCCTTCTCTCGAGCTTTTTGCGGGAGCAGCGCCGAGAAAAAAGTCATATGAAAAGTCCATAAAGCTCCTACAAAATCCTTTTAAATATAAGCACCATTAATGTATTGGCAGAGCAGCTGTCCTTGTAATATTGCTTGATTGTCATCTCGGTGGGGCTGTTTTTTAGTGACTCTCAATTACTTCCTGTCTGGGCATAGCGCTTGTAAGTATCCGGCTGTGCTGTGCCGTCAGTAAATATCTTTGAAATGTCCTTCAGGGTTGAAAAATACAGGAGACATTTTTTGGATACCTACACCCCTGTTAAAAGAGCTGAGAAGAGAGCAAGTGTTTGCTATGGAGCTAACCCGACGTTGACAAGTATGTCAAACAGGTGTAGTTTCCATCTCCTCTGGACGAGGCACGCAGTCGTATCACGTACGCACAGCGCCTTCTCTCTGGCGCGCTCGCGATCTCGTCTTTCTGGTCCAATTTCAAGGCGATGATTTATAAGAGGATGTCAGTGAAGGGCAACAGCACGAAGAGCGCCTGTGTCCTATTACGAAATCCTTAACTCTTCTATCCTTGTGCAGAACGTGCTTTTGAGTTTTCCGGTCAAAAATGAGATCATTTTTTTCCTGTCTCGCATGCTGATTTGAGCAAAGTGTTAAAAGGCACGACCAGTTGAATGTTTTTGCCAACATGGTGAGGTGTCCTTTCAGTACCGGTTGTGACTTTCAATTTATGTCATTAGGGTGTATTACAAGGCACACATGTAATTCATATAATACTTGCAAAAAGTCACTCAAATAGTGTATAACCTAATTCAAAAACGGTTTTTGAAATAGGTGGTCCTGATGTCAGATACTATTCAGTCCATTGCTTATTTCACTGTGCTAGCCTAGTTACATTTTTTAGTTCCACGTGTACTTCTTATGACAGATCAAAATGTTTTAATTTTTATCATTAAGTTACAAATTAAAATATATCAGGAAAACAGTCAACAAATCTAAAAATTAAAGAAGATAAATGCACTAGAATACACATTTGAATAGGTTTTGCATACTCTTGTTGGAAGAAAACGGTATTTCTGGAACAAGGTTAGTTCAAGGTCTAAGAGGTGCCTTATATAAAAACCTTATGCCCAAACCTCATATGACCAGGCACATATTGAAAAATTGCGAAATAATGCTGAAATAACATTCCGAGCTAATGCTGTTTGAAACGTGTAAAAGCAAAATTGTTGAAGGGAATCATACTTAAACATGCTATGCCTGAAAGGCCACGACACTGCCATATTACAGTTAATTAAACTGAAAGGATTGTAATCTCAGCACAAGGACTTGTTTTTCAAAATGAATAGTTGTTGCACAAAATGTTTTTCTTCTCATGTATACAGATGTTTCTACTTCTAAAAAGACTACTGTTAGATAATGAATAGTTATTTAGAAAGATAAATAGAGAGTTCACACACTGGGATGCAGTCTTGGATGAGAGAATGACTCATGAGAAACTAAACTAACTAGTTGCACAATAAGACACCGTTGAGGTCTTGGAAGTTACTGTCTGAAGTTATTGTGTTCCCGTGAAAAGACAGGGAGTTGACCTTTTCCTATGGGTGCAACAAAAGCTGATTGGCCAACTAAAGAAAGAAGAGCAATATTTTGCAACATTGATTTTGTGTGTCTATAACAGTGTATGTTCCCAGAAAAGTTCAATCCATTCTTTCCTTTGCCATTTTCCCTGCCAATGCGATTTCATACATACTGGAGACTGTATAGAGATTCTTGAGCCTCTCTTTATGAGAAGTTCTGCTTTAATTTAGTTTGAACTATTCAGTTGACTTTTGATGCTGAAGCTTTCTGCTGGAATTTTATCAAAATCAGAACCTTTTATGGGAAACTGACACCTTTTCCTCCTCATTCTTAGAACATGGATTCTTTCCTTTATGGAATGTGCTTAATGCATTCTTTTGTGATTTACAGATTACTGATTTTGATAATTTATTTCTCACAAAAAAATCATAATAATTGAGAATAATGAACTTTATGTTGTGACTTTAATAAAGATGAACTACTAAAATGATTTGAAGAATAACACTTGTTTACTTATACCATACTCTTTTTATTGACCGAAATAGCATTTAAAATTGTTATGATAAATCTAATGGGATGTGCAGTTCCTGATTAATCGTCATCAACGTCAATATCCATCAACCTTAGTTGAACATAGCAGGGGTTTTTCCGAAGAGCTGTCCGAGTTTCTGTAAGTTGATTTTAACTAACAAATCCCTCCATAAGCACACTACTTCTAGAGCAGAGGTCTTCAATGTGGGGGTCGCAACCCCCCGTGGTGGCGTGGAGTCCTGGAAAGGGGGTTCGCGCATTCCCCAAGCCGTTTGATTTATTGATTCTCCTGTCCCTGTGAAAGTCGCACAGACAGCTAAGGAGGCCTTCATACCAGGGCGCCTGCTTCCTGAATGAAATGCAAATGTGCTCTACGAGCTGATCTGCAAACGTGAAGGGTAATCTGCAACTGTAAAGGATGCTTAGGAGTTGATCAAATCACTCAAAGCTTTGTGATGACAAACATTTATTATTTTTTAGGGGTAGTGCAAAGAGTTAAGAAGTGTGTTCTTTTAATTGTAGTTACACCATGCTTACTTCACCTGGAGGTGTTGAAGGGACAGCTTTAAAAAAAGAAAAAAGTTATTGCATATGCTCTGGTATTATTTAAATCTACATTTTGGAACCACAGTTTTATCTCAAACCTTTTTGTAGTGGCCTATCTTATACTGTGTGTAATGCAAGTTTAAAATAATGCCTTACATATTCACAGTGCTTTCTGTCACAGGCTGTGACCTTGTGGCATTAAAAATACACTCCACTGCACCAACCAAGATTTAATTCTGTTGCTCTCCGGTTACACACAGACCTCTGCAGTGCATTAACTAATAGAGGTTTCATAATGTACTATTGTGCATTTCCCAATGAGTAACAACTTCGACCAGTAGCAGCACCCCCCCCACCCTCAGCGCCTTGACACCCTCACGGGTATGTAGTGCGCTCTACAAATATTGTGATTGATTGATTTATTTATTTCTTTTTCATTTAAGCTGGCTGATATTTTATATGTAGGTACCTGACGGTGAAAGACTTAAAAACAACTTAGAATATTTTGGGGTTTATTTATGAGAGGCTTGGGCTGCTGAAGCATCACTGTTTTTGTCACTCCACCGGCATGAACCTCTCAATCATACGTATGAGGTGATGCAAAGCCACCCTGCGTGGCTTTGAATGGCCTCATAAATATGGAGGAAGGCAAAGCAGCACAAGCCACTGCATTGTCTTACTTTGCGTCAAGGAGAGGTTCCATGGGCGTTGTGGTAGGTGTTCCCGCTCAACACCCATGGATTTTGACGCTGCCCCAGATTTACAAAATCACGCAAACTGAAGCAGTGCCAAAACCTTAGCCTCTCCAGAGCAGGCATAATGAGGAGAAATGTTTTAATTTCTCTTTGTTTTTTCCTCTTTCCAGGTGTGTTGCTCTCTGCTGCACATATAGAAAGAGGTACAATGCCTCTCTAGATTGTTTTTGTGCCGGAAGGTGTCCCTTCCTGCACAAAAACAATCCTGCCTACATTGGCGCTAGGCAGCACTGTATTTCATAAATACGGTCCATTCCTGCCCTTTGTATTGGTGTAGGGCAGTGTAGCAGGAAGACTTGTGACACTGTCCTACCCCAAATCCTCATAAATGAGGACCTTTATTTTTAGCTACACCTTTGACCACGCACCCACACTCACTGACCTTTGGTTTGCTAAACATTGTTTAATATTAATATTATTTGCTCACCGTAAAAATGATTTGCTGTGGGAAATGAGGACATTTACTATTGTTGATGATGAGTACCAGGTTCAATAAAGTTTTTTCAGGTGGGGGTCCTTACACCTAAAAATCTTTGAGAGGGGGTCCCGGCATCAAAAAGGTTGAAGACCTCTGTTCTAGAGCAAGGTTAGTTTCATGTCTAAGAGGTGCCTTATATGAAAACCTTATCCCCAAACCTCATATGACTGATATGAGGAGTTAAAAATAGGGTTATTGGTTGAGGCAGGTGGAAGCCCAACCCATGCAACAACCATAATTATTTTCAGGGTGAACCATAGAAGTCACTACATGAACATGTGATTAACCCCCTGGTAGCTTGGCACAAAACAGTTGGGTTTAACTTAGAGGCAATGTGTAAAACATTTATGCAACACACATACAGTAATAAAGAGAAAACACAAGAAAAATCCTGAACCAAGTTAGAAAAATGGTGTAGATTGTATTAAATAAAATGATACCAGACTGACAAAATACCAGTCAGTAGAAAAAGAGATGTTAACTTTTAAAGTTTTCAGTAAAAACAGCTCCAAAAAGCACAAAACACCAACTGTGGTTATCCAGTCGCATTGGGCTGGGACAAAGTCACAAGTTCAGGCCAACCATGATGGGGCACCGACCGCATACAGGACTAACCTGGTCTCTGTATGAAGTCAGTACTCTCATGTCCCACTTCTTAAAATACAGTGAACTATGCCTTCTGAGCCTTGGTTGTCATGACCACCTCTTGAACCCTCTGTACAGTGGGTCTGGCACACAGGTCTCATGTGGCATCACCCCATGTGGCACTTCATGGCATACTCTAACACCAGGACAGACATCCCCTGGGGCCCATGGTCCAACTGCATGTAAAAGTATGTCAGGCCCCCTCCCAGAGCACATGATCCTATTGAATACCTTGTACCATTGTTTAATTAGGCTTTCGGTTTGCACACTTTGCAAAGGAATAACTGATGTTTCATGATTTATTGGCACCAACTGTTATAGCTCTACCTGCTAATGTTTATTAGCTCCACCTAGCAAACACCACATCATCTTGTTGTGTTTGCTTTATCTGCTCTAGGTGTCCAAGGGTATGTCCAGACACGGGTCCCTCGCTTGCTGTGCCACTGGATTTGAGCTAGCCTGGCTGATGAGAGGTGATACCCTGAAAGGACCTGGCCTGGCAGCCCGTGCTGGACTGCTCCCATGGGGAGTAGGTTCAGGACTAATTTGCATATGGCTGGGTCCAAACTGGGGTGGCATGATGATCAACAGGACAATGAATCTGACCCAGATCACTTTACAGAGGGTGAGTATTTGAAAGGTTTCAGTACTCTGACCATCACCTTGTTGTGTTTGCTATGTTTGCTGTAAATGGCCATGGGTATGCCCAGACTTGGGTCCCTTGCTTACTGTGCCTCTGGATTCAAGCTAGCCTGGCTGATTAGAGGTGATAACCTGAAACCTGTCCCAGGATACTTGTTTACAGTCCAGGGGAGAGCTGGCCTGTTAGTTTGAGCTGACTGTTCCCATGGGGAGCAGGGGCAAGACTGATTTGCATATTGATGGGTCCAAACTGGGATGACATGCTAAACAAAAGAATAATACATTTAACCCAGATCTCTTGACTAGGGGTGAGTGTTTGAAAAAATTCAGCACAGCGTGTTGTGTTTGCTATGTTCACTCTAAGTGCCCAAGGGAATGCCCAGAAGTGGGTCCCTTCCTTGCTCTGCCATTGGATTCAAGTTAGCCTGGCTGATGAGCATTGATACCCTGAAACCAGTTGCAGGATGCTTGTTTCCAGCCCAGAGAAGACCTGCCTTGAGAGTTCGGGCTGGACCGTTCCTATGGGGAGCAGAGTGAAGACTTATGTGCATATGGCTGGGTCCAAACTGGGGTGGTATGGTGAGCAAAAGAATGATTGATTTAACCCAGATCTCTTGACTGGGGGTGAGTATTTGAAAAGTTTCAGCACTCCGCCCATCATCTTGTTGTGTTTGCCATGTTTATTCTAAGTGGTGAAGGGTATGCCCATAAGTGGGTCCCTTGCTTATTGTGCCCTGGATTAAAGCTAGCCTGACTGATGAGGGTTGATACCCTGAAACTAGTTCCAGGATGCTTGTTTGTGGTCCAGGGAGGGCCTGGCCTGGCAGTTCAGGCTGGACTGTTACCATGGGGCGCAGGATCAAGACTGATTTGCATATAACTGGAACCAAGCTGGGGAGGCACAGAGACAAAAGAATGATGGATTTAACCTAGATCTCTTGACTGGGGGGGCGAGTGTTTGAAAGGTTTCAGCACTCCATCCATCATCTTGTTCTGTTTGCTATGTTGACTCCAAGTGGCCAAAGGTATGCCCAGACATGGGTGCCTTGCTTGCTGTGCCACTATATTCAAGCTAGCCTGGCTGATGAGGGGTGATACCCTGGAACCGATTGAAGGATGCTTGTTTCCAGTCTGGGGACAACCTGGCCTGTCAGATTTGGGCTGGACTGTGGCATGGTGAACAAAAAATTTATGGATTTAACCCAGATCTCTTTACTGGTAGTGAGTGTTTGAAAAGTTTCAGCACTCCATCCATCATCTTGTTGTGTTTGTTATATTCGCTCTAAGTGCCCAAGGGTATGCTCAGAAATAGGTCTCTCACCTGCTGTGCCACTGGATTCAAGCTAACCTGGCTGATGAGGGGTGATACCCTGAAACCAGTGGAAGGATGCTTGCTTCCAGTCCAACAAGAATCTGGCCTGGCTGTTAGGGCTGGACTGCTCCAATGGAAAGCAGGGCCAATACTGATTTGCATGTGGGTGGGTCCAAACTGGGGGGGGGGGCATGGTGAGCAGAAGAACAATAGATTTAACCCAGATCTCTTGTCTGGGGGTGAGAGTTTGAACATTTTTAGCACTCCGTCCATCATTGTCTTGTGTTTGCTATGTTCGCTCCATGTGGCAAAGAGTATAACCAGACAAGGGTCCTTTGCTTGCTTTGCCACGGGATTCAAGCTAGCCTGGCTGATGTAGGGTTATATGCTAAATTTGGTCCCAGGATGCTTGTTTCCAGCCGAGGGAGGACCTGGCCTGGAAGTTCGAGCTGGACTGCTCACATGGAGAGCAAGGTCAAGACTGATTTGCATATGGCTGGGTCCAAAGTGGGGTGGCTTGGTGAGCAAAAGAACAATAAATTGAACCCAGATATCTTAATTGGGGATCAGTGTTTGAAAAATGTGAGCACTTTGTAGATCATCTTGTTGTGTTTGCTATGTTTGCTCTAAGTGGCCATGGGTATGCCCAGACGTAGGTCCCTTGCTTGCTGTGCAACTGGATAGAAGCTTTTCTGGCTGATGAGGGGTGATACCCTGAAACTGGTCCCAGGATGCTTGTTTCCGGTTCAGTGATAACCTGGCCTGGCATGGGAGCAGGGGCAAGACTGATTTGCACATGGCTGGGTCCAAACTGGCGTGGCATGGTGAGCAAAAGAACAATGGATTTAACCCAGATCTCTTGACTCGGGTGAGTGTTTGAAAAGTTTCAGCACTCCGTCCATCATTGTGTTGTGTTTGCTATTAGTTCCAACTGCCATGGTTTATGTGCTCCAACTATCAATTTGCATCTGCCGCCATTAAAGGTCAAAGCCATTATTCTGACATGTGTTCTCTCCCAGGGATGTTATGAGTCTTCCAGTCTCCCACATGCTTCCCATGCCTCTTAGGAATCAGCCACACCTACTGAACCCCAGACACTTTATTTAAACTGTGTCTAAAACTTGAGTCAGTGCTTGGACTTGTTCCTGTCCTGAGCAAGCATCATGGTCACTCACCTGCAGAGTCAGCAGGAATTCTCCAGCACTGTAGTCTTCCCCAGTCGAAGTCTACCTGTTCTTCCTGTGACCTTGCTGTTGTCGGCATTTCCGTCATCTCCTTTTCCTGCACAGTGATTCCTCTACCGCGTTGGCTCCGCGCAAGTCGGCTCCAAGATTTCTTCTCAATTCCAAGTTTAAGAAAGAAAGACAAGGCTAAATGCTTGATCACAGGTTAGTGCGTGCTAGCCACAAAGGTTCAGAAAAAGTCTAAAGACAAGACTGAGGGCCTGAATTAGATCTTGGTGGTGTTACCGACAGGCAGTATCGGCGGCAGACCCGAGAAGACAGTCAAGTCGATGGTGTTCCACCCACTGTATTTAGATGTTACAACTCTGCAAGTGGTGGACTGACAGTGGATTGCTGACGGACGAACTCAATGGACTACGTACAATGGCAGTGGCTCTGGAATAGAGCTAAGTGACACACACAGACACTGTCCCTGAGCCATACATGTCCTCCTGCACTCCACGCGCTACACAACACATCATGTATCCACCATCATCCATTACAATTCCAACACAACACAACCCATAAATGCTGAAAACACACATTGACATATATCCATGACACAACACACACACACACCATTGACACTGCACCCACAACGACACAACCACAACACGCAACACAACTACACGCTCAGCTACACAAACACACACACCCAAGCACAACTACATACCTCATGACAATGTCACCACACAACAACAACACTCTCCTGAATGTGTCACACAGCAACACAACATACACAAAAATATCAGTGTCACATGCAAGTGGCACACATTAAGACACAACCACATCACCCACTCCAGCTCTCTCCCCCTCAACCAGCCAATCCAGACACACACATATACACATACTGACTCACATTTACAACACATAGCACAAGCCTACCGGTGTAGGCCCCCTTGCAATGAGCACACATGGACACGATTGTCGCGTGAGAGTGTACCGTCATTGTGGTGCCAGCATTCATCTTGCAATGTAAGATGACACCACAATGACAGTTGTGTATGTGTGCGATATGCATGTTGTGCCAGTGTGTCTCCAGCCATGTGTGACCCAATTGTCTCCCGGACATATGCACGTCACAGTGATTTAAAAAAATGACTGTGACATGTCCATGCCTGCAATGGTCCCGAGCTTCTATGCAGTGCCCACCCAACGTACCCTGGAAATGCAATGTCCCTACCTTCAAGTCCGGCGGCAGGGGGTTGTGTTTTCTTTGTGGGGTGGTGGCAGCAGTTAACGGCAGGAGTTGTCCAGTCATGCCCAGTCAGAGATGGAGGTGGAATCAGGAAAAAGGTGAGATTTCACCCCTAACAGCCCCAATCCGCCAACTCAGAAGTGGAAGCCAGACTGCCATTTTTTTCTTGGCAGTAAGGCACATTCAAATCTGCATGGTGGGAAGGATGGCCAGGGTCGGAGACGGTGCTTCTTGATGGAGATGGAGGTTAAAATACGGGCGTTCATCTATGGGACCACCAATATCTAAATACGGTGGAAGGACTGTCACGGCGGCAGTGGGTTTCAGTAGAAAAGTCGATGGCAGGACTGTTACCGCCAACATCTAAATCAGGCCCTGAGTTCTTTGAGGGAAAAAAACATGTCTTTCGGAAATTGGACATTATCTTTTTGTGTTCCAATTGTTTTAGCACTCTGGACACATTTACAGTATGGACACTTCGAAATATATTTATCTCAGAACCAAAAACCTCACACCAATACTTCTTGACAATTCATTTTAGCAAGATGAGACATATTAGAGTGCATGATATATGTATATACACTTGAACAGGAAACTGTAAAATGATTCTTGGGAGTGCCAGAAACTCCTGCCTTAATCGTGATTTGTACCTGCTCTCATGCAGCATTTGTGATAAGGTCTGTATGTGTATATTATTGTTAATATGCACTTAATCATTGTATGCTGAGAACTGTTGATAAAATACTCTTCTTTTTGTTTCCTGTGCACTGCATCCTCACTAACACAAATGCTCAGGGTGTAGATCCTGTTGCACAGTGTTGCAAGGCAGCAGAGCAGTCCCATTGTTGCAAGTCTATCTTTTCTTATTTTGTCACAACCACCTTCCGTTCAGGGACAGAGTGTGATTTAAGGTGTTGATTCCTTGATCATTAGTGACCCTTTAAAAGGGATAAGAGCTCCAGCATTGATTCCATGGTTGGAACCAGGTGAGTACGTGACATTACTACTTTAGGGGTGACTTATAATTAACAAAAAAGAATGCTTAGATTTCGCAAATGGTTTATTTTGCCACGTCAAAATTATAGTACAAAACGGCACTACAGGCTGTAGTGTCAGGCCTGAGATGTTTTAAAATGCTACTTAGTGGGTGGCATGACAAAAGCTGGAGGCCCACTAGCAGCATTTATTTTACTGGCCATTGGTACATGGAGTACTATTTACTAAGGGTTACAAGTAAATTAAGTATGCCAATTAGGTCTAGGTCAATTTTATCATGTTTGAAGGAGAGAGCAGAGATGCTTTGGCAATGGTTAGCAGTAGTGAAGTGCAGCATCTTAAAAAACTCAACCATCAAAAACAAATTAAACGTGGTAAAGGCAAAAGGTTTGAGGGAATACCATGCCAAGACTGTCAGGTCTATCATCATGGTTTAGAGTCTGACTGCTCATGCAGATTGAGGACGTCCTTACCAGGGCCCAGTGGAATGCACCATAGTCATTATGGACATCTTTAATGACAATTTGATTTTGCTTTCCTGATGGGTCTTCTCTAACCTCAGATGACAACTATGGTCTCTGTCTTTCACCCATCCTTGTAGTGATGTTGTCTCAAGCCTTTCCTTTATCAACCTGATAGCAGACAGTGAAACAATGAAACTAAAAGCTGGTGGTGGAATTTTTGAAATTATCTCAGTCACTTGTGATTAGTCAAGACCGCAACCCAGACCATCATTGTTTTCAAACTATGCTCCTCTAAACCAGCCTTGGTCCTGCTCTAAAAGGAGCAATCCAGCTCAAATCACTGGGCAAGTTCCCTCTATAAAAGAAAACTAGCAGCCTTTGACCGTTTGTAGCCCAGTTAAGCATCACCAGTGATGAATAGCTTGATTGCTAGTGCACAGGGAACACAGCACTCCCCTTGAATTCTTGGAATCTGTGCACCTGGCACCAAATCAATCTTGAAACCATTATTCCTATGTGAAGTTAATACATTTAACTTTTCCTTATTAAAAACATCACTACATTTTTCATAGCAAGGGTTTAAAGAAATCACTCACTCAAAAAATTGCAAATATTCATTCCTGCATGCATATTAGAAGGAGAACTCACTATGAGTACCATTAGTTAATCCAGTAGTGATGCACAGGTATGCTGAGGATAGGCTGTTTATAGTATGGTATAACATGACCATCTGACAGGATAGGGCTGGTATCAGGACAAGACTGACCTCACAAAAAGGGACATGACGGTATAAGAGTAGACTCAGAACAGAAACAGACCTGTTGAACTTTGAAACTTTTTTACAGTGTGAGAAGGATACAGGGCCTTAAAAGTGGTAGGGCTTAGTGCCAAGGACAGCCCAAGGCACTTTTAAATTAACTGCCTCCTAGAGAGCCTAGGTCACACCTCATAAAGAACATCGGCTTACAGAACTTCAAAACAATTAGCTGGAAACCTGTTCTTTGCAGGGGTTTCCAACTAATTGTTTGCACACTGTGTGATATCGGCTCCTTACCGGGTGACCAAGTGAAGGTAACTGATATTATGAGACACACAGTGGCACTGTGTGAGTTGGCAGGTCTGCAAAAATCTCATTACAGGAAAGGACTTTTTAAGCTGAAATATTCATATCTGGTGGCCACTTTGAAATGGTGTATGATGGCCATAGTAGTATGGAGTTTCTATACAAGCGAGTTGAACTGAAGTTTCCCCCTTATAGTCTTGTATTTGTTGTCACAGGAAGCATAACTATGGTCCTGCTAGATCTCAGAGCAACATATATTCAGGATACACAAACCTTGTGCCTGGAGGAGCTGCACTCTGTTGTCTCACCACCTCAACCAATATCCTCATGCATGGGAAAATGCATCCAGTAGTAGAAACAGGGCAATGGGAAAAGGATAAGAGAGAAAACAGAAACACAGGATTCTAACACTCTGACTCATCACATCTGCTGCTCAAAGAATGTTTTGAATATCTAAAGACAAAATATGTCTTTAGTAACATTACAGAAATTATTCTGTTCTTAAGTGTAATAGTGAATAGCGATACCTTGGAAATATCACTGTGCAACCAACTATCTGTATTTGAATGTGGAACTTGTAATTCCTGGAAACCAAACATATTACGAAAGTGTACCTTAAACATTTATGCTCGCTCAGTCTTGAATAACTACCTCAAACCTCATCATTAAGCTTTCTCTGTGCAAGATGAATTATAGTTTCCTCTGTGCTCTTTTAGCACTGCAAACTAATTGCAGGTGTTAATTTTCTGCTATTCCCTAATTTAGTAATTTACATAAACATACCAGAACTTTAGTATCTTATACTTTGACCTTTATACATAGCATGCACAACATTGTTCAATCTGAGAATCCCTCTGGTTCTGTTACAGTGTAACCCTTAGTAACTGTAACAAGACCCAGTCTTAGAAGAATCCATACCAATGTTCAAAAATGGTACAATGTTTGTTTCCATGAAAAACACAATTTTCTGAAATACATCTCTGCATTTCTCCAGTGTCCTTCATTACAAATTCACAAGGCATCTGTTAATTGCGGACCAGGAAGTCCATTTTCTGCATAGCAGCGCTCCAGCTACAGCTATTTTGCAACACATTAGCCTAGCACGGGTCATAAGGGAAGTTAGACCCAGCTATCCACGATGGCCCCTTTCTCTCTAGACTATGCAAGAGTCCACGGGCTACTGGGAATTGTAGTTCATTCTGTCGCATGACACCTCAGTCCAGACAGCCCAGGCCTGACACTATTCATATACCTTACCTGAAAGAAACTCAGTACAACTGAGTTTGGAGTTGGGGGGCCAAGTGACTGCTGTTTCAGAGGGGGGACTGCATGTCCCATTAATCACCCAGGAGACTAGTGGTGGTGGGGCCACAACTTACATTGCGCTTTTAAGTGCCGGACACATTCCCACTATGTAGGATAAGTGACTGCTGTTTCAGGGGATGGGAGACCAGAGGAAGCGGGGATGCGATCCACATCTTGTTATTAGTCACCAGACGCATTCCCGCTATGCCGCATTCCAGCTGCATGGGCCAAGTGACTGCTGTTCGTGAGGGGGGACTATTTGCCACAAGAACCACCAAGGAGACCAGAGGAGGCCAGGCCGTAATCCACAGCATGCTATTATGCTTCAGCAGTCCCGCTACGTTGGCCAAGTGGCTGCTGTTCCAGAGGGGTTAACTACGTGTCCCATCAACCACCCAAGAGTGCAGAGGAGTCAAGACTGCAATCCACATCTCACTGTTAAGCACTGTCAGCATTCCCTCTAAGCGGTCCAAGTGACTGCTGTTTCAGAGTGGGGGACTATGTGTCCCATCAAACACCCAGGAGGCCACAGGAGGCAGGCTCAATCCATATCTGGCTATTAGGCACCAGCCGCATTACTGTAATGTTGCATTCCTGCTACGCCAAGTAACTGCTGTCCTAGAGGGGGGGAACTATGTGTTACGTCAACCATTCAGGAGACCAGAGAAGGCCAGGCTGCAATCTACATCAGGCAATTGAGCCCTGCCTGCATTTCCAATACGCAGTCCAATAGAGACTGCTATTCCAGAGAGGAGGACTATGTGTCCCATTAACCACCCAGAAGACCAGAGGAGGCGGGCTGCAATCCACACCTCACTATTAAGGGCAGCCTGCATTCCAACTACGTGAGCCAAGTGACTGCTATTCCACGGGGGACTACTTGTCCAATCAACCACACAGGAGACCAGAAGAGGTGGGGCTGCAAATCACAATGTGCTATTAGGCACCGGCTGCATTCCAGCTATGCCACATTCCTGCTGCGTGGGCCCAGTGATTTCTGTTCCAAAAGGGGGCACTACTTGTCCCATCAACCACCCAGGAGACCAGAGAAGGCATGCTGCAATCCCCATCATACTATTAAGCGGAAGCTGCATTCCCGCTATGTTGAACCTGCGCTGGGTGTGCCCGGGCGAAGACCAGACCAAGATTGGGCCCGTCTGGGCCTTTCCACAGCTGGGTGAGGCCAGGCCCATACTCATGGTTGGCGCAGAAGATAAATAGGCATACTTCTAAATTAAAGGTAGGCTGCCCTGGTGTGAAGACTATCCTATTACCTTTTTATGGGTGAGCACAAAGTGCTCCGTCCATTCTGTAATCTATCATTGGGCTTGAAACCACGCCCATGCCACGTCAGTCACTTACATTGGTTTGTGGGCTTGCCTTTTAAAATCTGCCTGCTGTCATTTGTGAAAGGCATGCATACGTCATGCCTTTTCTGGTGTTAAGCCCACCTACACAGCACCGGTAAAGTACCAAAAACATACAAGTCTCGATGTTTTCAGCCTGCAGTCCGGACTACTTTATCTATTTATTTTCCACGCAGAGCGATCGTGCTGCATTTTACATAGCGCGATTGTGCACATTCTTTTTTGCTTTACAACGCTAATAGCTCTAACTCGAACAAATGTGAGACCCGTTGCATTGAAAATGCTTGTTGATCTGATTTTCAATATTTTCTTTGCCTTAGATATGAGGAAAAGAGCCCAGCACTGCTGAAAATGGGGACAAAGGTTCCTGTATAGCCACCTCTATCACAACTTACCCTACCTCAACAATGGGAGCTATCTCAACAGAACTGGAGATAGCAGAAGACCGCATAGATATGGTTCATAGATGTTATATACAAGATCAAACAACCAATCATAAGGTACAATCCTCGGAAGCCCCTAAAAATCAATAAGGGCAGATGGTAACACCACTGATTGGGAAACATTACCAGCTGCTCACTTGCCCCAAGTAAATCACACACAAAACTTCACAAATTTGTGTGTAATATTTGAGCACCAGGAAACCTTTCTATCATAAGCCAAGGCACTTCTAACTCTGGCACTAGTAATCCCCTGCCACCGAAGAGGAATCTGGGGGAGGGAAAAGTACCTAAGGCAGCAACAGCAAGATTAAAATCTTTGAAAATCCATCAGGTCAGATAGGGCTCGTAAGGAATCCCAGCCCGATATCAGTAGTCACTCTTCTTACTTCATTGGAAAGACTGATCTTGAAACAGTCATACAAGACTGCTGCAATTCCTTTTTTAATATCATGGAATCCCTAGTGAGAGATTTTCAACGCAACATCTTTGGCCAGATTAAATCCCCATCTGATAAAGTTCAAGCTTTGTCTGACTTTCATATTAAGGTACATATGCATAAGTCAGGGTTCCAGGATACTCAATCGACTCAGAGACTCCTGCCCCATGCCAACAACATGGTACCACATTCCCACCCCCCAGCATCCCATAACACTGAACAGCACACCCCCTGAGTAGCCTAAAGAATTGACGTATTGCCCAACAGCCCCAGTTCAACCCTCCTCATCCAATATTATTCAAACCTCTCTTTCAATCTATCCTTATTATGATGGCCGAGGGGGACATTTACACCTGTCCCCCGATTGTACCCCAAATGTCATTGTTCTAAAAGGGGTACCTAGCCTGAAGATAAGCATCCAAAAGGACTGGCAAAGTTTAAAATACAAAGCTGTAAAAACGCTGAAAGAAAGAAAAACGCTGACTGGCCTTCGTACATAGCAAACATCATCATTGCATGAAGGCTAGATTAGATGGACCCTTTACCAAGGTCAACTTTAAAAATCCTCGCTTGGTGAATTCTCTGTTCAATTGCTTTGAACATTAGCCTAATCAGTGAGGCAAGACCTTTGCTCTTTCCCTGGGTTACTTCTATTGACCTTTTACTGAAAGGAACAATAACTTCTACAGAGGCCTGCCAGGACCCATCACTTCTCTGGCGCCCATACTCCCCACCTCTACATGTAATCACTTTGCAACCTTATCGGCCTATCATACATAGACTGATTGATTTTGCCTTCACTCTGCCTACAAAATTCGCCTCCTACCGTACCCACTGCAGAGTCTGCCAATTGCCAAAGGGAACCATCAAAATTGGGTGCCACACAGTTGCCCAAAATGAGATCCAGCTGACTTGCATTTTCTTTCATGGGATATAGCAGGGGTCAGGCAGAAACTATCAAATGAGGATTGGCTTTATTAAAAAAATACCACATAGTATGCTGCTAAGAAACATGGGCCTTAAGTGATTTTTACATAGATGGTTTTCAAACCCTTTCTATTCCAGCCACCCCATCGTCATCATGGAGAGCAAAAAAGGGCTTGGCCATTGAAATGTCCCTCAACTCTTGTAAGCTTTATGTTAAGGAACTATTGTTCACTCCATGCTATTGAATTTTTAAGCTTTCTGTTCCATCCCTCCCAAATATCTTGTTAAAAAAATTATATTACAACTTTTTCACAGGTCAAATTGTTAATCTACTAGAAGATTTTGATCACCGTCTTTTTTACCCTTTTGAAACGTAATAGGGATTTGGCAGACATATTTTGAGTGGGGATTTCAATATTGTTGGGTGTCTCCACAGTGGAGGATGGGTTTGTGGAGTCATGGGGAAGCCCTAAATTGGTTACTTAGAAAGTCCAATCGTTTTTTACAAAAGACCCACAAGTAGAGAGATCAGCTCAGAGACCGTCATTTGTGGTGAGAGGCAGAGGCAGTACCATCAATTTCATTTTGGTATCACTTGGGGTCTTTGGCAAGATCAGGAATTCAGATATCAGCTCCTATAATCTTAGTGACCACAACAAGAGAAACCTAAGATAGAAAGCACACCCAGTGTGTATTACCAGCAAAACCAGGGAGTGCGCTTGAAGTGGGAGAACATAGTTCCCAATCAGTTTTCTAGAGATAGTTGCTTACCCACGAATGTTCCCCCTTGAAAAATCTTGGAAAGTTTTGCTGAGATATGCATCCAGGTATTCAGTATGTGGACTGTAAGAAAACCACTGAAGGAGCTGCCCGCCCAAAAATGGTTTAACCATGATTGCAAAACTGCCCTTAAAAAGTTAAAACAAGTTACTAACAAGCTGCCTCCAAACATAAAGCAGATCAGGCTAGCCAGGCATGAATATAAATTGGTCCTAGACAAGAGGGGGAAGAAGTATGAGAGAAAGCTTAGAAGGACCTGAAGGTGGCCTCGAAACTCAAGGATAACAGAGCCTTTTGGGAAAGTGTAAACTGCTCTTTCTTCTCTGTTCAAACCCAAGATGAAAATGATATGCCACGTAGCAGCAAAAGATTGGGTTTCACACTTTTCACAATTTTTTGACCCAGACTGTACAACGCCTGCTGAGCTTTCACCCTCAGAGACCCCAATCATTAATTTGATTGCCACCGCCCTCCAAAGCGACTCCATAGAAGTCTGCGATGTTGAAAAGGCTGTTCTAAGATGTCCACCTGGGAAAGCACCTGACCCTGATGGGGTTGCATTTGACTTATTTAGTCACAATCCAACTTTTTGGGCTACCTTATTGACAAATGTATCTTGAGCTGGAATCAAGGGTGACTTAATTAAAACATGGGCGTAGTCACTTGTAGTTCCCATTTTCAAAAAATGGGACAGGAATCTTCTGTCTTGTTACCTCCCAATCTCCCTCTTAGATTCAATTATAAAAATATTAGGGAGAATAATCCTTGAAAAACTGAGGACAGGGCTGATGCTAATTCCTTTTTCTCTGATGTTCAGTACGGCTTCCATCCTGGCCTGGGTATGGTTAAACAATCCCTAAAATATTCCTGATTGTGGGGAAATATGTAAAGGCCAGGAGAGGTTCCTTACACATGGCCTTTATGGACCTCTCCTTGGCCTTTGACATGGTGGACAGGGGAAATCTTTTGAGAATGGTGGAAAGGGCAGGAGTTGATTTGCCCTTGATAGAACTACTTAAGCACTGGCATTGGGGCACAACCACTAAAGTTTGTTTTGGCCCAAAATGATGAGTGTACTGAACTCATTCAGTCAAATTGCGGGGTAAGACAGGGATGTATTTTAGCACTTTTCCTATTCTTGTTTTATATGAACGCCCTGAAGGCATATCTGCTTCAGAGAGGTATGAACTTACCTAAGGTCGAAATCTGGTCAGTCCCTGTCCTTCTTTATGCAGATGACACCGTTCTAATCACATGCACTGTAAATGGTGTCTACCTACTCCTCTACTCTTCTAATGATTTTATGAGTAGTTTAAATTTAAAGATGAATCACCAAAGATTCTACAAGATAGCCTGTGGCCCAAAAAACATCTGAATACAGAAACCCACAGTTGAGAAGACTATAATTGCAAAGGTAAAACATTTAATTACCTTGGCATTTTACTGGATGGCAAATTTTTCAGAAGCGCAATTTTTAGTTTTGCAAAAATGCTAGGACTAAAGCCTCATAAAGAATTGCTAATTCTCTACAGAAGTAAATGCTTTTCAGTTGGGTCTTACAGTTCAGGGGTTTGAGGTTACGCTCCTTTAGGAAACGTGCAATAACTGGAAACCAAATTTCTATGCCAGCTGCTCATGGTCCCTAAACCAATGGCAATTTAAATTACCAACGCAGAATTAAGTGTCCCCTATCTTGAGGACCATTTGAGAATTTCACCTTTACTTTTGTGGATAAAGGTTTGGTCTTCCTCAGAGCTGCTCTTTTCTCATTTGGTTTTGAAGAATTGTCTTAACCAAGATAACTGGTCTAAAATTCCCTGGTTAGCTTACGTTAAACAATCCTTTCAGGACTTAGGTACCCCAGCGTTTTTATTTCACCTGTTACATCCTGATTTAGGTATAATGCATTCCCTCTCCCTAGTTTCCCTGATACCTGCTGTTCAGCCAGGGTGTGTGTGATGTCATACTTTATATATACCTGGAAAAATCACTGCAAGAGAGTGGGCTGAGCAGCAGGATGCTGCTCCTTGTGGGGCATTGATATGGCTTTGAGATGACACCTGAACCGTTCACTAATACTTTATTCTTCAAATAAACTTCATCATAAAACCTACAATACCTGCCTACTGAGGATCAATCATTGGTTGTAACATCACACCACTTCATTACCAACAAACTGAAGGAGGAAGTAAGGACTACATTCTACACGTCACATTATGAGGCGAGAATTGCAAAGGTAATGTTCAAGGAATTCATCCTCCGTTATGCCCTGATTTTGACCACGCTAGGTATGGAACCCTATATTACTAGGAGAATTCCTACCACCTGTGGTGTGAAACAGGGTTGTGTAGTTGCTCCTCTTCTTTTTAACCTGTTTATTGCAGATTTGTCAACATCTCTTGACGCCGTCAACTCTCATCCCCCTGAGATTGGTGGCCTCAGGCTTAGTCACCTGCTTTATGCCGATGATCTTGCTTTGTTCAGCTGTACTAAGATCGGCCTTCAACGGTTGCTTAACCAACTTGAGACGTACACCTCCGCAAATCAACTAGAAGTTAACCTGTTTAAAACTAAAGTGGTCCCCTTTGGGAGGAAAAAACATTCGGGTTTCAGCTGGTACTATAAGAACCGTAAGCTTGTCTCCGACCAGTCCTACAAATATCTGGGGGTACCTTTTTACTCCAGGGGTAGTTTTGTTAAACATAAGAAGGAAATTGAACTTAAAGCTGTGGCCTTGCAGGTGGCCTTTTCTAAATTAGCTAAAGTTTTAAAGGGGCCGTCCCTTCTTCTCCTGATGGAAGTCATGAGAGCAAAGATCACCCCTTCATCGGCCTATGGTCAAGAAGTTCTGTTGGGCAAAGGCTCTTGCCTATTAAATAGGTTGGTTAATAAAATCTATATGAGAGTCTTTCATGTCCCGCACTTGGCTTCACCTGCGCAGGTTCGGTTGCAGTTCGGGCTTCCGGATTTGGTGGCAGTTGACGCTAGTGCTTTCTTGAAGTTGTGTTATAAACTGCGTCAGGCCTCTGACGGCCACCTGGAGGCAGTCCTGTGGCAAGAAATTAGTGAGTTGAAACCGAAGTGCACCTATTCCCAATTTTTGGTTGAATGCAAACGGCGATTGGATGCTGGTGATCTTTGGGAAAGCAATCCCCCTTACTCCTTGTTTAAATCTGAGATTAAAAGGCTTATTCAACTGTATTCTTATCACTCTGACTGTTCCATTCTTGCCCATCGGAAGCATGCCTGGAAAGTAATTGGCTCCTTTAAGCCAGGTGTGTCCTCCAGTTTTTTCTCTTGCACATACGGGTTTTGGTTTAAAAAGGCCTTTTTGGCCTAAGGATGGGTGATTGGGTTTTTTAAAAACATCTGCCCCAATGGCAGCTACTCCCTGGGGACAGTGTGACATGTAGAGGTTGCAGCAACGCAGAGGAAAACATTGACCATGTAGTTTGCCTGTGTCTAGCTTTAAAGGAGCGTAGACTCTTGCTCCGGAGCAAATGGAACGAATTGGGAATCCACTAATGTCGACAGGCTATCATTCAGTCTCTGGACCCAGGCAATCCAATGTTAAATGTGTTACTGACCAAATTTATCAAAATTGCGCGATCTAAATTTAATGGCACTGCGAGCAATGAACACTTTTAGTTGGAATTCTTCCATGCTCTTGCCATTTTGCCCGTTATTGGTTAGGATGAGGAGCTCTAACAGTTATGATGATGTTAAGTGCAATTACTACCTTATGAACCATGCACTTTAGGGCTGTGTCTTATGGATATAGCCTTGTGTTTTATGTGGGGCTCCGGGTCGAGTGGTTTGTATTCTAGTTTTTTATTCCTTTTTGGGAGAAACGTTTTTGAATATGCAGCATGCGTAATTTATGGTGTGCTTTTTGTTTGAACTCAGTCTCTGAGGGTATTTTACTATTTTTGATAGTTTTTTGCCTTGCTTATTTGTATTGGATTTTATTATCTGTACAATAAACTACCACTACTACTATATTACGTGGATATTGCATCCTGAATACAGATTTTACTTAACTCAATTAGGCACAGTGCATATTCTAGAAGCATTCCTGTTAGGGGTGTTTGGTCTTCATCATTACCCTGTTGTCCGTGTGATTCCATCTCATCACAATGAACACCCCATTTTTGCTTTTTTGTACACTGTATAGTAGCCCGAAACTCAATTTTTATCACCCAATTTTGTGCAACAATGGTTTCTCTTCATGCAAAGAAGGCTTACTATTCCTCCAGCACCTAGAATCATGTGCTAAATGCTTTGCTGTGATCAGTGATATTCGCTGAGTGCTCAAGATTAGAATGACATATGCGGAGAAATTACATATGTCAGTGATGCACTACACTGTTCTCCCTTCTGGCCGTGCAATTTCGCTGATTAACATTGACTTATTTGTATTCTTTTATTCTTGAGTATTTATGCTCACAAGCTATTTGCCAGTTTTGAAAGTTAAAATTCTAGTGTCCTTATGGACACATTCTAGTGTTTCCACCCACCACTCTGCTGAGGGCTGGCTTCTATACTCACCCCACACCCATCCATCACAGGCGTCACCAGTCATGTGACCCTGCTAATAAAAATGGGCGGGCGCACATGCCCGAGGCCAGTTATACGAACCCACTAAGCTGTGTCTGTGCCACCTTAGTCTAGTAGCATGAGGGCCTAGGACCTCCAACACTAAAAAAAGGTTTTGCTTTTTTATCCATGTGTATTTTTTTGTTCTTTACTATGATAGATTCAAAAATGTTATGTATCCTAGCTTCTCAGGTCGTTGTAGATAATCCCCATATCTTCTTATTCAGTTAACCCTATCAGCCTGTCGGCGTAGTGATGGTGCTGACCTCACTTGCTAAAATAGCGGGCCTTTTTAAGTGGTTTTTCTGTTTGTTTTCCAGGTATCAGTTAAGGGAGCATCCTTCTCCGCACTTTGTCAATTTTGTCTGAACTGTGTTGCGACCATGTTTTATTGCATTTGCACTTTAGATGCCTTGAGATGCCTGAAAATTCTGGAGACTGTATTCGTTGTTTGTTCTTATTTTTTAGGTGAGATTTTATTTATATGCTTTTAATGATCAAATTTGATCAAATAAAGAAGTACTTGATTTGAGTTTGGAGTCTCTCTCTCCCCCACTCATCCAGTTCCAAATGGTTAGCCATGCCACCAGCCCTAATTCTAGACACCTCTCAACCCCAGAGATCAAGAGAGAGCAGGATAAAAAAAATATCTCTCCATAGGCCTTTAACAGGCAGATAGGAATCTCTAAATGTCCAAGTAGGATTTTTTTTTTCTTCTTTGGTTCCAGTCAGCTGTCTGCTGAGAGTGGGTCAAGCAAGGCAATTTAACATTTAAAACCAGTCGGTCATTGGTAGTAACCTAGGGCCAGATGTAGCAAGAGAAAATTTTGCGAGTTGCAAATTGCGAGTCAGACCGACTCGCAATTTGCAACTTGCAAAATTGTATGCAGAAAGGTATCTCAGACACCTTCTGCGACTCGCTATGGGGTCGCAAAGACCCACCTCATGAATATTAATGAGGTGGGTCGCATTTTGCTACCCCATAGCGAGTCCATGCATTCACAGGGATGGTGTCCTGCTGAAGACAGCAGACCTCCATGACTGTGACTGCTTTTTTAATAAAGCAGTTTTTCTTTTTTGAATTGCAGCCCGTTTTCCTTAAAGGAAAACGAGTTGCAATACAAAAAAATAATGAAACCATTTGGTCTCATTTTTTCAGAGTAGGTAGTGGTCCATTGGACCACTGCCTGCTCTGAAAAATTATTTTTAGCGACATTCACAAAGGGGAAGGGGTCCCGTGGGGACCCCTTCCCGTTTGCGAATGAGTTACCACCCACTTCAAGTGGGTGTTAACTGCGAATTGCTTTGCGACCGCTTTCGCGGTCACAAAGCAATTCTGCATCGCGGTGCGAGTCGCAAATAGGAAGGGAACACCCCTCCCTATTTGCGAGTCGGATTCACATTTTGCGAGTCGGTACCGACTCGCAAAATGTGAATCAGCATCGCGATGGCCGTTTTGCATGTCGCAAACTGCGTTTTTCGCAGTTTGCGACATGCAAACCGGTTCCTACATCTGGCCCCTATTCCCATGTTTTCTCCACTTTAGATTTTTTAACAAAGGGACTCAGATTTATTTAGGGAATAGTTTTCTGATAAAAGCTATATCAGAAAATTCACTACCGATAACTGGAATCACAACAAAGCCTCTGCTCGTTCCCTTCTCTCCCTAACTCCTTAATGAAAATCAATGTTACTCCCCACAGCAGTAAAAAAAAGTCTCCTCCTAGCCCCATACAGACCAGGACATATGCTGGACTGGATCCTTAACGGTCTGAGAAATGATCGCTTTTCTCAAACAGAAGGTTTCTGTATAGGCTAATTGCTAAGAAAATGGCCAGAGTTGAGCGTGTGGACAGACGACCTGCTGGCTTCCTCAGACAGACAGGACATTTTTGTGAGAAACGGAGAGAATAGTTGTGAACAATATGAGACTAGCCAAGAATGTGAATACCCTCTTGCTAAGCACTGTTGCTCAGCTTCATACAGGCTTTAATTAATAATAGGAGACCAATGTTTCTGAAGTGAAATTCAGCATCTAATGAAATTATTGCTGCTGATGTTTGAATTAGCGGTGGGCAAAATTGGTGGACTATGATTCTGGGGAATTTAGTGGAATTACATTATTAAAATTATGTGGAATTCCACAATGGGACAGAGTTGAGCATTTGGCGCTATTTTCTAAGCACAAAATGAACCCTTGTGTCCAACGGTAGATGTGAGGATGCATTTTGCGCTATGAAATAGCATTGCCACATACCAAATGAACTGCAGGGCATACCCCTGGGCACCCTTACATACTCTGCAGTGGCCACTGCATAGCATGCAAGGGTGTCAAGGCGGTTTGCCCTGTAGTGCATACCCCTCAAGTGCATACAGTGGTTACTAAACAGGGCCAAGAGATGGAGCTGTCCTATGTTTAATCCTTTGCTGCTAAGCCGTTTCCCTCTTCTGTGCTAAGCTTTTTTTTTGCTATTTGGGGTACTTCACACTTAGGCCCCCATAACATTTTGTCCACATACGCTATTCATGTCAAATTTGCATCCTTGCTTTCCAACATTTTGGGGATTCTAAAGGTGTACCAATGGTTTGTAGTTTCCACTGGTGAGGGCTGAGAATTAACCAAAATACAGCTACATTTGGTTTTTTTTGGGAAAGGTGGGAAAAAGTGCTGTAGAAGAAAGCATCTGGTTTTTCCCTGCAAATGGCATCCATAAAGGGTTTGTAGTGCTAAAATCCCAGCTTTCAGGAATAGGCAGACAAGAATCTGAAAAACAAATTTTTCAACACAGATTTGGGCCCTCATTGCAACCCTGGCGGTCGGTGTTAAAGTGGCGGTAATACCACCAACAGGCCAGTGATAAAAAAAATGTGATCATGACCACGGCGGAAACCGCCAACACAGACAGCCCCTTTAACAACTGCCATGGCGGTGGCAACAAACACCACAGCGGTAACTGCCAACAGACAGGCGGAAGACAATGTACCGCCCACCCATCATAACCCACCTACCCGCCATCTTTTCCGGGGAGGTACCAATGCCATCAAAAGCATGGTGGAAACAGTGTTTGGAAGGGAAACCACTCACCTCTCGACACTCAACGAAGGACCAGGATGCCATGGAGCCCGAGTTACAGGTCCTGCCCATGCTGCTCTACCTCCTCATCTACCAGGAACACCAAAGACGGCGGCGACGACCACGGTGAGTACTGCACCTAGTACACAGGGGAGGGTGGGAAGAAAAATAGAGTGACACACACACACGCAACACGCAACACCCCCCCACCCACACCCTCACCCACAACACCATACACACAAACACATGCTACAACATTACATTTATACCCTGTAACCCCCTGGAAGAACGCAAGGACAAAAGGAATAGAGTCAGATCAGTGATATTATAGAAATAGGCAGATATACGTAATAAATAATAAAACAGTATTTACAAATATATACAATATGTACAGAAGGCCGTATATTGTCCTTTCCAAATGTTCGTGGGCCACTGGGCCAAAAGTCATGGGCCAAGCCCACACTTGACTCCTGCATCAATACGGAGAGAACACTGCAGGGGCATCAGGTCGAAAACACACAGGCACCTCAGGGGGACGGGGAAGGGCGGGGCACCTCAGCCAGAAGATGGTACTACGCCACTGCTCCTCGTGGGGGCTCCATGCCCACATTGATGTCCTGGGGAGTGCAAGGCCATAGCCTCTCAAGTGGGTTGTCTTCCCACTGCTTGGTCCTGGGGAGTGCAAAGCCACAGTCTCTCTAGTGGGTGGGTTGCCCAATGCCTGGTCCTGGGGAGTGCAAGGCCACAGTCTTTCAAGTGGGTGGTTTGCCCCCCGCTTGGTCCTGGGGAGTGCAAGGCCGCAGTCTCTCTAGTGGGTGGTTTGCCCACAGCTTGGTCCTGGGGATTGCAAAGCCACAGTCTCTCAAGTGGGAGGGTTGCCCACTGCTTGGTCCTGGGGAGTGCAAAGCCACAGTCTCTCAAGTGGGTGGTTTGCCCACTGCTTGGTCCTGGGGAGTGCAAAGCCACAGTCTCTCAAATGGGTAGTTTGCCCACTGGTTCTGGAGGGAGCATTGTGCCCAATGTGCTTAATCCTGGCAAGGAGAGGCTGAGTGGATGCATATCTCCACTGGTTCTGGAGGGGGCTTTGTGCCCAGTGTGCTTCATCCTGGCTAGGAGGGGCGAAGTGGATGGATATCTCCAACGGTTCTGGAGGGGGCTTTGTGCCCAGTGATGTAGCACTTGGGGTGTGCCAGTTGACATTCCCTCACCTGGGTGTCTGAGGCACGGGATTTTCAGGGAACATGTAGCATGATTGTTAATAGAGGCAGGGTTAGACTCCATCCTGTGGTGCCTAAGGCTGCTAACTGGTGGTAGTGCCGGTGCTGATGGGGGTGCTGCCAGTGGTGGTGGTAGGCTCCAGCCTGTCTCCTGCAGCCTCGGACAGCCGGCCACTGGGGCTGCTGCTGCTAGTAGTGGTCCTACTGACGGTGCTGGCCATGGTACAGGTGCCGGTGCTGCCAGTGGTGGGGGGAGTCTCCAGCCCTTCTCCTGTAGCCTCGGACGGCGGCCCACTGGGGATGCTGCTGCTGACAGTAGTGGTGGCAGCGGCGGTGCAGGTGGCAGTGCTTGCGGCGGGACTGCTGGCATTGCTGCACGCGGTGCAGGTGGCGGGCTGGCGGTTCTGCTGGTGGACACCAGGCCTTCACCTGCAGCCTCCGTCGGCTGAAGTGCCTTGACTTGGGTTTTCTGCCGCTTCCTCACCTTGGCAGATGCTGTTGTGACTTTGGCTCTGGCAGCTGGAGTTTTGGAGGAGGCCTTGCTGGGTGGGTCGTGCTCCTTGCCCTTGCTGCATTCTGGCCCCTTCTTCACCTTGGCAGGTGGTGGAATGGTTTGGTCCTTTGCAGGAGTTGGTGGCACACTGGCTGGCATGACGGGTGCCCCCTTTGAGCCTCTGGGAGTTGCAGGTACCACAGCGGGTGCCGACTTGGTGGCTGAGGTGCTGGCCTGGGTTCTGGACACCCTGGCCCCAGGGAAGGAGGGGGGGAGAGAACAGGTCAATGTTTGCCAGGAAAAGCTTTTTAGACACACTGGGGCGGGAAGAGGGAGAGGGTTTGGGAGTGGAGGAAGAGGGAGTGGTTGTAGGAGGTGTCTGTCTGCTGAGTTTGGGTGAAGGCGCATGTGCTGGATGCTGTTGTGAGGTGGATGGCTGTTGGATGGGTGGGTGCTTGTGTTTGTGTACTTTGGGAGGAGGGGTCAAAGACACAGTGGGAGAGGACACAGGGGACGTGTGTATGATTGTTGGGGTGGTGACTGCCAGTGAGGGGTGAGTAGTGATGGGCGTGCTGGTGATGAAGGTAGTGGATGAGGATGTAGTGCTTTCAGGTGGGAGTGGAGATGATACTGGGAGGGAGGTGGACGATGAGGAGGAGGGGGACACAGTGGAGGCAGTGGATGTTGGTGTGCCTGCATGGGGATGGTGCTTGTGTGAGTGCCTGTGAGATGATGTGTGGTGCTTGTGTTTTCCTGAGCCACTTTTGTGTGTTGAGTTGGGTGCATGCTGGTCTGAAGGTGTGCTTGGGATAGGCTGGGGTTGAGGGGATTGGGACTGGGTATAGGAAGTTGGAGGGGGAGGCTAGAGACAGGGACAAGGGCTGCCATCAGTGAGCAACCGAGGCCAGAGCCTGTTGGGCCACCACGCCAGAGTGAATGGCCTCCAGGTATGCATTTGTTTGTTGCAAATGCCTCTCAGCACCCTGGATGGCATTTAGAATGGGAGACTGCCCAACAGTGAGGGATCTCAGGAGGTCAATAGCCTCCTCACTGAGGGCAGCAGGGCTGACTGGGGCAGGGCCTGAGGTGCCTGGTGGTGAAGGAGATGCCCACCCTCCTGGGTGAGCGGGCACGGGAAACACGCTGAGGGGCTGCTGGGAGGGCGGTGCTGGTAGGGGGGGTGGCGGCTGTACCTGTTGATAGGGTGGGCACAGACGTGTCCGCCACTGCCAGGGAGCTTCCACCTGAGGAGGAGTCGCTGTCTGTGCTCCTTTCCCCGTCATGGTGCTCCCCTCGCTCTCCGTCCCACTGGTGCCCTCACCCTCTGTGGATTCGGCCTCCAGGCCCATGTGGGATGCAGCTCCCTCCATCGCCGGTGCCTCTGCTCCTCTGCCAGATGATGCTAATGCACATAAGGACAGGGTGATAAAGCAGAAAGGGGAGGGAGAGACAGAGGATACACTTGGTCAATGCCAGCAACACCACTACCGTTGGCGTACACAACACACAGGGAGCAGGCCTACGCACTAGGCCATGCCCAACCAGTTATTAAGATAGTCACCAGCCCATGGGGTACAATGCCCACAGCCAATCAGCTGCACACCTGAAACCCACAGGACCCAGCCCAGTAGTAGATACCCACTAACACTATTGGGGTAGGAGTGCTTCAGAGCCTGCCCAACAAGGGACCTACCCTGCCATCTCCGCCCTGGCCTAGGGGCACCCACAGCCCACATCCCCCACCCAGGTAACTCTTAACGCACGCAAAGTCAGGAATCAGATTCTGTACTCACCCCCTTGTGGCTGCTGTGATGCCTTCAAGCGCCCATCCAACTCCGGATAGGCCACCACCAGGATGCGGAACATCATGGGGTCATGGTGCGACGGGCACCGCTTCCTCGTTGGGAGGCCAGCCCCAGCTGGGCCTCCACCGTCTTCTTCGCCCAGCGGCGCAGGTCCTCCCACCCTTTGCAGCAGTCGGTGCTCTGCCTGTCAAAGACCCCCAGGGTCTGCACCTCCTTGGCGATGGCACGCCAAATACCCTTTTTCTGGTGGGCCCTGACCTGCAGGAAAAAGACAGCAGAAAAAGGAATTAGTCAACCGTCCGGACCGTCACACTCATGGCCCACCATATCCCTCCCATCCCCTGACGCACATACATTGACCACCTTACATGCTGCGCTCTGGCCAGGATGCCTCAGCCCCCCCCTACATGTGGCTTACACACACAGCACCCCATACATTCATGGCCCACGCATCATGCTCACAGTGTACTCACCAGTTTGTCTGGAGGACCGTAGAGTAAAGTGTACTGGGGTAGGACCCCATCCACCAGTTTCTCCAACTCGTCCGCAGTGAAGGCAGGGGCCCTATCCCCAAACACATGAGCCATTGTTGTTTCCAGACACAGGTCACAGCAGCACTTGCAGTGTAGGTCCTCTCCTGTCTAAGGTCAGGTAGCAAGTGAGTGAATAGATAGAAAATGGCAGTGACGTCCGTGGTGGTGCATACCGTCACCGCCGGCGTACATCGCCAATGGCTCCTGGAGCCCATAGGGCCCAATGTTAACCAATGCGAAGTTGCCCGGTGATCATCGACCGCCTACCGCGACAGTGGACAATGCCAGCACAATTACCTCATTTCCACTTGTCTTCCTCACAGGTCAGGCATCCACCATTTCAGGGGGGCCCAGGGCATGGCACCTAACTGCATCACATTAGACATTGGCACAGCAACTGATTGTCGGATTCCCATTTTGTGTCTGTAAAGTAAAGAACTCAACATTGGTGCCATAGATGTGGGATTGTGACCCTCTGCTCATCGTTCTCTTCCATAGGCTTCAACCCCTGAGGCAGATTATGAGATGGCGGCATCCTCCGGTGTACAGACCCCTGGTGGACCTTGCGACAATGGAGGACAGACACATCATCATTACATACAGACTTGATCGTGCCACAATCCAAGAACTGTGTGCCCAATTGGAGCCAGACCTGATGTCAGCTATCCGCCAGCCCACAGGTATCCCCCCTCTAATGCAGGTCCTGTCAGTGCTCCATTTCCTGGCAAGTGGTTCCTTCCAAACAACAGTGGCCATAGCATCAGAGATGTCTCAGCCAATGTTCTCCAACGTGTTGATCAGAGTGTTGTCAGCCCTGCTGAAACACGAGCAGCTACATCGTGTTCCCCCAGGTGGAGGATTTGGCCACAGTGAAAGCTGACTTTTATGCCCTGGGTCATATCCACAACATCATTGGTGCCATTGATGGTACACATGTGGCATTTGTCCCCCCCCGGAGAAATGAACAAGTTTTCAGGAATAGAAAAAGCTATCACTCTATGAATGTGCAAATGGTGTGTTTGGCGGACCAGTACATCTCCCATGTGAATGCCAAATATCCTGGCTCTGTGCATGACGCCTTCATCTTGAGGAATAGCAGCATCCCATATGTGATGGGCCAACTCCAGGGGCACCGAGTGTGGCTAATAGGTGAGCCCAAGGTCCCCACACAGTATAAGTAGGTGTCTGGGTATGGGGTTGTTCCTCAGGGTTAGTGTGTGTCTAACAGGTATCCCTCGACTATTTGCAGGTGACTGGTTACCCTAACCTCTAATGCGTACTGACCCCAGTGAGGAATTCCAGGACAAGGGCAGAGGAACATTACAATGAGGCACATGGGCGTACAAGGAGGATTATTGAAAGGACCTTCGGCCTCCTGAAGGCCAGGTTCCGGTGCCTTCCGCTGACAGGTGGCTCCCTGTACTACTCACCCAAGAAGGTGTGCCAGATCATCGTTGCATGTTGCATATTGCATAACCTGGCCTTGAGACGCCAGGTGCCTTTCTGCAGGAGGATGTGCCTGGAGATGGTCTTGTGGCAGCGGTGGAGCCTGTGAACAGTGAGGAAGAGGAGGCACAGGAAGAAGATGTTGACAACCAAAGCAACATAATTCAGCAGTACTTCCAGTGACAAACAGGTAAGACATTGTACGTTCACTTTACATTTCAGTTATCTGTTGGACATTGTAAAAGGCAGCCTCTTACCCTATGTCTATGGCCACTGACTGTACCCTTTGGCATCTCTATTTTCAGATCTCTGTGCCCCACTCTGGCTCCTGCTATGTGTACTGCTGCCCACCAAAGGACATTCCAAAGTACATTTCACTGTACATTTGAGTTGCAATGCTTTGATTATGTTGTACTAATACATTTGTGAATCATTTGTCAGACTCCAGATTAGTATTTGTTCCTAGGGTGTTTATTTAGGTGCTCATAAGTAGAGGGGGATGTGCAATGGGCTAGGGTGATGGTGGAGGAAAGTCCGGGGTAGAGTCCAGTCTCTTGGTATCACAGGTGCATTGTCCAATGGGGCATAGGAAGGGGAGCAATGGCAGTTCAAGGTGGACAGGATGACAGAGTGGGACAGAAGGGTGACAATCAGGTGAGTCTTATTTCCTGGTGGGGGTTTTGGCAATGTTCTCTGGCTTCTGCCTGGATTGCAGTGGCCATTTGCGGGGTGGTTCTCCTTCTGCAGTGTTTGGGGTGCTGGTGGCCCGTTGTTCCTGTGCGGGGCCTCCTGTCCACTAGCACCAGCAGAGGTGGAAGGCTGTTCATCGGTTTGGCTAGTGTCAGGTGCACGTTGTTGTGACACTGTTGTCGTAGTTTGGACTCTTGCTCTGAGCAAGACTGCTGGTTTAAGGATGGCAGTACTTTTGTTTGTAGGCGACTGCGTCTTTCCTACAACAAGTCGCAACTGTCATCCCAACCTTATCGGCTCACTAGCAGCACCTCACCAGAAACATAATAGTAAAAGGTGATTTATAACAGCCGTTTACGCATGAACTCAAAAATAAGATATCTCAGGGATTGTCGTGGTTAAACGGAAATTACCCTTTTCTCAAAGATATCTTATGTCTCATACAAACACAGGCAATGACACAGATGCAGTAAAGTTATAATAGCTTTTTATTTAACATAACTGCAATTTGCGATAAGTTGCATGGGCTGCAATGATTAGGATAATGAATATAGCAAGTAACAGTATTGTGAAGAAGAGAGTCATTGTTATGAAGACACCCACCATATTGCAATACATGAAAGATATATATAAGATGGAATATGCCCTATTACCCTAATGTGAATAGGCCTAACCTCCTACCTAAAGGAGAGCTGGGTTTGCTAAACCTAATCTGCCAAAGCCGTGTCCATGAGAGGAGCCCCCAACCCTTGTTACCTTGGAATGAGGTCTCTATCTCAGACTCCGTAGGAACACGAAGACTGGGTCAGCGTCAAGACGACTGCAGCATCGGTATCAGCGATGGTGGCGATGCCCTCTGGTCGGAATCCCTCTGATTATCTGTCTAAAGTGTGATGTATTTATACAGATCTACAAGGTCCCCTGACGTAGGTGTATTTCTAAACAATAGATAACAGGCATGCTTGGGACGGCAATTAATATCAACAATCTCTCAAAAGTATAGAGAGGGAAAATCCCTAAGTGTGAACACCTACTGTTTGTTTGTCTTTGGTGCTTGATCTTGACGCCTTGGCGCAGTGACACTGATAATGTAACTCATAACAAGTGCCTAACTATAAACAAGGCAGCCATCTTAGAAGAAATAAATAATTAAATGGTCTAAGACAGAGCAAGCTAAGTAGGTTAAAAGTCACTATGTGACGGGGGCACGGGTCTACAAGCCAGAGGCTAAGCTAACTCCTGCTATCCCATTAAAACGAACTAGGATTCACTACACTGCCTCCCTCATGTTCTTGGCCATGTCAGCCAGCACTCCTGCAATGATGACCAGGATGGTGTAGATGTTTGTTAGGTCATCCCTGATCCCCAGGTACTGTCCCTCCTGCAGCTGCTGGGTCTCCTGCAGCTTGGTCAGTATCTGGCCCCTGGTCTCCTGGGAATGGTGGTATGCTCCCAGGATGTTGGAGAGTGCCTCATGGAGAGTGGGTTCCCTGGGCCTGTCCTCCCCCTGTCACACAGCTGTCCTCCCAGTTTCCCTGTTGTCCTGTGCCTCTGTCCCCTGAACCATGTGCCCACTGCCACTGACCCCAGGTCCCTGATCGTCCTCGGTTTGTGGGGTTGCCTGGGGTTTCTGTAGTGGTGGTTGATGTGTCCTGGAGACAGTTGTATGGGCCCTCTGGGTGGATGCTGTGCTGGTGTTTCCTGAGGGGGGAGGGTCTGTGGTGGGTTGGGACTGTGGCAGGGTAACCGACTGTCTAGAGGTCCATGATGGGCCAGGTTGGTCATCCTGATCCAGGTGTGCAGAGCTGCTATCATCACTGTGGGCCTCTTCAGGGGTGAGACCGGATGCAGCTGGCACCTCCTCTCCGGTGACATTGAGTTCGGGTCCTGTGGGGATGCAAATGCAGTGTTAATGTTTTTGCGTGTGCCATCTTGTGTATGGGTGTGTTTCCCTGTATGGTTGTGATTTTCCTGTCAGCTTGGCCTTGTGTGAATGGTGATTTTGTGGGTTGGGTGAGTCTCTCTAATGGGCATGCTGTGGTGATGGGTGTCCATGCAGGTCTGTGTTGGGGGGCCATGCTTTGGTGTTGCATGCAGGGCTTGGTATTGGGATGGGTGGGTTGTGATGGTGGGGTATGTGTGAGGTGGTGGAGTGATGAGGGTGAGGGTAGGGGTAGGAGTTTGTGATGGCATGCAGGTAGGGTGTAGGGGATAAAGTAGTAAAGATTTGACTTACCAGAGTCCAGTCCTCCTGTTACTCCTGCGAGGCCCTCAGGATGCATGATCGCCAAGACTTGCCCCTCCCATGTTTTTAGTTGTGGGGGAGGAGGTGGGGGTGTACCGCCAGTCCTCTGTACGGCTACCTGGTGTCTTGCAACCACGGAATGCACCTTCCCCCATAGGTCATTCCACCTCTTCCTGATGTCATCCCTTGTTCTGGGGTGCTGTCCCACGGCATTGACCCTGTCCACGATCCTCTGCCATAGCTCCATCTTCCTTGCAATGGACGTCTGCTGCAACTGTGATCCGAATAGCTGTGGCTCTACCCGGATGATTTCTTGCACCATGACCCTTAGCTCCTCCTCTGAAAACCTGGTGTGTCTTTGGAGTGTCATGGATGGGGCGTGAGTGGTATGTATGAAGATGTTTGGGGTGATGTGTGGGGTGTTGTGTTGTGAGGTGCATGGATGGTTTATGGGTGATGATGTATTGTGCCTCTGATTGAGTGGGTGCTCCTGGCTTGTCTCTCTGTATCTTTTTTTTCACTGTAAGGGGTTGTGGGTAATGTGGGTGTGTGTTTTATAGTGTTGTGGGTGTGTGTGTGTGGTGTGTGTATGTGTGTCAGGTGTGTTCATTTTGAATTGTCCAATGTGGTGTCTTGTAAGTGTGTGTGTATTTTGACCGCGGCGGTGTGTACCTCCAGTGATTTACCACGATCAAAAGACTGCTGCGTTGATTCATGGATCGTGATACTGTGGGTGTATTCCTGTTGGCGTAATGGTGTGGGTTTTGTTATCAACAATTTATCACTGACCTTTGGGCTGGCGGACTTGCGTGGGTGTCTGTATTGTGGCGGAATTGTCAGTGTAGGTCATAATACTCGTAGCGGAATACCGCCGCGGTCACGGTATGTTGGCGGATGTCAGCACGGCAGTAGGCGGCATTTACCGCCAGGGTTGTAATGAGGACCTTGGTGTTTTACTGGGACATAGCCCATTTTTCCTATTTTTTGTTCTTTCAACCGCCTTCCAGTTAGTGACAGAAATGGATGTTGAACCAATGGTGGATCCTGGAAACCTTTACATTTCGAGAAAGTAGAAAACAATTCTGAATTCAGCAAGGGGTAATTTGTGTAAATCTTTCAAGGTTTTTCTATAGAAAGTAACAGTAATAAAATATTGAAATTGAGTTGAAAAAATCTGCCATTTCTGTCTACGTTTTCATCTGTAACTTTTTTCATCTATGGCAGATTTTTAAAAGCAATATACCATTACAGTCACTGGACCCTTCTGGTTGCGGTGATATACAGGGTTTGTAGGTTCACCAAGCACCCAAGGTACCCAGAGCCAATAAATGAGCTGCACCTTGCAGTGAGTTTTCATTGTGTACCGGTTATACAGCGATTCATTTGGTAGGAAATAGAGTGAAAAATAGGTATCAAGGAAACCTGTGTATTTGCAAAATGAGCGCAAGATATGGGGTTTAGAAGCAGTAGTTATTTGCAGATCTCTGAATTAGTGGGTACCCATACTAGCATGTGAATTAGAGGACATTTCTCAAAATGACTTCTTTCTTCCACACTGTCTTTGTTTTGGAAGACGCAAATGCAGAGAAAGGCAATTGGTAATAACACTTGTTCTGCTATTCTGTGTTTATCCAAGTCTCCTGATAAAAATGGTACCTCACTTGTGTGGGTAGGCCTAGTGCCCGTGACAGGAAACCGCCCGAAATGCAACATGGACACATTACAATTTTCCACAGAAAATTGAACCTTCTTGTTCAATGTGCCTGTTGATTTTGGGCTCGAGCTCAGCCGGCAACTAGGGAAACTTAGCAAACCTGTACATTTTTGAAAACTGGATACCTAGGGGAATCCAGGATGAGGTGACTTGTGTGGCTCTTATCACATTTTGCTACCCAGCATCCCTTGCAAACCTCAAACTTTGACTAAAAAATACACATTATCCTCACATTTCTGAGATGGAACATTCTGGGATCTGCACAGAGCCAGAAACTTCCTTCCACCCAGAATTTTACTGGTGAAAATGGTACCTCACTTGTGTGGCTAGGCCTAGTGCCCATGGCAGGAAACAGCCCAAAACACAACATGGATTCCGAAAATCTTTACATGCAAAATTGACTTGTTTTTGCAAAGTGGGTAGCTGTGGCTTTTGGGCCCTACCACAGCTGGAACACAGGGAAACCTACCAAACCTGTACATTTTTAAAAATTATACCCAGGGAAATCTAGGATGGGGTGACTTGTGTGGCTTCCACCAGGTTCTCTTACCCGGAATCCCTTGCAAACCTCAAAATCTGTCTAGAAAAACTAATTTTCCTCATATTGCTGTGATAGAAAGTTCTGGATTCTGAGGGAAACCACTATTGTCCTACCACCCAGTGTTCCCCTCGGTCTCCTGATAAAAATGATACCTCACTTGCGTAAGTGGGCTAAGTGTCTGCAGCAGGCAATGGCCAAAAACGTCCAGAAATTGGGGAGGGGATGGGACCAAAGCTGGTCCAAAAGGGTATTTTTTTATCTTTTTAGGCTGACTCTGCTTTGGGCATCCACACAAGTGGATAAGAGTTTTTATCAGTACAGACAGGGCAGTGCTGTGTGGTATGAATTTTGCCGATTCCTGCAGATTACAGAAGTTTCCATCACAGAAATATAGGGAAAATGTGTGATTTCAGGCAAAGTTGGATGCTTGCCGGGCATTGTGGGTAAGAACATCGAATTGGGTGAATGTGAAGCACATCACCCTGGACTCCTCCGGATGTTTAGGTTTCAGTAGTGTCTGGTAGGTTTTTTCAGGTGGCAGCATACCCAAGTCCAAAAAGTGCAGCCTCTCACTATTGCAAGTGGGACGACAGAGAGTTAGTTAAGCTCTCTTGACCCATATGAAAAATCAAAATCCAAAAGAGTCAAATGTCATCTTGCTTGCTATTGGGATGAGATGATTTAGTCAGCAAGAGGGGGCAGAAAGACTGTTGCCCCTTCAATTGGGGTGGGGGCATAACCGTGCCAATGATGATGGCCAGCACCCACCCCTCTATTTAACCCCTTCGCTGCCAGGCCTTTTCCCCCTCTTGTGCCAGGCCTTTTTTTGCCTATTTGGGGCAGTTCGCACTTAGGCCCTCATAACTTTTTGTCCACACAAGCTAACCAAGCCAAATTTACGTCCTTTTTTCCCAACATCCTAGGGGTTCTAGAGGTACCCAGACTTTGTGGGTTCCCCTGAAGGAGGCCAAGAAATTAGCCAAAATACAGTGAAAATTTTGTTTTTTTCAACAAAATTGGAAACAGTGGCTGCAGAAGAAGGCTTGTGGTTTTCCCCCTGAAAATGGCATCAACAAAGGGTTTGCGGTGCTAAACTCAGCAGCTTACCAGCTTTCAGGATCAGGCAGACTTGAATCAGAAAACCCAAATTTTCAACACAAATTTGGCATTTTACTGGGACATACCCCATTTTTGCAATTTTTTGTGCTTTCAGACTCCTTCCAGTCAGTGACAGAAATGGGCATGAAACCAATGCTGGATCCCAGAAACCTAAACATTTCTGAAAAGTAGACAACTGTCTGAATTCAGCAAGGGGTCATTTGTGTAGATCCTACAAGGGTTTCCTACAGAAAATAACAACTGAAAAAGAAAAATATTGAAATTGAGGTGAAAAAAACATCAATTTTTCTCTACGTTTTACTCTGTAACTTTTCCCTGCAATGTCAGATTATCGAAAGCAATATACCGTTACGTCTGCTGGACTCCTCTGGTTGCGGGGATATATAGGGCTTGTAGGTTCATCAAGAACCCGAGGAACCCAGAGCCAATAAATGAGCTGCACCCTGCAGTGCGTTTTCATTCTATACCTGGTATGCAGCAATTCTTTTGCTGAAATATAAAGAGTAAAAAATTGCTATCAAGAAAACCTTGTATTTCCAAAAAGGGCACAAGATAAGGTGTTGAGGAGCAGTGGTTATTTGCACATCTCTGAATTCCGGGGTGACCATACTAGCTTGTGAATTACAGGGCATTTCTCAAATAGATGTCTTTTTACACACTCTCCTATATTTGAAAGGACAAAATGTAGAGAAAGACAAGGGGCAATAACACTTGTTTTGCTAATCTATGTTCCCCCAAGTCTCCCGATAAAAATGATACCTCACTTGTGTGGGTAGGCCTAGCGCCCGCGACAGGAAACGCCCCAAAACGCAACGTGGACACATCCAATTTTTTTTAAAGAAAACAGAGGTGTTTTTTGCAAAGTGCCTACCTATAGATTTTGGCTTCTAGCTCAGCCGGCACCTAGGGAAACCTACCAAACCTGTGCATTTCTGAAAACTAGAGACCTAGGGGAATCCAAGATGGGGTGACTTGTGGGGCTCGGACCATGTTCTGTTACCCAGAATCCTTTGCAAACCTCAAAATTTGGCTAAAAAAACACATGTTCCTCACATTTCTGTGGCAGAAAGTTCTGGAATCTGAGAGGAGCCACAAATTTCCTTCCACCCAGCATTCCCCCAAGTCTCCCGATAAAAATGATACCTCACTTGTGTGGGTAGGCCTAGCGCCCGCGACAGGAAACGCCCCAAAGCGCAACATGGACACATCCAAATTTTTGAAAGAAAACAGAGGTGTTTTTTGCAAAGTGCCTACCTGTAGATTTTGGCCTCTAGCTCACCCGGCACCTAGGGAAACCTACCAAACCTGTGCATTTCCGAAAACTAGAGACCTAGGGGAATCCAAGATGGGGTGACTTGTGGGGCTCGAACCAGGTTCTGTTACCCAGAATCCTTTGCAAACCTCAAAATTTGGCTAAAAAAACACATGTTCCTCACATTTCTGTGGCAGAAAGTTCTGGAATCTGAGAGGAGCCACAAATTTCCTTCCACCCAGCGTTCCCCCAAGTCTCCCGATAAAAATGATACCTCACTTGTGTGGGTAGGCCTAGCGCCCGCAACAGGAAACGCCCCAAAGCGCAAAGTGGAAACATCCAATTTTTTTTAAAGAAAACAGAGGTGTTTTTTGCGAAGTGCCTACCTGTAGATTTTGGCCTCTATCTCAGCCGGCACCTAGGGAAACCTACCAAACCTGTGCATTTCTGAAAACTAGAGACCTAGGGGAATCCAAGATGGGGTGACTTGTGGGGCTCGGACCTGGTTCTGTTACCCAGAATCCTTTGCAAACCTCAAAATTTGGCTAAATAAACACATGTTCCTCACATTTCTGTGGCAGAAAGTTCTGGAATCTGAGAGGAGCCACAAATTTCCTTCCACCCAGCATTCCCCCAAGTCTCCCGATAAAAATGATACCTCACTTGTGTGGGTAGGCCTAGCGCCCGCGACAGGAAATGCCCCAAAGCGCAACATGGACACATCCAAATTTTTGAAAGAAAACAGAGGTGTTTTTTGCAAAGTGCCTACCTGTAGATTTTGGCCTCTAGCTCACCCGGCACCTAGGGAAACCTACCAAACCTGTGCATTTCCGAAAACTAGAGACCTAGGGGAATCCAAGATGGGGTGACTTGTGGGGCTCGGACCAGGTTCTGTTACCCAGAATCCTTTGCAAACCTCAAAATTTGGCAAAAAAAACACATGTTCCTCACATTTCTGTGGCAGAAAGTTCTGGAATCTGAGAGGAGCCACAAATTTCCTTCCACCCAGCGTTCCCCCAAGTCTCCCGATAAAAATGATACCTCACTTGTGTGGGTAGGCCTAGCGCCCGCAACAGGAAACGCCCCAAAGCGCAAAGTGGAAACATCCAATTTTTTTTAAAGAAAACAGAGGTGTTTTTTGCGAAGTGTCTACCTGTAGATTTTGGCCTCTATCTCAGCCGGCACCTAGGGAAACCTACCAAACCTGTGCATTTCTGAAAACTAGAGACCTAGGGGAATCCAAGATGGGGTGACTTGTGGGGCTCGGACCTGGTTCTGTTACCCAGAATCCTTTGCAAACCTCAAAATTTGGCTAAAAAAACACATGTTCCTCACATTTCTGTGGCAGAAAGTTCTGGAATCTGAGAGGAGACACAAAGTTCCTTCCACCCAGCGTTCCCCTAAGTCTCCCAATAAAAATGATACCTCACTTGTGTGGGTAGGCCTAGTGCCCGCGACACAAAATGCTCCAAAGCGCAACGTGGACACATCCAATTTTTTGAAAGAAAACAGAGGTGTTTTTTGCAAAGTGCCTACCTGTAGATTTTGGCCTCTAGCTCAGCCGGCACCTAGGGAAACCTACCAAACCTGTGCATTTCTGAAATCTAGAGAACTAGGGGAATCCAAGATGGGGTGACTTGTGGGGCTCTGACCAGGTTCTGTTACCCAGAATCCTTTGCAAACCTCAAAATTTGGCTAAAAAAACACATGTTCCTCACATTTCTGTGGCAGAAAGTTCTGGAATCTGAGAGGAGCCACAAATTTCCTTCCACACAGCGTTCCCCTAAGTCTCCCGATAAAAATGATACCTCACTTGTGTGGGTAGGCCTAGCACCCGCGACAGGAAACGCCCCAAAGCGCAACGGGGACACATCAACTTTTTTGAAAGAAAACAGGTGTTTTTTGCGAAGTGCCTACCTGTAGATTTTGGCCTCTAGCTCAGCCGGCACCTAGGGAAACCTACCAAACCTGTGCATTTCTGAAAACTAGAGACCTGGGGGAATCTAAGATGGGGTGACTTGTGGGGCTCGGACCAGGTTCTGTTACCCAGAATCCTTTGCAAACCTCAAAATTTGGCTAAAAAAACACATGTTCCTCACATTTCTGTGGCAGAAAGTTCTGGAATCTGAGAGGAGCCACAAATTTCCTTCCACCCAGATAAAAATGATACCTCACTTGTGTGGGTAGGCCTAGCACCTGCGACAGGAAATTTCCCAAAGCGCAACGTGGACACATCCAATTTTTTGAAAGAAAACAGAGGTGTTTTTTGCGAAGTGCCTACCTGTAGATTTTGGCCTCTAGCTCAGCCGGCACCTAGGGAAACCTACCAAACCTGTGCCTTTCTAAAAACTAGAGACCTAGGGGAATCCAAGATGGGGTGACTTGTGGGGCTCGGACCCGGTTCTGTTACCCAGAATCCTTTGCAAACCTCAAAATTTGGCTAAAAAAACACATGTTCCTCACATTTCTGTGGCAGAAAGTTCTGGAATCTGAGAGGAGCCACAAATTTCCTTCCACCCAGCGTTACCCCAAGTCTCCCGATAAAAATGATACCTCACTTGTGTGGGTAGGCCTAGCGCCCGCGACAGGAAATGCCCCAAAGCGCAACGTGGACACATCCCATTTTTTTAAAGAAAACAGTGCCTTCCTGTGGATTTTGGCCTGTAGCTCAGCCGGCACCTAAGGAAACCTACCAATCCTGTGCATTTTTGAAAACTAGAGACCTAGGGGAATCCAAGATGGGGTGACTTGTGGGGCTCTGACCGGGTTCTGTTACCCAGAATCCTTTGCAAACCTCAAAATCTGGCTAAAAAAACACCCTTTCCTCTCATTTCGGTGACAGAAAGTGACAGAAAGTTCTGGAATCTGAGAGGAGCCACTCAGCGTTCCCCCAAGTCTCCCGATAAAAATGATACCTCACTTGTGTGGGTGGGCCAGGTGCCTGCAACAGAATAAGGCCCCAAACTTGAAGAGATAGAGGGGATAGCACAGCGAGTTTATAAGGGCATATTCTTTTATACATCTTTAGACGGACTCTGGTTTGGGGACCCACATAAGTGAGGTGTCATTTTACTTGGGAGACTGTGGGGATAACTGGGGAGTAGGAATTTTGTGCTGGAGCTGTGATCCTACTAAGAAAAGTCAGGAAAATATGCTTTTTTATGCAAATTTTGAGGTTTACAGAGGAGTCTGGGTAAGAAAATGTTGGGGGAGCCACGCAAGCCACACCTCCCTGGACTTCTTGGGGTGTCTAGTTTTAAAAAATGTCTGGGTTTTGTAGGTTTCCCTAGATGAAGGCCGCACCCAGGACCAAAAACATAGGTGGGCCCGCCCCCCCAAACACAGGTATTTTTGTAATATATCATTTTGATGTGTGCACATACGTCCGTGATGTGCCAAACACTAAAATTATGAAAAGAAACACACTTAGGTTATGTGAAGAAGACCCCTCACCCACCAACCAAGTTGGTGGCATGCTTCATCATCGGGGTCCCACCCGAGGCACCTAGCGTGTCACAGGTGTGCTGCGACGCCTAATTACAGCGGAGCAGGTTTTGTCATTTTTACCACACATACTGGTTGGATTTGGCACGAGGGTGAGTGATGCTTCAGTGGATCAAATTTTATTAACAAGAGATTTCACAAAAATTAAATGCACTGCTAATAACTCAAAGGCAAAAAACTGAACCAATGACTCACAGCTCGTGAGCTGTAAAGCCGCAACAAGGCACCAACCGCTTTACAGTCCATTCACACAACTTTCATACATGACACGCACAAGACCATTCACACCGCCAGCCACGGGCCCAGCACATTACAACACTCACATCGACAGACCGCGCCACTCAAGGGCCCATCCCTTACATACGCCCACATGCCTGATACAAGAATCACACCAGCTGATGGGAGTGTGGACTGCCATTTGGCTGGTACCGCCAGCCAAGCGCCACCCCAAGCACACCGCCAGCCAAGCGCCGCCCCAAGCACACCGCCAGCCAAGCCCCACCCCACGCACACCGCCTTCCAAGCGCCACCCCACGCACACCGCCAGCCAAGCGCCACCCCACGCACACCGCCAGCCAATCGCCACCCCAAGCACACCGCCAGCCAAGCGCCACCCCAAGCACACCGCCAGCCAAGCCCCACCCCACGCACACCGCCATCACTTTTTTTGTTTATAAACAACAAAGAAACCACTAATTATAAAATAAGCACAAAACTACAAACACAAAAGCTCTAACTAAATACATGACAGAGATGCCAACCGTGAAACATATGAAAATATAAAACAGACAGCTTAGACTGACGGTATTTCCCAGAATTTCTTTTTGGTATGGTAACTTCTATAACAGCTGGGCACACACAGCCCAGGCTTTGAAGGGCATTCGGGGCAGTACATCCGGCTCTCCCTCCGGATTAATCTCCGGGCACATACTCTACATTTCTTTGTGGGCAAGTCTTTTTTGGGAGTGGGAGGAATGTGATCTGGAAAGTGCCGATCTTTCAATCTAGCCACATCCTCCACCACTTCTACTCTAGGAACTCTTGCCGGTTCCACCACAATAAGGCTTTCTATCACCGACTCCTGAAATTTAACAAATGTCATCCTTGACTCAGGTGAACAATCCTTGTATACAATAAAGGCATTAAAAGTTGCCAAATGAAATAAATGTAGGGCCAACTTTTTATACCACACATAAGACTTACGAAGAGCAGTGTAAGGTTCCAACCTCTGATCTACTCTATCAACACCACCCATGTGCCTATTGTAGTCCAAAATGCACGCAGGTTTGCGCACTTCCGCAACCTGACCCCAAACAGCCACAGGGGAAGTACTCTCATCATGAATGGTCGATAGCATGTACACATCCCTCCTGTCTGAAAATTTCAGAGCTAGCAGCTCATTATTCCGCAAGGCACTGCACTGTCCCCTCTCAAGTTTTTTACAGACAAGCTCCGGTTAGAACGGATTGTGCCACAAGCAACAGTGTTCACTCTAAACAACTCCTTGAACAACTGCACTCCAGTGTAGAAATTATCCACGTACAAATGGTGACCTTTGTTAAACAGCCGTCTAGCAAGTTCCCACACAATTTTTTCGCTAACTCCAAAAGTGGCCGGACAACCAGGAGGGTCAATACTGGAATCCCTACCAGTGTAGACCCGGAAATTATACACATATCCTGTACTGCTTTCTGACAGCAGATACAATTTAATCCCATACCTTGCCCTCTTACTAGGAATGTACTGCTTAAAAACTAAACGCCCCTTGAAAAGGACCAAAGACTCGTCCACACTTATCTCTTTGCCTGGAACATAGACCTCTGAAAACCGATCCACAAAATGATCAAGGACAGGCCTAATCTTAAAAAGACGGTCACAATCAGGGTGATCTCGTGGCAAGGCTAAAGCATTGTCTACAAAATGCAGCATTCGAAGAAGAAGCAAATACCGATTACGTGTTATAGTTGCAGGAAATATAGCAGTTGCCATCAAGGGACTAGTAGACCAATAAGAAGCCAGTGACGACTTCCTGATCAACCCCATCAAAAAAGACAAACCTAAAAACCTTTTCATCTCTTCCAGATATGTGGGAACCCACTGAGTAGCTCTAGACTGAGGCTTAAGTCTGGCAGCGTTGTCCCGCAAATATTGCTCTGCATGCACATTTGTCTGCTCCACAATCTCTTCCAAAAATACATCGTCCATAAACAAGTGAAAGAAATGGACAGGCAAAAAGTTTTCCGTATTAACTCTACACCCTGGGAGACCAGTAAATGCAGGTAACTGTGGCTGCTCCATGTTTGGGGCAATCCAGGTGTCAGGTCTTCTAATGGGAAACCCTTCAGCCCCAGGCTGCTGCACTCTTGGCACATCAATGTCCTCCTCTAACACAGGCCCTTCATCTGCACTGAGAGTAGCTTCCTCATCAGAAGAATACTCTCGGACAGAAAACTCACTTCCAGAATCTCCTACTTCCTCCTCTGCCTCAGATGCAGAGTCAGTGTCGTAATCATGGTCTGAAGATGACTCAAAGAGCATGCGAACAACCTGCTGAGCGGTCACTTTGCGGCTAGCCATGATCCTCACTAACAACAAATGGATTGCCAACAACAACTAGCACTAAAATAAGTAATAAACAAAGTGTAGCTTTATCACAAAGAGTTATGTACTACAAAAAACTATACCACTCACTTGCCTGAAAAAGCTACTCACTAAGCAACTACTCAGCACAGACACAGCAATCACCAATGATATCCCACTAAAAAGAAAAAAGAAAAATGCAAATTAGACATATGAGAACACAAACATCACTGTGCTCAAATCTAAGGACAATGTCAAACACACAATACTGCATTTAGTACACCACCTACAAACATGTCATTCATGCATGTCAACAATACTCCTTTGGAGTAAATTGCTTTCACTTACCTAAATCATGCAACTATGCAAACCGCAGGACAACTACTGCCAAAACTGCAAGGATCCACAGCAAAGGAAGCAAAAGCGTTGAACTAGAAGAAAAAGAAGAAATAAATTGTTATAATCACAAATACAAATACTTCGCCAGTTGACAAACACCCCACCACCAAGAACTTAGAAGTTGTCCCTGGTACCTAAGTGGATCCTGCCCCCCTCGGGGGTAGATGGGCGTAAAAAAATTGGCCAATCTGCCCCCAAGGGGGGCAGAAATGGGCAACACCTCTGTGCCCCCTTTAGGGGGCGACCCTTCCCAAAAGGGGCACCCCCAGTACAAAAAAAAAAAAAAAAATAATCCCTGGCGTATTGGTCGTTTCTGCCCTCCTTGGGGGCAGATGGGCCTACAAAAATAGGCCCATCTGCCCCCAAAGGGGGCAGAGATGGCCAATACGAACTTTCCCCACTTTAGGGGGGCGACCGTTGCCCAAGGGGTGCCCCCAAACACACACCACACACACCACACAATCCCTGGCGCCTAGTGTGCTTCCACCCCCCGGGGGCCAGATCGTCCAAAAAAATGGCTGGTCTGCCATCGGGGGGGGGGCGAAAGAGAAAAAAAAATAGCCCCCCAGGGGAGAGACCCTTGCCCAAGGGGTTGCCCCCAAAAAACACAATAAGAAAAAAATCCCTGGTGTCTAGTGGATTTCGCCCCCCCGTGGGTGCAGATCCGCCTAAAATTCGGCGATCTGCCCCCAGGGGGGGAGCGAAATACTAAAAAAAATTGACCCCCGGGGGGGCGACCCTTGACCAAGGGGTCGCCCCCAAATTAGAAAAACAAAACAAAATCCCTGGTGTCTAGTGGATTTCGCCCCCCCCTGGAGGCAGATCCGCCGAAAAATCAGCGGATCTGCCCCGGGGGGTGGGGGGGGGCGAAATACTAAAAAAAATTGACCCCCGGGGGGGCGACCCTTGACCAAGGGGTCGCCCCCAAAATAAACAAACAAAACAAAATCCCTGGTGTCTAGTGGATTTCGCCCCCCCTGGGGGCACATCCGCCGAAAAAAAGGCGATCTGCCCCCAGGGGAGGGCGAAACACTAAAAATAATTGACCCCCGGGGGGGGCGACCCTTGCCCAAGGGGTCGCCCCCAAAATAAAAAAACAAAACAAAATCCCTGATGTCTAGTGGATTTCGCCCCGCCCTGGGGGCAGATCCGCCGAAAAATCGGTGGATCTGCCCCCAGGGGGGGCTAAATACAAAAAAAAAATTGACCCCCAGGGGGACGACCCTTGCCCAAGGGGTCGCCCCCAAAATAAACAAAGCGAAGAAAATCCCTGGTGTCTAGTGGAGATTCCTGCTCCTCGATCGCGGGCCCTGCCTGCGATCGTGGAGCATGAATCTTGTGAAAACAGGCACAGGGGGAAAGGAAAAAGCCTTTCCTTTCCCCCGTGTCTGTTTTCCTTCCCCCCAAAACCCCCAAAACGGAAAGGACTCACCTTTCGGGTCCTTTCCTCCTCGCGCGCTGGAAACAAATGGCTTCCAGCGCGTCCGGCAACACCTGATGACGTCGGCGCACTGTGCGCGCGCTGACGTCATCGGATTGCCGGGGGGGGGGGTCGGGGTCAAATTTTATATACAAGAGATTTCACAAAAATGAAATGCACTGTTAATAACTGAAAGGCCAAAAGAACTGAAACAATGACTCACAGCTCGTGAGCTGTAAAGCCACGACAAGGCACCAACCGCTTTACAGTCCATTCACACACCTTCCATACATGACATGCACAAGACCATTCACTCTGCCAGCCACGGGCCCAGCACATTACAACACTCGCATCGACAGACAACGCCACTCAAGGGCGCATCACTTTCATACGCCCACATGCTTGATACAGCAATCACACCAGCTGTTGAGTGTGTAGACTGGCGTTTGGCTGACACCACCAGCCATGCGCCACCCCACGCACACCGCCAGCCCAGCGTCACCCCACTCACACCGCCAGCCAAGCGCCACCCCATGCACACCGCCAGCCAAGCGCCACCCCACGCACACACCAGCCAAGCCCCACCCAAGGCAGAACACCAGCCAAGCGCCACCCCATGCACACCGCCAGCCAAGCGCCACCCCACCCCACGCACACGCCAGCCAAGCGCCACCCCAGGCACACCGCCTGCCAAGCGCCACCCCAATCACACCGCAATCACTTTTTTTTGTTTTTAAACAACAAAGAAACCACTAATTATAAATAAGTACAAAACTACAAACACAAAAGCTCTAAGTGAATACATGACAGTAATGCCAAACTGAACATATAAAAATATAAAACAGCACTTTACGCTCACTGCATTTCCCATTAATTCTTCTGTGTGTGGTAGCTCCTGAAACAGCCACCCACAAACATCCCAGGCTTTGAAGGACAATCAGGGCAGTACATCCTAGTCTCCTTCTTGATACCTCTTCAAGCACAGTCTCTACATCTCTTAGCAGGAAAGTTTTTTTGGGCTGTGGGAGGAATGTGCTCAGCAAAGTGACGATCTTTCAATCTATCCACATCCTCCACCACTGCTTCTCTAGGAACTCTTGCCTGTTCCAGCGCAACAAGACTCGCTATGATAGACTCCTGAAATTTCACAAATGTCGTCCTTGACTCTGGTGAACTATACTTGAACACAAGAAAAGCATTAAAAGTTGCCAAGTGGAACAGGTGTACCACTAATTTCTTATACCAAACATAAGACTTACGAGCAGCAGTGTAAGGTTCCAACCTCTGATCTACTCTACCAACACCACCCATGTGCTTATTATAGTCTAAAATGCACACAGGTTTGCACGCTTCAGCAACTTGACCCAAAACAACCACAGATGAAGTACTCTCATCATGGATGGTAGTTATCATGTACAAATCCCTCCTGTCTACAAATTTCAGAGCTAGCAGCTCATCCTTCCACAAGGCACTGCACTGTCCCTTCTCAAGATATTTCCAGACAAGCTCTCTTGGATAGCCTTTCCGATTAGAGCGGATTGTGCCACAAGCAACTGTGTCCACTCTGAACAACTCCTTGAACAACTGAACTCCAGTGTAGAAGTTATCTACATATAAATGGTGACCTTTGTTAAACAGTCGTCTACCAAGTTCCCACACAATTTTCTCACTAACTCCAAAAGTGGGAGGACAACCAGGGGGGTCAATATTGGAATCCCTACCAGTGTAGACCCGGAAATTATAAACATATCCTGTACTACTTTCAGACAGCATATACATCTTAATTCCATACTGTGCCCTCTTGCTAGGAATGTACTGCCTAAAAACCAAACGACCCTTGAACAGGACCAAAGACTCATCTACAGATATTTCTTTGCCTGGAACATAGATCTCTGAAGACCAATCTACCAAATGATCGAGGACAGATCTAATCCTAAAAAGACGTTAAGAATCAGGGTGATCTCGTGGCAAGGCTAAAGCATTATCTACAAAATGCAACATCCGAAGAAGAATCTCATACCTGTTATGACTCATGATGGCAGGAAATATAGCAGTTGCCATCAAGGGACTAGTAGACCAATATGAAGACAGTGACGCTTCCTTATCAGCCCCATCAAAAAAGTTAAACCCAAGAACTTTTTCAACTCTTCCAGATTTGTGGGAATCCACCGGCTAGCTCTAGAGTGTGACCTAAGTCTGGCAGCGTTGTCCCTCAAATACTGCTCTGCATACAAATTAGTCTGCTCAACAATCTCCATAAACAACTCAAAAAACTTGACGGGCAAAAAGTTTTCCGTATTAACTCGACACCCTGGGAAACCAGTAAACATAGGCAACTGTGGCTGCTCCATGTTTGGTGCAACCCACGTGTCAGGTCTTCCAATGGTAATCTTTTCAGCCGCTTGCTCCTGCACCATTGGCACAACAGTGTCCTCCTCTAACACTGGCCCTTCATCAGCACTGAGATTGGCTTCATCATCAGATGATTCCTCTCTGACAGAAAATTCACTTCCAGAATCTTGCACTTCCTCCTCTGCCTCTGATGCAGAGTCAGTCTCATAATCATGGTCAGAAGACGACTCAAAAAGCACACGAACAACCTGCTGAGTGGTCATCCTACGGCTAGCCATGATCCTTCCTACAAAAATGAACTGGACAAATGCACCATCAACAACCAGTACTGTGTAAGATAAGTAACAAAGTGTAGCTTTATCACTAAGAGTTATATACTCAAAAACTATACCGCTCTCTTGCCTGAAAAAGCTTGACTCACCAGCAACTACTCTGCACAGCCACAGCAATCACCAATGATATCCCACTAAAAAGAAGATAAATTAGTAGTAAATTAGACATACGACAACACAATAATAATTGTGCATAAATCTAAGGACAATTTCACACACAATCCTGCATTCAATACACCACCTACAAACATGTCATTCATGCATGGCAACAATACTCCTTTGGAGTAAATTTATTTACTTACCTAAAACATGCAACTACGCATACCGCAGGACAACCACTGCCGAAACTGCAACAAGCCACAGCAAAGGAAGCAAAAGCTTTGAACTAGAAGAAAAAGAAGAAATAAACTGTTATTATCATAAATGCAAATACTTTGCCAGTTGACAAACTCCCCGCCACCAACCATTTTTAAATTTTCCCTTGTGTCCAGTGTTCTCTGCTTGGGGGCCGATGGGCCTAAAAAAATAAGCCAACCTGCCCCCAAGAGGGGCAGAAATGCCAAAGAATATATTGCCCCCTTTGGGGGAGCGACCCTTGCACAAGGGGCCACCCCCCCACACAAAACACACAGAAGATCCCCGGCGCAAAGTGGATTCTGCCCCCCTTAGGGGCAGATGGGCCTGAAAAAAAAAATAGGCTGATCTGCCCCCAAGGGGGGCAGAACTGCCCAATAGTGCTTTTTGCCCCTTGGGGGCGACCCTTGCCCAAGGGGCCACCCCCCACACAAAGCACACACACACATGATCCCTGGCGCTAAGTGGAGCCTAAAAAATAGACCAATCTGCCCCCAAGGGGGGCAGAACTGCCCAATAGTACTTTTTACCCTTTGGGGGCGACCCTTGCCTGAAGGGGCGCCTCCCCAAACACAAAAAAAAAACAAAAGAAAAAAAAATCCCTGGTGTCTTCATGGTTTCTGCCCCCCCGGGGACAGAAGGGCCTACAAAAACTAGGCCAATCTGCTCCCAAGGGGATGGCAGAAATGGCTTAGAATGCATTGCCCCCTTTGGGGGGTTACCCTTGCCCAAGGGCCACCCCCACACACCAAGCACACACACATGATCCCTGGCGCTAAGTGGATTCTGCCCATCTGCCCTCAAAGGGGCAGACCGGCCCAATAGTACTTTTTGCCTCTTGGAGGTGACCCTTGCCTGAGGGCGTGCCCCCCAAACACACAAAAAAAAAAAAAAAGAAAAAAAAATCCCTGGTGTCTTCATGATTTCTGCCCCCCCTGGGGGCAGAAGGGCCTACAGAAACTAGGCCAATCTACCCCAAGGGGGGCAGAAATGGCCTAGATTACATTGCCCCCTTTGGGGGGCAACCCTTGCCCAAGAGGCCACCCCCCACACAAAGCACACACATGTCCCGGGCGCTAAGTGGATTCTGCCGCCCTTGGGGGCAGAACTGCCCAAAAGTACTTTTTACCCCTTGGAGGCGACCATTGCCCGAGGGGGTGCCACCCCAAACACACAAAAAAAAAATCCTTGGTGTCTTCATGGTTTCTGCCCCCTGGGGGGCAGAAGGGCCTACAAAAACTAGCCAATCTGCCCCCAAGGGGGGCAGAAATAGACTACATTACATTGCCCCCTTTGGGGGGGCGACCGTTGCCCAAAGGGCCACCCCCCCACACAAAGCACACACACACATGATCCCTGGCACTAAGTGTATTCTGCCCCCCTGGGGGCAGAAAGGCCTTAAACAATGGGCCGATGCCCAATAGTGATTTTGGGCCCTTGGGGGCAACCCTTGTCCAAGTCGCCGACCCCTAACACAAAAAAATGAACTACAACAAACAATCCCTGGTGTCTAGTGGCTTTCTGCCCCCAAGGGGGGCAGAAATGGTGAACAAAACATTGCCCCCCAAAGGAGAGTGACCCTTGCCCAAGGGGTCGTTCTCCCACACAGTAAGCACACACGCAGACACACACTAATTCCCTGGTGTCTAGTCGGCATTCCTGCTGCCCGATCGCATCGCGATCAGGCAGCAGGAATGCTCAAAGAGACATTGAGGGAAAGGAAAACCCTTTCCTTTCCCTCAATGCCTCTTTCAAAGGGATCCCCCCACCTGGAGGTAAAACTTACCTCCTTTCCCGAAGATGCGCTGGAAGCAAACAGCTTCCAACGCGTCTTTGCACCCTTTCAGGATGTCATTGGGAGGTAGGGGGGTGGGGGTGGAAGGGGAAACGATTCCCCTTCCAGCCCTAACCTGGGGGGTTGGGAGGGCGGCCCTCGGGGGGAGCGCTAGCGCTTCCACCGAGGTAAATGGACGTAATGGTTATGTCCATGGCGCCTTACAGGCGCAGCCATGGACGTAACCATTACGTCCATGGCGAGCAAGGGGTTAACCTTACATTATAAACTACCAAACTTACTCATAAAATGCTTACGTCTGAACATAAATGAAGAGCCATGAACAACGTACTTCAGAGGTCTGGACAGCAGCTGCTCTACTGATTTAAAGTCTGAATAAAAAATATGTTGATCCACTGCACTAATTTTAGCCTAGAATGAAAATGAACTTTAAATACTGTTTTCATTAGTTGAATTCGCAGTAATGAAAGCAGCAAGACCAAGGGAGTGTGAACAGGGTCCTGGAGGTCATGCAGACCGGGATAAATAGGAAGATGGGCATATATATTGACACAAATGAGCTGCCGCCAACTCAAGGGGCCATGAATACAGTCATGCAGACCCACTATAATCGATCGGGGCTGACCTCATTAGAGGCTGCCCCCATCAGAAAGGCTTGTATTTCTCTTACGATCGGTGGGTGAGGGCGGGCGGGCAGAGAGACATGAAAGGAAAGGAAAGGCATAGCGCTCGGGCTGCAGGAATTACCACTAGACACCAGGGATTTGTGTTTACTTTTGTAAACAAATGAGGGGAGAGGCCCCTTGTGCAAGGGCTGCTCCCGAAGGGGGGCATTTTTTAATTAGGCCTTTTCTGCCCCGCCCGGGGGCAAATCGGCCTATTTTAATCAGGCTGTTCTGCCCCCAAGGGGGGCAGTGGGCACCAGGGATCGTTTTTATTTGTATTTTTTAGATGTGGGGAGTGACCCCTTAGGCAAGGGTTGGTCCCCTGGGGGCAAATTGTTTTTAGCCCATTTCTGCCCCACTAGGGGTAGATTGGCCTATTTTTATTAGGCCAATCTGCCCCCAAAAGGGGCAGAAACCACTAGACACCAGGGATTTTTTTTGTCACGTCAATTTCGCGCAAGGGGAGCGGCCCCTTAGGCAAGGGTCGCTCCCCTGAGGGGCAAATTTATTTTAGGTCATTTCTGCCCCCCTTGGGGGCAGATCGGCCTATTTTAAGTAGCCCGATCTGCTCTCAGGGGGGCAGAAGCCTCTAGGCACCTGTTTTTAAAAAAAACATTTTTTTTTACAGATGGGGAGCGACCCCTTAGGCAAGGGTCACTCCCCCACGGGGAATTTCATTTTAGGCCTTTTTTGCCCACCGTGGGGGCAGAGCTGCCTATTTTTCTTAAGCCAACCTGCCCCCAAGGGGGGCAGAAACCATTAGACACCAGGGATTTGTTTTTTCACGCCAATTTCACGCAAGGGGAATGACCCCTTAGGTAAGGGTCGCTCCCCTGGAGGCAAATTTATTTTAGGCCATTGCTGCCCCCCTTGGGAGCAGATCGGCCTATTTTAATTAGGCCAATTTGCCCCCAAGTGGGGCAGAAACCACTAGGCACCAGGGATTTTTGTTTGTTTTTTACAGATGGCCAGCAACTCCTTAGGCAAGGGTCATTCCTTTTCGGGGGGGATTTATTTTAGGCCATTTCTACCCCCTTGGGGGTAGATCAGCCTATTTATATTAGGCCGATCTGGGCAAGGGTCGCCCCCCATGGTGGCACATGGGCAGATTGGCCTATTTTGCCCACCAAAGACCAGGGAAGTTTTTTTTTCAATAAAAGAGGGTGGCTGTATGGCCATACCCCCACCCTAAATAAATGGGGAGAAAGTTGTTCTCCCAATCGGTGGGCAGTAGGGGCAATTACCCCCAATCCACTCCCTTGGGGGGAGAGGGGTGGAGCAGAAAGCCTGACAGATGCCAGGGAATTATAAAAAAAAATTGTAGGGTGGTATCTACCATCCAGTATGGGCAAGGTTATGCCCCACCCTAACTGAAGGGGGTAACAGTTTTTCAGCTCTCCCCTGCACACTAAAAGATCTTATCCCAATTGGCAAGCAAGAGGACATTTGATTATTTTGATGGTCATTACAACCCTGGCAGTCGGTGTTGCGGCGGTAAAACAGCCAACAGGCCGGCGGAAAAAAAAATGGAATTACGACCGTGGGGGAAACCCCCAACATAGACAGCCACTTTAACACTCCGACCGCCACGGCGGTACAAACAAACACTGCAGCAGTAACCGCCAACAGACACGCGGAAGACAATGTACCGCCCACATTATTACAAGCCACCAATCCGCCACCTTTTCCGGGGCGGATACACCGCAAACAAAAACACGGCGGAAACAGGACTTGGAAGGGAAAACGCTCACCTCTATACATCCCACGAGGAACCAGGACGCCATGGAACCGGAACTTCAGATTCTTCCAGCCCTTATCTTCCTGCTCCTCTACCAGGAGCACGAACGCTGGCAGCGAAGACCACAGTGAATACTGCACCTACAACACAGGGGAGGGGGAGGGGGAGGGAAAAAACAGTGACACACACACATGCAACACGCAACAACCCCACCCCCACCCTCACCCACGACAACACACACACTAATACATCATGATACATCACAGTTACACCCCCAACGCCCCCTGTAAGAATGCAAGGACAAAAGGAAATGAGTTGAATGATTGTAATATATACGAAGACAGTAATCAAAAATATATACATATATTAAGATATTCACACTATAAACAAATATAAACGCCAAGAATACAAGTCCAAGTTTTTCCACTATCATAGTCCGTGGACCACTGGGACCAAAAGGCTTGGGCGAGGCCCACACTCAATACCCGAACAAGACAGAGAGAACACTGCTGGGGCATCAGATAGAAATAAAACAGGCACCTCGGGGGGAAGGGAAGGGGGCACCTCTGCCGGATGAGTGCACGACGCCAGATCCACGAGGGGGCTCCATGGCCATTGTTCAATCCTGGGGAGTGCAAAGCCACAGTCTCTCAAGTCTCTGCAGTGGGTGGGTTGCCCACTGCTACATTCTGGGGAGTGCAAAGCCACAGTCTCTCAAGTCTCTACAGTGGGTGGTTTGCCCACTGTTCAATCCTAGGGAGTGCAAAGCCAAAGTCTCTCAAGTCTCTATAGTGGGTGGGTTGCCCACTGCTATATCCTGGGGAGTGCAAAGCCACAGTCTCTCACGTCTCTACAGTGGGTGGTTTGCCCACTGTTCAATCCTGGGGAGTGCAAAGCCACAGTCTCTCAAGTGGATAACATTCTCCACTGGTTTCTGGAGGGGGCTTTGTGCCCAGAGTGCTTCATCCTGCCAAGGACTGAGGTAGTGGATGTGATACTCCACTGGTTCTGAAGGGGGCTTTGTGCCCAGAGTGCTTCATCCTTCCAAGGACTGAGGTAGTGGATGCCTTTCTCCACTGGTTCTGTAGGGGGCTTTGTGCCCAGAGTGCGTCATCCTGCCAAGGACTGAGGTCGTGGATGCCTTTCTCCACTGGTTCTGGAGGGGACTTTGTGCCCAGAGTGCTTCATCCTGCCAAGGACTGAGGTAGTGGATACCTTTCTCCACTGGTTCTGGAGGTGGCTTGGTGCCCAGAGTGCTTCATTCTGCCCGTGGCGGCCTCAGTAGCGTCGGAATCATTGGCGCTCAGTGGCCTGCGGTGCTGCTGGCGGCGGTGTCCTGGGCAGCGGGGCTGGTGGCGGCGGTGTCCTGGGCAGCGGGGATGGTGGTGGAGGTGTCCTGGGCAGCGTGGCTGGTGGCGGTCTTGTCCGCCGTGCAGATCTTCCCAGACTTGCCGGTTTTACTGTGCCCCTTCCCCACTTTGGATGGTGGCACAGCTGTCTCCACACCGCCAACTGTACCCCTGGGAGCGGCTTTGGTGGCTGATTTATTTCCCCTCTCCTGCCGGGCACTGGCCAACTTTTTATGCTTTATAGGTGGGGGACTGTCCGTGCTCTGGCTCCTTGCCCCACTGGCTGCCCTGCTGCCTGGCGCACTCCAGCAGCCGGTTACTACTGGCACCACTGGTCCCGCAGATGTTGTGGCTGAGGTGCTGGGTTGGGACCAGGAGAGTCGGGCCCTGGGAGACATAAGGGGTGGGGGAGGTGAGGGAAAGAGGTCAAGGTTGGTCAGGAAAAGTTTCTTAGGAACACTGGGACGGGTAGATGGAGGGGGTTTGGGAGTGGAGGAAGAGGTAGTGGTTGTAGGAGGTGTACGTTTGGTGACTTTGGGTGAAGGTGCATGGGCTGGAGGCTTTCGTGAGGGGATGGCTGTTGGGTGGTTGTGTGGCTGCGTTTGTGTACCTTGGGAGGTGGCCTCACAGACACACTGGGAGAGGACACAGGGGACATGTGAATGGTAGTGGGGATGGTGACTGCACGTGAGCGGGGTGTGGTGGTGGGTGTGCTGGTGATGGACGTAGTGGCTGAGGATGTAGTGCATGCAGGTGTGAGTGGAGACGAGACAGGGAGAGAGGAGGGAGATGAGGAGGAGGGGACACAGTGGAGGCAGTGGATGTTGGTGTGTCTGCATGTGTGTAATTCTTGCGTGAGTGCCAGTGGGATGTGTGGTGCTTATGTTTACCAGAGCTTCCCTTGTGTGTTGAGGTGTGTGCATGCTGGTCTGATGGTGTGCTTAGGATAGGCTCGAAGTACAGGGGTTTGGTTCTGGGTGGAGGAAGTTTGAGGGGGAGGCTAGAGACAGGGACAATGGCTGCCATCAGTGCTGAGGCCGGAGTCTGAAAAGCTTGCTGATGGGCTGCCTGACCAGAGTGAATGCGCTCCAGGTATGCATTGGTTTGTTGCAACTGCCTCTCAACACCCTGGATGGCATTCAAAATGGTAGACTGCCCAACAGTGAGGGACCTGAGGAGGTCAATAGCCTCCTCACTGAGGGCAGCAGGGGTGACAGGGGCAGGGGCTGAGGTGCCTGGGGCGAAGGAGATGCCCACCCTCCTGGGTGAGCGGGCACGGGGCAAATGCTGAGGGGCTGCTGGGAGGGCGGTGCTGGTAGGGGGGATGGCGGCTGTACCTGTAGATGTGGGGGGCACAGATGGGTCCGCCACCGCAAGGGAGCTCCCATTAGAGGAGGAGTCCATATCGCTGGTGTCAGCTCCTGTCCCCGCCGTGGAGCTCCCCTCGCCCTCCGTCCCACTGGTAAATTCAGACTCCGTAGTGTCGCCCTCCAGGGCCATGTGGGATGCAGCTTCCTCGTGCTCCGGTGCCACTGCTCCTCCGCCTGATGATGCTAATGCACACAAGAACAGGGAGACCCCAAAAAGGGGGGGAAGACAGAAGAAAGACATGTTGAGTGCATGCAATACCGCTACAGTTGGCGGACACTACAGACACAGAAGCCCCCTGCACTACGCCACGCACTTGGAGTTCCCTATTCAATCCCAGGGACATAGGTTATAAGGCTATGCCTGATTGCTGCACACATGGATGTCACAGGTGCCTGACTAGGTGTAGTTGGCACTGTACACAGGTGGGGTGGGGTGCCGCAGGGCCTGCCTTAAGAAGGGTCCTTGCCTACTTAACTCGCCCTGGCCTAAACCACAGCCCACCTCCCCCACCCAGACACCTCCAATGCGCGCTGAATCAGCAGAATGAGAGTTTACTCACCCCCTTGTGGCTGCTGTGATGCCCTCAAGCGCCCATCCAACTCCGGATACGCCACTGCCAGGATCCTGAACATCAGGGGGGTCATGGTGTGACGGGCACCCCTCCCATGTTGGGAGGCCATCCCCAGCTGGGCCTCCGCAGTCTTCTTGCTCAGCTGCGAATGTCCCTCCATCTTTTCCGGCAGTGGGTGCTCCGTCTGTGGTAGATCCCCAGGGTCCGGACTTCCTTGGCGATGGCACGCCAAATGTCCTTCTTCTGGTGGGCGCTGACCTACAGGAATAGTACAGGGGAAAAAGAGAAGTTATTACCGTCCGCACCGTCACAGTCATTGGCCCGCATCCCTACCCTTGCCATGATGCACATGCACTCACCGTCGTTTCATGCACGCCTCATTCTCACGCCCCCTATCTTTCATCCACACCACTCCACACAGGCATTGCCCATATAGCATGCTCACAGTGTACTTACCTGTTTGTCTGGAGGACCGTAGAGTAGCGTGTACTGGGGAGGACCCATCCACGAGTTTCTCCAACTCCTCCGTGCTGAAGGCAGGGGTCCTTTCCTCAGACACATGAGCCATTGTTTCTTCCAGACTGAGGTCCCAGCAGCACTTGCAGTGTAGGTCCTCTCCTGTCAAAGATCAGGTATTAAGTGATTGAACAGAGAGAAAATGGAGGTCACGTCCACGGCGGTGCGTACCGTCACCGCCGGCGTACATCGTCATTGGCTCCTGGGACCCATAGGGTCCAATGTTAACCAATGCAGGATTGCGCTGCGGTCTTCGACCGCCTACCACGACGGTGTACAACGCCAGCGCAGTTACCTCATATCCCATTTTCCCACTTTACAGGTCAGGCAGCCGCCATTTCATGGGCCCACATGGCATTATTTTGGACTGCGTCACACATATCTAGGCCTTGCCTAAACACTCATACAGGCATATGTCGATTTGCTAAAATTTATGAGTATGCTGTGTTTAAGTACCTCAGAGTTGGTTGACTCTCTGCTCGCTGTTCCCCTCCATAAGTACCGTCCGCTGGGGCATGTGAGGAGATGGCGGCATCCTCCGGTGTACAGACCGCTGGTGGACCTGTCGACAATGGAGGAACGACATGTGATCATCACCTACAGACTCGATCGTACCACAATCCAGGAACTGTGTGCCCGGTTGGAGCCAGACCTGATGTCAGCTATCCGCCATCCCACAGGAATCCCCCCCACTAGTGCAGGTGCTGTCAGTACTCCATTTCCTAGCATGTGGGTCATTTCAAAATACAGTGGCCATTGCAGCAGGGATGTCCCAGCCTATGTTTTCCAACGTGTTTTCCAGAGTGTCGTCTGCCCTGCTGAAACACATGCGGAGCTACATCGTTTTCCCTCAGGTGGAGGATTTGCCTACAGTGAAAGGTGATTTCTATGCCCTGGGACATATCCCCAACATCATAGGTGACATTGATGGGACACATGGGGCCTTGGTCCCCCCCGCAGGAGTGAACAGGTGTACAGGTGTACAGAAACCGGAAGAGTTACCATTCAATGAATGTGCAGATGGTGTGTTTGGCAGACCAGTACATCTCCCATGTGAACGCCAAATTCCCTGGCTCAGTGCATGACGCTTACATTTTGAGAAATAGCAGCATCCCTTATGTGATGGGGCAACTCCAGAGGCACTGTGTGTGGCTATTAGGTGAGGACATGGACCCTATACAGTGTGACTAGGTGTCTGGGTCTGGGGTTGTCCCTAAGGGTTAGTGTGTGTCTAACAGTTGTCCCTCGACATTTGCAGGTGACTCTGGCTACCCCAACCTGTCATGGCTACTGACCTCAGTGAGGAATCGCAGGACAAGGGCAGAGGAATGCTACAATGAGGCCCATGGGCGAACTAGGAGGGTTATAGAGAGGACCTTCGGCCTCCTGAAGGCCAGGTTCAGGTGCCTTCATATGACAGGTGGTTCCCTATTCTACTCACCAAAGAAGGTGTGCCAGATCATCGTGGCCTGCTGTATGCTTCACAACTTGGCTTTGCGATGACAGGTGCCTTTTCTGCAGGAGGATGTTCCAGATGGAGGTGTTGTGGCAGATGTGGAGCCTGTGGACAGTGATGACGAGGAAGCTGAAGAAGAGGACATAGACAACAGGAACACGGTGATTTTGCAATACTTCCAGTGAGGTAAGAAGACAACACAGCCTGCTACATCTGATTTAATTCTACTACCTCTCATCTGTCTGTCATTTTCACCCAGTGTGTGGTCACTGAGTTGTCACTTTCCCTTACGATTTCACAGATGTGGGTCCCACTGTGTGACATCTGCTTTGTTTTCCGCATGGACTGGCGCTGTGTGACATAGGTATGTTGACATTACATTTGATATAGCATTTTGCCACTGTTATTGCAAATACCCATTTTCTAAAGCACAGACTGACTCCAGATTGTTTTTTAATTTAAGGGTGTTTATTTAAGTGCTCAATAGTTGAGGGGGTTGTAAAATGGTCAGGGGTGATGGTGGAGGAATGTCCATGGCAGAGTCCAGTCTATTAGTCTCACAGGTGCATTGTCCAAAGGGGCATAGGAAGTGGAGCTGGGGCAGTTTAAGTATGGACAGGGTGACAAAGTGGGACAGAAGGATGACAATCAGGGTGGTCTCATTTCTTGGCGGGGGTCTTGGCATTGTTCTCTGTCTTTGTCCTGGATCTCAGGGACCATTTGCTGGGTGGTTCTCCATCTGCAGGGGGTGCTGGTGTCGTGGTCCTGTGGTGGTGCCTCCTGTCCACTAGCGCCGGCGGAGGTGGTGGGCAGTTCATCGTCCAGGCTAGTGTCAGGGGCCCTTTGTTGTGCCACAATGTCCCTCCTGGTGTTGACGAGTTCCTTCAGCACCCCTACAATGGTGCCCAGGGTGGAATTGATGATTTGAGTTTCCCCTGAACCCCAAATACTGTTCCTCCTGCAGCCGCTGGGTCTCCTGAAACTTGGACAGTACCGTTGCCATCGTCTCCTGGGAATGGTGGTAGGCTCCCATGATGTTGGAGAGGGCCTCGTGGAGAGTGGGTTCCCTGGGCCTGTCCTCCCCCTGTCGCACAGCAGCCCTCCCAGCTGCCCTGTGTTCCTGGGCCTCTGTCCCCTGAACCGTGTGCCCACTACCACTGCCCCCAGGTCCCTAGTGTTGTTGGGGTGGTGGGTTTGCCTGGGTTCCCTGTAGTGGTGGACACACTCCTGATTGATGTGTCCTGGGGACCGAGGTATGGGCCCGCTAGGTGGGTGCTGCGCTGGTGTTTCCAGAGGGGCAAGCTCTGTAGTGGCCTGTGCCAGTGTGAGGGGAACCGACTGTCCCGAGGTCCCAGATGGGCCGGGCTGGTCATCTAGATCCAGTTGGACAGAGCTGCTGTCATCACTGTGGGCCTCCTCTGTGGGTGGAGTGGACATATCTGGACCCACCTGTCCGGTGACGTTGGGTAGGGGTCCTGCAGGGGTATAAAGGCATGATTATTGCATCTGTGTGTGCCATGGTGTGCAATGGGTGGGTGACCCCAGTGCTTGCACTCCTGTGTAGGACCTTGTGTGATAATGGTTTATGGGGGTGTATGGGTATGTGTAGTGGCCATGCATTGGTGATGGGTGTCCATGCTTTGGTGTTACATGCAGGGCTTGAGTTTGGGATGTGTGGTTTGTGATATTGGGACATACGTGAGGAGTTGGAGTGATGGGGGTGCGGGCGAGGGTGGGGGTATGTGATAGCATGCAGGTGGGTGGGGGATGTAATAGTTAAGATTTGACTTACCAGAGTCCATTCCTCCAGCTACTCCTGCGAGGCCCTCAGCATGCAGTATAGGCAAGACCTGCTCCTCCCATGTTGTTAGTTGTGGGGAAGGAGGTGGGGGTCCGCCGCCAGTCCTCTGAACCACAATGTGGTGTCTTGAGACCACGGAACGCACCTTCCCCTGTAGTTCGTTCCACCTCTTCCTGATGTCATCCCTAGTTCTTGGGTGCTGTCCCACTGCGTTGACCCTACCCACGATTCTTTGCCATAGCTCCATCTTCCTAGCTATGGTTGTGTGCTGCACCTGTGATCCGAATAGCTGTGGTTCTACCTGGATGATTTCCTCCACCATGACCCTGAGCTCCTCCTCAGAGAACCTGGGGTGTCTTTGCGGTGCCATGGGGTGGTGTGGGTGATGTGTGGGGTGGTGTGTGTTGTGATGTGTGGGGTGATATTTAGGGGTGTGTTGTGTGAGGTGCGTGGATGTTGTGTGAGTGATGGTGTTTAGTGCCTGTGGATGCTAGTTTGTAGATGGTGGTGTCTCTCTCTGGCCCTCAGTCGCAATTGTGGTTGTAAGGGGTTGTGGGTGATGTTGGTGTGTGTTTTATATTGTATTGGATGTGTGGGAGTGGTGTGTGTATGTGCATCAGGTGTGTGTATTTGGAATTGCCCAATGTGGTTGTGTTTTGTATAGGTGTGTGTATTTTGAGCGCGGCGGTGTGTACCGCCAATGGAATACAGCATTTGAAAGACCGCTGTGTGGATTCGTGGGTCGGGATAGTGTGGGCGTATTCATGTTGGCGTGACGGTGGAGGTTTTGTTATCGCCAGTTTATCACTGACCTTTGGTGTGGCGGACTTGTGTGGGTGTCTGGATTTTGGAGGATTCCGAGCTGTGGGTCATAATGACCATGGTGGAATTCCACTGCCGCGGCGGTGTGTTGGTGGTCTTCTGCACAGCGGTAAGCGGCTTTTACCGCCAATGTTGTAATGACCCCCTTTGTGTTTTGGTTTTACATTTGGCCCATGAGAGCTTGTCTAGCTCTCAAAATCGTCCCACTTGGAATGGTGAGGGCTGCACTTTTTAGGACTTTGGAACGCTGCCATGTGGAAAAATATATGAGACCTAGACACATCAGAAAACTAAACATATGGGTGAGTCCAGGGTGGTGTGCTTCACATGCCCCCCCCACCATTTTCTTACCCACAATGCCCTGCAAATCTCCAACTTTGCTTGAAATCACACATTTTCCCACATTTTTGTGATGGAACCTTCCGGAATCTGCAGGAATCCACAAAATTCCTACCACCCAGGATTGTCGCATCTATACCGATAAAAATCCTGCCCACTTGCCTAAAAACGTTTTATTCAAACTGCCCTTTCGGACCCATTTTGGTTCAAAAGATTCTGGATAACAGAACCTGGTGAGAGCCCCACAAGTCGCCCCATCCTGGATTCCCCTAGGTGTATAGTTTTAAAAAATGCACAGATATTGTAGGTTTGCCTAGGTGCCGGCTAAGCTTGAAGCCAAAATCCACAGCTAGACACTTTCCAAAAAACACATCAGATTTCCATGTAAAAATGTGATGTGTTCATCATGCGTATCCTGTCACGGGCATTAGGCCTACCCACACAAGTTAGGTACTATTTATATCGGGAGACTTGGGAGAACACAGACTAGAAGAACAAGTGTTATTGCCCCTTGTCTTTCTCTACATTTTTCCCTTCCAAATGTAAGAAAGTGTGTAAAAAAGATGTCTATTTGAGAAATGCCCTGCAATTCACATGCTAGTATGGGGACCCCGGAATTCAGAGATATGCAAATAACCACTGCTTCTTCACACCTTATCTTGTGTCCATTTTGGAAATACAAAGGTTTTCTTGGTACCTATTTTTCACTCTTTGTAATTCACCAAATGAATTGCTGTATACCCAGTATAGAATGAAAGCCCATTGCAAGGTGCAGCTCCGTTATTGGCTCTGAGTACCTAGGGTTCTTGATGAACCTACAAGCCCTATATATCCCGCAACAAGAAGAGTCCAGCAGACGTAACAGTATATTGTTTTCAAAAATCTGCCATAGTTGGAAAAAGTTATAGAAGAAAATGTGGACAGAAATGGCTCTTTTTTCACCTCAATTTCAATTTTTTTAATTTTAGCTGTTACTTTCTGTAGGAAAACCTTGAAGGATCTTAACAAATGACCCTTTGCTGAATTCAGAATTCCATCTACTTTTCAGAAATGTTTAGGTGTCCAGGATCTAGCATTGGTTTCACACCCATTTCACTAAGTGGAAGGAGACTGAAAGCACAAAAAATAGTTAAAAACGGGTATGTGCCAGTAAAATACAAAAATTGTGTTGAAAAATGTGGTCTGCCTGTTTCAGAAAGCTGGGAAGATGGTCATTTTAGCACGGAAAACCCTTTGTTGATGCCATTTTCAGGGGAAAAAACAAGCTTTCTCCTGCAGCCGTTTTTCCCCATTGTTAAAAAAAAACAACGAAATTTTAGCTGTATTTTGGCAAATTTCTTAGTCTCCTACAGGGGAACCCACAAACTCTGGGTACCTCTAGAATCCCTAGGATGTTGGAAAGAAAAGATGCAAATCTGCCGTGGGTAGCTTATGTGGACAAAAGATTATGAGGGCCTAAGCTCAAACTGCCCCAAATAGCCGAAAAAGGCTGAGCTCCTGAGGGGAAAAGGCCTGGCAGTGAAGGAGTTAAGTGGGCTGGGACCTTTTGAGTCTGAGACCTGGCAGTAATTACAAACTGCAATTGAAAAGTGTCCCTAGTGGGCTCTATAGTTATGCCATTGCCTCTGCAAGTAAAACATTGCTCGATTTCAGAATAATGACTGTAAAAAAGTCAAGGTAATTCATGTCTGTGATGTAGTACTTCATCTTGCACTTCCTAATACTGTTTGATTTTTCAAGAATGTTGTTTTACTCGAGTCTTTTTTCGGGCAGTATATTCTTCTTCTATAGTGCATACAGTGTTCTGAGTTGAGTCATATGAGTTCAGGTTGTGGGTGGGTATTTATTACAGTCATGATTGACATTTCTGGAGTTCAAGCCAAAGGCAGAACGAGTTTGTTACACAATACATGCTCATCCAATCCAAGGCTTCTCTGCAGAGTACACAGGACCATCGCCAGGTGTGCTAATTGTGGTTTTATGCAAGAGTGTGTGATCGACGTACACAGGTGTTGACATATTGACAGACCAAAATTAAAAGAAAATGCAATGCTTACAAGTGAGTGTTTGATTTGTGTGTGTAGCGAATGGGGAAGTGAAAGAGATGCAACGAAGAACATGCAAGAGTTAGTAAAAAGAGAGATCTGAAGTGGAAAGAGTTGAGGTGTGAAATACGCAGATGGGAGACTTCAGAAAGATGTGGGGAGAAACAAGGTGTACATGTCTAACAGACAGACTTCAGAGAAAAGTGGTGTGAAAGGAAGAATGAGTGTGTCGGGGACACTACAAAGTCCTTTTATAGATCTTAGAATTTCTGGTTCAAAGTCTCAAATTTTCATAATTGAAACATTTTAATTTCTAATTATTCACAGCAAAACCATTATTCATTAATCATTTATCTGATTCTGCTACTATGTATTGGCCAAGCAAATAGATTTGGTTTCTTTTGGGTGAATTGGTTACTGTGTGATATGCCTGAGTGTCTGTAATGTGGGAAGCAAAGGATTTTAGTTATAAGCCACACCTTTAATTATTTAGGCCACATATCTTGGAAAATTACACGTAAGTCACACCCCTTTTAGAGATTTCCCACTTAAAGTCCTGGACTGAGGGAAGTGTGAATGAAATCTTGGCGGGCCATAATGGGCTCCCTGACGACTGAAGGTTCAGGCATGAGGTCATACATGGAAGTCATCAGTTGTGTACAAACTAAGGAGTGTGCTAAGTATGGTTATGCTGGGGTAATCTCAGGTTCATACAGAGGGAAGTGCAAATGAGGTGGTAGAGGGCAGCCATGTGGACCAGACCGAGCCAAGGTAATGAGATTGATATCATAGAGGGTTACAACCACCATTTATTTTCTCTTCTAGGTATCTGAGGTTTTTGAATTACATATGCTGATTTTTTAGGTGTATGTTTCAAATATCAATGAACATGTATTAATGTTATTATTCATTACATCACAATAATTCAGTCTGCCTAAATGTTTTCATGCTTTTCTATATATATAGTTTGAATTGTCTTTCCAATGATTGTTTTCAAATAGTGAAGTAGGTGTCATAGAAACTGATACCTTGGATTATCAGTTATTGTTTTAGACAATGAATATGGTTTCAGAGAATAAAAGCAAATACAACGTTACTACTAATTGTTTATCTTGGAAATGCTCAGTAATGCTCAGATAGGATGTATAAGCTAGAACTGAGAGTTATAAGATGGAAAGGAACTTCATACCAAGGATTTGAGACAGAGGGTCATACTGAGCCATGTACATCTTTCCTTGCTGAAGGTTAATGGGAAGGCACATCCAACTTTCATTCAGCTCATCTGGCGAGTGGCAGATGCAGATGGGTTGGAAATGGTTGTGATTTCTTATTGTTCAGAAAAGGCATGCTGATGTGAACCATCTACGAACTTGAAATAAGGCCTTATTTAAATGCTAAGTTAGGCTTCACAAGCTGAAAGAAAGGCAGGCTTGAAAATATTGAAGAAAAGGAGCTTTATGATCCCATCATGATGTTACAATATCTTTTATTATTATTGAATCTCCTAATAAGTATCATTGTTACTATCTTATTTTTTTTTATAATAGTTACAATTCATGCTTTTTTACACTAGGGTGGGACTTTGAGTTTAATAAATCTTTTTCATTTCCCCTGCTCTTGACTATGTCAATCCATGATGAAAGAGGGTTGGGGTTCCACTAACTGTCATAGAGAAATCTGACTGGAGTGATGGTTACCTAAAAAGCACCTTTTTATGTACTGCAAAGTGGATTTGTGGGATGGTTGCAGTCAGCCTCTTTTTCTGTTTCAGGTTTACATATTCACTAAGGCCTTCATTACGAGACTGGCGATCTTGAGACTGCCAGCCTTGCGGTGGCAGTCAGGACTGCCACTGTTGTGGAGGTCCAACAGTCAAAAGAAGACCCTGGCAGTCAGGCCCAGCGTTCCGCCGTCTCCGCTGGGATTGGTGATGACGGGTTGATGGTGGATGGAGGACGCAGTCATCCAGGGTGGCTCTGCATGCAGTGCTGAGCTGCTGATTATGACCCTGTTCTCCGCCATCTTTTTCATCATGGTTTCATCATCATGAAAAGGCTCATAAAGAACAAATGCAGGGGGCCACAGGGGGTCCCCTGCACTTCCCTTGCATTTGGCATGGGCAGTGCAGGGGTCCCTCTGCCCAGCACTTTCAATGGTCACTGTTTGCTATGCAGACAGTGAACATTGCAAGGGTGCTGGTGCACCCTGCAGGCAACAGCATTGCTGCTGGCTCGATTTCGAGATGGAGACAATGCTGCCCCCAGTTTCATGCTAGTCTGACTGTCAGAAACCTCGGTTTCCGCACGTCTGCCTAGTGGGAAATTTGCTATGGGTCCAGTGGGAAGGTAGCCAGAGTGGCGGCAACCTCCCCATTGGAAGACCGGTGGCTAGTTCTTCCCGTCTGCCGAACTCCTAATCAGGCCCAAAGTCCTTAATGCCAGACGGTATATAAAACACGTTTCTTGGTTGTATTCTGGAAAGAATCCATAAAATGTATCACATGTATCAAGAGCACCAGTACATGCAGATGTGTGTGTGTGATATGAAGTGCTCTGACACCTTACACTGGAATGTGTAATGGTATAAAACAAATGAAATACATGTGAAAGAGTGGTTATGGAGTGATGAGGTGCACCTCTGGATATGGTAGTGAGGGAATAGATGAAGAAGGAGGTCATGGGGGGGGTGCCAAAATGATTGTTGCATTGGGTGCCACCAGCACTAAAGCCAGGTCAGGTTACAGGCAGGACATGTAAGCATGTAAACATGCCTGCATTTAATATTGTGGCCAATAGGCAGTGGGTTTAGAAAAGCAGCTACATTTTGTGAGTAGTAATGCCTATTTAACATTCCTTTTGATTTCCATATTATCTGCTGAGTTGTTTATTATAATTATGATAATTCCCAGGCACATGATTTATAGATTAATGCTATGAAATGATCATATAGTTGTAAAATACCATCCATTGTGTGTGCATATTGATTTGGGGACATTTTAGTGAGGCTCTATCTATCATCAGCTGCAGATAAGAGAGAGACTGACAGGTTTGGCTGACGGCTCTGCCCAACAGCGCATTACATGCAGGCGAGGAAGTGAGAGACATCTGCTGTTTCCACTCTTCTCTGAAAAGGATATATTTCCTTTTGGGGCTTATAGGACCTACTAGATGTAATCTCAATCATATTGTGTGGAACACAACAAAATATTAGCAGCTTACACTTTTTTAATGGTTACCACCCAATCCTCTGCATTTCATGGGGTACCTCATGGATTGTCACCGCTATTGCTCAGGATCCATATATTCAGTCTCTCCATGACTATTATTGCTCATTGAATACCTCACTTGATCTCTATATTCCGCCTACACAGAGAGCTTGATCATTGTATAGCCCATGATATCTTCAATATTATTTAGATCTGGATGAGTTACAATTGTCTTAATCTCAAAGGTCAAAACCCAAGTTCCTCCTGATAGAGATTAATTCATCTGAAAATGTTAATGAGCAGATATTCAATGTCTAAAGTGGGGCAAATTGGAAAAAGGTTAAAACTGTAGGATAATGGATTGATGTTAGGATGTTGATGGGCTCCTATGTCTAGGCCATATCATACTGATGTCCTCCAACTGCCATCTAAAGCTACTCTGTAGAGCTAATCACTTGTCAAAGAATCTGACCAAGTGAAAAAGCAAGAATCATTATCTGACTTTAAAGTGACTACTGAATCTTTTTGTTGGTGGGCAATACTAAGAGAAAAATCCTTAAAACCTATACTCCAAACCCTCGCAGCTAGATCAATGGCTAATATTTGTACATTTAGCCATTTTAATCTTACTTTCAGGTCAATGCACTAGCTGCCAGCCCAAGAAACGATTAAACTCAAGACACTTATTTTAGCATATATGTTTTCTTCATAATTCAGGCCCCAACTACTTAAGAAATACAGGCTGCTACTCCAGAACTATGTCAGAATGCCTAGGTGCAGTAACACATGCATTCTGAAACCACCAACAACTCACAGAGAGGAGTTGAAAGCTGGGCTTTTCCATCCAATGCTAACACTCAGCAATGATGTAGTAGTTTCTAGTGGCATATCTTGTCAGCTCCACTTAGATATAGAAAGACAGCATGGAAGTGTCTTTTTAATCTAGAATAAAGTGCAAAACATGCTGCATTCAAAGGAGTGCAGTCTCTCTTCTGTTTCTATGGCAGGATTCTGAATCATAAATGTTGAAAATTGCACATGAGAAAATTGCTCCCTGGATATGTTTAATAACTACTGTTCGTATAGCATAGTTCAACATGTGATAGGTCTGTATTTTTGTTGTGGTTGCTGGGTAAGTGTGGTGTGGTGTTTAGCAACGGAGGCAGTCTGATCCCCTTTCCAGGGTTACTTGCATTTTCTGCATCCACTTAACAACAGGTTTTACTTTAGATGATTTTAGAGAACTATAATATGAATTATCTTGCAACTCAGTATATAGGGGATATCAAATGACCATGCAGAGGCTTTAATAATATTGTTACATGATTTCTGTTTCACTAAGGGAAAAGCCTGAAAAGTGAAAAGATTCCCCTGGTGCCTCTGTGTGAAAGGGAGCAAAGGTTTAAGTCACACTTGTGTTTAGCAGGTACCTGAAAGGCCTTCCTTAATTTCTTATTTTTGTTAATGATGTGTACTATCATTTGCCATCAAAGGGAAACAGACGCATGCTTAACCGCTTGGCCAACTGTTAAGTACTAAATCTAATGGTTATAATTTGATCAGTGAACAAAAGTTAACTCTTGTGTGGTGTCCAATTAGTCAAAAAGAAGAAAGACTCTATGGTAGTCAACTTCATATTTTGATGTGGCAATAATTAACTCAGTAGTACCCTGGGATGGGCTGTATCATCTTCTCCCTCCAGTTGAAGTGTGTGCATTAACAGAAAACAAAACTGAGAAACCCTATTGGAGGAAAACAAATCATGGAAATTAAGGAAAAACAATTTTAAGGAAAAACAAAGACATTTGAAATTAAAGGAAACAATTAAAAGGAAAGCTAATAATGACAAATCCAAAATTACATTAAACTTGGTTGAGGTTTAGGACTACTTTGGGGTTTTGGGGTTCAGGGATGTGTAATGTTTAGGGTGATTAGGGTCTTTTAGCAGGAAAGAGTAATTAGAGTTCAGGCATAGAAAGGGGTGTTTAGGTTTCAAGGATGGTGTTTAAGGGTGTTTAGGGGTATTAGGAATCATGGATGGGTAGAGTGTAGGTCTGGCGGGTTTAATAATGGGTAGTGGATTGGGTAGTGAAGAGTTTTTAGGGTTTAGGATGGGGTAGAGTTTACGGTGATGAGGGGTTTAAGGATTCAGGGATGAGTGGAGTTTAGATGTGGAAAGGGAGTTTTTAGGGTTCAGTGATAAATAGTTTAGGGTGATGAGAAGTTCTTATTCGTCATGGATGGCTGGTGTTTAAGGGCGGTGAGGGTTTTTTAGAGTTCGGTAATGCTTGGAGTTTGGGTGTGCTGAGGTACGTTTAGTAGTACCGTATGAGTGGGGTTTAGGCATAGAAAGAGGTTTTTAGGGTTCAGGAATGGGTGGAGTTAGGAGTAGTAAGTGATTTTGTGGTTCAGGAATGGTGGATATTAGGGGTAGAAAGGGCTTTTAGGCTTCAGGGATGAGTGTAGTTTAGGTGTGGTGAGGGACTTTAGGGGGCAGAGATTGATAGTGTGTAGTGGTTGTGAGGAGTAAGCGATGGATAATGTTTATAGATAGTGATGGTCAGAGAATTAAAAGCAGCCAACGTAATCATTTGACAGTGTAAAAGATATAACTATGAAATGATGTCCCCTGAAGTAAAGCACTGAAATAATATTTCCGACAATATTGCATATACACTTAAACAATAAGCATTCAAAAGCCAATTTCAACCAAAAAGACATTCTATGAATTGGTTTGTACAAAAAGGTAAATGCCGTTCATTCAGAAAATTTCCATAAAGCAGTTTAGATTAAAAGGTTTCCCAGTAATGGTATTCCGTGGAATTGTTTTTCTATGAATCACATGCAACCCCCTCCAGTCCATCACTCTGGCATAGTGTGTGTGTGTGTCTCTCAGGATTCCTGGTGCATTATGAAACTGAGTGCCCAATGAGTGCTGATTTTCACTGAACAGTACTGAAGCAGATCTAGTACCTCAACTTATCTCTGATACGGTGCAATGAACCACGGGCATGAATCACTTCTCATGGTTCAATGTCTAAATCAAGGCCAACATCCTCTACCACACTCCATTGATTTCTAACATGCCAATTGTGGTGTGCAGATTAACCGAGGAGCAGCTGCGGCCCGTACTTTGGGGCCTCTTCAGTCTAGCAAAGGTGCCTTGAGGCCCTCCCCTTCACGATGAGGGGGAACGTCACCAATGGCTTTGGACCTGGGCACTTCAGTTTTAAGCCCTGAAGCACCCAGAGCCGAGTGTCAATCACTGACACCTTGTCACAGAGTGGGGTGGGGTCAGTAGTCTCACTAACCCCATCCCACTCTGTGACCAGTTGGGAATGCTGCCTTCCCTCATTGATGTTGATCTTAGGTTAGCCAGTGAGGGAAGGCAGCAGTCCCAACCCTCCTGGGACCTACCAGGCAGAGCTGAAGGTAAGTGTGTGTTTATTTTAATAAATATTTTGTGCCTGCATGCGTGTGTGTATGTTTGAATATTTAATAGAGTGTTGTGAATGGATGTGTGTGTGCATGTGTGTGTGAATGAATCAGAGTGAGTGTGCATGTGTGCCTGTGTGCCCGCCACACTCCATCCTAAAATTACCAGCCACCACTGCTGAGGAGGTACCTACAATCAATCAATCATTCAATCAAAGCATTTGTAAAGCACACTACTCACCCGTGAGGGTCTCAAGGCACTGATGGGGGCAGGGGTGCTACTGATCGAACAGCCAAGTCTTGAGGTGTTTGCTGAAGGTAGGTCCTGTGTCTGTCGTAGGTCGGTGGGAACAGTGTTCCCCGTCTTGGTGGCGGTGGGAGAAAGATCTGCTGCCGGCGGTCTTTCTGTGGGTGCGTGGGATGGTGGCAAGTGCAAGGTCAACGGAGCAAAGCTGTTGGGTCAGGTGTAGAAGGAGAGCTGTCTGTTGAGGTCTTTTGGTCCGGTGTTGTGTAGTGCCTTGTGAGCATGGGTGAGGAGTTTGAACGTGATTCTCTTGTTGATGGGGAGCCAGTGCAGGTCCCTCAGGTGGGCTGTGATGTGGCTGTGGTGGGGGATGTCCAGGATGAGGTGTGCGGAGGCGTTCTGTATGCGTTGCAGTCTTTTCTGGAGCTTGGCCGTGGTTCTTGCGTAGAGGGTGTTGCCGTAGTCCAGTTTGCTGCTTACGAGGGCTTGGATGACTGTCCTTCTGGTTTCAGTGGGGATCCATTTGTAGATGTTCCGAAGCATGCTGATGATGTTGAAGCAGGGGGAAGAGATGGCGTCGACTTGCTGGGTCATTGATAACGATGAGTCCAGGATGAATCCCAGGTAGCGTGTGTGGTCGGTGGGCGTCAGTGTGGTTCCCACTGTGGCAGACCACCAGGAGTCATCCCATGTAGAGGGGGTGGAGCCGAGGATGAGGACCTCATGTTTGTCAGAATTCAGTTTCAGGCAGCTGTTCTTCATCCATTCGGCGATGGCCTTCATTCCTTCATGGAGGTTGGTTTTGGCATTGGCGGGGTCCTTGGTGAGGGAGAGGATAAGCTGAGTGTCATTGGCGTATGAGGCGATGATGAGGTTGTGAGATTGGGCGATGCTTGCGAGCGGCGCCATGTAGACGTTAAAGAGGGTCGGGCTGAGGGACAATCCCTGGGGTACGCCGTAGAATGATTTTGGCGGCTTCAGAGCAGAATGGAGGGAGGCAGACTCTATGAGTTCTGCCGGTGTGGAAGGAGGTGATCCAGTCCAGGGCTCTGTCGTGGATCCCTGCATCGTTGAGGTGTGTGCCTAGGGTGTGGTGTACAGTTCTCCCTAAGGTACTGATTTAGGTCTTGGCGGAGGGAATACTCTACCACAAACTTGACGGATATCCTGCTCGCCTTAATACGATCTCCATAGGATATCATGGAATTGTAAGAAGGTCACGTGATATCCATCACATTTGTGACAGAGTAATCCCTTCCACCAAGACCTAACTCAGGCCCTAAGTCTGGTAATGTGGCAGCAGGCAGTAGTGAGTCTTTAGTGTCCATGGAAATTGTAAGGAGTCGTGTGTCATAGGGACCAAACCAGAGCAAGTCTTTCATATATGTTCAAGGAGCTACAGAATAGACGTGCATTCATGTCTTTACAAAGGCTGCTTAGGACTTATTGTGATAAGCCTGGTCTGTGAGGTTTCTAGAAGGAGTCCCTCAAATTAGACTTACGTTTTTTCTTTCGGTACTCAACATCTTGGGAAATAGGTATAACTATTTTAAATATCAAGCCATTAAAGTCAATAGCCTGAAATGAAACTGTTCCCCGAGATCATGGAAATTGGCCAAGAGCGCACACAGCTTACCCTTGCCTTTTCCCTATCCAACCTTTCCAAAACTTGTAATATGGAATATGGACCAGAACAGTGCTTACTTTCAGCCGGAGGTTGCCAGTAAAGGCCACGGCATTCATTTTTCAGAAACAACATTTATTTTTCCCCATCAAACATTTCCAGAGAGCAAGAAAGGCAAAAAGAAACAAAAGGGAAAGATAAAGGAGGCAAAAGAAGGCAAAGCCATCAGAAAGAAAGAAAGAAAGCAGAAACCTGCAAGAGTGATATATAGCTGCAGGCTGTGTCTCGAAGTGAATTAAAGAAGCATGAGGTAGATTCAGGACTATGCTGCCTTGGTATTGGGCGCTGCATTAAACTGCGCCGGCTGCAAGCTTCCGAGCAGCGGTTTGGGCACGGGCACTCATTATTTTGTAAATTAAGCACTGGGGCACAATGCAGGTGCAGTACATCAACATATATCTATGTTTGAATTCCCCTTCATGAAATAAACATAGAGCTTGATGAGTGTGTACAGGAGAAAAAAAAGATTCTGGGATCTAGTCTTTTGAGCCATTTGCACATGCCTGTTACTGCTGACTATTTCCTAAGACATTGCTTTATCTGTAGGAATTCCAAAGGTGAGAATTCGGGATTTGTTTGAAACCATAATTATCATGAAAACAGCAAATGTTCCACTTACGTTTTGTTAGTCTCCCATTACTCACAAAACTAAATATTATACACAAAACTATAAATATGTACAATATGGATAAGGGATACCAATGGGTACATTTAAGGGGCATTTCAACCTACAGATTGCACAAGACAAGGAAAAGTCACAGTTGCTTGATAACTCACTTAATGCCACTTTTAACAGTTTGTGCACCAGCTGGCCCTCACCTCTAAAACAAAATAACCCTGCATGCCTAATAAACATAGGACATATACGTGAGCACATGATAGTTTTAAAAAGGCATGCTTAAGTATTCAAAAATATCACCATACAATTAAGCCCTTCAATAATACAACTTTTCAAATGGCACTAAAATATATACTATCCAGACTTCCACCACTGTTGGGTAATTCCTATGGGCTTTACTTTAACATACTTGTTAGACTTTTCATCCTTGTCGTGGTCTCTCTTAATTTTTTGCCTCTGTTCCCCAGGTTGTTGATGTGTGCTGGACTCTGATTTTGCTGTTTTTGTTACTCTGGGCACTTTACCACTGCTAACCAGTGCTAAAGTGCATGTGCTCCTTTACCAAATGTGTATGTAATTGGCTTATCCATGATTGGTATATTTGATTTATTAGCAAGTCCCTAGTGCAGTGCACTAGAGGTGCCCAGGGCCTGTACGTCAAATGCTACTAGTGGGCCTGCGGTACTGGTTGTGCCACCCACATAAGTAGCTCTGTAATCATGTCTCAGACCTGCCATTGCAGTGTCTGTGTGTGCAGTTTTAACTGTAACCACTTGCCAGGCCTACACCTTCCCTTTTCTTACATTTAAGGCACCCCTAAGGTAGGCCCTAGTTAGCCCCGAGGGCAGGGTGCAGTGTATTGTTAAGGTAGGACATACAGTAATGTGTTTTATATGTCCTGACAGTGAAATATTGCTACATTTGTTTTTCACTGTTGCAAGGCCTGTCCCTCTCATAGGTTAACATGGTGGCTACCTTTTAATCTGATTAAAGTGTAGATTCCCTTTGGGAGCGGATGGACATGTGGAGTTTGGTGTCTCTGAGCTCACAATTAAAAAATACATCTTTTAGTAAAGTTGATTTTGAGATTGTGTGTTTGAAAATGCAACATTTAGAAAGTGAGCATTTTCTTGCTTATACCATTTCTGCGACTCTGCCTGTTTGCAGATTCCCTGTCTGGGTCAGTTTGACAGTTGGGCTGGTTGCACCTCCTACTAGACAGTGACACAAAGGGAGCTGGGGTGTAGCCTGCATATGAATGGATGTCGGAACAACGCATGCTGGAACAACGCATGCCTGAAAAATGAGGTCGGAACAACGACCGCGTTGTTACCACTAATGCCTTTACCACGAATGCCTTCACAATGATTTTTCATTGTAAAGGCATTCCTGGTAAAGGCATTAGTGATAGGCATGCATGGTTCCAGCATGTGTCCCCACTGGCCCCCCACCCCTAAAAATTACTGCAACCCCCTCACCCCCTCCCATAATACCACACCAACCCCCCACCCTTGCCCCTAAAACTACCCCAACCCCCACCTCGTCCCTAAAATTACTGCAACCCCCACCCTGCCCCTAAAACCTAAAACCACCCCAACCCCCCCACCCCGCCCCTAAAACAACCCCAACCCCCACCCCATCCCTAAAACCTAAACCACCCCAACCCCACCCATAAAACCTAAAACCACCCCACCCCTAAAACTACCCAGAGCCCCCACCCCGCCCCTAAAACCTAAGTCAGCCCCAGACCCCCCCACCCCACCCCTAAAATTACCCGACCCCCCTACGCACCCCTAAAACCTAAAACCACCCCAACCCATCCCTAAAACCTAAACTACCCCAACCCCCACCCCTAAAACCTAAAACCACCCCAACACCCGCCCCTAAAACTACCCTGAGCCCCCCACCCGCACCTAAAACCTAAACACGCCCAACCCCACCACCCCGCCCCTAAAATTACCTGATCTCCCAACCCACCCCTAAAACCACCCCAACCCTCATCCCTAAAATTACCGCAACCCCTCACCCTGCCCCTAAAACCTAAAACCACCCCCACCCCACCCCTAAAACCTAAACCACCTCAATCCCCCACCCCAAATACTAAAAATACCCGACCCCCCACCCCGCCCCTAAAACTAAAAATGCCCCGACCCGCCTCCCCGCCCCTAAACCTAAACCATCCCGACACTCCCTCCCCTAAAACTAAAAATAGCTCGGCCCCCCACCCTGCCCCTAAAACTAAAAATACCCCTACCCCCCTCCCCCGCCCCTAAACTGCCCCTACAACAAAAAATAACCCGACCCTCCTCCCCTAAACCACCCTGACCTCCAAAACGAAAAATACCTCAACCCTCCACCCTTGCCCCTAAAACTAAAAATCCCCCTCCTCCCAAACCTAAACCGCCCGACCCCCACCCCTAAAACAAAAAATACCCCGACCCCCCACCCTTGCTCCTAAAACTAAAAATACCCCTCCCCCAAACCTAAACCGCCTGACCACCCACCCCTAAAACTAAAAATATCTCGTCCCCCCACCCCGCCCCTAAAACTAAAAATACCCCTCTCCTCCCTCCCCCACCCCTAAACCTAAACCGCCCGACGCCCCCTCCCCTAAAACTAAAAATACCTCAACCCCCCACCCTGCCCCTAAAACTAAAAATACCCCGACCCCCCAAAACTAAAAATACCCCTCCCCCAAACCTAAACCGCCTAACCCCCACCCCTAAAACTGAAAATGCCTCGACCCCCCACCCCGCCCCTAAAACTAAAAATACCCCTCTCCTCCCTCCCCGCCCCTAAACCTAAACCGCCCGACGACCCTCCCCTAAAACTAAAAATACCTCGACCCCCCCACCCCGCCCCTAAAACTAAAAATACCCCTCTCCTCCCTCTCCCGCCCCTAAACCTAAACCGCCCGACGCCCCCTCCCCTAAAACTAAAAACACCTTGACCCCCCACCCCGCCCCTTAAACTAAATACCCCTACCCCCCCTTCCCCCACCCTAAACCGCCCCTAAAACAAAAAATAACCCGACCCCCCTCCCCTGAACCACCCTGACCCTCTAAAACTAAAAATACCCCAACCCCCACCCCACCCCTAAAACTAAAAATACCCCGAACCCCAGCCCCTAAAACAGCCCCACTTACCTGACTGATCGCGTCGTCCTCCTCAGCCGACTCCCTTCTTCTGTGCCTTAACAACGCATGTGCGTGGTTCAGCACATGCATGGTTGAGGCACGAAACAACGAAGTCGTGGTTAATGAAAGCATTGTTCCACTTTCGTTGTCCACGACTTTGTTGTTACGGAGTCGTGGTTAAGGCCGTTTCCCACCTGCATATCCTGGTGAGCCATCTGTGCTAGGAGGGAGGGGAGGAGTGGTCACTCACACCTGAAAGGGCTGTGCCTGCCCTCACACAATGCAGTCCCCAACCCCTTGGTGAGTGTCTGGGGCCTGGCCTGGGCAAGGCAGGATTTCACATTCAAAAGAGACTTACTTTGAAGTAGGCCTACTTCAAAGGAGAAATTGGGTATAAGAAGGGCACCCAAAACCACAAGACTTTAGAACACTTCTGGTAAACAAGAGGAACCTCTGCCTGGAGAAGAGCTGAAGAGCTGAGGAAGAAGAGCTGCCCTGCCTGAGTCTGCTTTATAGAGCTATCCTGCAGTTGCTGCTTCTGCCAGAGTAAGAGGGCAAAGACTGGACTTTGTGTGTCTTCCATCTTGTGAAGATCTCCAAGGGCATGATTTAGAGCTTGCCTCCTGTTGTTTGAAGTCTCAGGGACAGTAAAGACTTCTCACTACCAGCACCTGGAGTCTCTAGAGAGACTCCTACTCTGCCCTGTGGTGCCCATCCAGTTACTGGGACCCTGAAAGGAGAAGCTGGCAGCCTAAGGGGAAGAAATCCACTCACAGAATGCCGTGCGGGGAAAAGATCGACGCAACTCCGATCTGCAGCTGAAAAATCGATGCGCCGCCGGCTTTGCAGCTGAAAATCAATGCTTGCCTGCAACGCGACCGAAGAATCGACGCACGGAGCTGGAGAAACGACACGTAGCATCGCTGATGGAGGCTGGTGATATTGCAACCCGCGCTGCGTGGTTTTCGGATCATCGTGCGGCTGGATTTCTGACGCAAGTACCGCTGGGCATGTAAAAACAACGCAAGGCTGCCCGGACCCGAGAGTGCTGACCGGATCGATGCATTGCTCTCCTGCAGAGAGAAGAAACGACGCACCCCGACCCGACAAAAGGAGAAATGACGCAAGGTCTCGCTCATGAGCAAGCCCTTTTTGACTCACATTAGCCTATGCTGGGTTATTTTTGACGCACCCAAGGTACATTTTCACGCTAACAGTGTTAGTGTGTGTTTTAAACTACATAAAGACTCTTTTTGCTTTTTAATTGATAACTTGACTTGTGTATTGTGGATTTTTGACGTTTTGGTCTAGTTTTGTTTAGATAAATATTTTCTAATTTTCTAAACTGGTGTTGTGTCATTTTGTAGTGTTTTTATGAAGTTACTGTGTGTGTTGGTACAAATACTTTACACCTAGCACTCTGAAGCACTCTGAAGTTAAGCCTACTGCTCTGCCAAGCTACCAATGGGGTAAGCAGGGGTTAGCTGAGGGTGATTCTCTTTTAACCTGACTAGAGTGGGGGTCCTTGCTTGAACAGGGTGTAACCTGACGGTCAACCAAAGACCCCATTTCTAACAATACTCATAACAGTAAACTATATCAAACACTGAACATTTCCATAATGATTCTAATTTCTACATTTAAGAAGGTTGCCTTGCAACCTGATAAGATCTAGGAACAAAGGCACTCCAGAGCATCTGTGGCTGCTTAAATCAAAAGAAACGTCTGCCAGGCTCTTGTTTGTTAGGCCCTGTGAGATTTATGGGTACAAAACCACCTCACCAAAACGCTGTTGGGATAACAATGGTGGATCTACCAGACTCCTTGAAGTCCCCAAGCACTGAAAACACTCCTTGTGGTATTCCTGCCCTCAATAGTCACCAGAAATAAAATATGCAAATTTCTTAACTCATTGCAGGTGCTTCTCCGGGGATCTCTTTGATATGGCTGTGGGCCACATCCTTTCTTTTCTCTTGACTACCGCCGGCACATTTATTTCTCAAAAGCGGGTATCGCTGTCTATGTGAGGCTCTCTGGACCAGTGTTGCTTGTGCTTTGTTGGAGCCCCAAAACCTGTACTGTCTGATAGGGTTTTCACCTCTGCCAGCACTCACTTGATATCTTGAATATGCTACACAGTGTTGTTCTGATGCTATTGTCCATTAGAACCCCGTATGCATACCTTGTTTCTATAGAATACTGAGAGGGATTCGTGTTAAGTGGGCAGTTATTCCTGGCTACCTCCTCTGGCTGGGGTGCACACAATAAAGCTCCTAGCCTACCAGAACTGCTGGAGTGTCATTCTTACAATTCCACAACTCACTCTATCAATAACAGGCACAGGGGGTCCTTAGTCCTTGCTACTTCTGCAGCCCTCTACTCCTCGTGGTAGTGGGGAAAGGACGTGGTGTACACCTTGGCACGTAGGGGGGCGCTGCTCCTGACAGTCTACTGGTGTCAGACTCAGGGCTTCTTGGTCGTTAGCACAACTGGCAAACTGACTTTCTGGTTAATGTAGGCGGGGTGATCTTTAAACACAGAAAGCACAACTGAGACAACACTTACTTGTCTCCTGGGGGCCCACGCCACAAATGATCAATGGAGAATATCAATAAAAATGAAGGTTAGGTGTTTTACAATTTCTCTAGCTTCGATGGAGTGCATAACATATCAGCTGTTCAACAGAGTAATTAAATTAATGTGGCCCAGAAGGGTTTTAAACGCAACTCTTATTAAGGATAACTTGGAGAAAGACAGCAAAAGTTAGAATACATTACCTGACGTATCTAGACATATCTGGACACATCTGTGGCTTAGTATGCATTCAGACCAAGGGATAGATTAAAAAAGCTATTCCCAATGGCTACATAGATCCTATCCAAAATGTCAGGTTCATTGTTTTTTAAAGAAAAATGTAAATACAGTTGAAACACTACTGCCTTACAGTTCAGTTTAAAAGAAAGCGAGCATTTCTTTTTGAGATTCCATTTGAATCTCTTCGGGCTCTCTGACCACAAAGGCCAAAAGTTAACTGAAAGGTCCAACAATTGGGAAAAAACAGGGAGTGGTGGTATGCTGGTCAGATCCCACATCTTTACATCAACCTACTGTAAGAAATGACATAGCTGTTGGTATGGTTGGCCACATTTTCTGTGTCTGGTTTTGCTTGCTTTAGAACTCTCTGTAGTATGATACTGCTAAACAGAATCACAATGGGTGTGCTCTTCCGCTAAAACATGCACAGTGAATTGGTTTTAGCTAATTGGCCTATTTATCTTTCCAGTAAGGCTATGGTAGATTGTGCAGAACAGGCATCAGTGTCCTGAAAGTTAAATGTCATAAATGAACTGCAGTGTTTGGCAAAGGTGAAGTGCTCTGGAGAGTTCCACTATACACTGGTTGGTTGCAGTGTAAAAATACCGCAGTGGCATATGGCAAGGAAAAATGCCTTTACCATGTAGAACAATCTATTTCTGTAAACAGCTAATTTTCCCTAATGCCTACTTTGTAAACCCACAGGCTTGTGTTCTTACGTTATAAAAGAGAGCTTGACAGATGTTATATGACAGTATGTCTTCACTTTGAACAGATGCAAAAAGCTGTTTGTTTGGTATGAATAAAATCCACTTTATTGTATCCTTGCAGAAAAAATGGTTGAGCGTTCAATCAGCGTTTTTTCCCACTTAAGTTTTGGTTTAAGAGTCTAATTCAACACTGAAAGTATGTATGTGGTATATTAAAAGAGAAAGTGGCCTTATAAAAGTGTACTTTATATCGTCTGAGAGTATACTGATTCAGAACTGGTTTGCCTCGCAGCGCTACTCAAGAGATCGAGTACACATCCAAGGTTGGCTGTTAACAACTCTAGGCTTGGCCTCTGACAGCAGAAAGGTTGGTGTAGATGTTAACAGAGGTCACTTAGCAGGGATGAGCTATTTGGAAGGGCAGCAGGAACAATTATCAATACAAAGGGCGCTGCTGATAGTTCTTACTTTGAAGTGAAGATCTGATATTGGAGCTGTCATGAACTGAAATCATTGATTCCCTCATTAGATATCTGTCTGTTCTCCGAGCAGGAGAAAATACTTTTTGTACTAGAAGAGGAGAGGTACCTGATCTCCATATTGAAGTGGCTAGTATGAAAAGGGACAATGCTAATACTGCAGTAAGAAGGTTAACCCCATATTGGAAGAGATATTGTGGGAGGATTTTCAGTGAACTGAGAAATAAAGTGCTGAAAAAGGAGGTGGAAATTCTGCGAGAAGGTTGCCAGGATGGGGTCTAGGGAATACTTCACTTGCTGGCTAGTGGATACAATAAGACTGGTGCTTAATCATTGTAGGAGGCTGGCCCTCTATGTAGTGTGCAAAGCTAGGCACACTGCAGGGGATCCAAGCAGTCACACATTGGTCTACAGAGGTAAAAACGAATGCTCTAATTTTTATGGTAGCTGGGTCGAGCAGTTAGTCCAATCTTGGAGAAATGCAAAGCGTTTGTTGTAAACAAAGTATCAATCATGCAACTCACAAATTCAAAGGAATAACTCAAGACCAATTTATAAAAACACTTCAGATTTTTATATACATTTTAGGACCAAAATTATCAAAATTGGTAAGATATGAATTTTTGAAGTTTAAAGAAAATTGCCTTTCTGTGCATAATTACGCATCATAGGAATCAATGGAATGTAACCTTTAAAAATACATATCAAATCGTACAATTGAGTTACCAATTCTCCTTTTTCAGGTTGGTTGAGGTCGGTGGTGGGCACACTGTGCGAGCTGGAAAGGTTTGGGCGGCTCCCAGTTCCTGTGGGAGCAGCAAGGAAAAGTCTCTGGAGCTGGTACAGGGCCACTGCTGGGGACCACTTGGAAAACCACTGCAGAGGTAGGTTTACAGGTGGTTCCTTGGGGTCTCCTTGGAGTGTCGAGGTCACAAGTGGTGAGGGACCCTTAGGGCACAGCAGGTTCTTCGTTGCAGGACACAGGGTGGCTGGGTGCAGATCAATTTGGTGATCCAGAAGCTGTGCGTAAAGATACCCTATTGGATCTTTCAGGTCATTCTCTTTAAGGGTCACTTGCAGGACAACAGGGGCACTCAGGCAGGAGTTCCAGGGTGTTCCTTAAGTTCCTGAAATGGGGCTTCCTCCTGGTCCTTTTTTAGCCATAGGTGGATTGGTTTTACTGGTGTCTGACATCAGCTGACCAATACCCAGGTAATTAATACTGTTTAGCAACTAGAAGGCACAATGCCACCAAACTTTGTATACTAGCAGGGTTTATCATCTTGGACATTTGTGTGTCATCAAGTCTCGCTGAAATTTCCGGTTCAGGAGTTAGCAGCCAGTAAGTAAAGTGACCCTCACTGGGTTGCTGGTTTCTTTGTTGTTGCAGAGTGATATCGCCACTCTAGAGGGAGTTCTTGGGCGATTAGTGATGCCTGGAAGTCCTCTGAGTTTCTTGAGGTCAGTCCAGTGTCCTGGGCGCAGCAGGCAGGGTTTGGCACCTTTTCTTGGTTCAACAGGCCCACAGTTCTCGTGCCTTGGTTCTTCTTTGTGCTGGTCTTCTTTGTGTCCTTTGAATCTGTTTTCTTGATCTAGGGATGCCCACTAAATACAGAATTTAGTGGGCGTCTTAGGGGGAACCTGGTAGTGTCCAATTGACACTTACCTTTTGGTGGCTACACCCACTATAGTGACCACTTCCTGTGGGAAGGGTCACATCCCTAAACCTGACTGACTATTTTCCTTCCATGTAAGATGGAAGAAAATGAAATGGAGTGTCCACCTCGCAGGAACACCTTAGGGGTGGTGCATGCCAGGTGGGGCTACTCCTCCTATCCTTTGTATGGTTTCCCTCCTTTGCTCCCCCCAAAAGTGGGGATTTCCAAAGGGGCTGACCATCTGCTGCTAGCAGCAGGCCTGGGGGTAGAGTTTCAAAGGCGGTTAGCCCTTTGAACCTCACCGCCAGGGCAGTGCACATTCCTGAGCTTTCCGTCCAGGAAGGGCATTGACTTACAAACCAGAGAGACAGGGCTCTCCCACAATGTTTGTATATTGGGTGTCTGGGGGTGGCAGACTGGATAGAACCAGCCAGCAACCATGCCAGGGTAGGTAGCTTTAGCAGGGGGAACCTCTAAGGTGACCCCTGGGTACATTTAGGGATAAATCCAATACTGGTACCAGTTTGGATTTATCATTCTGAGTTGTTTGATACCAAACAGCCCAGGGTTCAGAGTGGCCATCATGTAGCTGGGAAACTTGTGTTGACCATTGTCCAGCACATGCTTTAAAATGGCTGTTCTATTCACTCACTATGTCCCAGGTTTGGCAAGGACACAGTGGAAGCATATTGCTCATACAGCTATGCCCTCACATATAATATGGAGCACCCTGCCTTGGGATGTAAGGCCTGCCAGAGCAGTGTCTTACCCATAGTAAATGATATGTATGGTGGACAGGGCACAAAAGCAGTGTGTCATGTTGAGTTTGTGTTTTAGGTTTGCAACAGGACACTCTGGCCCTCATTATGACCCTCGTAATCCGAAGACCGCCAGGGCTGCGGTGGCAGTCTCACCGCTGATGGGTCTCAAAGCCAAACCGCCGATACTCTGCCTTTGCCGCTGCTTTTCCCCAGTCCACCGGGCTGCAGGTGAGCACCTTCAGCATGGCGGATGCCGTAATACCGCTAGCGGTATAATGGCGCGGGAAACCGCCAGCATTTTTTCTGGCTGTCGCACTGCCAGAAAAAACTGTCGGTCTTGCATCGTGATGACAGGAATAAGCATTCCTGTCGCCAGGATACACTCGCACACACTTCCACATATCTGCATGCACGCACTAACACACTTCTACACACATACAAACACACCCCCACTCACCCACGCAAATGCGACATACACCACCATTCACACTGACATACATACACAAACACAGCTGACACGCATGCATTCACTCCCCCCTCCCTCCAGCGCATACCCACATTCACACCCCCTTCCCCCCTCCACACCACATAAACCCATTCACTCCCCCTACGCACTGCGCACATGCACTCACCCCATCCATCCACATTCGTCAATATGCACGCACCCACCTCCCCCCACATTCACAACACTCACACAGGCACTCACATAGGCAAACCCCCCACACTCCCTCCCCTGTCAGATGATCACTTACCTAGTCCGTCGAGGAGGTTGTCCAGGAGGGGACGGGTCCCGGCACTTCCACCGCAGGCAGCGCCACACCATCAGGACACCACCACACCTTATTACGGGTCATAATACAGCATGCAGTGTCCTTTTAGCATGGAGGTGCCGGAGGTGGAACCACCTCTTCCCCACTAACCGCCAGCATGACTGCTGTTGGATTTCTGCACGATTTTGGGCAGTCTTAAGACCGCCAGCACGGGCGGTCTTTCGGTGCCCGCGGCTTTGGCCGTCTTCTAAAAAGACCGCCAAAGTGATCATGAGAGCTTCAGTCTGCAATGGGGTTGCAATAGGTGCATCCAGATGCATGGCTGTGGAGGGTGGCACAATCAGTGCTGCTGCCCTCAGGGGCCTGTCAATAGTACCCCATGCCCTGGGTAGCTAGGTACCCATTTATTAGGAACTTTTAGTGGTAGCTAAGGGGGTTTCCAATTGTGCCAATGCATCACAACAGTTTTAGGGAAAGGGCTCTGGCCCAGGGAACCTGGTTATCAGGGGCCCTGGGCACTACAACTTCTAGGCTACATAAAACATCAGGCAAAAGGTGGGGGTAACCATGTCAAAAAGAGGCCTTTTCTTACAATCATCACCTCAACAGAAGATCCCTGAGAAGAAACACATGGAAGAAAAGATGATTCTGTCTGACAGCTGAGGAAACAAGACTGAAGGGCTACTGGAACCCCGAGACTGGAATTGGTTTTGAAGGCACAAGGGGTTGGTCTTCTGTTTCTCCTAGATGGACACAAAAGGCAGAAGGGCTCCCTCCTCCAAAAAAGGCTCAGCTGGTCACTTAGAACATTTTTTTACTAGTTTACTTAAACAATACATTATGATACACTATTCAAATATTATAAATCCACTTCTCCAGTGCCACTTGTCCAACTTTAAAAATTTTGGTATTGTTTTTAATTAAAACAATCTTGAAAATTGTATTGTGCTGTGGTATTACCTTTTCCATTGTCCGGTTCTGCTTGACCTTAAGATGCATTTCTCTGGGGAACTGCCTGCTGTGTGTGCCATTGTACAAAGGTTGGATGCAGAATATCTTAGAAATGTGTTGTGACTAAACCCAGTTGTATATATTAAGTCTGACATCCAGCAAAATACTGTGGCTTAAATATCAACTACCTCAGTATTGTCAGGGTAAGTATAGATTTGCTGTTCTCATTCTAGGTATATAGTTGTGGAATTATGAACAATAAATATGCGCACAAATTCATACATACTTTCATGATATTTTCTTAATCAATCTTTTGGCCACAGTATTTTGGCAGGTGTTTTTGTACTGATATTCTGACATACAATTCACTTGTTAACTGAATGGATACTCGTGAAATCAGTCAAATACAGTTTTTATGTTTTCACAGTGTTAGAACGTTGCCTATTTATCTGGTTGGTCACAAAAGGACAAAAGACAAAGAAGGCAGTGGGGAAAGTCCTGGCTGCACTAGCATCTCTGTCTAGGAACCCTTCTGCTGAATGCTCTCACAAACATGTCGTTGGGCACTAGCACAGAAAAAATAACTTACTTATATTTTAGACTCATCAAAGAAATTGATACAAGTGAAATGTCTCAAAATATATAGCCACAAGGAAGGCTAAATATGTATACTCCATTAATCGGCTAGTACTCCATCTATAACTAGTATACAAAGGCTGATGACAGTATACACCCTGAACCTTAGTCCAGGGGTGCTGTGCCCAAGTATACTTGCAGAAAAATAATAATAATAGCAGGGATAGGCACTGGAGCTGTTTGAGGTCATAGAGTTGGCCCTGTGGTGTGACACCTTCACAGCTGCATATGTGGGGCCAATGTAAACATGCCAGATTTAGCATCCTTGACCCCTGGCCCTATAGAGATTGCTGTGATGATATATTGGAGGTGATCGTTTTGTCTAGCAGTGTAAAGTTCATTGTTGGTACCTACCGCTTTCTTGTTTGGGCATTTCAAAATGAATCACAATGAACTGTTGGAGTGGGCTATTGTTAACGCTGATTTTGTCAATGAATATTCATGTATTTTGAGTGTTAATTTTGCATTGAAAACTAATTAACGTAGAGAAAACTAATGCACACATTTAAAGATGCGTCCACCAGAGTGACCGCCAATGATCACGAAGTGTACTTATTAATAGCTTATTCATATGAAATGTTGAGCTTATATTGATTATTGTAGTAACATGTCTTAGGGAGTTACTTCAAAATGGCTAGACATTGGGAGCATTAGATAAGTGGGAAGGCAGATGGGTAAAGGAAAGAGATAAAAGGAAAAGGGATTCTGTGGAGCTTATTGCAAATTTGCAGCAAAGTAAGGATCCGGTGAAAAAATTTCCAATGAGAGAGATTCCAGGAGGAAATTTTGTTCATGTACCTTGGAGCAGAAGTGACATTCTGTCCTTCACAAATGACTAACCCAGGTTGGGAGAGAAGCCAGTAGAATGGTATCAGCAGACAGACAGGTTCATGAAACTTGCAAAGTGCCTGTGGGAAGACCTGAACACTCTAATAGTAGTTCCAGCTGATGTATGGATGGAGTGCAAGAAGTGTATAGATTGGCCGATAAAGGAACCAGAGCGAGATCAGACTACAGGTGCGCCATCTCCCGAGGTAATGAAATATTATTAGGAAGTGATTACATTTTTGAAAATGAGAATATTGCCCCAAAACATTGACTGGCAGAGAATAGACAGGACAGCTCAGGAAGCAAAGGAGTAGATACATGCGTATTATGAGAGATTGTTGCAGGCATTTAAGAATTACAGTGGCACAGAAACAATTGAACCTAAAGACATGATTCATTTTGTGTTCAGATTTGTGGAAGGATTGAGACCAGAAATTAGCCAGATGATTAAGAGTCATTTGATTTGCTGGCAAGCAAAGCTGATTGATGAGGTGTTGCAGTATGCAAAGTACTGTAGTGACAAGATTGAATTGAATCATTAAAAGCTGAAAGGAAAGGCAATGGTGATGCAGATTAAAGTGGCACAAACAGCGATGCAGGGACATTTTCCACAGCAGCGGAAGCAGGGAAGTGTGGTGTTTCAAAATCAGATGAGAGGTAGAGGTCGTGGAGGTAATGGAAACCGTAGTCCAGATTTGAGTACTGTAGTGGTTCAGAATGATGTGCAGGGAATGAAGAGATTGTTGCCTTGTCACGCTTGTGGAGCGGTCAAACATTGGAAGCGGGAGTGTCCGTTGATGGTGCAGGAAGGTGTCCTTCAGCAAACAAGTGACATAAACTCGTTCCAAAACATGAGAGGTCTGAGAATGAGAAGTCATAATCCAAATTTTCATAATAATGTGAATCAAGTGCAAAATTTTCAACCCATACAGCAGGTGCAAATGCCACATGTACAAATGACACAGTTGCAGCCGCTGCAACAGCAGGATCAAATGGTACTTAGACAGAAAATTCAAATACCTCATGCCCCAATGGAACAGCAGCAGGTGATGCTTCCTCAATAGGGTACAGGTCAGAGGTCTAAAACGAGTAATAGCACTGTACACCAATTCCCATTACACAGTGAGAATGGAATAAATGATGACTGGGTGAGCGAGAGTTCAGATGAGGAGGAATGTGGGTTTGCAGTTCCTTTAGAAGCAGATCAGAAAGGCCCATATCTGAAGGGAAAGGTAACGGGTCACAAGGTTTTATTCTTGGTTGACACAGGAGCTACACGTTCTACAGTAAGAACTGCAGAAGTAACAAACTTGCCCCTTTCAGGAAAGACAGTCCAGATTGTAGGAGTAGCAAATCAGTATTTGACCAACCCAATTACTGAACCAGTTCAGATTAAAATTGACAACTTTAAAGGATTGCACAAATTCGTAGTCTGTGACTCAAGTCCGGTATCCGTGCTGGGAAGAGACTTACAGTGTAAAACCAGATGTTTGATTACTTGTTCAAGATGGAATTGAGATGCAGAAGAATAATGATGATGAGGATGACCCAGCTCCAGAGACCGAGTGTGAGACAATAAATGAGGACTACCCCCTGATTAATTTCTTTCCAGTATTAACAGTGAAGGGGCTTCCTCCTGATTTATGGGGAACGGTTAAAGAGAAGGTGTGGGATTTGACAGGGAAAGAGATTGACCTCATAAAGGGAGTTGAGCCAGTTAAAGTTCCTGTAAAACTGAAAGCAATTTTTCCCCAGATTCCCCAGTACCACATGCCACAGGACATCATTAGAAAAGTTGCTCAAATAATTGCAGAATTTGTAAACCAAGGGGTCTTGAAAGAAGTGTTGAGCAGCCCATGTAATTCACTGATAATGGGATTGAAAAAGCCCTGTGAGAAGGTTCGAATTGTCCAGGATTTGAGAAAAATAAATGACATTGTGATCAAATGTTGCCCTGTGGTGCCAAATCCAGCTGTGATAATGTTCCAGATTCCATGTGATGCTGAATGATTCACTGTCATAGACTTGTCAGAACCTTTTTTTCTGTGCCTCTTCATAAGGATAGTCAATTTCTCTTTTAGACCAAGTTTACTGTTGGTCTCGAATTCCTCAAGGGTTTTCAGAGTCACCTTCCCTATTCAATCAGATCTTGAAAAAGAATTTGGAGTTGTTGGAATTGCCTTTCGAATCGACATTGGTACGGTACATTGATGATTTGCTGATTGCATTCAAAATGAGGGGCAAGTGCAAATTTGACACGATTGCCTTATTGAACCATTTGGGAAAGAATGGTCATAAAGGGGGTCATTCTGACCTTGGCGGTCTTTTCGCAAGACCGCCGAGTTACCGCCGCGGTGAAGACCGCCGACCGTGGCGGTATGCCGCTGTGCGCATTCCGACCGCTGGGAGCGTTCCGCCGGAAAACCGCCAGCAGCCACACTGGCGGTCGGCGAGAAAGTGGAGACTGGTCAACCTCCACCGCCACGCCAGCAGAACACCGCCCACAGAATTACGACCCACATTTCTGTGTGGCGGTCTTCTGTTGGCGGTCTTCTGTTGGCGGTCACCTCCCCATGGCTCCTGTCGCCTCCCGGAGGACCAACGCACAAGGTAAGTTGATCGTCCGTGAGGGGAGGGGGTGGGGGGGTGTTGTGTGATGTGTGCGTGCATGGGGGTGTGCGTGTGAGTGTGTAGAGGGGGTGTGTGAGTGCGTGCATGCGGGTGGGGGTGCTGCTGTGCCTATGGGCAATGTGTGTAGTTCGGCGGGTGCGCATGTCGGCATGTATGTGTGCGGGTATGTGTCCCCGTTGTGTATGTGTGTGTGTAGGGGGTGTGTATATGTGCATGTTGGGGGTGTGTGCATGTCGGGGTGCGTGTATGTGCATGTCGGGGTGGGGGTGGGGAGGGGGTTCGTACCACCTCTGGGGGGTGGCAGGGGGGTGGAGGGTGTGGGGGGAGGACTCGGGGGGGTGGTGGGGGGTGGGGGAGACCCCTATCAGTGCCAGGGAAGGAATTCCCTGGCCCCGATAGTGCCTACCGCCATGGTTCGCATGGCGGTTCCCGACCGCCAGAAACCGCGGCGGTAAGCAGGGTCATGATACCGTTGGCGGTCTTGGGTCGACCGCCGGGCCGGAGTGCGCAGACTCCAGCCCGTCGGTCATGACCGCCGTGGCGGTCGGAGTGGGGAAGTGGCGGTCGATCGCGGCGGTGACCGCCGCGGTCAGAATGCCATTTTTTTGACCGCCGGTCTGTTCGCGGTCCGACCGCCGCCTCTCCGCCGACCGCCAAGGTCAGAATGAGGGCCAAAGTGTCTCCACTTAAATTAGAGTACTGTCAGAAAGAGGTGAAATACTTGGGTCACCAGATTGAGAAAGGAATAAGGAAAATATCCAGGGAAAGGGTCACTGCCATATTGAAAATGAGTTCCCTGACCACCCAGAGAGATGTCAGGATGTTTTGAGGGATGGTAGGCTACTGTCGCCAATGGATTCCAAACTTTTCAGTCATTTTCAGACCCTTGCAGAAGCTGACTCACAAAGAAGTCACCGATCCCCTAGTTTTAGACCAGGCTTGCATGAAAGTGTTTTCTGAATTGAGACAGAGTCTGTGCAAAGCTCTGGCTTCGGGTATGCCTGACTACACTAAGGCTTTCACATTGTTTTGTCATGAGCGTGATGCATGTTCTTTGTCTGTCTTGATGCAGGTCCATGGAGGTGTAAACCGCCCAATAGCATATTTTTCAGCTATTTTAGACCCAGTTGCAACAGCTTGACCAGGCTGTTTGGGTGCAGTTGCAGCCGTTGGACAGAGCCTCACACAGTGTTAAGGCGTTGTGATGGGACATCCTTTAACCATAATGGTCCCTCACTCAGTTGAAGTTTTACTTACCCAAACAAAAACCCAGTCCCTGACAGGTGCCAGATTGACTCGTTATGAGACGAGTATTTTAGGGTCACCTAATGTGTAATTGAAAAGATGTACAGTGCTTAACCTGGCAACCTTACTTCCAAATGAAAATGTTGAAATTGAAGAATTGGAAGACATTGAGCATGATTGTCTTGAAGTAACTGATCTGTGCACAAAACCAAGGCCTTATTTTAGAAACACCCGATTGGAAGAAAATGACCAAATTATCGTTGTTGATGGTTCCTGTCTAAGAGACAATACAGGAGCACTGAGAGCAGGATATGCAGGGTGCACAAAATTATTGGTATACTGGAAGTGTCTTGGCTTCGAGGAGTATATTCTGCACAAGTAGCGGAACTGGTAGCCCTTACTAGAGCGTGCCATGTTTCTGTTCAGCTTAAAGTTACAATCTATATGGATAGCCAGTGTGGATTTGGAATAGTCCATGACTTTGGCCAGTCGTGGTCACAGAGAGATTTTGTGACCTCTTCTAGTTCACCAGTGAGAAATGGTGAAAGAATTAAAGAATTGTTGCAAGCTATCCAAATGTCTGAAAAGATTGCTGTGGTGAAATGCAGTGCACATCTTAAATTGCAAGATTTTGTGTCAATGGGAAATGGATATGCGGAATCAGGTCACAAGGCTTTGCGCATTGAACTGTATACCGTTCAAGGATAAGTGGGAATTGTTACCTGAAGAAGATGAAGCATGTTCAAGTTTTGCATTGCATGTAATAGATACACTGGAAGAATTGAGAACAGTACAGAATAATGTAGACAGGGAGGAAACACGATCATGGAGCAAAATGAAATGTGTACAGTGACAGGATGAATTGTGGATTTCAGAAGAAGGTCAATTGGTTTTGCCAAACAGTCTGTTATCTCAAATGGCTTGGTATTATCATGGTCAAGCACATGTTGGGAGGGATGTAATGATTTGATTGTTCAAACAGAATTGGTTCAACCCAAGGTTTAAACAGGTTGCTGAAGCAGTTTGCCATCATTGTGTCATTTGTAAACAAATTAACGCGGGAAAAGGGACCGTGGTTAATTTGAGCCACATTGGAAGAGCAAGAGGTGCATTCAGCAGAATGCAAATGGATATTATTGAGATGCCTGTGTGTGAGATTTGAGATATGTGTTGGTGATTGTTTGCATCCCTAGTCACTGGATTGAAGCGTACCCTACACGAAGAAATGACAGCCTCACAGTAGCGAAACTACTGCTTAGGGAACTGGTAACATGTTTTGGGTTTCCGATCTCTTTAGAATCAGATAGGGGAAGTCACTTCAACAATGAAGTAATTAAATTACTATGTGCAGCCTTAAACATTGAGCAGAAGTTGCATTGTAGTTACCGCCCTGAAGCATCAGGACTAGTGGAACAGATGAATGGTACCTTGAAATCAAGAATGGTGAAAATGTGTGTGTCCACGAATTTGATATGACCTGAAGCACTGCCCTTAGTTTTGTTGACAATGAGAAACACACCTGAAAGGAAGACAGGATTGTCACTGCACAAGGTCCTCATGGGCAGAGAAATGAGGTTGCCGGCGGTGCCTGCAAATGCCCTTGTGAACATAACGGATGATATGGTGTTGGACTACCTCAAAGGTCTGAATGATGTGGTTCGCTCTTTCTCTCAGCAGGTGGAAGCCGCCACACTGCCACCAATCCAAGATTAAGGTCACATCTTGAGAGCGGGCGACTGGGAGGTGGTCCGGAAACACGTGAGGAAGATGTGTTTGGAGCCTCAGTGGAAATGCCCTTACCAGGTAGTTCTGATTACTACCACAGGTGTGAAGTGCCCTGGAGTTCCGAACTGGATACACGCAAGCCACACGAGAAAAGTGGCATGTCCTTTGGACAATGAAGAGGAGTTGTTGAGAGTACCAACAACAACCAGACAAGCCTCAGAGCCAGAAGGAGAAGAAAAAGGAACTGAGACAAGATCTGAGCAAGTAGAGGACGGTTCAGTCACTCTTGTGAAAGACGAAGGAGGAGACCTCAATCTCAATTGAGGCAGCAGGAGAGTCTAGTCAGAGGAGGACTCTCCCAGAAGTAGATGATTTTGAAAGTCAAACAGAACAAATGCCATACCCCAAGGAGGAAGGAGTTGAGGCAGATCAAAGCCAATGTGATCTGACTCCTCCTGAACTGGTTGCAGGTCAGTCAAGAGAAAATCCTGCAGAGCAAGAGAAAGTTTCAAGTTCAACACTGAACAGAACAATAACCAAGGGTCCTCTGAAAGGATATAAGTGGCCAGAGTCACAAGCAAAGAGAAAGGAAGAAGTTGTGACAACAATAGAGGAAGAAATAGATACGACTAGGAGAGAAGACCTAAGTGAAGGAGAATTGAATTGAGATCAAAAGTTAAAAAGAAAGAGAATAGCAAGTCGAATTTACGAAGGTCCTGAATGGGCAGACGCAATGACGAGTGAATAGCAGAGAGAATTGTTGTTGTTTTGTTTTGATCGAGACATTCCAGGTCAACATTTTGGCACTTGAAGGAAGCTAACAAATTGAAATGTTGAAACAATTTGAGAAAAGTACAAGGAAAGGAGACTGTTGAAAGTAACTGGAAAAGACTTTTGAAACTTAATTTGATGAAATTAACCTGATTTGACAAGCTGCTTAACCGATTTTTGACAAAGTATCCTGGAAGTGAGACTGAAAGCTGTAAATAACTGCTGGAAGAAGATTGAAGATTTTTGTTTTTGATTTTTGCTGTATAACTTTCAAAGTTTTTCTCTTCTACTTTCTGATTCTTTACAGATCATGAGTAACATTAGTCAGCAGGATAGGAAGAACAGGTGCTGTAAATATATGAGTTTTGGCTTGACGATTGTGTGTATGATATTGTGCCTGATATTGATTGGGAGTATGACTGTTCTTGACAAGAATGAAGCCAACCATACTTCAGCTTTACAGACAACTACTGCATTAACTGTGATAGAGAAGTTTTGTTTAGATGACAAGTATGTGCACGTAGGTAATGCACAAGGGGAACTTTCTTCTAATGTCTTCTATCGTTTATTGAGTGAATATGTTGAGACGATGGATGTGAAGAACTGTTATGTGTGTAAGCAGATTCCTTCATCAGTCAAAGAAGGAGTTACCTATCATAGTTTGCCCCTCACTTATGGGATATGTTGTAGTCTGTTACTAACATGGATTCTATAACCAGGATTACATCCAGTATTTCTATATAGTGTTTTCATTTGTCCCGATAATTAGGTATCTGAGTAGAGTAGCTAAGGACAATGACATAGTATTAGTGAGATGGTTCTTTGAACCTACATTAACTTTTAGGACAGCTTATGCGCACAGAAATAACCTGACATGCTTGCTTACACCATTAGAAAAGAGCTTCTTAGATCACACAGATGACAGGAGAAAGACATTAAAGGAGAAGTTAGAAAAGGGTTTAGAGAAAAGGACTTTTAGTAAAAATTATGCTTTTACTGTAATCCAAATACAAGGGAATTTAGCTTTAGATGCTCAACACGTAAGGAAGCTTTGTATATATAGACCTAGATCTAGTACTGACACTTTGTGGGAATGAGTGAATGTAGATGTCTTTTTGTTTCAGAGTAATTGGACATTTATGGTTAATGGACAGGATCAAGCGATTCCTGGTATATATTACATTTGTGGAACTAATGCTTATTACCGTCTTCCAGGAGGATGGTATGAGACATGTTATTTGGGGATAGTTTTCCCAAAGATATTCCAACTTGAGGACTTAAAAAGATTTCCGAAAATGACTGAATTATATCACATTAGAGAGAAGAGAAAGCCTCCCTCTGGTACAGTGGCAGATATATTTAGAGCAATGATCCCTTCAGTAGCAGTTGTTCTGAATTCGATAAAGATTCGAAAATTGTCTACTATTATGGACAACATGTTGACAAATTTTTCAGGAGCCATAATCCTGATAGATATAGAATTAACTGCGGAACAATCTATGACATTCTTTTAGCAAAAGATGGCAGAGTTCACAAAATGCTTAATTCTAGTAATTGGTGCTCATTTTTTCCTGAGAATAGTAAATAAATTAGAAGCTTACTTACTAATCTGACTAATGAAAGTACTGATTTGAAAGAGCTGAAAGAACCAGGTGTTTGGGAGAAAGTTGGCAAAGGATTTGCTTCAGTGGGAAATTGGCTCAGCAACATTGGCAAAGGGATAATCTTGAAAATCATACAAGGGATATTGATTATTGTGATTTGCATAACTGGAGCATGGAGAATTTATAAATTGTGTAGGAGGATTGAAACGAAGAGAATGAAAAATGAACAGAGGAGGGAAGAAACCAAAAGGGAAAATTTGTTTAGGGAGAGTTCAAAAAGGGAAAGTAGATTAAGAGGGATTGAAATGACAGAATTTTTGCTGAAGCAAACATTTATGTGGGAAGATGAAAGTGTGATGACATATTTAGTCATCGGGGGAGGAATTGTTAAAGCTGAATTTATTAATGAATATTCATGTATTCTGAGTGTTGAATTTGCATAGAAAATGAATTAACGTAGAGAAAAAATAATGCACATGTTTAAAGGTGCACCCATCAGATTGGCCGCCAATGTTCACGAAGTGTACTTCTTAATATGAAATGTTGAGCTTATGTTTGATTAATGTAGTAATATGTCATACTAAGGGTTATGCATTACGTATTAGCTTTATTAATTGTAGGTCTTAACGAGTTTTGGGCCTAGTTGCACAGGCCTCATGTCAAGCTGCATTTCTCAGGCGACTCATAAAATGTCAGCTTAGAGAATTAAATTGTGATTTTCCACTGTGCTGACCAAGTGCTTTTAACTTAAAATCGTTTGCATGAGAAACTGCTTGCTAGAAGATGCTGTACTTGCTAGTATAAAACAATGTATATTGTAGTATGTATAAGACTGACCTTCCCAGGAGAAGACAGTGGATGCACTGACTGGAGTATAAGCTGCAACAATATTGATACCTGACGAGTCGAATGACGAGAGCGGGAGAGAGGAGCCAATCATCGACATGTGAACCATATGCTAGAGAACATTTAGATTAAGGGTTTTAGTTTCATTAGACTAAGGGGGTCATTCTGACCTCGGAGGTAAAAGCCGCTTACCGCCGGTCAGAAGACCGCCACAATACCGCCGCGGCCGCGGTCAGCCGCCACGGTCATTCTGACCCACAACTGCCAAACCTCCAAAAATCCGACCTCCATTGCAGTCCGCCACATCAGCGGCCAGCGATAAACTGGAGATGACTAAACCTCCACCGCCACGCTAACAGAAATACGCCCATGCCATTACGATCCACAAATCCACGCGGCGGTCTTTCAAACGCGGTAGTCTATTGGCGGTACACACCGCCGCGGTCAAAATACACACACCTTTACAAAACACTACCACATTGGACAATTTGAAATACACACACCTGATACACATACAAACAACACTCCCACACATCCAATCAACTATAAAACACACACCCACATCACCCACAAACCCCTACAACCAAAAATCAGAGACGAAGGAGAGTGAGCCAGACACACAGAGGCACACTACAACATCACACACACCACATAGTAGCACAAAGCACCACACACCAACACACTCATCACCACATACACCACCCCACACCTCATCCACACCACCCCATGGCACCACAAAGACACCCACGCTTTACGGACCAAGAACTCAGGGTGATGGTGGAGGAAATCATAAGAGTGGAACCCCAGCTCTTCGGCTCACAGGTTCAGCACACCACCATAGCAAGGAAGGCGGAGCTATGGCAGCGGATCGTGGACAGGGTCAACGCGGTGGGACAGCACCCCAGAAATAGGGACGACATCCGCAAACGATGGAACGACCTACGGGGGAAGGTGCGCTCGATGGTGTCGCGACACAACATCGCGGTGCAGAAGACTGGCGGAGGACCCCCACCCACCCCACCAGAATTCACAGCATGGGAGCAAGAAGTATTAAACATCCTGCATCCTGAGGGCCTAACTGGAGTACCCGGAGGAATGGACTCAGGTAAGTCCTATCTCATATACTTCATCCCCCCACCCCACCAGCATGCAAACCCACACCCCCACCCTCACCCCCAACCCACCATCACACATCATCCCTGAGAATGTTTCCCTAGCACAACCCACCCAACCCCTCACCAACCCTTGCATGCCACCACAAACATTGGACACCAATTACCTAAGCATGACCACTGCACATACCCATCCCCCCCCACAAACCACCCTCACAACACCACCCACAAGGGAATGCCTGCACTGGGGGACAAGGGCACCCATAAATCGCACGCTATTTCACACACAGAAACAATAACCATACTCTCTCACCCCATGCAGGACCCGAACGCCAACACACCGGTCAGGAGGGTCCTCAAATGTCCATCCCACCCCCGGAACAGGCCCCCAGTGAGGACAGCAGCTCGGTCGACCTGGAACCTGATGACCAGCCCGGACCATCGGGGACCTCTGGGCAGTGGGTTCCCCAAACACAGACACAGGCCACAGCAGACCCAAACCCCCCTGGGAACAACAGCACAGCTCCCACCCAGCGGGCCCATGCCTCTGTCTCTAGGACAGGTCAAGCAGCGGTGTGTCTGCCACTACAGGGCACCCAGGCTAACCCAACACCCCAACAACAACAGGGACCTGGGGGCAGTGGGAGTGGGCACACCGTCCAGGGGACAGAGGCCCAGGCAAACAGGGCAACTCGGAGGGCTGCCGTGCGACAGGGGGGGGAGGAGAGGCCCAGGGAACCCACTCTCCAAGAGGCCCTCACTACCATCATGGGAGCATACCACCACTCCCAAGAGACGATGGCGACGGTACTGGCCAGGTTCACCGAGATACAGGCACAGCAGGAAGAACGCTACGTGAGGTTCAGCAACCAACTCACCACCATCGCTACCGCCATGGGGAGCATGGTCCAGGCCCTCAACAGGATAGAAGACACGTTGCGGGACCATGTGGCACCACACAGGGCCACTGTCACTAGCCCGGACCAGGAACAGCCTACCACCTCCGCCGGCGCTAGTGGACAGGAGGCCCACACACAACGACAGGCCACAAGAAGCCCACCTCCTGCTGAAGAGCAACCACCCCGCAAGAGGAGCCTAAGACCCAAAAAAAAACCAGAGTAGCATGCCAAGACCACCGCCAGCATGAGATACCCCCAGAAGTCATCCCACTGTCCCACCTTGCCACCCTGTCCAAACTCAAACAGCCCCTGCTCCATCCTTCCACAGGCATATGGACAATAGACCTGTCAGACTGAGAACTGGACTCTGCCATGGACATCACTCCACCCCCACCCATCACCGTTTTCATATAATGTACCATTATCTAAGCACACAAAATAAAACAATTATTGAACAGAAAACCGTTTGGAGTCATGCTGTATTCTCAAAAAATCGTACAACCCATAACAGTTCACAATATGTGATGTCAGTTAGTGATGACAACATACCAATGTCATTACGCTGTAGTACATGGCCAAACCAAGCAGAAGTCGGGCTATGAGTCATTAAGCACTGAGAAGGGAAGGGAAAAAGAAATGTTATTTAAAAGAGCTGGGGGGAAATACAGAAAGTTGAGATGCATGAGGCTCTAAGTAAATGGGAAATGGCGTGGCTGAACCTTACCTGTGTGCTACTGAAAATACTGTTGTATGACAGCTTCCCTGTTGTCTGTTTCCTCACCGTCGTCTTCCTCCTCTTCACTCTCCACAGGCTCCACGGCTTCTACGACACCACCATCTGGACCATCCTCCTGCAGGAAAGGCACCTGGTGTCGCAAAGCCAGGTTGTGAAGCATACAGCAGGCCACGATGATGTGGCACACCTTCTTTGGTGAGTACATTAGGGATCCACCTGTCATATGCAGGCACCTAAACCTGGCCTTCAGGAGGCCGAAGGTCCTTTCTATGACCCTCCTAGTACGCCCATGGGCCTCATTGTACCGTTCCTCTGCCCTGGTCCTGGGATTCCTCACTGGGGTCAATAGCCACGGCAGGTTGGGGTAACCAGAGTCACCTATTAGCCACACACGCTGTCTCTGTAGCTGTTCCATCACATAGGGGACGCTGCTATTACGCATAACATACGCGTCATGCACTGACCCAGGGAACATGGCATTCACATGGGAGATGTACTGGTCTGCCAAACAGACAACCTGCACATTCATAGAATGGTAATTTTTCCTATTTCTGTACACCTGTTCATCGTCATTTGGGGGTACTAATGCCACATGGGTCCCATCAATGGCACCAATGATGTTGGGGATATGTCCAGGGGCATAGAAATCACCCTTCACTGTGGCCAAATCAGCCTCTTCTGGGAATATGATGTAGCTCCTCATGAGTTTCATCAGGGCAGACAACACTCTGGACAGAATCTTTGAAAACATAGGCTGAGACATTCCAGATGACATGGCCACTGTTGTCTGGAATGAGCCACTTGCAAAAAAATGGAGGACTGATAGAACCTGCACTAGAGCGGGAATTCCTGTGGGTTGGCGGATGGGTGACATCAGGTCTGGCTCCAGCTGGGCACACAGTTCATGTATAGTGGCTCGGTCAAGTCGGTATCGGAGTATTATATGGCGTTCTTCCATTGTCGACAGGTCAACCAGCGGCCGGTACACAGGAGGATTCCTCCTTCTCCTCGCAAGTCCCTGCGGACGGTGCCTAGGAAGGACAACATGGAGCACTGAGTCAATCAACTCACAGGTACGTACAACACAGCTTGCACAGTACACGAAAATGTATTGACTGCTATGTTTGTATGTGTGCAAATGCAAGGCCTAGGCCTGTGTGACGCAGTAGTATTTAAGCCATGTAGGCCCTTGAAATGGCGGCTGCCTGACCTCTAAACTGGGACAATGGGATGTGAGGTCAATGCGCTGGCGTGGCACACCGTGGCGGTAGGCGGTCGAAGACCGCTGTACGAAGTCGCATTGGTTAACATTGAACCCTATGGGATTCAGGAGCCAATGACGATGTGCGCCGGCGGTCGTGGTACGCACCGCCGCGGTACGCACCGCCGCGGGCGTGACCGCCATTTTCTATCTGCTTAATCACTCGAGACCTGATCATCCACAGGAGAGGACCTATACTGCAAGTGCTGCTGTGAACTCGGTCTGAAAGTGACAATGGCTGCTGCGACTGGGGAAAGGGCCCCTGCCTTCACGTCTGAAGAGTTGGAGAAACTTGTGGACGGGGTCCTCCCCCAGTATGCGCTACTCTACGGTCCTCCAGACCAACAGGTGAGTACACTGAGTGCACATTGAATGGGTAATGCCTGTGTGGAGTGGGGTGGCTGTCAGTTGGTGGGGTGGGGAGAAAATGAGGAATGCAACGCACGACTGATGAGAGTATGGGCCACATGGCAAGGGTGGGGAGGGGGGGCATGTACTCCAAACATGCAGAAATTTGACGTTTTCTCTTTCCCACCCTGTACATGTCAAACAGGTGAGCGCCCATCAGAAAATCGATATTTGGCGTGCCATCGCCAAGGAAGTCCGGGCCCTGGGGGTCTACACCAGACGGGGCACCCACTGTCGGAAGAGGTGGGAGGACATCCGCCGCGGAACCCGAAAGACCGCCGAGTCACTGCTGGGGATGGCCTCCCGACCTAGGAGGGGTGCCAGTCGTACCCTGACCCCCCTGATGTCCCGGATCCTGGCGGTGGCCTACCCAGATTTGGATGGGCGCTTGAGGACATCACAGCAGACACAAGGGGGTGAGTATCAGCACATTCTCCTATCTATACGCGCAGTGGAGGCGTCTGGGTGGGGGAGGAGGGCTGTGGGTGACAGTAGGCCAGGGCGCTTTCTGTAGTGTAGTCCCCTCCCTTAGACATGGCCCTGTGCCCCCGCCCACCACCTCTGTAGGGTGCCAAGTGCAGCTATCCATGGTCCAACATCACCCATGAGCGCGTCTGTTGTCCCTAGACCTGTTGGCCTAGTCAGAAGTACAGAGTAGTGTACCCCAAGTTCGCGGCTTAGTGCATGAGGCACCTGTGTCTGTCCTCTCCGCCAAGGCTATTGACAAGGCATGCACTCAACTTTGTTTTATTTCTCCCCCCACCCTTATTCTTTGTTTCTTGTGCATTAGCATCATCAGGCGGAGGAGAATTGGCGTCGGAGCACGAGGGAGCTGCAGGTCACCAGGCCCCGGTGGGCACTGACACAGACACCGAGGGCACCAGTGATCCGGAGGGCGAGGGGAGCACCACAACGGGGGCCGGTGGAGACACCAGCGACACGGACACGTCCTCGTTTGGGAGCTACCTAGCGGGGCGGCAACATCTGTGCCCCCCGCAACAACAGGTACAGCCGCCACCCAGCGCACCAGCACCGCCCTCCCAGCAGCCCCTCAGTCTTCGCTCCGTGCCCGTTCGCCCAGGAAGGCGCGCGTCTCCTTCGCCCCAGGCACCTCAGCCCCTGCCTCTGTTACCCCTGCTGCCCTCAGTGCAGAGCTCATTGACCTCGTGAGGACGCTCATTGTTGGGCAGACTACCCTTTTGAATGCCATCCAGGGGGTGCAAAGGGAGGTGCAACAGAGCAATGCCTACCTGGAGGGCATTCATTTGGGTCAGGCTGCCCATCAACGAGCGTTCACTTCTCTGGCCTCAGCACTGACGGCAGCCATTGTCCCTGTCTCCAGTCTCCCTCTTCTAACTGCCTCCAGCCTTTCTCTGTCTCCTGTTCCTCAGCCTATCCCATCCACACCATCTGACCAGCCTGCACACACCTCAACACCCAAGGCCAGCTCATCCAAACATAAGCACCACAGAACACACAAGCATTCACCCAAGCAACACCCAGTTGCAGACATACCAACAGTCACTACCACCTCTGTGTCCCCCTCCTCCTCGTCTCCCTCCTCCCTCCCTGTGACGTCTACACTCACACCTGCATGCACACCAACATCAGCCAGTTCTTCCATCACCAGCACACCCTCCACTACAGTCCTCACACGTGCAGTCACCACACCCACTGCCATGTACACGTCCCCTGTGTCCTCTCCCACTGTGTCTGTCACCCCCTCTTCCAAGACACATAAACGCAGGCAGACACCCAAACAACAGCCAACCACCTCGCGACAGCCTACGTCTCAGTCACCTGCACCCAAGGACAGCACACCTGACTCTCCTACAACCACATCCTCTTCCTCCACTTCTATCTCCACTACTCCTACCCTTTACCCTGGTCCAAAGAAATATTACCTCTCAAATGTTGACCTCTTTCCCTCCCCTGACCCACCCCCTCCATCTGGGAAAAGTCCCAAAGGCACCTCAGCCACCACCAGCCCAGCTTCCAAGGTACAAGTGGTGCATGGAATATGGAGTCCACCCTTTGGCGGCAGTGACACTTCACTGAGCAGCAAGGGGACTGGCAGCCCCCCCCCAGGCAAGAGGACCCGGAAAGTGAAGGGCCGCCGTGAGCGGACTGAGACGGATGCCCCCAAGGAGGTGACTCCGGCCACTTCACCTGCCACAACAGCCAGGGGAGGCAAGGGCCCGAGAGCCCCATCTAAGGAGCGGAAGGGCAGCAGGGCGGAGAGGCCAGCCAGCAGGAGCGCGGAGCAGGAGGGCCCCACACGCCCCATCCCGGCTGCAAGGGACGACACCAAAGGGCCCAGGACTCCGTCTCCGATGGGGCCTGACACTGCACGTTCGGAGGGCGAGTGAGCAGGTTGTCCAGGCCAGGTCTGACTCCCTACACTGACTGGAAGAGCACCGCTGAAGAGGGCCCCGCCGTGAAGACAAGCACCGCTGAACAGGGCCCCGCCGTGAAGACAAGCACCGCTGAAGAGGGCCCCGTCGTGAAGACAAGCACCGCTGAACAGGGCCCCGCCGTGAAGACAAGCACCGCTGAACAGGGCCCCGCCGTGCAGAAGAGCACCGCTGAAGAGGGCCCCGCCGTGCAGAAGAGCACCGCTGAACAGGGCCCCGCCGTGCAGAAGAGCACCGCTGAACAGGGCCCCGCCGTGAAGACAAGCACCGCTGAACAGGGCCCCGCTGTGCAGAAGAGCACCTTCGAACAGGGCTCCGCCGTGAAGACAAGCACCGCTGAACAGGGCCCCGCCGTGAAGACAAGCACCGCTGAAGAGGGCCCCGCCGTCTCAAGCACCGCTCCGCTGGGCACCGCCGTCTCAAGCACCGCTCCGCTGGGCACCGCCGTCTCAAGCACCGCTCCGCTGGGCCCTTCCTGTCAAGCACCGCTCCGCTGGGCACCGCCGTCTCAAGCACCGCTCCGCTGGGCCCTTCCTGTCAGGCACTGTTCAGGGTTCACTGTGCCCACCATGCATCCTCCTTGTCCAGTGGGGACATTTATCCACCTGATGGACTGTGGCTTTGCACACCCCAGGATGGCACAGTGGGCAATCCACCCACTGTAGAGACTTTGCGAGACTGTGGCTTTACACTCCCCAGGATGGCACAGTGGGCAATCCACCCACTGTAGAGACTTGAGAGACTGTGGCTTTGCACTCCCCAGGATGGCACAGTGGGCATGGTGGGCCCTTCGTGGATCTGGCGTCGTGGACTCATGTGGCTGTGGTGCCCCCCCCTTCCCTTCCCCCTGAGGTGCATGTGGTTTTGTCACCAGATGCCCCTGCAGTGTTCTCTCCAAAGGACTCAGGTCTCCTGTGTGGGCTTTGCCCTTGTTTCGCTACACTTTGGCCCACGGACATGATGGATTCGTAAGATGTGCAGGACTACTTGCTTCAGTTATCCACTGCTGTGTAAATAATTTGTTTATCAGAAGAAAGTTTTGATGGTTGAAAAATACTTTTCTGAGACTATTTTGTTCATAAATATTTATTCTCAATTTGGTTATGTGATTGTATTTTTTACGGGTGTTTGGGTGGTGTCACTGTGACTTGTTGCTCTGCATTGGTGTGTACATCTTTGGGGGGGTGGTGGGGGTCGCATATGTGTGTGCCCGTAACCTTTCCTCCTCCCCCCTCCCGTGTGTCATAGGTGCAGTACTCACCGTTGACGTCTGCGGCAGAGTTCGTACTCGTGGTAGATGAGCAGGTAGACGAGTGCAGGTATGATGTTCAATTCGGGTTCCATGCTGTCCTCCGTCCTCGTGGAGTGCGTAGAGGTGAGCGTTTTCCCGTTCGTAGTCTGTTTCCGCCGTGTTTTTATCGGCGGTGCTCCCACCCCGGAAAAGGTGGCGGATTGGTGAGTTGTGATAGGGTGGGCGGTACATTGTCTGCCGCCTGCCTGTTGGCGGTGACCGCCGTGCTGTTTGTTTGTCCCGCCGTGGCGGTCGGAGTGTTAAAGTGGCGGTCTCTGTTGGCGGTGCCCGCCAGGGTCAGAATTCCATTTTTCGGACCGCCAGCCTGTTGGCGGGTTGGCCGCCGCTTTATCACCGACCGCCAGGGTCAGAATCACCCCCTAAGTGTAAACATGTGATTCTTCGACCAATTAGGATGTGAGAAGTAGTTTTAGGAAATCTAACTTAGCCGGACTGCACCGAGGAGAGAGCAGCCATTCCGCACAATTCTACTTTTCCTTTCTGAATGTTGAGCAACTATTCTTTTCCGAACTGACTAAAGAGACTTTGCTTTTTCTGAACTTTGATGCTGAATCCTGATGTCTTACTGACCGAACTGATGTCCTGGAAACGAAGACTGTCACAGCTTGCTGAACCGTATTGAGTACAGTTATACTGACAATGTTACTGACTGTTATATCTATTTGCTTTTGTTCCCAGGTACCAACTGCTACTTTTGATAGAGCCATACCTAGATGTTTCAAAAATTTCTATGACTAAATTGTTTTGCATAAAGTCCCAACATGCCATTCTAATCTGGAGTTAGTGTTCTCACTGAGGAAATTTGCTACATGTAATAACATTTGATGTCTTTTCTTTTCTGAATCTAAATGTATGTTATTTAGATTGTGCAGTTATTCTTGTTATTAATTTGTACTGTAAGCTTAGAATGTGTAGTACCTCAAGCTTTGACTAGATTGCACCCGTATTGTTTCTCTATGTTTATCATTTGATTTTGAGACTAAGTTATGTGACATTAGCATTGTCAATATAGGGAAATAAACATTCTAACTTTTACATAAAGGTGTGGTTATTCATGACTGCAAGGTCATGGTGAGTGAAAATTACTGACTCCTATTGATTATTTATGTCATTGATTGTTATGGTTATTGATATGTATTTGTATTCGTACGGGCTTCATGGTGGGAAAAAATTGAAGCTCAGTCAAAAGGTCCATCGTCCTATTCACGTCTCCCTTGTAAGTTTACTTAATAATGTCTGCCATGCTAACACTGTCCATGTTCCACATTGCAATCTGTCCAAAAAAACGGGCTATTGCACTGTTTTCAAAGATAGATGTAAACGTAAATGGCATGGAGCGAGCTTGTCCCTCCAGAGGCTTTCTGTTCTCCCGCTTCCACCTCTACAAAGAACAAGCAATGTTTAACCACGGGAAGAATTCATCTAAGTTCAAACAAGCGGTAAAATGTCATCTGTGATTTGAGGAATTTTGTTCATGATCGTTATTTATATAAAAATTGAAAAATGAGAAGGAACTCCGCATTTGATATGTTTGACCCAGGCACCCCACATTTACAAATTGTTTGAGTTATGAAACCAGAACAAGAGCAAAAACCAAGAATCCTTGAAATTCAGATGTGCAAACCATGAAAAACGAAGTCCTAAGAACGGCTATTTTTCAAAGTGAAGTTGGATTTCTCTTTACAAAACAATTACATTTTCCGCATCTTACGGCAATTCATTTTCTTGTCTCGATTACTCAAATACCTTAAATGAAATACATTAGTAAGTTTATTCAAGATTTACTATGATTCAGATTTATTTTTGGGATAATTAACAATAGGACCATATTTTTGCTTCCCGAGTTATACAAATCACAAAATGTTGTTGTAGTTATGTGCTTGAATATATGTGCATTTGCTCATCGTCATCACAATATATTGTCAGAGCCTGCACATTCCTCATATTAATGCACCGCAGTTGTATTCCAAGGTTTTGCTTCATTTGTCAGTAGCTGCATACGAATAATGCAAAACAAGTAGCCAGGGGATGCATCACGGCCCATCTGATTGTGGGGTGAATGCACAGTCCCCTGTGTCTCACTTGAGCAGCATTGTTCAGTAACCCTACATTCGAAATATGTTCAGACAACAAAGCAAACGGTAGGCTATCAAACTATGAGCAATGCATTGTTAAATATTTTAGAGATTGATCTTCAGAGTAGAACTATTTTTTTCAATGCACACTTCGACGCTGGGACACGGTCAAAAGATTACACTGTGCGATATTTGAAAGTTCTCAACTGAATAAATGATACATTGCCTGTGGAGGCATTGGGCCTGATGTATCCGACATTTTACCCATTCTTTGCCTGTGGGGAAATGCTTGGTGATAGGAAAGTCTCAGAGCTCAAACGATTGGCTAAACAGAAAATCGTAAACAAATAATAAAAGAAATGGTTCCGTGTTCTAGACTTAATGCCATACCTGGATAAACGCTCCCTTGCAGTTTCATTCCAATAAAACCGAATTGCCAAAATCATTTTAAAGAAGTTAATGTTTATATTTTTCACACTTTTTCTGTTCATCTAAATAAATCTAAAACGTACAGGTGGTACTGAGTTTCGTTCCATAATGAGGTTTCGGGTTCCCTACAATGTGGCTCGAGAATGGCTTTTATAAGAGGGGATTGTTCATTTGGGAATAGGTTTGTACTGGCTGAGAAAGCTTCCCCGATGAAGGGCTTCAGCCAGTTAAACATTCTCTTCTCATAACCATGTCAACAAGCATTTGCAATGCAAAAGGTCTTGTTGTATATTTCGAACAAGTTGTCATCTGTTGACAACAGTGCCCACGAGCAAAAACAAAAGAAAACATGAGTGGAAACTGAGAAAAGACAACTTAACAAAATAAAAGAAAGTTAACTTTAAAAATGAAAACTTTGCAATTGTGTTTCTCCTGATCGGTACGTTTTTGCCAGTCAAAAGCCTTCTGTTTGTGGGGCACTGGAAGTTAAAATGAACATAATAGTACCTCGATCACTCTGGATTAGTGGATGGGCACTAATTAAGTTCAATCAATCAATCAGTGAATTTATAAAGCGCGCTATGTACCCGACAGGGTTTCGAGGCGCTGGGGGGGGGGGGTTGCTGCTAGCGTTCGAAGAGCCATGTCTTGAGGAGTCTCCTGAAGGTGAGGAGGTCCTGGGTCTGGCGTAGTGAGGTGGGGAGAGAGTTCCAGGTCTTGGCGGCGAGGAAGGAGAAGGATCTGCCGCCAGAGGTCTTGCGCTGGATTCGGGGGACGATGGCGAGGGCGAGGTTGGCAGAGCGGAGTTGACCTGTGGGGACGTAGAAGTTGAGTCTGGTGTTCAGGTAGGTGGGTCCGGTGTTGTGTAGTGCCTTGTGTGCGTGGGTGAGGAGTTTGAAGGTGATCCTTTTATCCACAGGGAGCCAGTGGAGGTCCTTCAGGTGGGGGGAGATGTGACATCGGCGGTGTATGTCGAGGATCAGGCGGGCGGATGCGTTCTGGATGCGTTGGAGTCGTTTGATGTCTTTCGTTGGGATGCCTGTGTAGAGTGCGTTGCCCTAGTCAAGTCTGCTACTGACGAGGGCTTGAGTCACCGTCTTCCTGGTTCCTGTTGGAATCCACTTGAAGATCCTGCGGAGCATGCGGAGGGTGTTGAAACAAGAAGAGGAGACGGCGTTGATCTGTTTGGACATGGTGAGAGCAGAGTCGAGGACGAAGCCGAGGTTTCGTGCGTGGCTGGCTGGGGTGGGTGGGGGTCCGAGGGCGGTGGGCCACCAGGAGTCGTTCCAGGCCGAGGGGGTGCGTCCGAGGATGAGTACTTCCGTCTTGTCGGAGTTGAGCTTCAGGCGGCTGTTGCTCATCCACTCGGCAATGGATTTTAGTCCCTCGTGGAGGTTGGTTTTGGCGGTGAGCGGATCTTTGGTCAGGGAGAGGACGAGCTGGGTGTCGTTGGCGTAGGAGATGATGCTGAGGTTGTGATGACGGGCCAGTTGTGCGAGGGGGGCCATGTAGACGTTGAACAACGTTGGGCTAAGAGAGGAGCCTTGGGGGACGCCGCAGATGAGGTTGGTGGCTTTGGAGCGGAAGGGTGAGAGTCGGACTCTCTGGGTTCTGTCGGAGAGGAAGGATGAGATCCAGTTGAGGGCTTTGTCTTGGATGCCGGCTTCGTGAAGACGGGTTAGCAGGGTGCGGTGGCAGACTGTGTCGAAAGCGGCTGATAGGTCGAGGAGGATGAGGGCTGAGGTTTCGCCGTTGTCCATTTTTTGTCTGATGTCATCTGTGGCGGCGAGGAGTGCGGTCTCAGTGCTGTGGTTTCGTCTGAATCCAGATTGTGAGGGGTCTAGGATGGAGTTGTTTTCTAGGAAGTGGGCGAGCTGTGCGTTGACGATCTTCTCGATGACCTTCGCTGGAAAAGGGAGGAGAGAGATCGGTCGGAAGTTTTTGAGATCGTTGGGGTCAGCCTTGGGTTTCTTGAGGAGGGGTTGGATTTCTGCGTGCTTCCAGCTGTCCGGGAAGGTGGCGGTGTTGAAGGAGAGGTTGATGATCTTGCGGAGTTTGGGGGCGATGGTGGCGTCGGCTTTGTTGAATACGTGATGTGGGCACGGGTCCGTGGGAGAGCCTGAGTGGATGGAATTCATGGTTGTTAGGGTTTCGGCGTCATCTACTTGGGTCCAGGTGGTGAGGCGGCAGGCGTGGGAGGAGTCATCGGGGGTGGGGTCTGGCGGAGGTGCGGTGTTGAAGCTGTCGTGGATGGCTGCGATTTTCTGGTGGAAGAAGGTGGAGAGATCGTCGCAGAGTTTCTGGGAGGGAGGGACGTTGTTGACGTTGGCGTTAGGGTTGGAGAGTTCCTTCACGATGCAGAAGAGTTCTTTGCAGTCGTGGGCGTTGTTGTTGAGGCGTTCTGTGAAGTGGGCGCGCTTGGCGAGTCGGATCCGTTGGTGGTGTTCACGGTTGGCGTCCTTGAGGGTAGCAAGGTTGTCGGGTGTGCGCTCGAGGATCCATTTCTTCTTGAGTTTCTGGCAGGTGCGTTTGGAGGTGGTCAGTTCGTCTGTGAACCAGGCTGTTTTTTTCTTTTCTTGGTTGGCGGTGGGTTTCTTGAGTGGGGCTAAGGTGTTGGCGCAGTTGAGGATCCATTGATGGAGGTTGATGGCGGCGGTGCTCGGGTCGGTGGGTTCGGGTGGTGGGTATTTGGCGAGTGTGCTGGTTAGTTGGTCTTCGGTGATTTTTCCCCAGCGGCGGTGAGGCGGTAAAGGGATGCGGTGGTGTTCGGTGTTTTTCTTGAAGGTGAAGTGGACGCAGTGATGGTCGGTCCAGTGGAGTTCGGAGGTGTGGCTGAAAGAGATGTGGTTGCTTGAGGTGAAGAGTGGGTCAAGCGTGTGTCCGGCGATGTGGGTGGGGGTGTTGACATCAATCAGTGCTTGGTCCCTGCTCTACACAGAGGAACGGAAATTATGTCAGGCGTGCCTTCACGAATTACAAGGCTGCAAAGAAGAATGCCAGGCAAACCAATAAATGGTGAGCGACAGGCGGGCTCTAAGCCCTTTACTGAATACAAGAGTGTCTCGCATACGAGACGCATGTGCTAGCGCATGCACTCGCAGACGAGAACCTAAAAACTAAACCTTAGCTGAGGACCTTAGTTTGGACTCTTATTGCTGTCCGTGCCCAAGTAGACATCCTCTGAGCCCACATCTCTTCAGTCTCTCAGAAGCAGTTCCAGTATTCTACAGGCAAGAAGATTTTTAGTTCTCATTGATATTTACCTTCAGGATGGAATCCGAGTAGGACTAAATTAATTACTAGTGGATCGTCCGGGCAGCACAAAATATAGTACTTAAAACGTATCTTTCCAATGTTATTATCATAACTGGACCTTCAATATTGAACAAGATGTTCGATAAACATCAAAAAGGAACTCTCAAGCAACATTTTTTGTATTTTTCCCGGGCAAAACTATCATACTTTAAATACTTTTATTCAGAGCCAGGCTTATCTGCAGAAACAAGACCAATTTAACCACAAAGTAAAAAAACATTTAGTAACTGTTCTTTGTATGGATACCCTGCTACTTAATGAACAATGTCCAACTTTTACATATTGAGCACTCAATCCAGTGGGCTATATGTCAATCTTAATGGTGACTTACCTAGTGTAGTAGTGTGTTTTTTCTATATGGCAGAGCACTTTTTTGACGTGTATTGCTGTAGCAGTTTAGGCTGCAGCTAGCAAGGCCACAATGATGAAGTAACAACCATAGATTTCCGGTTACAGTTGGATGTACTGTAAATGTATATTCCAGCCCACATATGACATTTGCCTTTCATGATGCTGCTGCACTTCATGTGCCAACCTACTTTAACTTAACTGGAAAATTACATAAGCAAACATGGTATAGACGATTATTTCATAATATAGGGATAGAGCACATGCCAGTGTCACAGTACCTTGAACCATAACAGCATAGCAGCGGAAACCAGTCCATAGAGAACAAGGAAGAAAAGACAGCAACGCTATAACTTGTATCAATGCAAATATCATATGCAACAGAATGAATATGATATCCAATACATAACAGGAACAATATACATTGAATTGGATGTGATATAGTATTGTGGATATAAACAACATCAAAATGCATATAACATCTATGAAGACTATAGCAATCACTGACATGAATAGGACTGGCATTGTAAAAAAGATTATATCACTGTTAGAAATGGGTCTTTGGTTGGCAGTCAGGTTACCCCCTGTCCAAGCAAGGACCCTCACTCTAGTCAGGGTAAAAGAGCATCACCCTCAGTTAACCCCCGCTCACCCCCTTGGTAGCTTGGCACGAGCAGGCAGGCTTAACTTCAGAGTGCTAGGTGTAAGGTATTTGTATCAACATACACAGTAACTTAATGAAAACACTACAAAATGACACAACACAGGTTTAGAAAAATTGGGAATATTTATCTAAACAAAACAAGACCAAAACAACAAAAATCCACCGCACACAAGTCAAGTTATTAATTAAAAAGCAAAAAGAGTCTTCATGTCCTTTTAAACACAACGCTAACGCTGTTAGCGTGAAATGGCACCTGGGTCGTGTCAAAATAACCCACATGGACAAGTGTGTGTTGAAAAAGGTAAGTGGTGTGTTGATTTCTCACCCACAAAGAGGTTGTGTGTTGTTTCTCCTTCTCCGGTCCATTTGGCGTGTGTCATTTTTTTCCCCGCAGGAGAGAGAAGCGTCGATCCGGACAAAGCACCTCGGGTCTGGGCAGGCTTGTGTTGTTTTTCCATGCCCAGCGATGTTGCGTCGTTGCAGCCTCCGTCAGCGATACCGAGCGTCGTTTCTCCAGCTGCGTGCATTGGTTTCACAGCTGCGCTGCAAGCACTGCATCGCTTTCAGCCAAGGAGCAGGCAGTGCATCGATTCTTTAGCCGCTCTCGGAGGTTGCGTCTGAAATTTCCCTGCACGGCGATCAGTGCGTGGATTTACAACCTTGGTCCACCAGCTTCACCTGTCAAGGCCCCAAGAACTGGATAGGGCACCACTTGGCAGGGCAGGAGTCTCAGCAGAGGCTCCAGGTGCTGGCAAAGAGAAGTCTTTGCTGTCCCTGAGACTTCAACAACAGGAGGCAAGCTCAGTTTCAAGCCCTTGGAGAGTTCTTCACAAGCAGGAAGGCACACAAAGTCCAGTCTTTGTCCTCTTGCACAGGCATAAGCAGCAACTGCAGGATAGCTCCACAAAGCACAGTCACAGACAGGGCAGCTCTTCTTCCTCAGCTCTTCAGCTCTTCTCCAGGCAGAGGTTCCTCTTGGTTTCCAGAAGTGATTTAAAGTCTGTGGTTTTGGGTGCCCTTCTTATACCCATTTTGCCCTTTGAAGTAGGCTTACTTCAAAGAAAAGTCTCTTGTGTTTGTGAAATCCTGCCTTGCCCAGGCCAGGCCCCAGCCACACACCAGGGGGTTGGAGACTGCATTGTGTGAGGGCAGGCACAGCCCTTTCAGGTGTGAGTGACTACTCCTCTCCTCCCTCCTAGCACAGATGGCTCATCAGGATATGCAGACTACACCCCAGCTCCCTTTGAGTCACTGTCTAGAGAGAGGTGCAAATAGCCCAACTGTCAAACTGACCCAGACAGGGAATCCACAAACAGGCAGAGTCACAGAATGGTTTAAGTAACAAAATGCTCACTTTCTAAAAGTGGCATTTTCAAACACACAATCTTAAAATCAACTTTACTAAAAGATGTATTTTTCAATTGTGAGCTCAGAGACCCCAAACTCCACATGTCTATCCACTCCCAAAGGGAATCTACACTTTAGTCATATTTAAAGGCAGCCCCCATGTTAACATTTGAGAGGGATATGCCTTGCAACACTGAAAACCGAATTTAGCAGTATTTCAACGTTAGGACATTTAAAACACATTAGTATATGTCCTACCTTAAACATACACTGCACCCTGCCCATGGGGCTACCTAGAGCCTACCTTAGGCGTGTCTTCGACAAGGCGTGTCGAATTGGCAGTTTAAAAACTGCACACAGGCACTGAAGTGGCAGGTCTGAGCCATGTTTACAGAGCTACTAATGTGGGTGGCACAACCAGTGCTGCAGGCCCACTTTTAGCATTTGATTTACAGGCCCTGGGCACCTCTAGTGCACTGTACTAGGGATTTACCAGTAAATCAAATATGCCAATCATGGATGAACTAGTTACATACACATTTTGTATAGGAGCACTTGCACTTTAGCACTGGTTAGCAGTGGTAAAGTACCCAGAGTAACAAAAACAGAAAAAACAGAGTCCAGCACACATCAACAACCTGGGAAACAGAGGCAAAAAGTTAAGGGAGACCACGCCAAGGATGAAAAGTCTTACAGTCACTCACTGAAACGAATAACATATTAATTTGAATAGGGTATGTGCTGGAATGACACACATACATGAATATGAATCATGTTAAAAACATCTCAGTGATTACAAACAATACAAGGCACAATGAAACAAAATAATTAAAATTGAAATAAATGAAACAGTTTGGCATAGTATACAATCTGGGGTTACATTTTGATCCTTTGGAAACAGAATTTCACCAAGGGATCAGAATTCTGAATTGTGTGATAATTATCACACCTCACTGTTTCCCCCGGATAGATTTTGGCAGTTTAAAGGTGGCAAAATGGATAGAGGGAAATGCCTGAAAAAGGGAAAATAGTTTGAATTTAGAGTCTTAACTATTGATTCTTCAAGCTATCCCCAATTTCCAAGTTAAAAAATTCTAAATGGGTGCTATTTAGGACACCCAGTAAATAGCCCACCTTTGGGTAATGGTAGTTACAGTTTTGAGTACATAAATGCCTCATCCTATTGTGTCCACTTCAAAATGTTATTTTATAAAACAAATAGTGTTGAAATGCTAATTATACACATTGGAATGATTATGGTATGTGTTGAGATAAATAATGTATTTATGAAATAAATGTGACACAGATTTGAAGTGAATATAAAACACATTCAAATGAACATGATGTGTAAAAAGTAATATTAGTTAAATTGAAATAAGTTTGGCGTATATTAGAGCACTGGAATTGTATGAGCTCCATTCAAGACATAGGAGTGGCTCAGGGTTGGTGTAGATCTTCCCCAATTTTCCAATGTTTGTCTTTTTGTTTTCCTTTTTTTATTTAGAACATTCTACCCTCATTTGGTGGAAAATTCTATTAGCTTTCTGCTATACCAGTTGTTAAACGCCATCACACCTGTTATGTGTCCTCCTCTTGGACCTATAATTCAGGTTCTTGGCCTTTAGCAAATGGTACATCTTTTGGTAATATTCTATAATGTTATATTAAAATCAATACAACAGGTGTTGAAATTAATATGATCATTTTTAAGGGAATATGAAACAGATTGAAATTATTACATCACAAATTGAAACTAACATGAAACCCATTAACATGAGTGTATGACAGAACAATATAAGCCACTACTAAATTACTATAAAACATATAAAATATAAAATTGCATATGAATTGTGGAGGGTGTCTAAGGTGACTTTGCTGTTAGTGATTTTGAAATAGACATATGTTATGAATTTGGGTGTAGAGAAAGGGAACTGATAATGAAATGCATTGGAATAAGTAGGACACACATCAAAAAGAATATGATCTTTTGAAATGTATACCACATCTGATAAAATTAATAAGGTATGCACCAAAATTAATATATAATAAATTGTAAAGTGAAACTGGAACTCATTGAATAATTATGACAGATATTGAAAGTAATTTGACCCACTTTTAAATGAATATGACATTGACATAAATGTGATCCCTGTTAAAGTGAATAGACAGTCATTGAAATTAAAACTGCAACGATTGACACAAGTATGACATGAACTAAAAGGAATATGGTTCACCCTAACAAGAATGTGATGGTTTTGTCCAGGGTGCAATATCTTGGTAATCTTGATCCAAAATGAGGATGCTCATATCCACACTTCCCTCTAGCCACTGACAACAATACAAAGGATATTTATGCTGGTCAACCTTAGATCTGATGAGAAGAGAATGGATCAAGAGACAGTAAAAATGAGAAACTGAAAATCTTCACTACGCCTCTTTTTACAGCTCTACCTGTCCAGCAGAGGCTTTAATATCCAGAAAAAGGAATACCTAATTTAGGGAATATATCATTTGCATTATAACTTACATTCCTAAGAAGACCTATGATATGCCTTTTGATAATCTCTGTAGAATTGGCTTTCTGTGGTTCTCTTAAACGCTCTGACATCCTAAAACAGAAATATGAATAAAAACTTTATGATAGCTGTACGAAACACTCTGAACTTCAGTATGCCTGTATGTAGTGATAACTATCTTCAGTAATTTATAAATAAAGTCTGTGATATGAATGATACTAAACTTACTGCTTAAAGAAGAAGAAGGATCAACTATTGTTCTTAACATTACAGTGTTACACATATAGCTTTGTGAAGATGGAAAAGGAATAATAGTATGTTGTAAAAAGTCTTACTAGTTTTTGTACCGCTGAAATGTTCTAATTGTTCTTGTGGGCTAACCGTCAATTACATTTGTAGTCTGAAATATATCTTCCACAAATGCCATGCCTTTGATTGTTGTGGAAGATATAGTTATGATTTCCTTTCCATAAAATTGAGCATGTACTAATCACAAATGCCTTCCTAACATGTACTATTCCTTCCGGTGGGAAAGGATTATTTTGACATTGTAAATACAGCCTTTGTGTGTTTGCTTTTGCAAACCTTTTGGAATATAATTTTACAGCCGAGTTTCAATCTTTCTTTATCAAAAGTTATGTCTTTAAATCTGATATATATAGTTGCTGCCATTGAGGAAGGGACAGCTTGCAGCATGGTAGAATGCAGTACTGTCTCACAAACAGTAAAGTTCACTTGCTGTGAGTCTGAAGCACTAGAGATGGGGCAAAGGGGATGTTTTGTAGAGAGACCAGTGGACTGATCAAGCACAGAGCCTGCTGAAAATATAGGTTCCTTAGACATAAAGACTGAAGCTGATAATGCATGGGCTGCTGCAACAGTCATGTTTAACTTTAGTGCCTATTCTCACTGGCATTTTGTAGGTCATAAGGTAGTACTCCTGCACTACTATTTTATATAAATGCCTTTCTAAATTGGCTACAAAATATCTAAAATAGGATTATCCAAGGAACATTCCTTTCTCAGTTAAGAAAAACAGAAATGGATGGGACTTCTTTTCTCTTTTACTAATATAGATTTTGAACATTTTGTGATCAATTGACAAAAGCATGTAAGAACACATAAAAGAGTACTCCAGTAGTACTACTTCCCATATTAATACATGCCTTTGTAAATAAGCCCCAATAGAAACATAATAAACCAGTAACTATAAACAGGTCAACATATTGCCTTTAAGGAATAAAAGGTGGCATAGGTGTGCACAGGAGTGTAAACAAAGATTAGTTAAAGTCACTCAAACGTTTTAAAGATAACACTTTAATGCTCCTTTGGAAGGGTTAAGAGAAAAGACTGACACTATTTTAGCAGGGAACCTATTAAAAAGACAAGATGCAAGTAGCTGGAACGAACAAAATTGTTAAGCAGCACAGGGATGCTAGGTGGAGACAAAGAGGCTTTGGTTAGTCGAGAGAATAATGGTTTTGTGAGAGTGCATATCTGTTAAGCCAATGTGATATGTGGCTATTAGACAGAACATTTATGGCTTTTAATGCTTTTTGCTGAAAGGCAGCCAATTTGTTGACTGTAGCAGAATTTAAGAATCTGAGTGGGAATGGCATAAATGATTTTATTGACAAGGTTTTGTCCATCGCTAAGAACAAGTAATGACGATGCCACATACATACTGCAGTAATCTAACTTAGCACAAGCATGAATAGTGGTGCTTTAGCTGTATGGAAAAGGGTGTGGTGGACCAGTTTTGCTGAAATTGAGCACTTGATATATAGAAACAGTAGCTGTGGATGATTGGAAGGATTCCGAGCACATAGTTGGGTAGAATAGTGTGCCATTGTTTCTGGCCAAAGAGGTAGAGTTGAGAACGTTTGAGAGAAATAGAGTAGAGGTAGGAAGATTCATCAGTTTGGACTTGGGAGGAAAGTGCATGATTTTGGTTTTAGAGGATTTAAACATAAGAGAAACAATTGCCATGAGGTGTTGAATAGCTCTGAGGCAGTCAGAATCCTTAGGCAGGAGACTATGATAAAATTAGGGAAGTAGAGAAATATGTGTGTATTGTAGAAATAAAAATAATGAGAGAAGACAAAGGCAAAATCATATCTCCAGAGGATGTATCATAGAGCGATAAAAGCTGAGGGCCCAGAACAAAGTACAGAGGAACTGCAACAGGCAAAGTGGGTTCAGGTTTGGTGGTGCACATCATCACGAGATGGAGAAAAATCAATCATAAGGATAAGAAGAAAAAAATCGGAGTACATGGGAAATAGAAAGGAGGTTAGTAAGGTCAATTGTTTCAAATGTGACAGCGATGTGGAGAGTGTTAGGGGGGAAATAGACTATTGTACTGAGTAGATGTTGTGGGAAATAGAAATAATGTAGTTAAGTACAAAATGTTCAACATTTTAGAAAAGAAGGGGAGTTCAATTTGCTGGAAAATACAGGTTGGCTGCTGGATACTTGAGTAAAGGTAGGACTGAGGCAAATTGAAAATGACAAATTAATTACGATGGGCAGCCAGTGTTGCTATGCCTATAGGGTCACTGCATATCTTTAAAATTACTGACAAGCAGACAGGAGATGTGTGAGTATGAAAGTGACCATATATGATTTGATATTGTTTTTTATGCTGCATATATACAAACAATATTGGAAGGGGTGGTGAATGTGCTTCATTGTGATTGAGTTTTTGAGGGACATTAAACTGAGGAAGATAAGCTGAGAAAAGGGTGGACTGTAAAATCTCTGGTGAAAATAGAATGATCAAACGGTAGTGCTGTGTAAATGATGAGTAATGGGTGCAGAGAATAAGTCTGAAGACCTGTGATTCTTGATAAAGTAGTGGTAGAAAGAGAAGGAAGTACATAGTTGTAAGAAATCGGGTTATTATTTGGGAAGGACGTGAGTCCCTTCCAAGTAATAAGTCCAAACTTCTGAAAGATCCAACACACAAGTGCAATAAATATATCTGGACTCAACGCTTGGGGTAGCTATTCCACAGAACAGACAGGACTAACTTAAGGAAAAGTCTGTAACATATTTAGCAGTTCCAACACAACTAAAATGCCAAAATATAACACAGGTAAAGTCCCATGTCCAATTTCTAAAAATAGAGAAGGATTGAATTAGAAAAATGACCCCAAAAAGACTAAAGTCCAATGAGGAAAAACGGAGATTTAAAATTTTTTACATTTGGGGCAAAAGTGGCAGGCAAAAATAAAACGCCAATCAGAAGTCACTGTTCGCAGTTGACTGGGGCCTAGATGTGATATCAGTCTGATAGCGATGCAGATTATATACCTAAGCAGGTCATCACAGTCAAAGATTTTGCCTTCTGACCTGATTTAGAGTTTGGTGGACAAGTTACTCCATCACAAACATGACAGGTATCTTGTCTGCTGTATTATGATCCTAATATATCCTATGGGAATCGTAATACAGCGGTTGGAATATCCGTCACGTTTATGATGGAGTAACCCATCCACCAAACTCTAAGTCAGGCCCCTAGTGTCTGAAATGGAAATCAAAATCCTCCATTGGTCCAAGGCTGTTGGCTGTATCCAGCAGATAGCCATTGGAAAAGGCACTGGTGAAGCTGTTGAATTTGGCAGAGAAATCTCCAGGTAGAACATTTTTAAATATTCACCCGACAAAGTCCTGTCATCAGTCAGATACTTTTTGCGTCTTCCCTTGTGTCAAGATTTGTACCTTCAGATTTATTCTTTTTTTTAAGAGCTCAAAATCCTTCATCGTGGCAAGGTTGATGCTATATCCAATGAAGCACTCTCAAAATTGAGAAACTTTGCTCGAGGTCCCACTGAAACTTCAGAGTTTTTGGAAGTCCCACCTTTGTGACTTTCTGATCATGAAGTTAATTAACCCTCCCCAGTAGCCCTTCTTGACCTGAAAGGAGTCACATATTCCACACCCAGGCCTTCCTGCCAAAAGGCATTAGCAGTGTTTCTGCTTGGGGATTGGGTTTTACACCTCATTAAGAGGACATACTGACAGAGGTCAGCTGCTGGTAGCTTAATAATGCTAAGTAGCTTTCTGGGAGTACAGGCAGACTAAAGCTAACTTCCTAAAAGCTATTTTTCCTGAACATTTAACTATAATCCAACTTCACCAGGGAACTGGACTTTAATAAACATTAAAAATAGTGGTTGATTCATTTATATGGCTTTTTTCAAACCCATGTTAGTAGAAATAGTATTATATTCTATGCCTTAGTTTTTCTCATAAGAACAGCTATAACCTAGTACAGTGGAAAAAGCTTTTCGAAATAGTTCTTGAAGGTACATGAAAAATCTAAATTCTTGCATTTGCACCTCCTTTTAAATAGTAGGCATCCTGCCTTGTGGCCTTCAATGCTTCTTTAGAGGTGAATAATATTTAAAAGCAGGGTTTTCTCTTGTCACAAAGGTTAATTGTAAAATGTTCACCAGCAGGTTTAAAACTTACAGCAGTCAGGCTTCACATGTAGGTGTAAAGCCATGCTTTCTTTGTCAGCCCAGTTGATGGCACAACATGTGCTACAAGCCACAGAGACAATTTAGCTTTTTGAGCACCATATACTATGGACTTACTGGAAAGTTAAATATGTCATTAGAGGATTAGCCATTTTTACCATGTTTTAAGGGGTCAGAGCACAAACAGTGGGGATTAAACATCATTTTGAGAATTGTGGTTTGTTAATCGTGAAACAAAAAACCTGTGTCTTCTTTTGGTGTCTCCATTGTTAGCTGCTTTTCCTAGTCTTCCACAATACCTCTGACTGACCAGAAGGAGGAGGAGATTGAAAGAAGGGATCATGAGTGTTGGACTTGGCATCCTTGGCGTGGTCTCCTTTAACTTTTTTCCTCTGTTTCGCAGGTTGTTAATATGTGCTGGACTCTGTTTTTGCTGTTTTTGTTACTCTGGTTACTTTACCACTGCTATTCAGTGCTAAAGTGCAAGTGCTCCTATGTAAAATGTATATGTAATTGACTTTCTATGATTGGCATATATGATTTACTGGCAAGTCCCTAGTACAGTGCACTAGAGATGCCCAGGGCCTGTAAATCAAATGCTACTAGTGGGCCTGCAGCACAGATTATGCCACCCACATGAGTAGCCCTATAAACATGTACCATTGCAGTGTCTGTGTGTGCAGTCTTGCACTGCCAATTCAACCTGGCAAGTGTATCCACTTGCCAGGCCTAAACCTTCCCTTTTTATACATGTAAGACACCCCTAAGGTAAGTCCTAGGTAGCCTCGAGGTAGCCGCCTGGACAGGGTGCAGTGTATGTTAAAGGTGGGACATGTACTTTTGTGCTTTATATGTCCTGACAGTGAAATACTGCTAAATTCGGTTTTTACTGTTGCAAGGCCTATCCCTCTCATAGGTTAACAGGGGGGGTGCCTTTAAATGTGAATAAAGCGCGGATTCCCTTTGGGAGTAGATAGAAATATGGGGTTTAGGGTCTCTGAACTCGCAATTTAACAATACATCTTTTAGTGAAGTTGTTTTTTAAATTGTGTGTTTGAAAATGCCACAAAGTAGGCTTTTTCTTGCTTAAATCATTCTGTGACACTGCCTGTTTGTGGTTCCCCTGTCTGGGTCAGTTTGACAGTTGGGCACCTGTCTCTAGACAGTGACACAAAATGGGCTGGGGGGTAGCCCACATATCCCGATGAGCCATTTGTTCTGGAGGGGCCTGGCCTGGACAGGAAGGATCTTGTAGACACTTGACACTTTACTTTGAAGTTTGCCAACTTCAAAGGCAAGAAAAAAAAACTCTGCCTGGAGAAGAGCTGAAGCACTGAGGAGAAGTGCTGCCCTGACCTGTGGCTGTGCTGTGTTGGGCTATATTGCAGTTGCTGCTTCTGCCTGTGCAAGGGGACTGAGACTGGACTTTGTGCATTCCTGCTTGAGAAGTGACTCAAAGGGCTTGGAGTAGAGCTTGCCTCCTGTTTTGATGCCTCAGGGACAGCAAAGGCTTTACCAACCAGACCTGAGCACACGTGCTGTGACCTTTAGCTTGCCAGAGGGTGCCATTCCAGTTCCTTGACCCCTGGAAGTGAATTCCTGGAAAAAACCCAGTCTAACAACGTCGGACGACACTGTGCGACTTCGCAAAGGATGGCACTGCCTGGAACCAATACACTGCTTGCCCCGAGGCCGTGGACCTCGCTGAGTGCAACGAATCTGACGACCCTATGAGCTGACACTGCTACCCTAGAACCGCAACACCATCTGCCCTGAGGCGGTGGACCTCGTAGAAGTCCAATGACCCTGTAGGCCTTGCAATGCTGCAGCCGCTGATTACGCCCAACTTTGCTGACACCAGAGGGTCATAAGTCCAATGTCCATGACGATCTGACGCAATTGCAGTGCCTGCGGCCCTGTGATGTCATTGTGACCCGGTGAGCTTGCCCCGCAGCATCGTGACTCCACTGCACTTCACATCTGCCGGAAACAAGGGACAGACTTCGCATCTGATGCTGCTTCATCTCCACTGCCCTGTAGTGAGGACCCGATGCCGCTGTGCGATGCAGCAGTCCTTCTGCCCCGTGGCACTAGAACCGAAGCTGCATCGGACCTAGCGAAGCCACTCTCCCCGACTCCATGCACCGGCCTGTTTGCTACTTGTTTACTAAGGTACTGTACCTGGGGGACGAGCGACTCCGTAAAAGGCGCCATTTGCGTCGTATTGTAGGAAACGACTACATCACGACACCGCATAATACCAACTTGCAGTATTTGTGCCTCAAGGTACTGTTTTCATACTTTTAAGTGCTAAATTTTTATTTGTAACCGTATATTGTGGATTTTTATTGTATTTGGTCTTGTTTATTTAGATAAAATATTTACTATTTTTCTAAACTTGTGTTGTGTCATTTTATAGTGGTTAAGCCTGTCTGCTCCTGCCAAGCTTCAAAGGGGTTGAGCGTGGGTTAATTGAGCGTGATTCTCCTTTACCCTGACTAGAGTGAGGGTCCTTGGTTGGACAGGGGGTGACCTGACTGCCAGCGAAAGACCCTATTTCTAACAACGAGTAATGCAGGTGCAGCGCAGCAGGTGATGCAAGGTGCAACACCAGAAACAGCATGGTATAGCACCCCAGGTGCAAAAACACTTGGTGCAGGACAGGTTTTTGATGCAATATTAGCATCGGTATTGTGTAACAATTGAGGGGCACAATCGGAATAATATATTGTATTAGCAAGAGGGAACGATTCAACTTTACATTATCAGCAGTAATTTAGAGATGGTATTATGTGGGGGTGTTAATCTTCAGGTGAATTAATCTGCTGTATATGTATTAGCTTTCAGATTGTTAGTGACATTCAATGGAGGTCTATTATGTGCACTTTTAATCGAATATTCAAATATGTAACCATTTTTGGTGTATCATTACTTTCCATTTAAAATGACCTGAAATTATGCTGATCATTTGTAATACGTTTTGAAAAATTCTGAAGTATTTGCCAGAAGACTGAATGGAATTATTCCGCTTTTCATTTCCATTCGCTCAACTTGCTTGTTTATGAAATGGATTGTCATAACTGTTTTAGATACACACAATTAAAATAAAAACATATTTTTAGACATAAAAATGTGTTAACAGTTTAGACAAACCGTATCAGCAGACTGAGAGAATTATACTCCTCCATCAGATTACTCGAAGTTAAGGATATTTTAGCAGTATCGTAGTAAACAAGCATTGGTAACATCACCAGGTCTGGAAGATGTTACCAATGCGCGCAAACATACGCTTGCACTAATACACACAGACTTTGTGGGCCATGTCTCTTTGCACCCTGTGCTTTTCTGTGCCTCCTTTATCTGTACCTTCTCTTTTATTCCCGGCGTTTGTTTCGGTACAGAAATACAGAGTTCTGGGACCCAGCTCTGCAACCTTCTCCCTTGGATCCTTGACACCATTTTCATTTCGAGAATTATCGTTTTGTTAATCAGGAAACCAAACCCGTGCCTCCTCTGTTACTTTCTCCACTGATAGCTGCTTATCTTAGTCCTCCACAATCCCTCCTACTGACCAAGTGCTTCAGAAACAAAATAACAACAAAAAACATATGGGTAATTAAAAGAATGAAAGTTCTTGGCAAAATGGTGAGGATAGGTATCATGGCCAAGACTGTAGGACAGCAAATTGAAATTAGACACGTGCCTGCCTGCAATGTCATAATTTCTAAAGTAATGAACAAAAAAAGACAGGTGTAATGTAGGTTTAAACATCATAGAGGACATAGGGAAAAAGAGTTTTAAAGAAAAAGATGGAATAAAAATAATAATGCAATACAGAAGAATAATATGAAAACGTTCTAGTGTTTAATAATGCACAGTAAATTGAAAAAAAAGAAAAGAAAACGTTCTACTCCAGTCCTCTCCGTCCTGCAGCAAAGAGGCCTCTGAGGCCAGTGCATAATTTGTAAATAGAAAGGTGCTGGTGCCCAAAGCCGCCCTCAAACATGGGGCTGCTGCAATTAAATGTGTGAACATGTAATACTCAGGCAGCGTAATCCTGAATCCATCTCGGGCCTCTTCAATCCATATAAAGCCACTCCCTGCCCCTTCAGCTCACTCTTGCAGCTTTCTACTTTCTCTCTTTGTGACGCTTTTTCATTTTTCCCTTCATGGGTCTTTCTCATGTGTTTCTTTTGCTCGCAGCAAATGCTTGAGGCAGAAGAATAAGCCCCGGCCCTCAAAAATAAGTGCTGGTGCTCAGCACCGGAAACAACAAGCACAAATTAAGCACTGTCTGAGGCAATTCCCCTCTACCATTCCTGGTGCTGTGCTCATGCTGCTCGGGCAACATGAGAGAAGCACCAGGATTGGCAGGAGCATGCTAGTTCCATGCTCTTCACCAATCTGTCTAAAACACCCCACGTGGAGAGATTTAAAGTGCGCATGTCAGGCTGGCCGTCACAAGACAGCTGGCCAATGTGATATGTGCACTTTAAACTGGAGTGTCCACTACTCTTCTGCTGCCAGTCAACAATGATGACCCAACTCCAAAACTTGGCTCGGGCTTTATGGCTGCACTGCAAAAAAACAGTATTAAAATGTTTTTTTTTAACGGTTTTATTTTTCATTTTTGAAGCCCTGGCAGAAGGATGAGCGATGCTCCCCTGGCTTAAAAGAGGCACCGCCGCTAGGAGACTGTAGTTCATATGTCTATGTTTGTTATAGAGATGCTATGACAGAATATGAGAGATACGCAGCAGATATATTGGCTGCTTGAGTTGATAAAGCCCTAATAATTATGTATTGAAGGACTGTGTTGGCTACTGAACCTGAGGGGATCACAAATATAATTGTGAACAGCGATATACGCCCTGCTGTTTTGATGCATATTTGAATGAGAAGCCATGCCATGGTTTTGCAGAGTCTATAATTGTCCGAATTTAGTGAAAAGGATGCGCCTTTGAAGGGTTTTGCAAAACTAATTTTTCAGCACATTCACAGATGGGTTGGGGAGTACCGAGCAATGGAAACAAGGGCGTGAGTACCCTTCAGTGTTATGTATTGAGGAATAATATTGTACAGCTTTATTGAGGTGTCCTGGACTTTCAAGCGATAAGGAGGACAGGTGGTGATGTTGAAGTTTTTCTGCATGTCAGTTGATTTGGTATCAATAGTTCAATCCTTGCATACTTTAAACTAGCTCTGGTTTTATTAGTGGTAGTGAACAGCGCACACAACAAAATCCAGTATTATGGGGGTCATTACAACCCTGGCGGACGGTGTTAAAGCGGCGGTAAGACCGCAAACAGGCCGGCGGTAAAAGAATGGGAATTATGACTGTGGCGGAAACCGCCAACAAAGACAGCCACTTTAACACTCCGACCGCCACGGCGGTACAGACAAACAGCTTGGCGGTCACCGCCAACAGACAGGTGGAAGACAATGTACCGCCCACAGTATCACAACCTACCAACCCGCCACCTTTTCCGGGGCGGATTCACCGTGGATAAAAACACGGCGGAAACAGCCATTTCAAAGGGAAAACGTTCACCTCTACACACTCCACGAGAAAGGAGGACACCATGGAACCAGAACTCCAAATTCTCCCTGCGATAGTCTTCCTGCTCCTATACGACCATCATCAACGCCGGCACCGAAGACAACGGTGAGTACTGCACCTACGACATAGGGGAGGGGGAGGCAAAAGTCTGGGACACACACACGCAACACCCCCACCCCCACCCCGACCCTCAGCCACTACAACACACACACCAATGCATATCCAAACATTACAGTAACAACCCCCAACCCCCCCGGAAGAATGCAAAGACAAAAGGAAATGAGTTCAACCATTGTAATATATCAAAATACAGCAACCAAATATATACAGATATATATACATATTCAACAAAATATACATCACGATTAGTAGTGCAGGTAATGCACCATTCATTGTCCGTGGACCACTGGGCCCAAAATGCATGGGCGAGGCCCACATCAGATACCTGATCAAAACGGAGAGAACACTGCCGGGGCATCATATAGAAATACAACAGGCACCTCAGGGGGAAGGGAAGGGAGGGGCACCTCAGCCGGATGAGTGCACCACGCCAGATCCACGAGGGGGTTCCATGCCCATTGATGTATCCTGGGGGGTGCAAAGCCACAGTCTCTCAATTCTCTACAGTGGGTGGGTTGCCCACTGTACCATCCTGGGGAGTGCAAAGCCACAGTCTCTCAAGTCTCTACAGTGGGTGGTTTGACCACTGTACCATCCTGGGGAGTGCAAAGCCACAGTCTCTCAAGTCGCTACAGTGGGTGGTTTGCCCACTGTACCATCCTGGGGAGTGCAAAGCCACAGTCTCTCAAGTCTCTACAGTGGGTGGTTTGCCCACTGTACCATCCTGGGGAGTGCAAAGCCACAGTCTCTCAAGTCTCTACAGTGGGTGGTTTGCCCACTGTACCATCCTGGGGAGTGCAAAGCCTCAGTCTCTCAAGTGGATAACAGTCTCCACTGGTTCTGGAGGGGGAATGGTGCCCAGAGTGCTTCATCCTTTTAAGGACAGACGGAGTGGATGCATGTCTCCACTGGTTCTGGAGGGGGACTGGTGCCCAGAGTGCATCACACTCCCCCGTGACAGTCCCAGTTCCGTCACTGCCCCTGCCGCACATGGGCTAGCGGTGCTTGAGTTGGCGGTCCTTGCCCTGTTCAGCGGTCTTTGCCCTGTTCAGCGGTGCTTGCCATGGCGGTCTTTGCCCTGTTCTGTGGTGCTTGACTTTGCAGTTTCTGACCTGTTCAGCAGTGCTTGCCATGGCGGTCTTTGCCCTGTTCAGCGGTGCTTGCCCTGTTCAGCGGTGCTTGACTTTGCAGTTTCTGACCTGTTCAGCGGTGCTTGCCATGGCGGTCTTTGCCCTGTTCAGCAGTGCTTGCCCTGTTCAGCGGTGCTTGACTTTGCAGTTTCTGACCTGTTCAGTGGTGCTTGCCATGGCGGTCTTTGCCCTTTTCAGCGGTGCTTGACTTTGCAGTTTCTGACCTGTTCAGCGGTGCTTGCCATGGCGGTCTTTGCCCTGTTCAGTGGTGCTTGCCCTGTTCAGCGGTGCTTGCCATGGCGGTCCTTCATTGCCCAGCTGGGCTGGGGCTGGCGGTTCTTCATTGGGCAGTTGGGCTGTGGCTGCCGGGGCCCTCCTGGGCAGCTGGGCTGTGGCTGCCGGTGGCCTCCTGGGCACTGACTCTGGCGGTGGCCTCCTGGCCAGTGACGATGGGGCTGCCCTCCTGGGCACTGACTCTGGCGTTGGCCTCCTGACCACTGACGATGGGGCTGGCGGTGGCCTACTGGGCAGTGGGGATGATGGCGGTCTTCGCCGTGCTGCTCTTCCCAGACTTTGGCGATTTCTTCTGCCCCTTCCCCACCTTGGGAGGAGTCACAGCTGAGTGGATACTCCCCCTGGGACCCTTGTGAGCGGCTTTGCTGGCTGGAGCCTTCCCCCACTCCCGCCGGGCACTGTCCAACTTCTTGTGCTTCAAAGGGGGGGGACTGGCTGTGCTGTGGCTCCGTGTCACAATGGCTGCCCTGGTGCCCGGTGCACTCCACCTACCTCTAACAGGCACCACTGGTACCGGAGATATTTTGGCTGAGGTGCTAGTACGGGACCTATGAATTGGAGGGGGGGTGGGAAAGAGGTCAAGCTTGGTCAGGAAAAGTTTCTTAGGAACACTGGGACGGGTAGCTGGAGGGGGTCTGGGAGTGGAGGAAGAGGAGGTGGTTGTAGGAGGTGTAACTTTTGTGGCTTTGGGTGCAGGTGATTGCGCTGGAGGCTGTCATGAGGTGGATGAATGTTGGGTGGGTGTGTGCGTGCGTTTGTGTACTTTGGGAGGGGGCGTCACAGACACACTGGGAGAGGACACAGGGGACGTGTAAATGGTAGTGGGGGTGGTGAGTGCAGGTGAGCGGGGTGTGGTGGTGGGTGTGCTGGTGCGGGACCTAGTGGCTGTAGTGGTAGTGCATGCAGGTGAGAGTGTAGACGACACGGGGAGGGAGGAGGGAGATGAGGAGGAGGGGGACACAGTGGAGGCAGTGGATGTTGGTGTGTCTGTATGTGTGTGATGCTTGCGTGAGTGCCTGTGGGATGTGTGGTGCTTATGTTTGCCTGAGCTTCCCTTGTGTGTTGAGGTGTGTGCAGGCTGGTCTGATGGTGTGATTGGGATAGGCTGGGGTACAGGGGATTGGGTCTGGGTGGAGGAAGTTTGAGGGGGGAGGCAAGAGACAGGGACAATGGCTACCATCAGTGCTGAGGCCAGAGTTTGCAGGGGTCGATGAAGGGCAGCCTGACCAGAATGAATGCCCTCCAGGAATGCATTTGTGTGTTGCAATTCCCTTTCTACACCATGGATGGCATTCAAAATGGTAGACTGCCCAACAGTGAGGGACCTGAGGAGGTCAATGGCCTCCTCACTGAGGGCAGCAGAGGTGACAGGGGAAGGGGCTGAGGTGCCTGGGGCGAAGGTGATGCCCACCCTCCTGGGTGAGCGGGCACGGGGCGAAGGCTGAGGGGCTGCTGGGAGGGCGGTGCTGGTAGGGGGGGTGGCGGCTGTACCTGTAGAAGTGCGGGGCACAGATTTTGCCACCACCACAAGGGAACTCCCATCGGAGGACGAGTCTGTGTCGCTGGTTGCTGATCCTGTGACCGCTGTGAAGCTCCCCTCGCCCTCTGTCCCACTGGTGTATTCCGAGTTCGTGGTGTGGCCCTCCATGGCCATGTGGGATGCAGCTCCCTCGTGTTCCGGTGCCACTGTACCTCCGCCTGATGATGCTGATGCACACAAGAACAGGGAGAGCACAAAAAGGGGGGGGACGACAGAAGAAAGACAGGTTGAGTGCATGGCTTACCGCTACCGTTGGAGGACAATACAGACACAGCAGCCCCCTGCATTACGCCGCGCTGTTGGGCTCTACAGATGCAGTTCCTGGGATATGGCCTACATGGCTATGGTGGACATCAGCACACATAGATGACACAGGGGCATGTATACCTGTACTTGGCACTCTACAGAGGTGGGGTTGAGTGCCACATGGCCTGCATTACGGAGGGGCCTAGCCTACGGAACTCGCCCTGGCCTAGGGGAACCCACAGCCCTCCTCCCCCACCCAGACACCTTCACTGCGTGCAAAGTACGCAGAATGATGTTGTACTCACCCCCTTGTGTCTGCTGTGATGCCCTCAAGCACCCATCCAACTCAGGGTAGGCCACCGCCAGGATCCGGAACATCAGGGGTGGCATGGTGCGACGGGCACCCCTCCCACGTTGGGAGGCCATCTCCAGCTGAGCCTCCGCCGTCTTCTTGCTCCAGCAGCGAATGTCCTCCCATCTTTTATGGCAGTGGGTGCTCCGTCTGTGGTGGACACAAGGGTCCGGACGTCCTTGTCTGTGGCACGCCAAATATCCTTCTTCTGGTGGGCGCTGACCTACATGACATGTACAGGGGAAGAAGAGAAGTCATTACCAACTGCACCGTCAAAGTGAGTGGCCCACATCCCTACCCTTGCCATGTGGCACATGCATTCACAGTCCTTCATGCACACAGAACTGTGGCCCCTTCCTTCTTACAACCAGCCCTCTCCACACAGGCATAGCACATACAACTTGCTCCCTGTGTACTTACCTGTTGGTCTGGAGGACCGTAGAGTAGCGTGTACTGGGGGAGGACCATGTCCACGAGCTTCTCCATCTCTTGTGCAGTGAAGGCAGGGGCCCTTTCCCCAGACGCACGAGCCATTGTCTCTCCCAGACCGAGGGCACAGCAGCTCTTGCAGTGTAGGTCCTCTCCTGTCGAAGATCAGGTATCGAGTGATTGAACAGATAGAAAATGACAGTCACGTCCACGGTGGTGACGTCCGCGGCGGTGCGTATCATCACCGCCGGCGCACTTCGTCATTGGCTCCTGGGACCCATAGGGTCCAATGTTAACCAATGCAGCATTGCGCTGCGGTCTTCGTCCGCCTACCGCGACGGTGTACAACGCCAGCGCAGTTACCTCACATCCCATTGTCCCAGTTTAGAGGTCAGGCAGCTGCCATTTCAGGGGCCCACATGGCTTCATTTTCAACTGCGTCACACATACCTAGGCCTAGACTCAACACATATACAGACAACTTTTTGGATTATGTTTCATGTTCTGTGTAGACTGTGGGTACATACCCCTGAGTTGTTTGACTCTGTGGTCGCTGTTGTCCTTCCTAGGCACCGTCCACTGGGACATGTGAGGAGATGGCGGAATCCTCCGGTGGACCGACCGCTGGTGGACCTGTTGACAATGGAGGAGCGACATTTAATTATCACCTACAGGTTTGACCGTGCCACAATCCAGGAACTGTGTACCCAGTTGGAGCCTGACCTGATGTCAGCAATCCGCCATCCCCAAGGGATCCCCCCTCAAGTGCAGGTGCTGTCAGTGCTCCATTTCCTTGCAAGTGGGTCATTTCAAACAACAGTGGCCATGGCATCAGGGATGGCCCAGCCTATGTTTTCCAACGTGTTGTCCGGGGTGTTGTCTGCCCTGCTGAAACAAATGCGGAGCTACATCGTTTTCCCTCAGGTGGGGGTTTTGGCTACAGTTAAAGGTGACTTCTATGCCCTTGGACATATCCCTAACATCATAGGTGCCATTGATGGGACCCATGTAGCTCTTCCCCCCCCCCACAGGAGTGAACAGGTGTACAGGAATCGGAAGAGTTATCATTCCATGAATGTACAGATGGTATGTTTGGCAGACCAGTACATCTCCCAGGTAAATGCTATGTTCCCTGGCTCTGTGCATGACGCCTACATCCTGCGGAATAGCAGCATCCCTTATGTGATGGGTCAACTCCAGAGGCACCGTGTGTGGCTATTAGGGGACTCTGGTTACCCCAACCTGTCATGGCTACTGACCCCAGTGAGGAATCCCAGGACCAGGGCAGAGGAACGCTACAATGAGGCCCATGGCTGGACTAGGAGGGTGATCGAACGCACCTTCGGCCTCCTGAAGGCCAGGTTCAGGTGCCTCCATATGACAGGTGGTTCCCTATTCTACTCACCAAGGAAGGTGTGCCAGATCATCATCGCCTGCTCTATGCTTCACAATCTGGCTTTGCGACGCCAGGTGCCTTTTCTGCAGGAGGATGGTCCAGATGACGGTGTTGTGGCAGCTGTGGAGCCTGTGGACAGTGATGAGGAGGAAGCAGAGGAAGAAGACATTGACAACAGGGACTCAGTTATCCAGCAATATTTACAGTGACACACAGGTGAGAACACATTCCTGCCTACTACAAGTACTTTCACACTTCTACCTCTATCCTGTCTGTCGATTTCAAACAGTATATGGTAACTGAGTTGTACATTTCCATTACGGTTTCACAGGTGTGGTTACCAACGTGTGTCATCTGCTTAGATTCCTCATGGACTTGATATGTGTGACATAGGATTTTGTCACTGTCATTGCTAATACACATTTTCAAAATCACAGACTGACTCCAGATTTTTTGTGCTTCAAGGGTGTTTATTGAAGTGCTAAATATTGGAGGGGGTGGTAAAATGGTGAGGGGTGATGATGGAGGAATGTCCATGGCAGAGTCCAGTCTATTAGTCTTACAGGTGCACTGCCCATATGGGCATAGGAAGTGGAGCTGGGGCAGTTCCAATATGGACAGGGTTACAAAGTGGGACAGTGGGATGACAATCAGGGTGGTCTCATTTCTTGGCAGGGGTCTTGGCATCGTGCTCTGTCCTGTTCCCGGATCTCAGGGACCGCTTGTGGGGTGGTTCTCTGTCTGCAGGGGCTGGGGTGCTGGTGTGGTGGTCCTGTGGCGGTGCCTCCTGTCCACTAGCGCCGGCGGAGGTGGTGGGCAGTTCTTCGTCCATGCTAGTGTCAGGGGCCCCTTGGAGTGCCACGGTTTCCCTCCTGGTCTTCAGTATCTCCTTCAGCACCCCTACGATGGTGCCCAGGGTGGTACTGATGGTTCTGAGTTCCTCCCTGAAGCCCAAATACTGTTCCTCCTGCAGGCGCTGGGTCTCCTGAAACTTGGCCAGTACCGTTGCCATCGTCTCCTGGGAGTGGTGGTAGGCTCCCATGATGGAGGAGAGGGCACAGCAGCCCTCCCAGTTCCCCTGTGTTCCTGGGCCTCCGTCCCCTGGACCCTGCCCCCAGGTCCCTGTTGTTGTTGGGGTGGTGGGTTATCCTGGATTCCCTGTAGTGGTGGACACACAGCTGATTGACGTGTCCTGGGTACGGCGGTATGGGCCTGCTGGGTGGGTGCTGTGCTGGTGTTACCAGAGGGTGGAAGGTCTGTGGTGGCCTGTGACTGGGTGTGGGGAACCGACTGTCCCGAGGCCCACGATGGTCCGGGCTGGTCATCTGGATCCAGTTGGACAGAGCTGCTGTCATCACTGTGGGCCTCTTCTGTGGGTGGGGTAGAGATGTCTGGACCCTCCTGTCTGGTGACGCTGGGTAGTGGTCCTGCAGGGGTGGAAAAGCATGATTATTGCATCTGTGTGTGTCATGGTGTGCAATGGGTGGGTGAGCGTGTACCCCAGTGCTAGCATTCCTGTGTGGGGGCTTGTGTGATGATGGTTGGGGGGTGTTATGGGTATGTGCAGTGGGCATGCTTTAGTGAGGGGTGTCCGTGCTTTGCTGTGTCATGCAGGGCTTGGTGTTGGGATGGATGGTTTGTATTAGTAGTACATATGTGAGGAGTTGGAGTGATAGGGGAGGGGGTGAGGGTGGGGGTCTGTGATAGCATGCAGGTAGGGTGGGGGATATGATAGTTAAGATTTGACTTACCAGAGTCCATTCCTCCACCGACTCCTCCGAGGCCCTCAGGATGCATAATGGTCAAGACCTGCTCCTCCCATGTTGTTAGTTGTGGGGGAGGAGGTGGGGGTCCGCCGCCAGTCCGCTGTACCGCAATGTTGTGCCTGGAGACCACGGAACGCACCTTCCCCCGTAGGTCGTTCCACCTCTTCCTGATGTCGTCCCGATTTCTTGGGTGCTGTCCCACTGCGTTTACCCTGTCGACTATTCTTCGCCATAGCTCCATCTTCCTAGCTATGGAGGTGTGCTGCACCTGTGCTCCAAATAGCTGTGGCTCTACCCATACGATTTCCTCCACCATGACCCTGAGCTCCTCCTCCGAGAACCTGGGGTGTCTTTACCGTGCCATGGGGTGGTGTAGGTGATGTGTGGGGTGGTGTATGTGGTGATGAGTGTGGTTATATGTAGTGGTGTGTGGTGTTTTGTGCATGGATGTAGTGTGGGTGATGGTGTTGTGTGCCTCTGTGTGGTGGGGTTGTCTATGCTGTGCTGTCTCTCTGGCCTTCGTCAACATTTTTGGTCGTAGGGGTTTGTGAGTGATGTGGGTGAGTGTTTTATATAGTATTTATTGTGTGGGAGTGGTGTGTGTATGTGTATTTCGAATTGTCCAATGTGGCGGTTTTTTGGAGATGTGTGTGTATTTTGAGCGCGGCGGTGTGTACCGCCAATGGAATACTGCGGTTGAAAGACCGCTGCGTGGATTCGTGGGTCTTGATAGCATGGGCGTGTTTCTGTTGGCGTGACGGTGGAGGTTTTGTTTTCGCCAGTTTAACACTGACCTTTGGTGTGGCGGACTTGTGTGGGTGTCTGACTTTTGGCGTATTCCGAGCTGTGGGTCATAATAGCTGTGGCGGAATTCGGCTGCCGCGGCGGTGTGTTGGCGGTCTTCTGCACGGCGGTAAGCGGCTTTTACCGCCAATGTTGTAATGACCCCCTATATGTTTTGAAGCAATGGTGCTTACAAGCACTAATCTTTTTAGCATCTGTCCAATCTACATGCTTCGCGTTCTTTAAACTTTTAAACTAGGCATTAAGTACAAAAAATGTCATCATCTAAGGAGACGATCGTGGGATAATGAATCAGACAGAGGTCCAGAAGGCAAGGCAGTCTGATGCATTACATTTATACCACACAGAGAACAGATAGACCATAAATGGGAGTGAAACTGAAATAATGTTTTAAAAAACAAAGAGCAAACAACATTTTTAATTATATGGAGGAAATTGTGAAAGTTGGTTGACTGTTTTTATCTCAGTATAATGGGTGAACACTTTTGTAGAAGACTCATCAAAATGCTCGAAAAGTATATCAAGGCAATGGAGTTCCTCAACATTGTATGGCCACCTTCCAGGATTTAAAAGCATTGCCGGGACAGGGAGTCGGCTAGAGCTTGGAATAAATCTGTGGAGGATCAGGCAGAAGATCTTATGTTCAAACTCATTGAAGACTGGGCAGGAGGATATGACACTGCTGCAGGTCGATACTTGCCTGAGGCATTGCAGAGTATAAAAAGTCAGATATGGGTATTTGCACAGGACTCCTGTGCCCTCTCTGAGTAAGACCATTCTTTCAGCTTGTGTCCAGGCCTCCATTGAGAGCACCCATACAGAGAGAGAGTGAGGGGGCTGGGTGACTTCCCTCTGCGGGTGATTAGACGTTTGTCCAGGATAAGGGCCATGTCTGTGAATTGTGCCACTGCTTTATTTTTCTTTGTTCGGCGTGACAGTCCCAGCAAGCATAACTTTGCACAGTACAGACTCATACCACTTGTTCAACATAATATGCAGGTACATCCTCATTTGTTCACTACAGTACAGTCACATAAGAACATTTGCTAGCTCATGTGCACAGTGCATCTCTTATGCCTATCACAGTGTCATATGACCATTTGATCATTCATATACCATTTTTACACCCCCTCGTCACCAAGCCGGCTGTTACTTTAGGGTCTCTGCCGAAAAAACAACATCTTGTGGTTTCTGCAACAGTGATGGCCTTCTCCAGCCCCAGGCTCCTTCTGCCAGTAGTGAGAAAGCACAAATGTTTTTTGTGAAGTGACTCATCGCTATTGGCTCCTAGGTGGGTTTTCAGCCAGTTGTTGGTATAACATAGGAGAGGATCCTTCTGCCGTTAGTATGGTTGCTGGCAGTAAAAGGCAGGGTGTTAGAAATGGGGTCTCTAGTTGGCAGTGACTCACCTTGCCTAATAGGGACCCTCACTCTAGGTAGGGTAAGGGACTCACACAGCTAAGATAACCCCTGCTCACAGCCTTGGTAGCTTGGCTCAAGCAGTTAGGCTTATCTCAGAGGCAATGTGTAAAGTATTTGTGTATACACACACAAACACACACACATGCACAAACATGCACACTCTCTCTCTCTCTCTCCCCACAGTGGAAACACTACAGGGGACTCCACACAAGTTAAGGAAAATAGTCAATATTTATCTGAGTAAAACAAGACCAAAAGGACAAAAATCCAACCTACACAGGTCTAAATATCTGTTTTTAAAAGTTTAAACAAGTCTTAATCCATAGGACTCAATGGATATATCTCTTTAGCAAGAATTACCTTGGATGCGTCAAAAACAAAGACGATGCGGGCCACAGGGGAATTCAGGTGTCAGAAAAGCAATGTGCTAATTATTTACTGCGCAGGATAGGTGATGCGTCGATTCTTTCCTCGCAGGAAAGGTGATGCGTCGATTTCTGGACACACAGCCTCGGTTCCTTACTGTGTTGTGGAGGTCAATGAAAAATTGGCACACTAGGGATGATGCATGGAAAATCCAGATGTGTTGAGTTGATGGGACCATGGTGAAGAGGGCGCTGCAATGATTCTGCAGCCGCAAGGCAGGTGCTGCATTTACTCTCCAGCCATGGGGCAGGCGCTGCAGTGATTCTACAGCCATGAGACAAGACAGGCGCTGTGTCGTTTTTTCCAGCACAGCAGATTGATGAGTGGATTTTCTCCTTCAGATCACCAGCTTGCACTTCCAAGGGCCACGGGACTGGAGTTGGCACCACTTGGCAAGTTAGGACTCTCAGAAGAAGGGCTCAGGCACTGGTAGATTAAGGGGGTCATTATGACCCTGGCGGAAGGCAGAGAAGCGGCAGTAAGACTGCCAACAGACTGGCGGTCTTTTTTTTTGTATACCGCCATGGTCATCCGCCGGTTCTCCGTTCCGCCCGCCAGGGCGGAGACGACCGCCGGGCTGGAGACCAGGGTCTCCAGCCCGGCGGCCGTCACTATACCGCCAGCGGTATTTCGACCCGGTTGACCGCCATGGATTTCATGGGGTTTGAAACCGCCATGAAATCCATGGCGGTAAGCACTATCAGTGCCAGGGAATTCCTTCCCTGGCACTGATAGGGGTCTCCCCACCCCCCACCCCAACTCCCTCCCCCACCCCCCCACTACCCCTGCCACCCCCCAAAGGAGGCAGGACCCCCCTCCCCACCCCGACCCCCAACATAACATCACTCATACACACATGACACGCACGCAGGCACCACCAACACACATACACGCACACACACCGACATACATGCAAACATCCACACACAGAGTCAGACACGCACACCCACATTCAAACATACACGCACACATCCATACAAACATACCTACAGACATACACGCACTCATTCCCAAACACACAACACCCCGCAAGCATACACGCACTCACACACCCCCTCTACATACACACACGCACACCCCCATGCATGCACACAACACACACCACCCACCCACCCCCCTCCCCTCACGGACGATCGACTTACCTGGTCCGACGATCCTCCAGGAGGGGACGGGAGCCATGGGGGCTGCTCCGCCGACACCACACCATCAACAGAACACCGCCACACCGAATCACAGGACGTGATTCGCTGGGCGGTGTTCTGTTGGCGTGGCGGTGGAGGTGGAGCAACCTCCACTTCCCCGCCGCCCGCCAGTATGGCTGTTGGCGACTCTTCGTCCGTAAGGAGAGCTGCCAACGGTCATAATAGGCCGAGCGGCAAACCACCACCACTGGCGGTCTTCCGCACGGCGGTCCCTCAGCGGTCTTGGAAAAAGACCACGAGGTCAAAATGACCCCCTAAGTCTTTTATGTCCTTGAGACTTCCTAACAGGACGCAAGCTCAGTCCAAGTCCTTGGAGAACCTCTGGAAGCAGGATGTTGAAAGCCGTGTCCAGGACAGATGCAGTAAGCAGCAGGCCAGCACAACAAAGCAAAGGTCAGAGTGGCAGTCCTGCCTACAGCTTCCAGCTCTTCTTCCTGGCAGAATTTCCTTAGTCCAGAAGGATTCTGACAATGTGGTGTCAGAGGTCCAGTACTTATACCCATTTCTGTCTCTAAAGTAAGCTGTTAGAAATGTGGTCTCCTTTTGGCAGTCAGTTTGCACTCTGTCCAAGCAAGGACCCTCACTCTAGTCAGGGCAATGAAGGTACACACTCAAGACAACCGCTGGAGTCTTACTGCATAGAAAACAATGGAAATGTTGATTTTAGACAAAGTACCTGGTTTGCATAAAAAATAAAGCCACACGGGCGAGTGTGTGTTGGAAAAGTCAGCAATGTGTTGATTCCTTGCAAGTGAGGCCGCGTGTGGTTTCTTCTCAGGTCGGGTAGGCAGTGCATTGTTTTTCTCTCCCGCAAGAGAGCGATGCATCGATTTCCGGATGGGCACCTCTGATCTGTGCAGGCTTGAGTTAATTTTTGACACTCAGCGATGAAGCATGAAAAATCCAGTCACACGGTGTTTAGAAAACTGCGCAGCATGGGTTTTGCGGTGTTATCAGCAGCTGCAAGTGGTGTTGCATCGTTTCTCTTGCCGCGATGTGTCAATCTTCTAGCCACGATGCAAGTTAATCATCAATTTTAGCCTCAAAGCAGGTGGTGCGTTGTTAACAGACGCAAAAATTTCCCCGCACTGTGTTCTGTGCGTGGATTTCAGTCCTTGTTTTGCCAACTTCACCTCTCAAGGGCCCTTAAACTGGATAGCACACCACTTGGAAGGGCAGGAGTCTCAGCAGAGAGTCCAGGTGCTGGCGGAGGAAGTCTTTGATGGCCCTGAGTCTTCAATACAGGAGGCAAGCTCAATTCAAGCCCTTGGAGATTCTTCATAAGCAGTAATATACCACAAAATCCGACCTTTGTCCTCTTTCAAGCAGAAGCAACAACTGCAGGCCAACCCAGCAAAGCACAGTCACAGGCAAAGAGGCAATACTCCTCCTCCAGCTCTTCAGCTCTTCTCCTTGGAAGAGGCAACTCTTGATTCCAAAAGTAATCTAAAAATCTGGGGTTTTGGGTCCACTACTAATAGCCTTTCTGCCTTTGAAGTAGGCAAACTTCAAAGGAAAGTCTCCGTTGTTTACAGGATCCTGCCTTGCCCATGCCAGGCCCCAGACACACACCAGGGGGTTGGAGACTACATTGTGTGAGGGCCACCACAGCCCATTCAGGGGTAGGTGACCACTCCTGCCTCCACTCTAGCCCAGATGTCTCATCAGGATATGCAGGCTACACCCCAGCTCCCTTTGTCTCACTGTCTAGAGGGGATTCACAAACAGCCCAACTGTCAGTCTGACCCAGACAGGGAATCTACAAATAGACAGAGTCACAGAATGGTTTAAGCAAGAAAATGCCTTCTTTTTAAAAGTGGCATTTGCAAACTAACAATCTAAAAACCAACTTCACTAACAAATGTATTTTTAAATTGTGAGTTCAGAGACACCAAACTCCAGATTTCTATCTGCTCCTAAAGGGAAACTGACGTATTTAAAGGCAGCCCCCCATGTTAACCTATGAGATAGGCCTTGCAACAGTAAACATCAAATTTGGCTGTATTTCACTGTTAGGATCAATCAATCATAGCATTTGTAAAGTGCACTATTCACCCATGAGGATCTCAAGGCGCTGAGGGTGGGGGGTGCTGCTACTGCTCGAACAGCCAGGTCTTGCAATGTCTCCCGAAGGTTAGCAGGTCCTCTGTCTGTCGCAGGTGGATAGGAAGAGTGTTCCATGTCTTGGCGGCGAGGTGGGAGAACGATCTGCCACCGGCAGTTGTTTTGTGGATGCATTGAACGGTGGCGAGGTCAAGGTCAGCAGAGCGAAGCTGATGGGTCGGGGTGTAGAAGGAGAGTCATCTGTTGAGGTATTCTGGTCCGGTGTTGTGCAGTGCTTTGTGAGCGTGGGTGAGGAGCTGGAACGTGATTTTCTTGTTGACGGGGAGCCAGTGCAGGTCTCTCAGGTGGACTGTGATGTGGCTGTGGTGGGGGATATCCAGGATGAGGCATGCAAAGGTGTTCTGTATGCGTTGCAGTCTTTTCTGAAGCTTGGCCGTTGTTCCTGCAGAGAAGGCGTTGCCATAGTCCAGTCTGCTGCTGACGAGGGCTTGGGTGACCGTCCTTCTAGTTCTGGTGGGGATCCATTTGTAGGTCTTCCGAAGCAAGCGTAGGGTGTTGAAGCAGGAATAAGAAACGGCGTTGACTTGTTGGGTCATTGATAGCGATGAGTCCAGGATGAACCCCAGGTAGCGTGCGTGCTTGCGTAGGACATGTAAAACACAACAGTACATGTCCCGTCTTTAACACACACTACACCCTGCCCAAGGGGCTACCTAGGGCCTATCTTAGGGATGCCTTACATGTATAAAAAGGGAGGGTTTAGGCTTGGCAAGTGGGTACACTGGCCAAAGTCGAATTGACAGTGCCAGACTGCACACACAGACTCTGCAGTTGCAGGGCTGGGGCATGTTTACAGGGCTACTCATTTGGGTGGCACAATCAGTGATGCAGGCACACTAGTAGCATTTGATTTACAGGCCCTGGGCACCTCTAGTGCACTTTACTAGGGACTTAATAGTAAATCAAATATGCCAATCATGGATAAACCAATCAACAATACAATTTACAAAGAGAGCATATGCACTTTAGCACTGGTTAGCAGTGGTAAAGTGCCCAGAGTCCTAAAGCCAACAAAAACTGGTCAGAAAAATTAGAAGGAAGGAGGCAAAATGTTTAAGGATGACCCTGCTAGAAGGGCCAGGTACAACATAGGCAAACTTCAAAGAAAAGTCTTTGTAGTGCACAAGACCCTGCCTTCCCCTGCCCTGGACCCAAAAACACAGTCCAGGGAGTTGGAGAGTGATTTGTGTGAGGACAGACACTGCCCTATTAAGGTGTAAGTGTCAGCTCCACCCACCACTCTAGTTCAGGAAGACCCGTCAGCCTGGTGATGGGCCATAAGGATATGTTCAGCACACCTCAGCTCCTTTTGTGTGACTTTCTAGAGTGAATGCACAAACAGCCCAACTGTCACCCTTATCCAGATATGTATTCAGCAGACTGGCAAAGGCACAGAAGGGTTAAGCAAGAACATTTTCACTTTTTAAAAATGGCATTTTCCAACTTAAAATTCAAAACAACTTCACTAAAAGAAGTATTTTTAAATTGTGAGTTCAGAGACCCCAATCTCAATTTCTCTATCCGCTCCCAATGGGAAATTACACTTAAAAGATATTTCAAGCCAATCCCCATGTTACCCTATGGTAGAACTAGGTCTTGGAATAGTGAAAGACAAAAGTAACAGCATTTCACTATCAGGACATGTAAAACACACTAGTACATGTCCTACCTTTTAGATACACTTTACCCTGCCCATGGGCCTGCCTTGGGCCAACCTTATGGGTGACTTACTGGTAATAAAAGGGAAGGTTAGGTCCTCGCATGTGGGTGCACTTGAAAGGTTGACATGTCAGTTTAAAACTGCACACATAGACACCACAATGGCAGGCCTGAGACATGTCTGCAGGGCTACTCATATGGATTGCACAATCAGTGCTGCAGGCCTAATAGTAACATTTGAGTTACAGGCCCTGGGCACACCTGGTACACTATACTAGGGACTTACCAGTAAATCAGATATGCCACTTATGGATAAACCAGTCGCCAATACAATGTAGATAGAGAGCACTTGCACTCTAGCACTGGTAAGTGGTTGTAGCGTGCTCAGAGTCATTAAACTACTGAAAAATGAAATTCACCACAGGATCAAAAACTGGAGGTCAGAAGCAAAACGACAGGACAAACCACCCTAAGAGCTGCCTGGTCTAACATGTGTCCCCTCCAACTGAAAGTGGGGGAGCTACCCAACCTTTTGGGAGTTTCATCAATAAGGCAGAAGAACCTGGAAAGACCATCAGCTTGGCGTGTTTTTTTCCACGGTGGTGTTCCACCGTAAAGTCTATTCCCTGTAGGGTAATGGACCACCTCAACAGTTTAGAATTGTCATCCTTCATCTACAATAGTCATCTTAGGGTCCTGTGGTCTGAACCTGGAAGTGAGTCCCATACAAGTAGGGTCTTAGCTTATTCAGTGCCCAGACCACCGCAGAAGCTTCCATTTTATTGCACTTTGCCTGTGTTCCCTGTGGAGTTAGCTCCTACTAATGATGGCTACAGGTTGATCTAGGCCCTCGCTGTTTAGTTGTTAAGCACAGCTCCCACACCATGCTCTGAGGCATCTGTCTGCACCACATATTCTTTGGAAAAGTCAGGAGCCTTAAGCATGGATGCTATGCACATGGCCTCCTTCAGGGCATCAAAAGTGGTCTAGCACGCCTCTGTCCAGATCACCTGACATTACTGGACACCTGACTTGGTTGCTTCTTGGAAGTCAGCTCTGTCAAGGGGGCACAATGGTGCCATATCCCTTGACAAATCTCCTGTAATACCTGGTTAGACCTAAAAGTCTCTCACCTCTGCCTGAGTCTTGGGGAGTGCCCAAGCCAGAATGGTGCCAATCTTGTGTTGTAGGGGTACCACCTGGCTGCTTCCTACCTGGTGTCCCAAGTACACCACAGACCGCTGCCATATCTGGCACTCACTGGCCTTGATATTGAAGCCTGCACTCTGCTGGGCCCTCAACACTTCCTGGTACAAGTGGTCCTCCCAGCTTGAGCTGAAGCCAGCAATGACGTACAAAGCCATACACAACGCATGACCAGCCTACCTGAATCACTGCGTCTGCTTCCACACCCCCGCCAGATCCCTCCGCTCCGCCCAGATGGCCCTGGCCACCGTCCCTCACATCCACAAAACTACCACTGGAGGACGATCTTTTACATACACTGTAGTGAAGAGCTGGAACAGCCTCCCCCTGCATCTTAGACAAAGCCCCTCTTTCACCATCTTCAGGAAGAACCTCAAGATGTGGCTCTTCGGATGAGGACCCTCCTTCCCCCCAGTGCCTTGAGACCTTCACGGGTGAGTAGCTGCACTTTAAAAGTACTGATTGATTGATTGATTGTCTAGGTAGGCGGCACTAAAGTTTTCCAACCCAGCCAGGACCTGGATGAGAAGCCTCTGTAATGTAGCAGGGGCGTTCTTCAACCCAGAGGGCAAACACAGAACTGATAATGTCCCTCTGGCATTGAGAACACATATGTCTCTTTTGCTCCCTCGTTCAAGGCAATCTGCCAGTAGCCAGACGTTACATCAATCTTGCTGAGGGACTTAGCAGCTCCCAACAGGTCAATGAGCTCATCAACTCAGCGGATGGGGTGCTCGTCTGTCTTGGTGACAGCACTGAGTCCACAATAGTCAACACAGAACCTCAGCTCATGGGTGACACCAGGAGGTACAGCCTTGGGGACCAAAACCACTGGGCTGGGCAGTTGGAGTGCTCAATCACCCCTAATGCCAGCATCTTAGAGGCTTTCTCTTTGATGCTGTTCCTCACCCTATCAGTCAACCTGTAAGACTTGTGCTTAACTGGCAGGCTGTCCCCAGTGTCAATATTGTGGGTAGACCATTGCGTGGCTCCAGGGATGAGTTAGAGCATGGTGGCGAATTGTCCCAGTAACTGGTGACAGTCCCTTTGCCATTCTAGGGTCAGAGTAGGGGAGAGGTTCACACCCTCCATTGACCTATTCTGTTATTTGGAAGACAGGAGGTTGGGGAGAGGTTCACTCTCCTCTTCCACCCCAACATCTGTGATCAAGAATATTGTCAACTCAGACCTCTCAAAGTGCGGCTTGAGGCGATTCACACACAGGACCCTCAAAGGGTTCCAAGGAGTCTGCATGTCCACCAGGTAGGTGATATTACTCCTGTGCTCTTTCACCTCAAATGGGCCAGACTACCGGTCTTGTTGAGCATGGGGCTCTACTGGGAAATCATCCACACTTTCTGGCCAGGCTGAAACTCAACCAGAGTGGCATTTTGGTCTTACCAGCATTTCATGTTCTCCTTGCTAGCTTCCAGATTCTCCTGTGTGAGTTTCCGGAAGCGGGCTGTCTGGTTCCTGAAGGGCAGCATGTAACTAAATACATGCTGGGGTGGCTTCTTAGGAGCTTGCTCCCAACCCTTCTTCTCAAAACTGAGAGGCCCTCTCACAGAGTGCCCATACAGAAGCTCAAAAGGGCTGAAGCCTACACCCTTCTGCTGTACCTCCCTGTAGGCACACAACAGGTTTGGCAACAGGACATCCCACTTACTCCTCCTGGGTTCTGAGAGATCCACAATCATGCCCTTCCGGGTACGGTTGAACCTTTCAACCAACCCATTGCTTTGGGGGTGGTAAGGCATGGTGAATTTGTAGGTAACCCTGCACACCTTTCACATGGCTTTCATGTACAACAACATGAAATTGGTACCTCGGTCAGATGCCACCTCTTTGGGGAAACCTACATGGGTGAGGACCCCCATAAGTGCCATGGCCATGGTGGGTGCAGTCACTGTCCTCAGTGGGAAAGCTTTTGGAGACCAGGTGGCATGGTCCACCAAGACCAGGATAAACCTGTTGCCCATGGCTATCTTGGGGTACAGATTCCCTACAATGTCAATGCCCACCCACTCAAAAGGGGTGCTCATGACAAGAAACTGTTGATGAGCAGCCATGCACCTCTTCCCAGATTTCCCACTCACCGTGCAGGTTGTACAGGTCCAGCAGAAACCATCTGAGGCCTTCCTCATTTGGGGCCAATAGAAGTGGGTGACAAACCTGCCAAAGATCTTGTCTTGCCCCAAATGACCGTCCAGTGGGACATCGTGAGCCAGCCCAGTAAGAAGGCTTTGATACACTGGGGTAGCGCGTGTGCTGGTGGTACTCCAGTGTTTCAAAGCCTTCCTAATGGGCTGGCTCACGATGTCCTACTGGCCTGTCATTTGGGGTACGACAAGACCTTTGGCAGGCTTGTCACACACTTCTATTGGCTAAGCAGCCTTAGGCTCTCTATGCAGGATATCATTCTCCCAGTAAATCAGGTGAGACCCAGAGATGTCACCAGCTGCCTGGACCTTGGCCTGTTTCCGACGACCCTCAAGAGTGGGGCACTCCTTCTGTGCTGCGCAGAACTCTTCCTTGGCGGGGCCCCCTTCTCACTGCCAATGAGCCAGCTCAGGTATGTCTCCAATTTCTGCCACTTCTCCCTTGTAGGTTCCGGGGCATCTCACTCAAGTTCAGCCTTGTCTCAGACTGTGGAAATCCCAGGAGTGGGTTTCCTACATGCCTTGCCTCTCCTCCTCCTGACAGGTACCTGGGCCACTGTTTGAGGTTCTAGGGCCTTCTGATCACCCTCTCTGGTGGCCATGGACCATGTGGATTTGCACGCACGCTCTAGCAATCCTAACATTATCATGTGTGACATGAGCTCCACCTCCTTCCAGGTGATATGCTCCAGGTCGTTCCCTAGCAGACAGTCAACAGGCAAGGATAGACTCATGACTACCCTCATGGAACCTGAGACCACTCCCTCATTCAAAGAGACCCTGAGACACCAAATATTGGCGCTCACTGTTGTCTACTGCTACAAGCTGGTGGATCACATTAGGGATTACCTGCTCCTCAGAAACCAGATGACAATGGACAGTTGTCATGCTGGTGTCTTTGTCTCTCAGAGCCTCCACCTCCCTCCCATTGATGATCACCCACTGCCTGTAGTTCTTAGTGTTGTCATGCATGAGGGTTCTCTGGACAAACTCCCCCTCACCCAGGAAGACTAGGGTTAACTCAGCTGGCTCCTGAGCACTAACTGGGGCCAACTCCTTCCCAGGTGTTACACTTGCCACCCCTCATGACAGCCCACCATTGGGGGCTGTGCCCACTTGGGACTCTTGGAACTTCCCTTGAAATGTCCTTCTTGTTTACAGGCGAAACACTTTCAGGGTGCATTCCCTGCAGGCTTTCCTGCAGCGAACCAACTCTTTTTTTCAACTGGGGTTTGGGAATACTTACCATCAGAACTAGTTTGGGACCCTTTGGGGAACACCTTTTTTTAATCTTTGCCCCCCTCCTCCTTCTTCTGTTGGAGACCCTGCCCATCCTTAGCTGCATCCACGTACAGCTTCCTTTGGACCCTGTGTCAAAGTAAGCCTCAGCAAGGCCTACTAGTGCAAGGGGTTCGCCCTTCTCTGCACAAAGTCATCAGACCATATAGGAAGAAGTTGGCACAGAAACTTAAATAAAAGACAAAGTTTATTAAACCTCATGAGTTGGTACTACAGTTCAAACAGCACCCTTCGGTAATGTTTGAAGCAGCACACTGAACTAAGAGAGCATGGTCCTTTTATACCCACGCTAAAAGAAGGTGGTACAATTATAGAAGCAAGACTTACATACATATAAGGTCATATGGAAATGCACAGTTGACAGGTAGGAGGGGCTAACAGTTTTCAAGGACTAGTTGACACATTACTGTCTGTTACTGATTACTAACAGCTGCAGATCTTACTGGGCATGTGCGAAAGTGGGAGATGCTAAATATAACTTGTCACTAGACAGATTTTCAAGAGTATTTAACAGAAAGGTAGGACAGAGCACATGGCGAGCACATGGCAGAGAAAATGGCTGCCATGAATACAAAATGAATTCCGCGAAATGTTCACAATAGTTGCTAAATACAAGATGTCTTCTGCTAATGCTTAATCTAATCGCTACTGACTTACAACATCTGGAGCTGAGCCAGTGATCTTCCTTCTTGGCAAGCTTCCTGGGATAAGTAAGTTTACTGTCAATCAAGTGCTGGTCCAGATCTGGAAAGCAACGCCTAGACAAGGGCAGTCAAATTGTACAGCCCCTCATAGTCTGTCATCTCACTGCCCTTCATTTAACCATCCGGTGCTCTGCAAAAGTAATTAACATACTCCACCCAAGTTTGAGATCCAAGTGTAGTACTCTCCCTAAGCTTTACCCTGTAACTTTCTGGGGTGAGACAAAACTACATGGTTAGGGCTTCTTCAATGGTGGAGTACCTCATCTGATGATCTAGATCGAATACCAACAAGGTGTCTCTCCCCTCTACTGAGACGTTTTTCTACAGGCCCACCCACCAATCTCTCTCAGGGACCCTGTACATTCTCAATGCCACTTCATAACCCCTAAAGCACTTCTCTATGTCATCCCAACAACAAAATATTTTACCAGATCCTTAGATATATGTACCTTTCCCTCAGACTGCGTTGTAGAACAGCTACCACTATCTGTGCTGGACCTGCTTTTTAAGCACAGCTCCTTCAAGCTCACCTCTTAAGCTAAAATAATTTTCCTCTCCTCCATGGCAATTTTTTTTTTCTTTGCCTCTCTTTTGAGCCTAGCTAGTTCCAATTGGAGCTCCCTTTCATGCTACATCTTGAGCTTTTCCAGCTCCATTTGGTGCTTCCTAGCCTCCCGCCTGTCCTCCAGCTCCTCTGGGGACAGATCTTTTGAAGACACACTGCTGCTTGCCCTGGAAGGTGCCTTTCTCCCAGGCAGATCCTGATTATCCACCTCATCACCCTGCATGCTCTGTTCTTTCATGTCCACATGATCATTCCCCTTATCTATGTGCTCACCAGCCTCCCTGACTGTCAACCAGGTCCTCAGTGTGTTTTGCAGTTCCTCCTTCCAAGTGAGGCCTTTAAAAAGACATTTGAGCTCCGTGCATAACATTTTGAGCTGAGGCACCGTATAGGTTTCCAACCTTTCCTGCTCAAACACCAAATCTGCAACAAATGCTGAAGGCTCCTCAGACTGAGACATGAATGTGGACGAAGACTCACAAGTAGCAAAATTTCAAGAAGGCAAAAAAGCAAAAGAAAACAAGCATTTACAATGCAACGGATCTCGCGTTTGCTCATGTTAGAGCTGATCGCGTTGTAAACTCCTAACCCGACTTTTCACCTATCCGGCGTAAGTGCATTTATGTACACAACCCGAAAAAGTGAAATTAACTATGTAAAGGGCTCGACTTCTGCCAAGCGAGATCGCGCTCGTAAATGAGAGAAAAAGAAGTCCACGAGCACGATGGAAAACAGCGAGCCTCGCATGTTTTCTGTACTTGGTCGCTGCGCTCGAGGAGGGCTAGCCACTGGAAAAGGCATGACCTATGCATGCCTTTGACTAATGAAAGCAAGCAGATTTGTATTAGGCAAGCCCATGAACCAATAAAAAAACACTGACGTGAAGTTGACAGGGCTCCGAGCCCTTTTCTTAATACAAAAGCGTCTCGCTGCGATACGCATGCGCGAGCGCATGCAACGCAGGCTCGACCCTAAAAAGGAAAAACAGTATGTGGTCATGAAATGGTCTGCAATATGGAAGTAGGGTACATCAATCACTGTATGTAAAGTACAAATACAAGACCTATCCCCACCGCTGATTGCCAGTGCTAGAAATGGGGTCTCTAGTTGGCAGTAGGTTACATCCTGTCCAAGTAGGGACCCTCTCTCTAGTCAGGGAAAGGGAGTCACATGGTTAAGATAACTCCTGCTCACCCGCTTGGCAGCTTGGCTTAAGCAGTTAGGCTTATCTCAGAGGCAATGTATAAAGTGTGTGCATACATACACACAGTAACACAGTGAAAACACTACAAAAGGTCTCCATCCAGTTTAGAAAAATAGGCAATGTTTATCTGGCTAAAACAAGACCAAAATGACAAAACTCCAACACTGACAAGTCAAAGTATCTCTTTTTAAAAGTTTAAGCTAGACTTAATCCATAGGACTCAATGGATGTATCACTTTAGCACAAAGTACCTGGGATGCGTCAAAAACAAAGATGATGGGGGTCACAGTGCCAGAAACGCAAAGTAGTGCGTCGTTTCCTCACTGCGAAGGGGAGGTGATGTGTTGATTTTTGGACACCCTTACTGAGGTTGGAGGTCGATGAAAAATTGGCACCCAGGGACAATGCGTGGAAAATCCAGACACAGTGTTTTGATGGGATAGCAGTGAAACAGGTGCTGTGTCAATTCTGCAGCTGCAAGGCAGGCACTGCATCAATTTTCCAGCCATGGGGCCGGCCTTAAGTCGATTTTTCAGCCTCGAGACAGGTACTGCATCAACTCTTCCGGTGTGGCACATTGATGTGTGGATTTTCTCCTTCAGATCACTAACTTGCACTTCCAGCTGGCACTACTTGCCAAGTTAGGACTCTCAGCAGAAGAGCCCAGGCACTGGTGGATTACGTTTTTTATGTCCCTGAGACTTCTTAACTAGAGGCAAGCCATTTCCGAGCCGTTGGAGAACCTTTGAAAGCAGGTTGTAGAAAGCCAAGTCCAGTCCTTACACTCCCAGAACAGAAGCAACATGCAGCAGGTCGGCACAACAAAGCAACAGGCAAAGTGGCAGTCCCTCCTATGGCATCCAGCTCTCCTTCCTGGCAGAATTTCCTCAGTCCAGAAGGATTGTTTGTGGTGTCAGAGGTCCAGTACTTATACCCATTTCTGTATTTAATGTAGGCACATTTCAAAGGGAAGTCGTTGAAGTGCACAACACCCTGCCTTTCGCTGCCCTGGTCCCAGGCACACTCCAGGGGGCTAGAGACTGTTTTGTGTGAGGAAAGGTACAGTCCTATTCAGGTGCAAATGTCCCCTCTTCCCACCAGTCTAAGTCAGTAAGACCCATCTGCCTGGTGATGATCCATCAGGATATGCAGGGCACACCTCAACTCCCTTTGTGTGACTGTCTAGAGTGAATGCACAAACAGCCAACTGTCATCCTGACCCAGACGTGTATTCAGCAGACAGGCAGAAGCACAGAATGGTTAAGCAAGAAAATGCTCACTTTCTAAAAAACAATGGATTAAACCCAGATCTTTGTGACTGGGGGTGAATGTTTGATTGTTCAGCATTCCGTCCATCATCTGTTCTTTTTGCATTTGTCACTTCAAGTGGGAAGGGTATTCCCATATGTGGGTCCAGTGCTCACTAAACCATTGGATTCAAGCTAGCCTAGCTGATGAAGGGTGATACCCTGAAACTGGTCCTAGGATACTTGTTTCCGGTCCAGGGAGGACCTGGCTTGGCAATTCGGGTCGGACTGTTCTCATGATGAACAGGGTCAAGACTGATTTGCAACTGGCCAGGTCCAAACTGGGGTGGCGTGTTGAGCAAAAAAACGATGGATTAAACCCAGATCTTTGTGATTGAGGGTGAGTGCTTGCATTGTTCAGCATTCTGTCAATCATCTGTTCTTTTTGCATTTCTCACCCCAAGTGGGTAGGGTATGCCCAGGCGTGGATCCCGTGCTCACTGTGCCACTGGATTCAAGCTAGCCTAGCTGATGAAGAGAGATACACTGAAACCGGTCCTAGGATGCTTGTTTTCAGTCCAGGGAGGACCTGGCTTGGCAGTTTGGGCTGGACTCTTCCCATGAGGAACAGGGTCAAGACTGATTTGCATATGGCTAGGTCCAAACTGGGGTGGCGTGTTAAGCAAAAAAAAAATATATTAAACCCAGATCTTTGTGACTGGTGGTGAATGTTTGCATTGTTCAGCATTCCGTTCATCATCTGTTCTTTTTGCATTTGTCACTTTCTAAAAGTGGCATTTTCCAACTTACATTCCAAAAACAACTCCACCAGAAGATGTATATTTAAATTGTGTGTCCAGAGACCCTAAACTACAGTTCTCTATCTTTCCTCAATGGGAAATTAGACTTAAAAGATATTTCGAGGCAATCCTTATGTTACCCTATTGAAGAGGTAGGTCTTGCAATAGTGAAAAACAAAATTAGCAGTATTTCACTATCAGGACATTTAAAACACACCAGTACATGTCCTACCTTTTAGATACACTGCACCCTGCCCATGGGGCTCCCTTTGGCCTACCTTAGAGGAAACTTACAGGTAATAAAAGGGAAGGTTTGGTCCTGGCAAGTGGGTGCACTTGTCAGGATGACATGGCAGTCTAAAATTGGACACACAGACACTGCAATGGCAGACCTGAGACATGTTTGCAGGGCTACTCATGTGGGTGGCACAATCAGCGCTACAGGACCACTAGTAGCATTCGACTTACAGGCCCTGAGCACACCTTGTGCACTATACTAGGGACCTACTAGTAATTCAAATATGCCAATCATGGATAAACCAATACAATTTAGACAGGGGTAGGGAACACTTGCACTCTAGCACTGGTCATCAGTGGTAGACTGCCCAAAGTCCTAAAACCAGTCAAAACAAAATTCAGCATAGGATCAAAAAAGAAGAGGTCAGAAGCAACAAGCCAGAGGAAACCACGCCACACAGCTGTCGGCATCTGAGCATCCACCCCACAGTCAGTCACAAACCTTTTTTTACAAATTGTTACCAGCTATTCTAATTCTAGTACTACCTGTTTGCTAAAAACATTGTTAACATTTCCTTCTCTATATTTGTACGCAAATTGACACAGTGCAATATTTAAGGAATTTTTTTTTTTTCGTAAGGATGAAACACAGGGTTGTTTGGTTTTAAGAATATTTAGAAAATTGTTGACAATACATTTGCAAGCACTTCTATCATGCCATTGAGCTACAAAGTTGTACTTTAGCATTACTTTGTTGTCTTTTCTTATGAACGTATAGACTCGACGTTTTTGTCTTGGATCATTCAGCACACCCCTAACCCTTTTACGTCGCCATTAAAACCAAAACTTTTCTTCAGCCTTTCTTGTTACGGATGGACTTCTGCTTTGCACCAGAGATTAAATGGAAGATGTGGTGACATAACGTCATCACAAGGCAACGACTGCAGTGTGTTGCTCGTTGGTATAAATGTGATAAATCTGAAAGGTGGCAACAGTCCTGATAAAACACACTATTACTTATTCCATTGGTAGCTGTGCATCTCTGCGCGATAGATGTGCCAAGTATTGGTTGCCAGCAGCCCTAATGCTTGAGTAGCAGTGCAACCAATCACTTCTTTTATGGCTAATACGATCCAACAGAAAAGATACATACCCTTGAAAATAGAGAGGAATTGAGTGTAGTTCTGGCATGATGCTGTAATCTAGGACACTGGTCTTGTTCCTTGGGTGATTTATTATTACAATTAATGTCTATTTAGTTTACACGTTACATCACAGAGGAGGTTTGCTATCGTAATTGTAATCCCTGAACAAATAAATCTGGCCCTTTAGAGAATAAAATGGAATTAGATCAGTTTAATGCATCTGTAATTCCAAGAATAGATGTTATTCCAATCAGTCCGTATATAAATATGAAAGTACAAATCACTCTAGCCCCAAAAATGACTCATATTCAAACAAATTAAATATAACCTAGCTGTGACAGATAATTTCAAAAACAAAATGTACTTTAAAACCACCATGTACTTCATAAATATTCTCGGAAGCGGTTTTGATTAATTGGCCCGCTGAAAACATTTTATAGGGAATTACATTTATATTGTTAGGAAGCGAGCATCTATAGATGGACAGGATCCAGAGATATTTATTGTTTTTAAGAACAGTCCCCAGCAGAGAAAAACACACATTTAACAAACAGAAATTCCAACTCTCATAAACCTGGGAGACGTGATAATGTTGATGTGTTGTTTTTGGCTCAATTATAAAAATGTTTGTGGTAATTAACATGAGATTGCAAAAATCTCAAGGCAAGGACTAGCTGCCAAAGATGGCAGTCGCAAGGTAATCTGGCTCTGCAGCGCAAACCCCTAAAAATTGTACATCAGCCTGATTGATCTACACTCCATTCCCCCAATTATACACAAGACAGAGCTGCGGGGGAGAGAAGGCAGAAGCTGGAGGCGGCGGTGCGGAGGAAATGGAGGCGAAGATCGAGACAGAGACTATGTGGGGGTTGCTTGCTCTCAAAAGACCGGGTGACCCGGGGGCGCCTGGCCTGCTGTCAGTATCTGCAGTGGTGGCCTGGCTTCAGTTGGGGTTGCCCGGAGTGAGACTACAGGTGCGAGTTTGAGGGGGGGGGCAGGAAGAAGAGGGCTGCGGAGTACGTGTCAGCCTTCCCCTCAGGCAGCAGTGATGGCAGCCGAGGTAGGGTGACCAGTCGCCCCGGATTTACCGGGACAGTCCCGTTTTTTCACCAGGTGTCCCGGCAAATTTTGTGAAATTTGGTTTGTGTCCCGGTTTTTAGAGAAGGTCAACTAAAACAGTGTGAGGCACGTTTGCATGTGAAATGTCTCTTCTTTTTGTTTTTAAAATTTGGCCACCCTAAACCGAGGGGGAGATAACAGTGGTAGGGTGCCGAACATGAAGAAGGGACTGAAAATGCAGTCATTGACACTCATTGACATCATTCTGATAGGTGGGGTGATAAAAAAAAATAATTTAAAAAAAAAGATAGGTGGGGTGATCTGCTCCGCGCTCCCCATGTCAGACAGAGCATACGAGTCCGCACGGATCGAGAGCTGGGAGTCTTAGGGGCAGCGGCCGGGACAGGCTGCGCGAAAGTGGCCGGCCCCTTCTTATGTTTGCGAGATGCATAGCTACCAAGGGTTTACATTTTCATAGCTTCAATGTAATTATAAGTGACATTAGAAAGACCACGAGTGACACTTTCTCTATAGTAAAATCAAGCAAGGAAGATGAGGGAAGCATATAAATAGCAGAAGCTACATCCAGTTGAGCGATGAGAAACTCTAAGAAGATCTTAAAACTGCTGCAAGGCGCCAGAAATGACATTGGTCAGCTGACTTGTGGACTCGACTGATAGCCCATCGCAGACAGCACTGAGCAAGCCTCAGGAGAGTGAGGCTGAGGCACACATAGCGGTCACAGCCAGAATGTATAAATTCAAAAAGAAATAAGCTCCTGATCAACCCTATAAAACTCATTAGAACGGTCCACCTATGTCTGGTGCTCTGCCCAATACCTGCCCAGACCCGCCGGTGGCACCAGAGATCACACCAGCCGCAGCCTGTTGCAGAGTGGTACAACACAGGCTGCGCTGGCTTAGTGACGCTAGATGCACTGAGTTGAGAAGTTAGTTGTACTACAGACAGTGTCGCTCACCAGGCCCGACCTAAAACTAGTATAGTGCAACTAACTATCGCAGCTGAACACTGAGCAGTTGGTGTGTGATGCAGTTTTCATCTGAGTGTAACACAGGGCAGGCAGGTCATGACCACGCACGCCATAATAAAGAAAACTTTTACATTAGCAACTTAACGGAGATAGCTGTCACTCAGGCACTTACTTCTAGCGAGGCTCAGGCAGCTCAGCAGGCGATAATTGATGGGCCGTCTTGACCGAGAAGACTTCAGTCAGCCATAAATTCTTTTATTTGGCTTAAGCCTTAAAAGTATAAAAATAATAAAATATACAAAATCCAAAATAAAAACCTATACATAAGCAAACAATTATACATAATTCATTAAGAAAAAAAGGGATTTCCTATTGTATAATACATTCACCTACATAATTCATAATTCTTTGTCTTAGCAACAAACTCAACATACATAATTCATTAAGTTATTTTCACTGTCGACCGATTTGATTTCCTTGTAGATCTTTAAAAGTACTGCATGCTAAACCAATCATCACACATTCAATTGTAACGGGACTCAAATCTTTATAATGACATAAAGTGCAATTTCCAATTTAAATTGCTCTACATTTTACATCTGGCTGCTTTTTAACATGGCAGAATTTCCACATTTCCATCAACCAATTTAAAAACAATCATATTGTGCCATTTCAAATTCATAGTTCGTCTTTCCTCCCTACGATGTACCCGGCACTGTAAATTCAGTTAAAACCCCTCTTAATCCCATTAGAAATTTGCCTAGTGCACAAGTTACATTCAAAAATCTCATGTCTATTAATAATCTAAGTGCTTGATCTCGGTTAATAATATTATATTCCTTAAAAACTGTTTTTAAAAACATTTTACACCTCTAAAAACCAATAGCAATCCAGAAGTAGGTGTTGCATGCTAAATTTCTGTTGTAAACCACATGTGCATACACCCAAAGTATCCTTAAGAAACGATTTTGCTTTATGGTCCATATAGCCTGGATTCAGCCCAATTTGGAATTTTAACACCGCGTCCCTTAATTTTTGGTTAGGTAGGGCCTCTATATAGGGAAAGTTTTCCGGGTTCCACCATCCCCCTACCATAGACTGGGTTGATATTTTACACTCTAACTACTTCTGGTCTATTTCTCTTGCCCTTTCCTTCACTATTTCACGTAAATTTTGCTTCGGGATTTGTGCACCATGCCACTGATTACCAGGTAAGCCTAAGAGAACACAGATCTTCTCTAACCGTCCTCTCACTTGTAGCGCCCAATATAATTTGCTTGTTGTTATTGTTATTTCTTGTTTACACAATCTCGCGATCTTACAAATCCCCTCATCTCTTACGCTTAACCAAAACTTCAGTGATGCTTGTAATCCCTGGTAAATCCATGCCATCACTTGGCATTCTGATCTTATAGCTTGTAACATACTTGACGGAGGTAATGATAGCAAACGCTTTACACAAAAGCTTACTTCTATCTCCCAATGTAGTTTCGCTGAGAATGTTAGGACTTCCGCCCCCTATTGAAACTGGGGACGTACCATAGCATTAAATGCAGAGATAACCGGCTGGAGGGAAGGACCCCGATATTTACTACTAAATTGTTTCAATCCCGAGACCGATGATAAAGCTTTATTTTTTAGGGCTTCAATATGATCTTTCCATTTCAGTCAAACCACATACCTAAATATTTATATTTTTTTACCTTCTCTAGTTTTTGACCTCCTAGCAGGTAAACAAAATCACTCTTCACTTTCCCTATAGTCATAATCTTTGTTTTTTCTAAATTTACGACCATTTTTTTCTTTTGACAATAAGAGTGGAACACCTCTAATTTCCTTTGTAAACCTAACTCCGTCATATCCATTGTCACTAAATCATCAGCATATAATAAGCAGGAAACGTGCACACCATCCATTTTTGGGCTTAGGCCTTTGACCTCCTGCAGCAACCCGGGCAAATCTGACAAAAATAATGTGAATAATATTGGTGCCAACACACAACCTTGGCACAAACCATTCTTTATAGGAATCTTTTTTGACAGTGGGCCACTCGTGTCTTAAATTACTTGGGCCCAATTTTGTGAATGCAGGTCGTGAAGGAAATGTAATAAATTCAAATCAATCAGTAACTGTCTTAGCATATTCCATAGCACATTTCTATCTACCAAATCAAATGCGGCTTGAAAATCCACATAACAGCAGTACAGGCTTCCTCGCATTTCCATTGATTGTTTTGCTAAAGACCATAAGCTGAAACAGTGGTCAATTGTCGAGTGCCCTTCCTTAAATCCACCTTGTTCTACAGGTATCAAATCATTTTCCTCTGCCCATTCTTTAATTAACCCCAGCAATATCTTTGTGAATACCTTTTTACCTACATCTAATAAACTTGTCAGCTGATAATTATTTGGTTGTGTTGGGTCCTCCTTCTTATGGATAGGTCTTATTACGGCTCCCTTCCAATTCTCTGGAAAACGGCTGAAATCAAGAATTTTACCAAATGTATCATTAAAAAATGTAGATCACCAATCAATGTTTTATTAAATTATTATAGCTGGGAGATTATCTGGGACGGCCGCTTTAGTTAATTTAAGTTCTACAATAGTTTCTTTTATTTTTTGTGGGGCAAAAGCTAATCTCATATTTTCACCCATCTTCCTGATGACACCATGTCCTTCCTCGATGTCGATACTATCGTATACGGTAGACAGATATTTATACCAATCCTCTTCTTCAACCAAACACCGCATGGTTCTTGATACTTTCCCCTCCCTTACCAACTGCCAGAAGCCAGTAATATTCTTTGTTCTTATCACTTCGATCATTGTGTCCCAATTGTTGTCGATATATTCCCGTTTCTTTTGTCTTATGAGTGTTTTATATCTCATTTTTGCCTGACAGAGCTGCACTTCTGTGTTGGTGGTAGGTCTTTTCCTAAATTCCCTTTCTAATCTTCAAATCATTTGCTTTTTACACCTACATTCCCAATTAAACCATGTTTTACTATTATTAATCTTATATTGTTCTCCCTTCATCTTTCCCACTTGCGGTTTTTTAAATTTAGTTTTTAGGCAGTCCACCATTAACCGATACCCCTATTATAACCTTTAAACACATCTCTTAGATCTTCATCCAATGGAAAGTTTGGATAATTGACTATCAATTCATTAAGTGCTCCTAAACTACTTTCTGTCAAACGGGTCGTTATTCTACAAGGGTACTCAACTAGCGCTATCACTGCCTTTTCTCTTTGATTTTTATCAGTTGATCGTATTGTTAATTGAAGTGGCCAGTGATCACTGCCCTCTATATGCTCAACTTCAAAATCCTGCACTTCTCCAAAATACCAAGCATTTACAAAAGCATAATCAATGGGGCAAGTCTGATTGCCGAATCAAAAAGTCTGTTTTGCCGGGCGATCCTTCTTCATAAGACCATTTAGACAGAACATACCTTGGGATCCTAAGGTTCTTACTAGGGATAAATCACGTGCAGAGCATTCTACTTTTGGGAAGATGCTATGTGAAATTTGTGCAACTACCAGTAGTTCCTTATACAGTTTATCAATACTATTGGGATTAAGTTTGTGATTAAAATCTCCCAAAATTAGGGTCAAGTATCCTGGTTTACTAATGCTTAATAGTTCCAGATCTTCCTCAAACAGACCCCGCTGAATATCATAACCATACATTTTCCCCAGTCGTATATATACATGAATTATTATTAACCGGACAGCTCATCCAATTGCATTATAGAGATCCACCTGTCCTGCCAATAGCCACCGGCATTTAGTCTTTATCTCTATAAACTTATTTGCTATTCTTGTTGAGGCTAAGGTTATTAGACCCCTGATGGGTGACCTAACCCTTGCCGTGTTGCTCCCCTGAAGAGTCTCATGAAACCATCGACTGGATCAGGTTCGTCGCACAACCAAGTTTCCTTGAAGCACACTATATCCTACTTTCCAAGCTCTCTTTTAAATAGGTCTTGTTTTAAATGCTTTTTATAACCTCTCATGTTCCAGGAAAAAATCAACTTGCTGTGCGGCGGGCCTAGCTCCTAGTCCACAACACTTAATTCACCCCTCCTATAATTATCACAAGGGTATACAAGGGGATCAGGGCAATTCCTCCACTGTGGGTCATTATTTTCAGTAGCAACAGTTACACTTAAACTACCATTATTTCCATCCACACACCTTCTTCGATTGTTATTGTATAACAAATTAGACTGCATTTGGTTAGGGAACAATCCTGCATGACATATAAGGGCCTTCCCTTCTTGAATCTCGCACCCTAACTCTCTTTTTTAAGGAAATCCCTCCTTGGCATGGCTACCCCTTAACTTTTTGCCTTTGCTGAGGCTAAGTTATGATTTGAAAGTGTGCTGGGACCCTGCTAACCAGGCCCCAGCACCAGTGTTCTTTCCATAAACTGTACCTTTGTCTCCACAATTGACACAACCCTGGCACTCAGGTAAGTCACTTGTAACTGGTACCCCAGGTACCAAGGGCCCTGATGCCAGGGAAGGTCTCTAAGGGCTGCAGCATGTCTTATGCCACCCTAGGGACCCCTCACTCAGCACATGCACACTGCTTCACAGCTTGTGTGTGCTGGTGGGGAGAAAATGACGAAGTTGACATGGCACTCCCCTCAGAGTGCCATGCCAACCTCACACTGCCTGTGGCATAGGTAAGTCACCACTCTAGCAGGCCTTACAGCCCTAAGGCAGGGTGCACTGTACCATAGGTGAGGGCATGTGTGCAGGAGCACTATGCCCCTACAGTGTCTAAGCAAAACCTTAGACATTGTAAGTGCGGGGTAGCCATAAGGGTATATAGTCTGGGAGTTTGTCAAACACGAACTCCACAGTCCCATAATGGCTACACTGAAAACTGGGAAGTTTGGTATCAAACTTCTCAGCACAATAAATGCACACTGATGCCAGTGTGCAATTTATTGTAACATACACCCAGATGGCATCTTAGAGATGTCCCCTGAATACCTACCTGACTTCTAGTGTAGGCTGACCAGTTTCTGCCAGCATGCCACACACCAGACATGTGCCTTTGTCACTCTGTAGCCAGGAACAAAGCCTGTGCTGGGTGGAGGTGCTTCTCACCTCCCCTGGCAGGAACTGTAAGACCTGGCGGTGAGCCTCAAAGGCTTACCCCTTTTGTTACAGTGCCCCAGGGCATCCCAGCTAGTGGAGATGCCTGCCCCTCCGGCCACTGCCCCAACTTTTGGTGGCAAGGCCAGAGGAGATAATGAAAAAAACAAGGAGGAGTCACCTACCAGTCAGGACAGCCCTAAGGTGTCCTGAGCTGAGGTGACCTCTGCCTTGAGAAATCCTCCATCTTGAGTTTGGAGGATTCCCCCAATAGGATTAGATATGTGCTCTTCTCCCCAGAGGGAGGAGGAATAAAGAGGATGTAGCCATCCTCAAGGACAGTAGCCATTGGCTACTGCCCTCCCAGACCTAAACACACCCCTAAATTCAGTATTTAGGGGCTCCCCAGATCCCAGGAAATCAGATTCCTGCAACCTGAAGAAAGAAGGACTGCTGACCTACAAGCCTGCAGAGAAGGAGGAAGATGACAACTGATTTGGCCCAAGCCTACCGGCCTGTCTCCAACTTCGAAAACCTGCTCCAGCGGCGCATCCGACAGGGACCAGGGACCTCTGAAGCCTCAGAGGACTGCCCTGGACTACAGGACCAAGAAACTCCTGTGAACAGCGGCCCTGTTCAAAACCAGCTACTTCTTTGCAACAAAGAAGCAACTTCCAAGGACTTCATATTTCCCGCCGGAAGCATGAGACTCTACACTCTGCCCCCGACGACCCCGGCTCGACCTACAGAAAACCAACACCTCAGGGAGGACTCCCCAGCGACTGCAAGCCCGTGAGTAACCAGAGACAACCCCCCCTGAGCCCTCACAGTGACGCCTGCAGAGAGAATCCAGAGGCTCCCCCTGACCGCGACTGCCTGTAACAAGGGACCCGACGCCTGGAACCAACACTGCACCCGCAGCCCCCAGGACGTGAAGGGACCGAACTTCGATGCAGGACTGACCCCCAGGTGACCCTCTGCCTTGTCCAGGTGGTGGCTGTCCCGAGAAACCCTACTTGTGCCTGCCTGAACCGCTAGAGTGACCCCCGGGTCCCTCCATTGAAACCTATACAAAACCCGACGCCTGCTTTGCACAGTGCACCCGGCCGCCCCTGTGCCGCTGAGGGTGTGTTTTGTGTGCCTACTTGTGTCCTCCCCAGTGCTCTACAAAACCCCCCTGGTGTGCCCCCCGAGGACACAGGTACTTACCTGCTGGCAGACTGGAACCGGAGCACCCCTGTTCTCCATAGGCGCCTATGTGTTTTGGGCACCTCTTTGACCTCTGCATCTGACAGGACCTGAGCTGCTGGTGTAGTAACTTTGGGGTTGCCTTGAACCCCCAACAGTGGGCTGCCTGTGCCCCAGGACTGAGACTTGTAAGTGTTTTACTTACCTCCTAATCTAACCTTTACTTACCTCCCCCAGGAACTGTTGATTTTTGCACTGTGTCCACTTTGAAAGTAGCTTATTGCCATTTTTACAAAGACTGTACATTATATTGTTCGCATTCAAAGTTCCTAAAGTATCTAAGTGAAGTACCTTACATTTAAAGTATTAACTGTAAATCTTGAACCTGTGGTTCTTAAAATAAACTAAGAAAATATATTTTTCAGTATAAAAACCTATTGGCCTGGAGTAAGTCTTTGAGTGTGTGTTTCTCATTTATTGCCTGTGTGTGTACAACAAATGCTCAACACTACCCTCTGATAAGCCTACTGCTTGACCACACTACCACAAAATAGAGTATTTGAATTATCTACTTTTGCCACTATCTTACCTCTATGGGGAACCCTTGGACTCTGTGCACACTAGTTCTTACTTTGAAATAGTATATACAGAGCCAACTTCCTACATCTCTGTTGTACTAATTTTATACCCTCCTTCCCTAGTTCCTCCTCTGCTTGCAGTACCAAACGTCTAATGCATAAGAGTGCTTTAGTCACCTCTTCCCCCTCCGCGCTATAACTTCTAGAAGTCGGGTACGATTCAGAGGATTTAACTTTCTACGCCTTTTCCTCCCAATCTCTCTTCCCCATGGTGCTAGATAGATCCACCTACATTTACTTCTGCTAGGGCTCTCCCACTCCCTCTTTTTCTCGAGACCCTTAGGTTCCATTATTTCCATCTCCACAGCTGTTCTATGGGTAACTTCCTTCTTTTTTCCTTGCTGGCTGACTTCTCTAACTTCTCTGTATGGTACAATAGGTACTTTTTGTAATGTTGCCCCTTGCTCTAGAGCTACTACTTCCCACCCTTGTCCTTGATCTGTCCTTGGGGTTCTTGGCCTGGTCTATCTTTCCCTTAGAAGTTTTCCTCCCAACATTCCTTTGTTTAGTCTGCCTACTTTGCTTCCTACAAAGGAGTTTATAGTGACAGCTATTGAACCCATAACCCTTTCTCCCCCTTCTATGATTCCTCTTTATCACCAGCATTGGTTGTTTAGAGACATATACTGACAGTTGGTCTAAGATCTGTATTTTATCTATTTCCCCTCCTTCATTACTAGTTTCCCGGGTATCATGGATATCATGAGTATCTGTTTCTTGGTTTCTTTTTTTCTAGCACAGGATGTACTTGGGTTAGCATACTGCTATTATACATTTGAACTCTACTGTTATCCCTTGTAAATGATTTTTATGTACTTTCTTCAAACTATTGTTTACAGTCAGTACTTCCAAGATTGCCTGCAAAGTCTTCTGCATTAGGAACATTACCTCTAATAGTGATTCAGCTGGTACAGCAGTAGTATCAAAAACAGATGCAGATGCAGAATGTTTACCCAAAATAGGTGACAACGGCAATATTTCCAACTTTTTACTACCTTCTGCAGTACCCCCCAAACCCTAACCAAAAATCACCCCCCTTTCCAAAACCGGCGATATCATCTCCTCAAAGTTTGTACTATCCCTTACTTGGGATGAGATGCAGGTGGATGACAATTGCTTAGGCTCCACCAAACCCTCATACCCGCCACCCTCCTCTGACCTCCTCTCTAATAACAAGTCCTCTGTTCGCAATGAGTCTAAAATCGGGAACTCGTTCCTCTCAAAATGCACAAAATGCTCGCTTACACTCTGATTGGCATCAAACATATTACTCCCCTTTGATAACTGTAACTGTGACGTGTGGTGTTTTTAAAAAAAAATATCGCCTGCAAAATCTCGAATAGATGCTCCGAGAGGAGTTCCTGAGGATCTTTCATGATTATCCCTGGCAGCTCTATCCGCTCTACTAACTCTTGAGGCCTCCTCCTGTCCAGATAACATGATACCTGAAGTACTTGCTCCCCGCCTCCTTCTTGATTTCCAAACGGCGGTGACCCTAGCGGCAGGTATGCCTCCATGAACTCCCTTGCCTTAGGGCGTGGTTTTGGCCCCCTTTTTCCACCACCACGTGATCTCGCCTTACTCCACGGCATTATATATATCACTCGTTAGGGTGGTACTCCCCACATAAGACCTCAAAAAAGGCACAGGGACAGACTACACCCTAGTCTTAAACTTGCCAATCTATTTGGTGCTTAGTCGATCATTCAGGAGTTACTGCTGTGTTATTGCCGAGATGTAACTGTAGCTCGTCTTTTTCTGGGGGAATTTTCCCAAAATTCACAAAGTCTGCTATAACCTGAGCTCCACAGGAACCTTCAGCAACTTGCCGCTCCTCGATGCTTGGTGGTACAATGATACGGGGGGCAGAGGAGCACAGAAAAACACAGAATGGCCTTACTCAGATGGCAAAACCGAAGTCGCCAACACCAGCTCAACTCCACACCACGAGGCCCACAGTAGACTCCAAGCCAAGCCACGCTCCGACCTCAAACGCCCTCAAACATCCTTGAACACCTCTAATTTATCCTTTAGTTCTAGCCTTCCTTTGCCGGCAGCCCAGCAGTCCACATTTTTGAAAAATATATTTATATTTTTGAAATCCTACTGTGGCTTCATGGGTGCAGCCTAATCGTAGGCTGCAACACGGTCTCTCCAGCGGTCTCTACCTGGCCCCCCGGCCTCCTCCTCCTGTCGTTCCTGTTGCACTGCAGGAAGGCAGCGGAACACCTCGTCCGCGTCTCTGCCGCTGTGAACTGCAGCACTGTGTCCGCTGTGCTCGCCACAACCACAGCCGTCGGGAACGCTGGTGGTGGCGTCAGCGCTGCTCAGCGGGCAGCTCAGCGGCCGGGCAGTGGTCGGAATCGGTCTGAGGGTCTTGGGCAAGTGACGGCCAGGCTAGCGGTAGCCGCGGTGAGCGGGTGAGCCGTGGCAACAGCGCCGGCGGTGACAGGCTCTGCCTCTTCCTCCTCGCATAGCTCCTTCCTCCCGTGTCAGGGCCCCTCCCGCTGAAAGCAGGAATCGAAATGCTTTTTCCAAGCTCAGCTTCCAGATGGTCAGAAATACACAGGAAACCTGGAATTTGTGCAAAATGCACAATATTTACCTACAATCCATGACCTTATAGATCCGTTTCAGGGCCATGCTGGATTTGTTCTTAGGCTCCCTGTGGTCCTTGTTCTGGCAGCTGGAGGTAGGGGGAGGGAGGTAGCGGAAGGGCGAGGGTCAGGTGAGGTCAGTGTGCCGCGGGAGCCGGCGGGCGGTCTATTAGCGGAGGGTGGGCATTGCTCCTGCGCACGGAACTGCTGCTCTTCGGAATTGAGGGGATGGGGTACCGCATGCGCTCCGCCGCCTCGCGACCCTCGGGCCCTTCTGCATCGCTGCTCGTGCCTCTTTATCTGCGGCGCCGCTTCCTCCTTCTGCTAACGTGCGGACCGAGCCTCTGCGGTGACGTCAACTGAAAGGCCTGCGCTCAACCCCAGCCGAGACCGAGAAGACTTGGACTCTGCATGACTCTGGCTTAGATGCACTGAGCTCTAGGCTGCTGAGGAACCAACTCGTGGGCTCGGATCTGGTGGTCACGAGATGATCTCAGACTCACCAAACTGCACTGGTGCCAACAGCCGTGCTTGCTGCACTGGCATTGCAACAGCAGCCAAAACTTTAATGAATGATCTCAGAAGGCAGGACAGAACTGAAAGTGTTTCTCACATTTCCAGACCACAGTGGCACTGTCTCAATAGTAGCCACTAGTGCCCTGACTCCTGACTTCAGTGATTGTAATGTCGCACTGCAGTGTTGTGTTACATAGCACAGTAGCAACTACAGCTGTGAGCAGCTGAGCCAGCCACCTTTGCCTGTCGGGAGCAGCACACACAGCATGCTGCCACAGCTTTAGTCAGCATGGTGCGTTGTAGCAGTGCTCCGGCTTATCAGCTTAGGAGGCGCTATAATGCGTGACTTTGGATTTCAGTGCAGTGATGCGGAGCACCACACTGAAATGCGTTAGTCTAATGCCTGATGCATGGTACTTGGCAAGGCTGGAGATGTGAGGCACCCCAGGTCTCATTAGATGGAAGTACCCGCTTCTAAACTGTAAATGTGGCTTTCTGGGTGCTGTGGGGTTGGGACTTTGTGATCACTTTCCTTTGGGTCAGACTAGTCTTAGACTCCCTGCTGGTTTGGGGGATTGGCTGGACACCGTGTCGCCTTCAGCAGAGGTTGCCAAGACCAGGCGAAGTTCAGGATTTATGAAAGGCATTCGCAATGCAATTTGAAGGAATCGCTTAAATAGCGATTCCCTGAGATTGTGACTCCATTTAGAGAATCGTAAATTACAATTCTCTAAATAGGAAATCGCAAATAGGGAATTCCTATTTGCGATTTCCAAAGGACATGTATCAAGCCTTTCCAAAATGTGAATTGGGCATTTAGGAAATTAAATTACCACCAAATCCAATTTGGTGGTAAGCATGTGCAATTATAAATGCATTTGGGGTGCATCAAAGGGGGCCTTAGGCCCCCAGCACCCTGGGGCTTGCATTACCTAATTTGCGAATTCCTATCAGGAATTTGCAAATTAGGTAATGCAAAACCATTCGCACCTATGAGCCTACAGGCCCATGGGGATGAATGGAGTCCCATTCCATAATTGCGATTTGGTAATAGCAATTACAAATTTTAAGAAATCGCTATTACTGACTCGCAATTTTCATACATCCCATTTTGCATTTCTTAAATAGCGATTTTTTTAAATTTGCTATTTAAGAAATGCAAACCGGGAGCTAGATACATCTGGCCCTTAATGTTTTATTTTCTTTCTCTCAATCAATCAATCAATCATAGCATTTATAAAGCGTGCTATGTACCCGTCAGGGTTTCGAGGCGCTGAGGGGGGGGGGGGGGAGCGCTGCTGATTTAGTGGTCGAAGAGCCAGGTCTTGAGGAGCCTTCTGAATGCGAGGAGGTCCTGGGTCTGGCGAAGAGATGTGGGGAGAGAGTTCCAGGTCTTGGCGGCGAGGAAGGAGAAGGATCTGCCGCCGGATGTCTTGCGCTGGATTCGGGGTACGATGGCGAGGGCGAGGTTGGCGGATCAGAGTTGACGTGTTGGAGTGTAGAAGTTAAGTCTGGTGTTGAGGTAGGAGGGTCCGGTGTTGTGAAGTGCCTTGTGAGCGTGGGTCAGGAGTTTAAAGGTGATCCTCTTGTCTACCGGGAGCCAGTGGAGTTCCTTTAGGTGAGGGGAGATGTGACTTCGGCGGGGTATGTCGAGGATCAGTCGGGCGGAGGCATTTTGGATACGCTGGAGTCGTTTGATGTCTTTGGTTGGGATGCCTGTGTAGAGTGTGTTGCCGTAGTCAAGTCTGCTGCTGACGAGGGCTTGGGTCACCGTCTTTCTGGTTTCTGTTGGAATCCACTTGAAAATTCTGCGGAGCATTCGAAGGGTGTTGAAACAGGAGGAGGAGACGGCGCTGACCTGTTTGGACATGGTGAGGTCGGAGTCCAGGATGAAGCCGAGGTTTCTTGCGTGGCTGGCAGGCGTGGGCGGGGGTCCGAGGACGGAGGGCCACCATGAGTCGTTCCAGGCCGAGGGAGTGCGCCCGAGGATGAGGACTTCCGTCTTGTCGGAGTTGAGTTTCAGGCGACTGTTGTTCATCCAATCGGCGATGGATTTTAGTCCCTCGTGGAGGTTTGTTTTGGCGGTGAGCGGGTCTTTGGTCAGGGAGCGGACGAGCTGGGTGTCGTCGGCGTAGGAGATGATGCTGAGATGATGTTGGCGGGCCAGTTGAGCGAGGGGGGCCATGTAGACGTTGAACAACGTAGGGCTGAGGGAGGATCCTTGGGGGACGCCGCAGATGAGGTTGGTGGCTTTGGAGCGGAAAGGGGAGAGACGGACTCTGACTTCAAAGTGAGAAGATTTATGCAACAATGTTGCTGGATACTGGGGTTAGGAAAGAGTTTTTTCTATCACATGACAACATTTAAATAAACTTCAGAATGTATCAGAATTAGGAGTACAAATGAAGCACATTTTTGTCAATTCTGGACTGTGCTGGAACCAAATACCTTTATATGTTTAAAAATCATTGCATTAGGTGATGCATTTTCCACACATCATCGTCTGTGCACAGTATAGTTTGATTCGAAAAACTGTATGTCTGTGCAAATGTAATGGTCATTCCGATCACAAATGTGTTGTCTGTAATGGCAGAGTGTTATCACACCATGCATACTCCACTCCACTCTTCTCTGCACTGCTCCACACCACTGCACCCTAATCTGCATCACTCCACTTTACACCACTCCATGCCACTGCACTGCTCTCTTCTCCATTCTGAACAATTCCACATTCTGTCACTGCACTCTATGCTACTTCACACTATGCCTGTCTACTCTACTCTTTACCTCACTACTCTATCCCAATGCCCTTTTTCACCTCTCTACACCACTGCGCTCTGCGCCTCTGCACGCTATACCACTCCAGTCTAGGCAACACCAATCTAGCCTGCACTGCTCCACTCTATGCCACTCTGCAACACTGCACAGTACTCCACTGCACTCTAAGCTAATACACTCTGTGCTAGTGCACTTTACTCTGTAACACTCAGCTCTATGCCCCTGCACTCTACATCAATACACTGTACGTCACTCTAATCTGCACCTCTGCACTCTATTCCATGGCACTCTACACCACTATACTCTATGCCATCACACTCTATGCCACTCTACGCAACAACACTCTACCCTGCACCTCTCCACTCTAAGGGCCAGATGTAGCATTTTCCGATTTTGCGAATCGGAAATTGCGAGTCGGTGCGACTCGCAATTTCCGATTCGCAAAATCGGATGCAGAACGGTGTCTCAGACACCGTCTGCGAGTCGCTAGGGGGTCGCAAAGACCCACCTCATTAATATTAATGAGGTGGGTCACATTTTGCCACCCCATAGCGAGTCCCTGCACTCACAGGGATGGTGGCCCCTTCCCTTTTGCGAATGGGTTACCACCAGTGTGACACTGGTGGTAACTGCGAATTGCTTTGCGACCGCGTTCGCGTTCACAAAGCAATTTAGCATAGCGATGCGAGTCGCAAATAGAAAGGGGACATGTCGCTATGGGGTCGCAAAGACCCACCTCATTAATATTAATGAGGTGGGTCACATTTTGCGACCCCATAGCGAGTCCCTGTACTCACAGGGATGGTGGCCTGCTGAAGACAGCAGACCTCCATGTCTGTGACTGCTTTTTAAATAAAGCAGTTTTTTAATTTATTTTGCAGCCCATTTTCCTTAAAGGAAAACGAGTTGCAAAATAAAAAAAATAACAAAACCATTTGGTTTTGGTTTTTCAGAGTAGGCAGTGGTCCATTGGACCACTGCCTGCTCTGAAAAGCCCTTTTTGGCAACATTCACAAAGGGGAAGGAGTCCCATGGGGACCCCTTCCCTTTTGCAAATTGGTTACCACCAGTGTGACACTGGTGGTAACTGCGAATTGCTTTGCGACTGCGTTCGCGGTCAGAAAAGCAATTTAGCATTGCGATGCGAGTCGCAAATAGGAAGGGGACACCCCTTCCTATTTGCGAGTCGCATTCACAATTTGCGAGTCGGTACCGACTCTCAAATTGTGAATGAGCATCGCAATCAGCATTTTGCATGGCACAAACTGCGATTTTCGCAGTTTGAGCCATGCAAAATGCTTGCTACATCTGGCCCATAGCCACTTCACTCTACTGTGAAACTATCTACTTTATGCCACTGCAATCTGTGCCACTGCATTCTATGCCATTGCACTCTACCCTGCACCTCTCCACTATATGCAACTGCACTCTACTCTGAAACAATCTAGTCTACGCCACTGCACTCTATGCTACTCTGACCACTGCACTGTAGTTCAATGCACTGTATGCTACTGCACGCTGACACTCTACTCTGCAACACTGCACTGGCCACCACTATACTCTACACCACTCTAGTCTGTCCTACTACATTCTGCACCAATACAGTCTATTCCACTGCACTCTATGCCACTCTACTCTGCTCCATGCCACTCTATGCCACTGCACTCTACGCCAGTGCACTCTAAACAACTGCACTGTATGCCACTGCCCTTTATTCTGCACCACTGTACTCTATGCCACTGTTCTCTGTGCCACTGCACCAACACTCTACTCTGCAATGCTACACTCTACGCCACTCTACCCTGTACTACTGCACTCTATGTCACTGCACTGTGCATCCCTGCACTCTATGCCACTGCACTGTAGGCACTATACTCTACTCTGCACTGCACCACTCTACAATACTCCACTCTGCACCACTCTTTACCACTGCACACTATGCCACGTGAGTCTACTCTGCACTCTATGACACTGCACCTCTCTGCATTACTGCACTCTCTGCCACTCTATTGTATGCCACTCTACTCCACTGCACTCTATGCTACTCTACCCCATGCCACTCTATGCCACTACACTCTGCACCAATGCACTCTAAACAATTGCACTGTATGCCACTGCCCTCTACTTTGCACCACTGTACTCTACGCCACTGCTCTCGGTGACACTCTACTCCACTCTAGGTCACTGCACTGACACTCTACTCTGCAACATTGCACTCTCCGCCACTGTACTGTACACCAATCTACTCTGTAGTATTGCATTCTATGCCACTGAACTTTATGCCACTCTATTCTGCATCACTCCACTCTACGCAACTGCACTCTACAGCACTATACTGTACTCTGCACTGTACCACTCTACACTACTCCACTCTAACCACTGCACTCTTTGCCACGCAAATCTACTCTGCACTCTATGCCACTGCACCACTCTACACCACTGCATTATGTGCCACTCTGTTGTATGCCACTCTCTCCCACGGCACTCTATGCCACTCTACTCTGCCACAAGCCACTCCATGCCACTGTACTATAAACCACTGCATTCTTCGCCAATGCACTCTAAACAACTGCACTGTACCCCACTGTACTGTACTCTGCACCACTATGCCACTGCTCCTATACCACTCTACTCCACTCCACACCACTATGGCACTAACTTTTAGCCATGAACAGCAGCCACTCAGGTGTATGACATGGCTAAAACACATTGGCAAAGTCAATAACTCTTGCGTAGACGAGACCTATTGGCTTTGCCAATGTTTGTTAGTACTACGAGGTACTGAGGTCCCTGAAAGAACTGTGAATGTGTAGTCCATATTTTAAAAACGTACTTGACGCCTCGTCAGGGGTAGTAAGCTCTACATAAATACAATTACATCATAGTATAGGCTGCTATAAAATGTGCAAATACATTTTGGTTAAATAAAAAAAAGTGCTTCTCAAATACAAATTTTAATAATATACAGTTTATTCCTCGTACTAACATTTTTTATATCACTCCATTAAAACCACACACTCCACAGCTCACCTTGGAACACCATTATAGTACCTCTCTAAAAGAAAATATCTTTGCCATCAGAAAGTGTCATGTGACTCCTTTAATTAAAGTCAATGCAGATTTTCGAACCCCTTTGCATTTGCAGATTTACCAGTTTTGCACATTTGCATTACTTTAGGGAAGGAGACACCCTGGAAAGAAGGCCTTTTCTTACCTGTCTACCCCTCCCTCAGAGAACAGGACACTCCCTGCCTTTCAATCCAGCTGGGGAAACTGATCTGCCCATAATTTTGCCCTGCCGTCGTTGTCCTTTAGGTGAAAGGCTAAAATTACAGACAAATGCTGTCCGTTAAGCCTTTCATCATGGACAACGGATGGCAGGGTGAAATTAGGGGCTGTCTTTGAAATTTATGGATGAGTGGTCACCCTAGACTTGAGACAGGCACAGAACTAGAAGGGAAGTGAGGAATACTCTCTGTAAGTGGAGGCGGGGGGACGGACTGCTGGCTTACTGAAACGGATTATCCTGAGGGCTGATGGGATGAATCAACTGCATGAATCCAATTGACTTGATTGACTTGGACAGCTCTGTCTTCTCTGTCCTCCTGCACACCACAGCCAACCATAAGCAACTGGCATTTGGAAAGCAATACAACTTAAACAAATATGCACACACTGAGGGCGCTCCCTGGCCATGTAAGCCACCAACGGAGGAGGGTCTGCATATTTGCTCCAGGGTAGCTAGCAGTCATGTTCAACTTCACCACAATCCTTGAGGCCATCTCCCAATTGAGAGAGACACTGGAAGCCAAAATTGGAGATGACGGACTGGATGTTTTGTTATTGTGATAAGACTTACAGTGGTAGCCGGCATTACAGAGCCTGAAGGCCCTGTGTCTGAGCTGGAGGACACCATGACAATGCTGCAACGTGCAGTCTCTGGGCTGGTGACCACCTGCAAGGAGTTGAAATGAGAGTGGAGGAAGTGGAGGGACAGGCAAGGAAGAATAACCTCTGTATAGTTTAGTTTCCTGAGGGCTTTGGGTGGTCTGCCCCCAAGGGGTTCTTAGAGCATTAACTTAGATAGTTCCTACCATTGAAGTTACTTTCTTCATACTTTATTGTATAAAGGGCATACATAGCGCTCATGCTGCGACTACCTCGGGGAAAGCCTACATGCCCCATGGTCACCTGCTTCCTCAATCACAAAGACTGTGAAAAGACCATTTGGTTTGCCTGTACTCCAGAAACGTTACTTTTTGACACCATAAAATCATGATCTTTCTGGATTACATAAGTCGTGTTCAGCAACAGCGGAAATCATTTATGAAAGCTAACCAGAAAATGTGAAATATGAACAGACGCTACATGCTCCTTTATCCCACTAAATTAAGGTGATTTTCCAGTCCTGCATGTTCTTCATTTAGGTGTCTGAGGCAGTATGGAAATGGGTGGAAAAAAGACAAACCCTCCGACCAATTGGTCAGCTGCCTTTTGACGCTGACCTTCCTCCACCAACAGAGTTCTGGACGTCATCTAAGAAGTCACATACTCACTCTTTACAGGAACCCTTCCTGCTCTATTTTGTGCAGGCTGCCTGTCACCCTGGTTGGTCAGTATGAGGGTCAGCAGAGTGGTTTGGATGATGACGGAATGATTGAGGGTGGCTGGTGTCATGGGGGGTGTTAGACCTGACATCCTTGATGTGGGTAACCCCTGAATTTATTTTTACAATCAGACCTCCTGATTTTGTTGACTTCATTTTTGCTGGCCTTAGAATGCTTCACACTTTACCACTGCTAACCAGTGCTAAAGTGCTTGTGTTCTTCTCATAAAACATTGGTTGTGCCATCCACACAAGTAGCCTCTAAACATGGCCCAGGTCTGCCACTGCAGAACCTGTGTGTACAGTTTTAGACTAAACCTTTTACCAGCCCATATCCTTTTGAATACATATAATTCACCACTAAGGTTGGCCCTAGACAGCCCCAAGGACAGGACACAGTGTATTTAAAAACAAGGACATGTACTTTTAAGTTTTACATGTCCAGATTATGACAAAAACTCTTACATTTGTTTTTCCCTACTTCAAGGCCTATTTCTCCCATAGGATAATAATGGAGTTGCCTTAATACATGTTATAAGTGTAACCTCCAAATTGGGACCCTTCAAGTTTGGTGTCTCTTGAATAATCCTAATATAAAATCATAATTTATGGTGAAGTCATATTATCATTACAATTCTGAAAGTGCCAATCTTACAAAGCTGTATTGCTTTTCTTGCCTAAGCCATTTGGTGCTGACAGCCTGTCTCTGGTCAAATGACTGGGTGTAGTTGGCAGTTGGGCTTTATGCATTCCTCATAGACATCCACATACAATGGGAGCTTAGGTGTGACTTAATTGTCCATCACTGGCAGGACCCAGCCTCACTTACACCTGATTAGGCTAGGTCCTGTCTCCACACAAAGGGCTGAATACCCCCTGTGGTTAGTATGGAGCCTGGGTAAAGAAGGCAGGGCATCTGTGCACTTCAATGGCATGCCTCTAGAAGCTTCTCCCCACTTCAGAGGCACAGCTGTGTATAAAAGGAAAACCATCACTTCAGTACACTTCTCGACCTAAGGATACTCTGTAGGAAGGAGGACTGCAGTGCTGTTAAAAGGACTTCCACTCTGCTGGACTGCTGTTCTGAAAGACTGCTTCCCTGCTGTGCTTACCTACTTCCTGTTGCCCTATTTCCTGTGTGAGAGGGACTGGACCTGCATTTCTTGAACCCTGAAACCAGAGTGATTGCAAAGGCTAGCTGGCAGACCTCCTGATTAGAAGCCTCAGGGACACAACAGGTTTTCAACAACCCCGAAACCAGCACCTGGACTCTGCCATCTGTGAGTCCTGCCTTCCCAAGTGGTGCCACCTCAGTCCTGGACCCTTGGAAGTGGACTTGAAGGTGCTTCTGCCAAGACCAGCTGTGGTCCTCATCAGAACCTAATCGAAGTGACACAAAGCCCAGAAAGGCCTCACCACACAGCTGCCAGCCTCATGGGAATTGATGTAGAGTGACATGAAGCCCCGCAAAATCTCACCATACCACTGCGAGCTCATTGGAACCAGTGCAAAACGATTCAAGGCCCCACCAAGCTTCATTGCACAGCCCTTCTGAAAAATGCAAAGCAACACCAAGACCCACAAAATCTCGCTGCACAGCTCCTTGGAACCAATGCAAAGTGATGCCACCCACTTCTTTAGAACTGATGCTGAACAACCTGAGGTCTCACAAAACAATGCTGTGCAGACCATGCACCAGGATTTAAGGTACTCTGTTCATTGGACCCAGGTGGGTCCCTGTTGCCAGCCCACACTCCATTGCAGTTGGCCTGAACTTCTCAGTTTGTTCCAGTACGGCACGACCAGCTACCACAGTTGGCGCTTTGTGCTTCCATGCGCTATTTTCATTTTCATCTTTCAAAATTCACAACCCCAGTCCTACTAATTGGATTTTTGCCGTTTTGGTCTTGCTTTATATCTTACATTTTGACCTAGTTTTCTAACCTGCTTGTGTGGGACCTTTTGTGTGGTATTTTCACTGTTTCACTGTTTGAGGTGTTGCACAAATAGTTAACACATTGCCTCTAAGTTAAGCCTGATTGCTCTGTGCCAAGCTACCAGGAGGTGAACTCAGGTTAATTTGTGGTTTACTTGTGCCTTCCCCTAACTAGGATTCTGGCCACTGCTAGACCAGGGCTCACACCCTAGTCAACCAGCAATCCAATTTCTAACAGTGGGTTCTCTGCTGTTAAGCCTGCCCTTAATTGTGTTTGCCAGATTCATAGGGTTTTGGAGAGCAACTGATGATGAGGCATGTGGCATTATTTATTACAAGAAGTCCATCCCTTCCTCTTTCTTGATAGGTTTTTTTCAGTATTTTGTTCAAGTTACATAGCATATTTCTTGTTAAGATACGGTTGTGAAATGAACCATCAAGACAGGCTATTCCAGTCACTCCATGGCCACCAATCTCATTTTTATCCTGTGACAGATGCTTTAGTTTTGTGAAATGTAGGGTGGTGGGTGTGAAGATTATTTCGTTTTACTCATTGTTTGTAGAAATCTTGCCTCATCTCTCATATCAACGTATGCATATTTACTTCCATCACCATGGACATACAGGCCACCTTGCCTTTGGTTCTTCTGTTCAGTGGCTGATCACTCACTCAAGACCTGTGCAGACCAGGTATGCATAATAACATGGAATGTGAATGGCTTAATGGATAGGATTATAAGTGGGAATTGCTTAGAACAGCAAAGGGAGGTCACATAGGCATACTTTTCCTAAAAGAGACCCATCACATGGGTGATAGATGTCCCTTTCTAGCCAGACTGGGCTCACACAGATCTTCTACTTGGGGTTCACAAGGGGTTTGAGGGGACCATCAACACTTATTAGAATCCACATGCTCTTTAAGATCATGTGGAAAGGGCAGATGTGTGACATTATGGGCTTTCTCAATGGAGATCCCCTGACACTGATTAACACATATCCCCCACAACTGCTGATTGTGACTTTTCTGGAAATCATCACATATTTGCTTGGTAGCCCACCAGCAGGACTTTTGTTTTTTGAAGGAGACTGGAATGAGGGGGTGGATAGTTCCCAGAATAGATGCTCAACATACCTCCCCTCGATGGCGAGGTTGATGGAGTGCCTGATACTTTCCCATGTGTAGCGCACCCTATACTCACATGAACAGGATTTCACCTTCTACTTGGGTGTCCATGGAACATTCTCCCAATTCGATTACTTTATATTACCTGGGACTAAAACATATAGAGTTGCAGGGGTGTGAATCTGAGCTTGGGATTTTTCAGACCATTCCCCAATGGACCTCTACCTCAAGCTGGGCTCAATATGTACATTCATACACCATGGCCAGCTACCCTTAGAGGCATAATATGTCAGCAACTCATAACCAACAAAGCGCAGAACTCTTGGCTAACTGTACAGAGTCGCATTTATCAGTGGATGATGAGGTTAGGACGATGCTTCATTGCATATATCAAAATATACAGTGCTAGGCTCGGATCACACGTCATTCCAGTCCAGATGGCTTGATAATTTGAGGCAACAAAGAGATTGTCCAGCAGTTTTTGTATTATTATGCCACTCTATATTCTCCTAAAGTGGGGTGTATCCAGCTATGCACTTGAAGGGTTCTTGTCTGATTTCCCTCTTAGGTGCTTGACAGAAGCAGAGAGGGCCTTACTGGAGGACAAACTCACTGCTACCAAACTGATGAAAGCTCTGAGTCAATTACAGTCTGAGAAAACACTGCGTTCCAATGTATTTACGGCAGAGTTTTTAAAGCTTTACATATCTAAACTTATAGGCTTGCTTGAGGATGTCATTGGGAATCAGGGAAACTCAGCATGTTGCCTTGTGACCTGCATGCTGCCTTGATAGTAGTAATCTGTAAGCCCGGGCACCCGCCAGTCCTTTGCTTCTCCTGTCATTCAATATCTCTGCTAAACACTGAGGTCAAGATAATGGCAAAGGCCCTAGCCATTGTCTTCTAATGATGATTCCTTTGTTGGTCCGCTTGGCTCAAACCTGATTTGGTCCAAATAGGCCACTGTAAATAATATAAGATATCTTTGCAATGCCTTTGACCTGGTGGGCATACTGGATGGTTTGAAGGTGGTCCTTCTTGCCAACTTCAAGAAAGCTTTCATCTTGGTGGGGTGGGACTACTGTTTGCTCACCTCCAGAGGTTGAGGTTTGGCCCAAAAATCCGTAAATATTTACAACTCTTATACATGGACTTGTCGGGTAGAGTTTGAGTGGATAGAGAGATGTTGGACTCGATCTTGATATGCAGGGGACCAGGCAGGAGTGCCCTTTGTCACCCCTGCTTGTTACCATTGCATTTGAGCCACTGACAGAATGGCTAAGGATAGACACTCAAGTGTGATGGTTTGAGTGGGAGAGCGGCGTCAGACAAAATGGACATATATGCAGATTATGTCCTGTGTTCCTGAATGGTCAGGTCAATAAATCCTGACCACCAGGCCTGCAGATTAACAGAGCCAAGTCATCAATCTTTCTGGCAATTGCGCACCCACAGCATCTGGGCAGGACTCCAGAGTTGCAGGTGGTCCCACAATGTACCTGGGGGACTATGTCAGACTAAATATCACATTTGGATGGGAGAAAAATATTGAACCACTGATAGACAAATTAACCGCTGATACAAAGTTCTGAACAAGATTTCTGTAGCTCCTGGTCACGCTGCATTTTTCAAAATGGTGGCTCTACTGCACTCTTTATATCAACTTCAAAACTTCTTGATGAACTACAATGTTCAATATTTGGGAGAATACATTCCATTCTTTGGTCTTTCCTCTGCCATTAAGGAACTCCACGGATAACCCTAACAAAATGTGCTAAGTCTACATGCAACAGAGGAATTGAGGTGGCAAACATTTAAGTCTATTGTAGATCCTTCCATTTATTGGTCTTCAAGGAATGATGGCATGACACTCAACGAGACCCAGCATATGTATCTGAAATGTGGGCGATGTAGTGTGTACCAGTGTCTCAATTACTTTATGGGCAAACAGTGGACCACTCACTCCCCTATAACCCCCATAATTGAACTGATTTTCAGGATCTGGAAAGATACTCTCAGGAGACTGTGTTGGGATTGTGCGTTACCATGGAAATGGTATTGTGGGTGAGGGTGAAACTGATACAAGTAGCTGCACTAGAAGATTTCAGAAAATGGGGAGTCATTAGTAACTCTCACTTAAGTCATGTGATGTTGGGATGATGACCCAATCCTTCCAGAATCTAAAGGATGAATATAATTTACATTGTAGCAAGTTTGTTTGCTACCTACTGTTGCAACATGCAATCTTAACCCATTAGAAGCAATATTCCTTAGGTGAGATAGACAAACATAAATTCACTCATGTTTCTTGTTCTTCAGTGAATAACAGTGCTGACTCATTTGATGCACTATGACAAGTAAGGGAGCACGATTTGGGATGTCTCTCAGATGAAGAATGGAGGTAGGCCATAGCATCCCCTTTGGAAACTGGCCTTCACTTCCAGATACCTCCTGATTCAGTTAAAATATTTACACAGAGTATACCTTAGGATGTATAGCTTATGGAGAACAAATGTAGTGGCATCCCCCTCATGTCTTTTATGTTCTGCAGAAGTTGGATACTTGCTATATGTTTTATGGGGTTGTAGTAAACCAGTTCTCTCTTGTCTGAGCTCCAAGTTGGGGATGGAGGATGTAGCATAACCTTAAGTTAGTCATTTCACATAAAATGGCTTTGCTGTTGTTAGGGCTCTTGGTTGCACAGAGGGACAAAGGCCATTGGTGGAAAGATAGTGGCCCTCCTTCAGTGGAGGAGTGGCAGAGAGGCCTCAGTCAATGCATGTGCATAGATAAACCTATTTATGCTGGAAGAGGCATTTTTTGCTTTCTTAATACTTTTGGAACTGTTAGGCCTTTTAACCAATCTGCACAATTAACAAAAAAAAGTTAGGTATGCAGTGCGCCATTGACGCATTAAGTGGCACATTCATGAGCCAATTTTGCATCACTTATTGTGACGCAACGATGGCACAAACTTTGCATTCATATCAGAGGCCATGCAAAGCCACTTTGTGTGGCTTTGAGTGGCCTTATAGACATGGAGCAAGGCATGGCAGCGAAAATCTCTGCGTTGCCTTACTCTGAGCAAGTGAAGCATTCTATTGGTGTTGCGGTGAGTGGTCCCACGCAACATGGATGGATTTTGATGTATCCTCAGATTTACAAATACTTGAAAACCTATGGATGTGCCAAACCTTACGCCTTCCCCAGGGGAGGCACAATGAGGAGAAATATCTTTATTTCTCCTAATTTTTCCTCTTTCTATGCGTGCTGCATTCTACTGCACACATAGAAAGAGGAAAATACCTCACAGGATTGTTTTTGTGCAGGAAGGTACCCCTTCATGCACAAAAACAAACCTGCATGCAATGCAGACACCCTTGCACCACTGTGCATGGGAGACCTGCGTTGGCGCTAGGCTGTCAAAATGCCACCAGTGCAGTGGGAAATGACAGGAATGCAATGTATGCCATGGATAGGATGCATTCCTGCCCTTTCAATTTGATGCAGGGCAGTGAAGCAAGGTGACTTGCTGTACTGCCCTGTGTCAAAAGCCCATACATTTGGGCCAAAATAGCTACAACAAGGATAACAAAGAGATGGTCAATGCAGATAAAACAAAGGTTTGGGAGGTACAAATCCAAAGTGAAGCACCGCTTGAATACCTGTTACATTTCCCTTAGCCAAGTTATACTTCCTTCTTCATTCACCATCAGCAGATGCCATAATCTGAGTCACATGGACCAAGCTATTATCAACACACTCATATTGACATCAAGCCTTCCCAGAGGAACTCTCTCCACTTCTAGACAGATTACAATGCAACACTTACAGAAGGTAATTCCACCTTCCAAAATACACCCGTCATTCACTGCTCCATCAACAGTTTGAATTAAGTAAGCAAGGCACCAAATGCAAAGCATCCTTTCTGAAAATATTATTATTTAGAATAGCAAGGTAAGCTTGACACCTTGAAAAAATTATTGCAGGGGTCTTCTCTAAGTTGGACAATCCAAGGTCTCAGTACTTAAAACAGATGGCTAAGGACCTGAAAGTGAATATGGCCACTCTAACTGCCACATCAATCCTGTACTCAGGCATAATATCTATCATGAAGAAACAGACCTGGTATATCTCGTGGAAGGTTGACCTCACCATGGTTCAGGAAAGCTGCTACCCTGCACCAATTGCAAAATATTATAAAGGAACAGCAACACATCCATACCTGAAATGTGCACTTAGCAGGGGTGTCAACCTTAAAATTCTATGAACAAAGTTGATGAAATTGCTGCAAAGAATTGGGCTTTGTAGGTTTTGCAGATACAAGAGAGAAGCTATGCTTCACTTACTCTACTGCCAGCTAGACTGTCTCCATGCATGACACCCCTTACTAAAGCCAATGTTTCTAACGTTTGGGGTACCTGCAAGGATGATTGGAACTTTTGTTTGACAACTAATGCCCCAATGAACTTGGCTTGCTTCAGCAATTTGTCAACCAGATTTTTACCACCATTAAATTGCAAGAGAAGTTTTCAGACATCTCTGGACCATAGAACACCTGTCCTTCTATATTTTTATGTTTTATTTGTCTATTTATGCTTTATCAGGAGCTTTTATGAAACATAATAATGCATACTTTTATCATAGTGCAAGAGCCAAAGAACTGACTGCATTTATGCATTACATCTGGATCACTTGTGAAATACAGTGCATCCATGCACAGTGCACCCAGGATTTTAAATGATTGATGTACATAATTTACTGTTTTGTTAATTTAGCATTTTGTACCACTTGTAAATAATTTACACAATAAATCATCACTTGACTTGACTTGCTGCTGAGGCATGTTTTTTTCTCTTACTAAGTTTGGAACCTTTAGGCCTCTTGACTAATCTGCATAAAACCGTTCTGTCAAACAAGCCTAAAAATAGGGAGGAGTCCTAAAAGAAATTTTTCCATTTTACTCCCATATGATTTTTAGCTCCTCAATACAGAACAAAATGCCTAAAGGGAACTACACCAGTCATGGAATGAAATTAGAACGTTACTCAAGCAAGTGCTTGTGCTTGGTTTGATCCCCTATAGTGGTTTTTGAAAAATTATCATTTAAAAGTGTTCCGACATGGGCTGGAAAAGGTTACATTTTAGAGCTACCTGAACCATTATGAAACACAATGCATGATTAACATGTTGAAAAAAAGAGACAGATTCTAAGAGAGCCAGGTGAATCTACCCTGTCCCCCAGACTCATGTGGTGGGGGAAACCCAAAGGGATCCTCCTGGCTATAAAATAAATATCAACAAATTATTTTTATCAGAGGATTTGCAAATCCTATTCTACATTTCCAAATCTTGGACCTTTTCTTAGTCTCATAGACCCTCTTGTAGTCTCAGGATTTGTGAATCTGGCAAAGAATCTGCACTATGACACCGTCGCCCTCAAATTACTAGTGGAGGTTGTCCACATGCAGTGGGTTGGAAGCACTACTTGACTGCTTTCCAGGCCCAGCCACCAACCTATGCTGTGTATGACCAAAGCTTCAACATATAAATTTGCATATGCACTTTTGTTACTTATTGATTTGTGTTTGTTGGCTCTCAGTGTTTGCCTTGTTATGAAATTAGGTAATGAAACCGTACTGTACATAGGTATTGTCAGTCACTGGAAGCTATTTGTTTTCTTAGACTTTTTTATTATTTATTTAATATTAATTATTTGTGCTGGTAAATTGTGGTTATTTATGATGAGCTTATGTCTGAATTGTGCTGATATTTTGATCATATATATATATCTATATATATATATATATATAAAAAGAGGAGAAATGTCCTGACAAGCGTGTTGTGGCGCACTTATTTCACCGGTGGTGCTGATTGAAGGCAGGACGTCCGTATTTCAAAAGAAGGGGATTTCTCTTTCACTTTGTCAAGAGAAAAGAACCGCACTCCGTCGTTGTGCAATTAATAATTAAACTTTTATTCCATTCGTGGGATTACAAACAAACAAGACAGGAATCCCCTGACGCGTTTCGGTCACACCGGACCTTGTTCATATATATATATATATATAGAAAAGAAACCACAGCACATCACAGGTGTGTGAAGATTTCACTTTATCTAAATACTAAATGGCTGTTGGTTTCCGAATATATTTGGCTCTTTGACATCAAACTCATTTCTGCCTTACTGAAACAAGGGATCTGTTTTTCCGAGACGATATAGAGGAATAAAGTGAAATCTTCACACACCCGTGATGTGCCGTGGTTTCTTTTCTTCTTATACACGGACTGTGGCCTTGACAGGCGACAACCTGCGCACCCTGTGGCTGGGTGACAAACCGCTTGGGCACTCCGTTCTTCAATAGAGACTTTACTGACATGGACTATCTATTTATATGCTAGCCTACAACTCTGGAAGTGCGCACCATCTTTACACAGCCACTCTGTTATTTGTGTATATATATATATATCTATTAGGGGTGTGTTACGAACTTCGCTCTGCCAGTGGAGTTCACAGAGTTTTGCCCAATTTGCGTAGAGCCTCAAAAAACTCTGCAAAGTGAGGTGGATCAGAGATTTTTCTCTCAGCCACCTTGTCAAAGTTAAGTTGCTGAGCACGAGTGATAGATATCGCATGCTAGACCACCTCCCTGTGAGATTTCTGAATACGGGCAGTCACAGCAGGTTGCTCTGCTGGTGTTGAGAAAGCTGCCACTTGCATTGAGAAAGCTGCACTTGAGTAGAAAATCTACTCAAGTGGCAGAAAGAACCAGCAGCTCTGCACTTTGCATGATGCCATTTGTGCTGATTATACAGCATGGGAGAACCTCCTGGCGCTAAAAATCAGAGCAAACAGCGCAACATACCGGACTCCACTGCTCATGGAACTCCACGTAGTGCTGCAGAGTTTTTTCTGCACTTTGCGGAATTCCGCATAGCACAACTCTGCAAACTCTGCCCAGGCCTAATATTTATAGATATAGGAGGATTAGTCGGCAATGCAGGATTTGTGGAATGATGAGACAATGAGACAATCATAATAAAGACATCGGATAATGGAGGCAATATAGTGATTTTGGATCATATACACTACATCAAAGAAGCCAAAAGACAACTTGGTGACAGAGAGAGTTATATACAACTTGAGAAGAATGGGATTATACCATGATATATCATCAGAAATTGCACATCTTCCTCAAGATAGATTATCCAGCTACACCTACAATATATTTCTTACCAAAACTATATAAAGATAACATCAATCCACCTGGACGACTTATTGTAAGCTTGATAGGGTCATTGTTAGAAAATTCATGGAGATTTGTGGATATCTTCTTGTTTCTTCATGTTCCCAATTTGCCATCCTTTCATAGGGGCTCAATTGATTTTTTAAATAGAATTAACAACATACCATGGGCGAAGAACTATGTAATGGCTACAATAGACATTGTGTCCTTCTATACTTCTATTGAACATGAGGATGGGTTGAAAGCCTGCACATACTTCATAAGGTCCAGGTCCACCAGGCTATTAGAACACACTGAAATGCTAATTGAAATGCTACAAATCTGTCTAACGCACAACACCTTTTTGTTTGATCTAGATTACTACCTACACAAGAGGGGCACAGCGATGGGCACATCCTTTGCCCCAACATACCAAACCTGGCAGTGGGATAGTTGGAGGCAGAGACTGTCTGGACAGAGAAAAATCAAGGGACCTTGGAATGTGTGGTTCTATGGGCACATTATATTGATGACTTATTTTTAATTTGGGAAGGGGAACAAAAGGATTTGCTTGAATTTATTGTGTCACTCAGCAACAATCCCCAACATCTGAAATTCACCTATGAGATAAGTACAACAAATATTAATTATCTAGACATTGGGATCTACATCAAAGATGGCAAGATATACACCAAAATACACAGGAAACCCAGGCTCAGAAGTGGAATGTACCCCATGGTGAATTTTTGAGAGCCAGGAGTAACTGCTCAGAAGATGAGAAATTTGAGGTACAAGCTAGAGACATGTACAAAAGATTCACCCGTAGAGGATATCCCAAATCAATACTTGTAGCTGCCACGATAAGATCTAGGAGGCACAAATGAGATGAACTATTGATACCGAAATCAAAGTTTGCCAATGATACACCATGTGAAAATGAGATTAGATATATTATGCGGTTTGATGTTACAAATCAGGAAACGAAAGAACTGTTGAAAAAGAATCAGAACCTACTATTAATGGATGAGACATTGAGAGGAATATTGCCCGACCACCCACAGATCACCTAGAAAAAGCAATTTCATTTGGGGATTATCTAACAAGAAGTTATATGGCACCCCAAACCAAGGATGGCTCAAATTGGTTAAAACAAAAACAATTGGGCTCTTGGAGTTTTTTTAAGTGTAAAGCTTGTTCATTTGGCAAGAACATGACAATGTTTAAATTGCACATTGGTAAGGTGATGAAGATCAAGGAGTGGATAAGCTGTGAGACCTCATACATAGTCTATAATTTGGAGTGTGGGTGTGGTAAAAACTACGTGGGCAGCACAGTCAAAAAATTGAAATTATGCATATAACAGCATCTCAGAGCCATCAGCAATACAGACACAACCTACTCAATGGCTAAGCACATTTAGGAACAGCATGATGATGATAGTTCTGGATTAAGATATTATGGCTTTAAACACATTACTGCAGGCCCCAGAGGATGTGATCAAGAGATACGGTTACGCAGATTGGAATCCAAGTGAATCATCCTGATGGGGACCAAGATACTATGGAGATTTAATGCATATGCAGAGCTATGGGAGAAATGGATAGTACCAAGGTGTAATAATAGCGAAATTTCTCAGAATCAGTCACCTAGATACTTTGATATAGGGGCAGCTTGGATGGGTGTAAGAGTTCCTGAGCTAGGGTTGGCGATGCCTTATCTCCCCTTGTAAATTTTAAATTGGGGTATGGGGGTAGTTTTGAGACCCTGAAACTGTGAACAATTACAATCGGCTTTAGATCATACATACAACTCACCATCCATTACAGTGTGTGATATTTTCTTGAGTGGAATTATTGGTATCGATATTATGGTGCGGGTATGGAGCATTTGACAATTAAGATAAGTACAATGGTTAATCCTTGAAAAGTGAAGTGTCATGTGTACATGTTGAGCCGTGAAGTATCTGGAGGAATAGAGGTGCATAATGTGGATGTGATCAGAACTGAATATGAATTCTGCTGCAATGTATCAGTGGGCCATTAAGGGGAAAACAATACATTATGATGAAATATGCAACTGATATTACAACAGATGAGGAGGTGATTTTGTTCATGATGAACATCAGGACAGAATAACATGATCATGCATTTTTGATTGGAGATAGTGTAAGGTATTGTGTTGCTGCATCAAAAGAATTGGATTCATGTGGAGAAAAGAGTAATTACAGAATGGGCACTTGTACCTATAATCAGCCTACTACGGGGGTTATTCTAACTTTGGAGGAGTGTTAATCCGTCCCAAAAGTGACGGTAAAGTGACGGATATACCACCAGCCGTATTACGAGTTCCATAGGATATAATGGACTCGTAATACGGCTGGTGGTAAATCCGTCACTTTTCCGTCACTTTTGGGGCGGATTAACACCTCCTCCAAAGTTAGAATAACCCCCTACATGTTTTCCTTTTATGAACAATGCCATTGTAGGAAGAATATTGACATCAGGGGGAGGTAGAATTGAGAATCAGATATGTTGATGGGTACTTTACCATGATTGAATAAATATTACTGGTCAGTTCTTCTTGATTCATCAGCATATAGAGGAGTTAGTGCTTTAAAGCATTTGTGATGCTGTAGCAATTGAATTGGGCTACCATGGGTTAATGGTAATGATGAAAATAGGAGATTATCGGTGACTTGTCAATCATGTTGTTCCTATTTACAGTATTGCCATTGCAAAAAGATTGACACAGTAAATGTGCGAAAAACATTTTTCCTTGCACCCTGCTCTTTTTGCTTTAATTTGCAATAACTACATCATTAACTCGGGACTTGGTGGTGCTGCTGGTTCTTTCTGTGACTCCCAACTGTGGTGAAATGCTGGGAGGATGCTGTGGAGGGATGACTGTTTGTGTGTATATATATATATATATATATATATATATATATAAATTCCAACAGCCACAAACGTAACAGAAAGACATGCACTCTGGCATATAATGCCCGATCAGAAATTTATTGTGAAACGCGTTTCGACTATAAAAGTCTTGTTCACTACACTCAAATATTTATTTCATTCATAATTCTCGAATATACAATGGAAAAAATTGAAAAAGGACTACTGCCCAAAGTGAAACAAAGAAAGATAATGAATGGAATACAGACGGCAGTGCCATCTTGAAATGTACTCTTTCAATTGCACAGAATAGTATTTTCTCGATTATAAATCTTAGTGTAGTTCACTTTAAATGTCTGATTCATGAATAATAAAATAAAGATAAGGTAATAAGAGAAAAAAGAAAAAAGGGAAATAAGATCACAATTGTGTATCATACCATGGACTAAATGGTAATCATCGAACTCTGAGATTCACTTTGGCTAATTAGTTTGTTCATCTGGCATCAGTTAAATGCAAATGTTACTAATAGTAAGTTCATAATTATATATGCAAGCAGGATGTCAAAAATTAAAAATTAGAAGTATCCGTCATACATATAAAATCAATTAGCCTGCTTTTAAATGATGCCAAATGAATGAACTAATTAGCCAAAGTGAATCTCAGAGTTCTGTGACTAATATTCAGTACATTGTATGATACACAATTGTGATCTTATTTCCCTTTTTGTCTTTTTTCTCTTATGACCTTATCTTTTGTTTTCCTTCTTCGTTTCACTTTGGGCAGTAGTCCCTTTTCTATTTTTTCCATTGTATATTTGAGTATTATAAAGAAATCAATATGGTCGAACTTGTGTGTAGTGAACAAGACTTTTATAGTCGAACCGCATCTCCCAATACATTTCTGATGCACATTATATGCCCGAGTACACATCTTTCAGTTACGTTTGTGGCTGTCGGAATTCATGATTTTATGGTTGTCTCTGCCGTACGACGTGCCACCCCTGTAATATATGTATCTATACAGATAAATATTTAGATGCATTTTTTTCTTTTCCTTTTCACTGAAAAATACGAAGGTTGAAGTGACATTATAGTTAGAGTAAGGAAATCTTACTATTACCTGTGCCCCTGCCGTGCATAATGTTGTCATCAATTATGTCATTTTAGTTGTCATCAGTGATGTTATCAATGATGTGATAGAACATGTCATGAATCTTTCTAAGTCTAAGCAGCGCATGGCAAGGCATGAATTATAGCTTTATAGTTTCATGAGTTAACTATAATTGGTGAATTTCAGCATTTTGTATGTTTAAAATATAATGTTTAAGTTGACAATTTCACCTCACTATAATGTCACCTGAATCTTTGTTTTATTAAGTGAATTTGAAAGCATTTTCAATGTAAAATGAGATATTTTTACCATACCTCACTATACCATAACTTTAAATCTTACTTTTCAATGAATGTGAAGTAAGGTATTATTACCATGCCCAATCCCCCCAGGGTGGCCATCGCTTGTGACCAGGCCCAGTGCCCACCTCCCTCACGGGGACCGAGGCACTGGACTGTGGTCAGGCCCTGCACCCACACACTCATGGGCAGCCAAACCCTCCACTCCCACACACCCAACCCACATTTCTGTATTTCATTTTTTGGGGCCCTTGGGAGCCCTATGTGATCATGGTGACCCTTCTTTTTTGTTTTGGGGCCAGAGAGTGTCCCTCTGAACAAATAGGCATAGCTGGGAGCAAAGCAGGTGCCCATAGCTGTCCCTGACACTTGTTTGAACAATTCCTGATTTAATAGCAATATGTTATTTTCCAAGCAAAATCTGATCATTTCTAGTAACTTATTGTTGCGGTCTCAGACGGTAAGAGGTCTACTGCTTAAAAAATGCTTGCTTGCTGTTAGACTGTGTTCTTCGGGGTTGTAGAATTCAGTAAAATATCTAATTGTACTTGTGAATAGTGGCTTCATAAACCTACTTATCCTGTAAAACAATCTACTTGTCCTTTTGGTACCATCTAGTCTTGTGACAAATTATGGCAGTAATCTCGGTATATAGGTGCTCTGATAATAGCTTCTCTGATTACGCTAGGGCTAATACTGTAGTAGGGTTAAACAATAGCAAATTCCTTATTTTGTCACCTTTCTGTAGATTTTACATACTGCAGCAATAATTCCAGGGTTGGAATGTCCTTTTGAGTCTGTGCAAACCTACTAACATGCATATTTTAAGGGATTTCACCAGCTCTTCTGTAATCTTTTCCCATACTGAGAAAGGTTGGAAATGTACTTCTGACAAGGGCAGAATTAAGACTTCTTACAAGGTTGGGAAAAAAAGTGGTTGGAAGAAAAGTAAACTTGTAAACTCTCAGCAGATTTTTGCAAGAGCAAATCTACACATACATATTTGCTTGTGCTAAAATACAGTTCACAAATATTTCTTAGGAGTATAATGTCCTTGTCTGCTTGTACAAATACTTCCTGAGTTCCTGAAATATATAAATCTGCACTAATGCAAAAACATGGGTGCATTTTTGTGACTTACTTTAAGATTTGGGTCTCTAATTAGGTCTAGTGTTAACCAAGACCTTTTGTGTTTATCAAAATTCTATCTCTCTCTAGTCAGGTGTTGGCTGTCTTCTCTCAATGATAGCAATCTGCTCTTTTACAAGGAGCATATTGGGACACAAAGTAATTTAATTTTGTTCAGTGCCAGGAACTACTGTGGAAATGTGTGTTTTTGAGACCCAAACATATTTGTGCTTTTTGCCAATGTTTGTTACAGTGGTGGGGGCCTGGCGGCAGTTTTACAGAAGCCATGTCAAAACAAGACACACATTGAAAAAACCAAAAGACCAATGTAGGGCCTATTGGCTTAGTCACAGTTTGTTTAATCTAATGCTTCCCACAATCTTGTTGAAACTGGTTAGACCAATTATCCATTATGAATATTTTGGGGAAATACTAGCATGCATCAACACATTTTACTAAATGATGCTTCAAAGAAATGGTACCTAAAACGTTTACAGTAATTTAGCAAAGCATTGCTTATTCTAGTTGCATTTTTTTTGGAACATTTTATTTTGAAAGCAAAGAATCAAAAATCTTACTTTCAAGTTTCTGCAAACATTTGCATCTTATCAGAGAGCATTCTGAGAGCTTTATACGTAGGCTAATATTATTAAACTTTGTGCAGTCCAAGCATAGAACATATATTTAGAGCGTTCACCCAAATAATAAAGACTTTACATCAGTAAACCATAACTATATGTTCGATTAACATTAACATACAGACCCAAATATTTCCTCAACTGCAGACAATTCCCTTCCCTGCTCCCTAATGTGGTACTGTAAACTAGCAGCCAAAGGTTTTGTGCTGTAGGGCGTTGGGTCTACTTGCCACAAGGACAACATAAACATGAAAACTTGTTGTTCTTGACACTAAGCAATATGTCCTGGGTGTAGGGCTAAAGGAATTCCACACCCTTGGTTCGTGTTTTATATACATAAACCACAATGTAAGATCTGAAGTGACCAGCAGGTAGGTTGGAACTCAATTAATTCCTTCCTTTGAGCAGTCCTTTCGGTCCTTCCGGTGAAGCAGAAGGTTCAAAACAAATGGAAGCATGAAGTGATTTAGATAAATTGATATTTTCTGGAGAAGGCTACCTGTAGATACCAGAATGGGTCTCCCCAGTGGCTTAGTAGGGTTAGCATGCATCTTCGGAAGAATATAGAACACTGGTATCTCTAACTTCTCTGTTCGACCAGTAGCCTTCTCCAGAAAATATCAATTTATCTAAATCACTTCATATTACCATATTCATCACAGTCTAGCATGCTTTTATCCTTCCAATCCCACACAATGTTATTATATATGTGTGTGTGGTATTTCTATATTGTGTCAGATTTATAGTGATGTAACAGGTTGTGTCCCTACACTGATGGTAAGCTTCTTCCCTGTGCGTCTCTAGCCCCTATTGGATGTTGTTACTCCCCTTATCTGAAGGTGTAATGATCATGGTATTGTTTTCTTGTAGGTGTCTTGGAGCTTGTCTCTGTGACCATATGATATTGCCATAGTGCCTATGTGTCACTCTCTTCTGTTTATTCTTGATAACATTAATAACCAGTTATGGGAAGACATTGGGGGTCATTCCGACCCCGGCGGTCAAGGACCGCCGTGGCCGGGGATGCAGGAGCACCGCCAACAGGCTGGCGGTGCCCCGCAGGGCATTCTGGGCGCGGCGGTTTGGCCGCGGTCAGACCAGGAAAACCGGCGGTCTCCCGCCGGTTTTCCGCTGCCCTGGGAATCCCCCATGGCGGCGCAGCTTGCTGCGCCGCCATGGGGGATTCCGACCCCCTCACCGCCATCCTGTTCCTGGCGGCTCCGACCGCCAGGAACAGGATGGCGGTGAGGGGTGTCGTGGGGCCCCTGGGGGCCCCTGCAGTGCCCATGCCAATGGCATGGGCACTGCAGGGGCCCCCGTAAGAGGGCCCCACTTTGTATTTCAGTGTCTGCTTTGCAGACACTGAAATACGCGACGGGTGCCACTGCACCCGTCGCACATACCCACTCCGCCGGCTCCATTCAGAGCCGCTTCCTCGTGGGGAGGGGTTTCCCGCTGGGCTGGCGGGCGGCCTTCTGGCGGTCGCCCGCCAGCCCAGCGGGAAAGCCAGAATGGCCTCCGCGGTCTTTCGACCGCGGAGCGGCCATATGGCGGCTCCCTCCAGGCGGGCGGCTCACGCCGCCCGCGGGGTCAGAATGACCCCCATTGTCTCTTGATAGAGATGGGTTATACTTTGATTTTCACTTAAACCCACTGCCACTGCTCTTAATGATATTACATCCCAAATCCAGCAGCATTTGCCACTCAAGCAAATCCCTCTCCTCCCACTGCTCAAGTGCATGTAGAGAGACAGGACCTTCCACATCATCTATGGTCAACTGTACAAGGGTTCATGTGTTTCATCTATTGGAGTTTCTTTCTTAGGTCACAATAAATGAGTTTTCAACAGTTTTAGCTTTCGTGCAATTAAAAATAAGTCAGTCCAATATCCAAAAAGAACAAAAAGCTGAGTTCCAGTACTGATCTTTTAATCTCAGTCAGCATAGGTTGTGACAAATCAACAACTTTACAGTTTTGCTTACCACGAGGATGCTACCTTATGTACTCTTCTGTTGTGTCTTCCTTTTCCCATGGGGCATAAGGACTTTCTGGGAGTCACCCTCTGCCTGCCTTTTTGCCTCTTCCTCTGTTTGCCCCCTTTCCTTTGCATCTTCTTATGGTTCTTTTTGTTGACGAAAGTGTGTTCTGATTTATCAATTGGAATTTGTCTAAAACAAGTGGTGAAATGAGTAATATCTGATGATGTGACCCCTTGTGTGTCCAAATCCAAACTCAGTTTGGAACTTATTTCAATGAGGAACTGTTCTTGTCTTTGCTGGATTTTGGCTGCCTTAGTTCTTTTTGGATGGGATCATATTTTTTTGGAAAAGATCAATATGCTACCTTCAATACAGTCTTGCTTGTCTGTAATGGATTTCCTCTATTTCTCTTTCTGATTTCCTCCTAACATTTATTAAGATTCTCTTTCGTCGACTTAAAATATTTCTCCACTAAGTCCTCATTGCCTTGTGCCATAGTTTCTTCCTTACGTTTCTTGATATCTCTGGATCCAGATCAATAATCTGAACTCTCTTCCAGCAATTATGTATTTAGAGACAGATACATTGGGCCAATAACAATCCACAAACCCTCTCAGGGCTTGGGCAGTTTATCATATTCATTCTCCAAATTACCTTAACTGGTCTATTGAGTAAGCACATTAAAATGTTCACCACCAATTACTGATTTTGTTCCTGGGTGACCAGGAGTGTTAGTTGCTGTTTCAGATTTAGAATCATAGCCCCCAATTTAAAGATATTGATTGATATACCCCAATTGTCATTGTTCTTGTTAAACAGTTGTTTGGCCACCAACTCTCATTAATTAGATATCTTGTCCATAATTCTGGTTCTTTCAATGCATCCAGTCACAACTAGTTAATCCTCCAATAATAATTCCCACTTACACCTCGCTGTGTTGTACTGCATGTAGAAGTCCCCATGGAACACTAGTCCAGTATCCAAAATCACTGCAGGTATCAGCGGTATGAGCAGAAGTTCTTCACTGGGGTCTACATGTACGTAGCATTTTGCACATCGCAAACAGTGAATCGGGCCGTTTGTGATGTGCAAAATGCCCTTTTGCATGTTCCAACCCATTTTTGCGATTCAGTAAACTATTTACCGAATCGCAAAAAGGGATTGCGAGTCGCAATTAGGAAGGGGTGTTCCCTTCCTCATTGCGAGTCACAGTCCCATATATGATTGTTTTGTGACCGTGAATGCGGTCGCAAAACAATCGCAGTTCGCACCAGTGTCACACTGGTGCTAACCCATTGGCGAATGGGAAGGGGTCCCCATGTGCAAAATGCCCTTTGGCATGTTCCAACCCATTTTTGCGATTCGGTAAACTAATTACCGAATCGCAAAAAGGGATTGCGAGTCGCAATTAGGAAGGGGTGTTCCTTCCTCATTGCGAGTCACAGTCCCTTGTATAATTGTTTTGTGACCGCGAATGCGTTCGCAAAACAATCGCAGTTAGCACCAGTGTCACACTGATGCTAACCCATTGGCAAATGGGAAGGGGTCCCCATGGGACCCCTTCCCCATTGTGAATGGCAGTAAAAACATTTTTTCAGAGCAGGTAGTGGTCCTACGGATCACTGCTTGCTCTGAAAAAATGAAACAAAAACGTTTCATTTTTTGTTTTTGAAATGCACCTTGTTTTCCTATAAGGAAAACAGGCTGCATTTTTTTTAAAAAACTGCTTTATTTAAAAGCAGTCACGAACATGGTGGTCTGATGTCTCCAGCAGGCCAACATCCCTGTGAGGGCGGCCATTCCCAAGGGGGTCACAAATTGTGACCTACCTCATGAATATTCATGAGTTAGGGCATTTGTGACCCCCATGCGAATCGCAAATAGTGTCATTGACACTGTGCAACATAAGGTTTAGCGAGTCGCAAATTGTGAGTCGCTCTGACTCACAATTTGCGAGGCGCAAAACCAAACTTTAGTACATATAGCCCTGGGTCCTCTGACTCAGGTCTGGAACACGCTCAACCAATCAGCATTCCTTAGCCCACATTCAGTAATCCGCTTTCATAGGTGGCAGGATGTGGGAGCCCTTTTTCAAAATATTTGGCACTTCACAGTCCAGCATACTGGACTCTACCATCATACACTGGTGCAGGGCAGGTGAGAGCTAATCTTGTCCAAATATTCTAAAGGCTTCTCTAACAGAAGAAAGACACCCGCACTATGAGGTGCAATATTGTGACTGGTGTATAATTGATGCAGATCCATAGTAACGCTTTCTCAGACATTTTTTGTTTTTGTTTAATCTAGTCTGTTATTTATTTCACCAAACACCAACTCAATTGCACTGTTTGAGAAAGGCGTATTACAGATTAAATGTGTCATGAATAAACCCACCTTGATCCATACCACTAAATGTAGAGGTCTTTCTTCTACTGGAGCAAACTTTGCGATCTATCTATCTATCTATCTATCTATCTATCTATCTATCTATCTATCTATCTATCTATCTATCTATCTATCTATCTATCTATCTATCTATCTACCTATCTATCTATCTATCTATCTATCTATCTATCTATCTATCTATCTATCTATCTGTCTATCTATCTATTTGTAGATGATGCCTTCACTTCTCTGCGCCTCAGGCCACTTTCACTACAGGATGGGTAGCAATTCAATTAGATGAAAGCCAGATCAGGTATTCCTTCATTAGTTTTATTTTCTGTAGAATGAGAACATGGAAAAGAATGTGGCCGACGTGCTTTGTCATAATGTCTTTCACCAAGCCTGTTTCACAATCCACAACAAACTTCTTTATCAAGGAGACAAGAGTCCTTCAATGATGACATCACTTCAAACACTAGACCACCAGTACCTAACAATAATTGAGTAAGGCAATCACCATTTTCCTCCTCAAAGATTCCCATTATACATTTTAGTCACATGTAGCAGACAACCAATATTAGATTGTTGGCCTTTTTGCTTATGCAGGGTCGTCAAATTGTTGCCTCCTGCCTTCTATTTGTTCTGACCTGTTGCTGTTGGCTTTTGAACTCTGAGCACTTTACCACTGCTAACCAGTGCTAAAGTGCATATGCTCTCTGTGTAAATTTTATGGTTAATTGGTTCATCCATAGTTGGCATATTTGATTTATTAGTAAGTCATTAGTACAGTGCACTAGAGGTGCCCAGGGTCTGTAAATCAAATGCTACTAGTGGGCCTGCAGCACTGGTTGTGCCACCCACATAAGTAGCTCTGTAATCATGTCTCAGACCTGCCACTGCCGTGGGTGTGTCTGCAGCTTCAACTGTAAATTCGACTTGGCAAGTGTACCCACTTGTCAGACGTAAACTTTCCCTTTTCTTACATATAAGACAGCCCTAAGGTGGGTCTTAGGTAGCGCCAAGGGCAGGGTGTAGTGTATGGTTAAGGTAGGACATATAGGGCCTCATTATGGCCATGGCAGGCCGGCGGTACACTGGCGGTAACACCGCCAACAGGCTGGTGGTGTATCAGCAGTGAATTATGATCGTGGCACATTAGCCACGGCCATACTGCCGGTCCCTCCAACTGACCGCCAGGCTACCGCCAGGCGGTCATAATCACCAGAGCAGCGGTGCTGGGGATTATGAGTCCCCAACTGCCAGCCTGTCCATGGCAGTAAACACCGCCATGGAAAGGCTGGTGGTAAGGGGGACTCGGGGTGCCCCGGGGGGCCCCTGCACTAGGCATGGGCAGTGCAGGGGCCCCCAGGCACAGCCCCATTGCACATTTCACTGCCTGAATTTCGGGCAGTGAAATGCGCGACGGGTGCTGCTGCACCCGCTGCACATCAACATTGCCGCTGGCTCTATTATGAGCCAGCTGCAATGTTGATGTGACTTTTCCACTGGGCCAGCGGACGGCAATGCTGTTTCCGTTCACTGACCCAGCGGAAAAGTCATAATAGGGGGCCACCATACCGCCAGCACTAGTGGTATGTTGGCTACCGCGGCTTTGGTGGTCTTTTTTAAAGACCGCTGAAGTCGTAATGAGGCCCATAGTAATGTGGTTTATATGTCCTGACAGTGAAATATTGCTAAATTCGTTTTTTCAGTGTTGCAAGGCCTGTACCTCTCATAGGTTAACATGGGAGCTACCTTTAAATATGATTAAAGTGCAGATTCCCTTTGGGAGCGGATGGACATGTGGAGTTTGGGGTCTCTAAGCTCACAATTTAAAAATACATCTTTTAGTAAAGTTGATTTTGAGATTGTGTGTTTGAAAATGCCACTTTTAGAAAGTGAGCATTTTCTTGCTTATACCATTTCTGTGACTCTGCCTGTTTGTGGATTCCCTTTCTGGGTCAGTTTGACAGTTGGCCTGGTTGCACCTCACACTAGACAGTGACACAAAGGGAGCTGGGGCATAGCCTGCATTTCCTAATGAGCCATCTGTGCTAGGAGGAAGGGGAGGAGTGGTCACTTATATCGGAAAGGGCTATGCCTTTCCTCACACAATGCAGTTCCCACCCCCCTGGTGAGTGTCTGGGGCCTGGCCTGGGCAAGGCAGGATTTCACATTTAAGAGTGACTTTGCTTTGAAGTAGGCCTACTTCAAAGGAGAAATTGCGTGTAAGAAGGGCACCCAAAACCACAAACTTTAGAACACGTCTGGAAACAAGAGGAACCTCTGCCTGGGAAGAGCTGAAGAGCTTAGGAAGAAGAGCTGCCCTGCCTGTGACTGTGCTTTGTGGAGCTATCCTGCAGTTGCTGCTTCTGCCAGAGTAAGAGGGCAAAGACTGGACTTTGTGTGCCTTCCATCTTCAGAAGAACTCTCCAAGGGCTTGATCTAGAGCTTGCCTCCTGTTGTTTGAAGTCTCAGGGACAGCAAAGACTCCTCTCTATCAGCACCTGGAGTCTCTGGAGAGACACCTACTCTGCCCGGTGGTGCCCATCCAGTTACTGGGACCCTGAAAGGAGAAGCTGACAGCCTAAAAGGAGGAAATCCACGCATAGAGCGCCGTGCGGGGAAAAGATCGACATGACTCTGATCTGCGGCTGAAGAAACAACGCGCTGCCGGCTCAGTGGCTGAAAATCGACGCTACCAGGAAACGCGACCGAAGAATCGACGCACTGAGCAGAAGAATTGACGTGCAGACTCACTGATGGAGGCTGGGTGATCGCAACCGGCGCTGAATGGTTTTAGGATCATCATGCGGCTGGATTTCTGATGCATGTACCGCTGGGCATGTAAAGACAATGAAAGGCCTGCACGGACCCGAGAGTGCTGACGGGATCAACGCATTGCTCTCCTGTGGAGAGAAGAAACGACGCACCCGACCCAACGAAAGGAGAAATGACGCAAGATCTCGCTCGTGAATGAAATCGATGCATCGCAAGCCCTATTTGACGCACACTCAGCCATGCAGGGTTATTTTTGACGCACCCAAGGTACATTTTCACGCTAACAGTATTAGTGTGTGTTTTAAACTACAAAAAAGACTCTTTTTGCTTTTTAATTGAAAACTTAACTTGTGTATTGTGGCCGGAGGTAAACAAAATGGGATTACGACCACGGCGGAAACCGCCAACACAGACAGCCACTTTAACACTCCGGCCGCCAGGGCGGTAGCAACAAACACCGTGGTGGTCACCGCCAACAGACAGGCGGAAGACAATGTACCACCCACACTATTATGAGAGGCCAATCCGCCAACTTTTCTGGGGCGGTACCAATGACATCAAAAGCACGGCCGAACCACTGCACTGAAGGGGAACCACTCACCTTCCGACACTCAATGAAGATCCAAGACGCCATGGAGCCCGAATTGCAGGTCCTCCCCATGTTGGTGTATCTACTAATACAGCAGGAAATAGAAAGAAGGCGGCGGCAACGACGACTGTGAGTACTGCACCTAGCACACAGGGGAGGGGGGAGGTAAAAGAGAGTTACACACACACGCGGCACACAACATCCCCACCCCCCACCCTCACCCACAACACCATACCCACTAACACATCCAACAACATGACAGATACACCCCGTCACTCCCTGGAAGAATGCAAGGACAAAAGGAAATTAGTTTAACCAGTGATATTTTGGAACCTGCAGATATAATAATCGATTAAAAATAATTCAGTATATACAAATACTTACATTATGTACAGAAGGCCGTACACTGTCCCTTGTAAATGTCCGTGGACCAGAGGTCCTAAAAATCATGGGTGAAGCCCCCACATGACACCTGCCTCAAAACGGAAAGAACACTGCAGGGGCATCAGGTCGAAAAAACACAGGCTCCTCAGGGTGAAGGGGAAGGGGGGAACCTCAGCCGGAAGTTGGTACTATGCTGCTGCTCCTGGAGGGGGCACCATGCCCACTTCTTGGTCCTGGGGAGTGCAAAACCACAGTCTCTCAGTTGGGTGGTTTGCCCACTGCTTGGTCCTGGGGACTGCAAGGCCACAGTCTCTCAAGCAGGTGGTTTGCTCACTGCTTAGTCCTGGGGAGTGCAAAGTCACATTCTCTCAAGTGGATGCCTTCTTCCACTGGTTCTGGAGGGGGCTTTGTGCCCAGTGTGCTTCATCCTGCCAAGGAAGGGGTGAGTGGATGCATCTCTCCACTGGCTCTGGAGGGGGGCTTGTGCCCAGTGAAGCTGCACCTGGGGTGTGGCAGTTCCCATACCCTCACCTGGGTGTCTGAGCTACAAGATGTGCAGGGAACAGGTAGCATGATACTCCATGGAGGCAGAGCCACACTCCATCCTGCCGTGACTTAGGCTGCAAACTGATGGTAGTGGCAGTGCTGCTGGTGGTGCCTCATGTGGTGTGTACAGGGTCCAGGACGTCTCTTGCAGCCTCAGACGGCTGCCCACTGGGGATGCTGCTGATGCCCGATGTTGTGGCACCGGCTAGGCACGTGAAGATGGCGGTGCAGGTGGGGGTGGCTGTGGCACTAGCTGCGGTGGAGATGCTGCTGGTGCTGCCCGTGGTGCAGGTGTCTGTAGTAGTGCAGGGAGACATCAGACCATATCCGGCAGCCTCGGACGGCTGATCACTGTGGAGGATGCTGGTGACTAATGTTGTGGCAGCGGCGGTGAAGGGTGTTGTGCAGATTGCGGGGCTGGTGGCGGTGCAGGTGGTGGTCGGTGCGGCAGTGCTGACCATGGTACAGGTTGCTGGCCTGTCTGGGGAAATGGTGGTCACCAGCCCATCACCAGGAGGCTTCGTGCCCTGAGGTGTCTTGCCCTTGCTTTTGTCGCCCTTCCCCACTTTGGTAGTCGCTGCTGGGACCTTGGCACTGTCCTCTTTGTGTTTTCATGAGGCCTTGCTGGTGGGTGGTGCAACCTTTCCCTGCTGCATGCTGTCCCCTTCTTCACCTTGGCAGGTGGCGGAATCAGGTGGTCCTTACCATCTCTAGGTGGCACACTGGCAGCCCTAACGGGTGCCCCCTTCGATCCTCCCCGGACTTGCAGGGACCACAGCGGACGACCATTTGGTGGCTGAGGTGCTGGCCTGGGATCTAGACATCCTGGCCCTAGGGGAAGGACGGGGGGAGGTGTAGGGAAGAGGTCAACGTTAGCTAGAAAGGTTTTTGTGACACACTGGGACGGGAAGATGGAGGGGGTGTAGGAGTGGAGGAAGAGGTAGTGATTGTAGGAGGTGTACGTCTGCTGTGTTTGGGTGAAGGTGCATGGGCTGGAGGCTGTTGTGAGGTGGATGGCTGTTGAGTGGGTGTGTGCCTGCGTTTGTGTACTTTGGAGGAGGGCTCACAGACACACTGGGAGAGGACACAGGGGATATGTGAATGGTTGTGGGGGTGGTGATTGCTCATGAGGGGTGTGTTGTGATGGGCATGCTTGTGATGGAGGCAGTGGCTGATGTAGTGCATGCAGGTGTGAGTGGAGAAGATACTGCCCTGCTTAAACATATGTACAGCTACATCGTGTTCCCCCAGGTGGAGGATTTGGCCACAGTGAAAGCTGGCTTCTATACCCTGGGACATATCCCCAACATCATTGGTGCCATTGATGGTACACATGTGGCATTTGTCCCCCACCGCAGAAATGAACAGGTGCAAAGGAATAGATAAAGCTATAATTTGATGAATGTGCAGATGGTGTGTTTGGTGGACCAGTACATCTCCCATGTTTATGCCAAATATCCTGGCTCGGTGCATGACACCTATATCTTGCGAAATAGCAGCATGCCTTATGTGATGGGCCAACTCCAGAGGCACCGGGTATGGCTAATAGGTGAGCCCAAGGTCCCCACACAGTATGAGTAGGTGTCTGGGTATGGGGGTTGTCCCTAAGGGTTAGTGTGTGTCTCACAATTGTCCCTCGATATTTGCAGGTGACTCTGGTTACCCCAACCTCTTATGGCTACTGACCCCAGTGAGGAATCCCAGGACAGGGGCAGAGGAATGTTACAATGAGGCACATGGGCGAACTAGGAGGATTATTGAGAGGATATTCAGCATCCTGAAAGCCAGATTCCGGTGCCTCAATCTAACAGGTGGCTCCCTGTACTACTCACCCAAGAAGGTGTGCCATATCATTGTGGCATGCTGTATGTTGCACAACCTGGCATTGAGACGCCAGACGCCTTTTCTGCTGGAGGATGGTCTTATTGTAGCGGTGGAGCCTGTGTACAGTGAGAAAGAAGACGCAGAGGAAGAAGTTGTTGACAAAAGAACAAACATTATCCTGAAGTACTTTCAGTGACACACGAGTAAGAGACTGTAACTCCTCTTCACATTTCAGTATACGTTAGGACATTGTACATGGCAGCCTCCTAACCTCTGTCTATGGACACTGACTGTTCCCTTTGGGTTTCCTTTTTTCCGATCTGTGTATCCCATTCTGGCTTATGCTAAGTGTACTGCTGCCCAACAACTGTCATACATTGGTATGTATAAATGAACATAAACCCTGCAATGCTTTGCTAATGTTGTAGTAATACATTTGTGAATCAGCAGACTGACTCCAGGTTGGTCTTTGTTTCAAGGGTGTTTATTGAAGGTGCTAATAAGTATGGGGTATGTGCAAGGGGCTGGGGTGATGGTGGAGGAGGTCCATGGTAGAGTCCAGTCTCATGGCATCACAGGTGCATTGTCCAAGTGGGTATAGGAAGGGGAGCAAAGGCAGTTCAAGGTGGACAGGGTAACAGAGAGGGACAGAAGGGAGACAATCAGGAGGGTCATATTTCCTGGCGGGGTCTTGGGAATGTGCTTTGTCTTCTGCCTGGATCGCAGGGACCGTTTGCGGGGTAGTTCTCCTTCTTCAGCGGCTGGGGTGCTGGTGGCCTGTTGGTCCTGTGGCGGGACCTCCTGTTCACTAGCGCCGGTAGAGGTGGAAGGCTGTTCATCCGTTTGGCTAGTGTCAGGGGCCCTTTGTTGTGCCACTGCCTCCCTCATGGTCTTGTCCATATCAACCAGCACCCCTGCTATGGTGACCAGGATGCTGTAGATTTTTGTGAGGTCAACCCTGATCCCCATGTACTGTCCCTCCTGCAGCCGCTGGGTCTCCTGAAACTTGACCAGTACCTTGCCCATGGTCTCCTGGGAATGGTGGTATGCTCCTATGATGTTTGAGAATGCCTTGTGGAGGGTCGGTTCCCTGGGCCTGTCCGCTCCCTGCTGCACAGCAGTCCTCCCAGCTTCCCTGTTGTCCTGTGCCTCTGTCCCCTGAACCGTGTGCCCACTGCCACTGACCCCAGGTCCCTGATCGTCCTGGGTTAGTGGGGTTGCCTGGGGTCCCTGTGGTGGTGGACACACTTCTGATTGACGTGTCCTTGGGACAGTGGCATGGGCCTGCTGGGTTGGTGCTGTGGTAGTGTTTCCTGAGGGGAGAGGTTCTGTGGTGGTTTGGGACTATGGCAGGGTAATCAACTGTCCAGAGGTACCAGATGGGCCAGGTTGGTCATCGTGATCCAGGTGTGCAGAGCTGCTGTCATCACTGTGGGCCTCTTTTGTGGGGGACTGGATGTAACTGGCACCTCCTGTCCGGTGACGTTGGGTAGGGGTCCTGTTGGGATGTAAATGCATTTTTACTGTATCAGTGTGTGCCATCTTGTGCAATGGGTGTGTTTCCCTTCTAGATTTGTGCTTTCCCTGTCGCCTTGGCCTTGTGTGATTGCTGATTGTGTGGGCTTGGTGGGTCTCTCTACTGGGCATGCTGTGGTGATGGGTGTCCATGCAGGTCTGTGATGGGTGTCCATGCATTGTTGTTGCATGCAGGGCTTGGGATTGGGATGTGAGGGTTGTGATGGTGGGGTGGACGTGAGGTGATGAAGTGATGGGAGTGAGGGTACGGGTGGGGGTATATGATAGCATGCAGGTAGGGTAGGGGGGATACAGTAGTAAAGATATGCCTTACCAGGGTCCAGTCCTCCTGCTACTCCTGCAAGGCCCTCAGGATGCATGATCACCAAGACTTGCTCCTTCCATGTTGTTAGTTGTGGGGGAGGAGGTGGGGGTCCACCCCAAGTCCTCTGTACTGCTATCTGGTGTTTTGATACCACGGAACGCACCTTTCCCCGTAGGTCGTTCCACCTCTCCCTAATGTCATCCCTGGTTCTTGGATGCTGTCCCACAGACGACTCTCCGCCATCGCTCCATCTTCCTTGCAATGGACGTCTGCTGCACCTGTGATCCAAATAGCTGTGACTCTACCCGGATGATTTCCTCCACCATGACCCTTAGCTCCTCCTCAGAAAACTCTGGTGTCTTTGAGGTGCCATGATGTGGTGTGAGTGATATGTGTGTGGTGATGTGTGGGGTGATGTGTTGGGATGTATAATGTGATGTGCGTGGATGGTGTATGGTGATGGTGTTCTGTGCCTCTGAGTGAGTGTGTGCTCTTTGCTTGTCTTTCTGTGCTTGGTCTCTCTTTTTTGGTTGTAAGGGGTTGTGGGTATTGTAGGTGTGTTTTATAGTGTTGTGGGTGTGGTGTGTGTATGTGTATCAGGTGTGTGTATTTTGAATTGTCCAATGTGGTTGTGTTTTGTAAGTGTGTGTGTATTTTGAGCGCAGCAGTGTGTACCGCCAATGGTTTTCCGTGGTTGAAAGACCGCTGCGTTGATTCGTGGGTCGTGATACTGTGGGCATATTTCTGTTGACGTGACAGTGTGGGTTTCGCTATCGCCAGTTTATCACTGACCTTTAGTGGGGCGGACTTGTGTGGGTGTCTGTATTGTGGCGGTATTCTCTGTGTGGGTCATAATACCCGTGGTGGATTACTGCTGCGGTCACAATATGTTGGCAGCCATCAGCACGGCGGTAGGTGCCATTTACTGCCAGGGTTGTAATGAGGGCCATAGTGTTCACAGAGTCCAGGGGTTCCCCAAGAGACTTGACAGAGGCAATACCAGATAATACTAATGCTCTATTTGTGGTAGTGTGGTTGAGCAGTTAGGCTTATCAGAGGGTAGTGTTAAGCATTTGTTGTAGACACACAAGCAATAGAAGAAACTCACACTTAATAACTTAACTCCAGACCAGTAGGATTTTATATAGGGAAATATATTTTTGTTACTTTATTACTAGAACCAGAAGACTCAGTTCAGAAGTAAATACAGTTGAAGGTAAGTACTTAGCATAGACATCAATGTAACTTTGTTTCACTTTAGTCAAGTAAACAGTGTTTCAAAAAATAGAGAATATCTATTTTAAAAGTGGACACTGCATTTTCAGAACAGTTCCTGGGGGAAGAAATTAAAGTACAGTTTTAGAGGTACGTACACGACTTACAGTCCCAGTCTCCGGGCTATGCGTAGTCCACCGTTGGGGGTTCAAATCAACCCCAAACATCCACCACGAGCAACACGGGGCTGGCCAGGTGCAGAGGTCAAAGTTGAGCAATTTTGACTTAGGCTCCTATGGACAAAGGGGGTACTCGGAATTCGGTCTGCCAGCAGGTAAGTACCCGCAGCTCCGAGGGCAGACCGGGGGGATTAGAGGAACACTGGAGGGTCCCCAAGTAGGCACCAATCCCACACTCTCAGTGTTACTGGGACGGCCGGGTGCAGGGTGCAAACAGGTCGTTGGGTAGCCAATGAAACTATGATTGGACCCCGGGGCTGCAGGCGAGGTCTAGGGGCTGTCTCGGGCACACCACCAGTTGGACAGGGAAGAGGGCTGCCTGTTGATCGTTGCTGCACCGGGTGTTGATTTCTCCAAGGCGTGGGGGCTGCGGGTGCAGCGGGTACTTTGGCGTTGGTTATCTTTGTCTAGGGCAGTCACAGTCGGGTCCTATTGATTCCCTCTGCAAGAGTCGTCATGGAGGGGTGGAGAGGTCAACCCAGGGTGGGCTCTTGGTCGCCATCGCCTGGGGGGTCCTCTCTGGTCAGTTGGGCCACCTGGACTCGGGCCGTGGGCGTCGGATGCAGAGTGGTTAGGACTCACGCTTCTGGAGTGAGGTGGGAGTCCATTAGAAGAGCGTTCTTCTTCTGTTCCTCTTTGGATAGGGCTGGTGTCCTCTGGAGTTCTTGATCCTCTGTGATGCAGGCAGTTCTCTGGAGGTTCTTCAGAGGTTGCTGGACCTGCAGGAAGCGTCGCTTTTCTTCTGCAGGCTCTTTGAAGCAGGAGACAGGCCGGTAGGGCTGGGGCCAAGTCAGTTGTTGTCTCCTATCCTTCTCTGCTGGGGTTTCAGCTAAGCAGTCCTTCTTTTCTTGAGGTTGTCAGGATTTGACTAGCTTGGTTCCGGGAGCCCTTAAATACAAAATTTAGGAGTTTTTTTCAGGGTTAGAGGGCAGTAGCCAATGACTACTGTTCCTGAGGGTGGCTACACCCTCATTGTGCTCACTCCCTTTTGGGAGGGGAGCACATTCCTGTCCCTATTGGTCTCTGTTCTCCAAACCAAGATGGAGGATTCTGAAAGGAGGAGGTCACTTCAGCTCTGGACACCTTAGGGGTGGTCCTGGTTGAAGTGGTGACTCCTCCTTGTTTTTTCTAATTATCCCTCTTGACTTGCCACCAAAAGTGGGGGCTTTGTCTGTGGGCTGGGCATCTCCACTAGCTGGAGAGCCCTGGGCATTGTAACATGAAGCCAGAGCCTTTGAGGCTTACCGCTAGGTATTATAGTTCCTGCTGGGGGAGGTGTGAAGCACCTCCACTCAGTGCAAGCTTTGTTTCTGGCCTCAGAGAGCACAAAGGCTCTCACCCAAGGGGGTCAGAAACTCGTTTCTCAGTGGCAGGCTGGCACACACCAGTCAGTCCTGCACTGAAGGATTGGGTAAAATACAGGGGGAATCTCTAAGATGTCCTCTGTGTGCATTTTCTTAAATAAATCTAACACTGGCATCAGTGTGGGTTTATTATTCTGAGAAGTTTGATACCAAACTTCCCAGTATTCAGTGTAGCCATAATGGAACTATCGAGTTTGTTTTGACAGACTCCCAGACCATATACTTAATATGGCCACACTGTACTTTCAATGTCTAAGAATGGACTTAGACACTGTAGGGGCATATTGCTCATGCAGCTATGCCCTCACGTGTGGTATAGTGCACCCTGCCTTAGGGCTTTAAGGTCTGCTAGAGAGTGACTTACCTATGCCACAGGCAGTGTTTTGTGTGCACAGCACCCTGAGGGGGATGCCATGTCGAATTTGCCTTTTCTCCCCACCAACACACACAGGCCCTCATTCTGACCCTGGCGGTCGGCGGAGAGACGGCGGTCGGACCGCGAACAGACCGGCGGTATTAAAAATGGCATTCTGACCGCGGCGGTCCCCGCCGCGACCGACCGCTACTTCTCCACTCCGACCGCCGCGGCGGTCATGACCGCGGGGCTGGAGTTTGCGCACTCCGGCCCGGCGGTCGTCCCAAGACCGCCAAGGGTATTATGACCCTGCCTACCGCCGCGGTTTCTTGCGGGCGGGAACCGCCGTGCGAACCATGGCGGTAAGCACTATCGGGGCCAGGGAATTCCTTCCCTGGCACTGATAGGGGTCTCCCCCACCCCCCACTACCCACCCGAGTCCTCCCCCCACACCCTCCACCCCCCTGCCACCCCCCAGAGGTGGTACGAACCCCCTCCCCACCCCCACCCCGACATGCACATACATGTACCCCGACATGCACACACCCCCAACATGCACATATACACACCCCCTACACACACATACACAACGGGGACACATACCCGCACACATACATGCCGACATGCGCACCTGCCGAACAGCACACATTACCCATAGACACAGCAGCACCCCCGCCCGCATACACGCACTCACACACCCCCTCTACACACTCACACGCACACCCCCATGCACGCCCACATCACACAACACCCCCCCACCCCCTCCCCTCACGGACGATCAACTTACCTTGTGCGTTGGTCCTCCGGGAGGCGACGGGAGCCATAGGGACGTGACCGCCAACAGAAGACCGCCAACAGAAGACCGCCACACAGAAATGTGGGTCGTAATTCTTTGGGCGGTGTTCTGCTGGCGTGGCGGTGGAGGTTGACCAGTCTCCACTTTCCCGCCGACCGCCAGTGTGGCTGCTGGCGGTTTTCCGGCGGAACGCTCCCAGCGGTCAGAATGCGCACAGCGGCACACCGCCGCGGTCGGCGGTCTTCACCGCGGCGGTAACTCAGCGGTCTTGCGAAAAGACCGCCAAGGTCAGAATGAGGGCCACAGTCTGTAATGGCAGTGTGCATGTGTTAGGTGAGGGGTCCTTTAGGGTGGCACAACACATGCTGCAGCCCTTAGGGACCGTCCCTGGTCACAGGGCCCTTGGTACCACTGCTACCTTTTACAAGGGACTTATCTGTGTGCCAGGGGTGTGCCAATTGTGGGAGCAATGGTACATTTTTAGTGAAAGAACACCGGTGCTGGGGCCTGGTTAGAGGGTTCCCGGCACACTCTCAGTCAAGTCAGCATCAATATGAGGCAAAGAGTTGGGGGTAACTGCAACAAGGGCCATTTTCCTACACTTACTTTTTGTTTTTCTCTTTTCTGTTTGTTCTTTCTTGTCACAATCACAGATCATGTAAATACACAGTGAATTTATGATAGTCTTTCTCCAAATTACCATAACTGGTCTATTGAGTCACCACACCAAATCAGTCCATAATTGTTCCCACAGCATGAGCACCTAATCAATTTACACACTTCACATTGATAACCACACATTCTCTCATAAAATATGTTATATCATAGAGCATGTCATTTATTGTTACATTTCTAAAAAAGCAACTAACTACTACATCAATCAAGAAAATCCCTTCCAAAGTGCATTGTTTAAACACATAGGTGGTGATTATGACATTGGCGGTCAGCTGACCACCACACTGGCGATTACGGAAGGTCCATTGCCAGGCTGGCGGTGAAGACCACCATATTATGACCACAGCGGTGATCCCTCCTATATACAGCCAAAGTACCACCCAAACCACCAGTGTGGTCTGTCCACTGACCATGGCGGTTACCATCTTCAGGCTGGTGGAACACACCACCCCACCCCACCCACCATATTATGATATAGCAGACCCCCAGGATTTCTGGGGCGGGACCACCGCCACGAAAAGCCTGGCGGAAACTAATCATATAAAGGAGACACACAGAGGAGTCCGCGGCCACCATGGAATCCGAACTGGAAGTCCTGCTGATGCTGTCCCACGTGATGGCAGTCCAGAAGCAGCAACACTGACAATGACGGTGAGTACAGCCACTTAGCACACAAGGTAGTGAGGGGAGAGTGATACACCCACATGCATTACACACACCATACACACATAGCACATACCAAGAAATATCTGCAGAGAAACAACATAACCCAGGAGTAAAGAAACCAGGACACATACCTTTGGTCCAACCACTGTAGTTCGGTGGGAACAGCAACCACAATTAAATAAATGAAATATATACAGAAAGGGTCAATGTCCAGTTCAATGTATGGGGAAACCCACAGGGCAACGTCAAAGGCCCAACATGACTCCTAACAGCCCAAGTCACTCCACTGGGCAGGGGCATCAAGCTGATGGTAGGCAGGGACCTCCGGGGGCAAAGGGGGATGGGGTTTCTTGGGAGGGGGGGTTCTCTGACTTGAGTTTGGGAGGGGGCGGGTCCTTGCTTAGTTGTTTAGGGGGCAGAGGTGTTGGCTTGGAGCGGGGGGCTGTAGTGCCACTCTTGTGCCCCTTAGTGGCAGGATTAGCTGTAGGGGGAGGAACATGAGTGGACTGGGAGCTGGCGGCACTGGGCTGGGGGAGATGGACCATCCCTTTTCAGGCAGAAGAGATCAAGGCAGGCAAGGAAAAATGTCTTGGGTCCAATGGGGCGGATTGTGAGTGGAGGTTTGGGAGTGGAGGTAGAGGGAGTGGTTGTAGGAGGAGTAGGTGTGCTGGACTGGGTTGAAAGGTGCATGTACAGAGTGCGTGTGTGAGGTGGATGGGTGTTGAGTGTCTGAGTGGAAGCGTTTATGTGGCTTTGGAGGTGGTGGGCAGCAGGGTGGGAGAAGACAACCAGGACATGTGTATGTATGTTTTGGTAGTAGCTGCAAGTGAGGTGGGTGTGCTGCATGTGGTTGTGATAGTGGTGGTGGTGACTGCGCATGTGGTGAATTGGGTGCTAGTCTTCATGTTTGCTGTTGTGGTGTTGTTGGGCAAAGCTGTACAGGTGCCAGGATCTGGGAGTGAAGATGCAGTGCTTACAGGTGTGAGTGTTGATGTGACTGTGAGGGAGGAGGAGGGGGAGACAGTGGAGGCAGTGGCTGTTGTTGTATGTGCTTCTGTGTGTTGGCTGTGTTTGTGCTTGTGGTATGAAGTGTGGTGCCTTTGCTTGTCTGTGTGAGTCCTGTCTGTTGTCTTGGGTGCATGCTGGTCTGATTGTGTACATGGGATGGGTGCGGGGAGAGGACTTTGGGACTGGGAACAAGTAGCTGGAGGGGGGACGGAAGAACCAGGGACACTGGCTGCCATCAAAGAGGAGGCCAGAGTTGGATCTCAGGCAGTCAATAGCATTCTCAGTGAGGGCACCTGGGCTGACTGGGGCAGGGCCTGAGGTGCCTGGGGTGAAGGAGATGCCCACCCTCCTGGGTGAGCAGGCACGGGCAACTGGGTGGGGGGCTACTGGGAGGACGGTGCTGGTATGCAGGGTAGTGGAAGATGTTGTAGCTGGGGTGGTCCCAGAGGGCTCCACCACCACCAGGTATCTTCCATTGGAGGAAAAATCAGAGTCAGACGTTGTAGCTCCTGTCTCCCCCGTGGTGCTCCTCTTGCCATCCAGCCCCCTGGTCCCCTCTGCGTTGGTGGACTCTGCCTCTTGGGTACCGTGAGCTGCAGCTCCCCCACTCACCAGTGCCCCTGCTCCTTCACCAATGCACAAGGACAGGATGAGAAAAGGAGATAGGGTGGGGGAGAAAGAAATGGAGCACAGTGTCAATTACAGTAACAACAGCACATATGGCATACACATCACAATCACTCACTGGGACTAGCACTGTGCAGTATGAACCACAATGACAAACCTTTGCCTGGGAACAACAGCAGAAATTAACCCAAATACTACCATCTGCACACCTACTGGGACTCACTAAGCCATGTCTGCCATGGTATGACAGCTACTTGCCAAAAACAAATTTCCATACCACCCTACATTGCTAAGCAGGACTCCCAAGATTAGCTAAATCAGCATGTTGGGGCATCCACTGACTAGAACCTTGCACCCAAACACAATTGCAAGCAGGTACTCACCACCTTGTGGCTGCTGTGCTGCCCTCAAGCGCCCATCCAACTCCGGATTGGCCACCACCAGTATGTGGGCCATAGGAGGGGTCAGGGTCCGATGGGCACCACTCCCTTGTTGGGAAGCGTCCCCAACTGGGCCTCCGCGGTCTTCTGGGGCCAGTGCCTACCATTTCCTGCAGTGGGTGCTCCGCTGGCTATAGACGCCCTAGGTCCGCACGTCCATGACGATGGCATGCCACAACCCTTTCTTCTGATGGGCACTGACCTGCATAGAGGACAGAGACAAGTGGCCACCATGAACTCAACACTTTATTCTGTTACAGAAATGGCTAACATACTGCATAGATCCCACATTAAGCCCACACATGACCCGTACCTCCCCATACACATTGCATGCGGCAAAAATACACTCCCCAAATGGCACACTGCCAGTACACAGATACATCTTCATTCAGCCATATTGCATCCAACATACCCATAAGGTACTTACCTCTTGTTCTGGAGGCCCATACAAATGTAAGACCCCATCCACAAGCTTCTCCATCTCCTCCGATGTGAAGGCTGGTGTCCTTTCCCCTATAGCACAGGCCATCATGGGTTGCAGACACAGGACAAAGCAGCACATGCAGTAGAGGTGTTGATCTGTAGAGAGTCAGGAATCAAGTGAAGTGGGACAGGGAAAATGACGTTTACGTTGGTTGGCGGTGATGATCATTGGTTCCTGTGCTCCATTGACCTCCATATTAACCAATGAGGAGTTGCACAGCTGTGCAGACCTCCTTCCGCCAGGATGCCAAACGCCAGCCGAGTTAGGTCACTTCCACCTGCCCCTGCATACAGGACAGGCGATTGTCAATTCTTAATGCTGGTACTCATGGCAGACAATTTAATGTGCGTCATGGGTACCAATGGTACACACCAAGACAATTCCAGTCTGCTACATACTTTGGCTTGCTTGAAGACTCCGGCACACAAATTAATTCTCATACCAGTGCACTGCTGTCAGAAGAGTAGTTGATCAGACATTTATAATGGGATGAAAGTAATCACGACACACAACTCTGACTCCATCTGTGAGACACAATGGCCAATGAAAAGTATTGGTACATCTGAGGAAGTCCCTTTGCATGTAGAGGACACCAGTGCACTTTACAATCTTGTTGGTGTAATCGAATGTGACTGCTCTGTGTACTGTTATGTTGAGTGTCCAAACGTCCAGGAGTAACACACATCTCATGTTTGGTTTACATAGATACCTACCACTGCAGTGGAGGAGGCAAGCACCCGTGTACAGACTCCTAGTGGAATTGGCTACACTGGAGGAATGGCACATCATTATCACCTATTGTCTGGACAGGGCCACCATTACTGGGCTGTTCGAACAATTGGAGCCAGATCTGATTCCTGCTATCTGTAGCACTACAGCAATACCCCTGCAGTACAGGTACTGTCAGTACTCCACTTCCTGGCAAGTGGTTCCTTCCAGGTGACTGTGGGCTTGGCTGCAGGAACATCACAGCCAATGTTTTCAAATGTGCTTGAAAGAGTTTTGGCTGCCTTGCTAAAACACATGAGCAGCTACATCTCATTCCTCTAGAGTGAAGATTTGCCCACTGTGAAGGCTGGATTCTACGCCATGGGACACATACCACATGTGATTGGGGCCATTGATGGGACCCATGTTTCCTTGGTCCCTCCCAGGACAAACAAGTGGGTCTACAGGAATAGGAAGAGTTACCACTCTCTAAATGATCAGATAGTGTCACTTGCTAATCAGTACATCTCCCATGTCACTGCCTAGTTTCCTGGATCTGTGCATGATGCTGGTTCTCCTGCAAGATGGTAATCACCTGGCCCATGCTGTCCTGGGATTGTTGGTAGGCCCCCAGGACATGTGTGAGTGCCTCCTGGTCAGTCAGTTCCCTGGGTTGGTTCTCCCACTGGCGCACAGCCAACCTCCCACTGGCTCTGGCACCCTGTGCCTGTGTCCCCTGAACGGTGTGCCCACTCTTACTTACACCAGGACCGTCATCGTCTTGCCTGTTTGATGTCGACTCGGTCCCTGTACAGGTGGGCACACAACTGATCGACGTGTCCTAGGACAGAAGTTTGGGGACATCGGTTGGCTGCTGTGGTGTTGAAGTCGGATGAGGGACCATGTGGTGGTCTGGGTGTGGGATGTGGAAGCTGACTGACCAGTGGTCCCAGATTGGCCAGGGAGTTCATCCAGATCGGGACATTCAAAGTTGCTGTCATCACTGAGGGTATCTTCTGCTGGAGGACTGGGTTGCTGTGGCTCATGCTCACCGCTGACATTGGTTGGGGTACCTATGGACATGTAAAAGATTTGTTACAGGCATTGTCTGTCACATATTCAGCATTTCTGGCCTATGGGTTGGGTGTTGTCCTCTCACCTTTGGTTAGTGTATACTGGTGGGTTGTGGGATTGGTAGTACTACATGCTGCCCTTGCATTACTGTTGTGTGTGCATGCAGAGCTGGGAGGGCTGTGCTTGTACTGGGTAGGGCATCTAGGGGTGCACTATTGAGGGTGATTATGGGGGTGGTTCACTGTATGCGATGGAGTGGGATGAAAGGAGTCAGGGTGAGGGGGTGACATGCCATGAGGTATCGATGGTGGTAGGGTGGTAATGGTGACTTAGCAGTATCCAGCCCTCCAGTGACTCCAATGAGGTCCTCAAGATGCAGGTGTTGGGGAGCGGGTGGGGGTGCCTGGAGGCCACTGCATGCACCTTCCCCGTAGGTTGTTCCATCTCTTGTGAATGCCGTCCCTTGTGCGTGGATATGTTCCTATGGAGTTAACCCTGTCCACAATCCTCTGCATAGCTCCATCTTCCTGGCAATGGATATCTGCTGGACCTGTGCACCGAACAGCTGTGGTTCTACCCTGATAATTTCCTCCACCATCACCTGCAACTCCTCATCTGCAAAATGGGGATTCTTCTGTAGGGGCATGCCTATTGTGTGGTGGGTGTAGTGTGTGTGTTGTGCAGAGTGTGATAGGTGTTGGGGTATGGTGTGTGGTGTGTGATGCGTGAAAGGTGAATAGGTGGCTGTGGTTTGTGTGTAAAGTTATTGTATTATCTTTTGCTGGCAAGGTGTAGTTCGTTTTTCATGTTTGCAAAGGATTGTGGGTTGTGTGGGAGTGTGTTTTAAAGTACTGTTGGTGGGTGTGTACGTGTGTATATATGTGTTAAGTGTGGATTTTTCAATCTGGTCAATGTTGGCTTCTGTTGGTGTTGGGTGCCCAATTCTACCGCTGCGGTCTGCATCACTAATGGGTGACCGCTGTTGAGTGTCCGCTGTGGTGATTCATGGTCCATAATTTGGAGGGCAGTGTATTGCTGGCGTGGTGGGGAGGGTGGTGGGTCCGACAGTTTTTAGTCTCCGTTGGGTCTGGTGGAATTGTTGTTGTGGCTGGTTTCTGTTGGTTTTGTGTTTGTGTATCATAATCAGGTAGGCGGATTTCCATCTCCATGGAGGTCTGTTGGCGGCTGTCACCACGGCGGTCTTCAAAAAAGACCGCCAATGTCATAATGAGGGCCATTATCTTTTATGGCATAAAGGTGTGGATTGAGGAAAGTCCAATTGTTTTAAACCCATTGCCATTCCTCACTTGAACATGTCATCCATTACAAGATGTCCAATTATTCTGCACCACATATTTTGTCTGATATTTTAGATATGGATAATTTTCAAACTAAATGATTGGGGTGCTAGTGTCATCATTTGCCCATTTCTTATGTTAGATGTTTATACAGTAATGGTATTATGTATGAATAAAGTGTCCCATGCTCAAAAATATGTCCCGCTCCATCAAGGCATAAAGTGCATAGTGCATCACAATAGTGGAATAAAGTGCATAATTATACTGTACATATTAATTAACATCCTTTATCTATTCCCAGTACATTCCAAATGAGGATTTAAAGGTTGGGTGAAGAGCAAGATCCTACTGCTGAAATTTGAATTAAAGTGCCAAAGTGGTACAATTTTAGGTTGTAAGTGCAATATTCAAAAGTGCTACTATTACGTCAGGCACCATAGGAGAAGTGGTGAAGTGCCAAAAGTTGGTCAATATCATATCTCTGCTACCAAAACTTTCATACAAGGCTTTTACTATGAGTCCATAAATGTCAGAAACACACATTACACCACCGTAAGGGACCAAAGTGCATTATGCATAGAAGGGCACTCCTTAAAAGCTTAAAAGGAGAAATCATACTAAAACTTAATCACCTATGCTTCAAATCATAGCAAAGATCTTGCAATGTATCCGTTGAGTTCATGTTAATAGAAGCTACATCCATTTCCTTTAACAGCCAGCTTGCATTGCCAATCAAGTTAAGTTCCCTAGTACCACCAAGAATATCATATCTTGAATGCAGGAAGCAGGGACTCACAAAACCATGATCAATTTGTACACCACATATATTGATAATGGCGGAATGGCTTGGTAAAGATAAGACTCTTAAAATGATTAGTGTGTGCATGAAGTTCCTTGATTAGAACAAGACACAAAAAAGTTAGAGAAAGTTGAAAAGAGGTAAAAAGAGTGAAGAGGTCTATGCAAAAAGTATCATTTCCAATCAGTCAGCACTAGGTACTGGCAAATGAATGTCTGTGATGTACATGCAGTTATGAATCAATGTTGTGGCAACTTGGATGTTCTAACTGTAGCATTAAAATGGGCTTCGGTTCTTGTTTTCCCACTCTAATTCTCTAATACCATCTCTGGGGTATTTCACAATATGTTTTATTGCATAGTATTTGAATCCCTCCAATGACCCATGATGCTTATTCATAAAATATTTGGCTGTAGGGTAATTATTACACAATTCTCCATGGCCCTGATATGTTGTAGGATTCTAGTCTTCAGTTTCTTTGTAGTACTACCAATATTCAATTTTCTGTAGGTGCATTTGGGAACATAAGTCACGTATTGTGTGTTATATGTAGTTACTCCGAGGTGGCATTCCTTGTCTCAGTTGTCACACACCCCTTTATTAATGCCAAGCTTGCACATTTTCATATATCACACTTTACATATCCTGTGTTCTCTATTGTTAATTAGCTAACCAGTTTTCTAGTGGATTGGTAAAAGATACTAGTAAGTATGTCACCCAGGGTTGCGGCCCTCTAATAAGTAGTCCTGGGATCGGATCCCATATATTCCTTCCTGTGTCAGTATATACAAGTTCTTTCTCAGTATGCTCTGTGATGCTGTGCTATATTGTACTCTATAATGAACTTCTATTTAACATCTTGATGCCCTCCTTAGGTCATCGATGAATTTAATCTAAATCTCAACATGTTCCATCTACCAGAGGACCTTCTTCTCAGAACACCCCCTACGTATGTTTGCATATATTGGAGCAAAGGAGGTCCTTATGGCTGGTCCCTGTTTTAGTAAATTGAACTTGTTATATAATAAAAAAACATTGTCAGAAAGGCAATATTGGAGCCAATTAATTTTCATTTGCGTATGTTTTGGATGCTGTATCAGTCTGGCCCTTAAAAAATAGTGACAATCTGTGATCCTGTGTTTGTGCTTGATGGACTATGTCTAGTGTAACCATAATGTAAGTTGTTTTCCATGGGATGTGTCTACTGTTTTGTAAAAATCGGACATGTATTTGACGAATGATGGAAGGCTTGTCACATATTGAAGGAGAAGAGATCCAACAATTAAGATGTGTTCTCCATTGGGGCCCCAATTGACCTCACAATCTGTCTTCCTGGTAGTCATTGTAGGCTTTTATGTACCTGTGTAAATATATTGTAGACACCTTTGTATCATTTACTTTTACATAGTCATATTATTCTTGTTCTAAGACCCCTTCTTCCGTACATTTGTAAGTTTTAGGTGAAAATCCCTTACAATATCTTCCAGCGGGCTGTTTGTAAGTATTTGCTAGTGTTCAGCATTCTTTAATTGCCACTGAGGTTCAGCAAGGTACAATATTTTATCCATGATAATGATGTTACCTCCTTTATGTGATACTTTATTTTTATTGAATCATTGTTAGTCAGAGAAGATATATCAATCCAATCTTTTGAAGCATCTTCCACCATCAATTGGAGGCCAACTGAGAACAGAACTTAATTTGGGGTTTACATTTATATATATATATTTATATATATATATGTTATGTATATATATGTTATGTATATATATATATATATATATATATATATATATATATATATATATATATACATAACATATATACAAATATATAGATTGATATATAGATATATTTTTATGTCTATATCTATCTATATATATATATATATATATATATATATATATCGATAGATAGATAGAAGGTGAAGGTAATGTTATAGTTTGATGAATTTTTCAGTGACAACATTAATATTTTGAAGAAAACCACAGAGATACATCAGTTACAGTTAGCCTAGCTACCTATAACCTGCGCCCCTGCCATGCACTGCTTATGATCTCACATATAACATCACTCATGACATGTTCTATAAGATAATCTATGACATCACTGTTGTCATCACTGATGACATCATCCAATGAATGTGCTGATTTGTGTTATAGTTTATATAGTAGCAGGTAACCACCATATTACTTTTCTACTCAATTTTGTACGGTCTGGATCCACCTATGGGCATCCGTAAGGGTATACATGTTTTCAAAACACATGTACTCCTAATGCATCATGGGTGTTTAGAAGTAATGAACTTGTTGTAAATGTTTGCAATGAAGAGTAACCCTGTGTGCAGTCAATAGTTGACCACTTGCGTCCATTGTGTTCCACACAAGTTTTGAGACTCTGCAGAAAAAGTTTGCAACAAGGCAAAGATTCTACATACAACGTACTAAGCATTGCAAGTACCCTGAGTTATTAGACAGAGTCATCTCAGCATGAACATTTCTACATAGCATAGAAGGCTCTGTGCACCAGGTATTAAGCTGTGTATATGTGCTTTTTTTGCTTCAGAAAATGGGCAGTCTGTAAATGTGTCACCAAAGTATGAACGCTGCAGGTAAACAAATCTTTAGCAAATTCAGGCATTCATTATCTTAAGCAAACTGTTTTTTTGGCAAGTGTTGCATAGAATGTACGTTGTTCATAGTAGGTTCTTTTTAATACTCTCCTAGTGTATTTTGCATGAGAGTTTCACTGTCTGTACAATCTTTGGTACAGGGTAAACTTTCTCTGTAGAATAACCACTGTTTACAGTACCCCTCTCTCTACTCATATCAACTTCATTACTCAATATAGATTTAGGAACTTTCAAGGATTTGCTACAGATAAATGCTATCCATGGTAGGGCATTTGTTTTGGAAGAGATGTTCTGTATTTTTAAGAACTTGGCTCTTGGAACAGTTGTGTACTGATTGAACTCCTAATGCATTGAGAGTTTCCCATATATCTGTGGTTGATTGTTACTTTGAACTACACTACCCACGAACTGTGTGGTATAGGTTCAATGTGGAATGTAACCCATGCTTTCTACACCTAAGAGAGTTGTTCTGCAATGACATTAATAATGCCTCATATTCTTCTCAGCTACTTTGTACTTACCTTCAGAACTCTAATAGCCTACCCCTTTATAGAGCAAGGTGTGCAAAAGAAGGTTCAATTATGTCATCAATGATGTCATCAGTAATTCATCAATGAGGTAATTTGAGATGTCATCAGTCATGCCATAAATGATGTCATAGAACATGTCATGAGTGATGTAGTATGTGAGGTCATAAGATGTGCATGACAGAGGTGCAATTTATAGTTAGCTATAACTGCTAAATTTCTGTGTTTTTATTTTTAGATCAAAACGTTAATGTTGTCACTGACATATTTACCTAACTATAACATTACTTGAATCTTTGTTTTTTCATTTAACTTCTAAAGTTTTGGTTTTGGTTTTTAAAGCGATCTATTTTTTCACACCTAACTATAATGCTACTTTAACCTTTGTTTTTTTCAGTGAATTTCTAGGGTTTTCTTAATGTTAAGTAAGACTTAATTACCATACGTAAATGTAACCTCCTCTGCACATGGTCTTTGGCTGTGTGCACTGAGGGTTTAGCTGCAGGGCATGCCTACAGGCCAGGACCTGCAGCCAACCGCCCCCATATAGCCAACCCCACTCTGCACACGCCGTTGGCCATACACAGTGGGGATCCTGGCCCTAGGAACCCCATCCCCCAGGGCCCTTATTTTTTTCAAAGGGGAGGGGTACACACAACCCCCCTCCCCAAGACTTTTTAGGCCCTGGTTTCTCCATCCCCCAGGGCCATACATATAAGTGAAAAGGGGAGGCTGCGTGGCCCACCTCCCTACTTGAGCCTTTATAGGCCCTGAGAACCCCATTGTTGAGGGCCGTAAATGTTTGCTAAAATGGAAGGGGGCGGCGCGGCCACCCTCCCTTGTAATGCCTTGGGGACCTCATTCTCCAGGTCCATTTGCTTTTTAATTAAATGGGAAGGGGGCTGCCTGGCCCCCCTCCATGAGCCATATTAGTCCCTGAGGCCCACTTTTGCTGAGTCGTTATTGGCCCCGGGGACCCTATCCTCTGGCCACTTATTTTAATAAAGGGTAGGAGGTGTGTGGCCTCCCCTCCCCGAACCTTGTATGGCCATGAGACTCTCCTTCCCTGAGCCATTATCAGTCTCGGGGACCCCATCCCTTGCCACACTTACTTAATTAAAGGAGAAGGGGGTCTGCGAGGACCCCTTCCCCAAGTCTTTTCTTGGACTGGAAACCCACCTCCATGGCAATTTAAAAAGAAAGGGGGGGTTGTGCAGCACCCTTCCCCGAGCCATTATTTGCCTTGGGACCCTTTCTCTGGGGCCACTTATTTTAACAAAGGGAAGCAAGCCTTGTTTGGTCCTTGTAACCCCATCCCTAAGGCTGCTCTTTTAAATAAAGGGGAGGGGAGGCACATGGTCCCCTACATGGGCTGATTGTAGCCCTAGGGACCCCATGCCCCAGGACTGGTGTGATTTTCAGGGGGACAAAAGATGCTGCCTATGGGAAAGTGGGTTATTGGTAAGGGCAGGTAGGTACCAACACTTAGCAATAGGCCACAGTCCCCCACCAGGCCCAGTCAAGGTCTCAAATTAATCTTTGCTCAACTCTTGGTAGCTTGGCCCCCAAACAGTTAGGCTTAATGTAGGAGAGGGGTGTGTAAAGTATTTAATATCAACAAAACAGTAAAAAAGTAAAACACAGCACACAATAACAATCTGACACCAATTTATAAAAATAGGAAGTACTTTTATGTTTAAAATGATACAGAAACTTCAAAACTCCAGTGTAAGGAACCAAATGAAAAAACTAATTTCAACATTGGCGGTAAAAACACCCACTGCCGCGGCGACAGCCGCCAAAAGACCATCACCTTGGTTACCATCTGTCAGCCATTATATGACCACAGCCGGATTTCCGCCACAAGAAGGGTGGAAATCCGGCTGTGGCCATACTGGCGGATGGTGGTAAGGTGGCGCTACTATCACCAGCAGCGCCACGCCAGTAGACCGCCGCCAGCCATATTATGACAAATAATACGGCATGGCAGTGTTCTGCTGGTGGGCGCTGCTGGCAGTAACAGCGCCCCGTCCCGTCCCCTGCCGAAAGACCCCCTGGATCCAGGTAAGTTGGGTTTCCAACAGGGGAGGGTGTGGGGGATGTTGTGTGTGTGTGGGGGTGTGTGTGCATGTATGTGTGAGTGTGTGCATGAATGCGAGTGTGTGTGTAGTGTTGTTTGCGTGCGTGTATCCATATGTGTGAGTGCGTGTACGAATGTGTGTGAGTGCGTGTATGAATATGTGTGAGTGCGTGTATATATGGAAATGTGTATGCATGTATGTTATGATGTGTGTGTGGATATGTGCATGAATGAATGTATGCATGCGTGTATGTATGTGTGGATGAGTGTGTGTGTGTTCTGTGGACGGGCGTGGATGTGGGGGGGTGAGGGGTATCTGGGGAGATTTGGGGGAGGAGGGGGCATCCTATCAGTGACAGGGAAGGAATTCCCTGTCACTGATAGAGCTTACCGCCATGGTTTTCGTGGCGAAAACCATGGCGGTAGACAGGGACCTAATACCGCCGGCGGCACAATGGGGCCGGCTGGGCTGGAGATTCTCATCAATGGCAGTCAGAGTGGAACCCGCCAATGTCATAATGTGGCAGTAAGTACCTCCAGCCTGTTGGCAGTACTACCGCCACATTAGCTCCGACCGCCGGGTTCATAATGACCCCCTAAATGTTAAAAAATACTTCCTAGCGCCTTGGAACAAAAAGCGCCAACCGGGGACATGTGGCCATGCTTAACCGGGTCAAAGTCAAACGTTGAGGGCGACCGTGATAGAGTCCTGCTTGGATATACTGAGGGGGATGCCTTGATCAACCCTTAACCTCCACACTTGGAATTTTTTCTGGATCTTTTTCTCTTGTTGTCAGACGAAGCTTCTCGTCAGGTCGACTTGCGATGCAGTGTCGTCGGCTTGGCTCAGCACGAGGTCCGGGTCAACTTCTGGATGTTGCTTCTATAGGAAAAAAGCTCTAGAGCTTTAGCGGGACAAAAATGAAATTCAGGCCGGGTCACAGTACGACGTCGCAGGCTCAACTTTCATCGATGGGTCCGTCACCTTCTGAAGCTTTTTTACAAAGTTGCTCCAAGCTTCTCCAAACTTTTGGATCTTCTTCCAGATGTCCTTTTTGGGTTCTTGAAGTGTCCAGAACTTGAGCCAAGGTCACTGGACACTTGTCAGCTGGGCTCTTCTTGCAGGACTTTATGCAGGGAACTCTGGTCAGCACCTTTGTACCTGTAGCTGATAGGGAGTCTACTCCTGGAGTTGCAGAAGGAAGGCAAAGTATTTTTCTTGGTAAAACCCAAAGTGTGTAGCTGCTGCAATCCTTGTGGGTGCAGTCCTTCAGGTGCAGACAGGGGTTCAGCAGTGCAGTCCCCTTTCTCAAGTACCTTCTTCCAGCAGGGATCTGAATTGTTGGGCAGCTTTGCCATATTTATCCTTGCTCCTGAGTTGGCAGGCAGTGGGGGTTCCCCTGACCAATGGGGTGAAGGGTGCCACTTTCTGGGGTGACCACTTCCTGCAAACTGTGGCAAAACTCAATCCCAGAAAGCAACATTCTTTAAACAATCCGACATGAAGAAAATCTCTCCTTGAAGGTGTGGCTAAGTTTCCCTAACATACCCCTTCCAGCCCCTCTCCTAATCTAATTACTGGGGCTTCCATCTGTCTGGGGGAACAGGAAATGAGGGATTTCCAGTTTCTGTCCCAGGTGGCTTTACCTCCTTTGAAGGCCAGTTTGGCCACTCTACCCCCATCTTGCTTTGCCATTTGTTCAGTCAGTTCTCCTCCCTCCAAATGCTTTGGTTCAGCCCAGCTCAATAAGGCAGCGTAGCTCAGGCTGCCAGAGACTGACCAATCAGGAAAGGGTAATACAGGGCTGATTTTGGTAGCTTTCAGTAAGAGGTCTAAAACTCTTTTTCTGTACTTGTTAGAAATGGGGTTTCTGGTTCTCTAGGGTATGCACCTCAGGCAGGCAGAACTTACCCACTCTAGTCAGGGCAAGGGAGTTACACGTTCAAGATAACCCCTTCTCATCCCTTTGGTAGCTTGGCACGAGCAGTCAGGCCTATCCCAGAGGCAATGTGTAAAGCATTTGTACAACACACACAACACACCTGACACAGTATCCCCACAACACCAGATTTTATGAAAATATACTGTAGTTGTAGACAACGCAATAATTAGACCAAACATCACATATTAGTCCTATCCTGCCACCTTAGCAGTTGTCAGAACGTTACACATTAGTTACTCTGCAAACTAGCAGTAGTCACATATGACACACAGGTTACTCAGTATTCTGCAACATAAGAAGTGGTCAGGAAACACGTTATTACACCACAACACTTGTCATAAGAATATCATAAAACACCCATAGTGGGAACATTAGAAAACATATGGCAAGTCATAAAAATACATATCAGCAAATCCTGTCCATAAAAGGAACATTTGCACACATATATAAAATAAATCATCAAATAGGCAGGCAATAATAAATCAGCAAAGTCTTTAGAAAGAACTTAGATTATATATATATTGGTCCTTTGGGGAATACCTGTAAAAGATGAAGGCACCTCCAGTGCCTAGAAGATAAAAACTGGGGCTCCTGGTGCTCCTCTGCACAAAACGGGGGCCTCGCGGTGCTGTAGGGGGAGAGGGGGGACATGCACCCTATACCGGGTCCCTCTTGGGGCCTGCAATCACTGGGGACACCCCGGGCCTTCACCAGCCCTTCCACACGGGGGGCACCACTATATGCTTGGAAATCCAACATGGGGAGGGGGCCCAGTGACAACTGGGGGCTCCCTGTTAAAGTAGGGACCCTCACCTCGGGTCCGTACTGCAGATCAAGCGCGTCAGCAGAAGAGTGCAGCGTGGGGCAAGAGGGGTGGCTCCAGCCAGCCCTGTCTCGCTCGTAGAGCTGGCAACCGTGCGTCCCGGGTCTCAGTACACCGGGGGAGCTGCCTAACTCAAGACCCCACCCAGCCTTGAAGCGGAGGGCTCCGGTAGGGAGATCCTCCCGTCTTCCTTCTGGACCTCTTCAACGAGGTGCAGCACTCAATCCAGGCTGCAGTGGTCATCCTCAGGAGATGGTGCCTGCCCGAGCCCCGGGGGCACTGATTACAGTGACCCCGTTCCCCGGGGGCTCCACAACATCGGGCTTCCCTTCTCCGTCTGTTCCTCGTGCCCTGGGCCACACCGGGCAGTGCGTTTCTGCGTGCTTGTCGTTCTCCTCACACTTGGGTCGCGGTGGTGATTAACAATGGCGCAAGCACTCGCAGGGTGCAAGAGCTGATATCACAGCAGCGCTCTCGAGGCGCTTAACTCCACTTCAACAGAGCACTCCCCAGGCACTTGTGCAGGGCAAAGAACAAGTGCTCTCCAGGCACTTTGAGGATCAGAGGCAGGACACCAGCAGCACTCCTTGTGCTAGAAATGGATGCAGGGGTCAGGGGTCACAGCACTCTGCCCCTGGGGGACAATGTCCTGGAAGAAGACCCACAGGTAAAGGGGCCCAGCAACAGGCCAACACATAGTGGATGTAAGCAGGGGGCAAGTCCTTTCAGTGACCAAGCAGGTCACAGGTCAGCACAGCAGCAGCAGTCTATGGCGGTCCCTGGTGAGTCCTTTCAGCCTTTGGTGTCCAGTTCCGAGATGATTCCAAGAGTCTCCAAATTATGGGGAAAATTCCCCTGTACTTATACTCAGCCCTTACAATGTTTTGTAATGGCAGGGGGAGGATGTTCCAGCCAGTTACAATTAGTTCTGGGAGTGCCCCCTCTCTCCTTCAGCACAGGCTCAAAACATCAGTGGGGGTTAACAACCCTATTGTGTGAGGCCAGGGCACAGCCTTTACAAATGTAGGTGTGCCTCCCCCTTCTCTCAGCCCAGGAAGACTATTCAGTATGCAGATGCACCTCTGTGACACCTCCACCCTCCCTGTGTACAGGCTGTCTGAAAAGTATGCACAAAGCCCCAACTGTCACTCTGCCCAGACATGGATTGGAGTCAAGCTGCAAAACACCAGAGTCATAAGCACAGATAAATGCACACTTTCTAGAAGTGGCATTTCTGTGATAGTAATAAAAAATACACCCACACCAGTACGCAGCATTTATTATCACCATCACAACCATACCAAACACGCCTACGCTACCCCTCATGAATCAGACAATACCCATTACACATAAGGCAGGGCATTTCTAATGCAATCCTATGAGAAGGCAGCACTCACAGCAGTGAGACACCAAGTTAGGCTGTTTGTCACTACCAGGACAGGCCACGCAACCTGGCACATGTCCTGCCTTCTACATGCATGGCACCCTGCCCATAGGGCTAGCTAGGGTGTACCTTAGGGGTGACTTACATGTAGTAAAAGGGGAGCTCTGGGCCTGGCAGGTAAATTTAGATGCCAGGCCCCTGTGGCAAAAAACTGTACACACAGGCCCTGCGCTAGCAGGCCTGAGACAGGATTGAAAGTCTACTTCAGTGGGTGGCGCAAGCAGCGCTTCTGGCCCTGGGTACAGAGATGCCACTGTACAAGGGACTTATAGCTAAATTAAATATGCCAAATAGGTATAAGCCAGTCATACCAACTTTAGATGGGAGAGCACCTGCGCTTTAGCACTGGTCAGCAGTGATAAAGTGCTCAGAGTCCTAGAGCCAACTGCGGGAGGTCAGAAACCCGGAAGGAAGGAGGCAAAAAGACTGGGGATGACCCTGCATAAGGAAAAAAGTCCAACAGTAGTAGTTATAATAAATCCAGCCATGGCAAGTTGTTGGATTTATTTTATCTTTTAATTTGATACCAAACGTGACAGAGTTCTTTTTAGTGGAAATTAGACTTTATTATTTTTAAAAAACCCTCCCAATGTTAGCCTACGGAGCTAATATACTTTAATGGTAAATGTATTTGACTGTTTTCCCTCACCAGGGCTTATAGAACATCTTTTATAAAGGCACTGCTTATATTTATACTGCACCCAACCCTTAGGGCACTTAGGGCTGATGCTAGGGATTACTTTTAATTCCAAAGTTGAATTTGGGGCTAACTTTAATTTAAAAGCAGCAAGGCAGGCCTGCTTTTACAATGACACCAGGGACCACAGCAGGGCACCCAGGGGTGCCCTAACTTCACTCGGGTCCCTAAACCCGACATGCCCTACCATATACTAGGGACTTATAGGTAGGTTGTCAAAGCCAATTATAATTATGCCTAATTTGCATATACCATTTTATGCAGAGCACTGGCCCTAGGACTGGTTAGCAGTGCCCAGGACTGAGTCAAAGTCAGTAACCACCAGTGTCAGTCAAAAAGGCTTGGGGGTGATCAGGGCCAAAAGGATTACTTTCTCACACTCCCCTCCGTGGGTGGATTTCAGCCATGGGGACTACATCCCCGGGGCCGTGTGATTTTTGGTGTGCACATACTCTTGTTGGGACCACAAAGGGGAGCCCCAAGGTCGCTGCAGCCTAAGCTGGCTTCCTCCATGCAGCGGGAGTCAGCATTGCTCTCAACCCGCAGGGAGCAGCTCATAATGCTGCTCCCTTTGAGCCGGAGCAATATTTTGATCTGTGTCCTTGCCTGCATCAGTGTAGGTAGGGAAAAGATCAAAGGTCTGCTCCCAGTGGGTGGGAACATTTTTAAAGCTCCTGTCTGCTGGGAGTGGACTTGGTGTTTGCTCCCTCTGGGCGGGAAATTCAAAATGCTCCCACTAAGCGAGAGTAAATACAGGTTTCCCTGCCTACGCCGCTGCAGGCAGGATAACCACTATGCACCAGGGGTGGGCTCCCTGGGACCTAGCTACTGAGCTAACCCTCAGGATAGGCTCCCCTTGTGTTAAATTTTGGCTCACAGGGGTGGGCTCCCTGGGGCTTTGTGAGGCGTGGGGAGGGGAGCTGTGTGGCCCCTTCCCTAGTTTGCAAACATTTCTCTGGAGGCTTGGAGAGGGGGGTCACACAGTGTTACTCCTCTTCATGAATACTGCCCTGGAGTGGGCTCCCAGTGTAGTGAACTGCATGTTTCAGAATGGAACCTTTCTGACTTCTATCGGAATCCATATCAGTGTGACATAATCACTATAATAGGATGTAATGAAAGCTTGCTCTAGAATGTTGCTGTTCACAAGAACACACAGAGTAATAATGATATGTGATTTACAGCTCTGTGTGTGGCATAGTCATTGGCAGGTACACAGGCTGGGTGGACGCTTCAACTGGCAATGAGATAGGGGAAAAGTAACCCAAAGAAGAATGTGCTCTCCATGAGAGTTTGCAGTGGTACAAGCAACCTGCTTTTGAGTGCCACGTTTCCCTTCATTAAAGTGCGAGTCATCAGTTGGCGCATGTGGAGTCAAAGAACAACTCCAGCCAGCATGAAGCATTTGAATAGAAAGAAAGCTTCACTAAGAAGTCTATGCATCATAGGTCAGGAAACCATGACCAAGACCCTAATAAAAGGTACAGTGCTGCCACCCAAAATAAAGTTATACACTGTATTAAGCATTAACGCAGAAGTCAGACACAACCAGGCTTACAAAGTATACTCGAAGACAAAGGTAAAAAGGTCTCATACTGTCTTTACACTTACCAGATTCTTGATAAGTGAAGCATTATGACCTCAACACAGGGTGGGGAGACCCAAGAAGAAGCACTTGGGTTGTGCTTACTGAGCTGTCCAATACCTGGAGCGGCACACCATGAAAACTGCCAGGTGGCAGCTGGAACAACTCCAGAGGTCTCCAGAAGTGAAAGGGCTCCAATGGAGACCAAGAAGAAGGTCAAAACTTCAAAGACTGTCCTGGATTACCCGGAGATCGAACCATCATCCGGCCTCAATGATGATGCAGATTTCCAGGAACAGTCAACAAAATCTGACTAAGTTCCACCCTCAGTGCCAGTGACTTCTACGAACAGATAAAATGCTGCCGCCTTCCTGAAAACACCACCATCTTTCAATGCTGCCACAAAGCAAAATATTGGTGCTAGATGGACTGCTTGAATAGAGACATTTGAAGATTTCATTGATGCAATTGAAGAGACTGATAACATGAAGATTATCAAAGGTCCCCAAAATCTTGCTTGTGATGGTGTGAAAGAACTCATAAAGAAAGTGCTGAGAACTGACAAAGAATTCACATACTTGCAGATTGAAAATGCTTTGAATCTCAAGTTCAGTCTAGTTCCAAATGTAAATTATGAATGATATGTCTCTAGTCAAGAATGTCAAAGCATTAGTGAAACAATGAATTTGTCGAAAGACTCGAAGAAGCCATGCGTCTTAGATTTATTGATAGATGCTTGTCCGATTCATTCAGACGATGAATGTTGAGAGAAACTCTTAGTCTGGAGCAGGTGTTAATAGCTGCTAAAGCTGATGGGCATGCAGAGAGACAAACTGCTGACATGGAGGCTAGAAGTGGCCATAGCTAGTTAATCAGTAGTGTAAAAAGTAATCTGAAGCATAAGACTGAAGGACACAAAGTGATGTCTACACATAAAAATAAGTTGTGTTTTAGAGGAGGATTTTCATTTCCATATGAAGGAAAGTGTCCCGCCATTGGGCAGATATGTAAAGGCTGTGGAAAACAGAACCAGTTTGTGACGGTGTGTAAAAAAAGGAACAAATAAGTGCATCACAGCGGAAAGACAAAAAGGCCACCAGAACATTCCAGAAGCAATGTTCAATGCAAGCTCACAAAGCCAAGCGGCAACATCAATTGAGGCAAATGGATACTAAATAAAGTCGATCGTCATCTAAATCATCGTCAAACAGATCCTCCGCCTCAGCCATAAGCGAAAGTGAAGAAAGTGATTATGCCATGTCGATGTTTACTTCAGAGAAAGGTGCACATGTCAGACTGGTCGCTTGTGAAGTAAAATGTCGGTCAAAGAAAAGTCGACATGCCAAAACAGCAAAGTCACACAAACACTATCCAAAGATCACATTGAAAATAAATGGGTGTTCATTACCTTTCATTATTAACAGTGGTGCATTGATAAACATAATACCTGAAGAGAAATACAATGAACTGTCCACATAATTGCAGCTTACTCCATTGAAGACCAAAATGTATACTTGGGCTGCATCGAAGCCCATAAAGAGTCATGGTTCATTTGTAGCAACAGTAAAGCATAAGAAAATGTAGGTACAAGCACCAATTCTTGTGTTTCAAAGTAAAGCGTCAAGTGCCTGTTTGATCAGTTTCAACACTGCTGCTGATATGGGATGCATTTCTGTGAATTACAACATAAATGCTCATAACGAAAAAATAAGTCAGTTCCCTTTGTTGCTTCATGGTTTAGGAAAGCTAAAGGATATGAACATAAAGCTGCACATTAATGAAGATGTCCGTCCTATTCCTCAGAGACATAAACAAGTTGTTTTTCATTTACAAGAAATTGTTGAAAAAGAATTTGAATCATTATTTAGGCATGACATTATTGAGCGTTCCACTGGTCCAACTCCAAGGGTTTGTCCCCTTATAGTAGTGCCTAAAAGGACAGTAAAAGAGTTGTGTGCATATGTGTTGACATGTGCCAGGCAAATAAAGCAATTGAACAAGAATGACATTGTGGGCCACACATTGCTGACTTGATAACGCAATGGTACCAACATCTTTCCTCAACTTGTTTTAAATAAAAGTTATCATCAGTTAGAACTTGAAGAAAGCTACAGGTACATTACAATCTTTTCTACACATGTTGGGTTGTTTAGATACAAAGGACTTAGAGCCTTGGCGGAGGGGAATACTTCATCACAAACATGACCGATATCCTGTCTGCCATATTATGACCCCATTATGTCCTGTGGGGATCATAATACGGCAGTTGGGATATTCTTAACATTTGTGATGGAGTCTTCCATCCACCAAGTTCTAAATCAGACCCTTAGTTTTGGTGTTTCATTGGCTGCAGAACTTTTCCAAGATGTAATTCGACATATACATCCTGTTGTGAGTACATTCAACTATAGCGAAGACATGTAGGTTTTGGGAGCTACACAGAAGGAGACTGATAAAGCTCTCACACAAGTATGTCAATTACTTGATGCAGGATTGACGTTAAATGCAAACATTTGTCAGTTCAACAAGGCAAACCTCAAATTCTTTGGCCATATCTTTTCTAATGAGGGTATGTTGTCTGCTCCTGCAAAAGTACAAGCTCTGTCAAATGCTCATCCCCACAAGATATTTCACTGGCACATTCTTTTCTTGGCATGGCCAGTTACTGTTCCAGATAAATAAAAATCTTTCCTGCTGTTAGTTCTCCACTACAAAAGATGACAAAGGAAAATGTTCCTTTTCAAGGGTCATAGGAATGAGAGAAAAGTTTCATTAGAAGCAAATATGCCATTTAACATTTTACTGAAATAGCATACTTCAATCCCAAGCTTTATACAGAGGTTGCGGTTGACGCTAGCCCGTTCTGGGGAGGTGCACAACATATTGGGCGCCCAAATGCTTGACTGCATATTGTGGCCTATGCTAGCAGAAGTCTGTCCTAAACAGAGCATGCTTCCTCACAACTTGAGAAAGAAAGTTTGGCTGTGGTATGGGCTTGTGAACATTTCCATGTATTCCTGTACGGAAAACCTTTCATACAGGTAACTGATCATCATGCTTTCCTTACCATCTTTGGCAATCCAAGAGCCAAGATGCCTCCTCACATTGAACAATGGGCACTACATAACTATAACTCATGCCACCGCCATGCACAGTTTTTTTGTCAAAGATTTTACTGCAAATATTACATTGATATTATCAAAGATGTCAAGAGTACAGTAATGTGTGTGGTAATTAGCAGTGCATGGTGGTGGGGGGTAAGTTTTAGTTACCTTAGGGCATGAGCTATTGTTACTTGAGATAACTCTAACTATAACAGGTGAATGTCTATGGTTTCATACCTTTAAAATGTGAGCCTATCTATAATGTCCATGTAACCTTTGGTTTATTAAGTGAATATATATATTATATATATATATATATATATATATATATATATATATATATATATATATATATATATATATATATATTTAGATATATATATATATATATATATATATATATATATATATAGTACTTATAGTTGGGACCTAGTTTCCATCAGAAAAGCATTTTTAGTTTTGCAAACATCTTTGGCGCTGTTTAACGAATCTTCACAAAATGTTCAAATTTAGTATGCAAATGACTTTAGCTGCTGTATGGAAAGTTTTAGGGGGGATTAATTAAGTGTGGGTCAAAAAAAAGGTGGAGCCCCAAAATGCATTTCCCCATGCAATTTCCCATAGCGATTTTAGGCACTACTACAGCCTGAACTGCAGAATGGAATTACACCAAATTTGCCAAAAGCTAGATCTTGGTCCTAAAAGAGTGCTTTTTGTGATTTGATGAAAGTCAGTTCAGTAGTTTTGTAGTTATCAAAAGAAATATAGATATCTGGGGATGCGAATCCTTTGCGGTTCCACTCTTGGAGTAGCTGCATATCCAGGGTAAAAGCAAAGCCCTGATTGGCCAGCCACAACTTGAGAGGAAGGTTGCAGCTGCAATATTTCTTTCTACCATCAGGCCGAGGGGAAAACAATGACAATCTGACATAAAGGATCAGGATATAGGTTTCCTGACCCCAGAGGACAGATGGAGGGGTCTTTGAGGCACCACTCATATAAAAAAATTGGACCAATTTTTTTTTGGGTCATTCCGTTGATTCGCAGGTCCACAGCGGCGCTCAGCGTGACACCCAGTGTACATCCCCAAGGGATCTTTGGATCCAAAAAACTACGAAAATAAAAATACAGCCACTCACACACGAAAACTCTGTGAACACAGCAAAAGGCTGTGTGTGGTGTGGGGTTGGGTGCATGCAGAGGGGGGCAGGCTGCAGGCTAAGCCATGTGGCCACCCCTCACCGCACATTGCCAAAGTCTGTGCATGGTATGGATTTGGGTGTATGTGGGAGTGTTGGCTGCAGTCCAGGCCCTGTAGCCAACCCCTGCAGCACATGGCCAAAGGCAGTGGTTGTATTAACATACAGTAATTATATATTACTTTGCATTACAAAAACCATACAAATTCACAAAAAAAAAAACAAAGGTTACAGGGACAATATAATTAGGGTGATATTTTACCTATTCGAAACAATGGAAATGCAGCAGATATAGTTATACTTATAGTTATACTTATCTGAAGAATCTATAACTTGTGCCATTACACGACATTAAGCCACAAGTCACAGTTTCTGAACAGAAGTATAACTATAAGTATAAGTATAACTGCTGAATTGCTGTGGTTTTGTATTGTTAAAACGCCAACCTAACTATAAAGTCCCAGGAAAGTTTGCTTGTTCAGTGAATACATATATATATATATACATATATATATGTATGTGTATATATATATATATATATATATGTATATACATATATATACATATATATATACACACACACATATATATCTAGATATATGTATTTATTCACTGAAAAAAACAAAGGTTACAGGGATGTTACAGTTAAGTTCTGAATTTACTTGTATGAAACCATCAAAAGTCAGCTATTATAGAGTTATTTAAAGTACCTATAATTCGCGCCCTAAGGTAACCTTAACTCGCGCCCTTGCCATGCACAGTTTTCTCATCAATATTTTTATTGCAAATGTTGCAGTGATAATATCAAAGATGCCATAGAAGTGATGGGGGTTGGTCACAGGGTCTGGCTGCAGACCACCCATCCCCAAACCACGCATGACCTTTGGCCGTGCGCAGCAGGGGTTGAACACAGGGCCAGTCTCTATCAGTGGATTTGTTAGTGGGTGCGTGAATGTCTGAGTGGTTTCGAAAGTGGGTGTGTGAGTCCATGAGTGGCTCATGAACCTCTGAGTGCATGTATGAATAAATTAATTAGTTTATGAATGAGTCTGTGAATGCTCTTTTTCAATTTTCTTTGCTTATTCATAACTATTTGCAAATATTCACAAATCTATTTTTTTATTTTATTTAGAGTTTTATATAGCGCTGGCAGAGTGTTTTAGATCAGTTCATGTTCATAACAGATCACTCATACAAAGAGTATAGCTGAATTGAATAAAAAATATCAGAATAGAAACAGGAGGTAGGAGGAGAAATCCGAGTTGAGGAGAATAGGTCTTGTGGGTGATGGATGACCTGTTAGCTGAGGTGTTGGTTGAGGAGGAGGTCCTTTCGCTGTTTCTTGAATGGAAAGAGGAGTTTGTCCTGATTTGTACTGGGAAGTAGTTCCAGACTTTAGAGACATTGCTCATAAAGGAGCGTGTCTGGGTTTTTTCCTTGGGGCTTTACGCGGAATGAGGATGGAAATTGTCATCCGGAGCCAAGTTGAAATTGAAGCCAACCTCCCTGGAGCCCTCCTCAGATCAACTGCGTGGGAAGCCTCTGTCAACTTTTTATGTTTGGACTTAGGAACTTTACTGGAACCTTTTCTCTCTGACGTCGGACGACCCTCCACGGCAAGCTGATTTTGATGCAATGTCGTCGGAATGCCTCGCCACAGGCCCCGGTGAAATCTTGGAAGTGTGAGGCTCTGGAGCTTTTCAGCGGGATGAACCTGCAAGTCAGGCCGGGTCGGGTGAACGTAAGCCTGCTTGTCTCACAACGACGGGTCGGTCCACTTATGGAGCTTTTTTTTCAAAGTTTCTCCGAACGTCTCCAAACTTCTGGATCTTCTTCCAAAAGTCCTTCTAAGGTTCTTTAGGTGTCCACAACTGACCCCAAGGTTCCAGAAGCTCTGAGTTCCTCCTTGGGGGTTAGGACTCCAGCTCCCAGAATGCACCTGGTTCAAATCCCAAAATGACCAATGGTCAGTTTCTTCGGGGCTTGATGAATGGAACTCTGGTCAGCAATTTTCTACCTATAGCATACAGGGAGTCCCTTCTTGAAGCAGTTGAAGACAGGCAAAGTCCTTTTCTTGGTAAAGCCCAAGTGTGCAGCTGGTGCAGCCCTTCTGGGTGCAGTGTCCAGGTGCAGGCCAGAAATCCAGCAGGGCAGTCCTTCTTCTTCTTCCCCTGTTCCTGGAGGGATGTGAGGTGGGGTGCAGCTCTATCAATTTTATCCTTGCTCCTGGAGTGGAGAACGGGAGGGTGGGGTTCAGTCCAATCATGTGGAGGCCACCACCCTCTTGTGTGACCACTTCCTGGGAGGTGTATCAAAAATCAATCCCAGGGAGCAACATTCCTCCAAAATCCAAGATGGTAAAAATTCAGTTTCAAAGTTTAGATCTAGCTGGGCCTAACCACTGGTGTGGGTAAATTTCTCTTAACACATCCCTTCTTTAATCTAATCAGGGGGCACCTGATTGTCTGGGTTTGCAGGAAATGGGGGAGGTACAGTTACTGTCCCAAATGTCCTTCCATCCTTTGAAGCCCAGTTTGACTGCTCTCCCCATCCTGTTCTACCATCTGCTGAGGCAGCTCTCCTCCCACCAGATGCTTTCTTTGTTTCATCCCAGGCCACTTCACACCTCATCACGGCAGCCTGGCTCAGGCTACCAGAGGCTGACCAATCAGAGAAGGGCACTGCAGGGCTGAAGTTGGTAATTTTTAGCAAGAGTTCTAAAAGTCTTTCTAGGTACAAGGTATATTAAATTCAACAGTGGCAACTTGTTGGATTTATTATAACTTTTAATTTGATGCTAAACATGCCATATTTAGCTCCTTCCTGTGAAAAATAAGACTTTTTTATTTCAAAATAAAGTCTCTACATGTTGCCCTATGGAGCCAATTTACAATTGGAAAACATGAATTTAGCTATTTTTCCCTCACCAGGGCTTATAAAACAAGTTTTATAAAGTCCATGCTTATAGTTACGCTGCACCCAACAGTGGGGGCACTTAGGGCAGACCTTGTTAGCAACATATGTAAAAATAAGGTAGCTTAGGACTTCGGAACTATGTTTAATTCCAAAATGGAATTTGGGGTTAACGTGCTTTTAAAATGACATTGGACACCACAGCAGTGCACCTATGGGTGTACTACTGATGCTGGGGTCCCTAAAGCTACATGCCCTACCATATACTAGGGACTTAGATGTAGGTTGGTATAGCAAATTATAATTAGCCTAATTTGCATATGCCATTTTCATCAGAGCACAGGCCCTGGGACTCTTTATCAGTACCCAGGGTACCATGGGAATCAGAAAAACACCAGTATGAGTGAAAACTAGGTGCAAAAAGTTAGGGGGCTCCTGCAATCAGCCCAGTTTTCCCATATATATATACATTATGCAGTTATAGTTAGGGTTGGCAGATTGGCAGAGACAGGGATTTCTCAGATTTTTGGCCCTTCATAACTGTGCACCCATTTCACGAATCTCCAGAAAATTTCTAGAATTTTTCTACATTGTACATTAGTGAATGATGGAATGTTTCGCAGAGATTTATCAAGGGTGTTCAAAGTTAAAAGGTGGCCCCAAAACAAATGTTTACCTTAATGTATTTCACATAGACTTTTTGTGGCAGATATAGCACAAACATGGCAGTACAGATTTGCACAAACAATTACAGTATTGTAGAAACTGGTATGTGGATGGTCATTTTTTGGGGCAACCTAATTAGTTTAGTAGTTGATAAGTTAAACTTTGTGATATCTGTTGTGTCATATGTAATACAATACTATTAGTAGTGGGAAGGAAGCCCAAAACAATTACCTAGACCGCATATAAAAAGTTCCATATTTACTATGTGAGCAACTGAAAGACCCATTTGTGGTCACATGTTAATGCAAACCAATATACAAATACATAACAAATAGAATACATCCTAATCAACAGAAGTTTTCTTTGCATGCTGTCTGGCTCACAAAATAAAACTGTGCCCAAAAAACCAAACAAACACACAATTCCTTATGCACTCCTGTGTAACAAAATGGAAAGGTGATCTAGCGGTGAGCTATACAAACTATTATAAAGAGGACATGAAAATTGGCCACTAGGAAAAATGATGAATAATCTCAATTTTTATAACAACAATTGGCTTTCATTCACTTTCAGCTTCATATGTAGCACAATATTATAAAAAATAGCAAGGAAGGCCAAAAAAATAAAACTAGACTATCTATTTAAAGTTTTAGAATTACAAAATGAACAATTAAAAGACACAGTTATGATCACATGATTGTGCAAACCAATAAACAAATAAATAACAAATACAAGAGAAAAAAAGAAAGAAGTCACATTAAATCAGATTGCCAATCTGTTGTCATAGGTCATAGTTAGGATTCCCGGAGATTTTCAGTCCATGATTACTTTCCACCTGTTTGATGAATCACCACAAAACTTTACAGCATTTTCCATATATTGTGATGATGTATACGTTTGTGGTGAATAGTTAAGGGGGTGCAAAGAAAGATGGGGGGGTCCCAAAATGCATTTCTTCACCAATGCCTTGTCCATTGACTATTGCAGTGGCTCCTAACATTTTGACCTCTGTGGAACCCCACTTTTTCATTACTGAAACCTGTGTACCCCCAGTGAACCCTTTTTGGAATCCTGGGACCCCCCAATGAGTCATTACTGAAAGCTGGGGACCTAATCTGTCAATAATATTGATTTTCGAAGCAGTTGCGGACCCCCTGAGGAGGCTTCGCGGACCCCCAGGGGACCTCAGACTACAGGTTGGGAACCACTGGACAATTGTATTTGATGAAACATGAAAACATGACACTTAGCAGGATTATACATGAAGGTGCGCAGAGTATCCATTTTAGGTACTGCAGGTAAGTAGGTTACGTTTTTTTTAACGTAATAAGGCATTTAAACTTGTATTTGTGACTGTGGTAGTATAGTGAAATTTTGCAAAACTACTGTGGTACATGCTGATGACAAGTCATTATCTGGTTGGATAATGACTATCTTTACAAACGTATACAGGCAACCATGTTGTTTTAAGGCCACCTTACGAGTCTTCTGGCTTAGGACCTTATATATAGGTAAGTGTTAGGTTTTATATTTTTTTCCTACCTATTTCTACTTTGCTAAATTGGTAATAGGCAGGGGAAAGTACTTATAGGGTTCTATATATTTAAATAAAATGTTTTGGAGTACAACCTTACTACTTAGGAAGTACTGCAGTACTTAAAGAAAATAAAGGAAATCTTAAAATATGTATAGAACATTGTAATACACTATATTTCACAAATACAGTGTAAAACACTGTATCTACAATTTTTAACATATTTAACTCTATAAAAAAAGTCTACAGAGTACTGTGGAAACAGCTAAAAAATATCATGCAAATACCTTGTAACTTAAAAAAAAAAAAAAATAGAAACATTTCCTAGAAAGTGCGATACTTACTAGGTAGTAGTGCAGTGTTCCATAAACATATTTGAAAATATGTAAAAAAAATTAATACATTTCCCTACCTATTATCACTTTCATAGAGTGGTAATTGGTAGGGAGCCACAATAAAATCTATTGCTTATCTATTTCGAAAACTCTTACACAGAATACATCCAAAGTGTAGCAAAAGCAACATAGCTGCCTTTAATTTTTCTTAAATGAGCCATTACCCAATTATATTCTTGCTTGTCATCACAATGAACTGCACTATACCACAGCATACATAGCCCAAAAAATAACTAAGACCTAGCTGTAGTATTGTATTGCGGTACCCTTGCATCACTCATGGTGTCACATGGACACCGCAATACTTAAGTCAGATTTACAAAGCCCCACCATGCATCGTCCTGCATTGATTGATAAATCTGGAGAAGTGCAATTGGCTGTTTTGCATTACTCTGCAAAACATATTCTACATTGCTCCTAAATTTCACAGACATTTGTATGTCACACCACTATACACCACTCCACTCTATGGCATTCCAGTATACGCCACTCCAGTATACACTATTCCACTCTCTGCAACTTCAGTTTACACTATTACACTGTGCACAATTCCAGTGTATGCCACTACACTCTATGCTCTTACACTGTAGGCACCTCTTCTCTACACCACTCCATTGTATACCACTCTACTGTATGCCACTTCACTGGCCACTACTCCATTATACGCTATTCCACTCTATGCCATTTCACTTTGTGCCACTCAACTGTACACTATTCTACTGTGTGCCAGTCCACTCCACAACAGTACACTGTACGCCATTCCATTATACCCCATTCCACTGTGCACACTCCAGTCTACACCAATCCACTGTATGCCACTCCAGTCCACACCACTCCACTGTATGCTACTCCAAAGCACGACACTCCACTGCACACTGCTCTATTATATGTTATTGCACTCTACACCACTCCACTGTACAGCACTCCTCTCTGCGCCACTCCGTTCTACACTATTACCTGTACACAGCTCCATTCTACACCTGTCCACTCTTTGCTATGACACTGTACGTAACTCAACTCTATTTCACTTCAATGTACAACACTCTACTGTATGCCTCTCCACTATAGGCTACTCCACTGTATGCTGTTCCACTCTTTGCCCTTCCACTGTACACCACTCTATTCTATGCCATTCCACTGTATGCCACTCCACTATACTGCACTCCATTGTATTCTATTCCACTGTATGCTACTACAGTGTACACTACCCCAATGTACGCCTCTCCTGTTTATGCTGCTCCACTCTATGCCACTCCATTCTACTCTATTCCATTGGACACCACTCCAATGTACCCCACTCCGCTGTCTGGTATTACACTCTACGCCTTTCCACTGTATGCCACTGCAGTCTATACTACTCCACTCTATGCCACTACAATTTATGCTATTCCATTCAATGCTAGTCTACTGTATGCCATTCCAATGTACGCTATTCCACTGTATGCCAGTCCAATCCAGAACACTATATTATATGCCATTTCACTGTATGCCACTCCATTGTATGCTATTATACTCTACCCCAGTCCAGTGTATGCCACTCCACTCTACAGCACTCCACTGTAAGCCACTGCACTGTACAGTACTCCACTATATACTATTTAACTCTACGCCGTTCTACTGTATGCTACTCCATATACACTACTCTACTCTGCACCACTCCAGTATATGGCATTCAACTATATGCAACTCCTCTCTATGCTAACCCATTGAATGCCACTCCACTGTATGCTATTCCACTCTGACTCACTCCACTGTATACCAGTCCAGTCAATGCAACTCTACTATACGGCACTCCACTGTAGACTACTCCACTATGTGCTATTCCACTCTAGGACAGTCCACTCTATGGTATTCCGCTATATGCCGCTACACTGTATGACACCTTAGTGGACGCTATTCCACTGTATGCCACTTCACTGTATGCTACTCGAATCTGTGCCACTCCATTGTACTCTCCAGTACTCTATATAACTCCAACTCTAATAAACTCTATACCAGTCTACTAAATTCTACTTCACTCTATCCCTGTGCCCTCCACTGTCCAAATTTTCACTAAACTCCATTCCTGTACACTCTCTTGTACAACACAACTCTGCGACAGTTTCCAGTACTGTCCGACACAGCATTCCACTCTACTGTATGAGATGGCACTCCAAATTATAAAGGTTTACCCAACTCTACGCTATACCATTTCAATGTACGCCACTTCACTCTATGCTAATCTACTATATCCTACTCAACTCTACGCTACGCCACTGTACTAACTCCACTCTGTTATTTCACTCTATGTCACTCCAGTCTACACTCCACTGTACATTAATTTCACTGTACGTTGTTCCACTCTATGCTGCTCCACTGTACAATAATTCACTCTGCCACTACAGTGTATGCCACCCCACTCTATGCAACTCAAATGTACGCCACTCTCCACCACTCTATATAACTCACTCTATAAATGTCTACTACCCTTTATGGCTTATGGCACTCTACGACACCCTACTCCACGCTATCCCCCACACACCCCACTGTCAAACACTATACTCCATTATATCCCCGTACACTCCATTGTACAACACTCTATTCAACTTCACAACACTTTTATATACTCTATGACATAGCACTCCACTCTACTGTATGAGACCCCACTCCAGTTTATTACACTTTACTGTTCTCACTACTCTACTTTCCTGTACTACACTCCAGACCACTCTACTCCACGGCACACCAATACACTCTATTATACTTTACTCTATGCTACAATATGCCATTCAATTTGACAGTACTCCACTTTACCAGACTTTACTTCACTCTACGCTACTCTATAAGAATCCACTCTACGCATCTCCACCGTTTGACACACTACTATACTTTAAGCAACTACATTATATGCAGTCTACTACACTGGATGCCACTCTCCGACACCTTCCTATACTGGATGCCTCTCTCTTAGAATTTACTCCAGTCTTTACCCCTACGCCATACTGCACAACTCTGCAATATAATGTATATGATTAAAACATGTTCTACTCCACTTTATGCCACTCTATAATACTCTAGTCCACTATACAACACTGTATGCAACTTTCTTTATGCCACTGCACCCCACTTTACTCCACTCTACTCCATGACATGGTGCTCCACACTACTCCACTACTCCATTCTACACCACTCCAATCTATACCACTCTATGCCATTGTACTCTATAACTCTGTATGCCAATCCACTCTACCATGTTCTACAACACTGTACTATATTGTACCACTCATTCTGCAAAACTCTCCTAGACTGTGTGCCACTCTACTCTACTTTCGTCTACAACACTTTCCAGTACTCTATGACATGCTAACACACTCTTCCGTACAACACAGTATTTAAATTGATGACACTTTACTTGACTGTATTCTATTCCACTCTACTGCCCTCCAAGCCATTACAGTCTATAACACGCCACTCCACTCTATGACACTTCACTCCCCTCTGCACTACTCCACTCCAGTGTACTCCACTGGACTATACTCCATTCTGCTACACTTTATCTCACTCCCTGCCACTGTACCATACTCTACTCTACGCAACTTCGCTGTCAGACACTTTACTCCACTCTATGGAACTCCACTCCACAACATCCTGCTACAAACTTTGCCATTCTATGACTCTCTACTCTACTTTATGCCCATCCCCTCTACGCCACTGTAATACACTGTATGTCACTCAACGACACTCACTCCTCTCTATGACAAGCCACTTCACTATATGACACTACGCTCTGCAATGAGGTTACTTTAGCTATTACACAGGCGCGTTATTTTAGCCTATGCCTGCAGTTTGTGCCCTTTCACTCCAAGGCTTGTACTTTTATTCCTCTGTTATTTTAGCAGAAGCCGTATTAGAGGTTTTTATTACTATATCAGCTTATCCTTTTACACAGACTTCTGTTATTCTTTTCTCTGCATGACATTTTCATTCTGCGCCTCATTCAAGGTTGTATGTGATGTTACGAATTATTGCCGGCACAAAGCGCTCATCATGTCCCCAACTCTTATACACAGAACTATACGTGTTGTCACATCAGGGCAGTTTTCTCAGAACACCAGATGTTTTATTATAAAACACCTCACTACCCCCTACATGATAGAGGGGAATTCCAATGAGTTGCCATCATACACTGCACGCTGCCTTTGCAGTTTTTGCTAAGACCTGACACAGTCTTTCCCTCCATGTGGGAGAATTCGCAGTAGACCAACTGATGCCTACTTTACCTACACTCATAGGTATGGGGGATAGGGTTCCCCTATGTGGGCTGATGGGCAGATTAGGTCTCACACTGCCATGCTCTTATAGAAAACCATAGTAGTGCAGGTAGAAATTCTAGAACTATTGTTGTGTCAGTATGGTGGGACTTTTCCTATGTTTCACTTTCCTTGTCAGTGCCTTGCTTTTATTATGGTTTATCATCCTTATAATCACAATACATGCCTTTTCACATAGAATGCAGTTGATTCAATAATACAGACATATGTGATTGAGAGAAAGGGGTAAGTTCTGTTCACCACAATTTCCCCGAGTAATCCAGATGACATGTTAAGGACTGCCACAAATCACCTTTTACTCTTGGATACTGGTGAGGTAATGCTAGCTGGCTGGAAGGGTTAGGCCGACAGTTGTCATACGGTGCAGGATCAGATTCAGTCCCCCGTGCTCAGTCATATTGCTCCCCAAATCCAGCAGTCTTGTTACTATAGCAAGAGTCTGTACGACAACTCCAATCTACAACACTCTCCTCCGCAGTACTCTACGACATTCCACTCAACAATACTCCACTCTATGACACTCTACTTCACCTTACTCTACTCTAAAACACTCTAATCCACTCTATGACAGGCTATTATACCCTAGTCTACTGTACAACACACCAGTCTACTGTACACCTCACTGCTCCACTGTATGATAATTGACTCCACTAAATGATAAACCATGCTACTACAACATATATCACATTGCTACACTGTACACCATGTCACTCCACTATACTTAACTCCACTCTATTCTGCTCTTCAATGCTCCACTCAATGACACTTGACTCCATGACACTCTCCTTCACTGTGCTGTACGACACTCTACTTAATGACACCTCAATAAATGACACTCCTCACTACAATTTGAAACACATTTTTATAACAAAATATAAACCATTGGAATACAATGAAAATACCAAAGGCTAAGGATAAGTTAATGTAAGAAATACTTAATTTACTCTTTCTATACAAACCCAACTTAAAATACAGTAACATTAAAAATTGGAAAGTTATAATTATAACTTCAGTTTATAATTTATGCACCACCTTCAAATTACTATAACTCACCCATCTCTGAACACAGTCTTGTCACCTCACTCACCACACTACATTAACTATAGTTCACTCCTTCTTCATGCACTGGTTATATCCTTGCATAATATATCACGGATAGCATGTGAAATCATAGCATTTATAACAGCTCAATTGACATCATTTGTAACAACACATTACATGGTAGAGTGGCAAGTTATAGTCAGTGTTGTCTGGTAGTGAGCTGAAAAGAATGTACATGAAGGAGTCCTACTTATGATAATTTGAAGGTGGTGAATAAACTGTAAATTTGTGTTTTATATATATATATATATATATATATATATATATATATATATATATATATATATATGTATATATATATAGATATATCTCCAACATGCAGCGTCACATCCGTGCAAGCAATAAAAACGCATCATAGACAACGTACTATGGCTCAAATCCATACAGAGGGGGTCATTCCTACCCTGGCGGTCCGAGACCGCCAGGGTAGGGGACCGCGGATGCACCGCCAACAGGCTGGTGGTGCATCCAGGCCCATTCTGACCGCGGCGGTAAAGCCGCGGTCAGAAAAGGGAAACCGGCGGTTTCCCGCTGGTTTTCCCCTGGCCTGCAGAATCCCCCATGGCGGCGCTGCAGGCAGCGCCGCCATGGGGATTCTGACCCCCTTCCCGCCAGCCTGGTTCTGGCGGTCGGGTGTCGTGGGGCCCCTGGGGGCCCCTGCAGTGCCCATGCCAAAGGCCTAACAGGGCCCCACATTGATTTCCAGTGTCTGCTATGCAGACACTGGAAATCACGACGGGTGCAACTGCACCCGTCGCACAAAAGCAACTCCGCCGGCTCCATTCGGAGCCGGCTTCATCGTTGCTGTGGGTTTCCCGCTGGGCGGGCGGGCGGGCGGCCTTTTGACGGTCGCCCGCCCGCCCAGCGGGAAAGCCAGAAAGACCGCCGCGGTCTTTTGACCTCGGTACGGTCTTCTGGCGGTTCCCGCGACTGCCACCCGCCAAACTAGGAATCACCCCCAGAGTCTTTATTTTAATAATGGCAGCATAACAGCCTTGTGGATTCGCTAGATATTTATGCAATTTCGGTAAAAGATAGAGAGCCTGATTACAACTTTGGAGGACGGTGTTAATCCGTCCCAAATGTGACGGATAGCCTGCTCACCGTATTACGAGTTCCATAGGATATAATGGACTTGTAATATGGTAGGTGGTATAGCCGTCACATTTGGGACGGATTAACACCGTCCTCCAAAGTTGTAATCAGGCCCATAATGCAGGTAGTTTTGGGAACTGATATGTAGTTAGAAAACTTATAAGAGAAACTAAATATGATTCCATTAGTTAAGATGATTTTACAATAGTATTTCAAATGTTACAAAATGGCTGACATGGTTTTTGAAAGTATGTGAGTATTTGTTAGTCCATCATTTATGTCAATGAGCACATTGAAGTTTATTTTACAAAAGTCACGAAGGTGGAATGTATCGGAATCAACTGAACTCGTGAGCAAGGAGCGAGGGCTCCGAAACACATTAGGTCAATTTTGCTGCTGCTGTTATGCTGTCGTTATTAAAATATAAATGCTGTGTGGATTTGAGCTGCAGTACGTTGTCTACGAGGCGATTTTATTGCTCGCACGTATATGACGCTACATGTAGGATTTATTAGGGTTCGCTACCCTACTGTGGGATTGCCACGTATAAGTGGCCGGAACTTAGCGATTAACTTTAGATGTTTCATACATACATATATATATATATGTGTATATATATACACACACACACATATATATGTATACATATATATATATATATATATACACATATATATACTATCCATATATATAAATATAAATATAATAAATATATTGTGTAGAGACACTGCAGCTTCCAAGACAATTACAAACCTGCAGTACCTCCTGATATTACTAGAGATCCCTCTCAATTCAGATGCAAAGCCTTATAAGTCTTTAACAATGCTTCAGTATGTTAAGTGGGTACCTGATGGCCTTCTCTGGCCAGATCCAACTGCTTGAAGTCTTCACAAAACTGCAGTATCTCAAGTTGTTACTAGATGCCCCTCTCAAGTCAGATGTAATTGCTTCATTAGTCCTTATCAAATATGTGGAGGATTAGCTTCAACATTTACATTTACATACAAAGTTTATATATTTCAATTATTTGTGCTTATATTCACAGGATAAATAACTTTGCTAGATCTACTATATGCAGATAAGTCTACATTGCAGGTATCAATAAATGTCTTGATATGGAAGCATGTGATGACACTCTACTACATATTGATAATATCAGACACTTTTAAATATATATGTCTTCAGGGTTTTCCCTCTAGGGAGGATGAACTATTTTTTATTTGATGTTTCAATTGCCTTAAGTTTACGGATTTCGTGTTTTATATGCTGTGTGCAGTATTTGGAGAAAGCATCATTTCAGTGACATTTCACCAACACAATGGATAAAGATACCTCATATATATGTACGTATTTGTATGATTATTATTGCTTAGGAAATTATGAGGAAAATCTTTAGGCTGTTAAAAGTTATGGTTAGCGCTGGTAATAACACATTAACATATGTTTAAAACAAACCTTAGAAAGTCACTAAAAAAAGGAGTTAAAGTGGAGTTATGTGTACTAAATAAAACCCAAAAAAAACTAACATTTTCGAGTTATGAATATTTCCAAAAGCCGAGTTTATTCACCTTTGCTCCTTTGTGGAAAGTTTCGCTCCGATTCGTCAATGGGGGTCAAGTAAAAGATGGGGCAAAACTGTGATTTACCATGTTAATTGGCATAGGAAACTTTGCTCTCCAATATAGAAAAAATGGCATAAGTGAATTACACTAAAAAGTTAAAACATTACTCAGAAAGTAGGCTTTTTGTGGTTGGTGTATATCCGTTCGGCTATTTTCAATAAATTAGTGTTTAAAGAAGAGCTTTTTTCCCCATTGGAGATTTCAGTCCTGTGGGACCGGGCCTGATGGTGTTGGCCTCGGGTTGCCTGAGGGTGATAGGAGTTTGTTCATTTTCTAATATGATCCAAATATAAACAGAAACTCACTGAAAAAATACAAGGGGTAAAGTGACACTATAGTTAGGTATGTAAAAAGATCCTAGCTTACCTTAAAGAAACCCTAGACATTCACTGAAAAAAACAAAGATTGATGTTATAGTTAGGTGTTGAAATAAGATAAGAACTAATGTTCAAAACCAAAAGAAAACCCTGAAATTTACCAGTTATAATTTAGTGAACTAACCTTGGAGGTCAGGGTGTGCTCCCCTAATGGGTGCATCAACGTATTGTTCATGTTGTGGCCAGACAATTAGGATTCACCAATCACCTTAAAACTGGCCAATTAGATCACATCTGGACACCAATGGTCAGATGTCAGAAACGTTTTCTGGAGGTTAACCCTTCATGCCCAAACGTAGCACCTTTTTAACTGCAACTTTTTTAAAAACTACTAAATGGATTTACACCAAGTAATGAAATGTACGCTTTCCAAGTAAAGTTCTAACTTTACACCAAATCTGGTGCATTTACGTTCAGCCACTTTTCTGTATCAGAGAGCAAACTTTACAAAGAGAATTAAAAGGGGAAATTGATTCTGGGACCCCCATTTTCACTTAGGACCTGCAGTAGATTCACTTTTTTTTAAAAGTTTCATACAGATTTGTTGCATGGTGTAAAACTTATTAAGAAGAAACAAATATCTTTGCTATGGAAACTCTGACCTAACCAAAACTAGACCTGCACTTTTGTACCAGAGTAATATATATATATATGGAAGGCAGTAGGGCCAAAAATTTGTTGGACAGTTTTTGTGTTGTATTTTCTAATTAGGCTTGCCAGACGTCCTGTTTGTTCGTTGCCAAAGTGGAGGACTTAGACACACACACACACACACACATATATATAGATGGATAGACATGCAAATTAGGCTAATTATAATTGGCTAAGTCATCCTACCTATATGTCCCTAGTATATGGTAGGGCAAGTAGGTTTAGGGACCCCAGCATAGGTGATGTACCCATAGGTGCACTGCTGAGGGGCCCAGTGTCATTCTAAAGGCAGGCCTGCCTTGCTGGCTGCTTTTAATTTGAATTTTGACTTTGGAATTGAAAGTACCTTCAAAGTGCTAAACTATCTTATTTCTAATTGCCCTATGTGCCCCTAGGATTGGGTGCCATGTAACTATAAGCTGTGACCTTATATAAAATAGTTTTAAAAGCCCTGGTGAGGTAAAACAGACACATTTGTTTTTCCCTCACAGTAGTGAATGGCCTCCATAGGCTAGAACGGGGAGACTTTATTTTAATTAACAAAATCCCCCTAAGTAGCAGATACCTCACATTTGGTATCAAATTAATTGTTATAATAAATCCACAACTTACAATTGTTGGATTTAACATAACTTGTTCAGGTAAAGAGATTTAAACTCTACCTAAAAAGTTGCCAACTTCAGCCCTGTAGTGACCTTCTCTGATTGGCCAGCCTCTGGCAGCCTGGCCAGGCTGCCTTGATGAGGTGTGAAGTGGCCTGGGCTGAAGACAAAGAGATGTGCCTTGGGGAGGAGAACTCCCTTCAGCGGGTGGAGAAGCAGGAAGGGAGGATGGCTGCCAAACTTGTCTTCAAAGGTAGGGAAGGGCAGTAGAGGGGTGTTTTTAGGATTTGTTTAGCCACACCAGTGAGTGGGCTCAGCCATATGTAACCTCCAAAAATCAGTTTCAGCCATGGTGGAATTTTGAGGAATGTTTCTCCCTGGGATTGATTTTTGCCTCACTTTCCAGGAAGTGGTCATCACAGGGGGAAGGACACTGCATCTGACTGGAGAACCAGGACCAGTGTTACCTTGTGGGTGGCCTGAACTCTGGACTTTGTCCCTTTCCAGTGTGACCTGTTTTAACCATTTGAGCTCTAGTTGCTTCTATGCACTAGAAAACATTAATTCTTTAAAGATTCATATCTCCGGTTCCCCTTCTCTCCTGTTAATCCTTTTGGTGCACTTTAAAGATAAAAATATAATCTATTTTTATAAATTAGTTTTGGATTTTTATTGTGTTTTGTGTTAAGCCTTGTTGCTCGTTGCCAAGCTACCAAGGGTTGAACTGGGTTTAATTTATTGAGACCTAACTGGACCTAAATGGTGGTTAGTGGCCTATTGCTAAGTGTAGGTACTTACCTGCCCTTACCAATAATCCATTTTCCAACATATCTATCTATCTATCTATCTATCTATCTATCTATCTATCTATCTATCTATCTATCTATCTATCTATCTATCTATATAAGGGTAAAACAAAAAATCACTTTGTAAGATAATTGAATATTTCAAGCGATGTAATTTAAAAAATAATGATATGTAATTGGAACTCATAATTAATCACATCAAGACCAATCTCGCAAAACTACTCCCGATCAAATTATTGTCTCCAAATAAACCCATATAACCGTTATATGAACATTGACTATAAAATTGAAGAACAGAAAATAAAGGTGTTACAGAACACATACGAAGTGACTTTTACATAATCATGGTTACGATATTCAGTGCAAAATGACTTAGTCTACAGAGAGACCCTCTCATAGGTTAAAATTAGGGATTCCTTATTAATAAAGTGTAATTACTCATTGAGAAGGGGTAGACCTGTCATGTTTAGTAGCTACGGAATTGTAACAATAAATTCTCTTAAATGGCAAATTTGCATTTACTATTACAATTTTGAAAACACAGCTTTTAGAAAGTTTCACTTAAAAATGCTCCTAGAGGAATTGTTTAGATATAGTATGTGTACATATGACCCAGTCTTCAGTTAATGAATTGTATTAAAGAACTGAAGACTGGATCACATGTACACTTACTATATCTAAACAATTCCTCTAGGAACATTTTTAAGTGAGACATTGTCTGTACCCAGTTCCTAGGGGAATACTGGGTTGGCCTAAGTGTGTACTTTTAGAAAGTTGGTATTTTCTTGCTCTTAGCCCTGTGTGCCTGAAACCTATCTCCAATACACATCTGGGGTGGGGTGACAGCTGTTTTTCCTGCATTCATTCTAGACAGCTTCACACAAAAGAAGGGTAGGTGTGACTGATTGACCATCTGCATGTTGATGGGTCATCCTGGGCAAGATGGGAGGGAGTTGCTCACACTTATACCTGAATAGGCATGCTCCTGCACAGAGAACTGCTTAACCCCCTGTAGTGAGTTGGGAACCAGGAGGACCTCTGTGCACTTCAAACACCCCTCTTTGAAGTCACCCTCCACTTTACTGGATATAAGAACTGGCCTTCTGATCCTACCAAACCATTTTACTTCTGGACATGTGGATACTCTGCTAGGAAGAGGGACTGCTGTGCTGCTGAAGGACTGCTACTCTGCTGGACTGTTGCTCTGGAACAACTGTTTTCAGCTGTACTGACCTGTCTGCTGCCTGCTGCCCTCTCTGCCTGTATGAGAAGGACTGGACCTTCACACTTGAACCCAGAGTTTCTCTAAGGGCTTGTCTGCTTGCCTTCTGTTATGAAGTCTCAGGGACATCAAAGACTTTCAGCAACCCACAACACCACCTGGACTCTGTAAGTCCTCCCTGCCAAGTGGTGCCAAACCAGTCCTGGGCCCTTGGAAGTGAGTTTACCTGTGCTGAAGCAGCAAAATCCATGCATTGCCACCATTTCCCCAATCAGAATAGACGCATCTCCTTCGACTCCGACGCTTCACTGTTGAAGGACTTGCATCTCTGGTTGCACTGCTCAACAACGACACATCACCTTCATCACAAAAGGTTTGCTGATGGCACATTTCCAACTGTGTGGATTGGAACCAACACATACCCGGACTTCAAAGTGATCAATGCCAACGCACCACCTCCTCTGCTCTTCGACATTAAGGTATCCTCCATCCAAAGGTATTTTTTCAGCAGGACAAGGTGGGTTCTGTATTCGAACTGCACTCCATCACGGTTGGCTTGACTTTTCAGATTCGACCCAAAGTCGTGTGAACATATAGCCCCAGTTTGCGCTTTAAGATTTTATGCACTATATTTGCAGGCATTGATTAAAATTTGTATCTCAATTTCTACTTATTGGATGCTTGTCATTTTGCTCTTATTTTACTCATAAAAATATAGGGGGTCATTTTGACCCTGCCGGTACGAGTCCGCCAGGGCTAAAATGACGGAAGCACCGCCAACAGGCTGGCGGTGCTTCCTGGGGGATTACGATGCGGCGACCGCCATCCTTTTCCTGACGGTTGAATCGCCAGGAAAAGGATTGCAGTACGGGGAGTCGTGGGGCCCCTGGGGGCCACTGCACTGCCCATGCCACTGGCCCTGGCCACTGCCAGGGCCCCATGCGGCTTTTCACTGTCTGCTGTGCAGACAGTGAAAAGCGCGACGGGTGCAATTGCACCCGTCGCACGGCCGCAACACCGCCGGCTCCATTTGGAGCTGGCTCCATGTTGCAGCCCACATCCCCGCTGGGCCGGCGGGCGGAAACTCGGTTTCAAAATGGGCACCGCGTGAGTGCTGCCGCATTGGCGGCCGCCCAGTGGTTACAACTTGGCAGGCGGCGCTTGCCACCCGCCAAAGTTGTAATGACCCCCATAATCTATTTTTCTAGTTTGGTGTGGAGTTTTTTGTGGTGTTTTACCTGTATTACCTTTTTAAATGTTGCACAAATACTTTACAGATTGCCTCCTAAGTTATGCTTTCCTTCTATGTGTCAAGCTGCCGGAGACTGACACAGGTTAATTAATGGTGTGTAACTGACTTACCCTGACTAGGATTATGGTCCCTACTTGGACAGGGTTCATACCTCTGCCAACTAGAGCCCAATTTCTAACATAAGCCAGTAATAATTTCAGAAGCTATGCCTAAATACAAGAAACATGATTTTATATTTTTTTTTGTCTATAACGTGAGCACTGTCAAAAGGCACAACAGCATAATTTAAAATGCTATTGGTTCACATGAGGAGTAATTAAAGTTACGGTCACTTTTTTAACTGTGATTGTGCTAAATAGTTGTGTCAATAATAACGTTACACATTTTATATCCTTAGTCCCACCTACAAAAAGAACCATTTTGACTGAAGATCTATTTGATCACAAGGTGTGATTTTTTAAAATGTACTTTCTCCAAATAACAAATAAGATATAACAAGGGAGTGGGCCTTTAGTATATCCCACTACGGAGAACTATAACATCTATTAGAATGTTGTGCTCCATAAAGCCTTCCGTGAGAGGCAGTCAGTTAAAAAGCCCTTCCTAGCTCAGAATCCTCAGAGCCTCTCACAGCAACTGTGTATGTTTAATAGTTATTTACCAAAGCTGTGAACACAGGCATCAGTCAGTCACTGAGTCTCCCTTGGTTCTGATACACTGCTTTTCTGACTTTGGCGGACCCATGGAGAAAGGAGCTGATGAGAATTCCCTCACTAGCCTTCTAAGGTGCCAGTAAGATTGTGAGCTATCGAAGGAAGGAGGGGGTGGGGAAGCTCTCTGTGTGCCGTCAGCTATAGGAGTGGAAATGACAGAGGCTGCAGATTAGGGCCTTGGACAGTTCATAGCAACAACCAATGTCAGTGTTTAAAGTCTGCTGCTGCTCCATTATCTTCAAGAGTGCTGTCAACATTCTACTCAATAACACATCAAGGAACCCTTTGGATAAAATAATACTTTGCAATGGGGATAAATGATATCCGAAGTCATCCTCAACACATCGCTTTATTCGGTTAATTTAAACCATCAAAGCATAAATCACACAATACAAGAATAAAATTTAAGATCATAAATATCTGGCATTCCAAAAATACATAAAAGAATAAAACATAAATACTAAAATCAAAGAGATATTCCTCTTCACACAGTGCATAACTACATAGCCCTTATTCATCAGGATAGCCAAAATATAATTCAACGAGCTAGTACCCTAATCATAGACCTCATAATAATAAATAAAGAACTTTAACTGGCAAATTCGTATATGCCATGCAGCCGCAAGGAACTTGCTAACTGCACAGAACAGGGTGCAGGATGTGTCCCTCATCATAATCCTTAAAGCATCTATACAGCATCTGACCCCCATATTCTTACAAACTGGACGTAGCCACCTCTGACGAGCAATCCTATATGCTGGGCATATGAACATAAAATGCACAATGGTTTCCGGAGAAATACTACAACTCGGGCATAGGTCAGTACTCGGAGCAGAATCCCGCCAACTGCCAAAAGATTTAAGAGGTAGGCATCCATATCTGAACTGAATATACAAACTCTTGCTTAATGGATCAGTAATAAGATCCATAAACAGTTCAAAACTCGGATGCCACTTAGTGTCAAGAAATTGGGAAGTCAATCTACCATGAGACAAATGAAGTAAGTAGTTTCCCCTGACATACGCCCAATAAGCTGTTTTTAGATGCTTCTTCTGCTCTTTCCTTAAATTATGAGGCTGGCTCCAGTAATTACTAAGACCCAGAATGCAAAATCATTTAGATATGTGTTTAAACCAAGGGATAGTAAGCACGTTAGGTCTAGCTAAGATATCTTGGATGGATTCCTTATATGTGAGTAGCTCAGGAGTAGACCAAACACGTACCCAGAAAAGCAGCGGTCTTAAAGCAATAATGTCTGAGATACGTGCAAGTCTGAGGTCCCAAAACATTGGTAACAAAGGAGCATTACGTGGACAAGCCAAGAGTGATCTTACAAAGCTGTTTTCACCTATTCAAAGTTTACCAGCATTTGAGTATCCCCAGATTTCTGCCCCATAAGCCACAGCACTCTGGGCCTTTGCCCGAATTTTTTTTAGTGCTGGAGTAACTAATCTCTCGACGGTCGACTTGTGGAAGCGCAAAATTGCCCCAGATCTATGTGCCAGAAGGGCTGAGCTTTTATTAATCTGGGCCTCCCACTGCATGTCCTTACTAATTCTGACCCCCAGGTAATCAATGGAGCAAACCTTGCTCAACGGAGTCCCTTTATAAAGGATGATATATCCTTTAGAGGGACCACGTCCCATGGTCATGATTTTAGTTTTGGTATGATTAAGCTCCAGCCCAAAGTCCTCACAAAACAAGCTAAACCTATCCATTAAGACCTGTAGGCCCATCGGTGTTCGGGAGATCAAGAGAGAATCATCGGCGAATAGCAGAATCTGGATTTTTGTATTATTCAGAGAGGGCGCATCATTTTGGCAATTGGAAGTAACTTGCACTACCTCGTTGATAAACAAGATGAAAAGAGTCGAAGCAAGGACGCAACCCTGTCGTACCCCTCTCCTGATCTCTATTCTGTCAGTGAGTTCCCCTTGGTTACCCCATCTTACTTGAGCGAAAGTATTCTCGTGCAATCTTTGGATTAGGTGTACTAAGTTCTCTGGGGTACCAATTTTCCTCAGAACTCCCCACAGTTTCTCTCTAGGCACAAGATCAAAAGCAGATCTCAGGTCTACAAAGGCCACATATAATTTCTGTCTGGCTAAAGTGATGTACTTCCAGAATAATAGTGACAACCTAAAGACTTGGTCCATAGTATTAGTTTTTGAATGAAATCCAGCCTGTAGAGGAGATAATATCTGATTCTTCAAAACCCATTCCGTGAGTCTGGCCAAAATTTGTTTTGCAAAGATCTTTTGAAGAATATCAATAAGGCTAATAGGTCGATAGTTCGCTGGCAGACCTACATCGCCTTTCTTGAAAACAGGGATTATTTCTGCACCATGCCAAGAATCAGGAATGGGACCACCTGCTGCTATGGGATTGGACAATAAATTGATATACCATGCCCATATAGTGAGGTCAGATTTAAACAGATCCCCAGGTATCTTATCGAGGCCAGGAGCTTTAGCTGGCCTCAGAGAATTAATAGCATCAGTAGTTTCAGCTATAGAAAAAACAATGCTCTCAACAGTGCTGTTTGTAGAAGCTACATCATCAACATGTCTGATAACCTTAGGGTCGTGCAATACAGGATAGGCATAAATTTCAGAAAAATGGGTCACCCATCTAGCGGGTTGAATATAAGAGCCGATGGAGACATTTCCCCCTCTCGATCTGCAGGCCAGTAATCTCCAAAAAGAACCTTCTTCTTTATTTTCACTGCAACCAATAACCTCTGCCAGATTCCGTCTTCCCAGCTTTTTTTTTGCATTCTTCAGGACCTTAGCATATTTAGATCTAGCATCCACAATGTCTTCTTGAATGAGGTTTTTTACTGCTTCTTTTAAATTAAATCTTGCTAGAGCGCAATCCTTGTTATACCACTCATTAGAAGGGATGAAATCAGATGACCACTTTAGGCGGGTTTCTTTATAAAAAATACCTCGTATGGTGTCCACCAATTCTGTATGAATTGTCAGAATAGGTATAGTAGCAACCTCTTGTTCCCCAAAAACCGAAAAGAGATTTAGAAATGATAAATAGATATCCCTAATCTGATATGGATTTGCTGCCACATTTTGCCAGCTAACACGGGTTCGTCTAAGATTCAATCGAGGGATTGGAACATTAGTAATCTCTTTGTGTCTTGTTTAAAAAAAAGCTTGGTTAGTTAACACAAGACACAAGGGATTATGATCACTGTCATAGCGAGAAATGATTTCCATATCTAGCGTACTTGACCAAAGCCTGATATCCACCAGAATGTAATCGATGGTGCTAAAGGAAAGCCCTCGCTTAAATGTAGGAGCACGATTGAGATCAGATCTAGTGCGACCGTTACATTCTCTCAAACCATATCTTAAACAAAGTGAGGCCAACTACATAGATACACACGAAGCAGGAGATGTAACCATTTCCTTGGTTTGAGGGATGCCCCATAGTTCATCTTCCTCACTAGTTAGGGTACTAATAGTGTCATCAGGTATAAAAGAACAGTTAAAATCACCTGCAATCATCAAAAACCTGAAGGATCTAAAGACTCTACAAACTCTGACAGATGTGTAAGTATCCGCAGTCACAATGGCATAAACCAAGACATCATGAAAAATGTAATGAAAGTTCCATTCCCCTTGTTTGACGTAATATTGTGCAGTTACTTGTAGTCTCATCACCTGTCTTGTTCAGCAAAACAAAAGCAGTCCAGGTAGAAATAATTAACACTAATTGAATGAACTATCAAGGTAGATTTTTAAAAAAGGATTACTGACAGAAATAATATCTGATTGAATGAAGAATTACTGTTGCCTCCTCTAAGCATACTGTGTAACAATTAATTTATTGTTATCACTTCAAATGAAGACGGCTCACAGTTCATTTAAACTGTACCGATGATTATGAAAACTGGCTAACTATGTGTCAACATTTAATGTTTCCAGCATAATAATGGCTCTTTAAGGGCTTTAATGAAGTCGGTCTCAGAGTATTTGACACAGCAGATCATAAAATATCTAAATGTTAGCCATCAACTTGGCGTCTGACATAGCTCATTGAGGAAGTGCAATGAAAAAATACTTTTTTTCCTAGTAGCTGCTGATGCCAAACTATAGACCGTAGACGAAGGTCTTCACAAAGGAAACATTTATGCGTGTAAATCCATATGTGCAAGTTTACTTTTACAACTTGAGTGATTTTACTGCTTTTGGCTATTCACCTTCTATGAGTGTAAATTTGATCTAACGTGTTGACTGACATGTCTCCACCCCCTGAAACAGAGGGTAGTGCTCAATTTACAAGATGATGTTACTACAGCCAAAAAGAAGCAGTAGCATGTCCAGCACCATTAACTGCAGTACCCACCCCTAGAAAATAATGAGAATTAATGTAAAATTAAAATGATATTTATTGTTCCTCATAAATCTTGATTTACATTAGTGATATTCCAATGCTTTCTAAGAATGCTGAGCAGATCTGTGTGAGAGTATTTTTCTCCCAAAAATTATTCTGTATTTATTAATGATGTCCTCGATGTCCTCTGTGTTACTTGACTGACTGTAATATTTGCATAGCTCTGTACTTAAAAGTCTCAATTTGAATTCAATTTTCAATTTTCAAATTTTGTTTCTAAAATGCAGATCTACAATAAGATCCACTTTTACAATTTATCAAGTACATAATCAATATATATTTAAAAACTGTTTTAAAAAGGAAACATTTAAAACACATTATTTCATTCACTGGATTACATAATAATTGCAATGCATCTTTGGATGAATGAAATCTATATTTCAACAACAAATGTTTCAGCAAACAACATTGATTAACATGCAATGCGGGGCAGATGAAAATGACATGCTCAAGGGTTTGTCGAGAATCCCCACAAAGATCACACAGTCTATTCTCTGGAGGGGTCCTATCTTAAGCGCATGTAACAGATTTTAATGGCGAAATATTCACAAGGAACAATAAAAAGAATCATCAAATACCATGATCCATATTCATATTCAAGTAGCTTTCTGTCAGTGCCTCCAAGCAAGTGGAAGCTATAGTCTTCATCGTCCTCTTTCCCCCTACATAGAATAATATTTTGAATCATTGAACTGATCCTAATACTGTGTTTTAGATGGTTTTTTAGAGTGTTACATTGATATTACATTGACATTAGATGAGCTCTACCTACTCAGTCTAATGGGAAAAAGTTCTTGAGTAAAATGTTTGTACAATGTGGATTCCCTTCGGTTTTGACAAACCCGTCTAAGCAGAGTAGGCCTCTGAAATATTGCTCCTTCCTGAGAAAAAGCCTATGACTCCTTTAAAGGACAGAAGCCAACCCTCGAATATAACTGCCTGAGATGTCCAATTCAAAGGATATACCTTTGATAGGGACAAGGGTACCTAATTTGCGTATTTTATTAAATATTTCCCCTCCATTTTATGCTAAAAATTCCAATATTTCGTATCAATATTTTCAATCGCGTAACAGAGAGTTGGAGGGATTTTTGCACTGTACACTGAAATTAGATGGCTAAAGTGTCTGTGACCTAAGGCCCTATGAAGTGAACCAAGTGTGTTTGCATGTGCCATTGCTTTACCAGGGAAATATGAGATGTGTTCCTTTATTGAGAGATTGGCAAAAAACATTTTGCCCATATAGGGGCATGTATCAACACTTTCCAACTCTTTTCCTTCCTATGTACCATTTACATTTCTTCGAATTGCTACATCCCTTAGCTTTAAAAGTCATTATTTTATCTTATTAATGGTGATCTTTAAAAAGTGGCGTGCAGACAGTCTTTGCAGACAGTCTTATTGTTACTGTGAACTTCTAGGGGTTCAGTCCAGTATCACAATATCATCCGCATACAGCAATGAAGATATATTGCGATGACCTATCTTCGGAGTGTCCCCTACCAACTCATCCAAAGCTGTGGACAAGCCATAAATGTTTAAGGAAAATAATAAAGGAGCTAAGAGGCATCCTTCTTTAAGGCCATTATTTGTTAAAATTCTTGGTGATAAACCATGGTCACCTTCAAGTAATACATGGGACCAAGTAAAAGAATTAAGTGCAATTATAGGATTGAGTAAGCGATCAAGGATTTTTAAGCTTCTAAGTTTTCTGCACAGGGTTGGTCTATCTACATTGTGAAAAAACATGGAGAAGTCAATGTATACTGCTTAAACAGGCATCCCTCCTGACATCATATATTTCTCTAAAATCGCCTGCAAGGCTGTGATGTGATCCAAAGTGGAGCTCTTTTTCTTAAAACCAGCTGTCTCCCATAGAGTGATACTACTGGTATCCACCCAATCTTGGAGATGATCTAACAGGTTCTTAGCAAAAATGTCCCAAAGAGTTAAGCAACATGAGATCCCTATAATTACTGGAGAGCTCAGTAGAACCCTTCTTATGTAATGGAAAAATAATACTGCCCCTCCTCGAGTTGGAGGTATTTTGAAATGGTAACAATAAATAAAATAGGCTACCAAATAATCTGACCAAAGGTATTCTTCCAATTTTATAATTGTAATCGGAATTTGGTTGGGGCCCCTGGCTCGAACAGCTCCCACTTGATGAATAATATCTTTGACTCCTTCCTCTGACAGAGGGGCTGTCATGAGCAATAGATTCTCTTCATATAGAGGGTTAGCACTATACAGATTGGAGATGTAAGAAGATGAGTCTGCACTTGAGATACTACTAATTTTAGGCTTGATACAGCTCCCATTGGCTATATTAATTATATGCCAGATACTTCTAAAATATTTATGTGAAACAGCTTCCTGTCCATCTGTTTTATTGTACCTTTCCATCTTGATTGACTTCATTTCAATAGTTTAATCATTCTCACTCTGTTGAAAGAGATAAACATTGATGCCTTTGTAACTTATTGATCAATTTATTTGAACTAAATACCTTATGAGAATCTATTAATGAATTGTACACTACCCCAGAGAGCCTTTGCTGAGATTAATTCCTTGCCTCCAGAATCCGCATATCCGAATGAAAATCAGCCACAGAAACTAATCCACTCTCTACATGATGGTGCAGGGCAATTGTTAGTATGTCTTTTAACTTATCTTTATTTAAAATGTTCTACTACACTATACCATTGACAGCACTAAGGTGCACTGTCTCACTCTTAAAATTCCATGGTGAGGACTCTTCCAGCCTTGAGGATTGCGTCTTTGTCACGCCGTGTGGGAAGGCAGACGATGATGGTCCGAGGAGGTGCACCCGAGGCAATTACCGCAACATTGCTCTAAGTGCCTGCTCGATGACAAAACATGTAGAGAGAACCCCAGAAGGCACCCAAGCTGCTCAGCTATGCCATGAGGAAGGTCTCATCATTTTGACCTTCGGTACCCTCAGGAAAGCCAACAAGACTGATCCTGTCACCCTGTGCCCTGTGCTCTGCCTCCTCTATCCTGACTTCCAGACGCCTGGAGGTACTGTCCCTTTCTTATCCCAAGTCTGATCCTCAACCTCCGATATGCAGGTTTCTGCCTCAGACACTCTTTCGGCTGTGTTGTGGAGGTCCTGGTGGATCAATCCCATATCAATTTAGAGTTCCTCTATTTTACCCTCCAACGCCTCTCTAGCTTCTCTATTCACCTGCAAGATGCCATCTGTCAACTCGCTAAGGATGCAGAGTCACCTTTTACAGGAACTTGCTAACTGCACAGAACAGGGTGCAGGATGTGTCCCTCATCATAATCCTTAAAGCATCTATACAGCATCTGACCCCCATATTCTTACAAACTGGACGTAGCCACCTCTGACGAGCAATCCTATATGCTGGGCATATGATCATAAAATGCACAATGGTTTCCGGAGAAATACTACAACTCGGGCATAGGTCAGTACTCGGAGCAGAATCCCGCCAACCGCCAAAAGATTTAAGAGGTAGGCATCCATATCTGAACTGAATATACAAACTCTTGCTTAATGGATCAGTAATAAGATCCATAAACAGTTCAAAACTCGGATGCCACTTAGTGTCAAGAAATTGAGAAGTCAATCTACCATGAGACAAATGAAGTAAGTAGTTTCCCCTGACATACGCCCAATAAGCTGTTTTTAGATGCTTCTTTTGCTCTTTCCTTAAATTATGAGGATGGCTCCAGTAATTACTAAGACCCAGAATGCAAAATCATTTAGATATGTGTTTAAACCAAGGGATAGTAAGCACGTTAGGTCTAGCTAAGATATCTTGGATGGATTCCTTATATGTGAGTAGCTCAGGAGTAGACCAAACACGTACCCAGAAAAGCAGCGGTCTTAAAGCAATAATGTCTGAGATACGTGCAAGTCTGAGGTCCCAAAACATTGGTAACAAAGGAGCATTACGTGGACAAGCCAAGAGTGATCTTACAAAGCTGTTTTCACCTATTCAAAGTTTACCAGCATTTGAGTATTCCCAGATTTCTGCCCCATAAGCCACAGCACTCTGGGCCTTTGCCGGATAAATTTTTAGTGCTGGAGTAACTAATCTCTCGACGGTCGACTTGTGGAAGCGCAAAATTGCCCCAGATCTATGTGCCAGAAGGGCTGAGCTTTTATTAATCTGGGCCTCCCACTGCATGTCCTTACTAATTCTGACCCCCAGGTAATCAATGGAGCAAACCTTGCTCAACGGAGTCCCTTTATAAAGGATGATATATCCTTTAGAGGGACCACGTCCCATGGTCATGATTTTAGTTTTGGTATGATTAAGCTCCAGCCCAAAGTCCTCACAAAACAAGTTAACCTATCCATTAAGACCTGTAGGCCCATCGGTGTTCGGGAGATCAAGAGAGAATCATCGGCGAATAGCAGAATCTGGATTTTTGTATTATTCAGAGAGGGCGCATCATTTTGGCAATTGGAAGTAACTTGCACTACCTCGTTGATAAACAAGATGAAAAGAGTCGAAGCAAGGACGCAACCCTGTCGTACCCCTCTCCTGATCTCTATTCTGTCAGTGAGTTCCCCTTGGTTACCCCATCTTACTTGAGCGAAAGTATTCTCGTGCAATCTTTGGATTAGGTGTACTAAGTTCTCTGGGGTACCAATTTTCCTCAGAACTCCCCACAGTTTCTCTCTAGGCACAAGATCAAAAGCAGATCTCAGGTCTACAAAGGCCACATATAATTTCTGTCTGGCTAAAGTGATGTACTTCCAGAATAATAGTGACAACCTAAAGACTTGGTCCATAGTATTAGTTTTTGAATGAAATCCAGCCTGTAGAGGAGATAATATCTGATTCTTCAAAACCCATTCCGTGAGTCTGGCCAAAATTTGTTTTGCAAAGATCTTTTGAAGAATATCAATAAGGCTAATAGGTCGATAGTTCGCTGGCAGACCTACATCGCCTTTCTTGAAAACAGGGATTATTTCTGCACAATGCCAAGAATCAGGAATGGGACCACCTGCTGCTATGGGATTGGACAATAAATTGATATACCATGCCCATATAGTGAGGTCAGATTTAAACAGATCCCCAGGTATCTTATCGAGGCCAGGAGCTTTAGCTGGCCTCAGAGAATTAATAGCATCAGTAGTTTCAGTTATAGAAAAAACAATGCTCTCAACAGTGCTGTTTGTAGAAGCTACATCATCAACATGTCTGATAACCTTAGGGTCGTGCAATACAGGATAGGCATAAATTTCAGAAAAATGGGTCACCCATCTATTGGGTTGAATATAAGAGCCGATGGAGACATTTCCCCCTCTCGATCTGCAGGCCAGTAATCTCCAAAAAGAACTTTCTTCTTTATTTTCACTGCAACCAATAACCTCTGCCAGATTCCGTCTTCCCAGCTTTTTTTTTGCATTCTTCAGGACCTTAGCATATTAGATCTAGCATCCACAATGTCTTCTTGAATGAGGTTTTTTACTGCTTCTTTTAAATTAAATCTTGCTAGAGCGCAATCCTTGTTATACCACTCATTAGAAGGGATGAAATCAGATGACCACTTTAGGCGGGTTTCTTTATAAAAAATACCTCGTATGGTGTCCACCAATTCTGTATGAATTGTCAGAATAGGTATAGTAGCAACCTCTTGTTCCCCAAAAACCGAAAAGAGATTTAGAAATGATAAATAGATATCCCTAATCTGATATGGATTTGCTGCCACATTTTGCCAGCTAACACGGGTTCGTCTAAGATTCAATCGAGGGATTGGAACATTAGTAATCTCTTTGTGTCTTGTTTAAAAAAAAGCTTGGTTAGTTAACACAAGACACAAGGGATTATGATCACTGTCATAGCGAGAAATGATTTCCATATCTAGCGTACTTGACCAAAGCCTGATATCCACCAGAATGTAATCGATGGTGCTAAAGGAAAGCCCTCGCTTAAATGTAGGAGCACGATTTAGATCAGATCTAGTGCGACCGTTACATTCTCTCAAACCATATCTTAAACAAAGTGAGGCCAACTGCATAGATACACACGAAGCAGGAGATGTAACCATTTCCTTGGTTTGAGGGATGCCCCATAGTTCATCTTCCTCACTAGTTAGGGTACTAATAGTGTCATCAGGTATAAAAGAACAGTTAAAATCACCTGCAATCATCAAAAACCTGAAGGATCTAAAGACTCTACAAACTCTGACAGATGTGTAAGTATCCGCAGTCACAATGGCATAAACCAAGAGATCATGAAAAATGTAATGAAAGTTCCATTCCCCTTGTTTGACGTAATATTGTGCAGTTACTTGTAGTCTCATCACCTGTCTTGTTCAGCAAAACAAAAGCAGTCCAGGTAGAAATAATTAACACTAATTGAATGAACTATCAAGGTAGATTTTTAAAAAAGGATTACTGACAGAAATAATATCTGATTGAATGAAGAATTACTGTTGCCTCCTCTAAGCATACTGTGTAACAATTAATTTATTGTTATCACTTCAAATGAAGACGGCTCACAGTTCATTTAAACTGTACCGATGATTATGAAAACTGGCTAACAATGTGTCAACATTTAATGTTTCCAGCATAATAATGGCTCTTTAAGGGCTTTAATGAAGTCGGTCTCAGAGTATTTGACACAGCAGATCATAAAATATCTAAATGTTAGCCATCAACTTGGCGTCTGACATAGCTCATTGAGGAAGTGCAATGAAAAAATACTTTTTTTCCTAGTAGCTGCTGATGCCAAACTATAGACCGTAGACGAAGGTCTTCACAAAGGAATCATTTATGCGTGTAAATCCATATGTGCAAGTTTACTTTTACAACTTGAGTGATTTTACTGCTTTTGGCTATTCACCTTCTATGAGTGTACATTTGATCTAACGTGTTGACTGACATGTCTCCACCCCCTGAAACAGAGGGTAGAGCTAAATTTACAAGATGATGTTACTACAGCCAAAAAGAAGCAGTAGCATGTCCAGCACCATTAACTGCAGTACCCACCCCTAGAAAATAATGAGAATTAATGTAAAATTAAAATGATATTTATTGTTCCTCATAAATCTTGATTTACATTAGTGATATTCCAATGCTTTCTAAGAATGCTGAGCAGATCTGTGTGAGAGTATTTTTCTCCCAAAAATTATTCTGTATTTATTAATGATGTCCTCGATGTCCTCTGTGTTACTTGACTGACTGTAATATTTGCATAGCTCTGTACTTAAAAGTCTCAATTTGAATTCAATTTTCAATTTTCAATTTTTATTCCTAAAATGCAGATCTACAATAAGATCCACTTTTACAATTTATCAAGTACATAATCAATATATATTTAAAAACTGTTTTAAAAAGGAAACATTTAAAACACATTATTTTATTCACTGGATTACATAATAATTGCAATGCATCTTTGGATGAATGAAATCTATATTTCAACAACAAATGTTTCAGCAAACAACATTGATTAACATGCAATGCAGGGCAGATGAAAATGACATGCTCAAGGGTTTGTCGAGAATCCCCACAAAGATCACACAGTCTATTCTCTGGAGGGGTCCTATCTTAAGCGCCTGTAACAGATTTTAATGGCGAAATATTCACAAGGAACAATAAAAAGAATCATCAAATACCATGATCCATATTCATATTCAAGTAGCTTTCTGTCAGTGCCTCCAAGCAAGTGGAAGCTATAGTCTTCATCGTCCTCTTTCCCCCTACATAGAATAATATTTTGATTCATTGAACTGATCCTAATACTGTGTTTTAGATGTTTTTTTAGAGTGTTACATTGATATTACCTTGACATTAGATGAGCTCTACCTACTCAGTCTAATGGGAAAAAGTGCTTGAGTAACATTTTTGTACAATGTGGATTCCCTTCGGTTTTGACAAACCCGTCTAAGCAGAGTAGGCCTCTGAAATATTGCTCCTTCCTGAGAAAAAGCCTATGACCCCTTTAAAGGACAGCAGCCAACCCTCGAATATAACTGCCTGAGATGCCCAATTCAAAGTATATACCTTTGATAGGGACAAGGGTACCTAATTTGCGTATTTTATTAAATATTTCCCCTCCATTTTATGCTAAAAATTCCAATATTTCGTATCAATATTTTCAATCGCGTAACAGAGAGTTGGAGGGATTTTTGCAATGTACACTGAAATTAGATGGCTAAAGTGTCTGTGACCTAAGGCCCTATGAAGTGAACCAAGTGTGTTTGCATGTGCCATTGCTTTACCAGGGAAATATGAGATGTGTTCCTTTATTGAGAGATTGGCAAAAAACATTTTGCCCATATAGGGGCATGTATCAACACTTTCCAACTCTTTTCCTTCCTATGTACCATTTACATTTCTTCGAATTGCTATATCCCTTAGCTTTAAAAGTCATTATTTTATCTTATTAATGGTGATCTTTAAAAAGTGGCGTGCAGACAGTCTTTGCAGACAGTCTTATTGTTACTGTGAACTTCTAGGGGTTCAGTCCAGTATCACAATATCATCCGCATACAGCAATGAAGATATATTGCGATGACCTATCTTCGGAGTGTCCCCTACCAACTCATCCAAAGCTGTGGACAAGCCATAAATGTTTAAGGAAAATAATAAAGGAGCTAAGAGGCATCCTTCTTTAAGGCCATTATTTGTTAAAATTCTTGGTGATAAACCATGGTCACCATCAAGTAATACATGGGACCAAGTAAAAGAATTAAGTGCAATTATAGGATTGAGTAAGCGATCAAGGATTTTTAAGTTTCTAAGTTTTCTGCACAGGGTTGGTCTATCTACATTGTGAAAAAACATGGAGAAGTCAATGTATACTGCTTAAACAGGCATCCCTCCTGACATCATATATTTCTCTAATATCGCCTGCAAGGCTGTGATGTGATCCAAAGTGGAGCTCTTTGGCTTAAAACCAGCTGTCTCCCATAGAGTGATGCTACTGGTATCCACCCAATCTTGGAGATGATCTAACAGGTTCTTAGCAAAAATGTCCCAAAGAGTTAAGCAACATGAGATCCCTATAATTACTGGAGAGCTCAGTAGAACCCTTCTTATGTAATGGAAAAATAATACTGCCCCTCCTCGAGTTGGAGGTATTTTGAAATGGTAACAATAAATAAAATAGGCTACCAAATAATCTGACCAAAGGTATTCTTCCAATTTTATAATTGTAATCGGAATTTGGTTGGGCCCCTGGCTCGAACAGCTCCCACTTGATGAATAATATCTTTGACTCCTTCCTCTGACAGAGGGGCTGTCATGAGCAATAGATTCTCTTCATATAGAGGGTTAGAAGTATACAGATTGGAGATGTAAGAAGATGAGTCTGCACTTGAGATACTACTAATTTTAGGCTTGATACAGCTCCCATAGGCTATATTAATTATATGCCAGATACTTCTAAAATATTTATGTGAAACAGCTTCCTGTCCATCTGTTTTATTGTAGCTTTCCATCTTGATTGACTTCATTTCAATAGTTTAATCATTCTCACTCTGTTGAAAGAGATAAACATTGATGCCTTTGTAACTTATTGATCAATTTATTTGAACTAAATACCTTATGAGAATCTATTAATGAATTGTACACTACCCCAGAGAGCCTTTGCTGAGATTAATTCCTTGCCTCCAGAATCCGCATATCCGAATGAAATTCAGCCACAGAAACTAATCCACTCTCTACATGATGGGGCAGGGCAATTGTTAGTATGTCTTTTAACTTATCTTTATTTAAAATGTTCTACTACACTATACCATTGACAGCACTAAGGTGCACTGTCTCACTCTTAAAATTCCATGGTGAGGACTCTTCCAGCCTTGAGGATTGCGTCTTTGTCACTCCGTGTGGGAAGGCAGACGATGATGGTCCGAGGAGGTGCACCCGAGGCAATTACCGCAACATTGCTCTAAGTGCCTGCTCGATGACAAAACATGTAGAGAGAACCCCAGAAGGCACCCAAGCTGCTCAGCTATGCCATGAGGAAGGTCTCATCATTTTGACCTTCGGTACACTCAGGAAAGCCAACAAGACTGATCCTGTCACCCTGTGCTCTGCCTCCTCTATCCTGACTTCCAGACGCCTGGAGGTACTGTCCCTTTCTTATCCCAAGTCTGATCCTCAACCTCCGATATGCAGGTTTCTGCCTCAGACACTCTTTCGGCTGTGTTGTGGAGGTCCTGGTGGATCAATCCCATATCAATTTAGAGTTCCTCTATTTTACCCTCCAACGCCTCTCTAGCTTCTCTATTCACCTGCAAGATGCCATCTGTCAACTCGCTAAGGATGCAGAGTCACCTTTTACAGGAACTTGCTAACTGCACAGAACAGGGTGCAGGATGTGTCCCTCATCATAATCCTTAAAGCATCTATACAGCATCTGACCCCCATATTCTTACAAACTGGACGTAGCCACCTCTGACGAGCAATCCTATATGCTGGGCATATGAACATAAAATGCACAATGGTTTCCGGAGAAATACTACAACTCGGGCATAGGTCAGTACTCGGAGCAGAATCCCGCCAACTGCCAAAAGATTTAAGAGGTAGGCATCCATATCTGAACTGAATATACAAACTCTTGCTTAATGGATCAGTAATAAGATCCATAAACAGTTCAAAACTCGGATGCCACTTAGTGTCAAGAAATTGAGAAGTCAATCTACCATGAGACAAATGAAGTAAGTAGTTTCCCCTGACATACGCCCAATAAGCTGTTTTTAGATGCTTCTTCTGCTCTTTCCTTAAATTATGAGGATGGCTCCAGTAATTACTAAGACGCAGAATGCAAAATCATTTAGATATGTGTTTAAACCAAGGGATAGTAAGCACGTTAGGTCTAGCTAAGATATCTTGGATGGATTCCTTATATGTGAGTAGCTCAGGAGTAGACCAAACACGTACCCAGAAAAGCAGCGGTCTTAAAGCAATAATGTCTGAGATACGTGCAAGTCTGAGGTCCCAAAACATTGGTAACAAAGGAGCATTACGTGGACAAGCCAAGAGTGATCTTACAAAGCTGTTTTCACCTATTCAAAGTTTACCAGCATTTGAGTATTCCCAGATTTCTGCCCCATAAGCCACAGCACTCTGGGCCTTTGCCGGATAAATTTTTAGTGCTGGAGTAACTAATCTCTCGACGGTCGACTTGTGGAAGCGCAAAATTGCCCCAGATCTATGTGCCAGAAGGGCTGAGCTTTTATTAATCTGGGCCTCCCACTGCATGTCCTTACTAATTCTGACCCCCAGGTAATCAATGGAGCAAACCTTGCTCAACGGAGTCCCTTTATTAAGGATGATATATCCTTTAGAGGGACCACGTCCCATGGTCATGATTTTAGTTTTGGTATGATTAAGCTCCAGCCCAAAGTCCTCACAAAACAAGCTAAACCTATCCATTAAGACCTGTAGGCCCATCGGTGTTCGGGAGATCAAGAGAGAATCATCGGCGAATAGCAGAATCTGGATTTTTGTATTATTCAGAGAGGGCGCATCATTTTGGCAATTGGAAGTAACTTGCACTACCTCGTTGATAAACAAGATGAAAAGAGTCGAAGCAAGGACGCAACCCTGTCGTACCCCTCTCCTGATCTCTATTCTGTCAGTGAGTTCCCCTTGGTTACCCCATCTTACTTGAGCGAAAGTATTCTCGTGCAATCTTTGGATTAGGTGTACTAAGTTCTCTGGGGTACCAATTTTCCTCAGAACTCCCCACAGTTTCTCTCTAGGCACAAGATCAAAAGCAGATCTCAGGTCTACAAAGGCCACATATAATTTCTGTCTGGCTAAAGTGATGTACTTCCAGAATAATAGTGACAACCTAAAGACTTGGTCCATAGTATTAGTTTTTGAATGAAATCCAGCCTGTAGAGGAGATAATATCTGATTCTTCAAAACCCATTCCGTGAGTCTGGCCAAAATTTGTTTTGCAAAGATCTTTTGAAGAATATCAATAAGGCTAATAGGTCGGTAGTTCGCTGGCAGACCTACATCGCCTTTCTTGAAAACAGGGATTATTTCTGCACCATGCCAAGAATCAGGAATGGGACCACCTGCTGCTATGGGATTGGACAATAAATTGATATACCATGCCCATATAGTGAGGTCAGATTTAAACAGATCCCCAGGTATCTTATCGAGGCCAGGAGCTTTAGCTGGCCTCAGAGAATTAATAGCATCAGTAGTTTCAGCTATAGAAAAAACAATGCTCTCAACAGTGCTGTTTGTAGAAGCTACATCATCAACATGTCTGATAACCTTAGGGTCGTGCAATACAGGATAGGCATAAATTTCAGAAAAATGGGTCACCCATCTATCGGGTTGAATATAAGAGCCGATGGAGACATTTTCCCCTCTCGATCTGCAGGCCAGTAATCTCCAAAAAGAACCTTCTTCTTTATTTTCACTGCAACCAATAATCTCTGCCAGATTCCGTCTTCCCAGCTTTTTTTTTGCATTCTTCAGGACCTTAGCATATTTAGATCTAGCATCCACAATGTCTTCTTGAATGAGGTTTTTTACTGCTTCTTTTAAATTAAATCTTGCTAGAGCGCAATCCTTGTTATACCACTCATTAGAAGGGATGAAATCAGATGACCACTTTAGGCGGGTTTCTTTATAAAAAATACCTCGTATGGTGTCCACCAATTCTGTATGAATTGTCAGAATAGGTATAGTAGCAACCTCTTGTTCCCCAAAAACCGAAAAGAGATTTAGAAATGATAAATAGATATCCCTAATCTGATATGGATTTGCTGCCACATTTTGCCAGCTAACACGGGTTTGTCTAAGATTCAATCGAGGGATTGGAACATTAGTAATCTCTTTGTGTCTTGTTTAAAAAAAAGCTTGGTTAGTTAACACAAGACACAAGGGATTATGATCACTGTCATAGCGAGAAATGATTTCCATATCTAGCGTACTTGACCAAAGCCTGATATCCACCAGAATGTAATCGATGGTGCTAAAGGAAAGCCCTCGCTTAAATGTAGGAGCACGATTGAGATCAGATCTAGTGCGACCGTTACATTCTCTCAAACCATATCTTAAACAAAGTGAGGCCAACTGCATAGATACACACGAAGCAGGAGATGTAACCATTTCCTTGGTTTGAGGGATGCCCCATAGTTCATCTTCCTCACTAGTTAGGGTACTAATAGTGTCATCAGGTATAAAAGAACAGTTAAAATCACCTGCAATCATCAAAAACCTGAAGGATCTAAAGACTCTACAAACTCTGACAGATGTGTAAGTATCCGCAGTCACAATGGCATAAACCAAGAGATCATGAAAAATGTAATGAAAGTTCCATTCCCCTTGTTTGACGTAATATTGTGCAGTTACTTGTAGTCTCATCACCTGTCTTGTTCAGCAAAACAAAAGCAGTCCAGGTAGAAATAATTAACACTAATTGAATGAACTATCAAGGTAGATTTTTAAAAAAGGATTACTGACAGAAATAATATCTGATTGAATGAAGAATTACTGTTGCCTCCTCTAAGCATACTGTGTAACAATTAATTTATTGTTATCACTTCAAATGAAGACGGCTCACAGTTCATTTAAACTGTACCGATGATTATGAAAACTGGCTAACAATGTGTCAACATTTAATGTTTCCAGCATAATAATGGCTCTTTAAGGGCTTTAATGAAGTCGGTCTCAGAGTATTTGACACAGCAGATCATAAAATATCTAAATGTTAGCCATCAACTTGGCGTCTGACATAGCTCATTGAGGAAGTGCAATGAAAAAATACTTTTTTTCCTAGTAGCTGCTGATGCCAAACTATAGACCGTAGACGAAGGTCTTCACAAAGGAAACATTTATGCGTGTAAATCCATATGTGCAAGTTTACTTTTACAACTTGAGTGATTTTACTGCTTTTGGCTATTCACCTTCTATGAGTGTACATTTGATCTAACGTGTTGATTGACATGTCTCCACCCCCTGAAACAGAGGGTAGAGCTAAATTTACAAGATGATGTTACTACAGCCAAAAAGAAGCAGTAGCATGTCCAGCACCATTAACTGCAGTACCCACCCCTAGAAAATAATGAGAATTAATGTAAAATTAAAATGATATTTATTGTTCCTCATAAATCTTGATTTACATTAGTGATATTCCAATGCTTTCTAAGAATGCTGAGCAGATCTGTGTGAGAGTATTTTTCTCCCAAAAATTATTCTGTATTTATTAATGATGTCCTCGATGTCCTCTGTGTTACTTGACTGACTGTAATATTTGCATAGCTCTGTACTTAAAAGTCTCAATTTGAATTCAATTTTCAATTTTCAATTTTTATTCCTAAAATGCAGATCTACAATAAGATCCACTTTTACAATTTATCAAGTACATAATCAATATATATTTAAAAACTGTTTTAAAAAGGAAACATTTAAAACACATTATTTTATTCACTGGATTACATAATAATTGCAATGCATCTTTGGATGAATGAAATCTATATTTCAACAACAAATGTTTCAGCAAACAACATTGATTAACATGCAATGCAGGGCAGATGAAAATGACATGCTCAAGGGTTTGTCGAGAATCCCCACAAAGATCACACAGTCTATTCTCTGGAGGGGTCCTATCTTAAGCGCCTGTAACAGATTTTAATGGCGAAATATTCACAAGGAACAATAAAAAGAATCATCAAATACCATGATCCATATTCATATTCAAGTAGCTTTCTGTCAGTGCCTCCAAGCAAGTGGAAGCTATAGTCTTCATCGTCCTCTTTCCCCCTACATAGAATAATATTTTGATTCATTGAACTGATCCTAATACTGTGTTTTAGATGTTTTTGTAGAGTGTTACATTGATATTACCTTGACATTAGATGAGCTCTACCTACTCAGTCTAATGGGAAAAAGTGCTTGAGTAACATTTTTGTACAATGTGGATTCCCTTCGGTTTTGACAAACCCGTCTAAGCAGAGTAGGCCTTTGAAATATTGCTCCTTCCTGAGAAAAAGCCTATGACCCCTTTAAAGGACAGCAGCCAACCCTCGAATATAACTGCCTGAGATGCCCAATTCAAAGTATATACCTTTGATAGGGACAAGGGTACCTAATTTGCGTATTTTATTAAATATTTCCCCTCCATTTTATGCTAAAAATTCCAATATTTCGTATCAATATTTTCAATCGCGTAACAGAGAGTTGGAGGGATTTTTGCAATGTACACTGAAATTAGATGGCTAAAGTGTCTGTGACCTAAGGCCCTATGAAGTGAACCAAGTGTGTTTGCATGTGCCATTGCTTTACCAGGGAAATATGAGATGTGTTCCTTTATTGAGAGATTGGCAAAAAACATTTTGCCAATATAGGGGCATGTATCAACACTTTCCAACTCTTTTCCTTCCTATATACCATTTACATTTCTTCGAATTGCTACATCCCTTAGCTTTAAAAGTCATTATTTTATCTTATTAATGGTGATCTTTAAAAAGTGGCGTGCAGACAGTCTTATTGTTACTGTGAACTTCTAGGGGTTCAGTCCAGTATCACAATATCATCCGCATACAGCAATGAAGATATATTGCGATGACCTATCTTCGGAGTGTCCCCTACCAACTCATCCAAAGCTGTGGACAAGCCATAAATGTTTAAGGAAAATAATAAAGGAGCTAAGAGGCATCCTTCTTTAAGGCCATTATTTGTTAAAATTATTGGTGATAAACCATGGTCACCATCAAGTAATACATGGGACCAAGTAAAAGAATTAAGTGCAATTATAGGATTGATTAAGCGAGCAAGGATTTTTAAGCTTCTAAGTTTTCTGCACAGGGTTGGTCTATCTACATTGTGAAAAAACATGGAGAAGTCAATGTATACTGCTTAAACAGGCATCCCTCCTGACATCATATATTTCTCTAAAATCGCCTGTAAGGCTGTGATGTGATCCAAAGTGGAGCTCTTTGGCTTAAAACCAGCTGTCTCCCATAGAGTGATACTATTGGTATCCACCCAATCTTGGAGATGATCTAACAGGTTCTTAGCAAATAAATTCCCAAAGAGTTAAGCAACATGAGATCCCTATAATTACTGGAGAGCTCAGTAGAACCCTTCTTATGTAATGGTAAAATAATACTGCCCCTCCTCGAGTTGGAGGTATTTTGAAATGGTAACAATAAATAAAATAGGCTACCAAATAATCTGACCAAAGGTATTCTTCCAATTTTATAATTGTAATCGGTATTTGGTTGGGGCCCCTGGCTCGAACAGCTCCCACTTGATGAATAATATCTTTGACTCCTTCCTCTGACAGAGGGGCTGTCATGAGCAATAGATTCTCTTCATATAGAGGGTTAGCAGTATACAGATTGGAGATGTAAGAAGATGAGTCTGCACTTGAGATACTACTAATTTTAGGCTTGATACAGCTCCCATTGGCTATATTAATTATATGCCAGATACTTCTAAAATATTTATGTGAAACAGCTTCCTGTCCATCTGTTTTATTGTAGCTTTCCATCTTGATTGACTTCATTTCAATAGTTTAATCATTCTCACTCTGTTGAAAGAGATAAACATTGATGCCTTTGTAACTTATTGATCAATTTATTCGAACTAAATACCTTATGAGAATCTATTAATGAATTGTACACTACCCCAGAGAGCCTTTGCTGAGATTAATTCCTTGCCTCCAGAATCCGCATATCCGAATGAAAATCAGCCACAGAAACTAATCCACTCTCTACATGATGGTGCAGGGCAATTGTTAGTATGTGTTTTAACTTATCTTTATTTAAAATGTTCTACTACACTATAGCATTGACAGCACTAAGGTGCACTGTCTCACTCTTAAAATTCCATGGTGAGGACTCTTCCAGCCTTGAGGATTGCGTCTTTGTCACGCCGTGTGGGAAGGCAGACGATGATGGTCCGAGGAGGTGCACCCGAGGCAATTGCCGCAACATTGCTCTAAGTGCCTGCTCGATGACAAAACATGTAGAGAGAACCCCAGAAGGCACCCAAGCTGCTCAGCTATGCCATGAGGAAGGTCTCATCATTTTGACCTTCAGTACCCTCAGGAAAGCCAACAAGACTGATCCTGTCACCCTGTGCCCTGTGCTCTGCCTCCTCTATCCTGACTTCCAGACGCCTGGAGGTACTGTCCCTTTCTTATCCCAAGTCTGATCCTCAACCTCCGATATGCAGGTTTCTGCCTCAGACACTCTTTCGGCTGTGTTGTTGAGGTCCTGGTGGATCAATCCCATATCAATTTAGAGTTCCTCTATTTTACCCTCCAACGCCTCTCTAGCTTCTCTATTCACCTGCAAGATGCCATCTGTCAACTCGCTAAGGATGCAGAGTCACCTTTTACAGTTTTCGTGTAGCAAATCATTTTTGTCGGGACTGCTGGGTCGACCCTATTCTCACCATCAGAGGATAGGCGTCCCCAGTCCCTGGGTGTTGTAGGGTAGTGAGGGAGTGAGTGGGGGAGGGTTTCTATGGGCAAAACATACCATGGTGTCAGTTGAGAAATTGCACCCACCTTATGGTCTCTGATCAGAAGAGATTTATGTAACCATCTCCTCTGTGGTCGAGCCAGTGTTCATGGAGTGGACACTTGTACCCCTTTATATGACTGGGGTCACTGTTTAGCCAGATCTGCCTCCCTCCAGGAAACTGTCCTCATGGACTTTCCCAGTTTTTTTCTACGGGTCCCATGAGGTTTTTCACCTTCAGCAATTGTCACTGTGAGCTCCAGGTCTGCCAGCCCATGCAGGCTGCCACCAGGGCCCCACATTGAGGGAACAATCACTGCCTAAGGCCCGCCCAGGCCAGACATGTGCAGGCAACTTCGCCAATGTCAAGGCCAGGCCACCAACATTACGCAACCCCGGTGCACTGCACTCCAGCTCAGCTCCAGGCCACAGGGGTCGGGGTTGTAATTCTAGCCACTGCAGATGCCTTATCATACAGGTCCACAACACTTATTTCATCCTTGTGGGTGACCTCCGCCTTGTCGCAGGATGGCACTGCCCCTCAGCTCCACTCCCAGCACCTTTGCTCATGGGCCAATGATGCGACCATTACAGGACTTCACTCTGTTCTCCACCCATCTCGAGTTGAGAGTTAGCAGCCAGTAACCTGGGTTAGAGACCCACTAAATAGTGCAGGTAGCATTAGGATGTTGTTGGAGTATGGGGCAGAACTGATTGAGATGCAGAATCAAGTGGGTGCCATCTTGGTTGCTCAGCCACACCCCTAGTTTGTACTATTTCTTGTTTCATGATCTTGGAAAATAGCAGGAATTCTGTGATGGTGGGGATGTATTGAAGAATGTCTCTTCATAAAAGTAATAGTTTTTATGTGATACAAATCTTGTAAGATCCATTAACAACTCAGAATGCCTAAGAAACCTGTTACTCTCTTATACTAATATTTTTTAGGGTCCCCATACCCATATAGTGCTTAACGCATCTGTAGAGACTCTTGAAATCAATAGCTGACATTAAACAGTCATCATTCCAATACATATCATACACTCGGATTCGGAGGTTTATTATGTCTTTGACTAAAAAAGGAAAGTTCTTGCACCACTAGCCACACATATAGAGATAAAAACTATTTTGGATCTCCTGAAAAGATCATCTGATTGCATCTGTTGCCAACGTGACAATCTATGTCCAGATAGGTCTGAGCGTGGCATTTACGTGCCATTGTCTCTCTACCATTGCCTGCTATGTATGATGTAAACACTGAACCATGTATCTCACTTGCATCACTAATATATTGTATTTATCTGCAGGCATAACATTTGTGATTGGTATTTGTTGGCTCTAATTCAATGTTTCAAATAAAAATCATTGATTCAAGAATTGTCCATAGTGCATCCACGACTGGGACACAGGTGTAACAGATGGGCATAGTGGAGAGATACGTTTTTGGGCAGCAGAGGGCCAGTGCATCTGTGTCCAATAAAATTGTAAAGTATTTGACAAAATCTGGAGGTCCATTTAAAATCGGTCATTGTACGTGGCTAAAAAGTAATTAAGACCATTCTCTACCCAAAGTAAGCTGTTGAATTGTTGTTACTTCTTTGATTATGTTCTCACAATAAATGACTGAATAGTATCATGCTACTTACGTAAAACATATTACCATATATTTAGGAAGATAAGCTTCAACATCCCGCCATGGAGGTGATTTTTAAAACAAAAAGCACTTGGAAATCACCGTACAATACTACGAGCTGGAGTGGATAGTCTACTTCTTACACACATTTGTACAGTAATAGGACAAATTTTCAAAACCTCTATAATTTTGAAGTGTTGGCACCTAGATTCTGAAAGTTCTTCCACTGTCCCTGCACATATCTCTTTGACTTCAAAGCACAAAATTAAACAGGACAAATGACGGATATTGAAAGTTATGATATGCCCCAGCTGGCCGGGAGATAATCTTGAGATGTCATGCCCTCAAGGGCAGCCGGTGCTAATGCCCAGATGGGTATACCCATAAAATTGGAACCAACTAAGAATGCAGGTACATCCAAGAACTGGCTGCTGTCATTATTAACACACTATGAAAAAAGAATTTGACTTTCACTGTAAATCAACATTTACTGAAATGTCTGCCACTCAGAAATGATCACAAATGAAAAACTGGAATTCGATAATATTTCTCCATCTTTATTCTCATAATCTTGTTTTTTCATTAATTCACCATATCACCCCTGCACCTTTCTTTCAAATGACTATACATAGTACACTCATTATCATATTACCATTTTCAAATTGTATTTGATTAATATTAAATTGTTCCCCTAGCTGTTCGAGGAACATTCACATCCTCGCTTGAGCGATAGAAATTGTAGGCCAGCTTGGCCAGACATTTTTAGACACCTCTGATTCACGCAGGTGCCTCCTTAGCTTCCGTCACCTCTTTCCTCGCAAGAGCACATGGGGCGTTTTAAAGGGATAGCCGCCATCTGCCAGTGCCACTTCTCTCCTTAGCTGGCCAGGCGTAGAATTAGTTACTAGATTTCTCAGCTTTTCCAAATTCAAACCACAAGGAACAGCTCGGATCTTAATTACATGTAACTGCTCTGTATTTCATTACCTCTTTAGTTAGTTATTGATTCAAATGAATTTCCGTTGCATACTTTCACTATATTGTTATTATAAATTACTAAGGAAACATGGAATTAGATTCACAAAAATCGAAATTATAATTTGTCATCTGTAAAGTTGGGACTGTGTGGGTTCGAAATTATTGCTAGAGAGTTAATTAACAAATTACGGTCATTAAAATATGGAATGGAGAAAAATTATAAATGCACATTTACGCACATTGTTGTTGCACAAAACTGCACAAACACAGGTAAGACAATATAAAAAGGAGGAAGTAAAAACTCTTTATTTTTTTGTAAACAATTTTTATTGGTTTTATTCAAAGAAAGGGTAAGGAAAGGAAAAGGAAGAATGAAAAGTGCACAGGTAGGGCCTGGCGCAGCCCGCTTAGAATCAATCTCATGGTGACGGTATACATTGACAATAAGACACTTCGTCCCTCATTACAACCCTGGCGGTAAATCCCGCTTTCTGCCGTGCTGAAGACCGCCAACATACCATTGCGGCGGCGGAATTCCGCTACAGGTATTACGACCCACATCTCGGAATCCGCCACAATAAAGACACCCACACAAGTCTGCCACACCAAAGGTCAGTGATAAACTGGCGATACCAAAACCGACACCGTCACGCCAACAAGAATACGCCCACACTATCACGACCCACGAATCAACGCGGCGGTCTTTCAACCGCGGTAATCCATTGGCGGTACACACTATCGTGCTCAAAATACACACATACTTACAAAACACAATCACATTGGACAATTCCATATACACACACCTGATAACACATACACCCACCACACCCACACACTTACAACACTATAAAACACACACCCACATTACCCACAAACCCTTACAATGTAAAATTTGGAAGAAGGCCAGAAAGAGAGATTAGCAACCACAACACCAGCTTCCACAGACACACAACACCATCACTAATACAACATCCACGCACCTCAAACAACACACACCAACACATCCCCCCACACATCACAACACACAGCACCTCACACATCATGGCACCTCAAAGACACCCCAGGTTTTCTGAGGAGGAGCCCAGGGTCATGGTGGAGGAAATCATCCGGGTAGAGCCACAGCTATTCGGATCACAGGTGCAGCACACCTCCATTGCAAGGAAGATGGAGCTATGGCGGAGAATCGTCTACAGGGTCAACGCAGTGGGACAGCACCCAAGAACACGGGATGACATCAGGAAGAGGTGGAAGGACCTATGGGGAAGGTACGTTCCGTGGTATCCAGACACCAGATTGCTGTACAGAGGACTGGGGGTGGACCCCCACCTCCTCCCCCACAACTAACAACATGGGAGGAGCAAGTCTTGGCAAAACTGCATCCTGAGGGCCTTGCAGGAGTAGCACGAGGACTGGAGTCTGGTAAGTCATATCTTAATGACTTTATCCCCCCACCCCACCTGCATGCCGTCACATACCCCCACCCTTACCCTCACTCCCATCACTCCATCATCACATATATGTCCCACTATCACAACCCACACATCCCAATACCAAGGCCCTGCATGCAACACCTATGCATGGACCACCGTCACCAAAGCATGTCCAGTACAGATACCCACACAGACCCCAAACCAACTATCACAAAAGGGCTAACACAATGATGCAAGCACAGGAGTAGAGGGTACCTCACCCAATGCACAAGATGGAACACACAGATACTAAAACTATGCATTTACACCCCAACAGGACCCCTACCCAACGTCACTGGACAGGAGGTGCCAGACATATCCAGTCCCCCCACAGAAGAGGCCCGCAGTGATGACAGCAGCTCTGCACACCAGGATCAAGATGACCAGCCCGGCCCATCAGGGACCTCGGGACAGTCGGTTACCCTGACACAGTCCCAAACCACCACTGAACCTCCCCCTCAGGAAACAGCACCCACCCAGCGAGCCCATCCCTCTGTCCCCAGGACACGTCAATCAGCAGTGTGTGTACCACTACAGGGAACCCAGGCAAACCCACCAACCCAAGAAAATCAGGGACTTGGGGTCAGTGGCAGAGGGCACATGGTTTAGGGGACAGAGGCACAGGATAACAGAGAAGCTGGGAGACCTGCTGTGTGATAGGGGGAGGACAGGCCAAGGGAACCGACACTCCACGAGGCACTCTCCAACATCATGGGAGCTTACCACCATTCCCAGGAGACCCTGGGCACAGTACTGGCCAAGTTTCAGGAGACCCAGCGACTGCAGGAGGAACACTACCTGGGGATCAGGGAGGACTTGAAGTCCATTAACACCACCCTGGTCACCATTGCAGGGGTGCTGGCAGACCTTGTCAACACCAGGAGGGACACAGTGACACACCAACGGGCCCCTGACACTAGCCTGGACGATGAACAGCCCTCCACCTCTGCCGGCGCTAGTGGACAGGAGGCACCGCCACAGGAACAACAGGCCACCAACACACCACCCCCTGCAGAAGGAGAACCACCCCGCAAACGGTCCCTGAGATCCAGGAACAAGACAGAGAACATTGCCAAGACCCCCGCCAGGAAATAAGGCCCTCCTGAATGTCACCCTTCTGTCCCACTTTGTCACCCTGTCCACCTTAAACTGCCATAGCTCCAATTCCTATGCCCCATTGGACAATGCACCTGTGAGACCAAGAGACTGGACTCTGCCATGCACGTTCCTCCACCATCACCCCAGCCCATTTCACACCCCACTCCACTTATTTGCACAGAAATAAACACCCTTGAATCACCAAAAAACGCGGAGTCAGTCTGTGCTTTCACAATTGTGTAATTGCAAAATCTCTGGAATATAGCAATGTCAATGTACTTGTTCACATACCAATGTCACACAGCTGTAGGCCAGGAGCAAACATAGCAGAGGGCACAAATTGGGACCCAGATCTGTGAAATGGAAAGCCAAAGTGACAAGTCAGGGTCCATACACAGAGGTAAAAAGGCAGACATATGCTAGGTCCTACAATAGTATGAGATGTGGGAAGCAGTTCCATCTTCTTAACTGTGTCTCACTGGAAGTATTGCATGATCATGTTGTTTCGGTTGTCTTCATCTTCTTCTTCTGCCTCCTCATCTTCACTGTCCACAGGCTCCACAGCTGCCACAAGACCAGCATCAGGCCCATCCTCCTGCAGAAAAGGCACCTACCTTCGCAAAGCCAGGTTGTGCAACATACAACAGGCCACGATGATTTGGCACACCTTCTTCGGTGAGTAGTATAGTGAGCCACCTGTCCAATGGAGGCACCGGAATCTGGCCTTCAGGAGGCCGAAGGTGCGCTCGATTATCCTCCTAGTTCACCCATGTGCCTCATTGTAGCGTTCCTCTGCCCTTGTCCTGGGATTCCTCACTGGGGCCAGTAGCCATTTCAGATTGGGGTAACCAAAGTCACCTGCAAATATCGAGGGACAACTGTTAGACATCCTCCAAACATTAGGGAATCTCCTATACCCAGACAGCAAATGAAACTGTGTGGGGACTTTAGGCTCACCTATTAGCCACACAAGGTGCCTCTGGAGTTGCCCCATCACATAAGGGATGCTGCTATTCCTCAAAATGTAGGTGTCATGCACAGAGCCAGGATACTTGGCATTCACATGGGAGATGTACTGGTTTGCCCAGCACATCATCTGCACATTCATAGAATGGTAGCTCTTCCGGTTTCTGTACACCTGTTTATTCCTGCGGGGGGAGGGACAAATGCCACATGTGTCCCATCAATGGCACCAATGATGTTGGGGATATGTCCCAGGGTACAGAAGTCACCTTTCACTGTGAGCAAATCCTCCACTTGAGGGAAAACTATGCAGCTGCGCATGTGTTTCAGCAGGGCAGACAACACTCTGGATAACACGTTAGAGAACATTGGATGAGACATCCCTGATGCCATGTCTACTGTTGTTTGAAAAGACCCACTGGCCACGAAATGGAGTACAGACAGGACCTGCACTAAGGGGGGTATTCCTGTGGGATGGCGAATAGCTGACATCAGGTCTGGCTCCAACTGGGCACACAGTTCCTGGTTTGTTGCACGATCAAGTCTGTAAGTGATAATGATGTGTCTGTCTTCCACTGTCGACAGGTCCACCAGGGGTCTGTACACCGGAGGATGCCGCCATCTCATCACCTGCCCCAGCGGATGTGCCGTATTAAGGAGAACGGTGAGCAGAGAGTCATACAACACTTAGGTATCACAAGGCTGTTTTGCAAAAACGTTACATTTTCTCTATGTGCCTTTGTCTGTCCATATACCTGGCCTAAATAGGTGTGACACAGTTATTTGGCCTGACATGTGGCCCCCTGAAATGGCGGATGCCTGACCTGCAAGGTGGGACAAGGGGAAATGAGGTAACTGCGCTGGCGTTGTACACCGTCGCGGTAGGCGGTCGAAGACCGTGGTGCAATTCAGCATTGGTTAACATTGGGCCCTATGGGTTCCAGAAGCCAATGACATTGTAGTCTGGCGGTGACGGTACACACCGCCGCGGATGTGACTGCCATTTTCTATCTGTTCCCTCACTTGATACCTGACCTTCAACAGGAGAGGACCTACACTGCAATTGCTGCTGTGACCTGTGTCTCGAAGCGACAATGGCTACAGTGTCTGGGGAAAGGGCCCCCGCCTTCACTTCGGAGTAGTTGGAGAAACTAGTGGATGGGGTCCTCCCCCAGTACATGCAACTGTACGGTCCTCCAGACAAACAGTGAGCATGGTGGATGGCACATGATTGTATGGAGTGTCGTGGATAGAAGAGGGGAAGGACAGGCCAGCATGCAAGGATAGTGTGTGTGCATGTATGTCTGAGCCAGGGTTGGAGGCTCTTAGGCAATGTGTGAGAAGAACTGTACGGTAGAGTAACATCCATTATAACTTCACTTTTCCTCTAGGTCAGCACTCACCAGAAGAAGGGTGTTTGGCGTGCCATCGCCAAGGGAGTGCGGACCCTGGGGGTCTACCATAGATGGAGCACCCACTGCTGGAAAAGATGGGAGGACCTGCGCCGCTGGAGCAAGAAGAAGGCGGAGGCCCAGCTGGGGATGGCCTCCCAACGTGGAAGGGGTGCCCGTCGCACCATGACCCCCCTGATGTACCGGATCCTGGCGGTGGCATATCCGGAGTGGGATGGGCGCTTGAAGGAATCACAGCAGCCACAAAGGGGTGAGTACACTGTCATTCATCTGACTCTGCGTGCTTGACGAGGTGTCTGGGTGGGGGTGGTGGCCTGTGGGTTCCCCTAGGCCAGGGCAAACACGCAAAGATAGATCCATTGTTTTACAGCCTCATTCCCACTCCAAGCAAAAGGTGGTATTTGCCCTCTACACCTAGTCAGGCTCCCATGGGTTCCAGCTCTGCATGAAATAGGTCTAGACAGAGTCCCCTTTGGGCATGTGCTTTTCCCCTGCACTGTTAGTGCATGGCTTAGTGCATAGGGCTGTTCCCTGTGTGTTGCGTTCACCAACGGTAGTGGTGTTGCATGCACTGACCATGTGTCTCTTCTGTCTTTCCCCCACCTTTTTGTTTTGTCATATACGGTACGGACTAGTCGACAGAATCTAGACCCCAACCCGCATGTTGCAATACTAGGAAGAGAAACTCCCAGTCAAAAGGGTCGAATTCCTTTTTGAAGTCAACAAATAAAAGGGCCAAGTTCTGAGGTAACTGGTGGCGCCGTGCTAGGGCCATGTGTAAACGACATATTCAATGTTGTGTGCTTTGATTAGCCATGAATCCACACTGATCCGAGTGAATCGGCAATGGGAGGACCCTCTTAAATTGTGAGGCAAGAATCGTGACATAAATCTTCACTTCGCTGTTAAGAGGGGATATTGGTCTGCAGTTGGCACCCAACTGTGACGGTGGCTGGGTTTTGGGAAGCACCACAATAGTAGCTACATCTAATCCCTCCGGAAAGAAGCCCAGTCAGTCAACATCCTCATATAAGGCTTTAAGGTGTGGCGTCAGGTCAACCCGGAACACTTTGTAATATTCCGACGGAAACCCGCCAGGTCCAGGAGTCTTTCCCGCCCCCAGTGATGAGATAGCTTCACTGATTTCTTCCCTTGTTAGAGGTTCGTCTAGAGTTGCTGCCTCCTTAGGGGGCAATTCAGGAAGGGGAATGTCTGTTAAGAATTGCTGGGCATTATCCGAGTCAATCACCGCCGAGGCCCGATACAGCACCTCATAACAAGAGGCAAATGTGTCCGCCACTTCTTGGAGCTTGATGACAGGTTCTCCACCTGGGTTAATAATTTATAGGATAATTCTAGATAATTGATGGTGGGAGGCCAACCAGTGAAGCAGCTTCCCATTTTTGTCCCCCATCCATATACCTTGGCATTGGCCGCATGCCAAAGGTGTTCAGCCACTTCCAGAGAGTGATCACGGATCTCCTCCCGAATCAGTAGGAGCTGCCTGGCCACTGCCTCATTCGGCTGTGCAACTTGTTCCACCTCCAACTGGGTGGCCCTGGCCTCCAGTTGAGTAATGTGGGGGGTCTGAGACTGCTCCCGGGAGTGGACGAGGCTCCTGGCCTCCCCTCGCGTCACCGCCTTGCCCGTGCCTCAGACAACTCCCGATGAGGAGACCAATTCCTTATTAAGAACAAAATATTTCTGAAGTGTTTGTTTCAATTGCTGAACATGAGGCTTGTGCAAGAACCATGCATTTATTCACCACATAGGGCAGACCACTGCCTGAGCAGGCCTCATTACAAACCAGAGTGGCGCATGGTCAGATGACCCCGAGGCAGAATTTCAGTGTGTGTGAGGTGGCGGCAGTCTGTGGCTCACAATAAAACAAGGTAAATTCTAGATTGTGTATGATACGCTGCTGAGGTATGCGGGAACTGACAGTGTCGTGGGTGCCAAACCCTCTATGCATCACACAGCCTCATGGGTGCCAGCCAACCTGACAATCCTGTGGATGCGGCCTGCCTGTGGGTCAAGGTGGATCCCGTCACATCCAGCGTGGGGTTGGGGACTGCCTTAAAATCTCCCCCAGAATAGTGGCCCCCTGGGACAGATCCAGGAGCAGGCTAGTAAGATCATTTGGAGTCCCATGTACGGCTGCAGGCAGGGCTTATACACTTATTACCTTGATTGTGATGCCTTCAAATTTCCCAGTCAGGGCCACATATTGCCCTTGTGGGTCTCTCCACACCTGGGTGACCTCCATCGGAAAGAAGCGGTGGAGCAGTATTGCTATTCCCCTAGATCAGTGCACAAACCCCACATGGTATACCCTGTCAAAACCCTTACGGGCCAAGAATGAACAGCAGTTCCCAAGAAGATGGGTCCCCTGCAGCATGAGTATGTCAGGTCGATGGTGGTGAACATGTGTAAACACCACTGTGTGCCTGATCTTATCTAGAAGACCATTAACGTTCCATGAAATAATGTGCACTGGCCCCATCCTATTGGTGGGTGTTTGTCAACTGAATTCCTACCCATGGGTCCTGCTGGGTATCCTCCAGGTCCCCAATCGGTAGTGTGAGCACATTGCCCTGTTGTGTGTCATACTCCTTGCTGTAAAGAAGTGTATGCCAATATCCCTGTGCATTTGTTAGATAGAGCAAATAAACAATGATTCTGAACGACAATAACAAATGCCATGTTACATGGCCCAAACTCCCCTACCCCCAAACTACGGTGACAGCTTAGCCTGCAGAGCCCTGTGGGCTCGCTCTATGGTGAACCACTGTGTGAGGTGATCTCCAGGCATCAATGATTTAAACCATTCTTCCAAGAAAGAGGATAGTGAGGAGGCCGCTGTGTTTTCTGGAAGGCCTATGATATGGGGGTTGTTGCGCCTGGATCGATTTTAGGCATCTTCCACCCTGCGATGCAGTTCTGATGTACGAACCAACAATGTGATTTAAGGGTGGTCAGTTCATCTTCCCCAGCGGATATTCTCAATTCCGCTTCTCTGATCCGTGCAGTTGCATTGTGGAGATCCTGGTGCACCAGTGCTAGGTCAACCCTGACCTCCCCAATTTTTGTTTCCACCACTGTCTGAGATGTCTGCATGTCTTGAAGAATGGTTTCCAGGTCACAGGCAAGCAACGATTTCCCACCAGGGCCACCCAATGTCAGATCTCCGAAATGAGTCGAGCTAGGGTCCGTGGTAAACTGTTCCATGTGCGTTTGCGCTGAGGTGGACCTTGCCGACTTGTCCTTGCCCATTGTAGCTCTCCCAGTGCGCAATTACTCCAGCAGCAGATGCGAGCTCACTCACTGCAATAGAGAATCCGCCACTTGCCGCGGCGGTGGTTGCGTGCGACCGCTGCAGACACCTCAGTCACAGGTGTTGACTGACCACGACCGCCGCAGCGTCGTCTGGCTTGGGCCCTTCTATTAGTGGGTCAAGCCTACTATCTGCACAGCTGCAAGGAGCTGTGCATCATGCTTCCTTTCCCACTACCTCACGGCAACGCAGACAACTCACAGCATGGAGAGATGGCCTCCAAGAGAAGCCACCAGGCCGGCGCAAACCTGGCCCAAGTCAAAGATTTCCTCTCAGGGTGCCAGGCTTACAAGCCTCGGCCCCTGCCATCCCTCTCAGTGGAGTTGGTTGGGTTCCTCTGCTATGGGGCCCCAGGTCTTGTGTGGCCCCAGTATGTGATGAAAGTCCAGCTCCACAACCCAACCTTTTACAAATTCTCGCCTCCGTACACTGTCCCTTGCTGGTGGGTCTCCTCACCGCGGGGCAGCAGCCCATGAATCAAGAACAGAGCGCCTTTATTCACTTTTACTTCCTTATGGGGTGGGGTGGTTACCTTGGCGCCACACTGCCCTCCAAGCAGCAACGTTCCTGTCTCCGATGGCCAGGAGGCCACACTTCCCCAGAGTGCACACCGCAATACATCAATTGGCCTGCCCACTCAACTTGGCCATCAGACCCGTTGGGTTTGTAGCCTTCTCCCGGGGCAGCCGCTCCAAATGCACCCGACCGTCACACTGCGGCGCAGCTGCTCTGTGGCACAAGCCATGTCCGCTCTGCGGTCTTCACGCTGCCCCTTAGTGCGGTTGGGGCCCAGTGGTACTCCAGAGGGGGCTGAGGGGGCTGAGGGCCCGTGCACACATCCGGCCTGGTTGCATCTTTCCCTGGGCCTGCATTGCAGCCCGGATATCTCAATCCCAGGCCAGCCCCACTCTGCTCCACCTCTATGCCGCCTCCTCACCTCCTCACCTCCTTCTCACTGCGGCCAGATCCTCCTTTCTTGCCGATCGACCCTGGCACTGTCCTGGTGGCGATCAGAGGAGCTGCCCGCTTCACTTCTCAACTGGGACCCTCTGAGGCCCAAGTACAGCCATCGACCAAGCGCCTCCCTCAATGGTGCCTGGTTGCCATATTAGACATGGTCCTCCCGTCGTTGCCTGGTGCCGTACGGGCTCCCTCCTCGGGCACAGCTCACCAGGTCAAGTGCTTCTCTGGTGCCAGAGTGTCCCCGGCACCAGTCCCGCTATAGAGATCAGGGCGAGACAGGTGCTGCCTAAGGCAGATGACAGAGGGGTCCAGAGCACTACGAAAGTGCAACCGCCATCTTGACGCCTCAGCCACGCTGCACCCTTGAAAACTCTTTCAATTCAGCTGCAGAAGTACTTTTTTCAACTTTTATCATGCATACGAACATTTTATAACACAAAAGTGGGCATGACCATAATGCCAGACATAGCAAAAGTGACATCATATGTTTTGACCCCAATGATATCACAGGAAATGATGTCATAAGACATTTGACACACTGCCTCCCTCCCCTCAGCTGTTTGTGGACTGGTATCTTTTTTATTATCTGTCACATGCCTTTCTCACCTGTTACTGCCACTTTCTCTTCCTCCTGTCTATCTTAACTGTGTCTATCTCACTGATGTCCTTACAGTACATATTTTTCCTTCTCTCACCTGTTCTGTCTCTTTTTCCACTCTATTTTACCTTTCTCCCATCTGTCCTAGTCCCCTATCTGTCCTTTCTTACCTGTCTCTGTCACAGTTATGGATGTCTTCCATCCCTCTTTGTCACTCTAAAACATACATTATCCTGACTTTGTCTCTTGATCTCTTTGTTTCTTCTCCCTGTAGTGTCTTCTTCCTTTTGTTATTCGACCCTCACTTCACCTTAAAGCTTTTTACCTTTAACCCCTTATCTCCCAGTATTTCCTTCTTACTCCCTCTCCTCTACAAGCTCAGGGGCAGCAGGAGGCATGGGGACAATCCACACCATTTGCAACAATAAATGATTATTTTCCAAATTAGCTACTGTCCTCTCTGATGAGGGGGTCACAAGCACCAGTGTTGGGGGTTGCATCAGGAAAGCCAGGGGTCGCACCTGTGACCCCTAAATGACATCCATGAAAGTGAGAGATTTTGGAAAAAATCAGAGGACTATATTTTCGCCCTTGACTTTTACTGAAGCAGAGGCATTTTCACGCAGGGGACAGCTGAAATAGAGCCGTTTTTGGCTTGTATGTTTTATTTAGTCAATTTTCAAAATTACAGTGTACATACAGTGCATTGAAGGCTTCTTCACATATAATAACACTGGGTACGTGCAAAGCCCCCCTAAAAGGACAGCCAGCCAGCTTCTTATAATAACAGCCGACATCGGCAGATCACCGAGTCGTTACATTGTGTTGGTTGATGACCGTGGATAACTCGGGTTGTGATCAACTGGGTCGTACATTTCTCAGTGCAAGCACATGTCATTTCAGTCAAACATGGGTGCCACCATCAGCCCTGTACCTTAGTAAAAGATTACATCAGTGGTTCCCAACCTGTGGTCCGAGGACCTATGGGGGCCTACAAGCCTACTCAGAGGGTCCGCCACTGCGTAGAAAATTAAAATTAACAGATTAGGTCCCCAGCTTCCAGTAATGAGTCAGCGGGGGGATCCCCGGATTCACATTATGATTCACTGGGGGTCTCTGGGTTCCAGTAATGATAAAGTGGGGGTCCGCAGAAGTCAGAAGGTAGGGAACCACTGGGTTATATCATTAGTTAACTAGTACCATTGCAGTGGTAATATTCTTGGTTCATTGAGCCTGTGGGATTTTGGAATAGTAATGCACCAGCTGTTGCTTGCAGAAGGCTAAGGCCCTCATTCCAAAATTGGCGGTAAATCCTGCTTACCACCATGCAGAAGACCGCCAACACACCGCTGCGGTGGCGGAATTCCACTACAGCTATTACGACCCATAGCTCGGAATCCACCAAAATCTAGACACCTACACAAGTCCGCCACACCAAAGGTCAGTGATAAACTGGCAATAACAAAACCTCCACTGTCACGCCAACAGGAATACGCCCACGCTATCACGACCCATGAATCCACGCGGCAGTCTTTCACCCGTGGTATTCTATTGGCAGTACACACCGCCACGCAAAAAAAACACACATTTACAAAACACAACCATATTGGACAAATCGAAATACACACACCTGATACACATACACACACCACTCCCACACCCCAATACAATATAAAACACACACCCACATCACCCACAAACCCCTACAAAAACAATTGAGAACGAAGCACAGAGAGAGACACCACCATCAACAAACTAGCATCCACAGGCACACAACACCATCACTCACACAACATCCACGCACCTCACATAACACACACAAACACAAACACATCCCCTCACACATCACAACACACACCACCTCACACATCACCCACACCACCCCATGGCACCGCAAAGACACCCCAGGTTCTCTGGTGGAGGAAATCATCCGGGTAGAGCCACAGCTATTCGGATCACACGTGCAGCACACCTCCATTGCTAGGAAGATGGAGCTATGGTGCAGAATCGTGGACAGGGTCAACGCAGTGGGACAGCATCCAAGAACTAGGGATGACATCAGGAAGAGGTGGAACAACCTACGGGGGAATGTGCATTCCGTGGCCTCAAGACACCAGATTGCAGTTCAGAGGACGGGCGGCGGACCCCCACCTCCTCCCCCACAACTAACAACATGGGAGGAGCAGGTCTTGGCTATACTTCATTCTGAGGGCCTCGCAGGAGTAACTGGAGGAATGGACTCTGGTAAGTCAAATCTTAACTATTACACCCCCCACCCTACCTACATGCTATCACATACCCCCACCCTCACCCTCACCCCCATCACTCCAACACTCACATATGTCCCACTATCACAAACCACCCATCCCAACACCAAGCCCTGCATACAACACCAAAGCATGGACACCCATCACCAAAGCACAGCCACTACAGATACCCACACAGATCCCCAAACCAAATATCACACAAGGTCCTAGACAAGAATGTAAGCACTGGGGTACAGGGTCACCCACCCATTGCACACAATGGCACACAGAGATGCAATAATCATGCCTTTCACCCCTGTAGGACCCCTACACAACGTTACCAGACAGGAGGTTAAAGACATGTCCACACCCCCCCCCACAGAAGAGGCCCACAGTGATGACAGCAGCTCTGTCCAACTGGATCTAGATGAACAGCCCGGCCCATCTGGGACCTCGAGACAGTCAGTTCCCCACACACTGGCACATGCCACCACAGAGCCTCCCCCCTCAGGAAACACCAGCACAGCACCCACCTAGCAGGCCCATCCCTCTGTCCCCAGGACACCTCAAGCAGCAGTGTGTCCACCACTACAGGGAACCCAGGCAAACCCACAAACCCAAGAACAACAGGGACCTGGGGGCAGTGGCAGTGGGAACACGGTTCAGGGGACAGAGGCACAGGAAAACAGGGGAACTGGGAGGACTGCTGTGCGACAGGGGGAGGACAGGCCCAGGGAACCCACTCTCCAGGAGGCCCTCTCCAACATCATGGGAGCGTACCATCATTCCCAGGAGACGATGGCAACGGTACTGGCCAAGTTTCAGGAGACCCAGCGGCTGCAGGATGAACAGTATTTGGGGATCAGGGAGGAACTCAAGTCCATGAACACCACCCTGGTCACCATTGTAGGGGTGCTGAAGGTCCTTGTGAACACCAGGAGGGACACTGTGGCACAACAAGGGGCCCCTGACACTAGCCTCGATGATGAACTGCCCACCACCTCTGCCGGCGCTAGAGGACAGGAGGCACAGCCACAGGACCACGACACCTACTGCAGATGGAGAACCACCCCGCAAATGGGCCCTGAGATCCAGGCACAAGACAGAGAACAATGCCAAGACCCCCGCCAAGAAATGATACCACCCTGAATGTCATCCTTCTGTCCCACTTCTTCACCCTGTCCATCCTTAAACTGCCCTAGCTCCACTTCCTATGCCCCTTTGGACAATGCACCTGTGAGACAAATAACTGGACTCTGCCATGGACATTCCTCCACCATCACCCCTGACCATATTACAACCCCCTCCACTAATTTGCAATTAAATAAACACCCTTGAATCACAAAACAATCTGGAGTCAGTCTGTGTTTTCACAAATGTGTACTTGCAATAACTGAGGAAAATATCAATTTCCATTGTATTGTCAACATAACTATATCACACAGCTCTAGTCCATGAGGTAACATAGCAGAGGTCCCACAGTGGGACCCACACCTGTGAAATGGAAAGGCAAAGTGACAGGTCAGGGTCCATACACTGGGTGAAAGTGACAGACATATGATAGGTCTAACAATTGTATGAGATGTAGGAGGCAGTGATGTCTTCTTATCTGTGTCTCACTGGAAGTATTGCTGGATCACGTTGTTTCCTTATGTCGATATCCTCTTCTTCTGCCTCCTCTTCTTCACTATCCACAGGCTCCATAGCTGCCACAAGACATCCTTCTGGACCATCCTCTTGCAGAAAAGGCACCTGTCGTCAAAAAGCCAAGTTGTGCAGCATACAGCAGGCCACGATGATCTGGAACACCTTCTTTGGTGAGTGGTACAGAGAACCAACTGTCATATGGAGGCACCGGAACCTGGTCTTCAGGAGGCCAAAGGTTCTTTCTATAATCCTCCTAGTTCACCAATGTGCCTCATTGTAGCGTTCCTCTGCCCTTTTCCTGGGATTTCTCACTGGGGTCAGTAGCCATGACAGGTTGGGGTAACCAGAGTCACCTGCAGATGTCGAGGGACAACTGTTAGACACACACTAACCCGTAGGGACAAGCCCAGACCCAGACAAGTATTCACAGAGTATAGGGTCCTTGTCCTCACCTATTAGCCACACACAGTGCCTCTGGAGTTGCCCCATCACATAAGGGATGCTGCTATTCCTCAGAATGTAAGCGTCATGCACTGAGCCAGGAAACTTGGCGTTCACATGGGAGATGTACTGGTCGGACAAACACACCATCTGTGCATTCATTGAATGGTAGCTCTTCCGGTTTCTGTACACCTGTTCACTCCTGCGGGGAGGTACCAAGGCCACATGTGTCCCATCAATGGCACCTATGATATTGGGGATATGTCCCAGGGCATAGAAGTCACCTTTCACTGTGGGCAAATCCTCCACCTGAGGGAAAACAATGTAGCTGCGCATGTGTTTCAGCAGGGCAAACAACACTCTGGACAACACGTTTGAGAACATAGGCTGGGACATCCCTGATGCAATGGCCACTGTTGTTTGAAAAGACCCACTTGCCAGGAAATGGAGTACTGACAGGACCTGCACTAGAGGGGGGATTCCTGTGGGATGGCAGATAGCTGAAATCAGTTCCTGGATTGTGGTATTACTAAGTCTGTAGGTGACTATTACATGTCTCTCTTCCATTGCCAACAGGTCCACCAGCGGTCTGTACACCGGAGGATGCCGCCATCTCCTCACCTGCCTCAGCGGATGTGCCCTATGGACGAGAACAGCGAGCACAGAGTCAGCCAACACTGAGGTAGTAAAAAAAGAATTTATTGCACACATTTGTCAATCCGCTATGTGCCTGTCTCTGTGTTTATGCAAGGCCTAGATATGTGTGACGCATTTCAAAATAACGCCATGTGGCCCCCTGAAATGGCAACTGCCTGACCTGTAATGTGGGACAAGGGGAGATAAGGTAACTACGCTGGCGTTGTACACCGTTGCGGTAGGCGGTCGAAGACCGCAGCGCAATACTGCATTGGTTAACATTGGGCCCTATGGGTTCCAGGAGCCAATGACGATGTACGCCGGTGGTGACGGTACGCACCACCGCGGACGTGACCACCATTTTCTGTCTGTTCACTCACTTGATACCTGACCTTCGACAGGAGAGGACCTACACTGCAAGTGCTGCTGTGACCTGTGTCTGGAAGCGACAATGGCTCGTATGTCTGAGGAAAGGGCCCCTGCCTTCACTTCGGAGGAGTTGGAGAAGTTAATGGATGGGGTCCTCCCCCAGTACACGCTAATCTACGTCCTCTAGACAAACAGGCGAGTACACTGTGAGCATGCTGTATGGGCAATGCCTGTTTGGAGTGCTGTGGATGGAAGATACAGGGGATGGGGGACTGAGGCCTGCATGAGCGGAAGGTGAGTGTATGTGCGTCAGGGCAAGGGTGGGGACATGGGACAATGACTGTGACGTTCCGACAGTTACATTTTTTCCTTTTCCCCTGTACTATTCCTCTAGGTCAGTGCCCACCAGAAGAAGGATATTTGGCGTGCCATCGCCAAAGACGTCCGGACCCTGGGGGTCCAACACAGACGGACCACCCACTGCTGGAAAAGATGGGAGGACATTCACCACTGGAGCAAGAAGACGGCGGAGGCCCAGCTGGGGATGGCCTCCCAATGTGGAAGGGGTGCCCGTCACACCATGACCCCCCTGATGTTCCGGATCCTGGTGGTGGTGTATCCGGAGTTGGATGGGCGCTTGAGGGCATCACAGCAGCCACAAGGGGGCAGTACTTTCACATCCATCTCACTCTGCATGTATTACGAGGTGTCTGGTTGGGGAGGGGGGCAGTGGGTTACCCTAGGCCAGGGCGAGCTTTGTAGGCAAGGACCCTTTGTGAGGCAGGCTATGTGGCACCCCAACCCCACCAGTGGTAAGAGCCATCTACACCTAGTCAGGCTCCTGTGACTTCCATGTGTGCAGCAATCAGGCATAGGCCTTGTACCCCATGTCCCTGTGATTAATTAGGGAAATCTAAGTGCATGGCGTAGTGCAGAGGGCTTCTGTGTCTGTAGTGTCTGCCAACAGTAGCGGTATTGCATGCACTGAACATGTCTTTCTTCTTTATTCCCCCCCCTTTTTGTGGTCTCCCTGTTCTTGTGTGCATTAGCATCATCAGGCGGAGGAGCAGTGCCACCGGAGCAGGAGCTGCATCCCACATGGCCCTGGAGGGCGAGACAATGGAGTCACAAGTGGGACGGAGGGCGACGGTAGCTCCACGGTGGGGACAGGAGCAGAGACCAGCGACACCGACTCCTTCTCTGATGGGAGCTCCCTTGCGGTGGCAGGCCCCTCTGTGCCCACCGCATTAACAGGTACAGCCGCCACCCCACTACAAGCACCACCCTCCCAGCAGCTTCTCAGCGTGTGTCCCCTGGCCGGTTACCCAGGAGGGTGGGTATCTCCTTCACCCCAGGCACCTCAGGCCCTGCCCCAGTCAGCCCTGCTGCCCTCAGTGAGGAGGCCATTGACCTCCTGAGATCCCTCACTGTTGGCAGTCTACCATTCTGAATGCCATCCAGGGTGTAGAGAGGCAGTTGCAACAAACAAATGCATACCTGGAGGGCATTCATTCTGGCCAGGCAGCCCAACAGCAAGCATTTCAGGCTCTGGCCTCTGCACTGATGGCAGCCATTGTCCTTGTGTCCAGCCTCCCCCCTCCAACTTCCTCCACCCAGACCCAATCCCCTGTACCTCAGCCTATCCCAAGCACACCATCAGACCAGCATGCACACACGTCAACACACAAGGGTGGTTCAGGTAAACATAAGCACCACACATCCCACAGGCACTCACACAAGCGTCATACCCATGTGCACATACCAACATCCACTGCCTCCAATGTGTCCCCCTCCTCCACGTCTCCCTCCTCCCTCCATGTCACTTCTCCACTCACACCTGCATGTACTACAGCCTCAGCCACTACCTCCATCACCAGCACGCCCATCACCACATACCCCTCATGTGCACTCACCACCCCACAACCATTCACACATCCCCTGTGTCCTCTACCAGTGTGTCTGTGAGCCCTCCTCCCAAAGTACACAAATGCAGTCACACACCCACCCAACAGCCATCCACCTCACAACAGCCTACAGCCCATGCACCTTCACCCAAAGTCACCAAACGAACACCTCTCACAACCATTACCTCTTCCTCCACTCCCAAACCCCCTCCTTCTACCCTTCCCAGTGTGTCTAAAAAGCTTTTCCTATCAAATGTTAACCTCTTCCCTACACCTCCCCCCCGTCCGTCCCCTTGGGCCCGCCTTTCCAGGTCCCAACCCAGCAGCTCAGCCACCACATCACCGGGCACAGTGGTGCCAGCAATAGCGGGATTTTGGAGTGCGCCAAGCAACAGGGCTGCCAGTGTCCCAAGGAGTGAGGGCAAGGACATTCCGCCACCTCCAAAACTGAAAAAGTTGCCCACATCCCAGAGGGAGAAGGCAAAAACACCTGCCACCAAGGGCTCAGGCAAGACAAAAATTGAAAGTGGCAAGACAGCTGAGCCACCATCCAAGGTGGGGAAGGGCCTGAAAATCAAAGGCAGGTCCACATCGATGCCAACCTGCACGGCGGACAAGACTGCCACCGGCACCGCCACCTGCACCGCCGCCACAGACACTGCCACCAGCACCCCAGACACTGAGCCCTTTACCAGCACCGCAGACACTGTGCCCTTCACCAGCACCGCAGTCAGTGAGCCCGCCACCAGCACTGCCGCTACTGACACCGCCGCCAGCACCGCAGTCAGTGAGCCCGCCACCAGCACCGCTGCTACTGACACCGCCGCCAGGACCGCAGTCAGTGAGCCTGCCGCAAGCACCGCCGCTACTGACAGCGCCGCCAGCACCGCAGTCAGTGAGGCTGCCACGAGCACCACCGCCACAAAGACCGCCGCCAGCACCGATGCCACAGAGCCCGCCGCAAGCACCGATGCCACAGAGCCTGCCGCAAGCACCGCCCCTACTGACTCTGCCGCCAGCAACACCAGCGGCCCGCAATATCCTGAGTCAGTGGCACCACCGCAGACATGGCTGCCATCCCCAGTGGTCAGTCGTACAAGGTTGGTGGTCAGTTCCAGGAGCCTGGGCATCTTGCATGTTGCACCACTGTCAGTGGAGTGTCACATCCACTACCTCAGTCCTTGGCAGGATGTAGCACTCTGGGCACAAAGCCCCCTCCAGAACCAGTGGAGAGATACATGCACTACCTCAGACCTTGGCAGGATGAAGCACTTTGGGCACAAAGCCCCTTCCAGAACCAGTGGAGTATCACATCCACTACCTCAGTCCTTGGCAGGATAAAGCACTCTGGGCACAAAGACCCCTCCAGAACCAGTGGAGAGATGCATCCACTACCTCAGTCCTTGGCAGGATGAAGCACTCTGGGCACAAAGCCCCCTCCAGAACCAGTGGAGTATCACATCCACTACCTCAGTCCTTGGCAGGATGCAGCACTCTGGGCACAAAGCCCCCTCCAGAACCAGTGGAGAGATACACCCACTACCTCAGTCCTTGGCAGGATGAACCACTCTGAGCACAAAGCTCCCTCCAGAACCAGTGGAGAGATACATCCACTACCTCAGTCCTTGGCAGGATGGAGCACTCTGGGCACAAAGACCCCTCCAGAACCAGTGGAGACTGTTATCAACTTGAGAGACTGTGGCTTTGCACTCCCCAGGATAAAGCAGTGGGCAACCACCCACTGAAAAGACTTGAGAGACTGTGGCTTTGCATTCCCCAGGATAAAGCAGTGGGCAACCCACCCTCTGAAAAGACTTGAGAGACTGTGGCTTTGCACTCCCCAGGATACATCAATGGGAATGGAGCCCCCTCGTGGAGCTGGCGTTGTGCACTCATCGGGCTGAGGTTCCCCCCTTCCCTTCCCCCTGAGGTGCCTGTTTCATTTCGATCTGATGCCCCAGCAGTGTTCTCTCTGTTTCGAATCTGGTATTGAGTGTGGGCCTCGCCCATGCATTTTGGGCCCAGTGGTCCACGGACTATGAATGGTGCACTACCAGTACTTGAATAGTTGGTGTACACAATTGTTTATACTGTATTTAAACTTTTGACTAATGGATTTTTATTGATTACAATTGTTACAATCATTTCCTTTTGTCCTTGCGTTCTTCCAGGGGGGGTTGGGAGGTGTAAATATAATGTTGCAGCATGTATTTGTGTGTATGTTGTTGTGGGTGAGGGTGGGGGTGTTGCGTGTTGCATGTGTGTGTGTCAGTCTCTTTTCCCTCCCTCCTCCCCTGTGTTGTAGGTGCAGTACTCACTGTGGTCGTCCCCGCAGTCTTTCGTGCTCCTGGTAGAGGAGCAGGAATACTATTGCAGGGAGTATTTGGAGTTCTGGCTCCATGGCGTCCTGGTTCCTCGTGGGTTGTGTAGAGGTGAGTGTTTCCCCTTCCAAGTCCTGTTTCTGACGTATTTTTGTTCGCGTTGAATCCGCCCCGGAAAATGTGGCGGATTGGCCTCTCATAATAGTGTGGGTGGTACATTGTCTTCCGCCTGTCTGTTGGCAGGGACCGCCGCTGTGTTTGTTTCTACCGCCATGGCGGTCGGAGTGTTAAAGTGGCTGTCTGTGTTGGCGGTTTCCGCCATGGTCGTGATTCCATTTTTTTTACCGCCGGCCTGTTGGCGGTCTTACCGCCGCTTTAAGACCGACTGCAAGGGTTGTAATGAGGGCCTAACTAACTTGTCCATGTTTTGACAGCAGGGACATGGTCCCTTTCCCAAGCGTAAGACAATAGTAAGGCTGTGGATGTGAACAGTCTCTTGCCTATGGGTGTGTCAAAGATGTATCCCAAAAGGCCGTAGTTGGAAATGACACAATGACCACCGCCGTCATGTCTGTGAGGGTACAGAAAACACCTCACAAATCTACTAACTGGGTTTTAGTAACAAGCAAGGTGAATAAAATCAGCATCCAGCACATTACATCTTATGCACTCAGAGTCTACCTGTAGTTTGTTGGTGTGTTAAGGCAGAAGCAGAACATAAAGTATAGTTGATGCAATCAGCCATTAGGGGACAGACCACTGATCTAGCCACAACTTTAGGACAGCTCCTTGACTGGGATTTCCACCTCCAATTCCGCCTCCCATCTTGCTTAGTATTGGGTATGACAAATTGGGCATCAGCCTGCATTACTGAGTAAAGCTTATTAACTATATGTGTATTACATAGGATAGTACTGAGCAGCCTTTTTCACAACATGGATTCCTGTGGGAAGGAAGGGTAGCATTCCCTGCACAGTGCAACGAGGCAAATGAATGCAAAGGTATCAATTCTAATGAATACCTGTTTGCCTACAGCCTCTGAGCACTCCAGGAATCAACCATTCAGAATGATATCAAGGATCCTGTTGATTCAAACATTGGTGCAGTCTTTGGGGTGTATTAGGGAATAGTAGGCGAGAGGTTATTCTGGGGTGTTCAGTATTGAACATGCAGTCTTTCATAAAGTCAGTATCAGGCCAGTTGAGTACTTGTTACTGAGTTAATACCAGTATCAGGAGACGTGGGGGAACACAGAATAGCAGAACAAGTGTTATTGCCCCTTGTGTTTCTCTACATTTTTGTCTTCCAAATGTAAGACAGTGTGTAAAAAATACATCTATTTGAGAAATGCCCTGTAATTCACATGCTAGTATGGGCACCCCAGAATTCAGAGCTGTGCAAATAAACACTGCTTCTCAACACCTCATCTTGTGCCCATTTTGGGAATACAAAGGTTTTCTTGATACCTATTTTTCACTCTTTATATTTCACCAAATGAATTGCTGTATACCTGGTATAGAATGAAAACCCATTGCAAGGTGCAGCTCATTTGTTGGCTCTGGGTACCTAGGGTCCTAGGGACCAAGAAAATAGCCAAAATACAGTGACAATTTTGTTTTTTCCCAAAAAATGGGAAAAAGGGCTGCAGAAGAAGACTTGTGTTTTTTTCCCAGAAAATGGCATCAACAAAGGGTTTGCGGTGCTAAAATCAACAGCTTCCCAGCTCTCAGGAACAGGCAGACTTGAATCAGAAAACCACATTTTTCAACACAATTGTGGCATTTTACTGGGACATACCCCATTTTCACTATTTTTGTGCTTTTAGCCTCCTTCCAGTGAGTGACAGAAATGGATGTGAAACTAATGCTTGATCCTAGAAAGGTAAACATTTCTTAAAAGTAGACAAAATTCTGAATCCAGCAAGGGATCATTTGTGTAGATCCTACAAGGTTTTCCTGCAGAAAATAACAGCTGAAATAAAGAAATATTGAAATTGTGGTGAAAAAACAGCCATTTTTCCTCATGTTTTACTCTGTAACTTTTTACTGTGATGTCAGATTTTTTAAAGCAATATACCATACGTCTTCTGGAATCTTCTGGTTGTGGGTATATATAGGGCTTGTAGGTTCATCAAGAACCCTAGGTACCGAGAGCCAATAAATGAGCTGCACCCTGCAGTTGGTTTTCATTCTATACTGGGTATACAGCAATTCATTTGCTGAAATATGAAGAGTGAAAAATAGGTATCAAGAAAACCTTTGCATTTCCAAAATGGGCTCAAGATAAGGTTTTGAGGAGCAGTGGTTATTTGCACATCTCTGAATTCCGGGGTGCCCATACTAGCATGTGAATTGCAGGGCATTTCTCAAATAGACGTCTTTTTTACACACTCTCTTATATTTGGAAGGAAAAAATGTAGAGAAAGATAAGGGGCAATAACACTTGTTTTGCTACTCTATGTTCCCCCAAGTCTCCCGATAAAAATGATACCTCACTTGTGTGGGTAGGCCTAGCGCCCGCGACAGGAAATGCCCCAAAACACAACGTGGACACATCCCATTTTTTTGACAGAAAACAGAGCTGTTTTTTGCAAAGTGCCTAGCTGTGGATTTTGGCCTCTAGCTCAGCCGGCACCTAGGGAAACCTACCAACCCTATGCATTTTTGAAAACTAGAGACCTAAGGGAATCCAAGATGGGGTGACTTGTGGGGCTCTGACCAGGTTCTGTTACCCAGAATCCTTTGCAAACCTCAAAATGTGGCTAAAAAAACACGTTTTCCTCTCATTTCGGTGACAGAAAGTTCTGGAATCTGAGAGGAGCCACAAATTTCCTTCCACCCAGCGTTCCCCCAAGTCTCCCGATAAAAATGATACCTCACTTGTGTGGGTAGGCCTAGCACCGCGACAGGAAATGCCCCAAAACACAAAGTGGACATATCCCATTTTTTGACAGAAAACACAGCTGTTTTTTCCAAAGTGCCAGCCTGTACATTTTGGCCTCTAGCTCAGCCAGCACCTAGGGAAACCTACCAAACCTGTGCATTTTTGAAAACTAGAGACCTAGTGGAATCCAAGATGGGGTGACTTGTGGGGCTCTGACCAGGTTCTGTTACCCAGAATCCTTTGCAAACCTCAAAATTTGGCTAAAAAAACACGTTTTCCTCACATTTCGGTGACAGAAAGTTCTGGAATCTGAGAGGAGCCATAAATTTCACTCCACCCAGCGTTCCCCCAAGTCTCCCGATAAAAATTATACCTCACTTGTGTGGGTAGGCCTATCACCCGTGACAGGAAATGCCCCAAAACACAACGTGGACACATCCCATTTTTTGACAGAAAACACAGCTGTTTTTTCCAAAGTGCCAGCCCTGTAGATTTTGGCCTCTAGCTCAGCCGGCACCTAGGGAAACCTACCAAACCTGTGCATTTTTGAAAACTAGAGACCTAGGGGAATCCAAGATGGGGTGACTTGTGGGGCTCTGACCAGGTTCTGTTACCCAGAATCCTTTGCAAACCTCAAAAAGTGGCTAAAACAACACGTTTTCCTCGCATTTCGGTGACAGAAAGTTCTGGAATCTGAGAGGAGCCACAAATTTCCTTCCAACCAGTGTTCCCCCAAGTCTCCCGATAAAAATGATACCTCACTTGTGTGGGTAGGCCTAGCACCCGCGACAGGAAATGCCCCAAAACACAACGTGGACACATCCCATTTTTTGACAGAAAACCCAGCTGTTTTTTCCAAAGTGCCAGCCTGTACATTTTGGCCTCTAGCTCAGCCGGCACCTAGGGAAACCTACCAAACCTGTGCATTTTTGAAAACTAGAGACCTAGGGGAATCCAAGATGGGGTGACTTGTGGGGCTCTGACCAGGTTCTGTAACCCAGAATCCTTTGCAAACCTCAAAAAGTGGCAAAAAAAACACGTTTTCCTCACATTTCGGTGACAGAAAGTTCTGGAATCTGAGAGGAGCCACAAATTTCCTTCCAACCAGTGTTCCCCCAAGTCTCCCGATAAAAATGATACCTCACTTGTGTGGGTAGGCCTAGCACCCGCGACAGGAAATGCCCCAAAACACAACGTGGACACATCCCATTTTTTGACAGAAAACCCAGCTGTTTTTTCCAAAGTGCCAGCCTGTACATTTTGGCCTCTAGCTCAGCCGGCACCTAGGGAAACCTACCAAACCTGTGCATTTTTGAAAACTAGAGACCTAGGGGAATCCAAGATGGGGTGACTTGTGGGGCTCTGACCAGGTTCTGTTACCCAGAATCCTTTGCAAACCTCAAAAAGTGGCTAAAACAACACGTTTTCCTCGCATTTCGGTGACAGAAAGTTCTGGAATCTGAGAGGAGCCACAAATTTCCTTCCAACCAGTGTTCCCCCAAGTCTCCCGATAAAAATGATACCTCACTTGTGTGGGTAGGCCTAGCACCCGCGACAGGAAATGCCCCAAAACACAACGTGGACACATCCCATTTTTTGACAGAAAACCCAGCTGTTTTTTCCAAAGTGCCTGCCTGTACATTTTGTCCTCTAGCTCAGCCGGCACCTAGGGAAACCTACCAAACCTGTGCATTTTTGAAAACTAGAGACCTAGGGGAATCCAAGATGGGGTGACTTGTGGGGCTCTGACCAGGTTCTGTAACCCAGAATCCTTTGCAAACCTCAAAAAGTGGCTAAATAAAATGTTTTCCTCACATTTCGGTGACAGAAAGTTCTGGAATCTGAGAGGAGCCACAAATTTCCTTCCAACCAGTGTTCCCCCAAGTCTCCCGATAAAAATGATACCTCACTTGTGTGGGTAGGCCTAGCACCCGCGACAGGAAATGCCCCAAAACACAACGTGGACACATCCCATTTTTTGACAGAAAACCCAGCTGTTTTTTCCAAAGTGCCAGCCTGTACATTTTGGCCTCTAGCTCAGCCGGCACCTAGGGAAACCTACCAAACCTGTGCATTTTTGAAAACTAGAGACCTAGGGGAATCCAAGATGGGGTGACTTGTGGGGCTCTGACCAGGTTCTGTTACCCAGAATCCTTTGCAAACCTCAAAAAGTGGCTAAAAAAACACGTTTTCCTCACATTTCGGTGACAGAAAGTTCTTGAATCTGAGAGGAGCCACAAATGTCCTTCCACCCAGCGTTCCCCCAAGTCTCCTGATAAAAATGATACCTCACTTGTGTGGGTAGGCCTAGCAACCGCGACAGGAAATGCCCCAAAACACAACGTGGACACATCCCATTTTTTGACAGAAAACACAGCTGTTTTTTCCAAAGTGCCAGCCTGTACATTTTGTCCTCTAGCTCAGCCGGCACCTAGGGAAACCTACCAAACCTGTGCATTTTTTAAAACTAGAGACCTAGCGGAATCCAAGATGGGGTGACTTGTGGGGCTCTGACCAGATTCTGTTACCCAGAATCCTTTGCAAACCTCAAAAAGTGGCTAAAAAACACGTTTTCCTCACATTTCGGTGACAGAAAGTTCTGGAATCTGAGAGGAGCCACAAATTTCCTTCCACCTAGCATTCCCCCAAGTCTCCCGATAAAAATGATACCTCACTTGTGTGGTTAGGCCTAGCGCCCGTGACAGGAAATGCCCCAAAACACAACGTGGACACATCCCATTTTTTGACAGAAAACACAGCTGTTTTTTCCAAAGTGCCAGCCTGTACATTTTGTCCTCTAGCTCAGCCGGCACCTAGGGAAACCTACCAAACCTGTGCATTTTTGAAAACTAGAAACCCAGGGGAATCCAAGATGAGGTGACTTGTGGGGCTCTGACCAGGTTCTGTTACCTAGAATCCTTTGCAAACCTCAAAATGTGGCTAAAATAACATGTTTTCCTCACATTTCGGTGACAGAAAGTTCTGGAATCTGAGAGGAGCCACAAATTTCCTTCCACCCAGCGTTCCCCCAAGTCTCCCGATAATAATGATACCTCACTTGTGTGGGTAGGCCTGGTGCCCGCGACAGGAATAGATCACACAACTGTCAATGTTGGTCCTTACATTAGGCAGCTGTTGACCCTGGGGTAATCCATTCCTGATGCAGGCACTAGGTGTAGGCACTCAAGTGGGGTAGTGTTTTTATCAGGACAGGGGAGGAGTCACTGGGTGGTAGGAATTTCGTGGATCCCAGCATATTCCTGTAGTTTGTGTGACAGAAATGCAAGAAAAATAGAGTTTTTATTCAACATTTCAGCTTTGCAGGGTATTCTGGGTAAGAAAACTTTGGGGAATCCACACAAGTCACACCTCTGTGGACTCCCCCGAATGTCTAGTTTCCAGAAATGTTTGGGTTTAGTATGTTTCTCTATATATCCGCCGAACCCAGGACCAAAAACACAGGTGCCTGCCTTACAAAACCAGTTTGTTTTGCCATAGATAATTTTGATGTCTCCACAATACGATTTGGGTGGTGGAATTTGGGGCTGAACTAAATTGGGGAGCTCCCAAGAGAGCACTCTCTCTCTCTCTGCTTGCCGCTGCATTCACCTGCTCTCTTGGTTGGGCTAACCCACTATTACCCAGTTGCACAAACAGCTTGCGAAGGGACAGCAGGACTGTCCTCATCACCTCCCTCATAATGTACTGGAAGAGGAGTTATCGAATGGGACTCCTCCGACTGAAAAATCACTCCCAGAGTCTGCGCCATTGTCCTATCCCTTAGATGCTGTCTCAGTATCTGATGTCTCAGTCTCTGATCCTATGTCAGAACGGTCCTCTACAACCTGAGTGCAGGCAGCAGTCATCCATCAAGATGCCATCTCTGCTATTGGCTAAACTGTTGCTCTAAAACACTAGCCTACGTAGACAGTCACAAAAGCGATGGTGTGTGTGACATACGTGCAACAGTAGAGGTCACCTTACCTGCGCTTCTTCCCTCAATCAGCACGTTCTTTCAAGACACTCAAAAAACACCTTGTCACATACCATTCGCCACAGTCTTTAGCACCTCCTGCGCCCAGTCCAACAATCATTATTGGTGCTCCCACTCCCTCCTCCTCGGATTCCCTCATTACCACCCAGCAAAAGTGCCCTTCATCTCTCCATAGCCGCCCTCCACCCTGCACATACATTTCATTGGTATTATAGCGCAGGTAATGGCTGACTTTACTAATGTACTCAGCTATTTACATAAAATACAGATTTGCTCTTTGCAGTAGGCATATAAACCTTCTGCGCTTCTTTATGGCACTAAAACTGCCACTAGACAAGTCTGACCCTTTTCCCCCCAGGGAAACCACACACATATTGACAAAAGTGATATATATATGACAGCCAACCGCCTGAAACTCAACTCAAGCAAAACCGAAATAATCCTCTTTGGCCCACACAAAAACACCTGGGACCCCTCAGGGTGGCCCACCACGCTAGGCCCTGCACCCACCCCCACCAACCACGCACGCAACCTCGGCATCATCCTAGACTCCTCCCTCTCGATGACCCAACAAATCAACGCTCTCACCTCTTCATGCTTCAACACACTCCGTATACTGAAAAAAACATTCAAATGGATCCCCACAGAGACCAGAAAAACTGTCACTCACGCACTCATCAGCAGCAGACTTGATTACGGAAACACCCTCTACGCCGGCACCACTCTAAAACTCAAGCGCAAGCTACACGCATCCAGAACTCAGCAGCACGACTCATCCTCGACCTCCCCCGACACGAACACATCTCTCCACACCTCAAAGCCCTCCACTGGCTCCCCATTGACAAAAGGATCACCTTCAAGATCCTCATCCTCACACACAAATCACTCCACAACACAGGCCCTGCCTACCTCAACGAGAGTCACCTTCCACACTCCCACACGAAACCTCCGCTCAGCTGACCTCTCTCTCGCCTCTGTCCCCCGCATCAAACACACCACCACCGGGGGCAGATCCTTCTCCTACCTTGCACCCAAAACCTGGAACGCCCTCCCAACCCACCTTCGCAAGACCCAAAACCTACTTCTTTTCAGGAAGGGCCTCAAAACCTGGCTTTTCGAACAGTGATCCTCCCAGCCCCTCCACCCCACCCCCCCCCCCCCCAGCGCCTTGAGACCCTCACGGTTGAGTAGCGCATTTTATAAATTTCTTTGATTGATATATATAGATCTATCTCTCTCTCTCTCTATATATATATATATCTATCTACATAGATATATCTGCATAGATATATCCATGTACATAGATATATCTACATAGATATATCTATATATAGATCTATTTTTTTTAGTTGTTGTATGGTTTCCTTGGGGGCCAAAATGGCCCCCAGGGAAACCCTACAACATCTAAAAAAAATATTGCCCCCACATTTTAAAAAATGCCCAGGGGGCACCTACCTTTTAAAAAAAAAAAAAAATGCCCCCGAGGGGGGGGGGGGGGGGGGGGGGAGGGGGGGCCCGTTTTCCGGGGCGGGGGCGACCCCCCCAAGAGAAATCCCTGGCGTCTAGTGGTGTTTCCTGGCCCCCGATCGCAGCACAGCTGCGATCGGGGGCCAGTAAACACTTTCAGAAGGCCTCGTAAGAAAGGGGAGACTCTCCCCTTTCTTACGAGGCCTTTCCAAACGTGTGGAAGGCCGTTTTCCCCATTGAAGCAGGAAGCGGCCGCAAGGCTGCTTCCTGCTTCGATGGGGAAAACAACTTTGTAACGTCAGCGCGCGCTGATGTCACAAAGGGGCGGGTGGGGGTCGGGGGTAGACACGGAAGCTTCCGTGTCTCCCGGGGTGAAAAAATAAAATAAAAATAAATCCTCGGGTGCGACGCACCCGAGGCTTTATTACACCCTCCCTGGTGTCGGCCACTGGTCGTGACCCGCACCAGGGAGGTAGTGCGGGCGTCGGCCAGTGGCCGATGCCCGCATTGAAGGGGTTAAGTTAATTGCAATGTGATTCACTGCTGTCTATGAAATAGAACAAAATTTTAGGTTGCAAATGAAGCTACAGCATGAGCTGGCCTATAAATAGTGGCTTTCCCTTAAAAAAAATGTTCACCTTTTCAGCTTTGCAAGTGGACCCCATGGAATGCAAGGCATGATCTGTGAGGTATTTGGTAAACTCAAAGGTGATACCAAGGACCAGCATTGATTCTGAAGTTGCTGTAGCCTGAAAAACAGACTATGCATTGTAAACGTTTGACCTGACTAGATAGCAGGGATAGACAAAATACACTTTTTATTATTGAATAAAAAATATTAAGATTATGCTAAATTCAACAAATAATTCAAAAATCTTAACCCTAATTAAATATTTCTGCCTTTCACTAAATGGGGGTAGCATTACATAATAAAGCTGAGTTAATTTCACAGACTGGATGATGTGATATGTGTGACATAATGTGCTTATCAATGTTTTCATTGGAATATTTCCAAGACTTTCTATAAAGAGGTAGACTGTCTGTAGTTTGTGTGCTACTTATGGTTTTTGTGCAAGGTATTCTTTTTTATACACTACGGTCTGGGATATATGATGGATTGTTAAGGTTAAAACATTTTAAGTACAAGTTATTGAAATAATAAATGAGGAAAATTAATTAGAGGGAAACTGAGTGATATATTTTCATGGTAAATACTGTAGTGTTGACTATTGGTAAACTTTAGTGGTGGGAAACACAGCAACTGATGCATGAGCCATACAAGTATGGATTTTATAAAGAATATCAAGAAAGATTTGACTTCTGTAAGTTTCAAGGGAACTCATCTGAGGTGTTTTAAGTCTAAATGCTATCTATATGTGATTTTGTAAAACTCTACTATGTGCACATTACCCATGCTAATGTTACTTCCCCACTCACAGGGCCAGATTTACTAAGGCTTTGCTGCGACTCAGCCATGTAAACAGGTGCAAAGTCTTACAAAGGTATTTAATTTCGGGGGCTAAGGCATTTTTCACTGGAAAGGTGCCCATCTTTCTGCGCAAATAGTACTTCCCCGCTGTTCTACTACAGCAGTTCACTCTCTCAGGGTAGTGAAGCAAAGCACTTCAAGGCCTACTCAGGGGAGTTTGTGTGGGATAGCAATGACAGTTTGCTGGCACATGCAAGAACACTCAATAAATTATTGTCCAGTCAGCGCTTTTTCTTGTAAAAAGGAAAAGTACTTTTATTGCACACACAATATAAGCAATACTATGCTTTAAACCACAAATACATACACCAGGTAGAAGTAAATAACTTTGGTGATACCCTCATATCATATTACACCCCATAACCACAACACTGCCCACCTATACCAGATGCAACACCACAGTATAAAGGAGCATCCTTTTAGGAAAGGTAGTTGTTCTGGCTTTGCCAGGCAGTCACCACATTCATAAAAATAACCATGTTATACCATGTCAGGGTTCTGCAAAGTCAGTCCTGGAGAGCCGGGTTCATGCCAGATTTTTAGCATATCCACATTTAGAAAACTGTAGATTTCGAAACATCTTTTTTCTAAATGTGGATATGCTAAAAATCTGTCATGGACCCGGCTCTCCAGGACTGACTTTGCAGAACCCTGTACCTTGTCAATGTAACACATAAGGGGTATCAGTATGTATAAGGCAAGTTTACTGACTTTATCAATGTGTTCTATATTAACGGAATCACCCATATGTCATGTTTCAATATGATATCATTATTTATATCAATGGAAAAAGTACCACCAGTCATAAGCATTCATTATAACTATAAAGGTTCTTTGTTCAGTACCAATATTGTGTACAGACTACATAATGCACCCATAGAAACAATCACTAGGGGTCCCTGCACTCCAAAGTCTGAGCGTATACAGCTCACCTCCTGCAGCCCTCACAACAGATGTAAAATCTGTTGGTGTTGCCCCTGTCTAGTTTGAGCCCCCCACAAAGAAGTAGAACATATTCATAATATCCCTTGTAGGGCATTGTGGGACATTCCTTAGCCTATTTCTTGAATATTGTATGACGAGGTATCTTCCACTCTTTTTCCAGCCTTGCATTTTTTGCAGGTTTTCAGTTATACTCCTGGGTGCCTATGCCCGCTGGACACCTGGGTGCTGCAAGGGGTGGAGGCGGCACAGGGAGGCCACTCCAATGCTACCCACCAGCTCCCCACCTGCCTGACAGGATTCAATGTTAGCACAGGAGCCGGCTTGTTCATTCTCCGGTTTGTGCCTCTGAGGGTGGGTTCTGGTCATGATGTACCTCCCTGCCCTCTATCACCCAACCCCCATTCTTGGGGATGGTGATCGGGCGGTGGTGCAGCAAGATTGTAAAGGTGTAGGGACCCACAGATTATTTTATTCTCCTGTCCCAGATAATGGGCCCCACCAGAACAGTATTTTCTTGCTGCTGGCTCTGGGAGACAGGGTCTCCAAGGACAGAAATTGGCTCAGGGAATTGACTCTCTCTAGAGACATAATTAATACAATGTGGTGCTGACCACCAGGCTCTGGTCCACCCTATGGATAATTTCTGAAAAATATGGTGAAGCTCTTTTCATCTTTTCTTTTCCTTATAAAAGCCCAACCTTTAAAGCTTCACATATGTGGTCCAATAGGACTGATTTACTACATCAACGGCTCATTTTGCTTCTGATGACAAGGCCTAGTCACCTGAAGCATTTGCATCAGTTCTCCTAGCCTATAAAGAGGTGCATTTTGTGGGAGCTGTATTTTCTGTCTCCCTGTGTCATGTCGGAAAATCTTTTGCAGCCCCTTCAAAACCGGCTACCAGACACTCCAGGCCCCAGAGCATCCTAGGCTCTTGAAAGGCACCTGGAGGAGCAGTGAAGCCCAGGCAATTTTGGTCCTCAGTGGGCATATGGGGCCACTGCCACTAAACCTGGAGAGACCAATCATAGCCCTGTGGGTCAGCTAGCATCAACGTTCTTTGCCCATCCCTATAGGCAATCAGGTGGCTACTTCCAGCTAGGCAATCTTTCCACCATTACCATCCCCAGGTCTACTGTCATCTCAACTGCCCCTCTCTTGTGCATGGGTTTTAAGTAGGGGTAGAAACATTTATGGGTCCGGCACACCTTGCCAATCCTACTATGCTGTATCATTCTCCACCCCTGTATCAACCCTCCTGCACAGCATCTTGGTACAATCCAAAATGGTGACTTCAAGTTCTCCCTGGTAAGAGCCCTTTTGAGAGCCTCAGCTAGCTGACAATCACAGTTGCTTGTTCTTTGTTAGAAATAGGGTCTTTGGTTGGCAGTCAGGTTACCCTCTGTCCAAGCACGGACCCTCACTTCAGTCAGGGTAAAAGAGAATCACACTCAGCTAACCTCTGCTTACCCCCTTGGTAGATTGGCATGAGCAGTAGGCTTAACTTCAGAGTGCTAGGTGTAAAGCATTTGTACCAACACAGACAGTAACTTAATGAAAACAGTACAAAACGACACAACACAGGTTTAGAAAAATAGAAAATATTTATCTAAACAAAACAAGACCAAAACGACAAAAATCGACAATACACAAGTCAAGTTATCACTAAAATGCAAAAAGAGTCTTCATGTAATTTTCAATACACACTAACACTGTTAGCGTGGAAATGTACCTTGGGCGTGTCAAAAATAACCCCGCTTAGGCGAGTGTGCGTCAAAAAGGGCTTGCGATGCATCGATTTCACTCACAAGCGAGACCTTGCGTCGTTTCTCCTTTCGTCGAGTCGGGGTGTGTAGTTTCTTCTCTCCGCAGGAGAGCGATGCGTTGATCTGGGCAGCACTCTCGGGTCCGGGCAGACCTTGTGTCATTTTTACACACCCAGCGGTGTTTGCGTCGGAAATCCAGCCACACGATGTTCCGAAAACCACGCAGTGCTGGTTGCTATCTCACCAGCCTCTGTCTGCGATGCTGTGCGTCATTTCTCCAGCCCCGGGCGTCGATCTTCGGGTCGCGTTGCAGATGAGCATCGATTTTCAGCCGTGAAGCCGGCAGGGTGTAGTTTTTTCAGCCGCAGATCGGAGTTGCGTTGATCTTTTCCCCGCACGGCGGTCGGTGAGTGGATTTCTCACTCTTAGGCTGCCAGCTTCTCCTTTCAGGGTCCCAAGAACTGGATGGGCACCACGTGGCACAGTGGGAGTCTCTCCAGAGACTCCAGGTGCTGGAAGAGAGAAGTCTTTGCTGTTCCTGAGACTTCAAACAACAGGAGGCAAGCTCTAAATCAAGCTCTTGGAGAGTTCTTCACAAGATGGAAGGCACACAAAGTCCAGTCTTTGTCCTCTTACTCTGGCAGAAGCGGCAACTGCAGGATAGCTCCACAAAGCACAGTCAGGGAAGCTCTTCTTCCTCATCTCTTCAGCTCTTCTCCATATAGAGGTTCCTCTTGGTTTACAGAAGTGTTCTAAAGTCTGTGGTTTTGGGTGCCCTTCTTATACCCATTTTCTCCTTTGAAGTAGGCCTACTTCAAAACAAAGTCTCTCTTGATTGTGAAATCCTGCCTTGCCCAGGCCAGGCCCCAGACACTCACCAGGGGGTTGGAGACTGCATTGTGTGAGGGCAGGCACAGCCCTTTCAGGTGTGAGTGACCGCTCCTCCCCTCCCTCCTAGCACAGATGGCTCATCAGGAAATAAAGACTGCACCCCAGTTCCCTTTGTGTCACTGTCTAGAGAGAGGTGCAACCAGCCCAACTGTGAAACTGACCCAGACAGGGAACCCACAAACAGGCAGAGTCACAGAAATGGTTTAAGCAAGAAAATGCCCACTTTCTTAAAGTGGCATTTTGAAAACAAAAAATCTCAAAATCAACTTTACTAAAAGATGTATTTTTAAATTGTGAGCTCAGAGACCCCAAACTCCACATGTCTATCCGCTCTCAAAGTGAATCTACACTTTAATCATATTTAAAGGTTAGCCCCCATGTTAACCTTTGAGAGGGACAGGCCTTGCAACAGTGAAAAAACAAATTTAGCAATATTTCACTGTCAGGACATATAAAATACATTGCTATATGTCCTGCCTTAACCACACTGTGCCCTTGGGGCGGTTGGCGGTGCTCCCGCGGTCGTTGAAGGGTCAGAATGACCCCCTATATGTCCTGCCTTAACCATACACTGCACTGTGCCCTTGGGGCTACCTAGGGCCTACCTTAGGGGTGCCTTACATGTAAGAAAAGGGAAGGTTTAGGCCTGGCAAGTGGGTACACATGCCAAGTCAAATTTACAGTTACAACTGCACACACAGACACTGCAGTAACAGGTCTGAGACATCATTACAGAGCTACTTATCTGGGTGGCACAACCAGTGCTGCAGGCCCACTAGTAGCATTTGGTTTACAGGCCCTTGGCACCTCTAGTGCACTGCACTAATGACTTACTAGTAAATCAAATATGCCAATCATGGATGAACCATGTTAACCGATGAGAGGGACAGGTCTTGCAACAGTGAAAAACGAATTTAGCAATATTTCACTGTCAGGACATATGAAACACATTACTATGGCCCTCATTACAACCTTGGCGGCCGGTGATAAAGCAGCGGTAATCCCGCCAACAGGCCGGCGGTAACAAAAATGGAATCATGACCACGGCGGAAGCCACTCAGACAGACAGCCACTTTAACATACCGCCCGCCAGGACGGAATCAACAAGCACCACGGCGGTAACCGCCAACAGCCAGGCAGAAGACAATGTACAGCCCACTCTATTATGACCGGCATATCTGCCACCTTTTCTGAGGCGGTACCAATGACATCAAAAGCCTGGCGGAAACAGATCTCAGAAGTCAAAGGACTCACCTGTGGAGACTCAGGAAACAACCATGACGCCATGGAGCCCGAGCTGCAAGTTTTCCCCATGCTCGTCTACTTACGCCGGCAAAGACGACCACGGTGAGTACTTCCGCCTAGCGCACAAGGGAGTGGGGAGGAAAAAGAGAGTGACACACACACACAACACACACACACCCCTACCCCCAACACCATACACACAACCAGATGCAGCAACATAAAATATCTACCCCGTACCCCTCAAGAAAAAGGCAAGGACAAAATGATTTGAAGAAAGTGAGTGTAATACGATAAAATACTATGAATAAGTGCATCAAAATCCAAAAGTATATACATATTTACAAATGTAGGGAAACTGCCCATTCCTCAATGTCCGTGGCCGCAGGGCTACAGGGCCACAACAGGGGCATCAAGTCGAAAATAGACAGGCACCTCAGGGGGATGGGGAATGGGGAGGCACCTCAGCTGGAAGATGGTACAACGCCACTGGCCCTGGAGGGGGCAACATGCCCTGTGCTTGATCCTGGGGAAAACAAGGCCACAGTCTCTCAAGTGGGTGAATACCCCACTGGTTCTGGAGGGGGCAACATGCCTTGTGCTTGATCCTGGGGAGTGCAAGGCTACAGTCTCTCAAGTGGGTGACTCGCCCACTGCTTGGTCCTGGGGAGTGCAAGGCCACAGTCTCTCAAGTGGGTGGTTTGCCCACTGCTTGGTCCTGGGGAGTGCAAGGCCACAGTCTCTCAAGTGGGTGGTTTGCCCACTGGTTGGTCCTGGGGAGTGCAAGGCCACAGTCTCTCTAGTGGATGGCTTCTTCCACTCGTTCTGGAGGTGGCATTGTGCCCAGTGTGCTTCATCCTGGGATGGATGGGTTGAGTGGATGGCTTCTTCCCCTGGTTCAGGAGGGGCATTGTGCCCTGTGATGCAGGTCTTGGGGAGTGCAAGGTCACAGTCTCTCACCTTGTGGTCAGAACCACAGGATTTGCAGGGGCCAGGCCGCACAATAGCCCGTGGATGCAGGACTACAAACTGTCCGTCAGATGTGACGGCTGCTCGGTGGTGGCAGTGGTGCTGGTGGCGGTGCTGGCAGTGGTGGGGGGAAGCTCCAGCCCTTCCCCTGCAGCCTCGAACTGCAGCCCACTGAGGTTGCTGCTTCTGGCAGTGGTGCTGGTGGTGGTGCTGGTGGTGGGGCTGGCAGTGGTGGGGGGAGGCTCCAGCCCTTCCCCTTCAGCCTCAGACGGCTGCCCACTGGGGCTGATGCTGCTGGCGGTGGTGCTGGTGGTGGTGCTGCCAATGGTGGGGGGAGGCTCCAGCCCTTCCCCTGCAGCCTCAGACACCTGCCCACTGGGGCTGCTGCTGCTGGCAGAGGTGCTGGTGGCAGTGCCGGTGGTGGTGCTGGTGGCGGTGCTGGCAGTGGTGGGGGGTGGCTGAACCACTATTGTTGGTGGTGGGGGCTCCGAATGAGTCCCAGCACTAGGCCTTCTGTCCTTCCTGCCTGCTGGTGCAGGCCCCTTGCCCTTCCTGTCACCAGCCAGGGAGTGGTAAGGAAGAAGTCAACTGTGGAGAGGAAAAGCTTCTTAGGGACATTGGGCGGGAAGAGGGTGAATGTTTGGGAGTGGAGGAAGAGGAAGTGGTTGTAGGAGGTGTCTGTCTGCTGATTTTGGGTGCAGGTGCATTTGCTGGACATTGTTGTGAGGTGGATGGCTGTTGGGTGTCTAAGTGCTTGCGTTTGTGTACTTTGGGAGGTGGGGCACAGACACAGTGGGAGAGGACACAGGGGATGTGTGCATGGATGTGGGGGTGTTGACTGCCAGTGAGGGGTGTGTAGTGATAGGCGTGATGGTGGTAGTGGATGAGGATGTAGTGCATGCAGGTGTGAGTGTAGACGCAACTGGAAGGGAGGTGGACGAGGAGGAGGAGGGGGACACAGTGGAGGCAGTGGATGTTGGTATGTCTGCATCTGGATGGTGTTTGTTTGAGTGCCTGTGGGATGATGTGTGGTGCTTGTGTTTTCCTGAACCACTCTCTTGTGTAAATGTGCATGCTGGTCTGCCTGTGTGCTTGGGATAGGTTGGGGTTGAGGGGAATGGGACAGGGTAGAGGAAGTTGGAGGGGAGAGGCTAGAAACAGGGACAATGTCTGCAATCAGAGAGGAGGCCAGAGCCTGGAGTGATCTCTGTTGGGCCGCCATGCCAGTGTGAATGCTCTCCAGGAATGCATTGGTCTGTTGCATTTGGGCTGCCAGCCCCTGGATGGCATTCACAATGGTTGACTGCCCAACAGAGATGGATCACAGGAGGTCAATAGCCTCCTCACTCAGGGCAGCAGGGCTAACTGGGGCAGAGCCTGAGTTGCCTGGGGCGAAGGAGATGCCCACCCTCCTGGGTGAGCGGGCATGGGAAACACACTGAGGGGCTGCTGGGAGGGTGGTGCTGGTATAGGGGTGGCGGTTGTACTTGTAATTGGGGTGGACACAGAGGTGTCCGCCACCACCAGGGAGCTTCCATCGGAGGAGGTATCACTGTCCAAACTGTCCCCTCCAGTCTCCGCTGTGGTGCTCCCCTCGCCCTCTGTCCCACTGGTGCCCTCACCGTCGGATTCGGCCTCTGGGCCCTGTGGGATGCAGATCCCTCCATCGCCGGTGCCTCTGCTCCTCTGCCAGATGATGCTAATGCACATAAGGACATGGTGACAAAACAAAAAGGTGAGGGAAGAGACAAATGGACAATGGCGGCAACAACACCACCGTTGGCGTACAGTACACACAAAGGAAAAGTCCTACCCACTAGGAAATGCACTACCAGTCACAATGCTAGTCACCAGCCCATGGATATGGACTCCTAATGTCAATTGTAGCATACCTGAGACCCACAGACCCCTGCCCAGTAGTGGATGTCTACTAGCTTGGTTGGAGGAAGTTTACATCAGACCCTGCCCAACATGGGACCTACCCTGCAATGTCTGGCCTGGCCTAGGGGCACCCAAAGGCCCACATCCCCCACCTGGATACCACCCCACCATGCGGAAGTAGCACATTGGGGCACTGTACTCACTCCTTGTGGCTGTTGTGATGCCCTCAAGCGCCCATCCAACTCCGGATAGGCCACCGCCAGTATGCGGGCCTTCAGGGAGGTCAGGGTTGACGGGCACCCCTTCCTCGTTGGGAGGCAATCCCCAGCTGGGCCTCCACCGTCTTCCGTGCACAGCATCTCAGGTCCTCCCACTGTTTCCGACAGTGGGTGCTTTGTCTGCCGTAGACCCCCAGGGTATGCACATCCTTGGCGATGGCACGCCATATACCCTTTCTCTGATGGGCGCTGACCTGCAGAGAAATACACATATTTAAAGGTATCAGTCAGACCGTCCTGCCTGTAACACTCAAGCCCTTCACATTCCCTTATGCACAGACATGGCCAAACATACATGCAGTACGCAGCCCAAGGCCCTTCCACTAACCCCCCCTACATGAGGCCTTCACACACACACACCACTCCATGTATTCATGCCCCATGCATCATGCTCACAGTCTACTCACCTGTTGGTCTGGAGGCCATACAGCATTTGGTACTGGGGTAGGACCCCATCCGCCAGTCTCTCCAACTCCGCCGCAGTGAAGGCAGGGGCCTTTTCCCCAGTCACACGAGCCATGGTCGGTTCCAGGCATAGGTTACAGCAGCACATGCAGTGTAGGTCCTCCCCTGTTGAAGGTCAGGTAGCAAGTGAGTGAACAGATAGAAAATGGTAGTCACGTCCGCGGTGGTGCGTTCCGTCACCGCAGCCGTACATCCTCATTGGCCTCAGTAACCCATAGGGCCCAACGATAACCATAGAGGAGTTGCACAGCAGTTCTCAACTGCCTCCCGCAACGGCGCACAACGTCAGCAGAATTACCTCATTTCCACATGTCCCTCAATACAGGACAGGCGGACGCCATTTCAGGGGGGGCAGGCCATGGCACCTAGCTGCGTCACAGTAAGCACCATTGGACCTATCCAACAATATACTGTTACAATCACAACATGCAATGACGTGTAGTGTTTGGAAATATGAGATACTGACCAGCTACTCACTGTTTTGCCCCATAGATTGCAACCGCTGAGAATGAATAGGAGATGGAGACATCCCCCGTGTACAGACCCCTGGTGGACTTAGCAACAATGGAGGACAGGCACATTATCCTCACCTATAGACTAGACAGGGCCATAATCACAGAGCTGTGTGCCCAATTGGAGCCTGACCTGATATCTGCTATCCGTCACCCCACCGGGATCCCCCCTCTTGTGCAAGTCCTGTCTGTACTCCATTTCCTGGCAACTGGCTCCTTCCAAGTGACAGTGAGCTTGGCAGCAGGAATGGCACAGCCAATGTTCTCAATAGTGCTGACCAGAGTGTTGTCTGCCCTGATTAAACACATGTGCAACTATATCGATTTCCCCCAGGTGGAAGATTTGGCCACAGTGAAAGCTGATTTCTATGCAATGGGATATATCCCCAATGTGATTGGGGCGATTGATGGTACACATATTGTATTTGTCCCCCCCACAGAGAAATGAACAGGTGTTCAGAAATCGAAAGAGCTTTCACTCAATGAATGTGCAGATAGTGTGCCCCGCGGACCAGTACATCTCCCATGTCAATGCAAAGTATCCTGGGTCTGTGCATGATGCCTTTATCCTGAGGAATAGCAGCATCCCATATGCAATGGCTCAACTCCAGAGGCACTGGGTGTGGCTAATAGGTGAGCCCTGGTTCCCACCCAGTGGATGTTGGTGTATGGGTATGGGGTTGGCCCTAAGGGTTAGTATGTTTCTAACAGGTGTCCCTCGATATTTGCAGGTGACTCTGGTTACCCCAACCTCCCATGGCTACTGACCAGTGTGAGGAATCCCAGGACAAGGGTAGAGGAATGTTACAATGAGGCACGTGGGCAAACAAAAAGAATTATAGAGAGGACATTCGGCCTCCTGAAGGCTAGGTTTCGTTGCCTCCATCTCACAGGTGGTTCCTGTGCTACTCACCCAAGAAGGTCTGCCAGATCATCGTGGCGTGCTGTATGTTCTGCAACCTTGCCTGATGTCGCCAGGTGCCTTTTCTGCAGGAGGATGAAGCTGGAAATTGGTGTGTGGCAGCAGTGGACCCTGTGGACAGTGAAGATGAGGAGGCAGAGGATGAGAACAACAGAAGTACAATAATTTGTCAATACCTCCAATGACACACAGGGAAGACAGTGTAACTTCACTTTTAATTGACAGTTTTGTGTTTGACATTGTCACTGGCAGGCTGATTTTCCCACTTCTATGAACACTCACTGTACCCTTTGCATCTCTATTTGCACATATTTGTGCCCCACTATCACTCCTGGGGCCATATTTATACTTTTTGATGAACAACTGCGCCAACGCAGTTGTGCGTCAAAAATTTTAACGCCGGCTAACGCCATTCCAAAGCGCCATGCGGGCGCCTTGTTTATGGAATGACGTTAGCCGGCGCAGCTGACTGGTGTGCGTCCAAAAAAATGTCCCACACCAGGCAGCGCCGGCGTAGGGGAAAATGGAGCTTGGGCGTCAAAAAATGGGGCAAGTCAGGTCTGAGGCAAAATATTAGCCTCAACCCGATTTGCGCCATTTTTTTTTACTCCCAACCCCCATTGAAATGACTTGTCTTAGCACAGACAGGAGTCATGCCCCCTTGCCCAGGGGACTTATGTCCCCTGGGCATGGTCATTGGGCATAGTGGCATGTAGGGGGGCACAAATCAGGCCCCCCTATGCCACAAAAAAATAAATAAATAAATACTTACCTGAACTTATCTTAAGTTCCCTGGTATGGGTCCCTTCATCCTTGGGCGTCCTCCTGGGGTGGGCAAGGGTGGCAGAGGGTGTCCCTGGGGGCATGGGAGGGCACCTCTGGGCTCCTTCCGAGCCCACAGGTCCCTTAACGCCTGCCCTGACCAGGCGTTAAAAAATTACGCAAAAGCGGCTGGACGTCATTTTTTTTGACCCGGCCACTCCTGTGCGTCATTTTTGCACGGGAGTTTAAATAAGGCGCACATGCCTTGGAGTCATTTTTTAGACGGGAACGCCTACCTTGCATATCATTAACGCAAGGTAGGTGTCCACGCTAAAAAATGACGCAAACTCCAAGATCTTTGGCGCTAGAGTGGTCTAACGGCAAAGTATAAATATGGAGTTAGCTTTGCGTCGGATTTGCGTAAAAAAAAACGACGCAATTCCGGTACAAACAGAGTATAAATATGCCCCCTGGTGTGTTGACTGCAGCCAACTACAGGTCATTCTTATGTATACATTACTGGACAGTTGTATTGCAAAGTTTATACCTTGTTAAACAAATACATAGTTAAATCATTTGACATACTCCATACTTGTATTTTTTCAAAGGGCGTTTATTTAAGTGCTAATAAGTAGAGGGGGGTGTGCAATGGGCTGGGATGATGGTGGAGGAAAGTCCAGGATAGAGTCCAGTCTATGTGGATCACATGTGCATTGTCCAATGGGGCATAGGAAGGGGAGCAATGTCAGTTCAAGGTGGACAGGGGGGCAGGGTGGTACACAAGGGTGACATTCAGGAGAGTCTTATTTCCTGGCGGGGGTCGTGGCTATAGTCTCTGGCTTCTGCCTGGATCGCAGGGAACATTTGCGAGGTGGTTCTTCTGCAGGGGGAGGGGTGCTGTTGATCCTGTGTCTGTGCCTCCTGTCCAGTAGGAGCAGTGGAGGCGGAGGGCTGTTCATCAGTTTGGCTGGTGTTAGGGGCCACTGCCTCCCTGATAGAGTTGGCCATGTCTGCCAGCACCCCTGCAATGGTGACCAGGGTGGTGCTGATGTCCTTCAAGTCCTCCCTGATCCCCAGGTACTGTCCCTCCTGCAACCCCTGGTTCTTCTGCATTTTGTCCAGTATATGGCCCATCGTCTCCAGGGAATGGTGATATGCTCCCAGGATCGTGGTGAGTGCCTCCTGGAGAGTCGGTTCCCTGGGCCTGTCCTCCCCTGTCGCACAGCAGTCCTCCCAGCTTCCCTGTTGTCATGTGCCTCTGTCCCCTGAACCTTGTGCCCACTGCCACTGACCCCAGGTCCCTAATCATCCTGTGTTTGTGGTGTGGCCTGGGGTCCCTGTAGTGGTGGACACACTGCTGATTGACATGTCCTGGGGACAGAGGTATGGGCCCGCTGGGTAGGTACTGTGCTGGTGTTTCCTGAGTGGGGAGGCTCTGTGGTGGTATGGGACTGGGCCTGGGTATCTGACTGTCCAGAGATCCCTGATGGGCCAGGTTGATCATTCAGATCCAGGCATCCAGAGCTGCTGTCATCATTGAGGGCCTCTTCTGGGGAGGGGACTGGATGTTGCTGGAACCTCCTCTCCGGTGACGTTGGCTGGGGGTCCTGTGGGGATGTAAATGCAGTGTTATTGTTTCTGCGTGTGACATCTTGTGCATGGGTGAGTTTCCCTCTATGGTTGTTTTTGCCCTGGAAGCTTTGCCTTGTGTGAGTTGTTATTTGGTGGGCTAGCTGTTTCCCTCTAGTGTGCATGCTTTAGTGATAGGTGTCCATGCAGGTGTGTGATGGGTGTCCATGCATTGGTGTTAATGCAGGGCTTTTTATTGGGATGGGTGGGTTGTGATGGTGGGGTGTGTGGGAGGTGGTGGAGTGATGGGAGTGAGGGTAAGGGTGGGGGTATGTGATAGCATGCAGGTAGGGGGGTGATAGTAATAGAGATGTGACTTACCAGAGTCCAGTCCTCCTCCTACTCCTGCCAGTCCCTCAGGATGTATGATTGCCAAGACTTGTTCCTTGTTATTAGTTATTGGGGAGGAGGTGGGTGTCCACCACCAGTCCTCTGTACAGCTATTTGTTGTCTTACTGCCGCGGAACGCACCTTCCCCCGTAGGTTGTTCCACCTCTTCCTGATGTCTTCCCTTCTGGGGTGCTGTCCCACGGAGTTGACCCAGGTCCACCTGCTGCACCTGTGATCCAACTAGCTATGACTCGACCCTGATGATTTCCTCCACCATGACCCTTAACTCCTCCTTTGAGAACCTGGGGTGTCGTTGTGGTGCCATGGGTGTCGTGTGAGTGGTGTGGGTGAGGGTGTTTAGGGTGATGTGTTGAAGTGTGTGATGTAAGGTGCGTGGATGGTGTATAGGTGTGTGTCTGTGGTCTTGTCTGTGGTCTTGCTATCTCTCTTGTGGCACTTGTTTGTGGTGGTGAAGGGTTGTGGGTAATGTGGGTATGTGTTTTATAGTGGTGTGGTTGTGTGGGTGTGGTGTGTGAATGGGTGTCAAGTGTGTGTAGTTTGAATTGTCCAATGTGGTGTTGTTTTATATGTGTGTGTGTGTTTTGAGTGCGGCGGTATGTACTGCCAATGGTTTACCGCCATTGAATGTTCACCATGGTGATTTGTGGGTCATAATGTTGTGGGCGTAGTTCTGTTGGCGTATGGGTGTGGGTTTGGAAACCGCCAGTTTATCACCGACCTTTGAGCTGGCGGACTTGTGTGTATGGCTGTATAGTGACTGACTGCTATGTGTGTGTCATAATATTAGTGGCGGTGATCCGCCACGGCGGCGGTATGTTGGCAGCAGTCAGCATGGCAGTAAGCTGTAGTTACCGCCAATGTCATAATGAGGGCCTATATGTCCTGCCTTAACCATACACTGCACCCTGCCCTTGGGGCTACCTAGGGCCTACCTTAGGGGTGCCTTAAATGTAAGAAAAGGGAAGGTTTAGGCCTGGCAAGTGGGTACACTTGCCAAGTCGAATTTACTGTTAAAACTGCACACACAGACACTGCAGTGGCAGATCTGAGACATGATTACAGAGCTACTTATGTGGGTGGCCCAACCAGTGCTGCAGGCCCACTAGTAGCATTTGGTTTACAGGCCCTTGGCACCTCTAGTGCACTGTACTAGGGACGTACTAGTAAATCAAATATGTCAATCATGGATGAACCAATTACCTACACATTCTATAAAGGAGCACTGGCTAGCAGTGGTAAAGTTACCAGAGTAACAAAAACATCAAATACAGAGTCCAGCACATACCAACAACCTGGGAAACTGAGGCAAAAAGTTAAGGGAGACCACACCAAGGATGAAAAGACTAACAAGTGTCCCCCCCAGCTTAAAGTGGGGAGCAACTACCCAACCTCATAGGAGTTCTCATCACTAAGGCCGAAGAACCTGGACAGACCATCAGCATTGGCGTGTTCTGTACCAGAATGGTGTTCCACTGTAAAGTCCATCCCCTGTAGGGAAATAGACCACCTCAACAGTTTTGGATTCTCACCCCTCATCTGCATTAACCATCTGAGGGGCCTGTGGTTGGTCTAAACCCAGAAGTGAGTCCCAAACAAGTAGGGTCTTAGCTTCTTCAGCCCCAAGACCACAGCAAACTGTTCAAGTTCTATTGCACTCCACCTATGTTCCCTGGGAAGTAACCTCCTGCTAATGAAGGCTACGGGTTGATCTAGGCCCTCTTCATTAAGCTGTGAGAGTACTGCTCCAATACCATGCTCTGAGGCATCTGTTTGCACAACAAACTACTTGGAGTAGTCAGGTGCCTTCAGCACAGGTGCTGTGCACATGACAGCCTTTAGGGCATCAAAAGCGTTCTGGCAAGCCTCTGTCCAGATCACTTTCCTGGGTTGCTTCTCGAAGTCAACTCTGTCAAGGGGGTAACAATGGCACCATACCCCTTGACAAACCTCCTGTAGTATCCTGTGAGACCTAAGAAGGCTCTCACTTCAGTCTGGGTCTTGGGAGGCTTCCAAGCCAGAATGGTATCAATCTTTGGCTGTAGGGGTGCCACCTGGGTACTCCCCACCTGGTGTCCCAAGTACACCACAGAACCCTGCCCTATTTGGCACTTGCTTGCCTTAATAGTGAGGCCTACCTTCTGCAGGGCCTCTAACACTCTCCAGAGGTGTTGCAGGTGTTCCTCCCATGTGGAACTGTACCCTGCAATGTCATCCAGGTATGCAGCACTGAACTCATCCAGCCCAGCCAACACCTGGTTGACCAACCTCTGAAAGGTGGCAGGGGCATTCTTCATCCCAAATGGCATGACTTTAAATTGAAAGTGTCCATCTGGGGAAGAAAATGCTGACCTCTCCTTGGCCCCCTCAGTTAAGGCAATTTGCCAGCACCCAGACATTAAGTCAAACGTACTGAGGTACTGGGGAGCTCCCAACAGGTCAATGAGCTCATCTGCTTGGGGGATGGGGTGTGCGTCAGTCTTGCTGACCGCATTGAGTCCCCGGTAGTCCACACAGAACCTGACTTCTGAAGTGGCACCAGGTGCAGCAGCCTTTAGTATCACTACCACTGGGCTGGAGTGCTCAATAAAGCCATGGGTTAACATTTTGGATACTTCATCCTTAATGCATGCCCTGACCCTGTCAGTCACCCTGTAAATCTTCTGTTTGATGGGTGGACTGTCCCCTGTGTCCACATCATGTGTGCACAAGTGTGTGACCCCTGGGATCAGGGAAAACAGTGGGGCGAACTGTTCCAACACGTGGCGACAGTCATCCTGCTGCTCTTCAGTCAGGGAGGGGGAGAGGATCACTCCCTCCACAGACCCATCTCTCTCTCCTGCAGACAGGAGGATAGGAAGAGGCTCACTCTCCTCCTCTACTCCATCATCTGTCGGAAAGAGCATAGACAGTTAAGTCCGCTCAAAGTGTGGCTTGAGGCAGTTGACATGCAGGACCCTTAAAGGTTTCCTTGGAGACCGCAAGTCCACCAAGTAGGTGACTTCACTCTTGCGCTCCACCACCTCAAATGGCCTAGTCCACTTGTCCTGGAGCGCCCTAGGCTAGACTGGTGCCATCATCCATACTTTTTGTCCAGGTTTAAACTTGATCAGAGTGGCATTATGATCATACTAGCATTTCATGGCCTCCTGGCTTGCTTCCAGGTTCTCCTGAGCGAGACTCCTGAAGCGGGCAGTCTGGTTTCTCAAAGCCAACATGTAACTGAATACATCCTGGGGGGGGGTTACTAGGAGCTTTTTCCAAAGCCTCCTTGACCAGACTTAAAGGTCCCCTCACAGGGTGGCCATAGATGAGCTCAAAGGGACTACACCCAAGTCCCTTTTGAGGCACCTCCCTGTAGGTGAACAAAAGGCATAGCAAGAAGACGTCTCACTTCCACCTCAAGGGCTCTGACAGGCCCATGATCATGCCTTTCAAGGTGCGGTTGAATCTCTTAAACAGACCATTACTTTGGGAGTGGTAAGGGGTGGTGAACTTGTAGGTTACCCCACACTCCTTCTACAGAGACTTCATATACGTGGATATGAAGTTGGTACCCCTTTCAGATACCACTTCCTTGGGGAACCCCATGCGGGTAAAACCCCCCATCAAAGTATGACACAGCACAGGGGAAGTGATTGATCTCAATGCAATGGCTTCTGGGTACCGAGTGGCATGATCCACAAAGACCAGGATAAACCTGTTGCCCACGGCTGTCTTAGGATCCAGAGGCCCCACAATGACAATCCCCACCCTCTCAAAGGGAGTACTGACAACAGGTAAAGGTTGGAGGGGAGCCTTACATTTCTCCCCACTCTTGCCACTTGACTGACAAGTCTGGCAAGACCCGCAACGTGCACCCGAGTGCCTGCACATTAGGGGCCAGTAAAAGTAGGTGACAAGCCTTTCAAAGGTCTTGTCCTGCCCCAAATGTCCAGCTAAAGGCACATCATGAGCCAACCCCAGTAGGATGGCCCTGAAGCAGTGGGGTACCACCAGCACACGGGCTGATCCAGGCTCAGGAACCTTAGGCTCACTATACAGGAGGTCATAATCCCAATTGATCAGGTGCAATCCTGGCTCCTTGCCAGCCGACTGGTTTGCAGCCTGCTGCCGCAAACCCTCCAGAGTGGGGCATGTCCTTTGTGTTGCACAGAATGCTTCCCTGGTGGGACCCCCTTCCTACTGCCACTGCGACAGCTCAAGGACCTCACAAAGTTCAGCCAACAGTTCCCCTGTAGGCTCTGGGGCATCACCCTCAGTCGCCGTCTCCTCCCGGACTGTGGGAACTTCTGGGACCGGTTTCCCGCGCCCCCTGCCCTTCCCTCTTCTTGGCAGTCCCCTGGGCCACTGCTTCAGGCTCCAGGGGCTCTTGACCACCCTGATGGGCTGCCATTGACCAGGTGGATACGCATACCCACCCAGGCAGATCCAACATCTCCAAGTGAGACCTGTGTTCCACCTCCTTCCTAGGGGAATACTCCAGGTCATTGCCTAGCAAACAATCAATAGGCATGGTTGGACTCACAGCTACCTTCAAGGAACCTGAGACCCCCCCATTCAAAGGGAACCTGCACCACTCTGCACAGGCGCTCTGAGTTGTCCAATGCAACTACTTGGTGACGTACCCAGGTATCAATTTGCTCTTCAGACACTCGCTGACTCCTCACTGTAGTCACACTGGCTCCTGTGTCTCTCAGAGCCTCCACCCTCTGTCCATTGATGGTCACCCACTGCCTGTACTTCTAAGTGTTCTCAGGCACGAGGGTTCTCTAACCATCTCACTGTCCCTTAGTGAGACAAGGGTCATCTCAGCTGGCTCCCACCCATCTGGAACCAACTCCTCCCCAAGCACTACACTGGCCAGACCCTGGGACGGTACACCAGTGGGTTCAGGTGTACTTTTGGGGCATTTGGGGTCCTCCCTCACATGACCCACCTGGTCACATGCATGACACTTACGTGGGGGTCTCCCTGCCACTGGCTTTCCTTTGGAAAAGCATCGCTTCTTCTCACTGGGGAGGTTGTGAATCTTTACTCTGGGAATCAGTTTGGGGCCCTTAAGAGAACTCACCCTGTTTACTCTTACCCCGCTTTCTTCTGAGAGGGACCCTGACCACCCTTGGCGTGGTCTTCCCCATACCTCTTTTGGACCCTGGTGCTCTCCCAGCGGTCTGCTTCCTGTGCAAGCTTCCTGAGATCAGTCAGCTTGATGTCAATCATGTGCTGGCGCAGCTCTGGAAAACATAAACTGTCCAAGTGCTCCCAAGCAATCAGATTGTAAAGCCCCTCATACGTAGTTACCTTACTGCCCTTCACCCAACCATCCAGTGACCTGCAATTAGAATCAACACATTCCAACCATGTTTGGGATTCCTTCTTCTTATAGGACCAAAATGTATCCTTATACTGCTCAGGGGTGAGACCATATCTTATGAGTAGGGCATCCTTCATGATAGTGTAGGTGAGAGTCTGAGCAGTCCCTAAGGCTGTCAGTGTATCCCTCCCCTCTACCTCAATGTGCTCCCACAGACCCACCCCCCCAATGAACTTCAGGTACCAGATTCATGTGGAGAGCACACTCCTACCACTTGAACCACAACTATATGTCATCCTCCCTTTTTTAATCCTTTACTAGGTCTTTTGGGATGTGTACCCTTCTTTCAGGCTGCACTGTACTATTGCTGCCACCATCTCTACTGGACTGGCTCCTATGATCTAACTCCTTCAAGCTAAGCTCATGAGCCAGCAGTATCTTCCTTTCCTCAATGGCCACCCTTCTCTCTTCCATCTCTAGACTGAGCTTCTTCAGCTCCAATTGGTACTCAATCAATCAATCAAAGGAACTTTATTGCGGCTACAGGAGCCATAAAAGCGCAAGCAGTGATAAATACAAATAAATACACAAAATGATAATTATAATAATAAATATAATGATGAAAAAAAGTAAAAAATAAGAATAAAATGGAATAAAATGCGCTCGCACAGTATGATGGGACAGTCTTAGTTGGAGTCTTTATACAGATAAGAATTTCCCTCTAACAAGCCAGCTAGCTCAGAGGAATTTGGCAATGGCGATCACTAGCGTTGGCCTAGTGTCTGATCTGAGGATTCTGAGGGCTAGCTCAGAGCTGCGGACTCCCAGTAGTCTGCATGCCGGGGCCAGCCATTTCCTGCGAGGGGCGGTGTACGCGGGGCAGGCAAAAAGGACGTGAGGGAGATTCTCGACGGGGGCTTTGCAGGCTGGGCAGGCGGTTGATTCATTGTGTGACCAACTGCTGGTAAAAAGTCTTAATGGGAGTGTTCCAATGCGGAGCTGAAAGTACAGTTTCCTTTCCCTTGGGGCTGTGATTAAGTCCCAAAAAGCTTCATACTTGCATGACTCTTTTAGGTTGGCAAAGTCACAAGATGATGTAGTGTGAAGTGCAGCCCTTGTATCTTCGTAATTTGCCATTTGCCAATATAGTTTCTTTAGTTTGCTTTTCGAGGGTTGTGAGTTCCAGAGGTCATCGAGCCCGAGTGAATACAGTGACCCCTTGATGTATCGTAGCCAGGGGATTCTGTGAAGATGGTCGGCTTTTAAAATGACCTGCAGAGCTTCAGTAAAGATAGTGAGCTCTGGGGTGGTCCAGAGACGCCGCCAGTACAGCAGAGGACGCAGTCGGGCTTTATGACCAATGCGTTTGATACCGAGATCCTTAAAAAGGGGGAACAGTAGGGTGCTTGGCGGAAGGGACACAAGGTTTCTCAGGAAGTTGTTTTCAGCGATGTTTATGTCTTGGATTTTGGTGTAGCCCCATAGTTCAGCCCCGTAAAGTGCTGAGGTCACGGCCTGGGCTTCGTATATCTGTGTAGCTGGGCGAATTGGTTTTGTGTGTGAGAGGTGAAAGTGTTTTAGTAGTACCCCTGTTGTTTGTTTTAGTTTTAAAGCTTGTTTTCCTATGTGTGATTTCCAAGACATGTTGTCAGTAAATGTTATGCCCAGGTAGCTGAAAATGCCCACCTTCTCAAGTGTGGAGCCCTCTAGAGTAAACTTCCCTCTGAAAGATCTATGGGGATTGAGGGTCATTAGTTTTGTTTTCGAGGCATTGATTTCAAGTCCCTGCGTTGAGCAGAATTTCTCAAAACATGTGAGGAGTTTCCTTAGACCGCTAGGGGTCTTGGATATCAGAAGAGTGTCATCAGCAAAGAGTAAGACTAGGATTTTTTGTGTGCCAAGTGAGGGTGCGTCAGCCTGCACTCTGAGGAGGGAGGGGACGATTTCGTTGATATACAGAGAAAAGAGGGTCGGGGCAAGGACACACCCTTGCCGCACACCCCTAGAAACGTGGATTCTGTCAGTTAGTTGCCCCTTGTTGCCCCACCTGACTCGTGCGTAGTTGTCCTCGTGGAGTCGTATCAATATGGCTAGGATATGCTCCGGGATTCCCATCCGAGAGAGAGTGTCCCATAGTTTGTTGCGAGGTACTTGGTCAAAAGCAGACTTTAGGTCCACAAAAGCTACATAAAGGCTGCCTTTACCAATAAACACTGTTTTCCAATATAATAGTAGGAATCTGAGGGCTTGATCAGTAGTGGATATTTTCTTCCGGAAACCTGCTTGTAGGGGACTAAGGATATCATGTTCAGTCATCCAGTGTTCGATCTTTCCTAGGAGGCAGTGGCAGAAGACTTTTTGCACACAGTCAATTAAACGAATCGGTCTATAGTTGCAAGGGAGTGATCTGTCGCCCTTTTTAAAGATTGGAATAACAATAGCCGCTTTCCAGGACTCGGGGATTGGCGCCCCAGATGCTATTGCGTTCGCTATAATGGTGAGGTATCTTGACCAGGATGCTAAGTCGGTTGAGAACAGGTCTGCTGGGACACAGTCCGATCCAGGGGCCCTGCCGCGTTTTAAGGTGCTTAGGGAATAGGTTATGTCACTTTGGGAGAACAACTGGGGTACTGCGGTGGTGGGTACTAATGAGGGATTTAGGTGGGGGCCCATGCGAACAGGAATGGGGCTATCATGGTCAGGGGAGTACAGGCTGCTAAAATGAACTACCCAGTCTTTCGGGGCAATATTGGTTGTGATGTCCAAACCACTGGTTTCTGGGCCTCGCGCTGCCAGGGACCAGAACAGACTATAGTTCCTCTCGCGCACAGCGTCACTGAGTGCTGTCCTCCATTTGTTATCTTGGTCACGCTTGGCTTTGCGTATTGCTGACTTGTAGGACTTCCTAGCTATGCGGATGGCGGTGGGGTCCTTGGATTTAATAGCTTGGATTAAGCGCTTGTTTAGGGACCGACACGTCTTATTGAACCAGCGGTGCCTACCTATGGGTCGTTTGCCGTCATGGGCTGGGGGTGCTGAGAAGTGGGCTGCGATATCCCTGAAACAAGAGGTGTGGATTAAGCTTATTTCCTGGTAGGGGATTGTGGAACCTGCCTCTAGGTCCATTAGTGTGGATTTTAGGGTGTTATTAGCTGCGTTGATGAGTGCGGGCCGTGCCGCGACCTTGTCCCACTTTAAGTGTCGTTTATTGTTAACCAGGCTAATACCCTCTGGTGCTACTGCTGGGGAGTTAAACGTGGGCGGGAGATGACCTAGAGCTAGTGTGTGAGCAGAGAGAGGGTTATAATCACTTTCGGTCCTTTCAACAATCGTCATGTCGATGACTAGAGGCCATAGTCTTATGTCGAATAGACAATAGTCAATTCTGCTGGTGTGATTGGTTTTGTTGAATGTGTGACGGCCTTTGGCATCTGATTTGGTTCTGCCATTTAACGCCCTGAGCCCGAACTCCATGGTCAGTGATTTGACTTGGACAGCGACCTGCGTCCATCTCTTGATGGGTGGGATGGGCAGGGCGGGGATAGACCATGCTCGATCCTCCTCGTGTGTGGACCTGAGATCATCCCAGTCAAGGGGTTCGAATGTGACATTGAAGTCCCCTGCCACAATGGTTTTATGATGGCGGGGATAGTTTTGTAAAAGGGCTGCCAGGGCGCAGAGGGTTTTGGAGATTTGACCCCCCCTGACCCTTCGAGTGTAGATATTAAAAATGTTCACCACAGAGTCAGGCCCAAAAGATAGACAAAGGCCTAACAGGTCGGGAGAATCGGTAGGTAGCTGTGATATATGGCAGCTAAGTGATGTTTTAATCCAGATGGTCAGGCCCCCTGAGGGCCTGCCTCTCATACTGGCCACAGCGGGGATGTGGAAGTTTGAATAGCCTGTTCGAAAAAGTGGGTCGAGTGACCATGTCTCTTGGAAAAGACATATGTCATGTTCATCAATTAAGGAAGAGAAGGATGGAAGGGGGAGAATGGATTTCAAACCTGCCACGTTCCATGAGACAAGTCGTACCCCAGTGAGTGGTTGAGCTATCCTGTCTAAATGCCTGGTGTTTGCATGGTTGGCTGTCAGAGGTTGATTTGTCGGGTGTGGTTGAGTGGGAAGAAGTGGGTCAATACCAATATTTTCCCGTGAGGCCTGAGGAGATTGGTGATGTTCCTCTGTTGGAACTGACCTGGTCCTGGTGCGGGAGGTGCTTGCAGGTCTAGCCATCAGCTCTTGGTTTGGTGGACAATACGCCCGCAAGATGAAAGATGCATCATTGCCATGTTTGCACAGTAGACTGACAGTGGTCTTAGTGTGAGTGTCATGGATAGGGGAGAGAATACATGGACAGACAATGGTTGGGTTTAAGGCAGACCTGGGGGTTATAGATGTTAGGAGATTGCAAGGTTTAACAGCATAGATTTTAGATGAAGCTGAAAGTCAATCATTTACGCCAAGAGTAGATACATTTTCTGCTGGGCGGTAGCTCGGGCAGTCCCCGTGGTACGTAGGTGGCCTAGGGTATTTAAACTGAATGCATGAGTATGCTGGTGGGCTTGTTCTTGCATCTAGGGCCACCAGATTGTTCACCATGATCCCGTCCTTGAGTGTCAGTTTTAAAATGTCAAAATGTGTTCCCGGGTCTGGCCATCGTACTACATTAATTATGTCCCCGTGTATTATGGAGCGACAGCCTCTAACATGGCGGATCCAATGGATTGCCTTGTTTTTAATAGAGTCTGCCCCTTCCTTATGTGTTGATGTGTTTAACTTGGGAACGTTAACCATTAGAACTATATTACCTGTATGGGACCGATCAGTGGCAGGCTGTGCAGAGTATTTTGAGGCAGTATTGCTCATGGGTTTGGGGGTTTTGTGATGGACGTCTAGTGAATTTCCTACGCCTAAATTGTGGAGAAAGGGAGTCTGGTATATGTTTGTGGTCTTATCACCGACTGGGACGGGGCCGACATAGCTGGGTGCTGAGAGATTGGGCAGATTTGTTGTGATGCCTGGTAGGGTTGGGTTTTGGGTAAGGTTCATGGTGGCCGTGTTATTTGAAAGAGTTAACTGCTTTACTATCGCAATTAAGGAGTTGACCATAAGCTTGAGTTCTATGACTTCCTTTTTTAGATCTTGTATGCATTGAATATGCTGTGGGTTTATGTGAGTTAAATGCGTGTTTGTGGCTGTTGGCCCATCCGCCCGGGTGCCTGGGTCAATGTCATCGTGTGATTCTGGGGTGTTTATTAAAGGATGAAAGCAGTTACTGCACTGGATGAAATCGTTAGAGCCCAGAGGTAGCTCTTCCACTAGAGATGGAGCGGTGTGGGTGATAACATTCCTGCTCTCTCCCTGCCCTGTAGTGGCTGAGTCTTGTTGCCCACGTTTCACAAGAATCTCAGCGATTTTCTTAGGACCATCCTTCCTGTTGGTTGGTGAGGGCTCCCCCCCGGTATCAATAGAATTATTTCCCTGGGGGCTAGTTAATATTCCATTACATTCACCCAGGAGAGAGTCGATTCTGTCCATAACGCAGTTGCCAGCTGCATGCTTGTGTCTTTTTCGCTTGGCTTTTAGCACAACCCCTGCCCCAGCCTCTATTGCTTTCCTTTTGCCCATCTGGAATGAATGATAGTGCAAGATTGATCTACAAAGTGTCAAATTTAGTAGAGCAGCTTACGAGGGGCACAGTATTGGCAATAGCGCGTAGGGCTAAGTCCAATGAGGCCTACTTGGATGGTAAATGTCAGGGGGGTGGGCCAGCCCAGCCTCTGCCAGCCGCTGACGGGCGCAGGACAGGCCCGCCCTTGGCCCGGGCTTTGCCCGCACGCGTCCCGCGTGGCGGGAGCGCTATGCAGAATTTAAAGGGCTCCTGCCCTGTGTTGGCCCAATGAGGAAGTCGGCAAGAGTCAAGCACGTCCCGAGAGGCGGGAGCGCTACGCAGAATTTAAAGGGCTCCTGCCCTGTGTTGGCCCAATGAGGAAGTCGGCAAGAGTCAAGTGCGTCCCGAGTGGCGGGAGCGCTACGCAGAATTTAAAGGGCTCCTGCCCTGTGTTGGCCCAATGAGGAAGTCGGCAAGAGTCAAGCTTTCTGCCTGTCTGTTCTGAACTCTTCAGGGGTCAGACCCTTGGAAAACACATTGCTACAGGCCTTGGGGACTTGCACCACTTCCTCCCCTTCCTGCTCAACATCGGTGTGCCCCTCAGCTTGTTTGGCTGTCACCCAGGCCCTCAGCGCCTTTTGCAGCTCCTCCTTCTTGGATGAGCTCTTAATGGAACAGGCAAAATCCTTGCAGAATTGCTTCAACTGAGCTACTGTGTAGCTCTCTACTTTCTCTTTGACAAAGCCAACTCCAGCTGATGGATCTCCAGATTGAGACATGATGAAGATTTAACAAGTGCAAAGTTCCAAAGGAAGAAAAACAAGTTCCCAAATGAAGTTTTTCAAAAAAGCCAATCAAGGGATCAGCAAGAAGTAGAACAAAAAGAAGACCCAAAGAGTAAAGCAAAAATCACAAGACAAGTAATATGTGGTCACATAGTGGTCTGAACTCAAACAGTAGTGTGCACTTAATTACTGTATGTCAAGTACAAATACAAGTCCAGTCCAAACCGCTGATCACCAATGTTAGAAATGGGGTCTTTGGTTGGCAGTCAGGTTACCCCCTGTCCAAGCAAGAACCCTCACTCTAGTCAGGGTAAAAGAGAATCACCCTCAGTTAACCCCTGATTACCCCCTTGGTAGCATGGCACGAGCAGTAGGCTTAACTTCAGAGTGCAAGGTGTAAAGTATTTGTACCAACACACACAGTAACTTAATGAAAACACTACAAAATGTCACAACACAGGTTTAGATAAATAGAAAATATTTATCTAAACAAAACAAGACAAAAACAACAAAAATCCACAATACACAGTCAAGTTATCACAAAAAATGCAAAAAGAATCTTCATATAATTTTAAACACACAATAACGCTGTTAGCGTGGAAATGTACCTTGGGTGCGTCAAAAATAACCCCGCTCGGGCGAGTGTACGTCAAAAAGGGCTTGCGATGTGTTGATTTCACTCATGAGCGAGACCTTGCGTCATTTCTCCTTTCATCGGGTTGGCGTGCGTCATTTCTTCTCTCCGCAGTAGAGCAATGCGTCGATCCGGTCAGCACTCTCGGGTCCGGGCAGGCCTTGTGTCGTTTTTACATGCCCAGCGGTGTTTGCTTCGGAAATCCAGCCGCACGATGATCCGAAAACCACGCAGTGCAGGTTCCGATCTCACCAGTCTCCGTCAGCGAAGCTGTGTGTCGTTTCTCCAGCCCCGGGCATCGATCTTCGGGTCGCGTTGCAGGCGAGCGTCGATTTTCAGCCGCGAAGCTGGCGGCACATCGATTTTTCAGCTGCAGATCAGAGTTGCGTCTATCTTTTCCCCGTACGGTGGTCGGTGAGTGGAGTTCTCACTCTTAGGCTGCCAGCTTCTCCTTTCAGGGTCCCAGGAACTGGATGGGCCCCACTTGGCAGAGTGGGAATCTCTCCAGAGACTCCAGGTGCTGGCAGAGAGAGGTCTTTGCTGTCCCTGAGACTTCAAACAACAGGAGGCAAGCTGTAAGTCAAGCCCTTGGAGAGTGGTAGGCACACAAAGTCCAGTCTTTGTCCTCTTACTCTGGCAGAAGCAGCAACTGCAGGGCAGCTCCACAAAGCACAGTCACAGGCAGGGCAGCTCTTCTTTCTCAGCTCTTCAGTTCTTCTCCAGGCAGAGGTTCCTCTTGGTTTCCAGAAAGTGTTCTAAATTCTGTGGTTTTGGGTGCCCTTCTTATACCCATTTTCTCATTTGAAATAGGCTTACTTCAAAACAAAGTCTCTCTTGATTGTGAAATCCTGCCTTGCCTGGCCAGGCCCCAGACACTCACCAGGGGGTTGGAGACTGCATTGTGTGAGGGCAGGCACAGCCCTTTCAGGTGTGAGTGACCACTCCTCGCATCCCTCCTAGGACAGCTGGCTCATCAGGAAATGCACACCAGCTCCTTTTGTGTCACTGTCTAGTTAGAGGTGCAACCAGCCCAACTGTCAAACTGACCCAGACAGGGAATCCTCAAACAGACAGAGTCACAGAAATTGTTTGAGCAGGAAAATGCCCACTTTCTAAAAGTGGCATTTTCAAACACACAATCTCAAAATCAACTTTACTAAAAGATGTATTTTTTAATTGTGAGTTCAGAGACCCAAAACTCCACATGTCTATCCGCTCTCAAAGGGAATCCACACTTTAATCATATTTAAAGGTAGCCCCCATGTTAACCTTTGAGAGGGACAGGCCTCGCAAGAGTGAAAAACGAATTTAGCAATATTCCGCTGTCAGGACATATAAATACATTACTATGGGGGTGATTCTAACTTTGGCGGGCGGCGGAGGCCGCCCGCCAAAGTTCCCCCAACAGAATACCGCTACGCGGTCAGAAGACCGCTGCGGTTATTCTGTGTTTCCCGCTGGGCTGGCGGGCGACCACCAGAAGGCCGCCCGCCAGCCCAGCGGGAAACCCCTTCCCACGAGGAAGCCGGCTCCGAATGGAGCCGGCAGAGTGGGAAGGGTGCGACGGGTGCAGTAGCACCCGTCGCGATTTTCAGTGTCTGCATGGCAGACACTGAAAATCTTTTAGGGGCCCTCTTACGGGGGCCCCTGCAGTGCCCAGTGCCCATGCCCCCAGGGGCCCCACGACACCCCTCACCGCCATCCTGTTCCTGGCGGTCACAACCACCAGGAACAGGATGGCGGTGAGGGGGTCGGAATCCCCATGGCGGCGCAGCAAGCTGCGCCGCCATGGAGGATTCCTCAGGGCAGCGGAAAACCGTCAGGAGACCGCCAGTTTTCCGTTTCTGACCGCGGCCATACCGCCGCGGTCAGAATGCCCTTGGGAGCACCGCCAGCCTGTTGGCGGTGCTCCCGCGGTCGTTGAAGGGTCAGAATGACCCCCTATATGTCCTGCCTTAACCATACACTGCACTGTGCCCTTGGGGCTACCTAGGGCCTACCTTAGGGGTGCCTTACATGTAAGAAAAGGGAAGGTTTAGGCCTGGCAAGTGGGTACACATGTCAAGTCAAATTTACAGTTAAAACTGCACAAACATACACTGCAGTGACAGGTCTGAGACATGATTACAGAGCTACTTATGTGGGTGGCATAACCAGTGCTGCAGGCCCACTAGTAGCATTTGGTTAACAGGCCCTTGGCACTTCTAGTGCACTGCAGTAATGACTTACTAGTAAATCAAATATGCAATCATGGATGAACCAATTGCATACACATTTTGTAAAGGAGCACTTGCACTTTAGCACTGGTTAGCAGTGGTAAAGTGCCCAGAGTAACAAAAACAGCAAAAACAGAGTCCGGCACACATCAACATCCTGGGAACAGAGGCAAAAAGTTAAGGGAGATCACACCAAGGATAAAAAGTCTAACACTCTTTTTGTGTGGGGAGGCCTTTATTGCCTCTGCTGGGGAGCAAAATAATTAACTTGGCCCTGGGGGTCTGAGAACTATAACTAATCCTTAAGTACCATGAGAAGTGGATATGAGTTATTGGGGACTGCAAAATCAAGATCTGCATGCATGTTTTATCCCAGTTTGGTACTTTGCTGTTACTTGTAGACTTAATAGAGCGAAACTATACTTCAGGGAAGATTTGGTCTACATACATTTTACAGAGAAAATGCCACAGATTTTCCAGTAAGTACTTCAGACCTACACTATAAATGCCCACTCATATTATAAGACCTACCCCAGGTCAGGACTAACCAATCCTTGTTGCATCCCTTCTGTGACAGGCTACCTGGGCGCAGAAACCGGACTGTGCACAATGTTAGTCTCACATGTGAAGCCCGAATACATAGGTACACGTGTGCTCACATGTTTATGTGCAACCAGTCCAGTTCCTGTTACTTTTGTGCATAGCAGTGAACCTATCTCAAAAAGATTGACACTGGTGGTTAGTATGCTCAGTTCAATTGCTCTGAATTTACCATGAGCGAGATTCACTCACAGTAAGAGTCCAAAAACTGGGTAGTCAAAAGTGAAAAAACCTTGGTGGACTAAATGGACGGCACCCGTTTGCTACAGTCATTATGGCGATAAACTCTGTGTTTTATAGGCAACCCTCAAATATTCTCAATATTTCATAGTTCCTGTGAAATATGTATTTTTATAACACATCATTTTGTACAACAAAATTACAGTCAGAAACAGCAATTCTGTATTGATGGGTGAGCTACTCTTTCTGTACATGTAGTGTTATTTTAATGGTAATAGATTTGCCAGCATTTCACAATTTAGCATAACAGTTTGTATTCCATTAGGGAAATTAGCTAAGGCTGGCTTGCCAAATTTAGATCAGATTCATGCAGGGAAAATAACTTTAAATGGGATAAAATTTTGCATTTACTATTCAAGATCCCAAATGAAATTTCACTCTATGCTACAGCAAAAACAGTGGAATCGATTTTCACAGAGCTTGGCATGAAATTAGAACTTCTCCCAGAAAGTGTGTTTATTTGATTTGGCCTAAAACCGTACAGCTGTTTTTAAGACATTAGCATTTGAGATATGTGTCGGCGTTCATCAAAGAGTTAAAATGTAGAGATATCTTGTTTATTTAATCTCAGAAGAAAGAATATTCTGTAACTTAGATTTGATTTTTTAAGAAATGTGATTGGCTGATGAAGGGCTTCAGTTCTTTTGTTTTGTCATTGTGAAATTTGAGAATTTGCACAAACATTTGAGTTTTGTGAAGTGTAGAAAAATCACACTGGAAAGGGTAGGACCAATGACCAATTCTCTATCATTCTAGGTTACAAAATTCATGAGCATGTGGCCACCATTTTGTTATCATAAATGGGTTTCATTTTCCTGAGCACACACATTTCTGTGAATTTGCAAGTTTCAGGTAGACCAAAAAAATGAATACTTATATAAGGCACCACTGAAAGTAAGTTTGAAGGAGAAACAGAGTGAGAGCCCTACATCCAAAGCCAAGTACAAAAGCCGTGTGCACGCCAGCTGGTGAAGTAGGTGCACAAACACCAGGCCCGCTGTCTATACCCTTGGTATATGGCTGAATGTCATGCATAGCAGGTATTCGTTGCCCTGGTTCAGTTAAAGGTGCATACGCAAGTGGAAAGTTGGATACAGTACCTTTAAATATTAACTAAAAACACAGAAATTCGATATTATGATACTCAGCACTCAATCTACACATAACAAAAGCATCTGTCATATTCTGCTATTCGTAGACAGATTTATTTCATGTTCGAGGATTAAATTTACCTGCCATTGTTTATTTTACACCCTACAGCGAAGTAGGGAAACACGATCAGTGCTCAGCTTTGTTTATTGATTTGCAACTGCCTAAGTTACTGCCCTAGAGGTGAATTTCCAGGATTAGAACATGTTTAGCAGCTGCCAGCCCTTAGAGACGACATGGGCTTTTAAAACTTCACATCCTTAGGCCCTCATTACAGCACTGGCAGTCGGTGTTAAAGCGGCGGTAGTACTGCCAACAGGCCAGCGGTAAAAAAAATGGGATCACTACCAGGGCAGAAACCACCATCATAGACAGCCACTTTAACACTCTAACCGACACGGCGGTAGCAACTAACACCGCGGCCGTCACCGCCAATAGACAGGCGGAAGACAATGTACCGTCCGCCCCATCACAACCTGCCAATCCGCTAGCTTTTCCTGGGCGGTACCTACGCCATCAAAAGCATGTCGGAAACAGTACACAGAAGGGAAACCACTCACCTCTCAACACTCAACGAAGAACCAGGACACCATGGAGCCCGAGTTACAGGTCCTCCCCATGTTGGTGTACCTCCTCATATACCAGGAATATCAAAGGTGGCGGCGATGACCACGGTGAGTACTGCACCTAGAACACAGGGGAGGGGGAAGAAAAAAGAGAGTGACACACACACGCAACACCCCCACCCCCACCCTCACCCACAACACCATACACACAAACACATGCAGCAACATTACATTTACACCATGTAACCCCTTGGAAGAACGCAAGGACAAAAGGAATTGAGTTAAACAGTGATATTTTAGAAATAGGCAGATATATGTAACAATTAAAAAAACAGTATTTACAAAAATATACAATATGTACATAAGGTCGTACATTGTCCTTTGCAAATATCTGTGGCCCACTGGGCTGAAAATCATGGGCCAAGCCCACACTTGAATCCTGCCTCAATACAGAGAGAACACTGCAGGGGCATCAGGTCGAATACACACAGGCACCTCAGGGGGATGGGGAAGGGGGGGCACCTCAGCCGGAAGATGGAATAACGCCACTGCTCCTCGATGGGCTCCATGCCCACTGCGTGGCCCTGGGGAGTGCAAAGCCACAGTCTCTCAAGTGGGTGGGTTGCCCACTGCTTGGTCCTGGGGAGTGTAAAGCCACAGCCTCTCAAGTGGCTGGGTTGGCCACTGCTTGGTCCTGGGGAGTGTAAAGCCACAGTCTCTCAAGTGGGTGGTTTAGCCACTGCCTGGTCCTGCGGAATGCAACGCCGCAGTCTCTCAAGTGGGTAGTTTGCCCACTGCTTGGTCCTGGCAAGTGCAAGGCCACAGTCTCTCAAGTGGGTGCCTTTCTCCACAGGTTCTGGAGGGGGCTTGGTGCCCAGTCTGCTTCATCCTGCCAAGGATTGGGAGAGTGGATGCCTTTTTTCACAGGTTCTGGAGGGGGCTTGGTGCCCAGTGTGCTTCATCCTGCCAAGGATTGGGTGAGTGGATGCCTTTCTCCACAGGTTTTGGAGGGGGCATTGTGCCCAGTCTGCTTCATCCTGCCAAGGATTGGGTGAGTGGATGCCTTTCTCCACAGGTTCTGGAAGGGGCATTGTGCCCAGCCTGCTTTATTCTGCCAAGGATTGGGTGAGTGGATGCCTTTCTCCAATGGGTCTGGAGGGGGCTTGGTGCCCAGTGATGCAGCACATTGGGTGTGGCAGTTCACATTCCCTCACCTGGGTGTCTGAGGCACGAGATTTGCAGGGACAGGTAGCAGGAAAGTCCATGGAGGCAGGGCAAGACTCCATCCTGTGGCGACTAAGGCTGCAAACTGGTGGTTGTTGCTGTGCTGGTGGGGATGCTGCCAGTGGTGGTGGGAGGCTCCTGCCAGTCTCCTGCAGCCCCAGACAGAAGCACACTGGGGCTGCTGCTGCTGTTAGTGGTCCTACTGTCAGCGGTGCAGGTGGCGGTGCTTGCGACGGGGATGCTGTCGGTGCTGGCTGTGGTGCAGGTGCCGGTGCTGCCAGTGGTGTAGGGAGGCACCAGCCCTTCTCCTGCAGCCTCTGATGGCTGGCTACTGGGGACGCTGCTGCTGAAAGTAGTGATGACAATGGCAGTGCAGGTGGTGGTGCTTGCGGCGGGGATGCTGGAGGTGCTGCCTGCGGTGCAGGTGATGGGGCTGTCGGTTCTGATGGTGGCCACCATGCCCCCACCTGCAGGCTCCGACGCCTGAGGTGCCTTGCCTTGGGTATGGTATGGTACTTTGCAGGGGTCAGTGGCACACTGGCTGGCCTGACGGGTGCCCCCTTGAAGCCCCTGGGAGTTGCAGGTACCACAGCGGATGCCAACTTGGTGGCTGAGGTGCTGGCCTGGGTTCTGGACACCCTTGCCTGAGAGGAAGGGCAGGGGGAGGGGTAGGGAACAGGTCAATGTTTGTCTGGAAAAGCTTTTTAGACAGACTAGGGTGGGAAGATGGAGAGGGTTTGGTAGTGGAGGAAGAGGGAGTAGTTGTAGGAGGTGTCTTTCTGCTGAGTTTGGGTGAAGGTGCATGGGCTGGATGCTGTTGTGAGGTGGATGGCTGTTGGGTGGGTGGGAGCTTGCGTTTGTGTACTTTGGAAGGAGGGGTCACAGGCACACTGGGAGAGGAAATGGGGGACATGTGCATGGTTGTGGGGGTGGTGACTTCCCGTGAGGGGTGTGTTGTGATGGGCGTGCTGGTGATGGAGGTAGTGGATGAGGATATAGTGCATGCAGGTGGAGACGATACTGGGAGGGAGGGAGGTGGACGGAGCGGAGGAGGGGGACACAGTGGATGTTGGTGTGTCTGAATGGGGATGGTGGTTTTGTGAGTGCCTGTGAGATGAAGTGTGGTGCTTATGTTTGCCTGAGCCACCTTTGTGTGTTGATTTGGGTGAATGCTGGTCTGAAAGTGTGCCTGGGAAAGGCTGGGGTGGAGGGGGATTGGGTCTGGGTAGAGGAAGTTGGAGGGGGGAGGCTAGACACAGGGACAACGGCTGCCATCAGTGCTGAGGCCAGAGCCTGATATGCTCTCTGTTGGGCCACAACACCAGAGTGAATGCCTTCCAGGTATGCATTTGTTTGTTGCAAATGCCTCTCGACACCCTGGGTGGCATTCAGAATGGTTGACTGCCCAACAGAGAGGGATCTCAGGAGGTCAATATCCTCCTCACTGGGCTGACTGGGACAGGGCCTGAGGTGCCTGGGGAGAAGAAGATGCCCACCCTCCTGGGTGAGCAGGCACGGGAAACATGCTGAGGGGCTGCTGGGAGTGCGGTGCTGGTAGAGGGGTGGCGGCTGTACCTGTTGTTGGAATGGGCACAGAGGTGTCCGCCACCGCCAGGGAGCTTCCATCGGAGGAGGAGTCACTGTCTGTGGCTCCACTCCTGTCCCCGTCGTGGTGCTCCCCTCGCCCTTTGTCCTGCTGGTGCCCTCACCCTCGGTGGATTCGGCCTCATGGGCTATGTGGGATGCAGCTCCCTCCGTGGCCGGTGCCTCTGCTCCTCCGCCAGATGATGCAAATGCACACAAGGACAGGGAGACAAAAAAAAGGGGGGAGAGACAGAGGATACACGTGGTCAATGCCAGCAACACCACTACCATTGGCGTACACAACACACAGGGAGCAGCCCTTTGCATTAGGCCATGCCCAACTATTTACTAAGACAGTCACCAGCCCATGGGGTTCAATGCCTAACGCCATGAGCTGCACACCTGAAACCCACAGTACCGTGCCCAGGAGTAGATGGCCGCCAACACTATTGGGGTAGGAGTGATACTGAGCCTGGGACCTACCCTGTCATGTTCGCCCTGGCCTAGGGTCACCCACAGCCCACATCTCCCACCCAGGCTCCTCCTAACACACGGATATTCAGGTTTCAGATTCTGTACTCACCCCTTGTGGCTGCTGTGATGCCCTCAAGCGCCCATCCAGCTCCGGATAGGCCACCGCCAGGATGCGGAACATCAGGGGGGTCATGGTGCGACGGGCACCCCTTCCTCGTTGAGGGCCAGCCCCAGCTGGGCCTCCGCCGTCTTCTTTGCCCAGCGGCGCAGGTCCTCCCACCTCTTGCGGCAGTGGGTGCTCCACCTGTCAAAGACCCCCAGGGTCCGCACCTCCTTGGCGATGGCACGCAAATACCCTTTTTCTGGTGGGCGCTGACCTGCGAGGAAAAGACAGCAGATAAAGGAATTATTCACCCGTTCGGACCGTCATATTCATTGCCCACCAGATCCCACACATCCCCTGCGCGCACATACATTGACCACCTTACATGCTGCACTCTGGCCAGGACTCCTCTGTCCACCCTACATGTGGCTTACACACACAGCAGTCCATACATTCAAGGCCCATACATCATGCTCACAGTGTACTCACCTGTTTGTCTGGAGGAACGTAGAGTAACGTGTACTGGGGTAGGACCCCATTCACCAGTTTCTCCAACTCCTCCGCAGTGAAGGTAGGGGCCCTTACCCCAGACACATGAGCCATTGTTGCTTCCAGACACAGGTCACAGCAGCACTTGCGGTGTAGGTCCTCTCCTGTTGAAGGCCAGGTAGCAGGTGAGTGATCAGATCGAAAATGGCGTTGACGTCCTTGGCGGTGCGTACGGTCACCACCGGCGTACATCGCCATTGGTTCCTGGAACCCATAGGGCCCAGTGATAACCAATGCAAATTTGCGTGGCCGTCATCAACCGCCTACCGCGACGGTGCACAACACCAGGGCAATTACCTCATTTCCACTTGTCCCTCTTCACTGGTCAGGCAGCCGCCATTTCAGGGGGCAGATTATGAGATGGCGGCATCCTCCGGTGTACAGACCCCTGGTGGACCTAGCGATAATGGAGGCAGACACATTATCATTACCTACAGACTTGATTGTGCCACAATCCAAGAACTGTGTGCCCAATTGGAGCCAGCCCTGATGTCTGCTATCCGCCAACCCACAGGTATCCCCCCTCTAGTGCAGGTCCTGTCAGTGCTCCATTTCCTGGCAAGTGGTTCCTTCCAAACAACAGTGGCCATGGCATCAGGGATGTCTCAGCCAATGTTCTCTACCGTGTTGACCAGACTGTTGTCTGCCCTGCTGAAACACATGCTCAGCTACATTGTGTTCCCCCAGGTGGAGGGTTTGGCCACAGTGAAAGCTGACTTTTATGCCCTGGGACATATCCCCAACATCATTGGTGCCATTGATGGTACACATGTGGCATTTGTCCCCACCCCTCCCCTGGAGAAATGAACAAGTTTACAGGAACAGAAAAAGCTATCACTCAATGAAGGTGCAGATGGTGTGTTTGGCGGACCAGTACATCTCCCATGTGAATGCCAAATTGCTTGGCTCTGTGTATGACGACTATATCTTGAGGAATAGCATCATCCCATATATGATGGGCCAACTCCAGAGGCACCGGGTGTGGCTAATAGGTGAGCCAAAGGTCCCCACACAGTATGAGTAGGTTTCTGGGTATGGGGTTGTTCCTAAGGGTTAGTGTGTGTCTAACAGTTGTCCCTCGATATTTGCAGGTGACTCTGGTTACCCCAACCTCTCATGGCTACTGACCCCTGTGAGGAATGCCAGGTCAAGGGCAGAGGAATGTTACAATGAGGCACATGGGCGTACAAGGACGATTATAGAAAGGACATTCAGCCTCCTGAAGGCCAGGTTCCGGTGCCTCCATCTGACAGGTGGATCCCTGTATTAATCACCGAGAAGGTGTGCTAGATCATTATGGCATGTTGCATGTTGCACAACCTGGCCTTGAGACGCCAGGTACCTTTTCTGCAGGAGGATGAGCCTGGAGATGGTCTTGTGGCAGCAGTGGAGCCTGTGGACAGTGAGGAAAGGAAGGCAGAGGAAGAACATGTTGACAACAGAACCAATATTATTCGGCAGTACTTCCAGTGACACTCAGGCAAGACACTGTAACTTCACTTAACATTTCAGTTGTCTGTTGGACATTGTACAAGGCAGCCTGTTTCCCTATGTCTATGGCCACTGACTGTACCCTTTGGCATCTCCATTTTCAGATCTCTGTGCCCCACTCTGGCTCCTGCTATGTGTACTGCTGCCCACCAGAAGTCATCCTAAAGTATATTCCTAAAGTATATTTCACTGTACTTTTGATTTGCAATGCTTTGATAATGTTGTACTAATACATATTTGAATCATTTGACAGACTCCAGATTGATATTTGTTCCAAGGGTGTTTATTTAGGTGCTCATAAGTAGAGGGGGTGGTGTAAGGGGCTGGGCTGATGGTGGAAGGAAGTCCATTGTAGAGCCCAGTCTCTTGGTATCACAGGTGCAGGGGAGTAATAGCAGTTCAAGGTCGGTAGGGTGACAGTGTGGGACAGAAGGGTGACAATCAGGAGAATCCTATTTTCTGGTGGGGGTCTTGGCAATGTTCTCTGGCTTCTGCCTGGATCGCAGGGACCGTTTTCGGGGTGGTTCTCTTTCTGCAGGGGGTGGGGTGCTGGTTGCCTGTTGTTCCAGTGGCGGGGCCTCCTGTCCACTAGCACCAGTAGAGGTGGAAGGCTGTTCCTCAGTTTGGCTAGTGTCAGGCGCCCGTTGTTGTGCCGCAGCCTCCCTCATGGTCATGCCCATGTCTGCCAGTGCAGGAAAGTACCATCTTGCCTGGCATGTTACCCCCATATTTCACTGTATATATGTTGTTTTAGTTGTATGTGTCACTGGGACCCTGCCAGCCAGGGCCCCAGTGCTCATAAGTGTGCCCTGTATGTGTTACCTGTGTTATGACTAACTGTCTCACTGAGGCTCTGCTATCCAGAACCTCAGTGGTTATGCTCTCTCATTTCTTTCCAAATTGTCACTAACAGGCTAGTGACCAATTTCCCCAATTTACATTGGCATACTGGAACACCCTTATAATTCCCTAGTATATGGTACTGAGGTACCCAGGGTATTGGGGTTCCAGGAGATCCCTATGGGCTGCAGCATTCCTTTTGCCACCCATAGGGAGCTCTGACAATTCTTACACAGGCCTGCCCTTGCAGCCTGAGTGAAATAACGTCCATGTTATTTCACAACCATTTACCACTGCACTTAAGTAACTTTTAAGTCACCTATATGTCTAACCTTTACCTGGTAAAGGTTGGGTGCTAAGTTACTTAGGGGGTGATTTTAACCTTGGCGGACGGCGGAGGCCGTCCGCCAAGGTACCGCCGTGAAATGATCGCACCGCGGTCAAAAGACCGCGGCGGCCATTTAAACATTTCCGCTGGGCCGGCGGGCGCTCTCCGAAAGAGCGCCCGCCGGCCCAGCAGAAATGCCCCTGCAACGAGGACGCCGGCACAGAATTGAGCCGGCGTAGTTGCAGGGGTGCGACGGGTGCAGTTGCACCCGTCGCGTATTTCAGTGTCTGCAAAGCAGACACTGAAATACTTTGCGGGGCCCTCTTACGGGGGCCCCTGCAGGGCCCATGCCATTGGCATGGGCACTGCAGGGGCCCCCAGGGGCCCCGCGGCACCCCCTACCGCCATCCTGTTCATGGCGGGTTTCCCGCCATGAACAGGATGGCGGTAGGGGGTGTCGCGCTCCGCCGCCATGGAGGATTCCCCCGAGCAGCGGAAAGTCGGCGGGAGACCGCCGACTTTCCGCTTCTGACCGCGGCTGAACCGCCGCAGTCAGAATGCTCGTGGGAGCACCGCCAGCCTGCTGGCGGTGCTCCCGTGGTCGGTGGCCCTGGCGGCCACCGGCCGCCACGGTCAGAATGACCCCCTTAGTGTGTGGGCACCCTGGCACTAGCCAAGGTGCTCCCACATTGTTCAGGGCAAATTCCCCGGACTTTGTGAGTGCGGGGACACCATTACACACGTGCACTATACATATGTCACAACATATGTATAGCGTCACAATGGTAACTCCGAACATGGCCATGTAACATGTCTAAGATCATGGAATTGTCACCCCAATGCCATTCTGGCATTGGGGAGACAATTCCATGATCCCCCGAGTCTCTAGCTCAGACCAGGGTACTGCCAAACTACCTTTCCCGGGGTTTCACTGCAGCTGCTGCCAATCCCTCAGACAGGTTTCTGCCCTCCTGGGGTCCAGCCAGGCTTGGCCCAGGAAGGCAGAACAAAGGACTTCCTCAGAGAGAGGGTGTTACACCCTCTCCCTTTGGAAAAAGGTGTCAGGGCTGGGGAGGAGTAGCCTCCCCCAACCTCTGGAAATGCTTTGATGGGCACAGATGGGGCCCATCTCTGCATAAGCCAGTCTACACCGGTTCATGGACCCCAGCCCTGCTTTGGCGCGAAACTGGACAAAGGAAAGGGGAGTGACCACTCCCCTGACCTGCACCTCCCCTGGGAGGTGCCCAGAGCTCCTCCAGTGTGCTCCAGACCTCTGCCATCTTGGAAACAGAGGTGCTGCTGGCACACTGGACTGCTCTGAGTGGCCAGTGCCAGCAGGTGACATCAGAGACTCCTTCTGATAGGCTCCTTCAGGTGTTGCTAGCCTATCCTCTCTCCTAAGTAGCCAAACCTCCTTTTCTGGCTATTTAGGGTCTCTGCTTTGGGGAATTCTTTAGATAACGAATGCAAGAGCTCATCAGAGTTCCTCTGCATCTCTCTCTTCACCTTCTGCCAAGGAATCGACTGCTGACCGCGCTGGAAGCCTGCAAAACTGCAACAAAGTAGCACAGACGACTACTGCGACCTTGTAACGCTGATCCTGCCGCCTTCTCGACTGTTTTCCTGGTGGTGCATGTTGTGGGGGTAGTCTGCCTCCTCTCTGCACTAGAAGCTCCGAAGAAATCTCCTGTGGGTCAACGGAATCTTCCCCCTGCAACCGCAGGCACCAAAGAACTGCATCAACGGTCCTCTGGGTCTCCTCTCAGCACAACGAGCGAGGTCCCTTGAACTCAGCAACTCTGTTCAAGTGACTCCCACAGTCCAGTGACTCTTCAGTCCAAGTTTGGTGGAGGTAAGTCCTTGCCTCCCCACGCTAGACTGCATTGCTGGGAACCGCGTGTTTTGCAGCTATTCCGGCTCCTGTGCACTCTTCCAGGATTTCCTTTGTGCACAGCCAAGCCTGGGTCCCCGGCACTCTAACCTGCAGTGCACGACCTCCTGAGTTGTCCTCCGGCGTCGTGGGACCCTCTTTTGTGACTTCGGGTAAGCTCTGGTTTACTCCACTTCATAGTGCCTGTTCTGGCACTTCTGCGGGTGCTGCTTGCTTCTGAGAGGGCTCCTTGTCTTGCTGGGCTCCTCCTCTGTCCTCCCCTCACGCAATTGGCGACATCCTAGTCCTTCCTGGGCCACAGCAGCATCCAAAAACCCTAACCGCCACCCTTGCCGCTAGCAAGGCTTGTTTGCAGTATTTCTGCACGGAAACACCTCTGCACGACTCTTCACGACGTGGGACATCCATCCTCCAAAGGGGAAGTTTCTAGCCCTTGTCGTTCTTGCAGAATCTACAGCTTCTACCATCCAGTGGCAGCTTCTTTGAACCCACAGCTGGCATTTCCTGGGCATCTGCCCACTCCCGACTTGATTGTGACTTTTGGACTTGGTCCCCTTGTTCCACAGGTACTCTCGTCAGGAAATCCATTGTTGTTGCATTGCTGGTGTTGGTCTTCCTTGCAGAATTCTCCTATCACGACTTCTGTGCTCTTTGGGGAACTTAGGTGCACTTTGCACCCACTTTTCAGGGTCGTGGGGTGGGCTATTTTTCTAACTCTCACTGTTTTCTTACAGTCCCAGCGACCCTCTACAATGTCGCATAGGTTTGGGGTCCATTCGTGGTTCGCATTCCACTTCTAGAGTATATGGTTTGTGTTGCCCCTATCCCTATGTGCCCCCATTTCATTCTATTGTGACTATACATTGTTTGCACTGTTTTCTATTGCTATTACTACATATTTTGGTATTGTGTACATATATCTTGTGTATATTTGCTATCCTCATACTGAGGGTACTCACTGAGATACTTTGGCATATTGTCATAAAAATAAAGTACCTTTATTTTTAGTACATCTGTGTATTGTGTTTTCTTATGATATTGTGCATATGAAACTAGTGGTACTGTAGGAGCTTCACTTGTCTCCTAGTTTAGCCTAAGCTGCTCTGCTACGCTACCTTTTCTATCAGCCTAAGCTGCTAGACACCCCTCTACACTAACAAGGGATACCTGGGCCTGGTGCAAAGTGTAAGTACCCCTTGGTACCCACTACAAGCCAGTCCAGCCTCCTACAGCTAGCACCCCTGCAATGGTGACCAGGATGGTGTATATTTGTGTTAGGTCATCCCTGATCCCCAGTTACTGTCCCTCCTGCAGCCGCTGGGTCTCCTGGAGCTTGGCCAGTATCTGGCCCATCATCTCCTGGGAATGGTGGTATGCTCCCAGGATATTGTAGAGTGCCTCGTGGAAAGTGGGTTCCCTGGGCCTGTCCTCCCCATTTCATGCAGCAGTCCTCCCAGCTTCCCTGTTGTCCTGTGCCTGTGTCCCCCGAACCGTGTGCCCACTGCCACTGACTCCAGGTCCCTGGTCGTCCTGGGTTTCTTGGGTGGCCTGGGGTCCCTGTAGTGGTGGACACACTGCTGATTGACGTGTCCTGGGGACAGTGGCATAGGCCCGCTGGGTGGGTGCTGTGGTGGTGTTTCCTGAGGGGGGAGGCTCTCTGGTGGGTTGGGACTGTACCTGGGTACCCGACTGTCCAGAGGTCCCGATGGGCCAGTTTGATCCTTGAGATCCAGGTGTGCAGAGCTGCTGTCGTCACTGTGGACCTCTTCTGTGCGGGGACTTGATGTAGCTGGCACCTCCTCTCCAGTGATCTTGACTATGGGTCCTGTGGGGATGCAAATGCCGTGTTGGTGTATCTGCGTGGGCCATATTGTGCATGGGTGTGTTTCCCTCTATGATTGTGATTTCCCTGTCAGCTTGGCCTTGTGTGAGTGGTGATTTAGTGTGCATGCTGTGGTGATGGGTGTCCATGCAGGTCTGTGATGGGGGTCCATGCATTGGTGTTGCATGCAGGGACATGGTATTGGGATGGGTGGGTTGTGATAGTGGGTTATATGAGAGGTGATAGAGTCCAGTCCTCTTGCTACTCCTGCGAGGCCCTCAGGATGCATGATCGCCAAGACTTGCTCCTCCCATGTTGTTAGTTGTGGGGGAGGAGGTGGGGGTCCACCTCCAGCCCTCTGTACGGCTACCTGGTGTCTTGTAACCACGGATCGCACCTTCCCCTGTAGGTTGTTCCACCTCTTCCTGATGTCATCCCTTGTTCTGGGGTGCTATCCCACGGCGTTGACCCTGTCCACTATTCTCCGCCATAGCTCCATCTTCCTAGCTATGGACGTCTGCTGCACCTGTGATCTGAAAATCTGTGGTTTTACCCGGATGATTTCCTCCACCATGAACCTTAGCTCCTCCTCTAAAGACCTGGGGTGTCTTTGGGGTGCCTTGGATGTGGTGTGCGTGAAATGTGTGAGGATGAGTGGGGTGGTGTATGGGGTGATGTGTTGTGGTGTATGCTGTGATGTGCGTGGATGGTGTATGGGTGATGGGTGATGGTGTTCTGTGCCTCTGATTGAGTGGGTGCTCCTGCCTTGTGTCTCTCTGTGTGCTATTGTTTGTTTTGCTGTAAGGGGTTGTGGGTAATGTGGGTGTTTTATAGTGGTGTGAGTGTGTGGGTGTGGTGTGTGTATGTGTGTCAAGTGTGTGTAGTTTGAATTATCCAATGTGGTGGTGTTTTGTAAATGTGTGTGCATTTTGAGTGCGGCAGTGTGTACCGCCAAAGGGTTAACCGCGTTTGAAAGACCGCTGCAGTGATTCATGGGTCGTGATACTGTGGGCGTATTCCTGTTGGCGTAACAGTGTGGGTTATCGCCAGTTTATCACTGACCTTTGGTGTGGCGGACTTGTGTGGGTGTCTGTATCGTGGCAGATTTCTCAGTATGGGTCATAATACCTGTAGCGGAATATCGCTGCGGTCACGGTATGTTGGCGGCCGTCAGCACGGCGGTAGGCGGCATTTACCGCCAGGGTTGTAATGAGGGACTTAGTGAGGTATGAAGCTTGCCCAGTTTAAAATACTACAAAGTGCTGAGGTAGCTCTATATGCAACTTCATAGATATGCAATTAGAGACACAGGGGAAGCTCCTTCGCAATATCGAAGAAGCGTCGCCCCTCTGGCTAACAGCCAGGAGCTGTGAAATAAAACAATATTTAATTATCATTTTATTTTACAGCTGCTGGCTCAGCCAGCAGCATGTGCAGGGAGCGGTGGTGCTGGGTGACGTGAAGGGGGAGGGTAGGGGGAGGAGGAGAGAGTGCACCCAAGTGCTCATGTGTGTTTGGCCCGCCGTCTTAGGCCGGCCAAACACACATGTGCACTTAGGTCCTCCTGTGTTGGACAACCAGGGTAGAGAAACTGCACAGACCCCAGGGTTGTGTCTGAGCCACAGTGCAAGCCACTCAGACTAATCCTGACACTGCTTTCTTGCTAGGTTTAGCATGAAAACAGTGCCAGGATTGCTGGGGAGCCTGTGCTGGTATCCCACTGAATGCTGAGACACCAGAAGAGAAGAGGAGAGCAAGGAGGCCTGCGGCCATAAAGGTAAGGTTTTTTAAAAAAAATTATTTTTTATTTATTTTCCCTCCATTCCCAATCCCCCCTCCCCACCCACCCCTCAACTTGAGATTTGCAGTGTCCTCTGCTGTAGAGAAAATATCTTTTGCTTCAAACCCTATTAAACAAGCAGCAAAATTGATTCAACTCGACTAGTATTTTTTTGCACTAATGCAAAGTTTTGTAAAAATGACCAAAGATGTATGATAAAATTCTCACTCGAGAACGGCAATGCCCCAAGACAGAGAGACAAATATTGCAGACGTTAAATAAGGATGTCAAATTTCCATAAGTCCAATATTATCTTTTAAAATAAAAGTACTTATTTTTCCTATTTTTCATAGAGCTCCAATAATTCAAGAGACTGGTGTCAAAGGAGATCTATTCTTTTGTTCATCTGTTCAGGTAATATGGTAAAATTGGTTTGGCGCTTGTAGTGATCAGCTGAATGACAACATTATGGAAGAATGATTACTATGATAAAAAAGGTGTCAAAGTCAAACGCAAAATGGCGGCTTCAAATTGGGAAAAAATGACCTCTGACTTGGTTTGAAACTTTCATTTGTAATTTATCTAGAAACCTTTCCTTTGAAATTGCAAATCACTTGTATAGATGACTTTTGCATTTACTGCCAGTTTGCATGAAGAAAGTTTTTCTTACATTGTTTTTGGAGGGGTCCTGTGATAGAAAAATACTTCAGTCGTTCGGAAATGTATGATTCAAACAATAATAATAATGATTTAAGAGCACCTAAAGTGTGCTTTCGCGCTATTATAAGCGTCATTTTTTTCACGTTAATGTGGCCCAATGAGGCCAAAAATGCAGCACCCAATTTACAAAGTGGCATGATGCATGCATTGCGCCACTTTGTAACCCTTGTGCTACCTTATGCCTGTGCCAGACTTTATGTATGCAAAGGGGGCATTCCCCCCATTAGGGGGGCCAAAAAAATGGTGCAAAGAAATCGAAAAGATTTCTTTGCATCTTTTTTTTGGCACTTTTATACGCCTGCTTAGAGCAGGTATCAAAAGGAGGCATGCTGTTGTTTTCAATGGGCCTCAATGGGCTTTTCAGGATTAGCGTCAACATTTTTTACGCTAATCCTGCAAAGCTCCGAACTAGCAGAAAATATTTTGATGCTAGGTCCTTAACTACCGCCATGGTGCACCTTATCTTAGATACGGCACATACATGGTGGTGTTAGGGGTGCGCTAAGGGGTGCAAGAAAAGTAGCGCTGCACTGGATGCAGCACCCCTTTTCTTAAATCAGGGCCTAAGTGTTCATGGGCGAGTTGCTTCGTTATACCTTAACCCCCTTGTCCACAAGTGTTTTTAAAAAAGTTAAATAGCAGCACTTGATAATAAATAATGCAGGGACATCTTCAGCATTTTGGGGGCTCTGGACCAAACGTATTTTGAGGGTCCCTATTGAGAACAGCTTTGAATTTCTGATCTAATTTTAGCTATGTCATGCCGTCTTCGTCCAGGTCACTGACAGTACACAGGCACGCTCATCCAAAATTGAAATAGGTTAACATCTATTGCTCACGGCTAGTGACATGTTTTTAATATTGTAACACAGCAGCAGCTCACTAATATTGCTGCAAATAATCTAGGTGACACTATTATGTTATGTGTAAGGACCTGTTTTGGTGTAAAAGAAACTATTTTCCGGATGTTGCATGAAGCATAATATTTCTCTGTAAAATGTCTGTAATAGTTGCTCACGCATAAATAACCCACATTGAAAATAAAGGAAAACAGTATTTAGAACAATCTGTTTAAGAATTATTCAATGTATCAGGGCAAGACTCTCATTAGAACAGGGCTGACTCTATCAAGGGGGGCCCTAAAAAGGCTGGGGCCCTGGGCCACAGCACTTTTTTGCCCATTAAAACGTCTCTGAATTATTAATTTGTTTCAACTCAATAGCATGTAGTAAAATGTTTTCTCCTCTATCAGAAATGTTTTAAGTCTATCATGCTTCAAACTCTAAGATAAAAACGTGCTTCGTGTTTTTGAAACACAGATGGAAGAGCTGGGGAACATTAACTGGAGTGATCTCGGACAGAAATAGTTTGGATTAATTACAGGATTTTCGAAAAAGCTCTGTTTGCCAGAAATTTGAAATAGGCATTACCTTGTATTGATTGTGTTTATAATCTCTATAACGTCTCTTCATGGAAATACTTTATTGTCTTGTCTTTATAATTTAAAGAAAATGACAAAAGGTTTGAGCTTTGCATTATGGTTGAGTCTAGTAGCTCAGTGGACTAAATGCATCCAATCTACAAACCTGTGTTTGACTTCCTGGCCACAGGCTCAGTTACCAGCAGGTCTAATTTGCTATTCATCATTCCAAGATCAATAAAATGAGTACCACTGAGATGGGTAACAATAATCACCTGTTATTCGACGCCAGGATATTAAGTACCAAAAGCTCACCACATTTCCGATGTCTCGTTCCAATAGATACATTTTGTCTTGGCAGGAGACGGGCTAAGGTTATTTTTGTAAATGGTAAAGACAGCCGTGGAATATTCATGACAGAAGAAGCACTGGCAAATCTAACAGCTCTGGCTTTAATGTGCCAAAGCTTGTAAACACAGGCATTTGTAAATTCCGTTTACGAGTGTCACTTTACCAGCATATAAAGAAAACTAATGCAGTTTATTAAAGTGTGCCCTACTGTCTATGCATGTGTTGGGAGAAAGTAGCAACAAGGAACTGCTTTCTATATATAATGCACATACGAGGTATTGAATTAAATGGGACAAATGTCAGATTCAGATTATTGGACTTGACCCTCTCTCCAGAGTCATCTCCAAACTTTTTTCCTTAAATCTTCCTGTTTTCTGAACCCGATTTTGTTGGCCTTAAGATTCTGCACACTTTGCCACTTCTAACCAGTGCTAAAGTGCTTGTGCTCTCTCTTTTAAACACGGTGAATTTTGCTTACACACAATTGACACTAGCAATTTACTTGTGAGTCCCTAGTAAAGGGGTACTCAGGGTCTGCAACCTATGTGTAGTAGACATGACTACAAGCGTAGGTAAGGTAAAGTTCTTTTAATCAAAATATAGACCGCTGCGATGTCGCAGCTACCGCCTCAACCGTCCTCTTGACTCCGAGTGTCTCGAGCTCTCTCTATCACGAGCTCGAGACGTAAAACGGGAGTCGCGAGGACGCGGCAACACCACATTATCCTCTTCCCTTACAAGCGAGTAAATAACAATTTAACCATTACTTATTAAGATAACAGTCTACAGAAAAACAATAACAACAAAATAAATAAAAATAAATTTAAAGATACAAATTATGAAGAAAGATGAAACACAAAATCATAACTCATATACATGTCACGGAATTAACGGTATCTCAAAGGTTTCACTCTTTGTCTGCCACTCCTGCGTACATAATGTTCAAAAACGACTTTATCAACATCCGTCGGATTCGTTTCATCAGTAACTGGTTCACTGTGAGATGGTTTGTTCAGACATTCCATAGAATGATCAGACTCACACATTTTGTTAGGAATTTCCTTGGCTTTAACTACCCTGTCAACATTCCACCAATTCCGCAAATTAACCCTAACAGCATTACCACATACTTTGTCAATTATCAAGGGTTCTGAAAATCTCTTTTCTCCTTTCTTCCTGTGAACAGGAAGTTTGATTCTAATCTTGTCCCCTACTTCAAATTCATGGGGGTAGACCCTCTTTGATGAATCAAAGTATTCCTTCTGCTTCATTTGTGCCCTCCGGACATTATTTCTGACAGTATCATCAATTACACTCAAATCACTTTGTTTCACCCACTTAGACATCCAACCAGGACAGATCCTTGAAGATCGTTTCCTTCCACGCAACAGTTCAAATGGAGAAACACCTGTAGAAGAATGGGGGGTTGTGCAATAAAACCAAAGCATAGTACGTACAGAAATTTGAACATTTGACTTGTTCGCAATAGCCCATTGTACACAATTCCCCAACACTCGATTCATGCGCTCTACAAGGCCATTGGTTTGAGGACGATATAGTGAACTCCTTATGTGTTTGACATCACCTTCTAGTAAAAAATTCTTTAAATTCCTGACTAACAAATTGCACACCATTGTCAGAAACAATGGCCGAAGGGAACCCCTCCCGTAGAAATACATCTCTCAGGAATTCAATTACATTTTTTGATGAAGGTTCACCTATAAACTTGATTTCAGGCCACTTAGAATAGTAGTCAATTAAAACTACAGCAAATCTACATGGACTTGGCAAAGCATAGAAAGGACCAATAAGATCAATTCCCAGCTTTTCCCACGGCCTAGCGGGTAGTTCAATAGGTTGTAACAGTGGAGTCCTCACCTTGAACCACTTTTCACAACTGTTGCAAATCACACATTCATCCACACAGACATCAACACATTGGTCCATTCCAGGCCACCAAAATGTTTCACGTAATCTGCGCTTGGTAAGTGGCCTGCCCAAGTGTCCCTCATGCGCAGCAGCAACTATTCTTTTCCTCAGGCTCTCCGGGGGAACAAATCTCTCACCCCTCATCAGAATGCCATCCTCAACTGACATTTCACCTGACACCTTGACAAAAGTTTGGAATTGAATAGGTACATTTCTTTCTCTGGGCCACCCTTCTTTTATAAATTTCACAATTTGAGCGAACACCAAGGCCCTCATTCCGACCCTGGCGGTTTCAAACCGCCAGGGTGGAGGACCGCGGGAGCACCGCCGACAGGCCGGCGGTGCTCCAATGGGCATTCCGACCGCGGCGGTAAAGCCGCGGTCGGACCGGCAACACTGGCGGTCTCCCGCCAGTGTACCGCCGCCCATAGGAATCCTCCAAGGCGGCGCAGCTAGCTGCGCCGCCGAGGGGATTCCGACCCCCCCTACCGCCATCCAGTTCCCGGCGGTTCTCCCGCCGGGAACCGGATGGCGGTAGGGGGGGTCGCGGGCCCCTGGGGGCCCCTGCAGTGCCCATGCCACTGGCATTTGCACTGCAGGGGCCCCCGTAAGAGGGCCCCTAAATGTATTTCACTGTCTGCTTCGCAGACAGTGAAATACGCGACGGGTGCAACTGCACCCGTCGCACAGCTTCCACTCCGCCGGCTCGATTCCGAGCCGGCTTCATCGTGGAAGCCTCTTTCCCGCTGGGCTGGCGGGCGGCCTGAAGGCGGCCGCCCGCCAGCCCAGCGGGAAAGTCAGAATCACCGCTGCGGTCTTTCGACCGCGGAACGGTATTCTGGCGGCCCCCGACAGGCCGGCGGCGACCGCCGCCGGCCAATGTCGGAATGAGGGCCCAAGTCTTTCGCCAATTCCCTTTTCCACTCATATTCACTTATTGCGCACATATCTTCCAGATCAACAGCTGCTATAAAACAATTATCAACATCATCTTCATCTTCATCCTCACCAACACCCGCATCCTCAACCAGTGGAAATCTGGATAGAAAATCCGCTCTAACATTCTTGTTACCTGGAACATAACGGACTTCAAAATCATATTGCAATAATTTTGTGACCAATCTACAAATGCGAGGTGTTGATTCTCTGATTTTGTCTCCAGTCAGAATAGGAATAAGAGGACTATGATCTGTGCACAACACAAACTTGTTTCCCCAGACATACGGATGAAACTTCCTTATAACCCACCAACATGCCAACAATTCTTTCTCAATAACAGAAAAGTTTAATTCAGACCCTCTCAAAACTCTTGATGCATATCCCAAAGTTTTTTCCGTACCTTCTTTCACCTGAGTCAACACAGCACCCACACCGAAACTGCTTGCATCAACAGTTATAATACACTGCACGTCTGGATCAAAAGGTTTCAAAATTTTAGGCCCAACTAGTTGTGACTTAATCCACTCAAACGCTTCCTGACAATCCTTACTCCAAACAAAAACAAAAAATTTCTTTAACAAATTTGTTAAAGGTTTAGTTTTAGTAGCGTAATCACTCATGAACCGTGAATAAAATTCGCACAAACCAATAAAAGACTTCAATCCTGTTTTGTCTGATGGTGGAGAAGCATTCATAATCGCTTTGACCAACCCTGGTTTGGGTTCAATCCCTTGTTCGGAAACAACATGTCCTAAATATTTGACTCTATTATGCAAAAATTGGCATTTTTCACTTTTTAGAACCACTCCTTTTTCCTGCATGATTCTTAACACTTTCCTTACAATGTGATCATGTTCCTCTTTGGACGCTGCATGGATCAAAACATCATCTTGAAATACAGCTACCCCTTTTATGTCCTTTAACATCCGAGACATTACTCGCTGAAGAACAGCTGCTGCTGAGGCTAACCCAAAAGGCATCCTGCAATACTGAAATGTGCCCAAAGGTGAAACAAAAGCAGTAAGATGCCTTGAGGCCGGGTCTAGAACAATCTGATGATATGCTGTAGCTAGATCCAACTTGGAAAACCACCTTAATTCACCAATAGTGGCCAGCATTTCCGTAATATTAGGTAAAGGATGCGAGTCTACCCAAATATGTTTATTCAAACTGCGCAGATCCACACAGACCCTCAAATCGCCATTTTTCTTCCTTGCAATAACCAAGGGAGACAACCACAAAGAGGAATCTATAGGTTCAATGATACCTTTCATACACAAGTCCTTCAACTCCCTTTCCAATTTGTCCCTCACACTGAATGGTACACTGCTAAATTTGTGTTTCACTGGAATAGCTCCCTCTTTTACTTTTATCACATGAGTAAATCCTTCAATGGTGCCCATCGTTTCGGAAAATACCAAAGGAAAATCCTTTATCAGACTGGCTGCATAATCACCTGATTCTACAACAGATACCTGTTCCTTAGTGCCTGGCCTCAAAACCATTTGGAATAAACCTTGATGGAACCAACCTAAAATGTTTAGTCCCTTTATCGCCACATAAACCTTGCCAAAAATTCTTCTTCCCTTGAACTCAAGTACATCTTCGAAATAACCAGCCACTTCAATCTTTCTCCCTTCATAGGAGACAGGTGCTCTGTCAGGTGCACAGAGAGTTCTCTCTCCCCAAACCTCCTTGCACAGCTCTTGAGTAATCATTGTGATCCGAGCTCCAGAATCCACCAAAAGTTTGATCACTTTGTCACCAACACCAATTTCAACATAAGGATCCACACACCTAGTAGGATCTCCAGTCACTATGTGATCCTCTGTGACAATCATCACCATGTCTCTGAACTCTTCTTGGATTCTATCTACATCATTATCATCTACTTCTGTAACATACGCCACCCCTGAACCATTTGGAAACCTCCCTGAACCCCGTTGATAACCAACACTCATTGTGCCACTCTGACACACTTTGGCAAAGTGTCCAACTTTGTTGCACTTCCTGCATGTGGCATTCTTAGCAGGACATCCTCTGCCACTCTTAATATGGTTCAGATTACCACACCGAAAACAAATGTTGCTTTGCTTAAAAAATGGTTTGGAAAAAGTCTTAGTTGACTTTAACATTTTTCCATCCTGAGAATTCACCAATCCTATATTTTCTGTCGTTCTGGATTCCAGTTCCTTCACAGACACTTTAGACGTCTCAATGCTCTTTGCCAATCGTAATGTCTCATCCAGTGACAGATTGCTCAAGGAAAGAAGTTTTTGTTGGATAGTCTTGTCCGTGCATTTAGCAATAAATTGGTCCCTGACCAGCTGGTCACTAAACGCCTGAAATTGGCAATCAGCTGAAAGTTTTCTCAGTGCTGATACAAAGGTATCCACGTCTTCACCAGGATGTTGTTCTCTTTTGAAAAACTTGTGCCTAATAACGACTAAACTGGGTTGTATGTCAAACCTCAGTTCCAATTGTTTTACTGTTTCGGCTTACTCATCAATCTCTTCTCCTTCTTCCAATACCAAGGCAGGAAGATATTTAAAAACAGATCTCCCTTCAAATCCTAGGGAATGGAGTAAAATATTTTTTTTTCTTTCAGGACGGAAGCGTGCTGCACCAATTGCTCCTAAGTACATCTCAAATGCATCAAACCAATTTTTCCATGGAATTGGAGGGTTACCCGGTGTTTCCAAAAAAAATGGAGGTGGATTCACAGACTGCATTCTTAAAACAGTACAAGTGCAGAAGGTAAGTAATATCACAGGGTGTGTGACGCAGAAGACAATGAAAGCTGAAGAAACCCAGCCACAATTTTTACTTAACCTTCTTTACTTTTACGTCAGTATCAATATAAGATCCACAGCAGATCACAGTTAAAAAAAACGCTGATGTTTCCTTGTAATATAAGCAGCAAACAAAAAAAAAAGGACCTGTCAAAATTATTTTTCTTCTTAAAATCAAAGTGCAGTACCTCTTAATTCCATGATATGGCAGAGTTGGACTAAAAATTCAAAGTAACTGCTTCAGCTCTTCCTGAAAACAAAAAATAAGTAACCAATCATGAGCTCAGATTGACGTTACTATTACTAGCTGTACTTCCTGCTTGGTTTTGACGAGGAAAATGGGTCCGATGCAGCGGTCTACTCGTCGCCAGAAATACTTGTAGTAAACATGACTACAAGCGTAGGTAAGGTAAAGTTCTTTTAATCAAAATATAGACCGCTGCGATGTCGCAGCTACCGCCTCAACCGTCCTCTTGACTCCGAGTGTCTCGAGCTCTCTCTATCACGAGCTCGAGACGTAAAACGGGAGCCGCGAGGACGCGGCAACACCACACTATGCTACTTGTGGGCCTGAAGCACTGGTTGTGCCACCCACTTAAGCAACCTTTTAAACATGTCTCAGGCATGTCACTGTAGCCAGCATGTATAGTTTCAAACTGTCAGTTTGACCTGGCAAAATAAACCTTTTGCCAGGCTTAACCCTCTCTTTTTAATATATATGTTACCCCTAGGGCAAACCCTAAATAGCCCGCATGACAGGGTGCAGTGCATTTAAATGGTTGGACCTGTACGTTTAAGTTTTACATGTCTTTGTAGTGAAATATTCCTAAATTTGTTTTGCACTACTGCTAGGCCTACTTGTCCCATAGGATAACATTGAGTTACCTCACTACATTTACTGAATGATAACCATTAATTGGGAGAAGGTATGAAATTCATGCTTGGTGTCTGAGGAATATTAGTTTAAAACCCTCTTTAACGTAAACTCTAACTTTAATTCACAGTTATGAAAATGCCACTTTTAGAAAGTTGGCATTTTCTTGTTCTAACCATTTGATGCCTGAGGGCTGCTACTCAGTCACATGACTATGGGGGTCATTACAACATTGGCGGTAAAAGCCGCTTACCGCCGTGCAGAAGACCGCCAATACACAGCCGCGGCCGTGGAATTCCGCCACAGCTATTATGACCCACTGCTCGGAATCCGCCAAAATTCAGACACCCACACAAGTCCGCCACACCAAAGGTCAGTGATAAACCGGCGATAACAAATCCTCCACCGTCACGCCAACAGAAACACGCCCATGCTATTACGACCCACGAATCCACGCGGCGGTCTTTCAACCGCGGTATTCCATTGGTCGTACACACCGCCGCGCTCAAAATACACACACATCTCCAAAACACAGCCACATTGGACAATTCAAAATCACACACGTGATACACATACAAACAACACTCCCACACACCCAACACAATATAAAACACACACCCACATCACCCACAAACCCCTATGACCCAAAATCAGAGACGAAGGCGACAGAGAGAGAGCACAGCAATAGAGAACCCCACCACACAGAGGCACAAAACACCATAACCCACACAACATCCACGCACAAAACACCACACACCACTACACATCACCACACTCATCACCACATACACCACCCCACACATCACCTACACCACCCCATGGCACGCCAAAGACACCCCAGGTTTTCCGAGGAGGAGCTCAGGGTTATGGTGGAGGAAATCGTACAGCTAGAGCCACAGCTATTTGGATCACAGGTGCAGCAAACCTCTATAGCCAGGAAGATGGAGCTATGGTGAAGAATCATCGACAGGGTAAACGCAGTGGGACAGCACCCAAGAAATCGGGAGGACATCAGGAAGAGGTGGAATGACCTACGGGGGAAGGTGCGTTCAGTGGTCTCCAGGCACAACATCGCGATTCAGCGGACTGTCGGCAGACCCCCACCTCCTCCCCCAGAACTAACAACATGGGAGGAGCAGGTCTTGACCATTATGCATCCAGAGGGCCTCAGAGGAGTCGGTGGAGGAATGGACTCTGGTAAGTCAAACTTTAACTACCATATCCCCCACCCTATCTGCATGCTATGACATACCCCCACCCTCGCCCTCACCCCCATCACTCCAACTCCTCACACATGTCCCGCTATCACAAACCACACATCCCAAACCCAAGCCCTGCATGCAACACCAAAGCATGGACACCCATCACCAAAGCATGTCCACTGCACATACCCATACAGCCCCCTAAACCATTATCACAGAAGGTCCCACACAAGAATGGAAGCACTGGGGTACAGGGTGACCCACCCATTGCACACCATGGCACACACAGATGCAATAATCATGCCTTTACACCCCTGCAGGTCCCCTACCCAAAGTCACCGTACAGGAGGGGCCAGACATGTCCACTCCACCCACAGAAGAGGCCCACAGTGATGACAGCAGCTCTGTCCAACTGGATCAAGATGACCAGCCCTGCCCATCTGGGACCTCGAGACAGTCGGTTCCTCTGACACAGTCACAGGCCACTACAGAGCTCCCCCCCTCTGGAAACACCAGCACAGCACCCACCCAGCGGGCCCATACCTCCGTCCCCAGGACAGGTCAATCAGCTGTGTGTCCACCACTACAGGGAACCCAGGATAACCCACCACTCCAACAACAACAGGGACCTGGGGGCAGTGGTAGTGGGCACACGGTCCAGTGGACGGAGGCACAGGCACACAGGGGAACTGGGAGGGCTGCCGTGCGACAGGGGGCGGACAGGCCCAGGGAACCCACTCTCCACGAGGCCCTCTCCTACATCATGGGAGCCTACCACCATTCCCAGGAGACGATGGCAACGGTACTGGCCAAGTTTCAGGAGACCCAGCGGCTGCATGAGGAACAGTATTTGGGGTTCAGGGAGGAACTCAAATCCACCAATTCCACCCTGGGCACCATTGTAGGGGTGCTGAAGGAACTTGTCAACACCAGGAGGGACACTGTGGCACACCAAGGGGCCCCTGACACTAGCCTGGACGATGAACTGCCAACCACCTCTGCCAGCGCTAGTGGACAGGAGGCACCGCCAAAGGACCACGACACCAGCACCCCACCCCCTGCAGATGGAGGACCACCCCGCAAGCGGTCCCTGAGATCCAGGACAAAGACAGAGAACAATGTCAAGACCCCCGCCAAGAAATGAGACCACCCTGATTGTCATCCTTCTGTCCCACTTTGTCACCCTGTCCATACTTAAACTGCCCTAGCTCCACTTCCTATGCCCCTTGGTACAATGCACCTGTGAGACTAATAGACTGGACTCTGCCATGGACATTCCTTCACCATCACCCCTGACCATTTTACAACCCCCTCCACTATTTAGCACTTAAATAAACACCCTTAAATCACAAAACAATCTGGAGTCAGTCGGTGCTTTCGAAAATGTGTATTTGCAATAACTGTGGAATCCAATGTAATGTCAACATGCCTATGTCACACAGCTCTAGTCCATGCGGAAACAAAGCAGAGGCCACACGGTGGGACCCACATCTGTGAAATCGAAAGGGAAAGTGACAACTCAGTGTCTACACACTGGGTGATAATGACAGACAGATGAGAGGTAGAAGAATTAAATCAGATGTAGCAGGCAGTGTTGTCTTCTTACCTGTGTCTCACTGGAAGTATTGCTGGATCACCGTGTTCCTGTTGTCTATGTCCTCTTCTTCTGCTTCCTCGTCTTCACTGTTCACAGACTCCACAGCTGCCACAACACCTCCATCTGGACCATCCTCCTTCAGAAAAGGCACCCGTCGTCGCAAAGCTAAGTTGTGAAGCATACAGCAGGCCACGCTGATCTGGCACACCTTTGGTGAGTAGAATAGGGATCCACCTGTCATATGGAGGCACCGGAACCTGGCCTTCAGGAGGCCGAAGGTCCTCTCTGTAATCCTCCTAGTTCGCCCATGGGCCTCATTGTAGCGTTCCTCTGCCCTTGTCATGGGATTCCTCACTGGGGTCAGTTGCCATGACAGGTTGGGGTAACCAGAGTCACTTGCAAATGGCGAGGGACAACTGTTAGACACACACTAACTCTTAGGGACATCCCCAGACCCAGACACCTAGTCACACTGTATTGGGTCCATGTCCTCACCTAATAGCCACACACAGTGCCTCTGGAGTTGCCCCATCACATAAGGGATGCTGCTATTCCGCAGAATGTAAGCGTCATGCACTGAGCCAGGAAACTTGGCATTTACATGGGAGATGTACTGGTCTGCCAAACACACCATCTGCACATTCATAGAATGGTAACTCTTCCTTTTTCTGTACACCTGTTCACTCCTGCGGGGGGAACCAAGGCCACATGTGTCCCATCAATGGCACCTATGATGTTGGGGATATGTCCCAGGGCATAGAAGTCACCTTTCACTGTAGGCAAGTCCTCCACCTGAGGGAAAACGATGTAGCTGCGCATGTGTTTCAGCAGGGCAGACAACACTCTGGACATCACGTTGGAGAACATAGGCTGTGCCATTCCTGATGCAATGGCCACTGTTGTTTGAAAAGACCCACTTGCTAGGAAACGGTGCACTGACAGGACCTGCACTAGAGGGGGGATTCCTGTGGGATGGCAGATAGCTGACATCAGGTCTGGCTCCAAGTGGGCACAAAGTTCCTGGATTGTGGTACGATCAAGTCTGTATGTGACAATTACATGTCGCTCCTCCATTGTCGACAGGTCCACCAGCGGGCTGTACACCGGAGGATGCCGCCATCTCCTCACCTGCCCCAGCGGACGTGCTCTATGGTATGGAGGAGAACAGCGAGCAGAGAGTCAACCAACACTGAGGTACGTAAACACAACTTTATAGCAAAATGTTTGAAAATCGATATATGGATGTATTAGTGTTTAAGCAAGGCCTGGATATGTGTGACGCAGTCAAAATTAATGCCATGTGGCCTGCTGAAATGGCTGCTGCCTGACCTGTAATGTGGGACAAGGGGATATGAGGTAACTGCGCTGGCTTTGTACACCGTCGCAGAAGGCGGTCGAAGACCGCAGCGCAATCCTGCATTGGTTAACATTGGACCCTATGGGTCCCAGAGCCAATGACGATGTACGCCATTTTCTCTCTGTTCAATCACTTGATACCTGATCTTCGACAGGAGAGGACCTACACTGCAAGTGCTGCTGTGACCTCAGTCTGGAAGAGACATTGGCTCATGTGTCTGGGGAAAGGGCCCCTGCCTTCAGCATGGAGGTGTTGGAGAAACTAGTGGATGGGGTCCTCCCCCAGTACACGCTACTCTACGGTCCTCCAGACAAACAGGTAAGTACACTGTGAGCATGCCGAATGGGCAATGCCTGTGTGGAGTGGTGTTGATGAAAGATAGGGGGGGAATGAGTCGTGCATGATACGACGGTGAGAGCATGTGCGTCATGGCAAGGGTAGGGATGCGGGCCAATGACTGTGACGGTGCGGACGGTTATATCTTCTACTTTTCCCCTGTAGTATTCGTGTAGGTCAGCGCCCACCAGAAGAAGGATATTTGGCGTGCCCTCGCCAAGGAAGTCCGGACCCTAGGGGTCCACCACAGACGGAGCACCCACTGCCATAAAAGATGGGAGGACATTCTCCGCTGGAGCAAGAAGACGGCGGAGGCCCAGCTGGGGATGGCCTCCCAACGTGGGAGGTGTGCCCGTCGCACGATGACCCCCCTGAGGTTCCGGATCCTGGCGGTGGTGTACCCGGAGTTGGATGGGCGCTTGAGGGCATCACAGCAGCCACAAGGGGGTGAGTACACTCTCATTCTGCTGATCCAGCGCGCATTGTAGGTGTCTGGGTGGGGGAGGTGGGCTGTGGGTTCCCCTAGGCCAGGGCAAGTTTAGTAGGCAAGGTCCCTTCTTAAGACAGGCCCTGTGGCACCCCATCCCCACCTGTGTTCAGAGCGAACTACACCTAGTCAGGCTCCTGTGACTTCCATGTGTGCAGCAATCGGGCATAGGCCTTGTAACCAATGCCCCTGTGATTAATTAGGGAACTCTAAGTGCACAGCGTAGTGCAGGGGGCTTCTGTGTCTGTAGTGGCCACCAACGGTAGCAGTATTGGATGCACTCAACATGTCTTTCTTCCTTCTCCCCCCCCCCCCTTTTTGTGGTCTCCCTGTTCTTGTGTGCATTAGCATCATCAGGCGGAGGAGCAGTGCCACCGGAGCAGGAGGGAGCTGCATCCCACATGGCCCTGGACGGTGACACAACGGAGTCAGAAGCCACCAGTGGGACGGAGGGCGAGGGGAGCTCCACAGTGGGGACAGGAGCTGAGACCAGCGACACGGACTCTTCCTCTGATGGGAGCTCCCTTGCGGTGGCGGGCCCCTCTGTGCCCACCGCATCTACAGGTACAGCCGCCACCCCCCTACCATCACTGCCCTCCAAGCAGCCCCTCGGAGTGTGCCCGTGGCCGCTCACCCAGGAGGGTGGGCATCTCCTTCGCCCCAGGCACCTCAGGCCCTGCCCCAGTCAGCCCTGCTGCCCTTAGTGAGGAGGCCATTGACCTCCTCTGGTCCCTCACTATTGGGCAGTCTACCATTTTGAATGCCATCCAGGGTGTAGAGAGGCAGTTACAACAGACCAATGCATACCTGGGGGGCATTCATTCAGGTCAGGCAGCCCAACAGCGAGCTTTTCAGACTCTGGCCTCAGCACTGATGGCAGCCATTGTCCCTGTCTCTAGCCTCCCCCCTACAACTTCCTTCACCCAGACCCAAACCCCTGTACCTCAGCCTATCCCAAGCACACCATCAGACCAGCATGCACACACGTCAACACACAAGGAAAGCTCAGGCAAACATAAGCACCATACATCCGACAGGCAATCACGTAAGCATCATACACTTGCAAACATACCAACATCCACTGCCTCCACTGTGTCCCCCTCCTCCTCGTCTCCCTCCTCCCTCCCAGTCTCGTCTCCACTCACACCTGCATGCACTACATCTTCAGCCACTACCTCCATCACCAGCACACCCACCACCACACCACGCTCACGTGCAGTCACCACCCCCACTACCATTCACACATCCACTGTGTCCTCTCCCAGGGTGTCTGTAAGCCAACCTCCCAAGTTACACAAACGCAGCCATACACCCACCCAATAACCATCCACCTCACGGCTGCCTCTAGCCCATGCACCTTCACCCAAAGTCGGCAAACGTACACCTCCTACAACCACTACCTCTTCCTCCACTCCCAAACCCCCTCCATCTACCCGTCCCAGTGTGTCCCAAAAACTTTTCCTGTCCAACCTTGACCTCTTCCCCTCACCTCCCCTACCCTTCAGTCTCCTAGGGCCCGCCTTTCCAGGTCCCAACCCAGCACCTCACTGCCACAACATCTGCGGGAACAGTGGTGCCAGTAGTAACCGGCTTCTGGAGTGCGCCAAACAGCAGTACACCCAGTGTGTCAAGGATCCAGACCACGGACAGTCCCCCACCTCACAAGCACAAAAAGTTGACCAGTGCCCGGCGGGAGAGAGGGAAAACATCTACCACCAAAGCCTCTACCAGGGGTACAGTTGGGAGTGGGAAGACAGCTGCGCCGCCATCCAAGGTGGGGAAGGGGCACAGAAAAACAGGCAAGTCTGCGAAAACCTGCAGAGCGGACAAGACCGCCACCAGCACCACTGCCAAGGACACCGCCACCACAAGCACCGCTGACAAGGACACCGCCGCCACCAGCACTGCTGCCAAGGACACTGCCACCACCAGCACCGCTGCCAAGTACACCGCCGCCACCAGCACCGCTGAACAGGACTCCGCCGCCACCAGCACCGCTGAACAGGACACCGCCGCCACCAGCACCGCAAGCCAATGAGCGCCAAAGCTTCCGACGCTACTGAGGCCGCCACGAGCAGGATGAATCACTCTGGGCACAAGGCCCCCTCCAGAACCTGTGGAGATTTACATCCACTACCTGTGTCCTTGGCAGGATGAAGCACTCTGGGCACAAAGCCCCCTCCAGAACCAGTGGAGTATCACATCCACTACCTCAGTCCTTGGCAGGATGGAGCACTCTGGGCACAAAGCCCCCTCCAGAACCAGTGGAGTAAGACATCCAGTACCTCAGTCCTTGGCAGGATGAATCACCTCTGGGCACAAAGCCCCCTCCAGAACCAGTGGAGATTTACATCCACTACCTCAGTCCTTGGCAGGATGAAGCACTCTGGACACAAAGCCCCCTCCAGAACCAGTGGAGATTTACATCCACTACCTCTGTCCTTGGCAGGATAAAGCACTCTGGGCACAAAGCCCCTTCCAGAACCAGTGGAGTATCACATCCACTACCTCAGTCCTTGGCAGGATGGAGCACTCTGGGCAGAAAGCCCCCTCCAGAACCAGTGAAGTATCACATCCACTACTTCTGTCCTTGGCAGGATGAAGCACTCTGGGCACAAAGCCCCCTCCAGAACCAGTGGAGTAAGGCATCCATTACCTCAGTCCTTGGCAGGATGAAGCACTCTGGGCACAAAGCCCCCTCCAGTACCAGTGGAGTATCACATCCACTACCTCAGTCCTTGGCAGGATGGAGCACTCTGGGCACAAAGCCCCCTTCAGAACCAGTGGAGTAAGGCATCCACTACCTCAGTCCTTGGCAGGATGAAGCACTCTGGGCACAAATCCCCCTCCAGAACCAGTAGAGATTTACATCCACTACCTTTGTCCTTGGCAGGATGAAGCACTCTGGGCACAAAGCCCCTCTGTATATTTACTTTATGACCTCTTGTTCCCTCAAAGGGATGGATGCAACATTATTGGAGCCCCAGACAAGTCTCAGGTTATTCTACTTTGAATGTATACGCACTTTAGGTGCCCCTCCATCATAAGAGGAGGATTTCCTCCAAAGGGTGGTATATCATGTTATTAAATCACCTGAGTTTTGCTTTCTACACTCTCACACTGCATGCCGTGCTTGACTTCACCTTCACCTTTGGGTATTTTCTATGTACATAGTGCTGCAGTGCCACAGATTTCGATGCCATTAGAGCATGCCTGAGACATAATTTAAATACAGTCTTCTATTATCTAAATGTTTATAGTTTTAATATGTAACCAAATTATTTTGATGTAAATTACAGACTTTAAAAAGCCCTGAATTACACTTGCAGGGGGTGAAATACATGACAGCTTAGCACTTCCATCATGAAAAGAGCATGAGGTTTCTCTCATAATGAATGTGAACGAGGCATGGGGCCCAAGTTAGGAATATTTGAATGAAGAGTGACTCACGTTTTGAATGGAGAGTAAACATACACATTTGCATATATAAGGCAAGAATGGATTGAAACTAGTTGTTGTAATTTTATATATTACTTAGTTCAGAGACATACTTGGAGATGGGCAATCCTGGTTTGAATATCCTAGCACTACTAAGTATTTCCTTGTTAGATTAGGAGACCATAGGTAAGGGGCCACAAACTAGACCCCTAAAGCATTTTCCAAAAGATTGATATATCACTGGAAAGAGGGTGATTTTAGTTCCAGCATTCTCCTGAGAAGAAATCAGAAAATTAAACTCAATACTAACACAAGTTATCTAGACAGACCTTACTGTTACCAAGTTTAGCCTAACTTTTGTAATATATTACCAGGTAACATGAGAAGTTTTAGTTGAACCCTGGGAGTCATATATATTGATAGGTTGTGTTGTTCACTATTCCATTTGTATTGCTTTTTATGAAGTCAAGAAAAATGGTTCTGTTATCCATAGGCTGAGTACTAAACCCCAATTGATATAAAATACCAGAGTGTAATCAAGTCTTTGCCAGAATTGTTTACAGCATGTTTAGTAAGAGGAATCTACTCAATGTTTGGAATTTAGGGGAGGCTCAATAATTCTCTAGCAGAGGGGCTAAAACATACATCAGACACCTGATCCTGTAATGTTTTCTGTGATCTCAGCCATATATACTTGTGACTCTTCAAGTTGTAAGATCTATTTATCTTTTCATGTTACACGGCTGCCAGCTACAATTAGGTTTCTCAGTGATATCATAAGGCTGGACATCTAGTGAAAAAAATAAGGAATGCAAATAGACAGGTAGGCGAAGATAGAAGTGAAGTAATGCATTTTATTAATTTTGCAAACTGTTAAATTGATTAAAGGTCATGTTAAATGTTACATTGCATCTCCAGATTATCATAATTTCTATAAATCCTACAGCCCTTTACTCATTGGAATATTTCAAGACTGCCTTTACTTAAATCATGCATTGTTCAGGTTTATACAGCTCATTTTGCTGAGCAATGAGACCAGGTGTTCTCATGAGACAGGTTTCTTCTGATATTCTATCTCATTCTATCTCATTATCATTCTTCCACTTTCCCCTAGTCTGTGGTGTAAAGCCAAAGAAACTCTATCTCCTCCTTGAAAGCAAATTCTCTACCTACCTTCTGCTAAACTTTAAAACTGATAAGGAGATGTGTCAGGACTGAAGAGAGGAAGAGGTTTATTATAATGATGGGGCAAAGTTTCTAGAGCACACTGTTACCACAGAGGATCTTCTGGAGCTGTCCCTTAGACATTCTAAGAGCTGCTATTAAAAGTAGTTGGATGCAGACTTTATTTTGAAAAGCCAGGCTCTCAGTTTGATTCAGAAAAGTAAATGTTCAACTGGTGATCTAATCACCAGTCCTTGCAAGTCTGTTCCATAGTTTATCCACAAGAAAGATAGTGGATAGACTTCCAGATCATAGAGAGCAGCATGGTTTATAGTTGACAATCATTGGTGGTGAGTATCATTGGCTTAAGTAGAAAATGTAAAGCTAAATGACAGACTACATTTCCCTGTATACATGCATTCGTGACCAGGCGGACAACTTGTGCATTATGGTCCCCTGTTCTCGAAAGCATCGTGTGCATTTCTCTGAAAGATAACGTCATAGTTCTAAACACTCATTCTGGATTTAAATATGGCAGTGCATAGTAGAGAAATAACCTTTACATTATAGCATCCTGACTTTCTTAATGTCAGTATTGCAAGCACTTCTGTCAGTCCTCCTCAGTTATATTCCAGCAATATCCAAACTAATTTGTCTTTGAGGTTTAATTCATAAAATTGAGATATGTTTGTTGAAATCCAAACCCTCACATTTGTAACTTTTGTTTTTATAATTGTGTCCATCTTGTGGTTAAAACTAATAATTTCACCCTTCAACTGATTTTAGTTGTATTCTGTTGGTCATCTGATGTGAGCTGTTTCTTTCTTTTATAAAGTTTTCAAAGAGTCGTTGTGACTGAAGCAATAGACCATGAAGTTGTCCACATGTAGTTCTATATTTGGCTGCTGTTCTGTATTGTCGTTTTTGCAGTTTCTGTACTTTGTTGACAAAGCATGGGCAGTGCTTAGATAAATTCCGCAAAAAGTGCTTCCTTAATAGCAAATGTTGCTGTGATTTCCTTATTTATTATTAACAAGATCTTTGGAGTCAGTTCAACTCTTTAACTACTTCTATAAAGTGTCTTTGAAAGCCCTTTAACAATGTAACCAACTGATACCTAAATTTGACCCCATTAAAAGCTTTTTTGACATTGTGCATTATTGTAGACATTTTTTGTCTGTTGCAAACTCTGTTGCAATAGTGAGATCAAGATGGTAGTCATGAACATTACTCAGGAAAAATTCTGCGCAGCCAGTATGACCTTCTCATAGTGTGTAATACATTTGTGTAAGTTGCTGAGTCTTGATGCGTGTTAACTAAATTTCTCGGAGTCGGTCACAAAAATATTCAAAGGATGACCTATAATAATGCTTTTGCAGTGTTCAGTGCTGACGCTGACAGCAGCAACGGCTTTAAGGCAACCAGGCAATCCAAAGCTACAAGATCAAGAGTTTCAGAAAAATAAGTTACAGGTCTGTTGGCATTTCCATATAGTTGAGTCAAAACTGAGAGAGCCCATCCTTCCCTCTCACAGCAGCACAAAGTAAAACATTTATTGTAAACAAGCATTCTTAGAGCAGGGTCACAACAGATGTTTTCTCTCAGCTCTGTTAAGGCACATTTTTAGTTGTCATCCAATGGTACTGGATCAGACACATCGTTGTGTGTCACCCCCTGTAAAGGTTTGGCCGAAAATGTTTGGAACCCACTGGTGACAGTAGCCAACCACTCCCAGAAACATCCTGACATCTTTCTGCATCATTGGAGGAATTGCTGAGACTCTTTCTTGCAACACTTTTCTTGCACCTTTCTCAACATGTGTTCTAAGTACAAGACTTTTTTCTTACAGTATTGCAATTTAATTGGGGAAACTTTATGTCGATTCTCAGCTAAGTAGTTCAACAAGGCAATTGTATCTCTCCTACATGCTTCCTGAGTATTTGATGCCACTAGTATGTACTCAATGTACTCCACCATCACTTAATGGTATTTCATGTTAAGAGACTCTAGATTATTTTTCAAGGTCTGGTTAAAAATAGAAGGACTCTCAGCATACCCTTGTGGAACTCGGCACCATACCAAAACACAAATACCGAAACGCGATGAGAAACTGACTCTCCTCATGCAACGGTATAGAGAAGAATACTTGGCACAAGCCAGTCACTCTTCTTCATGTGGAATTTAGAATAAAATCACTGGTGGATTGGGTACCACTGGACAACATGGGACAACTTTCTCATTTATTATACTCAGGTCTTGGACAATGCCGTATTTTCCACTGGGCTCCTGTAGTCCCATAATGGGAGAGTTACATTGACTTCCTATTATCTCTTTTAAAATTCCATGTATTATCAGTGAATCAATCAAAGGGTTAATTCCTGCAAATGTTTCAGGTGCAATGTTGTATGGGGGATTTCTTGTGTACACATCATTTGGTTTCACAGTTTTCCTGAAAAGTCCAAAACTTCAGGGGACATAGTATCCTTTAAATGTTCGGGTAAGTCATTACATGTCAACATTGGGTACAATGTGACCATCGGGGTTTGATACTTGATTTTAAATGCTGCATCTTCATCATTCATGGGGATCTCAATACCATTTGGGGACTAATGGAACATTTTAACTTGTATAGCAAGTCGCATCCAAGAAGACTTACATGACTTGAATCACAGACCACAAATTGATGCTCATCCTAAAATTAACCTATTTCTACGGGGACAGCTTCTGTTACTGGGTTGGACCATTTTTTATTTGCAACTCCTACAATATGATTCTTTTTTCTGAAAGGGGCAAGTTAGGTACTTCTGCTATTCTGACAGTAGACTAGGTGGCACATGTGTCTACTGAAAAGGACACATGGTGACAATTCAAATCACCATCCACAAATATATACCATATTGCCCCACATCTAAGGAAGCACCAAGCATGCACTTCTCTTCTTTCAGCATCTTAAATGAACAAACTCTGAAAAATCATCAATACTTAGATCACTTAAGGGAAACTGTGATGTCAACTGATTTGCATCTACATTTGTAACCTGATTTAAGTTCTGTCTGAAAACATTTGTCTGGTTTTGGGAAATAGGGGCTTGTGGAACTTGCACCTGCTGTCTCTGGGACAATTTAATTTTGGATTTGGGAGCTCTGAACACTCTTCATTTGAACATGATTATTGCCTTGTGTTTGCACAATTCCAATGCTCTTTACCTGATTATTTCCACCATTAAGAGAACACTCCCTCCTCCAGTGGCCCAACTGGTGACACATGTGACATGGACTATTTATTTTCAAAGTCTGCACATACAGAACTCCACTCTGATCTAGAGGGACACCACGCCCTCTACCTTGCTGCTGGAAATTATGAACTCCCTGTTGTTGTACTCCTTTCAAACCAACAGTATTCCCTGCAAACGGTTGATTCTGAATAGCCTTCTATGCAGCTTTCAATTGGATCACTATCACCTTTTCCTTCATTTTTTTTTACTTCAATTCAATTTCAGCAATACTGTATTTTGCATACAACAGGATTTCATCAATTGGGTTATTTCAGACAACAAATCAAATGCTGCTGGGTCATGGAATTTATATCTGACTCTAATCCCTGCACAAATCTGAACACAAAATGCCCATATTTTGTGCCTCTATGGACTCAGTACCATTGAAATGCTTGAAAACCTGCAACAATTTCTCATAAGAGGAATGTATTGACTCCTTACATTTCTGAGTTGTCCTGTCAATCCTCAACCAATCAATATCTTTAGGGGACACCTTTTTTTCCAAAAAAGCCAACTGCTTTCAGGTACTTTTTCATTACCTCTTCAGACGGCGCATTTGTCACTGGATCTCTGTCAGGCCAATCAACAGCAACCTTACACAGTCCATAAATCATTTGGAACCACAATGTCAAACAATATATTCAAATCTTCCCAAAGGCATTTTGAAAGTTTTACAAATTGTTCTGTCTGCTTATGCCAGTCCTCTGATTTCTCTCACAATTTCGGGTAATCATTTGTCAGTGACAAAATATCACTCCTACTCCAAGATGCACGAACATAACATTCACCAGGAATTTCTCTCATGGGAAGCATTTTCACATTTCCCTCAGCTTGACTCGCTCCTGCCTGAGGCAAATCTGTTATCATTTTCTTCTGATGTCTTTTATTTGCCCATCTTCCTTACCATGTATCTAAAGTTCCCCATTTCTGAATGCAAGTGATCAATCCTATAATCTGTAATCTCATTACAGGAGAACTCAAGTTCAATATATCTTTGTCACTAAAGTCTACTCTGGAATTTCTCTTCAAGGATTTTGATTTCTCCAAATACACATCATATCTCTGGGGTAATTCAGCTAGTCTGTCATAAGCTTGACCTGCACTTTTATAATGTCTTTGTACACAAACAACAATTCATCTTCATTGTAAATATCTAATTGAGCTCTGTCTAAAGTTACCAATATCATCTTGTGCAATTCTAATTTCAAGCTGGGTACATCCAGTGGTCTCTCTCTCTGTCTCTAGGGAGTTTTCTGCTCGTATACTGCAACTTGTTACTCCTGTTGAACCTGCAGAACTCAATTTATTCAGCCAGTCATTTATTTGCTGGGCAGTAACACCTTGCAAACTCTTTGGAGTATTTGACATTCCTTCTGTTCTTGGAGGACCTGCAATTCTTTGATCTTCTATAATCGCAATAGACATGCCTTCTGGAGTGTTAAAGGATAATTTCCTATGCAGGGTAAGGTAACCAATAATGGGGTCTGTTCTGATTTAGCCACAAAATAAGGTGAGAATCTCTGAGGAAACCTTGCATCTGGGGTAAATCCTGTCTGACTTGTCAGTGAAGTTGAATCTGAAATGCCTGAGGGGTCAATGATCTCTGAAGAGAATTCAACCACTTGGGCTCACAAATTCCTGTGCACTTGTTGATGCAAAACCATTTGGAACATTCTGGATATTCTGAACATTCTTAAAATGCAATGCGTGTGAATTATTCATGCCTGGAGAATAGAAAGGAACAACTGGACATATTGTCAGTGAAGTTGTCAATTCATTTGGGTCCATGTAATTCATTGGATTCTGTGGAACTGACATTCCTAAACTATGTCCTGTCAAAGTAGTTTTAAATCTTGTACTGTACGGTTTGGGGTAACATTCTGCACAAGCTGCTGTGGACTGAACATTTCACAGACTGATTCAAATTCAAACTCTGTGCTGGCTAATTCATGTTAGAACTCCGCATGACTGATTTGTGGTTAAGCTCTGATGTGGCTGATGTATTTCGGAAGTCTGTTCTACAGAACTCACAATTGGAACAAGCACCATCTGATTAAAGGTCTGTTCCACTGATGCAGTAGATGCATCAAAAGTCATATTTCTTGCTGCTTCACCGGTCACTCCTATCTGCTCAGAATTTTATAGAGGCAGACAATTTAACAACAGCTGATTTATAAAATCATCATTAGAATCACTCTCATATATTTAAGCTTTTTTTCAGTATCTGTTGCCTGTTCTTTTTTTTCTATCTTTTTCCAACTCTTTGGGTTCAATGATGCCTGGTCTCCAGACTTTTTGCTGACTAGCCCATCTTGGCTCTGCAACTGTCCTTATTGCTTTCTTCATTCTACTCTCATACTTATCGCCCTGTTTCTGAAGAGCCACAGGTTCTTAAGTATTAAGTGCTTCAAATTGTGCAGGTCTTGGAGGCAGTTTTATCTCATAAAGTACTCGCCTCAGGTTCTCAATAAGTCTTAAATTAAAAGTTCCATAGCAAGGAAATGCTAGTGCACCTTCTTTCTCTGTAACCTTATGCCATTGTTCAAGCCACAAACGGGCATAAAGACTTTTTTCAGACAAAATATAATGACCTAGAGTACCTTTGAGAGGGTTCTCTATCCCCTCTCTAACTTGGATAATTGCATCTCTTTTCCTTAGATTTTTCAATGCTTTAAAGAACTTCATTTTCAATCAAATTTCAATAATTCACAAAACCTTTTCATTTGAATCAGGAAATTATTCTTTACCCACAATTCTCTTTTTGATGTTAACAACCAATAGCAGTGCAACACTCTGTGATGGTGTCCATCAATACCAGATCGGATTCACAACAACCGACCTATAAAACCGTGACACACAATGACATCAGTTTTACTCCTCATAGCAGCTCAGTGCCTTTACAATTTCTCACACAAACACTGTAAATATTGCGAGCAAAAACCAAGACCCTCTTTGCTCACTACAGGATAGGGTAACCAAACGCCTTAAACCAGTACGGAGCTAAACTTTCCGACTATGCTTTCACAATTACACACAAATGAGACTCAACCAGCAAATCTCACTCCAGTCAATTAAGTTCATTCATGTGCACTGTGGAATCACTTAATACCATTCACCCACATTCTCTCAAGGAAGTACTGTTGGCACTGTTGGTGACGTCTCATGACAAGCACCACAATCACACAACTTTGGAAATTCCGCAAAACACTTCACAACATCACATTTCTCTGCACTCTTTTGCTAAAGCAACTCAAGTGCAAACCCTGTTCATACTCACACATCTGCCTCAAAGGAATGACGCTGGATCTTCATCAATCTTCAGAACTAACCATGCAACAAAAGTTTCCAGGGTGAGCAATTTGCATGACAAAAATTAGGAATCTCCAACACTATACCTAACTATTTCTCCCCCTTGTGGGAGAAACCAGATCTCTTCTACCAAGATCTGATAAAGCATTTTTCAGTTATGCTTTAAAGGAGGTCAATTAATCTTTTCACCCATATTGAAAGGGTCGATAAATAGGCAATTGCAACTTCAAACAGCACAATTTATATGACAGAATGTCCCATGTGGCCACAGAAGGAAATCTCCAGTCTGAAAAAAGGTCCAGGGTTTTATTACAGATTCAGGATCAAATGCATGTAAATGATTCTCAAAACAAGGTTATAAAGAATCACCATGGGTTGACAAAGGCAATTAAAAAGATTCAGGCAAGCTAGTAGCAATATAACTAAACATTCAACAATGGCAACACAAAATTTCAAAAGGATAATCTGATGGGTAGAAAACAAGTGGTGTTACATTTTTTCAGCATGAAGGCAATTTTAGAATCATCTTATTCAGCTAGTTAGGGAAATTCCTACAGATTAGCAATTCATAAGTTAACAAAAAGTAAAAGGAAACAGGACAAAAATAATTTGGAAAAATGAAATCTGGGGCAAAAGGTGGCCCACTAAAGTTGGTAAAAAGTAAGTAAACAGGGAAGGCGTCAGCATTTCAGAAGCTTGATCAAGAGTCTTCTTTTAGGGTCAGGGGAGAAAAATTCTAAGTCTCAGCAAGGCATTGAAAAGGAAGGGTAAGGGTAGAGAGGTATATACCTTTCAGAGTTCAAGCAAAGCCAAGTGAAGAGTGCTGGGGCAAGAAGGGCTCATGTGGGGTCTGTAGAGAAACTACCACTGATCAAAGTGTTGAACAGTATATTAAAATCCAACGTGCAAGATGATTTGCTCATCCATCACTCCACATGAAAAGGAAGGTGTAAGTGTCCAATCAAAGTCCATCATGTGACATGGGACTGCAACATCAGGAAAGATTCCCATTACCAACATGGAAAAAGCATCAGTCTTAGATCATCTGTACCGGTTGAAACCAATAGTCTATTTCCACAGTTCCTCAGTGTTCTGGGCTCAAGGTTACTTTCTCAGACTCAGTATGAGTAAAACAATAGGCTATCTATTTCCAAGCTGTCATTTCATGTGAACGAAGTCACGTTAGCAAGAATTACTAAACAATTTTCTACACAGTCAGTACACAGGGCCTTGAAGGTCTCACTTAGGCTACCTAAAAAGGAATTAAATTGGCACATTCATTTATATCAAGCAAGGCACATACAGCATTACAATTATAAATTCATCATTAATAAACTTTGTCAGTGTTCATGTTACAGTAGTTTTAAAATTAAATAAGTGTTAATATATTCCATTACCTATAGTGTAAAACTGCATTTTTCCATTTGCATGTAACATTTAAAGCATGACTTTTCTGAAAATCATTATCATTTCAGTGCAAACTATTAATTAACATGATACAGAAACAAATGGACTCAAATGAATTGGTTATACATTAAGTTTTAGGGTTATAATACAACCCTCAAAATTACCATTCTACAGTGGATGCCCATTAATATATGCTTTCAGTGCAACACCTTACAGTTAATCTATTAGTGTTTCAAATAACAAAATGCAATGTTTGTCACGTATACATCATTACTGTGAGGCCAAGAGTAGCAATAACATTTCTCCTACATCACTATAATATCACCATGCCAATCAAATATTTCTAAATGTCTTATTTAGCCTATTTTTTTTTTTAATTTGAAGCATATATTTTAGAAACCATATTCAGCAATGAAATGCCACTTTCGGTCTAGATGCCTTAAGAGCGTCTCGAATATTATTCATGCTAGTATATCCGAAAGTACTGATGAAAAAGTCTTAAACTTTGAGCATTATGTGCTCACATTATTCTTTAGTATTAGAAAGTATTTATACACAGTCTAGTGCTGCTATTGTGGAACTTTACTCAGGTTTAACATTGATAATCCAGTGTTGGGGTTATCTTCGAGAGGTCTGTCACTTATCCTGCTCACCAAATCATAATCATTCCACTGCTTTAGCTCCCTTTACTTATCTGGATGACTTGTTGTATTCCACTCATTCCTTTGTTACTGATATCTCCAGAATTACCTGAGTTTTCTTCCTAAAACAGCCCATCTCGTTAAGATACAGAGAAGCCCTCTTAGCCACAAAGCTACAATCTTAGATTTGTTTGTCTTGGTTCTAGTTTCATAACAACAGTTTTCTCTACAGCAGTTACTTTATAACTCCGCTCGCTGCCCGCTACTTGATATTTTGTTGCCACATCCCTCTGCACACCATTCTAGAGTCTGTGATGCCTCTGCTCACTAATTAACCCTGGTGAACAGAGAACCTGACATATTACAAAGAACCACCTTGGTTAGTGCCCGCTCTGTTGTTCCTGTTTTATCCTCCCTGAGGTGCTGCCTTGGCTCCTCTTATTTTAAGGGTTTAATACTCCTACTTACCTTGCCTGACTAAGAAGCGGGCATAGAGGGTTCTTCCTCCCCCTCTCCAGCCGCTGCCTCCCATTCTCCAAGATACTAATAGCTGTTTTCCATCCTCCTTGGGCTCCACTATTAAGAGGTGTGCTGATGCCTGATATTCCTCTTTTGTGGATGTCCTTTCACCATCTCCTGTCCCCCACGCGCCTCTTGTTTCAGTTGCTTCATAAGAAAATCTACAAAGCTGCTGGCAGACAGAAGCACTTTCAAGAGCTCTTTCACAGAGTCAAAGGGTGACAGGCTCTGGGAAAGTTATCCACAAAAAGGCCTAGTAAGGTATCATTGCTGATGTTAGAGCCCCCCACGAGGTTTATATCACAGAGTTGATTTCACTGATGAGGATGTACCCTCTTGTACACCTCGATACCACAAAGGCAATGGCAACACTGGAGATGAGGACTTTCCATGCACTTTTGACTCACTATTTTGCCCTCTTGGCTTCTCTTTTTACCACAACCTACTCCTTCTCTATCTCATTGAGGGTGCTATTTTGGACCTTTTGACCTCCAATTCAAACCTATGTAAGATACTAAAGAGGTTGAACACCTAAATTGCTATAACTTGTATCCCTTCTCTTATGTTGCAGGCTTATCTGTCAATGTTTTCCTCTTCCATGAAGAAAACATATTACAACAATCTTGAGTCTGTAGTGCCCCACCCATCAACCCCCTGGCAAGTTCTGAATAATTCCAGATATTGCCCATATTTGCTGTCATACCTGCAATGTTCAAACTATAAGAAGTGTTTAGTATGCATTGAACTGCTGCCAGGACAGTCTACAGGACATATCCAGTCCTCTTCTGCTGCTGCTGGACATGCTCAAGAAGGATTTAACTGCACCTCAGGTGTCTGAATTTGACTCCTCTAGGGGTTGTGCCAAAGGGGCTCTAATATTTCTGTGAGATGTGAACGTCTCCATCTCAGATGAGTGGTGAAGGAGTATCCTGCTGTTCTTGGACTCCATGATTACTAACATTCTTTCTGTGTAGTTTCAAATGGTAATCACTGTCTCCTGCTTGGGGACTAATTCATATAGTCACTTAGGAAATTGTTTTTTAACCTTTATTTTCTTGGACAAGACCTAAACAAACACCAATCATGTTTAGCAGGATTTTCCATATTGTCTAGTGATCAACAGGGGGGTTTGTTGACCCTGGAGGAGGTAAATTGCTCTGATCGTCTTTCTGCAGGCATGAGCACTTCCCTTTTGGCTCCCATCTCTTGATCTTCTGCCTGCACTAGGGATGTTATCCAAGGGAATCCTGAAGTATAACCAGAGGCCTCAAGCAGCCTCCCCTTTGTCCTGCCAAGCTAATAATTTCCCTTTTAAGTCATTCTGTTTCCATATCTACACCAGGTTGGTGGACGCATACTCCATCATTTTGGCCCCCCCAGGTCTTGCTGCTAACTGAACAATATTCTGTGTCACTCACCACCGGTACAGATTTCTTCATCCTACTGTTTTGTTTTTCAAAGAAGATCTCACCCTTGGTTCTTCCTCCTGCCAAAGGGGGGTCTATAAGTTCTGTCTTCTTTCTGAGGAAAAAGGAGAGACACCTCAGGCTGGTTATAAATCTCTGGCCCCTCAATCACTGAGTAGTTGATCAGAACTTCAAAGTGGAGGGCATCAGTCTCCAAAGAAGCACACTTCTTCTGCGTGACTACATGGTCAGATTGGATCTGAAAGATGTATACCTTTCCATTCCCATTTGGAACAAACATCAGCCCTTTCGACATTTCTGTGGAGGTAACAGATGTGACAGTTTTGCTGCCTACATTTTGGTTTTTCCTAAACCTTTGGTGTTTCACTAAGTCTCTACTCCTAGCAGTTGTCCACTTGGGGTTCGGAGACATTTGCTTTGTTATGTATTATGAAGACATCTTCCCAATGCACAAATGCCCCACAACCCAGGCCCAACCTGTACATTTGACTGTCCCTCTGCTCCTCAATCTAGGCTTCTTAGTCAAGTTCAAGAGATCCACTGGTACTTCTGATTTGATAGACTGTCATTATGTGTGGCATTTCTAGTCATAATTGCTTCCACTTTTTCCTTTTTAAATTGTGCTTTCTGTTGTGAAGGTTTCTCTTCCCTTTTTAGGGAAGGTTGAGATTAGTGCTGTGAATCTTTTCTTGGTTTCACATACTTGTTTCATAGTTCGGAATGCCCACCTCTCTCACTGTGTTTATCATGTGAGTCCTGAAAGGAACAAGATTGGAGTGTATCAATGTATTGGTATCTATCAGGAGTTTTAAAACTATCTCTATTTCTCAATTGTAGCATGTCTCAGAGGTCTTCGAGCGTTGAGATTCTCCTCTTTGTTATGTATTATCTTTATTTGTTTATCCCAGTGTTTTTTTAGAACCCTCTGCTGCTTGCTTGGTAGAATCCTTATTGGATGTACCTTGTAATTCTGGTTTACTTGTTCTTTCCCCCAGACAATTCGGACCTATACTAGAATAGGTCTCAGCGATAATCTTTAGCAGCTCGTGCTCCTGATGCTGTACTGGAACACCCCGGAGCCTCTTGCATACTGCTAATGCTACTGCTTCCCCTTTAAGCTTACTTAATATGATCAGATGTACTACGGCAAAATTGTCCATTAATTGCATTCCCAGATCTAGGGCGGCGCAGCCCCATATTCATTTTGAATTTGCTTTAAAATTTTCGGAAGATTCGCAAGTTTCTGTGTACCATGGGCCAGATGTAGGTAGGTAGATTTTTGCGACTTGCAATTTGCGAGTCACAGCGACTCGCAAATTGCAACTCACAAAACGAAATGCAGAAAGGTGTCTCGGACACCTTCTGCGACTCGCTATGGGGTCGCAAAGACCCACCTCATGTATATTAATGAGGTGGGTCGCAGGGATGGTGGCTTGCTGTAGACAGCAGACCACCATGTCCGTGACTGCTTTTTGAATAAAGCAGTTTTTTCTTTCTTTTTGCAGCCCATTTTCCTTAAAGGAAAACGAGCTGCAAAAAGAAAAAATTCCGAAACCATTTGGTTTCGGTTTTTTCAGAGTAATATTTTTATTGGCATTCACAAAGGGGAAGGGGTCCCATGGGACCCCTTCCCTTTTGCGAATGAGTTACCATCCACTTCAAATGGATGGTAACTGCGAGTTGGTTTGCGACCGCATTCGCGGTCCCAAAGCAACTCTGCATGGCGATGCTAGTAGCAAATAGGAAGGGAACACCCCTTCCTATTTGCGAGTCGCAGCCTCAAATTGTGAGTTGGTACCGACTCGCAATTTGCGGTTGTGCATCGTGTTAGGCCTTTTGCGCCTCGGAAACTGCGTTTTTCGCAGTTTGCGAGGCGCAAAAGGCTTGCTACATCTGGCCCCATGTGCGGTAGTGTATAGTGCAACAAACACTGCACCTCAAGTTGTCCATTGAGGGAACCATTCCAAATGGCAAGCACATAGTGAGAATTCTATGTTTTTGGGGTCCCGTATGGGGAAATACTGCTTCCAAGGTGCTAATTTTTTGTGCTTACCAAAACGGAATCTCTTCGTTTGGTGTATACTTTACCCATAACTTAATGCACAGTAGCAGGATTAATACCCACTGTGGCCGTATGTGGTTGCGCTGAGTAGCCCTTGCTGGGGACTTATTCTAAATCCGCATTACAAATTGTGTTAATCATCAATATACTTCTAATAAATTAGTATGTAGGTGGCGTACGTCTGCCACTGCCATTGTACCTATGTTAGGATGTGGTATATAGTAGCCAATACTGGGCTTGTAGGTCTGTCATTACTTAAAGGACCTTGTCTAACATTTTGTGGAACATGGGGTAGGGCGCCATTAAGCCAGTTTTGGTATTCTTCATAAAATAGTGGTATTTCTAAATACGCATTTGGTCTGTAATGTGTGGGTGCATTTGCTGGAGTGTGGTGACAAAATGTGTGTGTATTCCCATCTGCTGCTCGAAAAGTGGCCCAAGAACAAAATATTTCTGTTCTGTATGCGAAGTGAGCCTCAACGACAAATGTAACCGCTTCTCCCTCATCTGTGAGGCCATTATTTAATAAATGTGTTGTGAGAGGCAGTCTCATGTTTGCTGCAATTAAGACTCTGTTTTGGTCCATCATTTTTTTAAATGGAATTGGATTATTCAGAGATAGGAACACCATTTGGGGAATCCTTTAAAGAGTTCAAGCTTGAACAACCTACAGCATCAACTAGATACTACCTATCTAGCTGTGGCGTATATTCCCTAATGCCGCAGAGGTCTCTGTATCAGGTAGTTAGGGTGCTTTTACACTAAATGAGACAGAGATACTTGGGAGATCTGTCTGATCAGTACCTAACCAACATTGCTGACACCATGTCATATACTCCCGTTATAATAACAAGACTGATGGATGTTGGGCAGCAGCACCACTAAGTATGGGGGACTCAGTCTGATCCCACACCGTGAGACAGCTGTTGGTCTAACCGCTCCAGCTAGATGGCAGCACCTCACCAATACCAAGGCAAGAGTGATTTGTGGCCGCCTATAGCATGACAGTCAGACTCCTCAGGGAAGTTGTGGTGGAACGGATCGTATTCCTTTCTCTCAGTTCTACAAGTCTCATACATGCAAAGACAAAGAGATGCTGGATCTTGGTTCACTATATATATTTTATTGAAACAACTGTCTTCTACGTAAAAAGGCAAGAATGGCAATTGTGAGGATAATGAACCACAGTGTTATTGCAGCAGTGACCAGGAAAGTGAAACACAAGAAGAGTCCCACCATATTGTCACAATAGTGTACCTAATATCCCTACCTACCCTACTAAGTTTCTACATGAGAGCAAGTAGCAGTGGTAGCCCTAATCCACCCTTCTGGTGCCGGGAAGAAAGCCCAACCCCCATAGCTATGTTCAAAGGTGAAGAAGAGGTCTGTTAGTCTGCTGGTAGTCCTCCCACATAGAGGAAGAGGAACCAAAAGGTTTCAGTAGAAACTGCTATGACACGCAGCATGAGATGGCGAGATGGCTAGAATGTCCCCTCTACTCTGGTGTGAGCAGTGTGATGTTTTATAGCATATCTGTTATTCTAAGAACTGCCATGATGTGACAACACATATTTTTCTGTGTAAGGTACACAGTGTACTCTTTTGACAGGCAATACCCAATAAATTTTGTATACAGCCTTGGGTTCAACACAGGATGAAAATGTCGAGCAAAGAAATGAATGACAAATTCTGCATGGAAGGGCAACTAATAAAAGAATGAAAACATCTTCACTAAAATGAAGCTTTGCTAAAATAATAAAAGTAGTAAAAGCGAAATGTAACTAGGTGATAGGGCACAGCCCTCGGGTCCAGGACTAAATAATGTACCAGAGTAAATGCTAAAATAACCTCATGACAGAGGGTTCTCCCGGCAAAGCTGTGATGCCCTTTCACTCTAGTCAACACCCCGCATCGTCTGGGGTGGTGCAGATAGTAGTTTTGTCACTCTACATAATCCAGAGCATTGCTGGGAATTGGAGGGTGTATTTGATGTTGTGTTCCCGAAGGATTCATTTTACTGCCATGAAGGAAGACCTCTGCCCCTCGAGGGTTTGTTTCGGGAATATATTAACTCAAGAGTTCTCTACCTTCCACGGGCCTCTGGCTCAGGTGACCTGTAGGATATGGTCCCTATCCCTGTAGTTGAATAGGCATGCAACCACCGGTGTGGAGGAGTTCCTTGGGGAGTGGTCTACCTGGCAGTCTGAGGGAGTACTCGACAGAGAAAATGATGGAGTGCTTTCCCTGCAGGATGGTCATGAAGAACCAATCTTCGATGCAAAGCTCCATGCTGTAAACCTCTGCACATTCCTTAAGGCCCCAAATCTGTATATTATTGTGTCGGGATATGCCTTCCATGTTGTCTGCACGACGACGTAGATATGCCACTTCATCCTGTAGGGACTTGATGTCTGCACTGTTTTTTTGTGACCGATGGGCCAAAGGATTCTAGGGTAGGTTCAGTGGAGTCAACACCCTCCTTCAGTTTCTTATGATTCTCTTTTATAAGGCCCATGTCAATCTTCAGAGCATCAATTTTGGGTTCCAGGGTGCATTTGATATCTAGCACATCAGAGAGGATCTAGTCAAATTTGCATGAGTGTGCTGCTAAAGTGGTCTCCCGTGACCTATCCAGAATGCGTATTTGTTCACCCTCTGTGCACTCCCCTGTGTGCCAGATGTGGCCGCCATCATTTTGTCTGGCTTAGAATGAAGTGATAGGGAATGCCATTTGGGGGATACTGCAGTGCTGTACTTTGTATCAATGGTTCCGTGTAGACCGAGGTGCATCGCAGTGCATAAGTCTGAGCAGCACACAGGTTAAATACTCCTCTCCTGCGCTCCACTGCTGTGTTTCAAGGTAGTGTGGAGTCCTGGTGATGCAAGAGGGTGGGGTTGACTGCACAGCGACTGACCCCTTAGTCATTTGTGCAAGACTTGGGGCCTGGGTATTCATAGGATAAGTGTTTGGACCCTGAGTTCCCCTATGCAGTGGAAGTCCTAGTTAAGCAGGATTCAAGACTACCATTACAGCATTCAAGGGGAAAGGTGTCCTCTGGTAGAGGGATCGTGCAGCAGGAGAGGCCCCATTTCACGTTAGTGAGGGGGGAAGAAGCAGGGACTCAGAGCTGCTGTACTGGGTCTCTTTTGGCACTCACTCACCCGAACCAGGAGGAGCTGGGAGGGCAATTTCTTCTCTGTTCTAGGGGGCCACCATGTAGCAGGCCAGACAGGAGCCGTTGTGGTTAAGGTGCCTCTCACGCGGCTTAGTCCTGCCCGATCTTAAGCAGCTGCCGTAGCCGAGGCAGCAGCAGCCACAACTCTCTTTACTTGTGTGGGTTCATCCACAGGGTTGGTGCAGTGGGGGGTGAAGTCCCCAGCCGTTTTGCCTCCATGCTGGTCCACTGCAGATCGGGCATATTTGCCCATCAGGCCCACATCAGCAGACCACAACCCTCATTTCCCGGCCATCAGGTCCACGCATCCAGGAAGAGCACAACTGTTTGAATACCCCCTCCAGGCTTGCCAAAGTGCTTCGGGGGACATTGGAGGTAGTGAGGAAGATGGCAGCAATATCTCTGGATACTTTATTGGGGGCTGAGAGCCGAGGTGCTCTTTTCTAAGTGGCTTGCATGGTCACCATCTTGGCCACGCCCCCTTTACTTTATTGGAGGCCAAGGGCCACTGAGTTCTTTACTAACTGGCATGCGTGGTTGCCATTTTGACTTTTGTCACACCTTATGACATTCTAGGCTTTACTAAGACTGAGGAGGAACATATTGTTGTGCTGGAAAGAGTGTTCAGGATTTTGGAAGAGTGTGGCATGATTGTAAAAATGGACAAATGTAATTTTGTGGCACAGCAAATTGAATACCTGGGTCACACTATTTCAGGAACTGGGATAAGACCGAAGGACTGCAATGTAGAGGCTATTAGAAATAATCCCCTACCATGGACAATTACTCTCTAAGGTCCTTCCTAGGTCTTTGCAAATATTATACCCGTTTTGTACCTTGTTATGCCCTCTTAGTGCTACTTTGCACTCTCTTCTCAAAAAAGGAGCGAAATTCATATGGTTAACCAGGCATCTGAGAATGTTAAGGATTTAGTTGTCAAAGCACCTATTTTGAGACCATATAGGCCAAGTGGAAGGCCTTTTGTTACAGTAGATGCCAGCCTGAAAGGCATAGGGGAAGTTTTTTAGACAATGGGTTGATGGCAGAGAAAATACTGTAGCCTTTGCTTCTAGAACACAAACTGAAGCAGAGGCAAACTACAGAACTATTGAAAGAAAAGTGATTGCCTGTGTGTGGGCAGTGGACAAATGTAAAACATATATCTGGGGTACTCCCTTTCATTTACACACTGACTACAAACCTCTTGTTAACCTCTTGAATGCTGATGAACTTGGCCAAGCATCTTGCTCTCCAAACCTCAAGAATTGAAGTATAAAACAAGTATGTACTAGGAGGTAAGAACTATCGTGCAGACTGCTTGTCATGCTTACCTTTAGCTGTGTCTGATGACTTAAAGGGAAATGATGAAGAAAGTGTTATGGCTTGGTGTAATTACAGAGGAAGAGTTGATGTCTGCCACTGGACAAGATGACACTTTATAGAACGTTTTCCATTACCTAAAGGTTGGCTGGCCACCTGGAAAATCCTTGCCAGGAGAATTGAGATTCTTTGTACAAATTTCAGCTGAACTATCATGTGAGAGCCAAATTTGTAGATGTATTTGTAACAATGTATGTGTTCCACCTATTAGTTTGTGGTAACGTATTACGTCAAAGGTGCATGCTGGTCACCTAGGTATTTCAGCAACTTGCATGAAATTGAAACAATATTTCTGGTGGCCAGGCTTACACAAAACTGTTTCAGCTCTAATTGAAAAATGTCCACAATGCATTGTTTAGGATAAGCATTTGAAAAACACTAATAAACCTTTGTTTCCAGTGCCACTCCCTGCAGAACCATGGATTAAAGTTGCTATGGAAATTTCGTGCCCTTTTAACCTATTACCTAAAGAATAGAGATTCTTAATAGTACTAGTTGACAATTTTTCAAAATGGATTTACTATGATTCTGTAGACTCACCTAGTACTAAGTCAGTCATTGACCTTTTAAAGAAAGTTTTTTCGGATTGAAGGAAACCCATAATTCATTGTGACAGACAATGGGATGCACTTTGTTTAAAAAAAAAGTCTAATTTCATGACTAGTTTAGATATTACCCATTTACAAGTTGCACTATATAGTCATTGTCCAATAGACTAGTTGAGAGAGCAAACCACATTCTGAAAGAGGGCATTCAAATTGTTCATTCTTCTAACTTGGATGTAGCAACGTTTTGAAGATAATACTTGAGCATAATCAGCCACTCCTCACTCAACCACTGAAGTCTCTCCTTTCAAGAGCTTACATGGTAGAAAAGCTAGAACCAAACTTATACCAGGATGGTTAGAAACTACTACTGGGTAAAATACTGGGGTACTACTAATGATTGCACTTTCAGATAAAAGGTGTTATCAAAACAAAACAAACAAAAGCAATTCTATGATTTTAAGAAAAATTTACATAATGTTTGGGCCCATCTTAACAATTAGGTTTTGGTTAAGAATCCTAACAGAGTTTTGAAAGGAGAATCTATATTTGCTTCTCGCGTCAAAGTAATTAAAACAAGCACAGCTTCTGTTTTGCTGTAATGTAATGGGTGGTAGAACGGAGACAGCATAGTCCCCATATCTAATGCTCAGACTGAAATGTATTCAAACAGGTGCCAGGTTAATAACTCAAACAATTGCATGCTAACTACTAATGTATGTCATTCAGTGAGTAATTTCAAACCTACCTCTGTAGTATCTCGCAGGCATATGGAAAGTTCTGCTGATCATTCAGTTCCTGTCATTGTGCACCAGCTAACCATGAACAAATGTCTGAAATCTCCCAGTGCTAGATCTTAGAATTCAAGACCTGTGTGATTGCCAGTTATACTTTAAGACTTTGAGTTATATTGAGTTTTCTAATATGTAATTCTATCTTTATCTGTATAATGGCAATGTTCTTTTCTTATTTGAATTTCATTCATATGAGTATATACTCTTGTTTAATGTTCAAGATTCTTATTTTCTGTATACGGGAGGGGGAGATATAGGGGGTCATTCCGACCCTGGCGGTCCATGACCGCCAGGGCCGAGGACCACGGAAGCACCGCCAACAGGCTGGCGGTGCTTCCAGGGCCATTCTGACCGCGGCGGTAAAGCCGCGGTCAGAAAAGCGGAACCGGTGGTTTCCCGGCAGTTTTCCCCTGGCCCAGGGAATCCTCCATTGCGGCGCTGCTTGCAGCGCCGCCATGGGGATTCCGACCCCCTTTCCGCCACCCTGTTTCTGGCGGTTTTCCCTGTTTCTGGCGGTTTTCACCGCCAGAAACAGGATGGCGGGAACGGGTGTCGTGGGGCCCCTGGGGGCCCCTGCACTGCCCATGCCAGTGGCATGGGCAGTGCAGGGGCCCCCTAACAGGGCCCCATAAAGATTTTCACTGTCTGCTTTGCAGACAGTGAAAATCGCGACGGGTGCCACTGCACCCGTCGCACCCCTGCAACTCCGCCGGCTCCATTCGGAGCCGGCTTCCTTGTTGCAGGGTCTTTCCCGCTGGGCCGGCGGGAAAGTCGGAATGACCCTCGCGGTCTTCCGACGGGGTTACTTTGGCGGGCGGCCTCCGCCGCCCGCCAAAGTCGGAATGACCCCCATAGTATGTTATGCTAATTTTGTACATGTAGCATGATGTACATATTGTGTAATATTTGATGCGCATTCATCATAATGTCATTTCAGTGGTTATTGCCTGGCGGTCCTGTGAGCTGGCCAGATGTCCTCAGGTTGTGGGCTTGCTAACTGCTTAAGAAAAAAAGGAAGAAACACTATTTTGCACAAACCTTTATCTCCAGGATATTTTGTGGTGTTTTACCTGTCTTCAATGCTTCAGCTACATAGTGATGACTGCACAGGGTGGCTCCTTCATAATGGTGGAGGGACGTTGCCCCCTGGCTAAGAGCCAGAGGATGAAAAATAAAACCAAAGCTTACTATTGTCTTATTTTTCACCTGCTGGCTCAGCCAGCAGTGCAGGGAGGTCGATGCTAGGCCACAGGAGTGGGGAGGTGGGAGCACCATCTCAGGCCGGCCAAACACACATGCGCACCTAGGTTTCTCCAACCCGGCTGTGTTGAACTGGGCTGGAGAAACTGTACAGACCCAGCGGCAGTGCCTGAGCGGCAGTCCAAGCCGCTCAGACGAGTCCTGATGCTGCTTTCATGCTAGGTTTATCATGAAAGCAGCACCAGGATTCCTGTGGAGCCTGAGCTGGTGTCCCAGTGAATGCTGGGACACCAGAAAAGGAGGGAGGCGGAAGGAGGTGGTGGCGGCGAGGAGAACAGTAAGGGGGTCATTCTGACCCCGGCGGTCTAAGACCGCCGGGGCCAGGGTCGGCGGGAGCACCGCCGACAGGCCGGCGGTGCCCCGCAGGGCATTCTGACCGCGGCGGTTCGGCCGTGGTCAGAAGAGGCAAACCGGCGGTCTCCCGCCGGTTTACCGCTGCCCTTAGAATCCCCCATGGCGGCGCAGCTTGCTGCGCCACCATGGGGGATTCTGACACCCCCTACCGCCATCCTGTTCCTGGCGGTTCGCCCGCCAGGAACAGGATGGCGGTAGGGGGTGCCGCGGGGCCCCTGGGGGCCCCTGCCGTGCCCATGCCAATGGCATGGGCACGGCAGGGGCCCCTGTAAGAGGGCCCCGCAAAGTATTTCAGTGTCTGCTAAGCAGACACTGAAATACGCGACGGGTGCAACTGCACCCGTCGCACCCCTGCAACTACGCCGGCTCAATTCTGAGCCGGCGTCCTCGTTGCAGGGGCATTTCCTCTGGGCCGGCGGGCGCTCTTTTGGAGAGCGCCCGCCGGCCCAGAGGAAATGTCTGAATGGCCGCCGCGGTCTTTTGACCGCGGTGCGGTCATTCAGCGGCGGTACCCTGGCGGACGGCCTCCGCCGTCCGCCAGGGTCAGAATGAGGCCCTAAGTGTTTTTTTTTGTTTCCCCGGTCTCCTTCATCCCCCTCAACCTCCACCTTGACATTCCCGGCGGGCGCTGCTGTGACTGTGTATTTTGGACTCGAGGCCAGGAGGCTGAAAATTATTCTATGTTACAAGTGAAAGCAGGTGCTGAACTGTTGCATGTGTAAAGTGCCATGTGCCCACGAAATTTATCTGGCTCCCATCAGTTTAAGTGATAAAATGTATCTGGCTCCCATCAGTTAAAGTTGGGTTTCCCTGAGATTTACCTGCTGACACTTTTCTGTTAGCAGGAAATAATAACAATTCCTTACTTTTTATAGCATGAAATTCCGCACTTCTGATTCTAAGCATGTCAGATAACAGGCAATACTTTTTAACCTCAACTCACTCACAAGGATGAAAGTCTGACTTTGGGCCTCATTACGAGTTTGGCGGATTACAACCCTGGCGGTCAGACCACTAGGAGACTGCTGCCACCGCTGGGATCACGGATCCCAACAGGGTGGCTGTCGTCAGCCATGGCAGTGCCACGGCACCACCACCATAGTGATCACAAGTCCACTTTCCTCCAGCCTTTCCATTATGGTTTCACCGCCATGGAAAGGCTGGCAGAAAGCCAGTGCTGGGGGCCACAAGGGGGCCCCTGCACAGCCCATGCTTATGGTATGGGCAGTGCAGGGGACCCTATGCCAGCACATTCAGAATAAGCACTGTCTGCTCTGCAGACAGTGCGCATTCTGAGGGTGCTGTTGTCCAGCGGCATTGGCAACACAAGTCCAATACTGTGACACTGTTTCTGCCAGGCTGACGGGGGGAAACGTCGTAATACAATGTTTCTGCCAGTCAGCTCGGTGGAAACATCTTAATTCAATGGGGTGAGGCCGCCAGGATGACGGCAGCCTCAGCCAGGGGGGTTTCACGGTTTGATGGTTGGACCGCCAAACTCATAATGAGCCCTTTTATCTTGCCCGGACCCACACGCATGGCATTCAAATCACCACATTTGTCAGAAGCACTGGTGCACCAAAGGCCCATGCAGCCCTTTGGTGCGGGGAGGCTCTGTGCTTCAGGGGTCCCCCTCAGCACAGCACACTGTGCACGTGGAGAATGCTTCTGACTGGGTCCAAGAGGGAGGGCCGGGTTCCCCCCCTCCCTACTGGGAGGCCCTCCCCACTTTACAGGGGGCCCCCCTTCAACTTTCATTATGTTGCTGGTCAGAAGCGAGAATTCAGCTCACAGGCCTATCCTGATGGCAAGCCCAGCCCCAATTGCGAGAACCTATGAAAAGTAATAAACTGGTAAAACTGTGCGCTATTGCTAAGTGTCATTTCTAAAGAGTATACTGGGAAATTCCAATTATCCCAAAGGAAAGAAAAATTCGGGAGACTATAACGTGCAGAAGTGCATTTGCATTAAAATCGATTCGCTCAGTAGATGTGCTTCATCATAAAATATACTCGTTCTATAGATGCATCTAAAACTGATGTTTTTCATATGAAGCAAATTTGATGACTTTGTAGTCTAATGTTACTACAACTGGCAATTTAAAACCATTGCGCATATGTTACCTCACAAAATTCTTTCAAATCGGATTTATATTCGCCATATGCTCACCAACTGGGTCTCCAAGGTAACCAATCGTGGCCTGTAAAAAACTGCAAGGGATTACACTTTTGTATTCAGTTCAGTCTAAGTATAGAATTGAATATTTTAAGACCTCCCCATTTTTTAGCACATCTCCCTGGATATGATATTTATTTAGGAATTAAGTATTTGTGTCTGTTACTGCAGTTTTAACAAGTGGTTCGAGAAATAATCTCTTTGGAATATCTACTAACATCTGGTTATCTTTTAAGAAGTTTTCATGCTGCTAAATTACAATAACTTTGGAGATTGTTTTGAGTGTAATTGGCTGTGAAAAGTGTGCATAATTCTTTGAAATGGATTGCTGCAAGCTGTCCATAAGTAACGCTGAGATTGCAAAGCAGTACTGTAACCTGTCTGAGCTCTCTGTCAGGGCAGAATATTTTTGTTAAGCATTCTAGGTCTCTGAGTATTTTTACAGCCTTGAATTACATATCAATTGTATATCCCTGTTTGGGGTGCCTCTAGCTGTACAAATCAGGATTCTCTTGTGGAAACGCATATCACGCTTTGTTCTAAACACATATTCAAATTACAACCTAATGCTTTTTACCTATTTCATCGTACCAAGGGCAGTGCTTAATTTGTTGTAAAAAAAAACCTCCCCAGGAGGCCACAGCAGCTTGCACCACCTGTAGCCACTGCCAGCTTTGCCAATGGCAACCCTACACAACTACTAACCATCACACTGCGCCAAGTGTGACAATTCAGACTGAGGTCTCCGATGCTATAAAAATAACTTGGGCGAGAGGTATTAGTTGCTCTTAATGTATATTGAATTAACCAGCTGTTGTTCTGCTCATCTCTAAGTTATACACACAGAACCAGAGCATGGCAGCTGTCACACGTGCCAGTGTTGACAATTAAGTGCCGTAAATTAAGTGTAACTGTACTATCATTCTTCCTTTACCAAATTAAAGTTTGGTAATAGCCTTAAGCTCGGTGAGTTGTTAATGTCTGACTCTCATTCAACCTCATGACTAAAATTGCACTTCTTTGCTTGCGTGTGAGACAACGCACTCTTTTCTATTGAAATCTGTGCACACACATCAGTTTGCGTGATTGTGAAGCTACACTTCTACCATACCCCAAACCCATCTTTGTTGGCGGCCTTTCAGGGAACATGGTTGACAGGGTATTGGATGGTTTGGCCTACGTTAGGAGTGAGGTGCATGAGGTTTGAAGACATGCTTCAAATGTATTGCAGCAAATGTGAGGACGGTTCGGTGGATGTAGAAGTATCCATCAGGATAGCGGAGGACATTCCCTCTGCCATCCTGAGGGAATGCTGCCGGTCAGAATTAAAGATGACCACCAGCCTTTCCGTCATCACAATACATTGAAAGGAACTACGTCATTGTGTTTCCTTCCAACGTGCTAAAAATTTAGGGGCTGATATAAGAGTCCCTAGTGTCTCCTTGCGCCACATTAGCGTAATCTTTTTATGCTCATGTGGCCCAACAAGGCCAAAATTGCTGCACCAAACGTACAAAGTGGTGCAATGCATGCATTGCGCCACTTTGTATGCTTTGTGCTACATTATGCCTGCACCAGGCATAATGTATGCAAAGGGGCGTTCCGCCGTTGGGGGAGCTGAAAAAATGGCACAAAGAAATCTAAAAAATATCTTTGCGTCATTTATTTTGGCATTTTTAACTCCTGCTCAGAGGGGGCGTTAAAAGGAGGCATGCCATTGTTTTAAATGAGCCTTAACCGTCAACATTTTTTATACTAATCCAGCAAAGCTTCAAACTAGCGTAAAAAATGTTGATGCTAGTTCCCCTAACTACTGCCATGGTGCACTGTATCTTAGATACGGCGCACAATGGGTGGTGTTAGGGGGGTGCAAAAGGGCACAAAAATTATTTCTTAAAAGTGGGCCTTAGTGTGGGTCCACCATCTGTTTCGACATTCGTACACCAAACTATTGACAATTTTTTTGTTTGGTGTGACAACTTTGCAAGGAGCAATCTACATGCTTCATCTAGCAAGCCTACACATATCATGGGAATTACAAATCTAGAAACCCTACAATGCAAAATTGTTGTTTGCCAAAATGCTTTGCTAGACTTGGACACACATGGCCACATTGCTGACTGTAATATGTACTTTTAATTGGAGAGTACCAGCACTTCTCAGAAACAAGCAGGTACTCTGACATAGAGTACCTGCACTTTAATTTTTCCATTTCAAGCACTGGGGTAAAGGATGAGTAAAACTAACCTTGCTAATCTGTAACTGGGTAACGCCAGCCAGCAAATGTGAGAACAGCACATAATTGGGACACATGAGACAGATGAATATGTGTCACTAGGACACCCGGTTTTGACCAGGAGTCTGCTCTTGTAAATAATTAGCTCCACAGAAGTGAAACAAGACTATATAACTCTCATGGTGTGTGATGCAACTTTCTCATGGGACACCACTCTACTGTTTTGTGTCATGCTCTGAGATCCCAGTACTCAGAAAACAAAAGCTGATAGTGAGCTAAACACACGTTAACAGAATTGTGCTGCATATGAGTTACAATTTAAATGCCAATTGGACATCTCAGGATGTTTAATGTGTCCTATAAAGAGCTGTGCGTAACCTGGTGTAAGAAATTTGGTTTCTGGTTGAGGGGGGTGAAACCCTACTCAAGCAGCAACCACAATTCTTGTTGGGTGAAGTCACAAGCAATCCTTAAATTAGCCTGTGCTTAACCCTTTGGTAACTTGGCACAAAAGCAGTGAGGCTTAACTTATAGGCAATGGGAAGTACCTATGGAGCACTTCAAAAAGTAATGAAGAGAAACACAGCACAAGAAAAATCCTCCACCAATTTAGAAAAAAACAGAGAAAAATGTAATAAAGATTTAAGACTTAAACAACAAAAGTCCAATCAGTAGAACCAGGTTATGCAATTTTGTCGATTTAAGTGAAAATAGCACAAAGAAGCTCAAAGTACCAACAGTAGATATCTGGTTGAGAGGGTGCTGTACCCAGACTAAGTCATAGGTTTAGGCTGACTGCAATGGAATGTGGGCCTAGTTAAGCCTGCAGAATGAGAGTACCTTAAATCCTGGTTGCGGACTGATGCAGACTTTTGCGTTGAGACAGCATCACACAGTAGCCATTTGTAGGAACTGTGAGGCTGTGATGCAAGGTTCAGAAACATTGTCAATGAGGCCATAGACAACAAGATTGTGATTCAAAGTCCTGCGCTGAGATGCATCACACACTTGCTGGTTCTGAGGAAGCTGTTGGGCTTGCAATGTGGAGTCCTGCGCCTTTGTTCAGGATGCCATCACTGACGGGTTTGCGATGTGAAGGACAGTGTCAGGATGCATCACGTAGCTGCGGTTCCTGGTAGGCTAGGGGTGGTGATGCAAAGTCCTGTTCCGGAGACAGTCCACCCAGTGGTCCTGATATGAAGTTTGGAGAGGGAATGCATTGCTCAGCAGTTCCAATGTGGAGTTTGGAGAGCTGATGAGTCCCACAGTGGTGCTGATGCTTCAGTTTGTCTGGGAACACAGTTGGGCTGGCAGGCCTGAATCATGTTTAAAGGGCTTCTAAAGTGGGTGGCACCATCAGTGCTGCAGGCCCACTAATAGCATTTAAGTTAGAGGTGCTGGGTGCATGTACAACCTCTTTACTAGGGACGTAAAAGTAAATTAAATGTGCTAATTGGGTGTAAGCCAATTTTGACATGTTTAAATTTAATAGAGAGAGCACATGCCCTTTAGCCATGGTTTGCAGTGGTGAAGCGCACAGTCTTAAGGCCGACAAAAGCACGTTCAAAAAAGAGGAGGGTGAAGGCAAAAAGGTGGGGAAGGGCAGAAAGGGCTACATCCAACACCTGCAGGTTAGGTTCACCAGTGTGAGTAGCACAGCTTCTAGGGTGTACCTACTGAAGGAGTATGCATACAAAGTGCAGATTTCATAACTGTAAAATTGCATGCCACTTTAATCCAGCTCTGTAAAACCTGCAGGTTATACTATCTAATGACAACAAGATAAGTAAGGTAGGTTATACACCCACTCAGATATACGTGTGGAATCTGCTGGTGACAGGTTCTTTACCTGTAAGATCTCTCAGTGGGTAATTTGCTTGACAGAATTGAATTAAATGGCTACCAAAATGGGAGTGTAACTTGTTGGTTTCTTGTTCCACAAAAAGATAGCTACCTTGTTGATGTATCAACTGCAATAGATGTTTTACCTTGTAGGCGACAGGCTCTAGTTGCACGGGACAGCTAGGGTTACTTGATGTATATATCTCCAAATAATTTACTAATCACAAGTTCCCATCCCAATTGTAGTTCTGGAATTTGACTTGCTGAGAAGTACATGAATACCCCAGAATTCAGGATAAAATATTTTTAGAACATTTTCTTCCTTTAACCCTTTCAAAACAGACATGATGACATCAGTTGGACACCCAGCATCCCCCTCCATCGAACATTCCACTCGGAGCAACACCATCTTCTGAGACCTGCTGGATCCACACAGATCTCTGCCTTAACTTTAAGCACTCACCTAGCTTGCCTGCCGAGTCACCTGGCAACCAGATACAGCCTTTAAGATTGGTTAGGGCTGATGAGTAGGCTAATGTGCCAACTGCAGAATTCTGTGACCAAGTTGAAGGCCACACATCCAGCATCATTGTACTTGACTTCTCTTTTTATCCTTCAATGGTGAATGATAATACTACCTATTATCTACAGTGCTACCTATGTGCAAGACTGTGGTAACAAATTTAGTTAACACACTAACAATGTAGGCTACATAAGGCCAACCCAAGCACTGAGTGCCTGTCAATCCCCTCGTACTTGATGCACCTACATGTTGAAAGGAAATTAATCTAAATAGGAATCTCAGACTCCTGAAGTTGAATCGCATAAATTCCATAACTAGCACTCACTAGGCCGGGGCGTCCAGTCATCCACAAACAAAGCTGAACATCGAGCATGACCGATCCTTCTAGCTGGTATGGAAAATGAAATAACGTGAGATATACATGCACTCCTATCCCAATTACAACCACAGTTCAACAAGGGTCTCTCATTCCACAATGGGGTTGAAGTAGAATTTCTCCAAACCTCCTATGCCGGTCACCCCATCCTATGATGGCAGAAGATGTGGGATAGATAGACTCTCAACTAGGGAGCTCTCTGCTTGGCTCTACAACTTGGGCAATCTGCCACTTGACTGGCTTCCCCCATGATTCTTTAATTGGCCCTTGCACCCCTCACTCTAAAGTATTGCATTGATCCACTGTGGAAAGCAAGGATGTCTACCTGTATGGCTGTACTAGTGAGGGGAAAAAAAAAGTTGCTGCTTTGGATATGGTGGGATATAATTTTCTATCAGACTTTGATGGATGTTCTTTGTCAATCAGACAGTCTATGTGTAAGGCTTTGACACCCACAGGCCCTCCACTAGTTCATCATCCTCCACAATGGTGAAGCAGTTGAGGGCTCTTTGGTTGCCTGGACAGAGGCTATCAACGGGATGCCCTTACCCATGGTCTCACTCAATAGATTCCCAACCATCAGTCTGTCCATGACTTGCTTAGGAAGCGCAGTCATTGTGTGGGTGCTGCATACATTAGGGAAGGCCTCTCAAAGATATCGAAGTAAACAGTGCACCTTTTAGGGGGTCGCTCTTGAAGTATTTGTGTCAAGCCTCTCCCTTTTGTTGGGGCCTGAACAGCCAGACATTTAGTGTGCCCCTCTCCACAAGTCATGGCTCTCTCAAGTAGTCTCGTGGCTTCGGGCAAATTGCATACCGACTTGATGGGGTAAGTCTAAACTGCAAGGAATTTGTCTAAGTTTCACTGCATTACAACTCCATTCTAACCTTGGGGAAACTCCAGCGGTCATCTTTGATGAGGAATTATTTCCTCATCCAAGTAATAAGTACTGGACATGAAATGTTACGCCAAATGGTACGGTCCTGTTAGCGCTGTGAAATATATTTTGAATTTCTAACTGTTCCTATGCAACTTGAATATCTTCTTTTGCAAACCTTTTGGAAGCTGTTAATCTGTAACTCCTAAAGCAGTGAAACATATAAACTGATGTTTTGTAAAGTGCTTGTATGCAGTATTAATACTTCAAATGTAAAGCGATATGATACACATTTGGGTCATTTTGGGCCTACATGAAACTGCAACATAAATAATAATTTAATAAAAGAAGTTGCGGCCCGCGAAAGGCACAATAGTAAAGAAATCGAAAGTATCAGGGAAAAATAATGCAAGGAGATACATTTTAGAGAGCCATATTCTATTAAAAGAACAAAGTTTGTTTCCTCAGTCCGTCTGAATGGTGCATGCGGGAGGAGGCATCCTTAATAACTGGCTCAAATCTTACCTTACCATCAGTGACATTTTATTAGCAACCCATCGGGCAATCTCCACAGTTGCCAACTAAGCTTGCTGCCAATATCGTTATACAGACTATTATCTGATGCAAGCTAGGGACCTGATAATAGTGAAGTGGTACACTCCAGAAAGGGAGCGATGAATGCTGATTCACAGAAATGCCAGCAGCAGAGGAAGTAACATCATGCACCTTTTGACTTCTGATGACATCACATGGGTAACCCATTTGCTCATGAAGGGGGAAGGGCAAGGAGTGGAAAGCAAATAAGATAAACAGGACACCTAAAAGCCTGTTTATTTCCTAAACATTAGACACCTTATAGACACCCGAAGGCAGTGAAAGCTAAGACAGTGCCATATGCCACACAATGATCAGTGCATATCAGCTGCGGCCACTGGCTACTCTTATGTACATGAGTAGTGATAAAGCAATTTTTGGTTATGCTTTAAACACGGTCAATACATCTTTACACCCAGCGTAAAGGGTAAAAAACTAGGTATAAAACTCAAACAATACAATTTAGAATGACAGTATGACCCATGCAGCCACACAAGGAAAACTCCAGTCTGAAATAAGGTTAAGGGTTTTGTTACAGATTCGGGCTCAAATCCATGTAAATAATTCTCAAAACAAGAATATAAAGATACAGATTCACCATGGGTTGACCAAGGCATCAAACAAGATTCAAGCGAATGAATATTAAAAGGACTGAAAACTCAACAAAGGCAATACAAGACATCAATAGGATAGTTTAATAGGTAGAAAAGAAGCACTATTAAATTCTGTTAAGCAGGAAGGCAATTTAAAAGTCATCTAAAGTCATCTAAGTTAGCTAGCTAGGGCAAACGAAATTCCCTACGGATAAGCAAGTGGCAAATTAGTATGTGCTGGGGTAAACACATGAGGACAAAAAGTAAAAAGGAAAAGGGCCAAAAAGAATTTGAAAAAGACTACAGATTGGACAAAAGCTGACTAACCATGATGGGCAAAAAGTAAGTAAAAAGGGAAGGTGTCAGCATTTCAGAAGCTCACTCCGGAGTCGTCTTCTCAAGTCAGGAGAACATTTCTAAGAGCCTCAATATGAGTTTGGTGGTTGGACTGCCAGACCGCCATATTGGCGGTCCCAACAAGACTGCTATGTTGTCAGTTTTTCAGATGGCCGTATTACGAGTTATACAAGCAGGAACGCTGACTGCCAAGCAAAAAATGGCAGCCTTCCAGCGGGCGGAGGCTTGGAAATAGGCGGTCCAACCTCCAGCTCCAATAGCTCATTGGCCAAATACCGAGCGTATTAAAGCACATAGTCGTTGTGGGTGGTCCCACATGGACGTCTGCCAATGGCGGTCTGAAACACGGTGGTTAGTGGTCAGCAAAGCAATAGACAACTAAACATTGGTTGAATTTGAAAACAGGACAGCTGACACACATTGCCACAGTGGGCACACCTGCAAAGGACACTATAGAAACACTTCTTCACAGACCACAATCCTTTGCACTTACAATGACAATCGGAGAAGCCAGAGGGCCTTTTTTTCACAGAGTACACATATTAGGCCCCCTTTTTTCACCATCCTACAGAACACCCTTTGCACACTTTTGTTCATACGAATCCCCTTTTGCAATTCCCCTGTTTAGTGAGTCACTGAACCTATGTTTTTTTTCCACCATGTCATGTTTAAAAAATCCCAATTTTTCAGAAGATGAGTTAAGAGTCATGGTGGATGAAATCATTTGAGTAGAACTACAATTGTTTGGAGCACAAGTCCAGCACACTCCTCTCAGTAGGAAACTCGAAATGTAAGAATGGATAGTCGACAGAGTCAATGCTGTAGGCATCACCCTGCGCACAAACGAGGACATCAGGAATAGGTGGAATGACCTCAGAGGCAAGGTCCGTTCCCTGGTTTTCAGCCACCAGCTGCAGGCCAAGAAGAATGGTGGTGGCCCCCTTGTTGCCCCATTACATCTCTTTGCCTGGGAAGAGAATATCTTGGCCATCCTGCATCCTGAAGTCTTCATAGGAACATCTGAGGGAGTGGAGTCTGGTAAGTCACAACACAAAAAATGTCACAAAAAGTTAAAGTCATGCATGCTCATAGTTCACCTTTTGCCACAGTCTTGTTCATGTACCTCACTGCCATTCAATACACAGAGTATCAGAGTGTAAACACTGCCAATCTGTATTGTTGCCCCCAACAGCACAGCTACTAAGGTCCATCACATGCCATCTGTCCAAATGGAGCTGGTAAGTCTTTCAATATACAATAATAATTACAGGGCACATGGTATATCTAAACAGGTAAATGTATGCCCAAACCTAAATGCAGTCTGCATACAGATATGTAATACCCACCATTTGTATAGTGTTTGTAGTAGAGAGAGTCACCTGACTGCAACCCCCAGGATGCACTGTTTCAGCAACTTCAAACACCAGACCAATGTTCACTTGTCCACATGCCCCTGTTCTTAAACTCTGAATTAAAGTGTACTCACCTGGGAGTATACCATTTGCCAAGTGTGGGTAGTAGATGGAGTGACCTGACTTATAAGGCCAGGAGGCCCTGTGTCTGTAATTCCAACCAGCAGCCATGTGTACACTTGCACAAATACCCTTGTTGGGTTACTCCCAATTGAAGTGTACTCACAAGAGATTTACCTTAATGCAACTCACAGGAGGTCCTGTTTCTCTAACTCTAAGCACCAGACCAGTGTTCACTTGTCCAAAGACCTCTGTTTGGTAGCTCACAAATGAAGTGTACTCACCTGGAGAGATAACATCTGTATAGTGTGTGTAGCACAGGGAGTGACATGACTGCTAAGGCCAGGAGGCTCTGTTATTGTAACTGTACTCACCAGCCCAGTGTTCTCTTGTCCAAATATTGCTGTGACTCAACTCTCAATTGAAATGCACTAACCTGGGAGGATAACATGTGTATAGTGTGTTATAGAGAGAGTGACCTGACTACATCTCCCAGGAGGCCTTGCACCTCTAACTTCAAAACCCAGACTTCACTTGTCCAAAGACCCCTGTTTGGCAACTCCCAACGGAAGTGTACTCACCTAAGGAGATACCAGGTACTGACATGACTGCAACTCCCAGGAGGCACTGTTTCTATAACTCCAAAAACTAGACCAATGTTCTCTTCTCCAAATACTCATTTTTGTTATCTCTTAATTGAAGTGTACTCACCTTGGAGGATACCATGTGTACAGGGTGTGTGGTACAGGGACTAACCTGACTACAACTCCCAGGATGCACTGTTCCTGTAACTCCAAACACCAGTACAGTGGTCACGTGCCCAAATACACCTTTTTGGTAACTTTCAAATGAAGTGGACTCACCTGGGGAGATAACATTTGTATAGTGTGTGTAGTAGGGAAGTAACATGACTGCTAAGGCCAGGAGGCTCTCTTACCGTTACTCCACTCGCCAGACCTGTGCTCTCTCCTCCAAATACCAGTGTTTGGTAACCCACAAATGAAGTGCACTCATCTGGTGGGATAAAATTTGTATAGTGTGTGTAGTAGAGGGACTGACATGACAGGAGGCCTTGTGTCTGTAACTTCAACACCAAACCAGGATTCACTTGCCAAATCTATTTGTTAATGAACTCTCAAATGTCATTTACTCACCTGGTAGGATACCATTTGTATATTGGTAGGGAGAGTGACCACAATGCAAAGCTCAATGGGCCCTGTTTCCCTAATTCGAACCACCAGCACAGTGTCCACTTGCCAAGATACTTCTATATGTGAACTCTCAAATTAAGTTTACTCACCTGAGAGTATACCATTTGTCAAGTGTTGGGAAGTAGAGTTGATGACCTGACTGCAGCTCCCAGGAGGCAGTGTTTCTGTAACTTCAAACACCAGCCTTGTGTTCACTTGTCCATAGACATCTCTATGTGAGCTCTCAATTGAAGTTTCCTCACCTGGGAGAGTACCATTGGTCAAGTGTTGAGAAGTAAAGGGAGTGACCTGACTGAAACTCCCAGGAGGCCCCGTTTCTACAACTCCAACCACCAGCACGGTGGTCACTTGCTTAAATGCACTTTTTGTTAACTTTAAAATGATGTTTACTCACATGGGAGGATATCATTTGTCAAGTGTGTGTAGTATAGAGAGTGACATGACTGCAACTCCCAGGAGGCACTGTTTCTCCAACCACCAGCACATTGGTCACATGCTACAATTCAATTGTTTGTCAACTCTCAAATGAAGTACCCTCACCTGGGAATGATCAAGCAGATGTTATGCCCAAATCACAGATGTATCTGTCAACATAGATCTGTCTTGACTTGTTAACCCAAGATGAAATTTTTGAGAACAGAAATTACACATTACCCAGTGTGCAGAACAATGATCCCTATGGCCTCAAGATGCATAACCAGAATGGTATTGGCACTGACAACATGATCACTCCGGTCACATATACACAAACTCCTGGGTCTGCCTGCATCTCAATCAACTAGACCTTAAAATGACCAAAGCCATATCTTTCCCAGCCACTGTTTTGCCTGCACTGGTGACAAGGTGGCATTTTCAGGCTATCCTCCCAAGTGCTAATGTTCTGCACATTTAAGCCTGAGCTTGACTTAAGTGGAATTGGCATACTTCAAAAATGTCATGCCAATACAACCAATACCATGGGTACTTGCCACAATAGGATTAACTGTGACTTAACTTTGTACAAGGTCGCTGCTTACTGTAACACTAAACTGTTGGAGATAGATGTCACAATACAACTAGTAACATTGTATGTTCTACATCAACAGGTCAGCTGCCACTGGGTACACAGAGGCCATTGAAGAGACTGACACTACCCACCTGGATGAAGCCCTCAGTGAAGAAGACACCCCTGGATGTCTGGACATGGATGACCGTTCTGACCCATCTGGGCCACCTAGTCTGACACCAACAGTGATTCTCACTGTGGCCATATTAAAACCTCCCGGGCTGGTTGCCTCAATATCACAGGCAACCATTTGTCCCTCACCCTGTGTCCCTAGCACAGTGTCTACCATCTCATGCCCCCAGTCCTAGATCCTGAGTTGCAGCGCAACACTTCCAACAATGAACTTGGAGAGGGCACCCTGTGGCAAGGAGAGAGGCCAGTGGGGGTAGGGTGCGTAGGAGGGATACTCTAGGCCAGCGGGGTGAGATCACTGGGGCTGCTCCTTGCCAGGACACCATCAGCCACATCTTGGGGGTTTCTCAGGAGTCCCAACGCATGATGGACCAGGTCTTAACTGAATTCCAGGAAATCAATCAGCTACAGAGAGACATGCACAGAGACATGCGAGAACAGATGGAGGTCCACAATACCAACATGGCCTCCCTAACATGGGTGCAGAGGGACATTCACACCACCCTGAGCAGGGCTTTTCAAAATCAGTCTACTACTTCCTTTGGCTCATGAACAGCAGACACATCTACATTGGTGCCAGCCACTGGAAGGGAGGCCCTGCCAGAGGAAGAACCAGCCCCAGACACCCCTGCCTCTGTAGCAGCAACCCCCACTCCCCACACAAACAGGGACATTCAGGGAAGAATCCAGGAGGTGCAAGACTCCCATCACTGCCAGCAAGTGACCTCTTCCTAAAGGACCTTCTTTGTGTGCCACACATTCACTCTGTTGACTGATCCTAAACCACATGCCAGTTCCAATGAGAGGAGCTCTCTGGACTGCCAGTGGTGTGGCATCTACTCCAATGATTTCATTCACCATGACGGACCCCTTCACTTTACTTTTTTGTTTCTTGCTACGTTGAGATATGGGACCATGTGAACTATATGATGAAGGCACAAGCTACTTGTGCAAGAAGGGATATGTTACAGTTACACAGTGTCCAGCTCAGGATTACAACCATTACACACATTACACACCAACACATTAGTACAAGTGTCTGGTCAAACCAAAAATATATTACCAGTATACAGCACATAGGCTGTCAATATGTCAGGACTTCTAGAAACACGAATGTGTGACTCATACTGAGTCAAAGTACATATTTCAAGGTACATACCCCCAGACCACAAAAGGAAGGGATTTATCAGACATTGTCCTGTAGAACAGGCAAACATGAAAATGGTTAATGTCACAAGCTTGTGCCTTATCATATACCACAGCAAAGTAATCCAACATCACATTATCCATGATACAGACAAATGACAGTACAACATTCCCTGATCACAGGCCTATCATAATCGAATGCTCATGCATCTGGTGGTACGAAACAAACATATGTCAGTGTTGTAGCACAGGCACTGTGGCCTGCAATGATGACACACATCTACAGCTATGTAGAGGTCAGAGGAAAAAAGAGTGTTTAGCCAATGTGAAGCTAAAATGACTTGATCAAAAGCTAGGACAACATATCTCATGACCACATGATGACACAAATGATACATTAGGCCCACCACAAGACACAAAACAAGTCCAATATGCACTTCTGTACCTCCACCCAAACTCTGCAAACCCTCTTGGTACAGGTCTCATACATTCAAATTCTGCAGCCTACATTACCTGGAACAATCCATGACCACTTTATATGTAGGAACAACATCAGATACCTACCAATGTTACAACTCTGAAAAAGCCCACATGAAGATGACATGGTAAAGGTATCTGTACAAAGAGCAAAACAAGGAGTATAGGGTTGAAACCGTACCTATGACACAAGTCACATAGCAAGCATCTGGAAACAAAGTACATTGCAAGGAAACTGACCCAGGCAAAGCAACATCGCAAGGTGAGGAAGGTGAGGATGTGTCAAAAGTTATCATATCAAGCAGACTTTGGCTGAACATTGCAGGGTATCAGCTCCTTAGCTGTTTCCAAATCACTCAACTCTACGCATTCTCACAGCTACAGCTCATTGTACAGTCACACTTATGACATCAAATGACATACTTACACTCATTAAAAGTAGGTGTTGATGAGATCTTCCCGCAAGCCAGCTCCTTCCTCTTTACCACTGTCATCCTCACTTTGCAGTTCAGGAGTTTCATCCAGTGGCACTGCAGGCTTTCCCTCCTCTGGGATGTTCAGGATATTCCTCTGCAGGGCGATGTTGTGGAGCATGCGGCATGCCACAGTGATCTGACACACTTTCCCGGTGAGGAGAGGAGGGCTCCACCAGTCTGGTCAAGACAGCAAAATCTGGCCTTCAGGAGCCCAAAAGCTTGCTCAACTGGCTGCCCTGTTCCTCCATGGACCTCATTTAAGCGGACTTCCCCTGGCGTAGTTGGATTCCTCAGTGGCATCAATAACCAAAGACAGTTTTGATATGCTGAGTCTCCTGTTAAGGAATGGGACAGAAGTGCAACAATGAGTCACTCACTTTATGATTGTTGTACCTGACATTGCACACACACAATCAGGACAGGCCCTCTCTGGGTGCAGTTGTGACATCAGCTGGGATATGGTACTGTTCTGCATAAAAAAGAAATCATGGGCCGAACCTGGATAAGGGGCACAGAGATGTGTTAATGGAATGGAAGTTCTTTCTGTTGCTATAGTGGCCTGCGGTGGTACCAATCCAGCATGTGTGCCATCAGTTGCCCAACCACATGTGGGAGGTGGCCAAAAGCAGAGAAATAAGCCTTAACTTTGGCTAAATCCTCTCATCAGGGGAACCTGACATAGCTGGCAATGTGTTCACCAGATTGAACATAGGTTAGGACAACCCAGCAGATAGGGCCACTGAATGTTGGAAGGACCCTGTGGCCAGGAAGTGCAATACTAACATGACTTGTACAATGGGTAGTATACAGGTTGGATAACTAATAGCTAGCATCAGATCTGGGTCCAACTGATAGCATAAGCCCACTATTATTTGCCTATCCATGTGGTAGTACATGGTGATATGCCTTTGGTCCATGGTCTGAAGGTCTGGCAGAGGACAGTGGATAGGAGGTTGTCACATCCTCCCAGGGTATCTATGTGTGACAAGACATGAGTTGTGACATTAATCAGTGGTCCACAGCAACATACATGATGCATGCCATGTGATAACATGTGAAAAATCATGTCTGACTGGATTGACATGACACCCAGTGCACATCACAGATGAAAACTACATAAGGGTCACATGTGGCCCTCAAGGTTTTCAACACATGTCCAAAAAATAGATTTAAACAACACTTATAGATGCGCAACACAATTGCCTCTTGAAATGTGACTGTATGTTCTGACCGCTAAAATGACCTTCGGCGGTGGTGGACTGTGCACTGCCATCTGTGCCCTGCAACATACTACAATGGTGGTTGAGTAGAAGGACCTACATGTCAAGACATGATAAGGATGCTTATAGTGCAACAAAACAGGTATTGTAGGTGTGATGTAGTTTAGAAAGGCCAACACAGTATTTCAGGCTGCCAAAATGGCAGAGGTCTGACTTACTCCACTGGACATTAAGTACTGCCTGCGGTCGCTGATGGAAGTCATCATAGTGGTAGGGGGTTGCAACCATAGCAGACACAGCTATAGGCTAACGCTGTTGCCAGTGTTGTTCATGGCCCAATGGCTGTGTCCGCCGGTAGTGACGTCTGCGTACGTGGCCGACGTGACCGCTTTGTGCAGATTCACTCACTTTACTGCTGTATGATGCCTCTGGGAGCAATCCTGCCATGTCCAGCAGGTGATACGGCCCCTGTCTTCTTTGCAGAGGAGCAGGAGAGGTTTGTCAATGAGGTCTTAACCCTGTAAGGACAGCTCTATGGCTCACTAGAGGAGCAGGTACCTCATGTGCACAACGTTCTCTGTACTTCACCATCCTTTTCCTCTTCCCAGGCTACAGCATGCCCCAGTGTGCCAATTAGACTTCTTGTGTGCCTGTTGTTGCAATCTGTGTGGCATAAATGAGATGTAGAATGTTCAGGTATTGGTGGCCAGTACTATATGATAAGTTCAGTCACATTGTGTTCTGTGAGCTCTTTGGGGTCCTAGATCCTCCTTGTGTTGGATGCACATAACTAGGTAAGGAGACTTTACTGCAATCCCATGACATCTCTTTCTTCATGATTGTTGTAAATGTTGGAGAACATATTTTAGCATGACAGCATGAGCTGTGTATGCATATGCATCTTTTATGAGTTATTTGAGAATCTTCTAAGCAATGTGTATAGTACCACAGGTCTTTCAACCCACATCTGGCCTTGCCAAACTGTAATCTGGAAGGCATTTCCTGACTCACTCTGCCCTTCAGGTTACCACACACCACATGCTAAATTGCTGATGGCCACATGATGTACTGTCGTGCATGGAAGTGATGGGAATGTAGTGTCATGTAGGTTCTATATGCTCTGCCTCAGAAACCAGAGCCTGTCAAATCAAATGTATATCTCAGTATGGAACCCAATCAAGGGTGTGGGACAGTCACTATGGCTATGCAACTGTGGCACTGTGCCCCCTCCCTGTACACCAGCAGAACCTGACATGTAGATAATATGGTGCTCAAGTGGCAAAACCTGCCCTAAATGCCTCAGTCCATTGACTAGATTAGGAATGGGTACTGAGGTAAATCCTCACACTGGTTCGTATGAGCATTTTGCATCATTATTAATGTGTGTCTTCGACTTATGACAGGTCCCTTACTCCTACAGCTCTATTGTCAACTTCACACAGGTCAAAAGTGGCCTGTGCTGGCTTACTGCAAAAATGACAGTTCCACAGTGCAGATAGTATGTTGATCCCTGGGAGGCCATCATATGTGAGTCAAAAGCTTGGTCAAATAGCAGTAGTTGTACAATGCTTGTGTTTGTATGTTGGATGCAATCTCTGTAGAATGGACACATATGTCAAAAGGAGTGTTCTGTGGTACAGGCACATACCACAGAACCCACCCCCTGAAGTACATGAGTCTGCATTTGTTAGGCCACATGTCCACACATGGACAAGGAAGACACTTTCTGTACCTTCCATGCCCGCCCCCTCATTGTCACTCAAATGTTATGGTGTCTGTACTATGTTAGTTGCGTGTGTGACTGTATTCAGTGAGTCAATCTCACAGAGTGTGAATGTGTTGGTCTGTTATGGCCTAAAGAGTTGACCCTTTAGAAACCACATATGTGTATAGTGTTTAATTGTGGCTAACATCACAGAACATGTTGCTGAAGCATGGGCTACCTGATGTCAGCAAGCTTGCTTAGTCATTGTAGGCCTTGAGCAGCTTAGTGGGTTAATCTGCCAATGGAAATATATATGTCTGTAGTCATGTCCCTGTACTTATTGGCTTGTGTGTTTCACACTTGTGGAGTGTTAACAAATTGAACATTTCTAGCTTGGTGTTTCTGACATTTATGTGACTCAACCATTTGTGTAAAAACTTGTGATTGTAATCTCTTGATTTGTCTTTTGCATTCATGCAGGTTAACACCCATCAGAAGAAAGAGCTATTGAGAGCCATCGCCGAGAAGGAGCGGACCCTGGTGGTCCACAGCTGGTGGAGCGCCCACTGTTGGAAGATTTGGAAGGACCTGAGACGCTGGGTCCGGACGATTGTAGAGGTCCAGCATGGGCTTCGCCCAACGTGGACGGGTGCACGTTGGACCATGATCCCCTAATGGTCCGCATTCTGGTGGTGGCCTGCCCAGACCTTGTTGGGCATTTGCGGACAGTACAGCAGCCACCAGGGGGTGAGTACAGGGCATATTCATGCCTGTCTTATTGCCAAGTGAATGTTTTAGGTTTTGACAGCTCTCCCTGACAATTAGGGCCGAGCCTTGTGTAACACAGTAGATGAGTGATTGTGTGGACATGCCATGTGTTGCATACTGATGTGCCTTGCCAATTGGCCTAGGGCCCTAGGACACAACTGTATACAATCTACAAACAGTTTGCTCTCCAGGGACAACAAGTGGCTGTGTAACTCTGATCCACCATTCCCAAACCCAAACCTACCCATCCCAAATCTGACCCCTCCAAAAGATGATCCCTGAGGTGCCCACTTGATGGAGGTTCCCTGGCAATAACAGGAGTCAGGTGTGAGTACAGTACTGTGCAATGACAGACTAATGAACCGGTCAATGGCCTTTAACATTTTGACATTAGTTGTTAATAAATCCAAACAGTTGTTTTTTGGGTACACATTTGTCCTGCAATTCCGTTTCTACCTTTATGTTGTTCTTGAGTAACTTGTGTTGTCTGCCTACAGTTGTGTATGTTTCGGCTTGTTTGTTACTCCATTTGCTGTTGTTTGCAAAAACTGACTTTCTGGGCAATGTTGTGTCACCCAAGACAAAGGTAGATGTTGACTGTATGGATAGGCAGGTGTAAATACAATTGTGGTATCATTGCATTGTGCTCTGTTTGCTATAGTAAGTATTTCATCTTGTGTTGTCCAGTGTGAGCATGTATGATGTTAGATATGGACTGTGCCTTTGTCTCATATGTGGGAGCTCGAGGTTTGTTTTTGCAGACATGGAGGGTGTTCAAATGGCTACCTTCCTTAACATTTCACTGTGCATGTGTCCATTTTGCTGTGTGTATCTTGCAGCTTTTTCATCTAGATGTCTGACCCATGCTGTTGCAGTTGTATTTGCTTTCTTGACTTGCACTTCCACATTGTGCAGACAGACATGACACTTGCCTCTACTATTGGTTGTTCCATAGATATCCAAAGGGCCAGCTCCTGTGCAAATGTTGTTTTAGGGGCATGTGCAAAGTGTGATGTGTGCCAGTGTAGCATCCTTCGATGAGTGCTCCTGATGTCCCCATCCCTATTGTGCAGGTATTGTTTGCATAGTGAGCTTTGTATATTTGTCTCTCTAGCTATTGTGCTTCCCATTGTCCTTACATTGTGTTCCAATGTGGGTGATGTGTGTGTCCATTGCAGGGCTGTTTAGTGGGAGTGGTGTTTTTGTTCCATGTCACATCCATACTTATGTGTGTTAAATGTGATAGTTGTCCATGGCATGTGAGGAATGTGAGGGTGTTAGTTGTATTTTTAGATGTAGCTATGATGTTGCTGTGTTGTTGGTGTTGTGTGACAAAATGTTGTGTAAACTTCACTATCCCTGTGCCTGAGACAGTCAGATGTGTGTTTTTGTGTAGTGTTGCGGTGCAGTGTGAGTGACCTCCCCAAAGTGGGTGTTTGGCTGAGAATGTGTTCTTCTTTGTGAATGACTCGGGCTGTGTACACAGTGACATGTGTACTTGGTGCCCATAGTGTGACCCCCCCCACATGATGTGGATGACGGCGCAATGATATGTTGTTGAACATAATGACACAGGTAGGTAGGTGTACTTACAGTCGGTTGCATTCACGGAAGCGTGGATTTTGTGCACCTTCGATGAGCAGCAGCAGCGGCAGGACATGTGTGATGGGCTCCATGGCAGCACCGGATGTATAAAACTGCCTGCAGTTGAGTTGCTCCCTTTATACTCTTCGTTTCCGCCTGCTGAGACATGGTGATTGGATCGCCACAGTCACATTGGCAGTGTGCAACCTCATAATGTGTCTGACAAAAAACACTGGCTCCCTCGGTCTCTTGGTGCTGCCTCGTGACCGCAGCAGTCTGTGCTGCCTGGTGGTGCCGGTAGGACCATGTGGTTTTTGCTCCATAGGCCTGCATGACTCTTAATACAGTGGTCTGACCACATTGAAAAAGAAGGGGTAACAGTAGAGAGGTCTATTCCCCTCAGAGTCCAAGAAAGAATGACACTGATCCAACTGGGGAACGGTAAGTTAAAGTCCAAAGTGACCGATGATTCGTGCATCAGCTACATGACATCAATCAGAAGATTCAACTACCAATCAAAGTTCATTGCATGACATGGAACTGTAACAAAGGGACATATTACCAAGTCTATCATATGAAAGGCAGCCATCTTACCTCATCTGTACAGGTTTAAACAATCGTATACAGTTCATTTCCACAGTTCCTCAATGTACGGGTTCAAGATTACTTTCTGAGGCTCACTACACGTAAAACAATAGGACATCAATTTCCAAGCTAGCATTTCATGTGAAAGAAGTCTGAAAGAAAAGTCATGTTAGCAAGAATAACTAAACATTTATCTACATGTTTTATGAAGCAGGGCCTTGCAGGCCTCACTTAAGCTATCTAAAGTGAATTAAAAATGGTACATTCATTTATATCAATTAGAGCACATATAACAGTCAAAATTATAAACTCATCATTAATAAGCTCTGTCAGTGTTCATGCTGAAGTAAATTTTAAACAAATTAACTCTGTTATTACATTTCATTAGTTATAATGCAGGTCTGCATTTTCACAATTTGCATGTAATATTTAAAACATTTCTTCTGAGAAATTCATTATTGTTTTAGTAAAAACTATTAATTAACATCATAAGGAATCACATAGAACAGATTTAATTGGTTATTCATGAAGTTTTAAGGATATACGACTTCACTCAAAATCTCTCTTCTACAGTGAATGTACCTTAATAAAGGCCTTCAGGGCAACACTTTACAGTTAATCTATTAGTGTTTCAAATACCAAAATGCAAAGATTGTCACATATAGATGATTACTTTGATGTCAAAGTAGGAGTAGCATTTCTGCTACATTAGTAGTGAAACATTTTGTTAATGTACAGCTGTTAGAGGCCAAACATTATTAATAAAAACGTGCGCTAACTCAGTTTTGCGTTGAAAAGCTTAGCGTTGACTAGTGCCATTTTTTAAAGCTACCCGGGCGTTACATTTATACAACGATGCTTTGTGGCGCTTAAACTAGAATAGAGTTGTTATTCCTGGAGCTAACCATTGCACCTTGTCATAAGGCAAAATGAGGTTAACGGAGGAAAAATGATTCAAATTCATTTTACAACATGTAAGCATGTCACAAAACGGAAATGCACCATTTTTGCCCCCAACAGCGTCAAAAAGAGATGCTAACAGAGTAAACAGTTCAAAGGAGAGGCAAGATGGACTCAGAAAGACATGAGAGATCCTAGGGAGACCCTAGACAACCAGGAACCAGCCAGGAGGACATTGACGAGACCCAGGGAAGAGACAAGAAAAAGAGAAAATGTTGTTTCAGCGCAGAGAAGAATAAAATACTGGTTAGAGAGGTGACGGAGCACCAACATCAACTTATCACCTCAAAATTGCCAATTGGAATGAGAGATGCAATTTGGCAGCAGATAGTGGAAAAGATTAACAGTGTGTCAGAGGTCAGGAGAACTGTCACTGAGTGCAAGAAACGCTGGCATGACTGCAAGTGGCGGACAAAGGAAAAAATGGGAAGGAACAGGAAGGCAGCACTGCAGACTGGAGGTGGGAGTCCAGCACCACAAGAGGACCTGGATGAAATGGAGGAGATGGTTGCAGTGGTCACCTCGGAAGAACTGGTCTCTGGTATCGCAGGACAGGACAGCGCAGACTACCAGGAAACAACACTTATTCAGGTTAATTTGCACGGGGGAAAAATAAGCCAAAATGTCAAGTGCAAGAAGGGGGAGGCACATAGGATACACACAATGCATGTCAGCCCTGCAAATCAGGCAGTGGAAAGGGCAAAGAGCCAGGGCATGGGACCCCCTGCACTGCCGATGCCAGGTGCATGGGCTGTGCAGGGGCACCTAGGGGCACACCACAACACAACACCAACAACTTCTGCATGGGGGTTCACCGAGTCCAGGAGGGTAGTGTTGAATGTAAAACTGGTCTGGTGTCACAGGATAGCTGCTATTGTCAGTTTGTAATCTGCAGGAAACTGCCCAGTGCCGGGCCATTGGCCCAAGGGGCATTCCCCAATGACAACAGTTGCCACTACAACCTGTGCTGTTGGCACTGGTCATTCAGGAAATGGCTGTTAGGTGCCCAAAGGACAAACATACTCGAAATGAGAGTTCAGTATGACTGCCTGATCAATACTCATCAAAGTAGCATCAGGCCCGATCCAAGTGCAACTCCTGTCAACTGGTTATGTCCATAGACTCATTAACCATCAGGCACTGTCACATACTTAATGATGTACACACAGCAGTAATCTCATTCCCATGCTGGCCATCCCTGGGTTTACCCCTGTGCCTGTGTCACATTAGCTGCAATGCCACCTTGCAGTATCTCAGGTATCATAGTGCAAGGAGGACTGCATTGAGGGAGAGGACATATGTGTGTAGGAAAGCAAACACACCTGCACAGACAGAAGATGAAATGGAACACTTCTAGGTCCATCAGTGCAATGCAATGTAGCATACATACACAAACATCAATATGAGGAACTAGCAATGGTAACAAGAGCACTGTGTCCTGGCAATGCCACACATGGGGTGGTGCTAGGTCTCAGCACCGCATGGGTGTATGTGAAACATGAAAGACTGGGACAGGGGCATATTGTCATGTGTGGTGCTGTGGCATCAGCACAGCAACACTCATTGCAAGGCCTCCCAATGCAAATGGAAGCATAGGAAGGTTTGATGAGGACAAGAAGGTGCCAAGCCACAAATATGATATAACTCACACCTAGACGATGTGACGCAGACAATTGCGCAAACTGCCCTTCCCTACATGTGACATGCAGGTAGGGTATAGGACTGAGAGACTGCAAACATTTACAGGAACAATGTATGAGAACCAAGATGACAATAAGCCACCAATAGGAAGTCAATGACATCACATATCAACTTCCACAACACAGACACACTCATTTTACAATATCTCATTGCAGAGGACGATGGCTCTCCTGCGGATCTGCCTGTCCTAGACTACTCTGATGACCTGAATGACCAGCTGACTACCATCAGCCAGGAAACCCTCTAAGATGTCATGAGAACCCTCCCGATACCACCACCAGTCACAAGGAGGAGTATTCATGTAACATCCATCCCAGAGGCCCCACCCACCACCCCAATAGTACGACCTGCCAGGTCCAACACAGCTGAGGACTCCAAGGACACAGGGACCACCTTTGAGAGGACAGTAGTGGGAGTCCAGCGGGAGCTGGCCAAGGAGGTGCAGGTGGGAATGCAAAGTATCCAGCCAGCATTGAGGGTATAAGCATGTGCATCATAACTGCCCCTGAACAGACAGCAGCCAAACAAGGCACACAGTCACCACTGCATGGAGTCCAGCAGTGTCTGAGGGACCTACCCACTGTCATGAGGGAGTTTACACAACACCTGACCTCCCAATCTTGCTGCAGCATGCATGACAACAAGCTGGACTCCATCCACCGGGAATTGGCCTCCCTCAGGGCAGACATGGCTGCCTACCACAGGGATGTTGCTGCCATACTCAAAAATCAGCAGCTCCTCCTCCCTGCAGTGATGCCATATGTAGTTACACAGATGGCAGCTGCCGGGAATGTGGTGTCTACTTCTCCAACCACTGAAGTATGTGTGGCCCCCTCTACCCCACCACCACCACCATTAAGGGCAGAGGAGACAACACACACATCTGAGGATGAAGACATGGAACATATCATCTTCACCCATAGGAGTTCCCGATAGCACCAGCCCATGCCACATGGGCAGTGATTTCCCTTTGTCCTGTGCTTGACATCATTCCAATGTTGCTACAGTTGGTGACATGCACTCTTCACCGACACACTGTTAACCTCTCCACTATGGACTGTGATTGCCTCTCACTACTCAATTGGCAATTCATGTTCTCCTGCACTGAACAACACTTACCCAAGCATGTCCAATGACAAGTCCCTCAACCCTGGACTTGTGTTGTGTCACAATTGAATGGATTTCACTAATGGGGTCACAGACCTGGACAATGTAAATATTGCACTACAGCACTTTGAAATAAACAGCACCTACACAACCACTTTGTCTCTGTGTAATGTGACACATCTACTTTGCTGTTGATTTGTGATGTGTGTAACATGTCTGTAGTCACAGAGTATCAGTACAAGAGTGCAGAAATGTTGTGGGCAGATACCTACGCACAAGGTACCTACATGCTGAACGTCAATGCTGGCCAAATCCCCTATAAGCAAGTCACTGTGTATGTGACATTTGTTTAACACCTGTATGCCTCACCCACTACATACAGCAAGAATGGCTGTGTAAGAGTGCTCGGGCAATAACGTCAGTTGGGAGTACCAGTGAAACACATTGGTGTGAAATAGTTATACACTGACCTCATCTGAATATGGCACTGCTCAGTTTAGCAGTGTAGACATGAAATGCAGGCTGCAGTCAGACATCCCACAGTGTCCAACATTCCAACACAGGACCCAAACAATGACGGCTTAAAAATCACACCTACCTGTCGAATACATGGGAAACATAGTCACCTTGAGTGGTGAGTACACTGGATGGCAGTGCATAGACAAGTAGATGTGTTGTAGCTGCCAATGTGACAGCTCAGGTGTAAGTGGGAATGAACATGTCAAGAGAGGGATCTGGATGCAGGATGGAGCCCTAGGCCAACACACAATTCTCACTGGACCCTCAAGGGAAGACCCTGAGACCCGAGCATATGACACATGCAGTAAGGGAGTACCTAAACTTTTATTATATAGGTATAAAACTGATCTAAAAACTATGAAAAACGCCTATCCTGAACTAATCTATCCTACATTACCCACAACTGGCCCTAACTACTCTATGCTAAACTTACTTACCACATATGACAACACACTCTAAACATTGGTCCTCCACCCCCCCTATATCACTAGACATATACAGGACAACAGATACTAACCTAAACATATACTACCTAATCCTAAAAAAATCTACATTTCTTTGTATATTTAAAAAATAAACAATTTGGGGAGTTTTTTTTTTTTTTAACACATAAATGCCCCAACATTAACAACCCCGACCCACAAACTAACATGCCATAATTTGAAAACCCACCCCCAAACCTACTAATCCTATCTAAACAACTAACCTAATCTGACCTATCACTAACCTCCTAAACCCCACTACAAAATATGAAAACGAATGAGGAGGGATGGGACTGAACTGGGGGTGAATGGGTGGCTTCAGTTCATAGGTTGCCTCTTGATGAACTTCAGTCTCTTGGAGTTCCAGTCCACCTCCTTCTTGAGGCTGTCCAGCTTCTTGAGGACCAGTTTCATATCTCTCTGTAGGTCCATAGGGGCAATTTATACTTTTTCACGCAAAACTGCCTTAGTGCAGTTTTGCGTGAAAAAGTATAGCTCCGGCTAGCGCCATTTGAAGACACCGGCTGGGTGCCATATTTATGGAATGGCGCTAATGCCCTGTCAGCGTCTTTGGAAAGGACACTAACAGGGCTGGAGAGGCATAGAGGAAACCGGGGCTTGTGTGCCGAATTATGGCGCTACACTGTTCAGAGGCAGAAAAATTGCCTCTAAGCAGTGTAGCTCCATTTTCTGGCGCACAACCCCCATGGACATGGCTCCTGTCTCATTAAAGACAGGAGCCATGCCCACCACCCCAATGGCTTGCCCAGGGGATAAATGTCCCCTGGGCATGACTATTGGGGTCAGCGCCATGCAGGGGCCCCCAAGTCAGGACCCCCGAGCGGGGTAAAAGAAAAACAATATATACTAACCAGGACTTACCTGGGATGGGTCCCTCTCCTTAGGTGTCCTCCTGGTTGGGGTGTCCCTGGGGCCAGTGAAGGGCACCTGTGGACACTTTGCATGATCTCTGACCATGGAAATATGCCTACAGGTCCCCTTATGTCTGTCCATACCCAGGCATTCAATAATTTTGCTAAGCAAACTTAGCACCATTATTTAAGGCCCCCCTGTCCCCGTGCTGGAATTTAGCACGGGGGGATAAATATGGCACAAAGGCCATATTGTCCTTTTCTGGACGGAAACCAATATCCTTGCATCTCATAGAGGCAAGGTAGGTGCTCACGTCCAGAAAACAACATTAACTCCATAACTTTGGCGCTAGATGGGTCTAGCACCAAAGTATAAATACGGAGTTAGGTTTGCGCTGAATTAGCTAAAAAAACATACACTAATTCAGCGCAAACCAAGTATAAATATGGGCCTTAATGTTGGACATGTCCACGGCAGCAGGTGTGGTGGGCTGCGGTGCCGATGTAGAGGGTGTTGCAGGTGAGGCAGAAGTGACAGTGGCAGCTGTGGCCCCCTGTATTGCTGTGGTGCTTAGTCCACTCTGTGTGGGCACTGTGGGTACCGCCTGGCTGAATGCCCGCCATTCCCAGTGGCTAGCTCCTTCTGATAGTGTTGTGCCATCCTGTGGTACCCAGACTACACTGCCAATATGTGGCGATAGCGCACTGCCCTCTCCTGGAACTCCCTGAGTTCCTCACTGTCCATGTTGGCAGCTGTTAAGACATGCAACCATCAGTGTCGGCATTATGTGATGTATGTACAGATGATACTCTAACACTCTACCTCGATTTGCACATGCACACCAAATCACATTCCAGATGATATGTCCCTGACGAATGTAACAGCAATGCTGCCTACCCATCATGTCACTGACACCAAAGCGATGCACAACAAGATTTGGAACAAAACAACTTATCTGTGCATTGATTTAGAGCAATGTGTCACAATGGAAAGGCAGCAACAACTTCTATTTTTTTCTTTTTTGCTTTGAAATGACAGTTTTAATTTGAGATAATCATAAGGTCCTTTAACAATATCAGGTGCCACCCGACTCCCATTAACATTATTACCCTCACCTCCAACCTCTTCTAGGATGCCATTTACAAACCATCAACTCTTCTGATACAGGTGGGACACTTGGGAGATCTGTCCTCAATTCTGTGACACTCCAAACCTTGCTGTGGTAATACATGATGTTCACTTGAAGAACTTCTTACATTCTTTGTTTAATTAAATGTAAGCCGAACAAAACAAGAAGCCCCCCAGCCTCTTCAAACACTGGGCAGTAACTGGCTTCTCCTCCTCTCCTTCCCAAACACCTTCCACATTCTTGGTTCTTCCCATACATTCCACCCAGTAAGCCTTGGCTTCTGCAGTATGAATGAACAACACATACAGTATATAATCTAATAATGAAATACATATACATCACTTTATAATATTACAATGTAACACTGAAAAACTACATTTGCTCCATTTTCCAATTCCTTTTTAATTTTTTATTTTTAATTCAGTACCCAAAAAAACACATATATAATTCATTGAAAATCAAAAGCAAAAGAAACTAAAGAACATTTAGCCACATATACAATGCCGCAGTACAATCATTTCCTATTGGCTAGCCATTTACCAAACCCCCCCATATTTCTTGCCCTTTACGTCTCCCTTTTTTCCCTTTTCGCTAATACAGGGCTTGTTCGAGCTGATACATTGCGAGAAGGCGGTTTAACCAATTTTGATATGTAGGGGGTGTTTGATCAAGCCATGCAGAAGAAATACACGATCAATACACTGACATAGCTATAAAAAGAAATTTACTGGCAAATGACTCACTTCGCTCCGAAACCCCAAGTGCAACCACCCCCCTAGTTCAATTTCTAATCTGGCAACATCTTTAATAAACTGCTCCACTTTCCTACACAAGTTCACCAGTTTTGTACAGGTGGCAAACATATGTATTATATCCACTCCATGTAACTGACATCTTGGGCAGTGTACTCCTTGTACCCGACCCCATTGTGCAAACTTCCCTGGCGGATATACAGATCAAATATTGTTTTATAATGTTGTGCCTGAAGAGATGCTGAAATCAAGGAAGTCTGGCCAAACTCAAGAGATTCATAAAAAAACTCCTCTTCCACATTCAGCTTATCGCTCCATTTTTGGCTATACTTTGCCAGATTGTCGGGTAAGTTATCAGTCAGTCTCGCATATTTTGATCGTATCATGCTCTTATCAGAGGTAATCATCATTTCTACTAAAGAGTTCTTTACAAACCCCGCTGCACCACCGGTTTTCCGAAGAATTAAGGGCCAGATGTAGCAAGCAGTTTTGCCCATTCAGTGTCTATGGGAAAATGTGTTTGTACATATGGCCCTAAATCCCTTACTTGTAGATATTTGAAAAAGCCCGTTTGGGCTGATCCAAATTTCCCGTGAAGATTTTCAAATGTGGTGATTGTAGAACCCTCAATAAAATCACCTAATCTTTGTATTCCCTGTTGATTCCACCTTTCCATGATATTATCGTGGAAAATCTCCGGAAGAAACATATTGTCCTTAATCAAAGTATGGTAATTGTATCTTCCGAGCAGACATTTCTTTCGCCACAGACCCCGGACTTTAAAAGCAGCCTGGAGGACTTTAAACCGAGCTTTCTTAAAATAGCTGGGCTCCAAAAGCTTAAGCATCGCTCCGTTTGCAGCTGGGCCAATTAGTACCTCATAGATACTAGGGACATATTCCCCATCGCTTACCAGCCATCCATTTTTGAACATCGGTTGCATATACTGCATTGCAGCTGCCGTCTGATACAGTTTGAAGTGTTGGTAAGGGACCATCTGCCCTTTTCCTTTGATAGTGTCATATGTTTACTTGCTCTACGTATCTTACCATATGACCAAACAAACCGCATTATCAACTGATCCAATTTCCTAAACCAAGATTTCTCAAATTACAATGGAATCGCGCGAAATAAATACAGTACTTTAGGAAGGAACATCATTTTTATCATATTACACCGCCCCATAATTGTCATGTGTAAATTATTCCATCTGCTAAAATTATGCCTAGCGCTATCTATGATAGGCCAAAGGTTAGACCGGAAGATCTACTCCACCTGGCGTCGAATATCGATCCCTAAATACACTGCGTATTCTACTTTTCGTGTATCCGTCGATCTGCAATGTTCATTCATAACTATTTGTGTCTTGTCTTTGTTGAGAAGATAGTACGAGACTGCCCCAAAGTTTTCTGCAGCACCCTCAATCTCTTTGAGGGCAAGATCTGGGTTAGCGGTTATGACTGCAACATCGTCTGCGTAAGCCAGAATATTTGTTGACCACCCATAGCGAATAACTAGCTGAACATTAGCATTCATTTCCAAAAAGCGCAGAAAAGGATCTAGGTATAATGCAAATAATAAGGGTGAGCATGGACATCCTTGTCGTGTACCCCGTTTTATCCTAAAGGGATGGGAATATTCCCCCCCGATCTGTATTTTAGCACTCGGCTCCTTATATAAAGCTTTAACAGCTGTAATAAATCTTCCTCCTAGACCATATGTCTTTAAAATGTCCACAAATACTCCCAGTTGATCTGTCGAATGCTTTATCAGCATCCAGCAGAATCATAGCCTTGGGCTCTGCTATGCACCCAGACAGTCGAGTCGCAAATATTTTGGAGTAGATTTTCACATCACTGTTAATAAGGGTGATAGGGCGGTACGAGCTTAGACTAGCCGGGTTCCTACCTTTCTTTAAAAATACTACAATATTAGCAAAATCCCAGGACAGAGGGGGATTACCCCTGTGCTGTACATGAATCACCAGTTTCAACAGCACTGGTAAGAGCATATTCTTAAAGTATTTATATAGTTCTAATGGAATGCCATCTAGCCCCACAGCCTTTCCGTTTGGAAGTGCCTCAAGCGCATCTGACAGTTCTTCCATTGTCACCTCCTGCCACAATGTTATTTGATCCTCTGCGGTAATCTGACTACCCCGGATTGGTGTCAGCCAATGACTATCAATATGCTCCTGACCAATATTGACCGCATCATATAATTCTATGTAATATTCCCGGAAAGCTTCCCTAATGGCATCGGGTCCCGTAACTGTCAACCCTGCCTTATTTCGCACTTGCACAATTGAGCCTGAGGACGCCCTCTGACGAATCCGCATTGCTAAGATATGCCCTGCTTTCTCGCTGCATTCATAGCATTCCCTTTGTTTTGTTAAGATTTTTTCCACTGTCCTCTCAGTTGAGTATTTTACTAGTATCATTTTCGCTATTGATACCTGGTGAAGGGCGTTCTCAACCCCAACATCATTCCTAATCGCCCAAAGAAGATGCTCTTCAGCTGTCTGTAATTCCCCCATGAGTACCTGAAACTGGGCTGCTGCTCGTTTCTGTTGCTTTACGCTGAACCCGAGAGTTTCCCCCCTTATAACTGCCTTTAGTGTATACCAAACTATTTCTATTGGGGCTGTTCCAACTTTAAAATCCCAAAATTCCTTCAACCGCATGCTCATATGCTGTATATACAGAGGGTCATTCAGCAAAGCCCTCTCAAAGTTCCAGTTCTTCCTAAATCTCTGCAAATCTCTAACCCTAACCTCTAATACTAATGGATTATGGTCCACCTTAAAACGGGGGTATAGCTTAATCTCCAATTCGTCTAGAAATATCGGAGAAACAAGAAAATAATCTAAGCTAGCAAATTTCTTATGTGGTGCAGAAAATAGGTATATCCTGGCTTTGGCCCCTCCAGAGCCGACCATACATCTATTATCCCCACCTCCCTTTGCATGCTCTTAAGGGCCTGAAAAACTCTAGGCTTCTGCCCCGGGTATCTATTCCTTCTAATATCTCTTAAAATCTGTGCTCCATCCCATGATCCACTAAAGTTCAAATCACCACATACAATATACAGTGCGGGCCAAAGTGCTAATTCTGCAGATATAAAATCAAATAAGGAGGGATCGTCATCCACTGAGCCATATAATGAACATAACGTAAATCTGACATTGCAGAATGAACACTCCATTATTACCCATCTGCCAACTACATCTACTTTCTTCCGAGTAACAGTGCAGCTAGTATTACCTGCCAAAATAGCAACCCCCTTTGTTTTAGACATCTGTTCAGTACACCCTAACAGACGCAAACCCAAAATAATTTCCTATCTGCCTTTTCTATATGCATTCCTTGCAGGCAATAAATGTCCGCTTTCAACATTCTCAGATCATCTGCAATTTTCTTCCTCTTACGGGGGTGTTTAACCCACATATGTTTATAGTTGCTATCCGGATTGTTGACATATGTGTAGATGTAATTGATTACGCTTAACTGGCTCGACCTTACCAATGTCCACCTTGCATTTTCTGCAAACATACTTAATTCTGTATCCCCACCCCTCCATTGCCACTTCTGTAGCACAGGTTGCTAAAAACAAGATAGTTTGTACTTGCAGGCCATAACTGAATTTCTTTGGGTACAAATTTTCTCCTTTTATTCCCCCCGTGACGGGTTGCCCCTGATCCCAACCCCCACACCCCCATTTCCACCTGCCCCCCCTGTCCACCCCTCCACCCTCCTCTCACCCCACTCCCCTCCTCCCCCATCCCCCACCTCTCCTTCTCCCACACCCTCCCCTCCACCCTTCCCCCCCTAAAGGCAATCAGACCAATGTTGGCCTGAATGTTGGTGTCGCCTAGGTACCTGGTGCCGGCCGCTACTCCACCCCAGATTATCCGGCCTCCTAAGCTTCTCTCGGGACCAACAGAGTTCTCTGAGACCATATGCCTTTTAAATTCCTTACATCATGTTGTTTTAAGCCCAAGTAAATATTCTTTAGCCTGAACCTCTGAATTAAACACTCTGACTTTCCCATTAATCACAGTCTTTAGGCGAGCGGGAGCAAGTAAATACGCTTCTCCACCTTTATCTTGAAAGGGTTTGATCAGCTGCCTCAGCCTCCACCTTCGCTCCACAGTAACATGACAGTAATCAGGTTGAGTGAAGAAGGTTACCCCCCGCACTGCCCGGGGCATCGGGACGGGCTTTTTAAAAAATGGTCTGTCTTAAGAGATAGTTCCCAAAATAAACCAATATAGCTCTAGGGTGTTTAACATCTTCTCTGCGACCCTCTCGCCGTACTACTGGGTACCAGTGTACCCTTTGGACCTCAGACTCCCAGTCCCAGTTGGTAAGTTCAGGAAATGCCTCCTGTAACATTTTAATCATATAAGCCCTGATGTTATTGCCTTCTACTTCTTCTTTAATGCCTAGGAATCGTAGATTGTTCCTCCTCTGCCTATTTTTCTGATCTTCCAGTTTCCACATAGTATCAGTCAATTGTCCATCATGCATTACGGTTTGTGCTCTTAAAGCCTCAATATCTGCTTCTACTGCCATCGTCCTCTCCTCCATCGAACTTAGTTTCCCTTCAATTTCTGCACAGGATTTAACCACCTTGCGGACCGTTCCTTGTAAATATTTTGTAGCCATCCTTGCCCGACGACTTTCTGCTCTTGTCTCAGTTTGTAGCTCCCTTATCGAATCATAGATAGACTGTAGCATTTCTGAGTCTGTATATCGAGCACCAGTGTTAGAAACCAAGCTACATACCAGTGCATCAGCCTTCTTCTCTGCATTGTCCTGGACCTCGAAAGTATGGACTTCTGCTGTACTCATGAGATAAGTGCCTGAATAGTCCCATTTAAGAGCTTTTCGAGTCTGAGCAGAGGGCTCCACGCCAACTCCACTAGGGGCCCGCCCCTTACTTTTCCGCCGCTGCTGTCGTACAGGAGACTCTGTGAGAGATAAGAAACTTGAAGATTTGGAGGATATGCTGTTTCTGCTTTCACTTGACCCTTGATCGCTATTGGTGGAGTCTGAATCCTCTGTTAAAGAGTACAATTGATCGCCTCCATCTTTAGGCCACTCTGGCCCCTTTTCCTTCGCCGCGATTACTTCGACTCCTGTAATAAGTGCCTGGGCCATTTGAGTTGAGTTCCCCGCAGAGCCCTCCAATGGGCTAGTAGCTTCTTGGCCAGCTTGAGGGGGAGCATAGGTTTCTTGCTCCTTGAATCCTAGTTGAGCATTTCCCTCGGAGAGTGTATGCATTTCTGTATCCTTGACCTTGCAGAATCCTTTCCCTCTTTGGGCACCACAATCTCAGGGGCATCCAAAACTTCTGGATCTTGTAGCCAGTTCAAAAGGAAGTCTTTTTCCTTACTTACATCCTCAGGAAGCATCTTCCCTTCACTATCGGCCCCTAGTTTCCCGCTTGGTGTTATTTGCATCTCGGCTTGAGAAGGCATAATATGCACGAGATTGTCTTCTTGCGCGCCCCCCTTCCAAAAACCCATAATCATAGGTTGCGTCTTATTTCCCCCAGGGGAAGACGATGGGGGAGCGTTGCTCGTGGCCTCCCTACTTGTTCCAGTAGACTGTTTCCCACTCATTTTCCAGAGCGTCGGGATTGGCCGTCTGGTACCTGGGGCCATTTCACCATTGGATTTTTTAGTCCGTGCAGCTCGTGCACCCTCTCCTTTTTCCCCAGGATTTTGGCTATTTTTTGGTACCATAATGTTGGTAAGACCGCTAATAAATATGTCCCAGGTTTCCCCAAAATGCATTAACCAGGATTGCGCGCTCCACAGCAACAGTTTTCCAAGAGTTTTCAGAGAGCAAAGATCCGTTAACTTCAAAAGAGCCTGACCGTGCATATCCGAATTGACTGTCCAAGTTTACATCCTCTATGAACTCTATGTACTCCCAAGTATTTGCCAACCACCTTCATCGTTTAAGAAGACACCTTGCTGCTGATGTAAATATATAAATATTCAGTTAAATGATGCTGCGGCTCTCTGACTCACTCCTCCCCACGTGCTGTGTCCTCTGGCAAACCAGATCAAAACCAGGTCAGTATTCAATTGCTCGAACAAGAACAAAATGGGACCATGTCATGCACTGTAATATAATCCTCGCCAAAAGAAATTTGCAGCTATGGAGCCTGTTGCCACAGACCCGACTTGGTACCTGCTTGTGCTTGATGCTTGATGAAAGAACTGGCCGTTTCTGGCCATGCTCGCGCTGGTTTCCCTCAGCTCTCTGCGCCTCTGTACTCTCGAGTGAGAGACCCAAAGCCTCCTTGGGAACGGCCTGGAAGTGAGGAGGTGCGAGGGACTCCAATCCGAGGAGCCCCCTGCTGATTCTGGCGCAGAAAGAGGCTTTCCGTAGTAAATTCAGGCCGGGACGCATCCAGTCTTCATCATTTAAGTCAACTTTAAACCACACATCACCAGTAACTAGTAGATGCTATTGGGAGTATGGTATGCAGTATCATAAGGGGTCAATGTTGATTGGGACACATGCAAGCCTGATTGAGATGACTGCCATCTACATTGTGGCCATCACATCTACCTACAAACATGTTGTTCCCCTACCCCTGTGCCTCAGGGGGGAATGGCCATGCAATCCATCATCACAACTGTCGAGGTCAACCACCAAGGCATGTACACTTATAAACAGAGCTAGGGAGTGGACTACATGTGAGGAGGTATACCAACTAGGAAGCAGGTATCCATAGGTCATTCACATCTAAATTCATGCGTCCAGGTGTGGACACCCATCAATACCTGATCTGTCAACACTATTCCCTGAACTCACATATCCATGCCAGCACACTTCTGGCCTTGACCTGCATGCACGCCTATTACATACCACATAACTGCAATGTAAATTTACTACTACCTATGGGGCACCATGCTGGGGGACAGTTGCCCACCCAGTCCTACATGTACATTACAATACAGAGATGCACCAATTTATGTGGAAAACTGGTGCATCACTGTGTTGTGAGAATGACGGTATGACCCAGTGCCAATACACTGACAGGTGGGCCTACATGTGGCTAGTTATCACCTTGTTCACACACTGCTGCCCATTGCCCAGCACAAGACTCCCAAGATATGACTCTCTGCTCGTGAATGGGTAACCTTGCATGGGACACAATGGTGGTCATTCCAACCTCGGCGGTAAAAGGCGCTTACCGCCGTGCAGAAGACCGCCATAACACCGCCGCGGCAAACTGCCACGGTCATTCTGACCCACAACAGGCAAACCGCCAAAATACAGACATCCACAAAAGTCCGCCACACCAAAGGGCAGCGAGAAACTGGCGATGACCAAACCTCCACCGTCACGCCAACAGAAATACGCCCACACTATCACGACACACGAATCGGACTGGCGGCGGACCCCCACCTCCTCCCCCAGAATTTACAACATTGGAGGAGCAGGTCTTGAACATCCTGCATCCTGAGGGCCTCACAGGAGTACCTGGAGGTATGGACTCTGGTAAGTCTCATCTTCACTACTTCATCCCCCCCACCCCACCTGCATGCCAACTCATACCCCCACCCTCACCCCCACCCCATCACACCTACTCCTTGCAAATGTCTCACCATCACAACCCACCCATCCCAACACCTAGCCCTGCATGCGTCCACAAAGCATGGACACCCATCACCTAAGCATGCCCACTGCACATACACATACAACACCCCCCCAAACCACCGTCACAACAGCCCCCACAAAGGAATGCCAGTACTGGGGTACACGGGCACCCACCCATTGCACGCTATCGCACACACAGAAGCAATAACCATACTTTTATACCCCTGCATGACCCGAACGCCAGGTCACTGCGCAGGAGGGTCCACAAATGTCCACTCCACCCCCAGAAGAGGCCCACAGTGAGGACAGCAGCTCTGTCTCCCTGGATCTAGATGACCAGCCCGGTCCAACGGGGACCTCGGGACAGTCGGTTCCCCTCACACAGCCACAGGCCACAGCAGACCTTCCCCCCTCTGGAAACACCAGCACAGCACCCACCCAGGGGGCCCATACCTCTGTCCCCAGGACACGTCAATCAGCGGTGTGTCCACCACTACAGGGAACCCAGGCTAACCCAACACCCCAACAACAACAGGGACCTGGGGGCAGTGGAAGTGGGCACACGGTCCAGGGGACAGAGGCCCATGGAAACAGGGGAACTGGGAGGGCTGCTGTGCGACAGGGGGGGGACAGGCCCAGGGAACCCGCTCTCCCGAGACCCTCTCCTCCATCATGGGAGCATACCACCACTCCCAGGAGACGATGGCGAGGGTCCTGGCCAGGTTTCAGGAGATCCAGCTTCTGCAGGAGCAACAGTATATGGGGTTCAGGGAGGAACTTAGAAACATCAGTTCCGCCATGGGTCGCATTGTAGTGGCCCTGAATGAGGTAGTCACCACATTGCGGGACACTGTGGCACCTCAAAGGGCCCCTGACACTAGCATGGACCAAGAACTGCCTACCACATCCGCCGGCGCTAGTGGACAGGAGGCCCTGACACAAGACCAACAGGCCACCAGAACCCCACCCCCTGCAGAAGGAGAACCACCCCGCAAGCGGGCCCTGAGATCCAGGAAGAAGACAGAGTAAGATGTCAAGACCCCCGCCAGCAAAGGATACCGCCCTGATTGTCATCCCACTGTCCCACATTGTCACCCTGTCCAACCTTAAACTGCCCCTGCTCCACTTCCCACAGGCATTTGGACAATGCACCTGTGATACTGATAGTCTGGACTCTGCCATGGACAATCCTCCACCATCACCCCTCACCGATTTGCAACCACCCATCCAATTTAGAGCACTTGAATAAACACACTTATTGCACAAAACAATCTGGAGTCTGGCTGTGATTTAGAACAAATGTATTAGACATGACCGTGCCAAAATGTTCATTCACATTGTGATGCCAACAAACCGCTGTCACACAGCTGTAGTCCATGGGGAAACAAAGCAGATGTCACGCAGTGGGGCCCACATCTCTGAAAACGGAAGGGAAAGTCACAACACAGTTACCATACACTGGGGGAAAAAGTCAGACAGTAGAGAGGTAGGAGTCTTTAAGTAAATGTAATATGCCGGTGTGTACTCTTACCTGTGTGTCATTGAAAATACTGCTGTATTACTGTGTTCCTGTTCTCTATGTCGTCCTCTTCGGCTTCCTCCTCTTCACTCTCCACAGGCTCCACAGCTGCTACAACACCACCATCTGGACCATCCTCCTGCAGAAAAGGCACCTGGCGTCGCAAAGCCAGGTTGTAAAGCATACAGCAGGCCACGATGATCTGGCACACCTTCTTTGGTTAGTACATTAGGGATCCACCAGTCATATGGAGGCACCTGAACCTGGCCTTCAGGAGGCCAAAGGTTCGCTCGATCACCCTCCTAGTCCACCTATGGGCCTCATTGTACCGTTCCTCTGCCCTTGTCCTGGGATTCCTCACTGGGGTCAATAGCCATGACAGGTTGGGGTAACCAGAGTCCCCTAATAGCCACCCGGTGCCTCTGGAGTTGACCCATCACGTACGGGATGCTGCTATTCCGCAGGATGTAGGCGTCATGCACTGAGCCAGGGAACTTGGCATTAACATGGGAGATGTACTGGTCAGCCAAACACACCATCTGGACATTCATGGAATGATAACTCTTCCTGTTCCTGTACACCTGTTCACTCTTGCTGGGGGGGACCAAAGCAACATGTGTCCCATCAATGGCACCAATGATGTTGGGAATATGTCCAAGGGCATAGAAGTCTCTTTTCACTGTAACCAAATCCCCCACCTCAGGGAAAATGATGCAGCTCCTCATGTGTTTGAGCAGGGCAGACAACACTCTGGACAACACCTTGGAAAACATGGGCTGGGACATCCCTGATGATATGGCCACTGTTGTTTGAAAAGACCCACTTGCTAAGAAATGGAGTACTGACAGCACCTGCACTAGAGGGGGGATCCCTGTGAGTTGGCGGATGGGTGACATCAGGTCTGGCTCCAGCTGGGCACACAGTTCCTGTATAGTGGCTCGGTCAAGCCTGTATGTCAGTATGACATGTCATTCATCCATTGTCGACAGGTCCACCAGCGGTCTGTACACGGGAAGATTCCTCCATCTCCTTGCATGTCCCAGCGGACGGTGCCTATGAAGGAAAACAGCGAGCACAGAGTCAATCAACCCACAGGTACGTAACCACAGTTGCCACATAACACGATTCCCAATGCATTGAAAGGTTTGTATGAGTGTTGATGCAAGGCCTAGGTATGTGTGACGCAGTAGAAATTAAGCCATGTGGGCCCTTGAAATGGCGGCTGCCTGACCTGTGAAGTGCGACAGTGGGATGTGAGGTCAATGCGCTGGCGTGGCACACCGTGGCGGTAGGCGGTCGAAGACCGCGGCGCAAAGCAGCATTGGTTAACATTGAACCCTACGGGTTTCACGAGCCAATGACGATGTGCGCCGGCGGTCGCGGTACGCACCGCCGCGGTACGCACCGCCACGGGCGTGACCGCCATTTTCTATCTGCTTAATCACTCGATACATGATCTTCCACAGGAGAGGACCTACACTGCAAGTGCTGCTGTGACCTCGGTCTGGAAGAGACAATGGCTCATGCGACTGGGGAAAGGGCCCCTGCCTTTACTGCGGAGGAGTCGGAGAAACTTGTGGATGGGCTCCTCCCCCAGTATGCGCTACTCTACGGTCCTCCAGACCAACAGGTAAGTACACAGGGACCATGCTTAGTGGGCAATGCCTGGGTTGAGTGGGGTGGATGAAAGATGGTGGGGAGGGGAGCGATTGAGGCATGCATCAAACGACAGATGAGAGCATGTGCCACATGGCAAGGGTGGGCCACTCACATCGAGCATGCAGAAGGTGATGACAATTTTTCTCTCCCTGTACATGTCACATAGGTCAGCGCCCACCAAAAAGTCACTATTTGGTGTGCCATCGCCAAGGACGTCTGGACCCTGGGGGTCCACAACAGATCGGGCACCCACTGCCGGAAGAGGTGGGAGGACATCCGACGCTGGAGCAGGAAGACGGCGGAGGCTCAGCTGGGGATGGCCTCCCAACGTAGGAGGGGTGCCAGTCGACATTTGACCCCCCTGATGTCCCGGATCCTGGCGGTGGCCTACCCTGATTTGGATGGGCGCGTGAGGACATCACAGCAGACACAAGGGGGTGAGTACAAATACATTCTGCTGACTTTGCGCGCAGTGGAGGTGTCTGGGTGGGGGAGGAGGGCTGTGGGTATCCCTAGGCCAGGGCGATTTCTGTAGGCTAGGCCCCTCCGTAAGGCATGGCCCTGTGCCCCCGCCCCCCACCTCTGTAGGGTGCCAAGTACAGGTATCCATGGCCCTGTGTCATCTATGTGTGCAGTTGTCATCCATAGGCTTGTAGTCCATGTCCCACGGATTGCGTAGTGGACCCCAAGTGCGCTGCGTAGTGCAGGGTGCTTCTGTGTCTGTCCTCTCTGCCAACGGTGTCGCCAATGCATGCACTCAACATGTCTTTATTTCTCCCCCCCCCCCACTTTTTTGTGGTCTTCCTGTTCATGTGTGCATTAGCATCATCAGGCAGAGGAGAAGTGGCATCGGAACACGAGGGAGCTGCATCCCACATGGCCCTGGAGGGCCATGCAACGGAGTCCGAATACACCAGTGGGACGGAGGGCGAGGGGAGCTCCACAGCGGGGACTCGTGCTGATGTCAGTGACAGCGACTCGTCCTCTGAAGGGAGCTCCCTTGTGGTGGCGGCAACATCCGTGCCCCCCGCAACAACAGGTACAGCCGCCACCCAGCGCACCAGCACCGCCCTCCCAGCAGCCCCTCAGCGTTTGCCCCGTGCCCGCTCACCCAGGAAGGTGGGCATCTCCTTCGCCCCAGGCACCTCAGGCCCTGCCCCTGTCACCCCTGCTGCCCTCAGTGAGGAGGTCATTGACCTCCTGAGGACCATCATTGTTGGGCAGTCTACCCTTTTGAATGCCATCCAGGGTGTAGAAAGGGAGGTGCACCAGAGTAATGCATACCTGGAGGGCATTCATTCTGGTCAGGCTGCCCATCAGCGATCGTTCAACGCTCTGGCCTCAGCACTGACGGCAGCCATTGTCCCTGTCTCTAGCCTCCCCCTCCAACTTCCTCCACCCAGACCCAATCCTCTGTACCTCTGCCTATCCCAGACACACCATCAGACCAGCTTGCACACACCTCAACACCCAAGGGAAGCTCATCCAGACATAAGCACCACACATCACACAAGCATTCACACAAGCAACATCCACATGCAGACATACCAACACCCACTGCCTCCACTGTGTCCCCCTCCTCCTCGTCTCCCTCCTCCCTCCCTGTGACGTCTCCACTCACACTTGCATGCACAACATCTTCAGCCACTACGTCCATCACCAGCACACCCACCAGAACACTCCGCACACGTGCAGTCACCACCCCCACTACCATTTAGACGTCCCCTATGTCCTCTCCCAGTGTGTCTGTCACCCCCTCTTCCAAACTACACAAACGCAGGCAGCCACCCACCCAACAGCCATCCACCTCACAACAGCCTCCAGCCCAAGCACCTGCACCCAAAGACACCAGACTTCACACTCCTACAACCACATCCTCTTCCTCCACTCCCATACCCACTACACCTACCCGTCCCTCTCTTTCCAAATTGCTTTTCTTTTCCAAACTTGACCTCTTTCCTACAACTCCCCCACCCCGTCCATCTCATAAGACTCCAATCAGCACCTCAGCCACCACAAAACCGGGACCTGTAAAGACTGTTTGCCATGGACTGTGGAGTCCCCCACCCTCAAGGGCAGCCAGTTCAGCTAGGAGCCAAGGCACGGCTAGCCCAACCCCGGAAAAGCATCCGAAGATTGCCAGTGCCCGGCGCGAGAGACCAAAGACACCAGGGACAAAAATCCCTACATTGGCTCCGGCAGGAAGTCGGGTGCCACCTGGCACACCGCCAAAGGTGGGAAAGGGCCACAGGCGAACAGGGAAGGGTGGGAAGGGCAGCACGCCCGACAAGTCCGGCAGCAGGCCAGCTGGTCAGGAGGGCCCCACCAGCCCCATCCCAGGTGTGCAGGAGGACACCCAGAGGCCCGGTACTGCAGCCCAGGAGGGCCCCGCAAGCCACGTCCCAGGTGGGCAGAAGGACACCCACAGGCCCAGTACTGCAGCCCAGGAGGGCCCCGCAAGCCACCAGACAGATGGGCAGGAAGGCCCCGCCAGCCACATGTCAGGTGGCGAGTGACATCCATGCCATGGCCGGATCCGCTGACCAGGACACTCATCTCAAGCACCGCTCCGCTGGGCACCGCCGTCTCAAGAACCGCTGAACAGGGCACTGCCGTCTCAAGCACCGCTGAACTGGGCCCTTCATCTCATGCACCGCTGAACAGGGCACCGCCGTCTCAAGCACCGCTGAACTGGGCCCTTCATCTCATGCACCACTGAACATGGCACCGCCGTCTCAAGCACCGCTGAACTGGGCCCTTCATCTCATGCACTGCTGAACAGGGCACCGCCGTCTCAAGCACCGCTGAACTGGGCCCTTCATCTCATGCACCGCTGAACAGGGCAACGCTGTCTCAAGAACCGCTGCGCTGGGCCCTTCATCTCAAGCACTGCTCCGCTGGGCACCACCGTCTCAAGCACCGCTCCGCTGGGCACCGCCGTCTCAAGAACCGCTAAACTGGGCCCTTCATCTCAAGCACTGCTCCGCTGGGCCCTTCATCTCAAGCACTGCTCCGCTGGGCACCGCCGTCTCAAGAACCGCTGCGCTGGGCCCTTCATCTCAAGCACTGCTCCGCTGGGCACCGCCGTCTCAAGCACCGCTCCGCTGGGCACCGCCGTCTCAAGAACCGCTGAACTGGGCCCTTTATCTCAAGCACTGCTCCGCTGGGCCCTTTATCTCAAGCACCGCTCCGCTGGGCACCGCCGTCTCAAGAACCGCTGCGCTGAGCCCTTCATCTCAAGCACTGCTCCGCTGGGCCCTTCATCTCAAGCACTGCTCCGCTGGGCCCTTCATCTCAAGCACTGCTCTGCTGGGCCCTTCATCTCAAGCACTGCTCCGCTGGGCACCGCCGTCTCAAGAACCGCTGCGCTGGGCCCTTCATCTCAAGCACCGCTCCGCTGGGCACCGCCGTCTCAAGAACCGCTGAGCTGGGCCCTTCATCTCAAGCACTGCTCCGCTGGGCACCGCCGTCTCAAGCACCGCTGAACTGGGCCCTTCATCTCAAGAACCGCTGGCCCATTGGCGGAAGGGGCAGGCCCGCATCTGTGTCGGGCAGGGCTGCACGAAGCACTCTGGGCACTAGTCCCCCTCCAGTACCAGTGGAGACTGTTATCCACTTGAGAGACTGTGGCTTTGCACTCCCCAGGATGGTCTAGTGGGCAACCCACCCAGTGTAGAGACTTGAGAGACTGTGGCTTTGCACTCCCCAGGATGGCACAGTGGGCAACCCACTCACTGTAGAGACTTGAGAGACTGTGGCTTTGCACTCCCCAGGATGGCACAGTGGGCAACCCACCCACTGTAGAGACTTGAGAGACTGTGGCTTTGCACTCCCCAGGATGGCACAGTAGCCATGGAGGCCCCTCGTGGATCTGGCGTCGTGGACTCATCTGGCTGAGGTGCCCCCCCTTCCCTTCCCCCTGAGGTGCCTGTAGTTTTCCTATCTGATGCCCCTGCAGTGTTCTCTCCGTTGGAGTCAGGTATCCTGTGTGGGCTTTGCCCATGTGTTTTGGCCCAGTGGCCCACGAACAATGGCTGATACACATATCGGACTGGACAATTTATGTATATAAAGTTATTGATGTGTGATATATTTTATACTCAGTCTTACCATATAATTCTAAATTTATAATCATTTCCTTTTGTCTTTGCATTCTTCTGGGGGGTTTAGGGGGGTAACTGTGATGGTTTGCTATGCATTGATGTGTGTGTTGTAGTGGGTGAGGGTGGGGGTGATTGTGTCGCGTATGTGTGTCCCCGTAATATTTTCTCCTCCCCCCTCCCCTGTGTCGTAGGTGCAGTACTCACCGTTGTCTTCTGCGCCGGCGTTCGTGCTCCTGGTAGAGGAGCAGGAAGACAATGGCTGGTAGGATGTGGAGTTCGGGTTCCATGCTGTCCAGATTCCTCGTGGGGTGTATGGAGGTGAGCGTTTTCCGTTGGAAATGGCTGTTTCCGCCGTGTTTTTATCGGCGGGGCTACCACCCCGGAAAAGGTGGCGGATTGGTGGGTTGTGATAGGGTGGGCGGTACATTGTCTCCCGCCTGTCTGTTTGCGGTGACCGCCGCACTGTTTGTTTGTCCCGCCATGGCAGGCGGTGTGTTAAAGTGGCGGTCTCTGTTGGCGGTTTCCGCCAGGGTCGGAATTGCATTTTTTTTAACCGCCAGCCTGTTGGCGGTTTTGCCGCCACTTTAACACCGACCGCCAGGGTTGGAATGACCCCCAATGTCACCATCCAGCCTACTTTGAAATCTTATCATGTGCAAGCTCATCATATCTAACATTGAGTGCATTGAGTGTAACACACAAGACTCACTCACACAACAGCCTCAATCACTACACAGGACAGGCATTATCACACTTACTGGATACATCTAGGACCTAAAATGTTGTCACTTCTCCAATGGTGTAGAGGGCACTTGTAAGACATGGATGGAAAAACATGCTCAGTGTCATATCACTGTCACAACGACTGGCAACATATCACATTGTGTGAAATTTTAGATGAGTGAGCTAGTGATCCTGCTTGAAGACAGTGCAACAGACACATCACTGCAAACTCACATTGGTACTGATACTCTGCTGATTGAGAGCCACACAACTGCACATATGCACTGGTCCCAAGACTCATGTAGTGCTATACCCTACAACAACCTTATATGGGCATTCCATTAAAAATGGTACTCCAAAGCATGATTTGAATTTGGGTGACAAATCCATGGCACTACCCTGGTGTACTGCAATACAAGTTACTCAGGTATTGTGGCATGTTCTTCAAGGCACACAGAGTAACTGTTTGATGGACATGGGGCTCAATTTCTTGTCTGCAATTATCACGCATTCAGTGATCCATGACTGATGTGGCACAGTTGTGTGTTGGTAACAAATGCCCCATTGCCAGTGTACCCTAAGGCGGGTATTCTCCCTTTGCCAACATAATGGCAGGGATCATGTGTGTGTAATGATGACAATGTAGCACTATACATGGATTGCCCACTTTGCTGTCAGGATCCAGTGAAATACATTATGCTGCCGGTGTCTTGCTTTATCATCATTGACACAATGCTGGGGCACAGGTGTTGCCATGGCCCCTGAAATGTATGACTAAGTGATAGTTGTACATGACTCAACAAACCTCTGACCTGCATTGTTAAAATGTATAGACATGTGAACTCCATCTCAGTACTGGGAGAGTTACACTTCATTCTGGTTGCATTCAACCTGTCCACAAGCATTGCATGCAGCACGCCAAAACATCTGCTACTGCCCCTCAGGAGCATTCGACAGGAAATGTATGTCAATGGGATACTCACCAACAGGGCCACTGATCACCACACCCGGATGGTCTAGCAGATCATGCTCTCTGGCTACCACATCAGCCCAGCGATGCTTCAGCTGGTGCTCATTAGGGCTGCTATGGTACACCCTCTTCGGGAGGAGGAGCACCTTGCACCACCGCAGCCGCGTCACCTCCATCTGAAACCTCTGTATCACTCTGCCCCCCCATCTCAAGCATCATTGGCAAGAAATGGCCCACCAGCCACACAAAGCCTCCGAGATCCTCCTCCCCCACCCGTGTCAGCCTCGCCCTTCCTGACATATCCATCACGCACAATGTGAAAAAGTAAATAGCAAAAGAAAATTTTACAAAAAAGGAAACTTACAACCCAAGCTTATTAACCCCAACTAACCCAACTAACCTAATACCCGGACAGACACCCCACAGTACAAGTACAAAGAGAAATACAGAAAACTGCACAAAATCACAGACACTGGTACAAGTAACAGTCACAATTCACACCAGACACAAGAGAGACACCACAAGATACAAAATTTGCCTAAAACACACCACCAACTCCAAGACACATTCACACAGTCAAAAGATGCACAGACTGTAAAGTGAAAGTGAAAGTACACCCACTGTACCATGCCTGTAAACAGGATTTCCTATTACATCACTACCTGTCCCCTTGCGCCACGTTTTACGTAATGCGTGTATTTTTTTGACACATAAGATATTTGCGTGACTATTTCCGATGCATTACCTACGTGTGCTTCAATTTACGACGCATTACATGTATGCTTCGATTTCACAGGATATTTGCATGAGTGTAGTGTGTGGGTAGAATTCACGCTAAGGGCCCATGGTTCAAAACTTTGAGTTTTCAGATGTTTTCAATGCATTTGGGTCAAGATTTTTGACTCTATTCGTGATTGCATGATTTTGTTCCATTGACCATAGATGCACCCTGTATCAACATGCAAATAGGATGGGATGGGCTGCAGTGTGTAGTATTGTGTATGTTCACATGTGGTAGACCATGCAATTTTGTGATTTAGGTGTGTATGGTCTGTTACACCAATGTGTGTGTTTCTGAATGAATGGCATGCAAAACTTTGGAAGTCATGCACATGTATGCATGTGTGACAACTGTGTATCTACATTTTATGGCAGTCCGCGATCTACAACAGTCATGGTATGTGTTTGTGAATTTTGTTGACTTCTGTGATGTGTGTAGTTTGACTTACAGGGCATTACATTCAAGACGACATACACAACTCAGGCATTGTTGATGATGGTTGATGAGTGCTATGTAGCCCTCAACTGTCTCAAAATGTAGGTCATGAGTTCATGGTGACTTGTGTGTGGACTACAAATATGTCTGACATGTGTACATATTTGGTATGTACTGTGTTTGACACACTGTGCCTAATTTCCACCCATATCATGTTTTAACACATAAGGCAGTTTGAACTCATTACAATTAGCTCTGTTTATTGTGTTGGTGTGCTGGATCTGCTGCCCTAGCTGAATGTGTTCTCATTATTTCTGATGTGCATTCCACAGAAGTATCCAGTCTAAGTGTGTGGGCATGTGTACCCTGTGTCAGTATTGGGCCCCATGGCAGTGGCTGGACTGATTTCCAGGGATGCACTGCGCAGGGCAAATGTTTTTACCATTGCTTGTCATACCTTGGCCAATCTTGCTACCCATTGTCACCAGTGATGCCCCCCTTATCACACAAGCTGCCATTGCAAGCCTCACACTTAGTAATGTCAGTGGTCTGTTCATATATTCCTTTCCTTCTGATATTTTACATCCACTGCCTCATGTGTGGGTCCTTGTTACCTCATTATTGGAGATGTTATAGTTGCTAGTCATGAGCTACAGTTGTACAAGTTGGCAATGTGGATGTAACTTATATGTTGTGGTCCATATATTGTGTCCTTCAGTTGTGACATTCAAGCGATGAGGCTATTTGTAATGTGTGTGATGGTAGCAGTACAATCATACGCATCACATGTGATGTTGCAACAGAAGTTTTCAGATTTATATTTGTGACATGCTCCCTGGGGTAATACTCACATTCTTAAGGTACGTGTGATAGAGAATGAAGACACCAGAGCAGTTTGTGTGATCAAGTAAGGTGTTTATTTACAAATATTTACAAGGTGTGTAGAGTGACTATAAAGTGAAAAAGTTGTGTATGATTTGCTGTCTGCAGTGCATTCCAGCAGCTATGTTCTGCTATTTCCCCTCATTTTCCCTGCCACCATCCTCCTCCTCCTCAGGCAGTTCTTGGGCCGGCTCATATAATGGGATTTTCATCCTCACACAAATGTTGAGCAGGATAGCACAGGTCAGTACATTTTTACAAACAATGTGTGGAGGCTGCCTCCTGTGATGTCCAGGCACCTGAATGTGGACTTCAGGATGCCAAAAGTCCTCTCCACAATGGTGCGTGTCCTCCGATGTTCCTCATTATAGGCACACTCTGCTGCTGTGCTTGGGCATGGCTGGATCCTATAACCCTGATCCACTGCAAAAGATAATTGGAGTGAGTATTTTGTTAATGCTTGCAACAGGATTGTCATGTAGCATGGCAGTTGATATATTGTGTTTTTTGTGACTCATATGTGTTTGTAGCATGGTGTGAGTTCCTGACCTTCTGTAAGGTCTTCTGAGCACTGGGTTTTGGACATGACAACTTGTGTTTGGCTCAAGGGCCTGGGATATATGATTTGGTTTCCTAACTGTTGGTCAGTATTTATGTGCCATGCACTATGTAGTGTCCCAAATGTATCAGTGTGCTTTCACTAGAGGGGACATGATACATCCGCACACACAATAGGTTCAGATGTGGTGGTAACATTGTTGCACTACATGGCCTGGAAGTCCCATCCATTTAGACACGTGTCATTGCAGATAAAATGCGACACTGAGACCCATTGAATTGCGTAGGTGACAATGCACAACACATTTCCAAAACAGGCAGCATTGACCTGTTAAGTTTTGACAATGCGCAATTGTCCCATGTGTGACTTGTTTCTAGGCAACCCTTTGTTGTTCCTTCTGCCAATTGCTGATATTCAGCCATACACCTACACTACCAACCTTGCACCAGGGAACCTGGCTAACTGCCTTGTGGAGGTGGATGTATCTGTGCAGGAAGGGCCACCTCCCTATACATATGCTGTTTTGATGGACAATTGGCTCTTTCAGTGTGTGCAGCAGTATGCAGTATGCATTGGTGGCACATTAATGTGTGTTCATAGCACAGTTCACTTCCTTACTGCAACCTGCAAACTGCACCCCTGGAGTAGTGTTTAATGTTGGCAATGCCTCAGTGTTATCATGACACTTACATCTAAATTAGCATCATCATGCTATGTGTCTCATGGTGTAAGACCTGCTGCAACACACATTGCACTCCCCTTCCGTGCTACATACTGCTTGGGAGGGTGGTTGATTGACTATGTGGCCTCAAGTCATTGGAAATAGCTCATCTTCCAACGTGTACTTACAGTGCAGGCCATGACATTGTCACTATGGGCTTTAACATTGGGCCCTTGGTGCTCCTGAGTGGCAGCTAATGATTATGGCAGCCGTCAGGTGTCCAAGGGTGTGTATCCCATTGTGTCAGGGTGTAGAACATGACTACCAGTGTCACACCTCAGTGTCACCCTGCCCATGTGTTCATGTAGTGGTGCATGTCTTGGGTGTCCTTCAAGGTTGTTGTGCTGTGTGTATATTGCTAGATTTGGAGACTTACCGACAAGTAGGCCATTGCCATATTGTCCATCCTGGAAGTGCTCATTGATCCTGCTGTGCCAGAATATGAAGGAGTCATGGACACTCCCAGGATACTTGGCCAAGATGTTAGTGAACAGTCCCTGGTGGTCAACTATGGCCTGCACATTGATAGAATGTGTGTGCTTTCTGTTCCTGAATAGAATCTCTTTTGCTACAAGTGGGATGATCTGGACGTGGGTGCATTAAATTGCGCCGAGCACATGCGGTAGCCATGGATTTGATAAAACCCCTGTTTTATCTCCTGCTGCTTCTGCTGGGTGTTCAGGAAGCTGATGTGGTGGGGTGTCAGGAAGATTATGGCATCTAACACCTTGGGCATGAAAGCCCAAAATGAGGGCTGTGATACCCCAGCGACCAGGGTACCCATTGTCTGGAAGGAGAAACTTGCCAACATATGCAGGACAGCTAGCAGCTTGGTCACAGGTGGTATTTTGTGTGGTGTCTGCAGGCTAACTGTTAGTTATGGCTCTATATGGCGCAGCAGCTGCAATATGGCTCGGCAGTTGAGTCGATAGCTCCGAATGATGTCCTGATCCCTGAGGCCAAAGAGGGTTGTCATGTTTCTGAAAAGTCTCTCCTGCCTTCTGAGTTGCCTTTGTGGGCTGCGTTGGGGTGGAGATGGTTGCTGTCATTGGTCCTGTGCTTGCCGTTGTCTTGCAAGCTGCATCAGTAGCACCTCCATGTTGTCCTGTTGGTCTCTGATTTTGCTTGTGTGTGTTGTCCTTAAGTAGTAATGAGTTTGCCAGATTTTAATGCCTGCCCTGACCCAGGCATTAAAATATGATGCAAACCGGAGATAAAGTCAGTTTTTGGGTCCGCCTTCCACCCGTGCGTCATTTTTGCCCTGTTGGATAAATATGGTGCTAAGGACTTTGAGTCATTTTTTGGACGGGAACGCCTTACATCTCATTGATGCAAAGTGGTTTCACACATCACCAAAAATGACGTTACCTCCGTATTTTTGACGCTAGATAGATAAATCTGGAGTTATGTTTGCACTGAATTAGCGTAAATAAATATGCTAATTCAGCACAAACAGAGTATAAATATGGGCCATAATGTGTAGTAACATTAATTAAAAGGCCTAACTTATTATGAAATGTTTTATTCTTTGTGTTTAGCATTAGTTAAAAGGCCCATATTTTAGTATTTTTCCTGAAGCATGATGTTTAATTGTCATGTTGATTTTACTTATTAGACATCCTTGCAGTGGAAAGCTACTCCTTTCCCTGTTCTCTTTGTACTGCATTTCCTTGTAATAGGAATTGTAAGTTTTAACAATGGGCTTTAGTTTCTGGCAGGAAGCAACATGCCATTTTTCTGTATAGTTTTCAATTGTAATAATTCTACGGAAGGAACAAAGAGGAGATACAACTGAAGCACAGATGATGTTTTATTGGCTGTGCACTAACCCACCTCATAGTCTTATCCAATAGAAGCTTAGCTAGTAACTATTTGGGCCTGTAATTTAGCAAGCTTTAGGTGATGCAAGTCAGATTTGATTCTGTTTAGCTTCTGATCAGTTATGTCATTCAGCGCTTGTCTATGATTCTAACAGTTCAGTTACTTAGGCCCAACATTACTGAACTGTTTTCCCTTTCATGTTCATGATGCTGACTGAAGCCCTGCTGTCCTTGTGCTCTGCTGATGAAGGCTCTACAAGCTGCTATCTCATTTAGGAGAGGTATAACCAATGTGCATTTATTTTTCCTTTCCAGCTTTTCCCTTTAGAAAATCCAACCACATGTTTTGGTTAGCACCATAGTTAGATGTTTTCCAAAATATTTTTTGTCTTATTTTGTTATTTTTGCATGAAGCCCACACATGCTTTTCTAATTAGAGTAATAGTTAGGTATGCCTGACATAATATTGGATTTTGAATGTATGTCAATTGATTGTGATTAATTCAACTGCACACACTAAGTATGATGTTTTTTATCATTTACTTAATTCTGTTATTATTTGTTGTTCTTCTGGAGTGTTTAATGTTAAATGCATTGGTATTCTTTAGACGTCTTGGGCAACCTGTGTTGTTTATGTATTTCTATCATTCAGTTTTGCGCAACATTTACATGACTTTAGCATTGTCAATTTAAGGGCAATAAATGTTTAACCTTGACTAAATTGTTGTGGTGATTCATGGTCACATAGGTCATGGTGTGTTTAAATTACTGACTCCTCATTGCATATTGTTATTGTTTGATGGCTATTGATTCTCATTAGTATTTTGATGATCTTATACTACTGTCTGAGTCAAAAGATTCGAGTTGACCTCTGAGGGTAGTAGATGTCACTGCCCTTTTACGTGTAACCTTATCATAACGATATAAAATAATATACAGTCACATGCCCACACAGCCTCCAGCCAGGTTGTGCGTCATTGTGCTAACAACAGGTTAAATGTGTTCTACACTAGCATACATTTGTACTGCACCTGGGAACACCTGAGGAATTTGTTGAAATTTTAAAATATGAAAGTGTTTTTGTGACCACTTCTTCTAGCTGTTCTTTCTAATATGGGCAGGCAGGCACAGGGGTTTATTTCCTGTGGCAAACGAGCCTAGCGGTCAAGGGAAACAAACATGCCTTTCTTTGGCAGGGGAAGAGGGCAAGAAAAAGATGTTTTTTCTGATAGGTTTCCTTAATACAGTTTATTGATTGAAATGAGACCACAAGTGTAGTTTCCATGAGAAAAAGTTTTGTTAAAAATCACTGCGGCCTTAGGGATGTTTTATATAAATGGAGCATTGACAGACAAAATATAGCAATTAAATGATACTGTGTTTCAATTTGTTTAGCTCAACCATGTGTTTTTATTTCTGGTGCTTGCAGTTGTGCATTTAAATCTGTCAAAAACAAAACTAAAAGCACCAGGATGCAAAGAAATAAAACAATACCTTATGTCCTATTCAGGCCTCCAATTTTGACACTGAAGCTTCCCATGTTTTGACTGTGTGTTGGACTCTGTTTTTGCAGATTTTGGTATTCTGGGCACTTTACCACTGCTGACCAGTGCTAAAGTGCAGGTGCTCCTGTGTAAAGTGTATATGTAATTGGCTTTTCCGTGATTGGCATATTTGATTTATTAGTAAGTCCCTCGTAAAGTGTACTAGTGGTGCCCAGGGCCTGTATATCAAATGCTACTAGTGGGCATGCAGCACTGATTGCGCCACCCACATGAGTGGCCCTGCAAACATGTCTCAGACCTGCCACTGCAGCGTCTGTGTGTGCAGTTTTCTACTGCCAATTAGACGTAAGGCACACCTAAGGTAGGCCATAGGCAGCCCCATGGACAGAGTGTAGTGCACATGGGCCCACCCATACTCACTTTCCTCAATTGCCAAATGCAGAAAGTCTGACTGTGAGTGATGATATCGAGACTGTGCACTGGAGCTCCTCCTCTAGCCCGAAAGACCTTAGGTATCCTATATTCTATGTAGGTATTGATAATTAAGGCTCCTTGTTTGTTCGCTTTTACTGATTTTGTAGGTAAATACAAACAGAAAGAATATATTTCTTGTCTGGATTTATTTTTTAAATCGGAAAAATATAGACAAAGTGACTCTCCATGCTGTCTTTCGTGAATTCCAGACCAACAGCTGAGGATTTGGAAAGTTAACAAAACAGGATGAGATTTCCTTAAATACAGGCATGCGTCAACATATATTTGTACTTTAATGCTAATATTTAGCAGTGCTGTACCTAAATTGGCCTCTTAATTTGCTAAAATATAAGCATTAGCGTAGGAGTGAATGTTTTAGTTAAATGTCCTAAAATAAGATTTACAACTCCATTATTCTGAAAACACAAAATAAATATGGATAAATACAGACGGAAAATGTATAAAAAAAAAAAAGGTAAAACAGGGAGTTTAATTTATATTGCAATAATCTGTTCCTACTGTTTCATGATATTTCTTTCATTTAAATGCTACAGTAGCCCCAGTGGTCATCAACCATTCCGATCTGTATCTCCACAGTCATCTGTCGAAGGGTAGCACCCATACCACATATTCCTGAGACCAGTCCAAGAGGCATACCACTGGTGATATTATGCGCGAGTGCTGCCCAAGTTAATGGTTCATTACGAAAAGAGGGATAACATTCCTGTAGTGAGTGCTTGAGTCTAAAATACATAAATACATATAGAAGGGTTGTGTCACCCAGTTCCTTAAACCTGTCCAGAATTATGAATACATCCATGGGGTACCCTGCGCCTATGGGGGTGTCACTGTTGAATAAGCTATGGCCTCTCAGGTACATTGGAGCCTTTTGATCCAATGTCATTATCTAACAATAGAATCTCTGGGGTGTCAGCAACCACAAACCAAAACTGGCTACCAACTGGTACAATGGCTGGGTTGTGCAAACCACCACATATACGTAAGTCGAGGGTCTTGGGATGGACTTAGCAGTCACTATGTGCAGTGGGCATAGGGATACCACGTCACATGTTGAGGTTGTAATTTTCATGTGATGCCAGTTAAATTCATACTGTACCAATGCTGGCCAAAATTATTGTTCAGATTCAGGAAGAGTGACCTTCCCTCTCTCGTACGACAAGATCAATGCATCACAATTCAATCTTTGTTGTTGGCCCGCTGATATGAATTTTGGAAGAATCATATGTGTGGGTTTTAAAGAAGATTTCGCCCATGGTACAGCTTGCTAGTAAACACAATAAGCAGCCTGGGAGGAATAACATCATCATGAGAGCAACCCTACCAGCCTTAGATGGCAGGAGGGACATCTACCGTTTAGTGGTGTCCTGTATTTTAGCCACTACTGGCTCTTAATTATCTCTGAATATTACTTCAATTTCACAAGAAACCTGAGGTCTAGGTATCTAACCAAATCCCCCCTTGATTCCGAACAAAAACCATGAGTAGGCATAGCAGTGCCTGGAGTCATTGGGGACAGCTCCAATTTACTCTAGGGATGGGCATAACTTGTATAATTTTATGTGGCATAATTATGTGGAATTACAACAAAATTATGCAAGACTATGCACAATTACGTGGGAAGAGTAATTCAGAATGTTGCATTATTTTCATAGTGCAAAAATGTCCCTCGCCTCCAAAATGGACCCAAGGATGCATATGGCACGAATAAATATTGCTAAATGCAGCAGAACATGAATAGCAGTGGAATTTTCCCCCCAACTTACTCCAGGCATTTTCACCATTTTGTTAATGCTAAATGCACCTTTGCATTCAAAATGGACACAAGGATGTATTTTGCACTTAGCGAATAGTGCTAAATGTAAAACAACATGAACAGCAGCACAAACAGCTGCTCGCACTAGCTAAATTCATAGTGTCTGTGCTTATTTTTCCCCAAAATCGCTCTTAATTATGCGACCAGAAGTAATTACATAATTATTTGTAATTCTGCATGAAAGAGTAACTCAGAAGTACCTAAATTACTCAATGGCATAGTTAAAATTACTCCCAGACCTAATTTACTCATGTTTATCGATAGTCTTTATAACACTCTGTATTTCACAAATTGTCTTTCTACAGGGGTATCGATGCAAGCATTATGTTGCCTGCATACTACCGGCCACATGTACAAAGCATTTTTCAAGTCGCAAACTAATCGGCCCGTTTGCGACTAGAAAAATGCTTTTTGGGGTGTGCAAAGCCCAAACTGCGATTCGGTAACTTGTTCCCAAATCGCAATTTGGGTTTTGAGATTCGGTATTACTAAGGGGCGTGTTCAGGGCGTCCCTCCCTAATACCGAATCTAAATGGTATGTATGATTGTTCTGTGACCGCAAATGCGGTTGCAAAACAATCACAGTTAGCACCAATTTCAAATTGGTGCTAACACATTCGCAAAGGGGAAGGGGTCCCCTTTGTGAATGCATTCAAAAACTTTATTAAGAGCAGGCAGTGGTCCTTTTTAAATGGAGCCTGTTTTCCTTTAAGGAAAATGGGCTGCGTTTTAAAAAAAGATTGCTTTATTTAAAAGCAATCACAGACATGGTGGTCTGCTGACTCCAGCAGGCCACCATCCCTGTGATTTTTGCAATTCCCGGTGGGTCCCAAATTGCGACCTGCCTCATTATTATTAATGAAGCAGGACTATTTGGTACCCACCGGGAATCTCAAAAGAAATGGAGTTTCTTACTATTGGAATTGCAATATCCTAATTGCGATTCACGTAGAGACCCAATTAGAAAATCTCAATTCCAAATATTCGTACATGTGGCCCTACGATACTTAATAAAACTGTTTAATTAACTTCTTAAAGTATTTCAGGGTTAATTTGCCCAAAACTGTGAGGAGAGCACAAGTCTAGGCTCATGATTACTAAATAATGAGATATCCTTTTAAAAAAAAAAAAATTTTAGGGAGGTCTTCCTAGTTCCCCCTCTTTACGATAACGTGTGTTCCTGGGTAAATTACTTTGCCATCCTATACCTCGGTTTCCTTAATTCACCAAAACGGCACTAGCTACAAATTTACTCACCTTCAATATGAAGCATCTTAGAAAAAAGCAGCGAAACTGGAAACAGGATCAGCATCCTTTCTGCTTCACATCTCACTCATCTGCAGTAAGCTAGAGCTCCTATCACGACGTTCACCCTTACAGCGGTAAATGCAACTGTTTCACCTGATTTCACACGACCAGAGAACCCACCTGTGGGTTCAGAGAAACGTGACTATTGGTGTTCATTAATCCCCTAGTTGTACTTTCGTACTTTCGTAATTGGCATTGGCCAGTAAATTAACATCCAATTAGAAAACAGGCCAGACAGCCCAGGTGGCGGCTGATAAACAGAGCATCTACCCAAAAATTGCACTGTGTGCAGATGGCTATTCCCCAAAAAAATCGGTCCCTGGCATGTGCATTCATGCCAAAGAGAAGGGCATGCTTTAAAGAAGGAAATGAGCAGAAGTAAGGATTCTTGCAAAATGAAAGCAGTAAACTAAAAACATAACTGGACACGTTTTTTGGTCTTAAGGCAGCTATACCACCCATGCCTACTGTCCACATGAAGGATACTAAATCAGTGATCCTTAAAATACCTTTGAGTTATTCTGCCTCAGCTATACAGAACAAACAATGGCAAAGCCAATAGGTCTCACCCATGCAAGAGCTATTGGCTTTGACGATGTGCTTTAGCCATGTTTTACACTAGCGTGGCTGTGTTTATCAACCCTAAAAGTTAGTGGTGTAGAGGAGAGTGGCGTGGAGAGAAGTGTTATAGAGTAGAGCGGCATAGAGTGGACTGTTGTGGAGTTGTCTTGAGTTTAGTGTTGTAGAGTGTTGTGGAGGGAGTAGAGGGTCGTAGAGTGGAGTAGAGTGAAAGGGTGTAGATTTGAGGGCTGTGGAGTGGAGTGGAGAGTCATAGAGTGGAGTGATGTAGAGTGGAGTTGAGTGTCATTGTATGGAGTAAAGTGTTGTAAAGTGGAGTGGAATAGAGTACAGTGACGTAGAGCGGAGTAAAGAGGCATGGAGCGACAGAGAGGGAGTTGCGTACAGTGGAGAAGAGGGTCATAGACTGGAGTAAGTTGTCATAGAGTGAAGTGTATATAGGGTGGAGTAGAGTGTTCTTGAGTGGGATAGTGTGTGATGGAGTGTTGTGGAGTGTTGTGGAGGAAGGGGTATAAAGCGGAGAGATATAGAGTGGAGTAGAGTGGTGTGGCAAAGAGCATTGTGGATTGGCATAAAGCGGAGCAACTGGTGTGGAATGATGTTGAGAATTGCGTGTAGCGTTGTACAGTAGTATGTTGTAGAGTGGAACTGATTGTCATAAAGTGAAGTGGTATATAGTAAAGTGGAGTGGAGTAGGGTATCATGGAGGTGAGCAGAGTAGGGTGGAAGACTGCAGTGCGGTAGAGTGAAGTGTTGTACAGTGGAGTGTGCTAGAGTGGAGAGCTGTGAAGTGGAGTAGAGCAGAGTGGCATAGAGTGAAGTAGTGCCATAGAGTTGAGTGGTATAGAGTGGATTACAGCGTAGTCGAGTGTTGTACAATGGAGTAGCATAGAGTGGAGAGTCATGGAGTGGAGTGTCAGGGAGTGGAGTGTTGTAGAGTAAAGTAGATTAGATTGGCATAGAGTGAAGTAGTGTCATAGAGTGGAGTGGCATAGAGTGTAATAGAATGCAGTTGCATAGAGTGGTGTAGAACGGAGTGGCATAGAGTAGAGTGCTGTAAAGTGTAGTGGAGTAGAGTGGAGTGGTGTGTCATTGAGTGGAGTACAATGGCATGGAGTGGCATAGAAGGAGTAGGGTAGTGGCATAGAGTGTCTTAGAATGTTATAGAATGGAGTAGAGTGGCATAGAGTGGAGAGACGTAGAGTGTATTAGAGTGTAGTGTGGTAGAGTGGAATGCAGTGGAGTAGAGTGGGGTGGCATAGCATAGAGTGGCATTAAGTGCCATAGAGTGGAGTCAAGTGTTGGAGAATGGAGCAGAGTGTTGTAGAGTATCATGTCATAGAAGGTTGTGTCAGAGTGGAGGGGCATAGAGTGAAGTGGCATGTCGTAGAGTTGAGTGGCATGTCATAGAGTGGCATGTCATAAATTGTAGATTGGAGGGGTGTGGAGTGGGATAGCATGTAGTGGCATACATTGATGTGTTATAAAGTGGAGTGGAGTGCTGTTGTAGAGTGTTGTGGAATGGAGTGGCATGGACTGGTGTAGAGTGGTCTGGCATAGCATGGAGCACCATTAAGTGGAGTGTTGAACAATGGCTGGGCAGGGAGAGGCATGCAGTGGGGTGACCTGGAGTGTCATAGAGTGGAATGGTATGCCCCGGAGTGGAGTGTTGTACAGTGGTGTGTCGTGCCATAGAGTGGAGTGTTGTAGAGTGGAGTGGTATGTCATAGAGTGGCATGGCATAGAGTGGAGTAGTGTTGTAGAGTGTAGTATGGCATGTGCATTTTGTGGTAATGTATTGCCATTACAGACAACACATTTTCAATTGAAATGACCATTACATTTGCACACACATACATTGTTACTAGTCAAATTATTCAGAGCACAAATGATAATGTCCAGAAATGGCATGACCTTGAGTATTTATTTCTTTTGGTCGTATTAAAATATGTTTCCATGACACTTCAGAATTACGAAAAATATGCCTTATTTGTGCTTTCCTAATTCTGATATATTCTGAAATATTCCTGCAGTTCATTTACAGACATTTAAATGTTGTTGTGTGCTAGAACAAGCCTTCCTTTTCACTACCCGAGTAGCTAGTAAGATTGTCACATAAATCCGCTCACTTTGAAGTCAGAGAAAGAAAAGTAAACACCAAGCTCCCGTAGAAGGCAGAGCCTGACATTTGACCTCTGACTTTAAATGCACAGGAAATGTGACATAGTAAGAACAAAATTTAAAGTCCTGTTTACAAAAAGTGAAAACTTGTGGCAGAACAATAATTAGAATACCAATAATAATAATTGTTACAAGCACTGGCAATTTCCATAGGTCTGGCTTATGAATAAAAGTGCCTTTTGTGTCACTAATGGGTTTAGGCAATCAAAGAGTACAATGGCAGTCATTATGAACACGGCGGTAAACACTGCTGACCGCCATGACGACGGTGAACAGAAGACCGCCATATAATGAACCAAAATTCATATTCCATCAAAAATCACAAGTCCACCAGTCTCTGCCAGGACCCTGTCGGCGGAAATGCTGGACCTCCCACCCCGCCACCACTGAGCACACCGACATCCCGCCCTCCAAATAATGATGCATGAATCACCTTGGCAGTCAGTGGAAGCCGAATGACCATTGGCGGTGTAGACCGCCATGGGCGGCAAGTGGACCCAACAGCAAGAAGTGCACACATTGGATAAGTTAGAAACCCACACACCTGACACACATCCACAACACCATAAAAACACTCACAAACACACCCCACAATCCTTTGCAACGAAAGTAGGCCAACGAAGACAGAGAACACCAGAAGCAGACACCGAACGCCACAATCCACGAGACTCACACCGAACCACAGAAGAGCACCCTCCCCGCGATTCCACCCCCGATACCATTCACCACACTCACCATGTCACCCTGCAAACATCCACGCTTCACACAAAGGGAGCTAAGGACCATGGTAGACGAGATCCTGAACGTGGAGCCACAACTATTCGGGGATCAGGTGCAGCACACACCCATCACCAGGAAGATGGAGCTATGGCAGACCATTGTCAACAGGGTCAATGCAGTGGGACACCATCCACACACCAGGGACAACATCTCCAAGAGATGGAATGACCTGCGGGGGAAGGTCCGGGCCATGGCATCCAGGCACCACATTGCAGTCCAGAAGACAGGGGGAGGACCTTCACCAACACCACCCGACTACACTGACTGGGAGGAAAAGGTACTGCCCATCCTGCACCCTGAGGGACTCACTGGACTCACTGGAGGAATGGACTCGGGTAAGTCGTCTACATTTACCCCAAATACATCACACCTGGAATGCATGCCCCACCCCACCCCTCCAACAGCCGCCAGGAACAACACCCCACCCAGGCCACAGGCCCTGAAGGCACCACCCCTGCATGCTCACAAGCCCACTGAAAGGCCCACATCCCACCCCCTGTGCAAAGCCACCCACCCCTGCAAGGAAACACAAAGGCCTATAACACCCACAATGCACCTCCACATCCTAAGCTAAGAGCAATGTTAACCCCACTAAAGCATCCTGCATGGTCCCAATGTATGTAAGCTGCACAAACCCGCCTAGGCTTCTGCACCCCATCCGACCATGCAAATGTAACAGACAAGTCCATCTCCCCAACAGGGACCACCACCGATGCCACCCTGATGGACAGGACAAGGAATGTCAGTGCCCCCCAGGGAGACAGAGGCACTTCACAGGACACTGGGAATGGAACCCTGGACACTGATTAGCAGGCTTGCCCCTCACACAGTCCTGGACTGTCACCATCCAGCAGCCCCACCCAGGATACCACTGACACCGCTACTGCCCAGGCAAGAACATCAGCCCAGGGCAACCGTCCACACACCTGTGTATCCAGGCCACAGACTGGCAGAACACAAGTACAGAGGCTACAGTCACCCCCTACCAACAGGCAGGAAGACGATGGCCCCAGTACAAGTGGCACCGCCAGACCTGTGCAGGGGACATAAGCACAGGGAGCTAGGCCCAGTGGGAGGGCATCAGTGGGCCAGGGGGGAGGCCACAGGATGGATGCTGCAGCTCAGGACGTGATCTCTGAGGTCCTGGGGGCCTACCAGCATACCCATGACAGATTGTCCCAGATACTATCCACCCTGGAGCATAGTCAGAGGATGCAGCAAGCACACCACCAAGAGGCCATGGAGCAGTGGAAAATGCACAACACCACAATGGTCAGCATAGCAGGTGCGCTGCTGCAGCTTGTACAAACCTAGCATGAGGCCCACACAGTACGGGAAGCCCCCACTACAGCACAGGAGACAGACTGGACAATGAGAGCATCAGCAGCAACTTCCCACGAACTACCCTCAGAGGAAACACAGGGAACAACCATCTCAAACCCTATAGGTCAACAACAGGCCAAGAACAAGGCCCCCTCAAAGAATTGACTCTGCAACAATCTGTCCACCAAGTATCCCACACAGTCAACCACCAAACAGTTCTAACAAGAAATAAGAAGTCATGTAAGCATTGATGGGCCTACCAATACTTACAACAAGGCTACAACCATGTTGGCATTTAGGATAACCACCCGTGACCAACTGCGATCACTGTAATTTGCACAATTCAATCCCTGCACCAAATAAAACACATATCACACCTGTAACACTGTCACCTGTCATAATGTGTGAACAATTGAATTATGGATGCAACTGGCTGATAACTACTTTATTTGTACCTGCGTAGCCTGAAAGTACTCACTCGCCTTACATGTTGTTGTGCCTAAATATGTTTAGAAAAAAAAACTAAACTGTATTCTGTCATATACAGACCTGTACACAGTTGCAATTAGTACATTCAACCCCCCCCAGATGACAAGGCACACTGACAGTATGTTTCACAGACACCAGTCTCAGACCTTAGTCCCACATAGTTAATGGAAGTAGAGTTGTATCGGTTGGGTCCTGGAATTTACATCTTTCCCTTCCTCATAATCACCATCACTCTTGTCCCCTCTTTGAGGAAGCTGGTCTGGATATACAGCACCCTCCACCTCCAAGAGGGGGATAGAAGTTCTCACTGCCACGTTGTGCAGCATGCAGCATGCCACCACTGTTCTACACACCTTTTCAGGCCCATAGGCCAGGGAACCACCAGAAATATGTAGACAACGAAATCTAGCCTTCAGGAGTCCTATTGTGCACCCTATCGCCCTCCTAGAACATCCATGGGCCTCATTGTAATTCCTCTCTGCATCTGTCCCAGGATTCCTTACTGGTGTCAGGAGCCAACACAAGTTGGGATAGCCAGAATCACCTACAATGAGGTGCAAAACAGAACTGTCATTGACAAGTCTCTGAGGCAGACAGCCTGGCTGTCTGCTAGGTGGCAGTTAGTGACAGAAACGCCTACCTATGATCCACCCTCTGTCCTCTTGTAGTTGCTCCATCTTGTGTTGCACACTACTGTTCCTGAGCACAAAGGAATCATAGCCTGAACCAGGGAACATGGAATTCACTTGTGAGATGTACTGGTCTGCACTACATACCAATTGAATGTTCATATAGTGAAAGTTCTTCCTGTTTCTGTACACCTGTTCACTGACTCTTGGGGGGATTATAGGTATGTGGGTGCCATCAATGGCACCTATCCCATGGGGTATGTTGGCAAAGGCTTAGAAGTCCGACTTGATGGCAGGGAGGTCAGTACTTTGGGGAAACCTCACATAGGACTGCAGGTGTCGTACAAATGCATTCAGAAATCTTGTCAGTATCATGCTGAACATTGGCTGTGAAAATCCAGCACCCATGCCCACTGTCACTTGAAATGAGCCTATGGCCAGGAAATGGAGTGCAGAGAGCACTTGCACTTCAGTAGGGATGGCATGCTGATTACGATTTGCCGGAGTCAGTGCAGGATTGAGTAATGCACAAAGTTCAGGAATAGTTGCACGGGTGAGTCTGTAAGTGATGATGATGTGACACTCCTCCATGGTCTGCATGTCCACAGGTGGTCTGAACACCGATGGGGCCCTTCTTCGCCACAAGGGTCTGTACCTAGGAGTAATTTGAAACATGTGTGAGGAAGACACATACATCGGCACACATTGTCTGTCATTGAGCACTGCTGACTTGATTGTAGGGACACAAATGCTAAATGTGTTTGACATAACATCATCTAGACCATAATTATTGTTCAGGGTTTGTCAGGTGTGGTATTGTTAATGGCCACATACATATATGTGTTTGGTGAACATTAGGGCCTGCATTGTGCAGATGTCAGTATTATAAATGCGTATTATTGGCAAAATGTCTACCCCCTGTAATCCAGAACTGTTGTGGTGGAAGAGACCACTTCCACTAGCGGTTGACGTAACAGCGTAAGGTGGTGTTTACCGCCGTTGGCACAGTCATTGGTTAACATGGGTGTCAATGGGAAATCCTAGCGTATCATGATTGCCGCCGCCGGTGCACACTGCCGCGGTGTGTACGCGAAGTCGTCACCCCAACTTCATTTGACTCCCTGCTCTCATGCAAGCAGATACTCCACTGAGTGTACTGCTGTGTCCTGCCTCTGGTCATGGAAGTGGCTTGTGTTGCAGGGGAAAGGTCCCCGGCCTTCACCCGAGAGGAATTGGAGAGGCTGGTGGACGGGGTCCTGCCCATGGTTGTGTGTAATGAATGGTGTTGGCAGCATATAGGTGTGCACCTCTGACCCTGGATAGGCCATGGTTCCTGACATGCTGCGTGCAAATGTGCTGTTAGTCTGTTTGTACTTTTCGGCCCATAGTAAACTTATTGCCAGCTGTATATGTTTGCCAAGTGCTTGACCTCTGTGTTACATTTCTGTGTGTCCCTTTTAGGTCAGCGCCCACCAGAAGAGGGCACTTTGGCATGCAATCACCAAGGAGGTGCGGGCCCTGGGGGTCTACAACCGGCAGAGCACCCACTGCAGGAAGTGGTGGGAGGACCTGCGGCGCTGGGTGTAAAAAATCTGCGAGGCCCAGTTGGGGAAGTCCTCCCAATGGGGAAGGGGTGCCTGTCGGGCACTGACCCCCCCTTATGCTACGCATCCTGGTGGTGGCGTACCCAGACCTGGATGGGCGCTTGAAGGCTGCCCAGCAGTCACAAGGGGGTGAGTACACATACCATATTTTTGACACTTGATCGATGTCTGTGTGTGCATTCAGGTTTATGCTGCTTAGTTGCAGGGAGTCTGACTGCTGTCCATCTACATGATGGCCCTCATAGGGAGTAGGGGTGTTTTGGTCAGGTCTCCTCCACGTCGGGTCCTTAAGTTGTTTAGGGAATGGGTGTAGAGAAGTGTTCTGTACACTAATCAGGGGCATGGCCATGGGTATAGTGGAATGTGCTGCCTGTTGGAGGGTCTTCTGGGCGGGTGTATGTATGAACCACTATGTTCACTCCTTTCAGCTATTTACAAGTGTCTCTCCTATTTTGTCTCCCCATCCCTGTTCTCTTGTGTTGTTTGTGTACATCAGGGTCATCTGGTGAGGGAACTGAGGCACTGGCAAGTGGGGATGCAGTGGCCCGCGGATCCTCGGAGGCAGAGTCATCTGATGCCAAGGGGACCAGTGGGTTGGAGGGCGAAGGGAGTACCATGGGGAAGGCAACTACCAATGGAGGTAGTGACTCCGATACCTCCTCCGATGGGGGCTCCCTGGCAGTGGTGGACCCTAGTGGGCCCACCCCTACTGTATCATCTTACGCCACCCCATGCCATCTCCGGCTTCCCATTTGCTCCCCACTGAGTTACCCGTGCCCACTCACCCAGAGGGGTGGGTCTCCTTCGCCCCAGGCACCTCTTCCCCTGCCCCAGTCATTTCTGTAGGGCAGACACACATCATCAATGCCATCCAAGGGCTAGCATCAGAGATGCAGCAGACCAATGCCTATCTGGATGGCATTCATGGTGCTGTGTCTGGCCGTGTCTGGCCTACAGAGATCTTTTCAGGCTCTGGCCTCCTCTTTGACAGCAGCCAGTTTCCCTGGTCATTCCGTCCCACCCCCAACCTCCTCTACCCCTTCCAGCACCCCACTCCCTTCACCCGTCCGAAGCACACATTCTGACATGCAGTCACACACCTCAACACACAAGAAGAACACTTCTAAACACAAGCACCATACCTCCCACCACAAGCATTCACACAGCCAACATACACATGCACACTCAGCAACATCCACTTCCCCCAGTGTGCCCACTTCTTCTGCTTCCCTGTCTGTCCCCTGTACATGCACACACCCAGGCACTGCACCTTCATTCACTGTTGTTAAGCCTATTCTTGCACTCACCACAATAGCACACATCCATACATGCACCCCAGACACCACACCTGCACTCACCACAACTACTTTAGTAGACACATGGATCACACTCACCAGACTTACAGACACCCACACAACATACATTCACATTGACAGCCTGTCTTCTCCCACTGTGTCCACCACCTCCTCCAAAAACACACAAACGCACCACAAGACCCACCCATCACACATCCACCACATCTCAGCAAACTGTCCAGTCACCTGCACCCACAACACACACCGCTACACCACTTACATCCACACCCTCTACCTCCACTCCCACGCCCTCCTCCAGTTCCACCCCAATTGCTCCGAAAAAACGTTTCCTCTCCCGTGCTGACCTCTTCCAAACCACTGGCCCACCCCGTCTTGTCCCTAAACGTGCACACCTCCTTGCTCTTTCCACTCCTTCCACTTCACAGCCCGCCCATGTCCACCCTTCACATTCTTGTGCCCCCTCCCCAGAGAGGAAAAAGCCCCATGCTGAGCCAATTACATCTGGCTCCACCCGGTCCAAGCACACTCCCCCACCTTCCAAGGCCAAACCTAAACCCCCTCCACCTTCCGAACGCAAATCCTAGGCCCACCCCTGTCGTAAATACCCACCCCCACCACCCCGTGCCCCTGTTACCTGAGGTGCCTGGATGCCCCATTGTTGTCCCATCAGTTGGAGTACCGTAGCACTTGTGGGAGTCAGGTTGGGGCCATTGTAGCCCTGGGGACTCATGTCACTATGGACTGGCCATTGGCTTTACTTGACAATTGTTTGCTCAGTGAGCAACATTAAAGGTTTATGTGTTGCCTGTGTTTTGGCAGCACACTCTTGATCCCTGGTCTCTCGTTTCATTGTTTGTGGGTGTGGGGCATTTGTATGTACTATGGTCAGGTTGGATTTGCCTGGTGCCGGGTAAGTACCTCTTGCTGTGGGGTGTATAACTTGTGCTGCTGTGAAGGGTTGTGGGAGCGTTGCAGTGTGGGTGGGGTGGGTGGGTATGTCACTGTGCCCTTTCTTCCCTTGTTTCATAGATTGCGGTACTTACCGTCATCGTCAGTCTCAGTCATGGAGGTATATGGCAAGGAGCAGGGCTGGCATCATCTGCAGCTCTCTATCCATGTCTGCTTCGGCGTGTTGTGTGAGCCTCCGGTGAGTGTTTGCTTATATATGGTTCGTTTCTGCCTGGCTTTGCGTAGCGGTGGTTCCCACCCCGGAACTGACGGCTGTCTAGTGGTTCATTATTTGATGGGTGGGTTGGGCCTTTCCGTCGGCCTGTGTGCGGCCTCTGCCGTTGTTGTCAGCACTCCTCTACTGGCGGTGGGTGGTTTTCAGGATGCCTGTGTTTCAGTTGGCTCATTATTTGGCAGTCCGGACCACTCCTCTGTTGGCGGTTTTTACCGCTGCCGCCGGCAATGCAGTGTTTCCTGCCGTGTTCATAATGAGGGCCACTGTCTTTTAGCTTTGCATTCATCCATTCACTGATTAATTCTTGCATTCACCCTCTGACAGAACTGCAATAAGACACAAACAAATTCCAAGTAGAAAAAAGAAAACATGCTACCATTGAAACAAGGCAGGCATACGCTTTCAAAAACAAAACTAAACCTAGCAAAGAGTGTCTCCCTTGTAGAGGTTGTAGTGAATCATAGTTTGTTTAATGGGATAGCAAGAGTTAGCTTAGCCGAAAGCTTGTAAACTTGTGCCCCCGTCACCTAGTGACTTTTAACCTACTTAGCTTGCTCTGTTTTAGCCCCTTTAATTATTTATTTCTTCTAAGATGGCTGCCTTGTTTATAGTTAGGCCACTTGTTATGAGTTTTATTATCAGTGTCACTGCGCCAAGGCGTCAAGATCGAGCACAAAAGACAAACAAACAGTAGGTGTTCACACTTAGGGATTTTCCCTCTCTATACTTTCGAGGGATTGTTGATATTAATTGCCGTCCCAAGCATGCCTGTTATCTATTGTTTTGGAATACACCTACGTCACGGGACCTTGTAGATCTGTATAAATACATCACACTTTTAGACAGATAATCAGAGGGATTCCGACCAGAGGGCATCGCCACCATCGCTGATACCGATACTGCAGTCATCTTGACGCTGACCCAGTCTTCGTGTCCCTGCGGAGTCTGAGATAGAGACCTCATTCCAAGGTAACGAGGGTTGGGGGCTCCTCTCATGGACACGGTTTTGGCAGATTAGGTTTAGCAAACCAAGCTCTCCTTTAGGTAGGAGGTTAGGCCTATTCTCATTAGGGTATTAGGGCATACTCCATCTTATATATATATATATATATATATATATATACATGTATATTTCTTTCATATATTGCAAAATGGTGGGGGTCTTCATAACAATGACTCTCTTCTTCACAATACTGTTGCTTGGTATATTCATTATCCTAATCATTGCAGTTCATGCAACTTATCGCAAATTGCAGTTATGTTAAATAAAAAGCTATTATAACTTTACTGCATCTGTGTCATTGCATGTGTTTGTATGAGACATAATATATCTGTGAGAAAAGGGTAATCTCCGTTTAACCACGACAACCCTGAGATATCTTACTTTGAGTCCATGCGTAAGCGACTGCCATAAATCACCTTTTACTATTATGTTTCTGGTGAGGTGCTGCTAGTGAGCCGGTAAGGTTGGGACAACAGTTGCGACTTGTTGTAGGAAAGACTCAGTCGCCTACAAACAAAAGTACTGTTATCCTTAAACCAGCAGTCTTGCTCTGAGCAAGAGTCCAAACTACGACATGGCGCCACAAACGATGGTGTTTAGGCACTAATTTATGGATACCCTGACTATCACTGTCTCACAGACAACAGGTACCCTAAAGTACCGTTATACGGAGACGTCCGTGGTCTTTGGGAGAATACTCCTCAGCTGAACAGGTAACACCTAATTAAGCTGTAGGTTGTTCGAGCTCGAACTCATGAAAAGGAAAAACTTCCCCTATTTGGTGTTACGTTTCTCTAAACAACTATGGCTAATACCATAGACATTCCTGCGAATGCTAGACATGCACCTACACAACATTTATTAGCGCATGGCCTTACAGAAGAGGGCGGGGATGTTACGCTGATAATAGAGGCAACTGAAGCATACCAAACAGAAACGTTTTACTGTTGGGTCACCTTTCCTGAGGCTGACCAAAGAACGCACACATTTCACACATATGAAATAGCAAAAGTACATGTACGGTACGAAGCATACCAGTATCATGAAATATCGCTCACATATCAGGAGCATCAGAACTGGTTTGAAGGCGCCCTACCACATGTACTACGAAGAGTGAGGCTGTGTCCTTTAAGTAATGAGGGACCTACATGGCCTATGTTTGCCACATATACACCTCACCCAGGCATACAGAATATGCCGATCGCAGACTTACGAGTATTATATAATGAATTAGTGGCATTATATAGACGATTGGTTCAGTTCGTAATGCGAACGTTGAACACTACACCAGCGCGTCCAGCACTGCCAGTAGCTGGTGGTTATCAATTGGCTACTGGGATTAATCCACAAACAGTGCATACTATTATGGGTAAAGTGCCCACGGAACGGGAAACAATACCGTTCTGGATAGCCCAGAAAACTAATCAGCTGGAAGCTGTGTTTCCCCATATGGGACCACAGGAAAAACATAGACTGCTCACTATGTGCTTGCCGTTTGGGTTGGTTCCCTTGGTGGATGACTGTGCCACATGGGGTACAGTCTTCCCTGCTGTTTATACTACCACACATGGTACCCCGACACTTGCCAATTTACCAGAAGTGTTAAAACAAATACAAAATGAACATGGGGCTGCACCCGCACTGGATCTGGGGATGAAATTGATGCGTAACTTTGACGCCGTCTCGTCGATAATATTGAGTAATATTAAAGGGGAAGCGGTGGCACTGGCAATACGCCAGCGTCTCCGGGAAAATCCAAATCTGGAACAAAAGGGACAGCTACCGAAAATAATTTCCGATACATATACTAGTATAGGACGGGATAGTTTGGGAGCCAAACCTAAAAAATTGGAATTACCATGTACCACCCATAAAGAAGGTACAAAGCAGGCACAAGAGGGCTCTAAAAAGCGCTGGGACAAACAAAAAGAAAGGAGAAATAAGAGAGCTGATTCTCCACATCCGGAGTACTCCGAAAGGAGGTATAATATCAGAAATAGGGAGCACATTAGAACTCCAGACAGATATACTGATTCACGTCCCTCTTGTTCCTTTCAGGACGCACCGGATAAACATAGCGAGAGAGGGGGCCGTCAAGTTCGACGTCCGGAATACGTGAAAGAAAAGAAAGACTCACCACAGTCTGCCATTAAAAAAGAAGAAAAGACTCCTCAGCAAAAGCCGCAGTTTAAAAAGAAGAAGGTGGCAGCACTGACAGTTAAAAATGCCAGTAGTATCGAGAACACTGTTGAGGATCAAGAGGTGGGCCGTGACTCTGTTGGACAGCGCGGCAGAGGTCACGATATGTCGCCAGAGTCTGAAAGATCATCTGGATGCGACAGCAACTAGCGATTACATCGCGGTTGAGACAGTGGATGGCCGCGTACTCCCACCGATCGGGTTTATGATTTAACAATTCAGATAGAGGGAGACGTGGAACGAATTATTAGTGTAATATTTTGGGATGAACTTACTAGTGATATCCTGTTGGCCGAGAGAGACTGGCCACCTGAACACGTCCGCAAGCTCCTGCATGGGGAAGATGTCATTTTGCCTTCTTTCTCCGATCTTGTTCCAGAAGCAGCCAAAGAAGCCTGTGCTGCTGAATGGGCTTTAGCGCAGGCACCGGCACTATACCGTAATCATGTAGGTTGGGACAACGACTCTCCTTGTCATGTTATTCCCGTTAGGTCTACACCCCAACCACAGCCACAATACCCTGTTAAACATGAAGCGAAAGCTCCGGTGAAGGAGATACTATCACAACTTGAGCACCAGGGAATGATTGAGCCCTGTACATCGGCAATGAATAATCCACTATTCCCTGTTGCAAAGCCAGATCATTCATATAGAATAGTGGTTGATTATAGACACTTAAATAGTCATACACGCACATATGCTATACAAAATTCACACAGCACAGCACTGATAAACAATATAGTGCGTAAGAAATTTAAAACTACATTGGATATATCTAATGGATTTTTCTGCCAGAATTTAGCACATGAAAGTAGGGACCTAAGTGCATTTTCATTTGGTTCTCAGAAACGCTTTTGTCGTTTACCTCAAGGCTATAAAATTGCCCAGGCCTGTTTTCAGCCCATGTAACATCAATTTTGCACGCGCTTGATTCCGATGCATTGTCCTATGTGGATGATATCTATCTCAGTGACGACGCCCTCGACATTCATCTTGCAAGGGTAGATCGGATCATTTTGGGATTTGCAGACCTCGGTTATAAATTTAATTAAAAAAAAAGCAAGATAGCCTTTCTTAGTGTATTGTTCCTGGGATATGAGCTATCAAACGAGGGGAAGAGCCTGGCCCGCACTTCCTAGAAAAGTGTGCTCAACTACAGCCTCCGAACACACTTAAGAAATTACAGTCATTACTGGGTTTCTTCAATTTTGGCAGAACATACATTCCAGATTATGCAGAACGCATCAAGCCACTTTATGACTTAATTCAGCCCAATTTTTTTAGCAGACGATGGACGATTGAACACACACACATCCTTAGGGACATGCAACGGGACATGCTAGAAGCTAAACACTTACACACACGTGACAATAAAACGAATTTGGTCATCAGAATAATTGCTGATGCCCTTGGGTTTACTTATGTCACCTTTAATGAGGGTGACACAGTGCCAATAGCATATAAATAACACTTATACTCTAATGCTAAAAAATGTTTTGCACCTACAGAAAAGATTCTGACAGCAGTTCAGATGGCTGTCATAAAAGAGAGGCCACTTGCCCAGGGGAAACGCATTATTGTTGTCTCCCCAGTGCCGGCCTTAGAGGCTGTCACTAAAGCGAGCGTTCCGAACGCTAAGGCATTACATCCACGCTGGATTCAATGGGCAACGTCTCTGACCGCCACTGATGTTGATTATGTATTTGATCCAAGACTTCAGACACAAGAATTTCTCCAGTATGAACAGGAGTACCCCGCTCCTCTACATATCTTGCCACTGGACAATTATAATACTATCATTTATACTGACGGATCAGCACAACCGGCTGTAGGTACAAGACATCAATACTCGGCAGCTTGCGCAGCCGTGTGCGGAGTGATGGAAGATGGAGTTTTCCACCCTCACAATACCTACACGCAGACCTTAGGGGACTGCACAGCCCAGTTGGCTGAGCTTAAGGCTCTTGTTCTAGCGCTCGAACATACTGAGGCAGGAAGCCAGACTTTGATAGTCTGTGATTCATATTATTGCGTCCAGTCATACAATGAATATCTCAATCATTGGAAAACGAACGGGTTTAGGGATTCTAAAGGGAACACCATTAAACACAAAGGGGGTCATTCCAACCCTGGCGGACGGTGTAAAAGTGGCGGCCAACCCGAAAACAGGCAGGCGGCCCAAAAAATGGAATTCCGACCCTGGCGGGAACCGCCAACACAGCCTGCCACTTTAACACTCCGACCGCCACGGCGGTACAGACAAGCAGCGCGGCAGTCACCGCCAACAGACAGGCGGCAGACAATGTACCGCCCACCCTATCACAACTCACCAATCCGCCACCTTTTCCGGGGCGGGAGCCCCACCGATAAAAACACGGCGGAAACAAACTACGAACGGGAAAACGCTCACCTCTACACACTCCACGAGGAATCTGGACAGCATGGAACCAGAACTACACATCCTCCCAGCCATTGTCTTCCTGCTCCTCTACCAGGAGCACGAACGCCGGCGCAGACGACAACGGTGAGTACTGCACCTACGACACAGGGGAGGGGGGAGGCAAAAAATTACGGGGACACACATACGCCACACACCCACCCCCACCCTCACCCACTACAACACACACATCAATGCAGATCAACAAGTCAGAGTGACACCCCCCAAACCCCCCGGAAGAATGCAAAGACAAAATAAAATGATCATTAAAAATGAAGTATATTATAGCATAATTGAAGTTAAGTGAAATATGAAATATATAAATAAAATATATTACATCATGAATAATATATACATAGGTCAAAAGTCTGGCCCATATTGGCTATCATCCATTGTTCGTGGGCCAATGGGCCTAAACACATGGGCAAAGCCCACACACGAGACCCGATTCCATTGGAGAGAACACGCCAGGGGCATCAGATAGTAAAACTACAGGCACCTCAGGGGGAAGGGAAGGGGGGGCACCTCAGCCTGTTGAGTCCACGACGCCAGATCCACGAGGGGCCTCCATGCCCACTGTACCATCCTGGGGAGTGCAAAGCCACAGTCCATCAAGTGGATTACAGACTCCACTGGTTCTGGAGGAGGCATGGTGCCCAGAGTGCTTCGTGAAGCCCTGGCCGACACAGATCCGGCCCTGCCAATGGGCCAGCGGTGCTTGAGATGAAGGGCCCAGCGGAGCGATGCTTGACAGGAAGGGCCCAGCGGAGTGGTGCTTGAGATGAAGGGCCCAGCGGAGCGGTGCTTGACAGGAAGGGCCCAGCGGAGCGGTGCTTGACAGGAAGGGCCCAGCGGAGCGGTGCTTGAGATGAAGGGCCCAGCGGAGCGGTGCTTGACAGGAAGTGCCCAGCGGAGCGGTGCGTGACAGGAAGGGCCCAGCGGAGCGGTGCTTGACAGGAAGGGCCCAGCGGAGCGGTGCGTGACAGGAAGGGCCCAGCGGAGCGGTGCTAGACAGGAAGGGCCCAGCGGAGCGGTGCTTGACAGGAAGGGCCCAGCGGAGCGGTGCTTGAGATGAAGGGCCTAGCGGAGCGGTGCTTGACAGGAAGGGCCCAGCGGAGCGGTGCTTGACAGGAAGGGCCCAGCGGAGCGGTGCGTGACAGGAAGGGCGGAGCGGTGCTTGACAGGAAGGGACCAGCGGAGCGGTGCTTGACAGGAAGGGCCCAGCGGAGCGGTGCTTGAGATGAAGGGCCCAGCGGAGCGGTGCTTGACAGGAAGGGCCCAGCGGAGCGGTGCTTGACAGGAAGGACCCAGCAGAGCGGTGCTTGACAGGAAGGGACGAGCGGAGCAGTTCAGAGACGGCGGTGCCCAGCGGAGCGGTGCTTGACAGGAAGGGCCCAGCGGAGCGGTGCTTGACAGGAAGGGCCCAGCGGAGCAGTTCAGAGACGGCGGTGCCCAGCGGAGCGCTGCTTGACAGGAAGGGCCCAGCGGAGCGGTGCTTGACAGGAAGGGCCCAGCGGAGCAGTTCAGAGACGGCGTTGCCCAGCGGAGCGGTGCTTGACAGGAAGGGCCCAGCGGAGCGGTGCTTGAGATGAAGGGCCCAGCGGAGCGGTGCGTGACAGGAAGGTCCCAGCAGAGCGGTGCTTGACAGGAAGGGCCCTGTTTAGCGGTGCTTGTCTTGAAGGGCCCTGTTCAGCGGTGCTTGTCACGGCGGGGCCCTGTTCAGCGGTGCTTGTCACGGCGGGGCCCAGTTCGGCGGTGCTTGTCACGGCGGGGCCCTGTTCAGCGGTGCTTGTCACGGCGGGGCCCAGTTCGGCGGTGCTTGTCTTGAAGGGCCCAGGTCGGCGGTGCTTGTAACTGCGGGGCCCAGTTCAGCGGTGCTTGTCACGGCGGGCCCTGTTCAGCAGTGCTTGTCTTGAAGGGCCCAGTTCGGCGGTGCTTATCACGGCGGGCCCTGTTCAGCAGTGCTTGTCACGGCGGGGCCCAGTTCGGCGGTGCTTGTTTCGGCGGTGCTTGTCACGGCGGGGCCCTGTTCGGCGGTGCTTGTCACGGCGGGGCCCAGTTCGGCGGTGCTTGTCACGGCAGGGCCCTGTTCGGCGGTGCTTGTCACGGCGGGGCCCTGTTCAGCGGTGCTTGTCACGGCGGGGCCCAGTTCGGCGGTGCTTGTTTCGGCGGTGCTTGTCACGGCCGGGGCCCTGTTCGGCGGTGCTTGTCACGGCGGGGCCCAGTTCGGCGGTGCTTGTCACGGCGGGGCCCAGTTCGGCGGTGCTTGTCACGGCGGGGCCCTGTTCGGCGGTGCTTGTCACGGCGGGGCCCTGTTCAGCGGTGCTTGTCACGGCGGGGCCCAGTTCGGCGGTGCTTGTCTTGAATGGCCCAGTTCGGCGGTGCTTGTCACAGCGGGGCACAGTTCGGCGGTGCTTGTCACGGCGGGGCCCTGTTCAGCGGTGCTTGTCACGGCGGGGCCCTGTTCAGCGGTGCTTGTCTTGAAGGGCCCAGTTCGGCGGTGCTTGTCACGGGGGGGCCCTGTTCAGCGGTGCTTGTCACGGCGGGGCCCAGTTCGGCAGTGCTTGTCACGGCGGGGCCCTGTTCAGCGGTGCTTGTCACGGCGGGGCCCTGTTCAGCGGTGCTTGTCACGGCGGGGCCCTGTTCAGCGGTGCTTGTCACGGCGGGGCCCAGTTCGGCGGTGCTTGTCTTGAATGGCCCAGTTCGGCGGTGCTTGTCACAGCGGGGCACAGTTCGGCGGTGCTTGTCACGGCGGGGCCCTGTTCAGCGGTGCTTGTCACGGCGGGGCCCTGTTCAGCGGTGCTTGTCTTGAAGGGCCCAGTTCGGCGGTGCTTGTCACGGGGGGGCCCTGTTCAGCGGTGCTTGTCACGGCGGGGCCCAGTTCGGCAGTGCTTGTCACGGCGGGGCCCTGTTCAGCGGTGCTTGTCACGGCGGGGCCCTGTTCAGCGGTGCTTGTCACGGCGGGGCCCTGTTCAGCAGTGCTTGTCACGGCGGGCCCTGTTCAGCGGTGCTTGACATGTGTTCCCAGGGAACCAGATCGGGCCAATATTTTCCGCTCAGTCGCCATCCGACCTTTCGCTTGCGGGGCCCTCCTGTGCTGGAGTCCTGGGCCCATGGGTGTCCTCCTTCACACCCGAAATGGGGCTGGTGGGGCCCTCCTGGGCAGGTCGCCTGCTGCCGGACTTGTCCGCCCTGCTGCCCTTGCCCTCCTTCGCCGATTCTCTGGGGCCCTTGCCTCCCTTTGTGGATGTGCCAGGTGACGGTGCCAGGGTAGTGCCTTTGGGGGCTGCCGTCTCTGGCCTCTCGCGCCGGCCCTTCCCTTTTTTAGTTTTTTTCCCAGGGGGTGGGCTGGCTGTCCCATTGCTGCTGGCCGATGTTGCTGCCCTAGAAGCTGGTGGACTCCAATAGCCCTGGACTATGGTCCTTGTAGGTGCAGGGCTTGTGGTGGCTGAGGTGCTGTTTGGACTCTTACAAGATGGAGGGGGTGGGTCAGGTGATGCAAAGAGGTTAATTTTGGAGAGGAAAAACTTTTTAGGAGCAGTGGGAAGGGTAGGTGCAGTGGGAATGGGAGTGGAGGAAGAGGATGTGGTTGTAGGAGAGTCAAGTGTGGTGTCTTTGGGTGCAGGTGCTTGTGACGGAGGCTGTCGTGAGGTGGATGGCTGTTGGGTGGGTGGCTGCCTGCGTTTGTGTGGTTTGGAAGAGGGGGTGAGAGACACACTGGGAGAGGACCCGCCTTCCTGGCCGAGCGGGCACGGGGCGAACACTGAGGGGCTGCTTGGAGGGCGGAGCTGGTGCGCTGGGTGGTGGCTGTACCTGTTGTAGCGGTGGGCACGGATGTTGCCGCCACCACAAGGGAGCTCCCTTCTGAGGACGTGTCTGTGTCGCTGACGTCTCCAAGGGTCTCCGTTGTGGAGCTCCCCTCACCCTCCGTCTCACTGGTGAGCTCGGAGTCGGTTGCATGGCCCTCCGGGGCCATGTGAGATGCAGCTCCCTCGTACTCCGATGCCACTTCTCCTCCACCTGATGATGCTAATGCACACATGAACAGGAAGGCCAAAAAAAAAGGGGGGGGGAGAAAAAATGACATGTTGAGTGCATGCATTGGCGACACCGTTGGCGGAGAGGACAGACACAGAAGCCCCCTGCACTACGCCGCGCACTCGGTGTACACTACTCAATTATTGTGACTTGGCCTACAAGCCTATGGACGACAACTGCACACATAGGTGACCCAGGGCCATGGATAGCTGTACTTAGCACCCTACAGAGGTGGGGGGCGGGGGCACAGGGCCATGCCTTACGGAGGGGCCTAGCCTACAGAAATCGCCCTGGCCTAGGGATACCCACAGCCCTCCTCCCCCACCCAGACACCTCCACTGTGCGCTAATATAGCAGAATGTGCTGGTACCCACCCCCTTGTGTCTGCTGTGATGTCCTCACGCGCCCATCCAAATCGGGGTAGGCCACTGCCAGGATCCGGGACATCAGGGGGGTCAATTGCAGTGTAGCACCCCTCCTAAGTTGGGAGGCCATCCCCAGCAGAGCCTCCGCAGTCTTTCTGCTCCCGCGGCGGATGTCCTCCCACCTCTTTCGGCAGTGGGTGCCCCGTCTGTTGTGGACCCCCAGGGTCCGGAGGTCCTTGGCGATGGCACGCCAAATGTCGATCTTCTGATGGGCGCTGACCTATGTGACATGGACAGGGTGGGAAAATAAATATCATCATTTTCTGCATGGTCGATGTGAGTGGCCCCCCCTCCCCAACCTTGCCATATGGCACATGCTCTCATCTGTCGTGCGATGCATGCCTCATTCGCTCCCCTCCCCACCATCTTTCATCCACCCCACTCAACACAGGCATTGCCCACAAAGCATGGTCCCAGTGTACTTACCTGTTGGTCTGGAGGACCGTAGAGTAGCGCATACTGGGGGAGGACCCCATCAACAAGTTTCTCCAATTCCTCAGATGTGAAGGCAGGGGCCCTTTCCCCAGTCGCAGCAGCCATTGTCTCTTCCAGACCGAGGTCACAGCAGCACTTGCAGTATAGGTCCTCTCCTGTGGATGATCAGGTCTCGAGTGATTAAGCAGATAGAAAATGGCGGTCACGCCCACGGCTGTGCGTACCGTGGCGGTGCGTATCGCGACCGCCGGCGCACATCGTCATTGGCTCCTGAGACCCATAGTGTTCAATGTTAACCAATGCTGCTTTGCGCCGGGGTCTTCGACCGCCACGGTGTGCCACGCCAGCGCATTGACCTCACATCCCATTTTCACACTTCACAGGTCAGGCAGCCGCCATTTCAAGGGCCAACATGGCTTAATTTCTACTGCGTCACACAGGCCTAGGCGTTGCATTGCCACTCATACAAGCCATTCAATGCATAGCGAATCGTGTTCTGTGCAAGCTGTGGTTACGTACCAGTGGGTTGCTTGACTCTGTGCTCCATGTTGTCCTTCCTAGGCACCGTCCGCTGGGACTTGCGAGGAGATGGAGGAATGTTCCCGTGTACAGACCGCTGGTGGACCTGTTGACAATGGAAGAAAGACATGTCATACTGACATACAGACTTGACCGAGCCACTATACAGGAACTGTGTGCCCAGCTGGAGCCAGACCTGATGTCCCCCATTCGCCAACCCACAGGGATTCCCCCTCTGGTGCAGGTTCTGTCAGTACTCCATTTTTTGGCAAGTGGATCATTCCAAACAACAGTGGCCATATCATCAGGGATGTCTCAGCCTATGTTTTCTAAGGTTTTGTCCAGAGTGTTGTCTGCCCTGATGAAATACATGCGGAGCTACATTGTTTTCCCTGAGGTGGGCGATTTGGCTACAGTGGAGGGTGATTTCTATGCCCTTGGCCATATCCCCAGCATCATTGGTGCCATTGATAGGACCCTTGTTGCTTTGGTTCCCCCCAGTGAAAGTGAGCAGGTGTACAGGAACAGAAAAAGTTATCATTTGATGAATGTCCAGGTGGTCTGTTTGGCTGACCAGTACATCTCCCATGTAAATGCCAAGTTCCCTGGGTCAGTGCATGACGCGTACATCATGCGAAATAGCAGCATCCCTTATGTGATGGAACAGCTACAGAGACACCGTGTGTGGCTAATTGGTGACTCTGGTTACCCCAACCTGTCGTGGCTACTGACCCCAGTGAGGAATCCCAGGACAAGGGCAGAGGAACGGTACAATGAGGCCCATGGGCGTACTAGGAGGGTGATCGAGCGGACCTTCGGCCTCCTGAAGGCCAGGTTTAGGTGCCTGCATATGACAGGTGGATCCCTAATGTACTCACCAAAGAAGGTGTGCCATATCATCGTGGCCTGCTGTATGCTTCACAACCTGGCTTTGCGACGCCAGGTGCCTTTCCTGCAGGAGGATGGTCCAGATGGTGGTGTTGTAGCAGCTGTGGAGCCTGTGGAGAGTGAAGAGGAGGAAGACGACGGGGACGACACAGACAACAGGGACACAGTGATACAACAGTATTTTCAGTAGCACACAGGTACGAATCAACCCCACCATTTTACATTTACTTAAAGTCTCCTGCCTCTCTACTGTATGTGTTTCCCCCCAGTTCCTGTTAACTGAGTTGTGACTTTCCCTTCCGTTTTCAGAGCTGTGGGCCCCACTGCGTGACCTCTGCTTTGTTTGCCCATGGACTACAGCTGTGTGACAGTGGTATGTTGTCATCACAATGTAACTGAACATTTTGGCACCGTTATGTCTAATACATTTGTTCAAAATACAAGCAGACTCCAGATTTTTTAAGTGCAATAAGTGATTTTATGAAAGTGCTAAATTTAGGGACATGATTGTAAAACGGTGATGGGTGATGGTGGAGTAATGTCCATGGCAGAGTCCAGTTTTCAGTCTCACAGGTGCATTGTCCATATGCCTGTGGAAGGATGGAGCAGGGGCAGTTTAAGTTTGGACAGGGTGACAATGTGGGACAGTGGGATGACATCAGGGGGAATCGTTTGCTGGCGGGGGTCTTGGCATCCTACTCTGTCTTCTTCCGAGATCTCAGGTACAGCTTGCGGGGTGGTTTTTCACCTGCAGGAGGTGGGGTTCTGGTGGTCTGTCATTGTGTGGGGGCCTCCTGTCCACTAGCGCCGGCGGAGGTGGTAGCCTGGTCTGGGTCCATGCTAGTGACAGGGGCCCTTTGTGGTGCCACATGGTCCCGCAATGTCATGACTATCTGGTTAAGGGCCACTACGATGGTCCCCATTGCGGAACTAATGTTTCTCAGTTCCTCTCTGAACCCCATGTACTGTTCCTCCTGCAGTACCTGGATCTCCTGGAACCTGGCCAGTACCGTAGCCATCGTCTCCTGGGAGCGGTGGTATGCTCCCATGATGGAGGAGAGGGCCTCTTGGAGAGTCGGTTCCCTGGGCCTGTCCCCCACCTGTCGCACAGCAGCCCTCCCAGTTCCCCTGTTTCCCTGGGCCTCTGTCCCCTGGACCGTGTGCCCACTACCACTGCCCCCAGGTCCCTGTTGTTGTTGGGGTGGTGGGTCAACCTGGGTGCCCTGTAGTGGTGGACACACCGCTGATTGACGTGTCCTGGAGACAGAGGCATGGGCCCGCTGGGTGGGAGCTGTGCTGGTGTTCCCAGAGGGGGTTAGGTCTGCTGTAGCCTGTGGCTGTCTGTGGGGAACCGACTGTCCCAAGGTCCCCGATGGGCCGGGCTGGTCATCTGGGTCCAGGGAGACAGAGCTGCTGTCATCACTGGGGGCCTCTTCTGGGGGTGGGATGGACATCTCTGGACCCTCCTGGGCGGTGTGGTGGCGTTCGAGTCCTGCAGGGGTATAAGAGTATGGTTATTGCTTCTGTGTGTGCCATTTCGTGTAATGGGTGGGTGGCCGTGTACCCCAGTGCTGGCATTCCCTTGTGGGGGCTTTTGTGACGGTGGCTTGTGGGGGAGATGGGTATGTGCAGTGGGCATGCTTTGGTGATGGGTGTCCATGCTTTGGGGACGCATGCAAGGCTAGGTTTTGGGATGGGTGGGTTGTGATGGTGAGCCATTTGCAAGGAGTTGGTGTGATGGGGGTGGGGGTATGATTTGGCATGCAGGTGGGGTGGGGGGAATGAAGTAGTGAAGATTTGACTTACCAGAGTCCATTCCTCCGCCTACTCCTGCGAGGCCCTCAGGATGCAGGATGTGCAAGACTTCCTCCTCCCATGCTGTGAATTCTGGGGGAGTAGGTGGGGGTCCGCCGGCAGTCTTCTGCACCGCGATGTTGTGCCTTGATACGATGGAACGCACCTTCCCCCGCTTCCTGATGTCGTCCCGATTTCGTGGATGCTGTCCCACAGCGTTGACCCAGCGTTGACCCTGTCCACTATTCTTTGCCATAGCTCCATCTTCCTGGCAATGGTGGTGTGCTGCACCTGTGTCCCGAAGAGCTGGGGCTCTACCCGAACTGTTTCCTCCACCATGACCCTGAGTTCTGCGTCAGAGAACCTGGGGTGTCTTTGGGGTGCCATGGGGTGGTGTGGATGAGGTGAGGGGTGGTGTATGTGTTGTAGAGTGTGGTGAGTGTGGTGGTGTATGGTGTTTTGTGCGTGGATATTGTGTGGGTGATGTTGTGATTTGCCTCTGTGTGATGGTCTACTCTATTCTGTGCTGTCTCTCTCTGTCCTTCAGTCGCAATTGTGGTTGTAGGGGTTTGTGGGTGATGTGGGTGTGTGTTTTATATTTAATTGGGTGTGTGGGAGTGGTGTGTGTATGTGTCTCAGGTGTGTGTATTTTGAATTGTCCAATGTGGCTGTGTTTTGTAGAGGTGTGTGTATTTTGAGCGCAGCGGTGTGTACCGCCAATGGAATACCGTGGTTGAAAGACCGCTGCGGGGATTTGTGGGTCGGAATGACATGGGCGTATTTCTGTTGGCGTGACGGTGGAGGTTTGGTCATCGCCAGTTTTTCGCTGGCCGTTGCTGTGTCGGAATTTTGTTGATGTCGGGTTTTTGGCGGTTTGCCAGTTGCGGGTCAGAATGACCGTGGCGGTTTACCGTGACCGCGGCGGTGTTATGGCGGTCTTCTGACCGGCGGTAAGCGCCTTTTACCGCCGGGGTCAGAATGACCCCCAAAATGTTGTGGGGAAGGGTGGCTGATCTTAAGGATAAGCTACCATGTGTCCATGTAGTTCATACATTAGGACACCAACGTGTAGGAATACACGTTGCCGGCAATACATTGGCTGATGAAGCGGCCAAAGCATCAGTAGCTATGGCTTCTGTGGCTGCAGTGACTCGTTCTCGGACAAGGTTGGATAATGAAATACTGATTGCCGTTAAAGCTTCGGCTGCAGGCAAGACCCTTCCGAAAGGATACCCTACAAACTATACTTACCATATCAGTGCACAGAATGTTGCTTATGCAACAATTCCTGGAGTTGGAGATCGAGTGATCCCCAATGAAGACCAGAGATTAGAGCTGATTACAGCCGCACATGAGGGTGTCGTTTCTGCACATGCTGGTATACAGGCCACGATAACAATTCTACAGCAACGATACTGGTGGCCTGGTCTATGCAGATGGACTAAACAGTATGTCCTTTGCTGTGACATTTGTCAGCAGATTAAGGGCTCTAATCTCAAACGCCCTCCGCAGACATGCCTCTTAGTGTCAGACAAACCACTCCAGTGTGTGTACCTAGACCATTGTGGTCCCTTACAGCCTGATGGTGCATACAAATACATTTTAGTGGCTGACGATTCCTGTTCTAGATTCCTGTGGGTATGGCCACAGCAGTCGGCTGACGCCCGGACTGTTATAAAAGATTTGCTGATCTTTATCGGTACATATGTGGTTGCAGCATTCCATTTGGACCACGGCCCTGCATTTGCCTCTAAAGCATTCAGGGACACCATGGGGACGATGGGTGTTGAACTCCGTTACTCCTCACCATACCATCCCGAGGGAAATTCGGTCGTGGAGAGGCGGAATCGTGATCTAAAGCAGTCCTTAACAGCTCGAGTATTAGGTTCAGGCCGCAGTTGGTTACATCACCTATATGGGGTCCAGAGAGCACTGAATAATCTGCCAAGACGGCCCTTGGGGGGAAAGTCTCCATATGAGGTTCTCTTTGGGATACCTATGTATGTCCCCGATCTTGATGCCCCTGGTATGGTGGCAGCAGACACACCATTTGACATAAAAGAACGTCTCACTGTTTTACAGGAGCTTCAACAATTTTGTGATGATAAATCATCTGCAAGTGCTGCCACCTTAGGAATAAGGGACTTGGGGAAAACTTCGACTGGCTGGATTCCTAACGTTGGGGATCTGGTTTGTGAGAAGATAGCTGTGAAAAAGGAGTTCGGTCCATCATACAGAGCACCTGTCCCGGTCTTGGGAATAAAAGGCACCAGGACTGTTATCCTACCACATTGTCCGGTTCTAAATCGAATAGATTCATCTCCATTGATGACATCAAATTACACCATGTGGCCGATACTTCACAGTAGACCAGGAGGTCCCTTGGGTGGTTCCCGATCCCCTCTCACTACCCAACAGGACATCCATCTACATAGTAGGATGAACATCACTGCTACTGACTATGCAACTATGTCAACTGCTGTTCCAGACACTTCCTCGACCATGGGGAGGGCGGAAAATGAACTTTTGTTAATTCCAGTCACAGCTTCAATGACCACCCCGCTTCAAGATTTGGCTGTATTTTATACGAACACTTCCACGACTAATGACGTTGTCTATCATGAACATCCACGAGCGGTGGATCAGAATTCAGCGGGTCCTGTGTTTGCAGAGACTTCCTCTGGCTGTTTCGTAGACATTAATGATTTTTCTTCGGATTCATCTTCGACTGTGATTAACGAACTTTCAAAAAGTAGTAAGCTGTACCGATGGCTTAAAAATAACTATTTGATCTACCCATTGAACTATCTATGGTTCTGTTTGACATTTATTGCATTATTTTTATGGATTGGTTTTGTGACTGTTTTCTTTTTGCTGATTAATGGTCACTATATTGCTGATCGCTTCTCTGTGGAGCCTGTTGATGAAATTTTAACACCACATCATTCTTCACATAAGGTCCGACGAGGTTTGTCCCCTGTAAATATTACAGCTATACCAATTACTGATGGGATTGTGTGGGACAAAGTTCCATTCAATATATATGGGCCTACAGAGATTATTCAAATACCATACGTGTTCAAAATTTCAATGTCTGATGTTATTACACCTAATGTTGTCTCTGATGATTGGGATGTCCGAACAGTTGATTCCATGCTAGCTGAAATGAAGGACTATTCCACTTTTGGAAGTGATGATGTATACCATTATACAATGAATTATGGGGAAATGTTCTGCTATAACAATTGGGGACATCACTACCTACACTGTGCAACTAGATATAGGTCTCTCTTGAATTACACACAGTGGGAACACTGTTCTACACCACAGATGGGGAGTCCAAAGTATTACAGCGATAAATTTACATACTTTTCCGGGCATGATACAAAAAAGCAGAGTCCTATTATTTTAAGATACCTCCAGCACAAATTAGAAATTTTTTGCTAACAGATACGAAAGTGATTTATTCAGATCCCTTTGTTTCCTGGCTCTCGCTTGAGGGTTACGAATATTGGAAAGATACTATTGATTTGAAAAGTGTATGGGGGACACAAGATTGGCAGATACAGGGTACGGAGGCTTTGTTTCGTGCATGCCTGATTCCTGTGCAAATGATTTTCTTAAATGACACTATTGAGCAGACATCCTGTCTGGGGTTAGCAAAAATTAAAGACCTGAACACGCCCAGTATCCCTACTCCGACAAAATTTAGAGATTGGCAACACTTTCTTAATGTCACAGAAGACAGGCTAGATGCAATGGCTAAGGCTGGTACCTATAATTCTTCACTTTCCCGTCCCGGCGGGTGGTTGGTATGGCCCACCGATAATGATGAGTGTCAAAAGCGTTTCTTGAACTCTTCAGGGGGTTTTTCCATTCACAGGCCTGACCCTCGCTTTCTATCGGGTCAACATAAAGGTATAATTACAACATACAGTGTGGGTAAGCTGTGCCAGCAATGGGTGCAGACAAACATGTTAACAGCGGTTAAGAAACACCTGAACACTCTTTCTGACAGTATAGACTTACAGGATTTCCTGTTAGGTCCTAGGAAACAGCGCTCAAAACGGTTTTTATATGCTATGTACAATGAAATTTGGAAACTTTCCCAGATTGAGGCTGCTGCACGTTTAAGGCAACTAGATAGGGAGAATTTGGAAAAAACATTAGCTGTTGTCGACAATGGCATGAACACGCTGTCCAACAGAATTTATTCACTATCAAATAGAGAGTCATCTGCTATTGATATTACTCAGACAGACTTGTCCCAATTATATCATGGGCAAACACAGCTATGTTCCATCATGCAGCTGGGTTGGACATTACAGACACTGAAAAGTGGCCACATTCCATGGAGGTACATTAATGGGAGTGAACTATTCCCTGCTTTTAATTGTTCCAGGGAACAAGAGACAATGGCTAAAAGGAAGGCTTGTTTCACCCTGCTTCAAGTAGAGAAATTAGATAAGTTGCCCTTCACAGTAGCAGAGAGTCCTTCAACTATCTGGCTCTTGCACGTCATTATTAATTTACCGATTTTGACATTTCGTTTCTCGAGCTGCCTGAAACATCTTGCAGTGGGACGTTACGAGCAGCTAGGAGATACCTTTATTAAGGAAGAGTGGGAGTTGCCCTTTGACTATAGATGTCTGAATGGTGAACAGGAGGTCTTTCTTAGTGGTAGTGAGTGTGAGACTGCTGTTCGTCATTCTACCATATGCAAACAGGTGTCTCTTCACGGTCTTTGCAATGCGGGGGTCGCAAATTTGGCCTGTTTTCTGAAGGGTACTCCCGTCCCCTTGATTCGTCCAGTATTTCATGTACTTTCCAATGGCAGTTATGTGGTACTGAACGATGAAAGCTGTTGCGGCTTGTGACCTGGAATTGCCTACGCAATCTTAGTCACGAAGGTCGTTACGTGTTGTGGACATGTTTTGTTTCCCCCCACACGAGAGATAAAAGTATCTGAAATGTGGCCCCACATAGATACTATTAATGTGAACTATGACAAGTTGAATAGACTAAAGGCGCTATTGTTTCAGAAACAGGTCGCCTTGACATCCGCAAAAGAGACGTATGCTCTCCAGATTGCGAGATCATCAGCCGAGATACAATCCCTTTTAAATACTGATTTCCCCAAACACTTTGGAGAGCTGATATCCAGAATATTCAATGCTTCGAGCACAACTGGGATTGTTCATTTCTTTAAGGCTGTCGGGTCTGGTTTCGTGTCCATCTTCCAGACTGTGTTCGGAGTCATCCCATCAGCCACCCATTCTCTCTTTTCCTTTTTTTTTTTTTAAATTATTTTTATTATTGGAAGGAAACATATAACACATATATTCTTAAGTCATTTTACACTGAAGACTTAAAATATTTTTTCAGGACATAGAGTGGAAGAGACAAGAGGAAGACATCACCCAGTTACATTGTACATAATACAAAACCTAACCACCCCTCAAATCCTATCTAAAGATGGAGCTCATTAATTCAGAGGGGGGGGGGTGGCCCCAATCGTTATGGACCTGTATCCAAGCCTGAAATGGACCCCATATTGCCTTCCCTTTCCTCCTAGCCTGTTTCCCCTTCCGTTCATACAATGCCATCTCCAAATGATATACAGACAGCAGCCTAGCCAACCATTGTTGCCAGGATGGGGGTCGTAAATCCAGCCATGCTGTTGATATACAGATTCGAAACACCGCCATAGCTACGAAGATAAATGCTCTATGTGATCCAGATATTTCGCCATCAGTCCCAAAGACCATGATCTCAGATGTAAGGACAAAATCATATCTCAAAACCTCCTTCAAAACAGATTGAATGCCTTCCCTTGAGGCCTTTAATTCCCCGCAGGTAGCCATCATATGTATGATGTCTGAACCATACATCCCACACCTTGGACAGTTTATTCCTGACACACATCCCCATTTGGCGAGGTGGGCTGCTGTATGATACAGATCAAACATAGTCTTGCAGTGTTGCCCTTGCAGGGAAGATGACAGTAGAATAGTGCATCCCAACTCCAGTGACCTCATAAAGTTATTACTCCCATCTACCAACTTCTTGCTCCACCTCTCCTTATTCTTTTCTAGATCATCTGATTGTTCTACCAATAAGAAAGGATAACTTGACCTAATAGTTATACTGGGATTAGCCAGAATATCATTCAGCAGTTGGTTACTTTTGAATCCCTGGATCCCCCCTGTTTTTTTCCCTAAAAAATCCCTTATCTGTAGATATTTGAAGAAGTCCCTTTTCTCTAGACCATACTGTTCCTGAAGATCTCGAAACGCCTTGACCCCTGAATTATCAAAAAAGTGTCCTAACCTGGTTATACCTAAGGTGGACCAATTTGCCATATACTTATCATGAAATATTTCAGGGAGCAGTGGATTCTTCTTGATCATGGTATAATAATTGTATCTACCAAATCCTTTCTTTTTATACCATAATCGCCAGCACTTATGAGCCGCTCCCAAAACCTTATACCTAGTTTTCTTATAATATCCAGGCTCGTGATATGTTACCAGGCACCCATTGGCTACTGCTCCTATTTGCAACTCGTATATATTGGGGCGGTCCACTTTTATACCTCCTTCTTTATTAGGCCCCCATAACGGGCGCATGTACTGGAAAGCTGCTGCCATTTGATATAATTTTATATTCGGTAAGGACCACCCACCCCTTTCCCGAGGAAGAGACATAAATTTGCTTGATCTCCTACACTTACCATATGCCCATATAAATCTCATGATTACTCTATCGATCTCTTTAAATTTTAAGTTATTAAAGTTCAATGGTATAGCGCGAAATAGATACAACAGCTTCGGAAGGAAGATCATCTTTACCATATTGCATCGCCCTACAATAGTTAAATGCAGGTTATTCCATCTGCACATATCTTCTCTAAATTTGGCAAGTATAGGATCTATATTTAAATTGACAACTTCATCTACCTTTGGTGTAATATTAATACCTAGATATACTGCATGATCCACCCTCCGTGTGTCTTTAGTATTTGTGTATTGATTAGCCAACAGCTGTGTTTTAGCTCCATTTAACAGGTATCCGGAAAACCTTCCGAATGTTTTCGTCACCACTTCAATCTCTCTCAGTGCTGAATCAGGAGAGGGAGTTAGTATGGCTATATCATCTGCATATGCTAAGACTTTGGTATCCCATCCCTGCCTATGGATTGGTGGAATCTTACTGTTTTCTTCCAACTGTCTCAGCAGAGAGTCTATATACAGAGCAAACAGGAGGGGAGAGTATGGGCATCCCTGCCTGGTACCTCTCCTAATCGAAATACTCTCAGATTGTCCTCCTATTAGTTGTATTCTCACAGCCGGGGATCTATATAAAGCCCTTACTGCTATAATAAATTTCTTCCCTAGCCCATAATACTCCATAACGTACCACAGATACTTCCAATTCACCCGATCGAATGCCTTCTCTGCATCCAAAAATGCAGCCGCCATAGGTTCTTTTGCTACTTCCGTAGAGTCAAAAAGTGCTAAAACTCTCTGGATATGATTAGTTGTATCTCTTCCTGGGACAAACCCATGCTGCCGCGGTGAAACCAGCTTCTTAATCACCAGCGATAATCGAGCTGCCAAGATCTTTGAATATATTTTAGCATCACTATTTATTAATGTGATCGGGCGATATGAGGCTGGATTTAACGGGGTTTTCCCTTCTTCTGAAACACAACTATATTAGCCAGATCCCAAGATGCGGGGATTTTCCCTCCATTCTGTACCTGAGTATACAGCTCTAACATAACCGGAAGTAACAATAGTTTAAAGGTTTTATAAAATTCTAAGGGGATCGAATCAGGACCAGTAGCTTTCCCTGTGGGCAGATTACTCGTTGCCATTTCTATTTCTGAAATATCTATCTGCTCTCCCAGGCGTGACTTGTCGCTCTTATCTAGTTTCTCCATCTTAATGGGGTATAAGAACTCTAAAATATCTTCATCCGAATATACTGATGTTTCATCATAAAGTTCCTGATAATATCCATGGAACACCTTTCTAATTCCGCTCACTTCTGATATTGTCTGTCCTTGCCGGTCTGAAATCTCCCTGATAACCCCAGCCGCTGTTTTCTGGGTTGTCCGTATCGCTAGCAGCCGCCCAACTTTTTCTCCAAACTCAAACCCTTGTGCACGCTGTGTTAAATATTTCTCTGCTATTCTTTTGGCTGTGACCTCATTTACTGCCGCTTTTACTATGGCAATTTCTTCCTGCGCTCTCCTTATATCTACTCCCGTTTCTATAGCTATAGCCAGTTTGTCTTTCTGCAAACCGCAACTTTGCTTGGGACTCTATTATTCTCCCTCGAGCATCCTTCTGCCTTTTAATACTAAAACTTAGTGTTTCTCCACGAATACATGCTTTCAGAGTATCCCAGACTATCTCTACTGAGGCTGACCCCTGATTAAACCCCAAAAAGTCAGTTATCAACTTACTCATATGCTCACAGTATTCTGGGTCTTTTAGAAGTCCCCTTTCAAATGTCCATCTACTAACTAACTTTTGGTTCTAACCCATCCAACTCCACATCCAGGACTAAAGGATTATGATCTGATACCATCCGTGAATACAACTCAATCCTGGCTTGTTTTAGAAATACAGGAGAGATTAGAAAATAATCAAGTCGTGCTAATTTCGCATGAGGGGCCGAATAATAAGTATATCCGGGGTCGGGCATCCACTAACCCTAATTCTTGCTGAATAGCACCCATTGCCTTATATACCCGAGGTTTACGCCCCTGATACTTCTCAGTTGTGGATGTTAATAAATCCTGTAGTCCCTCCCATGATCCATTAAAGTTAAAATCACCACATATAATGTAGGGAGGGGCCCATCCTGTTAACTCGATAGCGAGGGCATCAACTACTGTTGAGTCGTCCGTGACTACCCCATATACGGAACATAATGTAAAGCTATTATGCCGTACCTACATTCTACTATTACCCATCTTCCACCTGTATCTGCCTTCTGCAGAGTAAATTTTAATTTATTAGTCCGATCTAGAATTGCCACTCCTTTAGTTCTAGCTTCTTGTTTTGACCAAGCAATTACCTTCATACCAAGCAAGTTTTTATATTCCACATGTGTTTCTTGTAGGCAGAAAATATCTGCCTTAAACGTTTTTAATTCTTTGGCCACTCTCCTTCTTTTATGAGGATCATTCAGTCCACATATATTGACTGACACAATTCTAAGTCTAGCCATAGCCCTTCCTTTTTGTAATTTCAAATCTTTTCTCTTTGGGATCCCTCAGGTTTACATATTTATCTGCACCATCTCTTAGATTCTCTTTCCTTCCTTTTCCACTTCCTCGCCCCATATCTCTCACCTCCATTAATCGTTTCTTTTCCATTTTCTTCCCATGATTCACCTCTGTCCCTCCCCCCACCCCCTCCTGCTTCCCCCTTCCCATCCCCCCTCCCCCACCCAGGACTAGTCTCCCCTTACCCCCTCCCTGACCCCCTCCCGCCCCCCCTGATACTGGTCCCCCACCCTGTTGAGCAATCAGACCCCTAATGGCCTGAATGTTGGTGTTGTGTATGCATCGGCCTACCCACCCACCGGTACCCTAAGTGCCTTTACCTTCCCTGTACTTCTATACTCTATAAATTGACCCCCATCAAATATTCTTTTGCCTTAATTTCTGAGGTAAAAACTTTCACTTTTTCATTCATTATTGTTTTTAGCCTAGCAGGGGCCAACAGATAAGCCTCCTCTCCTTTCTCGAAAAATGGCTTAATAAGCTGCCGGAGCCGCCATCTCCGCTCCACCGTGGCGTGACAGAAATCGGGGCGGGTGAAGAAGGTAACCCCGTTACAGGAGCGTGGGGTATTGGGAGGAGTCTTATCAGCTATCTCCTGTCATACCAGATAGTTCCCAAAATATACCAGGATCACTCTTGGGTATTTAGCATCCGCCCGTTGACCCCCCTCCCGTCGGTTTGCCGGGAACCTATGGACCCTCTGCACCTCATTGTCCCAGTCCCGACCCCCCAGTTCTGGAAAGGCCCCACGCAAAAGAGTAACCATGTATGCCTGCATATTGTTCCCTTCTAGTCCTTCTGGTATACCCAGAAATCGAAGATTGTTCCTTCTCTGTCTATTTTCCAAATCTTCTATTTTCCACATCACATCCGTCAGTTGTCCATGTCTAGCAGTATTCTGCTCTTTGAGAGTATCCATTTCCTCCTCGACTGCCACTATCCGATCTTCCATAGAGCATAGCTTAGCTTTAATTTCCATGCATGATTTTGCTACCTTACGGACCGATCCTTGCAGTCTCTTTGTAGCAACCCTTGCCCGCCGACTTTCGATTCTAGTCTCTGTTTGTAACTCTTTAATTGAGCTGTATATTGACTGCAATATCCCCGCCTCGGTGCCCATCACATGAATATTACCGGAATTGCCCATGCTCCCGGCTGTAGCTCCCAAATCACTTCCATTTTTATCATTGGCGGGGCTTTGGTTGCCAACGGTAGGAGTTTCTGCTAAGCCGATCCCAGAGTAATCCCACCTTAAAGTCCTACCACTCATAGATGCAGTGTTTTCCGAGCCCTCTTGTAAGCCAGAACGTGATTTAACAAATTTCCGTTGACGAGCCTTACGTACTGTAAGTTCACCACTTGGAGATTTGTTGCCTGCCTCAGATGTCTCACTCTCATCAGTTCCACTAAAACTGCAGTCGGCGCTGCCGAGATCAGACTCTTCCGTCAGGGAGTAAAACTTCTCACTACTATCTTTGCCCCAGTCCATTAGTTGGGGATTTTTCCCCCCCATGATTTTATCCCATTTTTTAGGGCTACTTAAGGGGTTAGTAAGATCGTTCTCCTCTGCTATAGGTCCTGATGAGCTTCCAGTTTTTCCCTTATTTTGATAGTCCAGCTGCTCACTTTGATCCGTTTGTTGAATTTGTAGCTGTCCATTTCCGGGGAGACCAGGCACCTTTTCCATTGTCTCCCTGCTGATGTCTTGGATTTCTGACGGGCTCTCTATGGATTTATCACAATGATCTTGGTTTCCAATACTTAGCTCCAGGGGAGTAGGTTCTTTTCCTGACCAATTATTTTCAGGGGAGGGGGTTGCATTTACAGTAGAGGTACCTTTTACCCCACCTGTAAGAAAGGCCTTAATAGTAGATTGATTTTATCTTTCAATTTACTTTCCAACAGGGAGGTAGTACTGTCACTTATCTTGGCATCTTTCATCAGTCCTGAACTATTTTTCCCACCCGCTTTACCAGTTGTAGACATCGGTCGTTTATTTAAACCTGCTGACTCTCCTTTATCCCTGCCAGTACGTGTGGTCTTAGCGCCCTCACTTTTGTCTCCCAGATTCCTACAAACTTTGGGTGCCATATTTGTTATTATAGTATGAGATAACAATCTCATGAATCTTGTTATACCCACCGCTATAGCCAATGCCTCTGTTATTGTTTGTTTAATCACACTCCTCGATGGCCATGGGGGAGTAGACATATGCCAAGATACATTACTATGTATGATCGAGAGCATTAAGGCCTCCCAGGACTCTTCCTCTCCCCTCCCCTGAATAATATACTCTTTTCAGACCTTTTTAGATCCTTCTCCTCTATTTTCCTGATGGTGGGAGAAGGGGAACAGGAAAAAGAGAAAAAAAACTAGCAGAATCAGATACCGCTGGCTGAAAAAAAAAGATAATTCCCCTGGATAGCCACAGAGTTAGAAAAACCAGGGGGGTTTTTCATCACCTCGGGATAGTGTCCTTTTTTTTTTTTTACGAAGTTTTTATCTACCTTGCTGACACATGGTACTTGGGCGTGCTCCGCTGACTTCAGTTCTTACTGTGTTGCTCCAGCCCTTACTACCTACAGCCAGGGCACCCCTGTGCTCCTTGCCATAGATAGACGCTCCTTGTTATGCTTGTTATGCTCGCGCGGAGCTATGTGCCAAGATCCTGTGAGGAAGCGACAGCCACTATATGCAGCAAAGGCGGCAACGACTGCAGGTATGCACCAGAGTCCTCGTTGTGGTGGCTGTCGCGGTGAAAGAGAGCGGCAGCCACTTTATAAGCAACAAGACAGTTATACCTCCACAAAAAAAAACGCTAGTGCCCGGGGGGAGTTTCCTTTTCAGTGGCAGCCGCGCCGCGGGACGGAAGGGTGGCAATCCACACCGCCAGCAACTATCTGATAGCTGCCGCAACTAGAAAGGCAGCCCAAACGCGGCGGGTATCTCCAGTGGGCGTAATCTGCAGGCCTCTCCATTACACCATCACCAACTTGTTTAGATAGCCGTGCCCCCCTGCACCTCTTCTTACCGGCGTTTTCCTTATCTGGCCCAGCCGTAAAGTTTTACAGGGCCATCGTGGCCCAGCCTCGTAGGAATCCAGCCCGTAATCAGGGCTCGAGCCGCCCTGCTCCGATTTTTGCGGCGGCTCCCACATGCGTCGTTATCAATAAACTGCCGCCTCTGCCGCCACTCTCACCTCCTCTCAGAGGCGGAGGCAGAATCCCCCGGCGCGCTGGAGATTGCCAGCGGTTTCTCTCCCCAGTCTCTCCCTGTCTCCGCGTCCGATGCTGCGCGGCCGCGAACGCGGCGCCGACTGTGGCCTCAGGTTCCCAGTGTGTTTGGTGGCTTTCCAATTATTTTGGCTTTAATTGGCGGACTACTACTGCTATTTCTTCTGATTCGCGGTGGTTGTTTCTTTCCAGCAACCCAGAGCAATGGAGCCGCTCCCGCCAACTCCACTGTGCCGTGAGCGCATGGTCCGGATCTTCGGTACACCTTTGCTGGTCGAACTGGAGTTTGACTGGTTGTTGTCATTCCGGCCCCTTCTCTGGTGTGTACAATAGGTCTTCCGCTGCATATGGTGTCTCTTTGAACATCTGCCTATGGTCTGTCTTGCTGTTGCACCGACATCTCCTGTGGACCACCAACTGCTGATGTCCCCAATGAGGGTTCATACACGGTCATGCCCCTTAAGACTGAGGTTGCTCCGCGAGGCCACCTATGAGCCTTCCGTTATAAGATCTAACATGGATGAGGACGCTGCAGCAAGTATCGATGCACCAGTGAATATGGCTCACTTCTGCTCTGTGGATCCGTTTGTCCACCCAGCACTAGACTTCACTTCAGACGATGTTGACTCATTTTTGAGGTCCTTGACTGGTGACTTCGATGACATTCTTCAGGATCCTGCGTATAACACATAATTTGATGAATTTGCTTACCATTCCCGGTTCCAAATTATGCAATTATAATAGACGTTTGCTGTACTTGTCATAGTTGATATTAACATTTCTGTATGTATTTTTAGACAGATTTGTTTTAACGTATTTTAACACACAGCGATTGTTTTATTATTAGCTTCATTTATTAGCTTGTTTTTTGCCTTTGACTTTTAGTTCAGAAGCAGCTTTTTTTTTGCGTTTGTATTCCTGTACCTTCATCATACCTGTTACGGCAATGGGGAGGGTGTAGTGAATCGTAGTTTGTTTAATGGGATAGCAAGAGTTAGCTTAGCCGAAGGCTTGTAAACTCGTGCCCCCATCACCTAGTGACTTTTAACCTACTTAGCTTGCTCTGTTTTAGACCCTTTCATTATTTATTTCTTCTAAGATGGCTGCCTTGTTTATAGTTAGGCCACTTGTTATGAGTTTTATTATCAGTGTCACTGCGCCAAGGAGTCAAGATCAAGCACAAAAGACAAACAAACAGTAGGTGTTCACACTTAGGGATTTTCCCTCTCTATACTTTCGAGGGATTGTTGATATTAATTGCCGTCCCAAGCATGCCTGTTATCTATTGTTTTGGAATACACCTACGTCAGGGGACCTTGTAGATCTGTATAAATACATCACACTTTTAGACAGATAATCAGAGGGATTCCGACCAGAGGGCATCGCCACCATCGCTGATACCGATACTGCAGTCATCTTGACGCTGACCCAGTCTTCGTGTCCCTGCGGAGTCTGAGATAGAGACCTCATTCCAAGGTAACGAGGGTTGGGGGCTCCTCTCATGGACACGGTTTTGGCAGATTAGGTTTAGCAAACCAAGCTCTCCTTTAGGTAGGAGGTTAGGCCTATTCTCATTAGGGTATTAGGGCATACTCCATCATATATATATATATATATATATATATTTCTTTCATATATTGTAAAATGTTGGGGGTCTTCATAACAATGACTCTCTTCTTCACAATACTGTTGCTTGGTATATTCATTATCCTAATCATTGCAGTTCATGCAACTTAACGCAAATTGCAGTTATGTTAAATAAAAAGCTATTATAACTTTACTGCATCTGTGTCATTGCCTGTGTTTGTATGAGACATAATATAACTGTGAGGAAAGGGTAATCTCCGTTTAACCACGACAACCCTGAGATATCTTACTTTGAGTCCATGAGTAAGCGACTGCCATAAATCACCTTTTACTATTGTGTTTCTGGTGAGGTGCTGCTAGTGAGCCGGTAAGGTTGGGACAACAGTTGCGACTTGTTGTAAGAAAGACTCAGTCGCCTACAAACAAAAGTACTGTTATCCTTAAACCAGCAGTCTTGCTCAGAGCAAGAGTCCAAACTACGACAAGGTATTGTATTTTTTTAAAGTTCTATCATGACCACCACATTTAGAACCAATGTTTCGGCCATCTTGGAAAACTAAAACAATGATACTCTATGGACAACAGAATTCCATCATGGCCTCCTGGCTTTGAGGAAGTGGCCAAAGTGGGATACAGTGCACTGCAGATAAAGTAAGTGGCAAGCAGTGACCTATTTGCCCTGTCTACTTGGCTGTACTATTGTCTAAAGAAGTATTAAAATAAAAAGAGGAGAAACAAGTAATGAACAGGGTAGAAATGGGGTCTGTAGTTGGCAGTTAGTTTACACCCTGTCCAAGCTGGGAGTCTCACTCTAGCCAGGGTAATGGAGATACCCAGCTCTGCTAACCCCTGCTCACCCCCTTGGTAGCTTGGCATGAGCAGTCAGGCTTATCTCAGTAGCAATGCATAAAGCATTTGCAATTAACACACAGTTAATATATAGTCAATATTTATCTGTGTAAAACCATACCAAAATGTGAAATATCCATCATACAGTAATAAAGATATACATTTTGCAGGAATTACTAAAAAAATACAGTTCCTTGAAGTCAACATCTTGGTCTGGGGCTATCTTGGCTTCATGAACAACAAATCCAACAGTTCATGACGACCGTTCAACCCTACATTGTCGGGAATTGGAAATGTAGGGCGTCTTGATCCTCACAATGAGATCCAGAGTGCAGCATCACTGCCGTCAACAGCTGTCAGCATCTGTTGGTGTCATTGGTTATGCAGGTCGGTGCAGGGGTCGTTTGCCCTTGAAGTCACACGCGTTGCAAATTGAACTCCAGACTGATGATGAAGTCAGGAGCGCTGGCGTTGATGGTGTCAGGGCTGCGGTGCGAAGTGGGACGATGCGATGTGCGGTGCCCACAGGTCACGTCTCAGTGACGGCATCCTGTGGTGTTGGTGAAAGTGGGGAAGTGCAATGTGCGGTTTCTCCAGGTCGCGATGAAGGCAGCGGCGTCATCGTTGCTGAAGCGCTGTCGTCGGTAGGCAGGGTGGTCTTCTTGCAGCACCCACAGGGGCTCCTGCTGATTATGCTGGAGTTGATGGTGCTGTTGTCGGTGTACCAGGGCTGTGGTACATGACAGGATGGTGCTTTGTTTACCTCATGAGCAGTGTCCTCATGCCACGGTGCAGGATGTGGTGTTGGTGTCAGTGTACAGCATCGTCGCCAGGGATACCAAGGCTGCTGTGTGAGCAAGGTGATGCAGAGTGAGGGGCCTACAGGTCACGGTGCAAGCAGCGCTTCGGTGACAGCACCAGGTGGCAGCGTCAATGAGACCAGGGTTGCGGTGCAAAGAGGGGCATGGGTCCATGCGTCATCATCAGGTCACAGTGCATGCAGATGCACCATTCCCGGCGCTGTGGTAGTTTTTCTTCTGTTGCAGCACAAAGCACACAGTTCCCAGTGCTATAGGCAGATGAACCTGATTTCTTTAATATCCCAGAAACTTCCAACAGGAGGCAAGCTCTACTTCAAGCCCTTGGAGAAAATTCACAAATAGGATCCACACCAAAGTCCAGTCTTTGTCCTCTTTAAGGCAGAAGCAGCAACTGCAAGCCAACCCAGCAAAGGACACACAGCGAAGCAGCAGTACTCCTCCTCCACCTCTTCCACTCTTCTCCTTGTTAGAGGTTCCTCTTCATCCAGAAGTGTTCTAAAAATCTGGGGTTTTGGGTCCACCACTTATATTCATTTATGCCTTTGAAGTAGGCAAACTTGAAAAGAAAGTCTCTGTTGTTCAGAAGATCCTACCTTGCCCAAGCCTGGCCCCAGACACACTCCAGGGGGTTGGAGGCTACATTGTGTGAGGGCAGGCACAGCCTTTCCAGGTGCAGTTGTCAGCTGCTCACTCCCCACGCTAGCCCAGCAAGACTCATAGTCAGGACACATCGTAGGTCCCTTTGTGTCACAGTCTAGAGGGAATTCACAAACAACCCAACTGTCAGTCTGACTCAGACATGGATTCCACAGGCAGACAGAGGCACAGAGTAGTTAAGTATGAAAATGCCCACTTTCTAAAAGTGGCATTTTCAAACAGGCAATCAAAAACACAACTCCATCAAAACATTTATTTTTAAATTGTGAGTTCAGAGACCCCAAACTTGAAATTTCTATCTGCTCCCAAAGAGAAACTGCACTTAAAAGATATTTAAAGACAGTTTCCATATTAACCTATGGGAGAGATCGGCCTTGCGGTAGCAAAAAACTAATTTGGCTGTATTTCACTATCAGGACATGTGATACATGGCCTACCTTTTAAATACACTGAACCCTGCCCATGGGGCTATCTAGGGCCTACCTTAGAGGTGCCTTATATGTACAAAAAGAAAAGGGTTGAGCCTGACAAGTGGGTGCACCTGCCAGGTCGACATAGCAGTTCAAAACTACCCACACAGACATTGCAGTGGCAGGTCTGATACATGTCTACAGGTCTACTCATGTGGGTGGCACAATCAGTGCTGCAGACCCATAAGTAGCATTTGATTTACAGGCCCTGGGCACCTCTAGTGTGCTTTACTAGGGATGTATTAGTGAATCCAGTATACTAATCATGTATAAACCATTCACTAATACAATTTAGTCAGAGATCACTTGCACTTTACCACTGGTTAGCAGTGGTGAAGTGAGCAGAGACAATAAATCAGCAAAACAGATCTGAAAAAATAGGAGGAAGAAGGCAAAAGGTTTGGGATAACACTGCAAAAAGGGCCATTTCCAACTGAAAGGGAACTTTAATAGGAGAGCAACTAATAGACAGGGCAACCAGCCCTGACACAGAAGCATACTAATTTTCAGGGGGGTGTACAGACACTATGAGAAAATGCTGTTATTCTGAAGCAAGAGACCGAATGACTCATGTGGACTGAAACATTGTCCATGCAGTACATTGTCATGAATGGAAGCAAAGTGTAAACAACACTCAAACAGACTAGTGGCAGAACAGAGCTGACCCAAAGGCCCTCTGTGTACGTACATGGATGTATATTTACATACATGGATGGAAATATTATTTACTGATTTTCTTTGTTAGAGTATCCTAGCAAACAGCTAAAAAGAGATTCTAGCAAGAATCATTACACTGCAAATATTCTGCCCCTAGGGTTTTTCAGAGTCAGTAACAAATACCAAAATGCTCCCCTACAAAGGCAATCTGTGACATTTTATTTAACACATTTCCTATATCTGTAGGCTTTAATACAGAGAAATAACCACCCATCTTTAAATATCTATTGACTTTAACAAATGCTTTTTACAATATATATGTCTGACCTACTGTGTTTCTCATTACGCTCATAACATTTAATTCCAAATAGATCAGCCCTATGGCATCAGAAATATTTTTCCTAGCGAACCAATCTGACCTCTAGCTGTTATAATTGGCTTCTCACCATAACCAACTCAGACCTACTAAGTTGGTTACTAGCCTTTCAACAAGTTAATCATCCAGTATGTCATAATAAAATTACAAATATGTACACAATGCAGATGTCAGAACGAAATAAAAATACCTACAAATAGAGCCTAATAACGATGACCATGGTGCTAATAGTCTAGCCCCATGGTTGGTTTTGAGTGAGTCACCAACACCAAAATACTTGCCTAGTACGATAATCTGTGAAATACCTTGAAGCAAAATACCTGCCTACAGGTATTTTGTTAAACACAACATAATAACAATCCACCCTTAACCCCTTGGCTGGCCTGGATGTAACGGTTCCATCCTGGGCATCACCGCTCGGGTGCCCAGGACGTGACCTTTACGTCCAGATAGGGACCCACGGGGAAGCGCTAGCACCCTCCTCCTCTGGGCAGAGAAGAATGGGGAATTGCTTCCCCTTCCACTCCGCCCCCCTGATACCCCTGTGGTGTCGGATGACGTCAGCGTGCAATTGCACTCTGACCTCATCAGAGGCCTGCCCCTGAGATTCCAGCGCAGATCGGAGGAGAAATGCAAAAGCATTTCTCTTCCGATCATGTGGAGGGGACGTGAGAGGCATGAAAGGAGAGGAAAGGCCTTTCCTCTCCTTTCATGTCTCTCTCTGCGTTTCTGCTGCCCGATCGCAATGCGATTGGGCAGCAGATATGCCCACTTGACACAAGGGATTTTTTTGGGGGGGAATTGAATGAGGGGAGCGGCCCCTTGAACAAGGGCCGCTCCCCAGGGGGACAATTTATTTTTAGGCCATTTCTCCCCCCGGGGTAGATAAGCTTATTATAATGAGGCCGATCTTCCCCCAGGGGGGCAGAAACTGCTAGACACCAGGGATATATAATTTTTTGTTTCTTTTGTTTTATGTATGTGGGGAGTGACCTCTTAGGCAAGGGTTGCTCCCTTTGGGGCAAATTTACTTTTTATGCCATTTCTGCCCCCGTGGGGGCAGATTGGCCTATTTTTATTAGGCCGGTCTTCCCCCAAGGTAGGCAGAAACGACTAGGCACCAGAGATTCTTGCACCAATTTCTCGCAAGTGGTGCAACCCCTTAGGCAAAGGTCGCTCCCCTGGGGGGGGAAATTTATTTTAGGCCATTTCTGCTGCCCTTGGGGGCAGATTGGCCTATTTCTATTAGGCTGATCTGCCCCTGGGGGCAGAAACCACTTAGGGACCTGGGATTAGTGGGTGTGTATGTGTGTGTTTTGTTTGGGGGGGCAGCTTCTTGGGCAAGGGTCGCTCCTCATGGGAGGCACATTACTGTTGGCCATATCGGCCTAATTTTGAAAGGCCCATCTGCTCCCAAGAGGTGCAGGAAGCCCACCAAAGACCAGGGAAGATTTTTTTCCAAAATAAGAGGGTGGGGGGTATGGCCATACCCCCACCCCTACTAAATGGGGCCAAAGGGGCAATTACCCCCCGATCCACACCCGGGGGGGGGGCAGAAAGTCTACTAGATGCCAGGGAATTTAAAAGAAAATAGTGCAGTGGTGTCTACCAACCAGTATGGGCCTCCGTATGCCTCCACCCCAAATGAAGGGGGTAACAGTCTTTCAGCTCTCCCCCACAGACTGAAACATCTTATCCCATGGCAAGCAAGAGGACTTTAATTATTTTGGGTTTTGGTTTTACATTTGAGCCATGAGAGCTTGGCTAACTCTCAAAATCGTCCCACTTGGAATGGTGTAGGCTGCACACTTTAGACTTCGGGACGATGCCATGTAAAAAAATCCACAAGACCTAGACACATCTGAAAACTAAACATCTGGGTGATTCCAGGGTGGTGTGCTTCACATGCACCCTGCACCATTTTCTTACCCACAATGCCCTGCAAACCTCCAACTTTGCTGGTAATCACACATTTTCACAAATTTTTGTGATGGAACCTTCTGGAATCTGGAGGAATCCACAAAATTCCTACCATCAAGCATTGTCTCATCTATACAGATAAATATTTTGCTGCACTTGTCAGCCTAAAAATGTTTTTTCCCAAACTGCCCTTGTGGACCGGTTTGGTTCCCCTTCCATTTCAACATGTTTTTGGCTCTTCCCTGTCACAGACACTTGGCCCACCCAAATAAGTGAGGTATAATTTTTACCGGGAGACTGAGGGGAATGTTGGGAGGTAGGAAATTTGTCCTGGTGCAGAGACCCCACGCAGAAATGTGGGAAACATTTGATTTTTTAGCTAAATTTGAGGTTTGATGAGGATTCTGGGTAAGAAAACATTGGGGGATCCACACAAGTCACACCTCCCTGGACTCCCTCGGGTGTCTAGTTTTCAGAAATGTCTGGGTTTGGTAGGTTTCCCTAGATGGCTGCTGAGCCCAGGACCAAAAACACAGGTGCCCCCGCAAAAACAGGTAGTTTTGTATTTGATAATTTTGAAGTGTCCATATAGTGTTTTGGGGCATTTCCTGTTGCAGGCACTAGGCCTACCCACACAAGTGAGATACCATTTTTATACGGGAGACTTGAAGGAATGCAGGGTGGAAATTTGTGGCTCCTCTCATATTCCAGAACTTTCTGTCACCGAAATGTGAGGAAAAGTGTTTTTTTTGGCCAAATTTTGAGGTTTGCAAAGGATTCTGGGTTACAGAACCTGGTAAAAGCCCCACAAGTCACCCCATCTTGGATTTCCCTACATGTCTAGTTTTCAAAAATGCACAGATTTGGTAGGCTTCCCTAGGTGCCCTCTGAGCTAGAGGCCAAAATCCACAGCTATGCACTTTGCAAACAACAGGTTTGTGTTCTTTCGGAGAATGTGATGTGTCCATGTTGTGTTTTGGGGCATTTCCTCTTGCGGGCGCTAGGCCTACCCTAACAAGTGAGGTACAATTTTTATTGGGAGACTTGGGGGAACGCTGGGTGGAAGGAAATTTGTGGCTCCTCTCATATTCCAGAACTTTCTGTCACCGAAATGTGAGGAAAAAGTGATTTTTTAGCCAAATTTTGATGTTTGCAAAGGTCTCTGGGTAACAGAACCTGGTGAGAGCCCCATAAGTCACCCCGTCTTAGATTCCCCTCGGTGTCTAGTTTTAGAAAATGCACAGGTTTGGTAGGTTTCCTTAGGTGTCGGCTGAGCTAGAGGCCAAAATCCACAGCTGGGCACTGTTCAAAAAACACGTCAGATTTTAATGTAAAAATGTGATGTGTCCGAGTTTCGTTTACTGTTGTGAGCTTTAGGCCTACCCACACAAGTGAGGTACCATTTTTATCGGGAGACTTGGGGGAACACAGAGTAGCAAAACAAGTGGTATTGCCCCTTGTCTCTCTCTACATTTTTTCCTTACAAATGTAAGACAGTGTGTAAAAAAGACATCTATTTGAGAAATGCCCTGTAATTCACATGCTAGTATGGGCACCCTGGAATTCAGAGATGTGAAAATAACCACTGCTTCTCAACACCTTATCTTGTGTCCATTTTGCAAATACAAATGTTTTCTTGATACCTTTTTTTCACTCTTTATATTTCAGCAAATGAATTGCTGTATCCCTGGTATAGAATGAAATCCCATTGCAAGGTGCAGCTCATTTATTGGCTCTGGGTACCTAGGGGTCTTGATGAACCTACAAGCCCTATATATCCCCACAACCAGAGGAATCTAGCAAACATAACGGTATATTGCTTTAAAATATCTGACATTGCAGGAAAAAGTTACAGAGTAAAATGTTGAGAAAAATTGCTGTATTTTTCTCCTCGATTTCAATATTTTTTTATTTCAGCTGTTATTTTCTGTTGGAAAACCTTTTAGGATCTACACAAATTACCCCTTGCTGAATTCAGAGTTTTATCTACTTTTAATACATGTTTAGCTTTCTGGGATCCAGCATTGGTTTCATACCCGTTTCTGTCACTAACTGGAAGGAGGCTGAAAGCACAAAGAATATTACAAATGGGCTATGTCCCAGTAAAATGCCAAATGTTTGTTGACAAATGGGGTTTTCTGATTCAAGTCTGCCTGTTCCTGAAAGCTGGGGAGCTGGTGCTTTTAGCACCACAAACCCTTTGTTGATACCATTTTCAGGGGAAAAAACACAAGCCTTCTTCTGCAGCCCTTTTGTCCCATTTTTTTAAAAAAAACGAAATTGTTGTATTTTGGCTAATTTCTTGGTCTCCTTCAGGGGAACCCACAAACTTTGGTACCGCCAGAATCTCTAGATGTTTGAAAAAAAGGACGCAAATTCGGAGTGGGTAGCTTATGTGGACAAAAAGTTGCGAACTGCCCCAAATAGCCAAAAAAGGCCTGGCACCTGAGGGGTTAAAAGCCTATTGCCTTTTACACATGCTTTTCGCATTAAGTAGGTGATGCCTAATTGGTTTGTCATAACCTTTCCTTATGAAAAAAATGACACCTAATGAACCTGACATATCTTATCGCAGTGTGTGGATTCAGCCACTAGCCTTTACCAGTGACCTGACTTTGTATAGAACACAGGCCTACTGAAGTGTGCAAAAACTGGCAACTGTTATGCATACAGTTGTAAACTTGCAAATATGTAGAACATTACAGTTAGCAAAACAAAATACAACCCCTCTCAGTAGGCCTAACAAGAATCATCACTTGGAAATTCAGCTCCCAGCGATTGTCAGAGTGGGTGACTGACATAAAAAAACCTTGTCGACTGTGGTAATCTCTGAGAGTACATGTAACCAATCACATTTTTACATATCTATGGCCTGAAACATAATGTGAAAACAACCCACTGCTAAGGCCTGTTGGATTTACATAACACTTTTCACAATAAATAGGCCAGGCCCACTGTCTTTGTGATATATTTTCATAAACAGGCCTGACCTATGGCATCTTGCATGATATTTCCATTCACACAAATCAAGTCTATAGCTGTTATCATTTTCTGGTCACCATAACCAACTCAGGTCTACTGTATTGAGTGTACGCTTTGCCACAAGGAAGCCATCAGGCATACAGTCATAAAATTGCAAATGCATAAAAAATTACATTTGACTCAGTAAAATACTATCTCTTCTATCAGGGATTAACAAGGATGCTCTTAGTGGTTTGTCAGAAGGGGAGCCAACTCCAAAACCCTTTCCTACTAGTGTTGTCTGTGAGAGTCCATGTAATACAAAATGTATCTGTAGGCATCACCTCTGAGTAATTAAAATCCACCCTAAATGCCGACTTACCTTAACATATGGTATTTACAATCAGTATGCAAGCACTGCTGCCTTTATTGTAAATGTTCATTATAAACACCCAGGCCCCTAGCCTTTATCACTATCACTCCAGCAACACTAACTCAAGCCTACTGCACTGAGAGTATGTTTCTACAAGGCAACCATCCTGCATACAGTCATAAAACTACAAATGCAACCTAGGTCTCCAAAGAAGGCCTAACAAGGATTATTGTTGTGCATATCAATTATCCCCATGGCTTGTCCGGAAGAATCATCAACACCTATCTCCTTGCCTACTATGCTAATCTGTTAAATTCCAATTAACAAAATAATTTATAGCCTACAGGCTTTAGCACAGTATAATGAATATCCATCCTTAAAAACCTGTCGTTATTAACACATGCTTATCACAATACATATATGAGTCCTACTGGCTTTTACCCTTTACCATTAGCTTTACACCTTGCTCGACACTGGCCTAGACAAGTGTGCATAAATTAGAAACCATCATGCATACAGGTATGGAATTACATATATGTAGAAAAATACAGCTCGCAAAACAATATACAACCACACTTAATGGGGTCTAACACGAATCGCCACAGTGAAAACCTACACTGTTTGCGTGAGAGGGAAGGCTGTGACAAAACCCCTTGTCTACTACGGAAATCTGTGAGATTACATGAAAAAATGCCTATCAGTAGGCTTTATTATAGAGTAAGATATCAACCCTTAAATGCCTATTCACTTTCAGCCGTGTTTTCTCAATAAATATGTCAGGTCTATTGTTCTTATCATAACATATCTGACCCAGCAAATCAGGCCAGTAGCCATTATCTTGGCAGGCCACAAATTACAACCTCAGTTCAGCTATATTGAGTATAAGCTTTTCTGCAAGCCACAAGGTGCCAAAGAAGCAATCTTTTTAGTGAAAGCACAGAAATCCGGCTCAATCAACTCCTAGTGTCAGAAAAAACTACTTGAGGACGAAGCCTATGTCCACTATCAGTAGCAGTATGAAAGTTCTTTTTTTAATTGATCAAATAAATTCAGGCAATAGGTGCACTGGCTTGACTGGCTAAAGGTCCATGAAGATTAGTGTAGCTCTGTGCATCTCATACCTCTCTCAAACACAATTCTGCACTTTGAAACCTAAAGTTAATGATGGAAGGTGAGGGTGCAGGGACAGCAATATATTCCTCTCATCTGCACTGCTGCCAGAGAAAAAACAAACACCAAATATTATCTAGTAATCTAAGACACATTAAGAGCATTACAGTGTCATGGGTATGACCCTGAAAGTTCAAGTTAAGGCTGGATAAATAGACAAAATTATCACAGATCTGTGGGGAGCAAACACTTTTTTTGTGGAAGCTCACAATCTCTGCTATATCAAACATGTACTCCTTGCTCCCAAAATGTGGGCAGAGTCAATGCCTCTCTCCTGGTGCTTGTCACATACTTTTCTTGGGACAGCTGCGCTGGTATGCAGAACATAAAAAGCCCCCTTTGCTGAACAGACTGTCTGCAGAGTCCATTTGTCAGTGATATTTTTTGTTTTCAAAAGAGCACTTTTATTGGAATTTAAAAAAAACGTTTGTTGCAATCCATTGTCATATAGACATGAGAACAGTGCAGAGAAAATCTCTAATCTCCAAGGTAGTAGCTAACGATTTCCTAATGTCCACCAATTTGAAAATTAAGTATGACACACAATTGAAAGTGCCAGAAAACAACATATATATGTTGCATTGGTAAGTGAAGATTTACGAGCATAGTGAATAAACACAGATTAATTTATTCATTCTGTAATATCACTAAATACGTGCTAAAACAGATAGACTCTTATAGACTCTCCTATTTGTTTGCCACCTGTCATACTCCAGAAAATCTGAATTTAGGAACGCCCTGATTGTACCGTAAGTTTTTCTCAGAAAGTTATAATTCTAGTGCTGCATCCTCATTCCAGGTCGACATTGTTAAATTTTGTGATGCCACTTGGTGCAACGCTCATCCAAGTCTCTGCTTTCTTTCACGGAGTAACAGATGCCGTAAGTCTTTTATGGGTGGGTATGTTGCCTGGATGGTGCAGTTTATAGCCCTCTCCCTCGCACCCCATTGATTGATAAACCCCTCATGTCTGTTCTTCTCCAATTTATGAACAATATCTCGTACTTCTGTAGGAGTGTATTTGATAGGTAGAAATTAATGCTTCCTTCAGATGAAAAATTAGCACTTTTATTTTACTGTCAAAAAGTATTTCTATATACATAATGCTGTGTGCTTTTCCAGAAAAAAAAAATAGAAATAGAAGCTTTCTTCGATGATCTTCCTTGCAGATAAAATGCAAATGCAATAATGTGCTTCCTCATGAGGAAGCTGTGCCTATGATTTTCTTATTCCTGAAACAAAGTGTAGAATTTTAGCATAAAGCTCTTGCAATTAGACACTCGTTTATTTAAATATGTTATTTTATTTGTGTTATGAAATGCACAGTCATCTCCTCTTGTTTTGTATTAATATTTTGTTTATTAATATATAGCAAAGTAGGTATTTCTTATTTCATAAATCACATGTATTTGAAATTTTAATTGGTGTTTTTAGACGTATCTTTATTAATCCAGCCCTATCATGCTACTTCACACCACATTGAGTGTGTGGCTTTTCTGTCTGAACCCCTCTAAAACATGCTGTATTTTGACTTCTCTTGAACGCTTTAGAGAGAAGATCTTATACTTCTTGTTTTCTCACTTTATGCTCAGACTTTCCCTGCCTTTGAAAATAAGCAGACTCTGTTCTACTCTGCTTATTCACGTTGGGCCAGATGTAGCAAACGTTTAGCGAGTCGCAAACGGCAAAATTTGCCGTTTGCGACTCGCTAAACGCGTTTCCCAATGCAGAAATGCAAATTGCGAGTCGTTACCGACTCGCAATATGCATTTCCGACTCGCAAATGGGAAGGGGTGTTCCCTTCCTATTTGCGAGTCGCATTGGGATGCAATACCATTTGCGACCGCGTACGCGGTCGCAAATGGCATCGCAGTTACCATCCACTTCAAGTGGATGGTAACCCACTCGCAAATTGGAAGGGGTCCCCATGGGACCCCTTCCAGTTTGTGACTGGACCCAAAAATAGTTTTTCAGGGCAGGGAGTGGTCCAAGGGACCACTCCCTGCCCTGAAAAATACCGAAACAAAAGGTTTCGTTTTTTTTTTAAGTGCAGCTCGTTTTCCTGTTAGGAAAACGGGCTACACTTAATTAATGGGGTCATTGCGACCCCATTGCGAGTCGCAGTCGGTGTCTGAGACACCGTACTGCATAGCAAATTGCGACTTGCAATTTGCGAGTCAAATGGACTCGCAAATTGCAAGTCGCAATTTTGCATTTTGCATTTTGCTACATCTGGCCCGTTATCCTTAAAGCTTTTGCACTTGCTTACTGAGCAGATTCTGCACGAGAATGCCTTTTGATTTGCGCTACACTTTTTTCTGGCTTTCTATTTAAGTAGACTCTATGTCAGCCCTCTGGTTGAACTACATTTTGTCTCTTTGAACGTACACCTTCTCTGGAGCCTCTTGCATTATTTGAGTTTGATTTATGATGCTGATTCCCCAAGATCTGCCTAACTGATTACTTGTTTGCCTTCTGTAATGATTTTACTTTTGAAATTAATCTTTAAGGTCTTGACTTTGAAGTCTTGTCTTGTGAACGTTTTATTATGAAGACACAGACAGCCCCAATCCTGCCTTTCAACCAACTAATTATTAATTGAAGCATCAAATCTTCTTTACTTACCATTTTGTGGTGTGTGTGTGTATGTGCGTGTGTATGTGGATGTCCATTTGTCTGTCTTCATCCATGTAAGGTCTGTGAATGAGGATGGAGTTCTGGGACTTCACAGTATTATGTGATTTAAAGTATAGCATCCTATTCATAAATGCTGTTAGCTTCCTACACTATCTCCATTGTGCAATGAAGCAACTCAGGAGTGTAAATCAGAGTTTATACTCAATTATCTTTCATTGTTTGTCCTTTCTATAGAAGTTGTTAGAAAGAGTCAGTAAGCACTCACCCACTCACGATCTTACTAAATGCTACAATACAGCAACTTGCCAAGTGCTTTGTTTACCACAGTTACAACTGATTTGTGCCAATATTGATGTGGTCTGTTAATGGGTGACTGTAGAACCATGACAGAAGCTTGTGATCTAATGCTTGCTTGCTGAACAGATTCTACACTAGTCTGTCTCTTGATTTATGCTAGACTTTTTTCTTACTTTTCATTTAAGTGCACTCTATGTCAGCCCTCTGATTGAACAACATTTTGTTTCTTTGGAGGTACACCTTCTATTGATCCTCTTGCATTATTTGAGTTTGTTGTTTGTAATAATTTTACTTTTGAAATAAATCTTTAAGGTTTTGACTTTGAAGTCTTGTCTTGTGAATGTTTTATTATGAAGACACAGACAGCCCCAATCCTGCCTTTCAACCAACTACTTCTTAATTGAAGCATCAAAACCTTTTTACCTACCATTTTGTTGCATGTGTGTGTGTGTGTATATGTGGATGTCCATCTGTCTGTCTGTTCATCCATGTAAGGTCTATGAGTGAGGAGAGAGTTCTGCGACGTCAAAGTATTATGTGATTGTCAACACCAGGGCAGTGCGCACTCTATTGGGGACTATAATGCAAAAACCCAGCACTCTCAAAACAACGTAATTTATGCATTGTGCTGATATGTTGTTATTTAACCTTTTGCATTGCAGAGTTTAATCCTGAAGACTTATTTTTAATGTGTTTACAAATACTGTTCATTTGCAATGTATTGCTGCAGGCTTTCAGAGTGTGTTATGGTGTGGTCCCTTTCCAGGGCCTTCCAGAGACTTTCCCTGCAGCATCCCTGGGTGTTGTTGTGGGCTGGGCCAAGACTCTATAAAAGGGAGCCAGCCCAGCTCCGAGTGCTCACTATTCAGAGGTCCCGGTGCAGAGCAGCAGCTACTTCCTGAGTTCCTTTCCCGGTGGCCTATTTGATCTTCCAGGCCTCTGCCCTTCATTCTTCATTGGTGATCCTTTTTCTGGGCGGTAAGACGGTGGTTGGGCTGACCTCCCGACGCCGTTATCGAGAACTTTCATATTCTTGCCCTAATTCTTTAATGATTAACAGATTACTTTGCGCGCTTCCATTTCTTGACATTTGTATGGTGGCTTGCGAATCGGCAAGACGCGCGATTCATTTCATGATGATTGGAACTGTTATTCATTGCGTGCTATCATTTCTTGACATTTGCATGGTGGCTTGCGAATCGGCAAGACATGCGATTCGTTTCATGCTGATTTGATCTTGTTATTCATTGCACTCTACCATTTCTTGACATTTGTATGGTGGCTTGCGAATCAGCAAGACGCGCGATTCGTTTCATGATGATTTGACTTTGTTATTCATTGCGCGCTACCATTTCTTGATATTTGCATGGTGGCTTACGAATCGACAAAAGACGCACTATTCGTTTCATGGTGCTTTAATCTTGTTATTCATTGCACGCTGTTATTTTTTGGTATTTACATCGTGGCTTACGAATCGGCAAGACGCGCAATTCGTTTAATGGTGATTTAACCTTGATGTTCATTGCGTGCTACCATTTCTTGACATTTTACATGGTGGCACTCGAATCGGCAAGACGCACGATTCTCTCTTCGAGCTTAATTCATGTTGTTCATTGTATGCCATTTATTCTAAGACATTTATTAGGTAATATTCGAGTTGACAAGTTGTGTGATTTGTTTCCTGAATCCTTATTGTGTTATTCATGGTGCACAATCATTTTATGGTGTTTACTATATATATGAAAATCTGCAATATGCGCAATTCGTGTTGAAACATTTCAAGAGAACACAGAAGACCAGAGTTTGTAGATGCAATATTGCATGGTCCTAGTATGCATTCTCAAAAAAAGATTCATATGACTGGTTTAGAACTTATTCAGAATGTTTTCCTGATTCTCATGTAAAGGAAAGTACTTGAATTTGAAAGTTTCATTTAATCCATCTTGATTCCCTTACAGGTATCCGGCCATTTTGAAACTTAGTCATTTTAAGCCTAATTCTTCGGTTGTTCATGTTTTCAGAATGACTAGTCTTAGAGTCATAGTCTAGTATTGATTTCATGAGATGTAATTTTCATATTGTGTGTTTTAACCTTTTTCTTACTACAGGTCTCCTTCCCAGCTGTTCCCTTCCTAATCCCCTCTTCCCCTCTTAAACTCTCTTAGCCTCTGTGATTTATCTATCAGAGTCTTGGAGCTGTTCAGTGGTGGACGTGTTGGGAAGATGCGCAGACCCCGAGGATCTGGTGACTCTGACAGTGATTTATAGTATAGCATCCTACTCATAAATACTGTTAGCTTCCTACGCTATCTCCATTGTGTAATAAAGCAACTCAGGAGTGTAAATTGGAGTTTAGACTCAATGATCTTTCATTATTTGTCCGTTCTATAGAAGTTGATAGAAAGAATCAGTAAGCACTCACCCACTCACACTCTTACAAATCTCTTGCCAAGTGCTTTGTTTACCACAGTTACAAATGATTTGTGCCAGTATGGATGTGGTCTGTCTTTGGGCGACTGTTGAACCATGACAGTAGCTTGTGATCTAATCTGCACTGAAAATGTGGCCTCTTTTGCCCAGGTGTATGTAAAATATTCACCACATTGCTATGTCTCGCCAGGTGAGAGATCACGTTATTACATAGCAAATGTCACACACTCACCTGGTTCCCACTGCGGAGGTGATGCTGGACCTCTTATCCCCCCGGAGGGAAGCCCATGATCAAGGAACTCTAAACTATTAAATCATACAATGTCCTCAATGGAATGGGGGGTGGGACAAAATAAGAAAAGATAGACTTGCAACACCGGTCCTGCTCTGCTGCCTTGTGACACTGTGTAAGAGGTTCTGCACTCCCTGGACCTTTTGTGTTGTTGTGGATGTAGTGTACTGGAAGTAACAAGAAGAATAGTTTACCAATAGTTTTCACACTACAAAGATTTTGTAGCTATTAACAATATTGTACACTTACAGGCTTCACCACAAGTAATGCATGAGAGCAAGGGTTAAGCCTGGAGTTTCTGGAACTCCCAGGAATCATTTTACATTCAGTTCTCTGTACAAGTTTGTATAGCTAAATAGTGTGCTCTATTAAGTCTGTTAGCAGATTTCATTTCTGATATAATTGAAGTCCAAAGTGCCCAGTCTTTAAAGGAGTTCATACCACTAAAGGTATTGAAGCAAATTCAGTGTCTGATTTCCCGAAAGTGAACTTTCTCTATTCAGAACTCAGTCTTATAGATAGTCTTAGGCTTAATCTAAGGATTAGTGTGCAGTAACCTGTGACCAAGTACTTAGCCTTGTCTTTTCTACTTTTTAAACTGGAATCTGGAGGGAGTTGTAGCGCAGGGGGAGCCAAAGGGGAATCACCACACTGGAAGCAAAGTCGACAGAAGCATCAAAGGCATCAGACGCTCAGGTGCTGCAGGGAGGTTAGGGTTCAGTAAGACTAGAGCACTGGAAGAATCCGGTTGACTCAGGAGGTCTGTGCAAAGGTGATGCTTGCTCAGGACAGGAACAAGGCCAAATACTGACTCAAGTTTCAGGTGCAGTTTAAATTCTCTCTGGGTATGGCTGACTGCTGAAAGGCAGGTGGCTCACATAGGAGACAGGAAGGTTCCAACAAGCCCGGGGAGAGAACACCTGTCAACCTAATGGTTTTGACCTTTAATGCAAGCACATGGTCATTTAACATTAGCAGGTGGAGTCACTAGGCCATGGCAGTTGGAACCAATAAACAGGGAAGGCATGGCTATTCCTCTCAATCTTGCAAACCGAAAAATGAATTGAACAATGGGACCAGAATGTTCTAATGGGTTCATGTGTTCTGGGACAGGGTCTGCCAATGGGTTAAGTGTAGTGATACCATGGGACCAGAGGGGTGTTTATCCTAGTGTTACAGTAGACCATGACATGCCACAGGGGAAATGCAACATGAGCCTTGTTCACCAGACCAAATGTACGGGGGCAAACAGAGGGGGTCAGGACAACAAACACCACATAACACGTACATACAAATATTGAAAGGGACTTTTGGGCAGTCCCCTTCAGTCATTAGCTACTGCGGTGGAGCTGGTTTTAGGCACTGATTGAATGATCTCTTCATCAATCTTGGCTATCAGCCCACAGATCATCACAGATATAGGTGGCCATTATGACCCTGGCGGTATTACAACCGCAGGGCCAAAACGACGGGAGCACCGCCAACAGGCTGGCGGTGCCTCCCGGCGTATTATGACCGCGGCAGTAGCGCCGCAGTCGCACTGCCGGGCCCACCGGCCCCGGCGGATGTAATCCACCAGGGATTACGACTCTCCGACCGCCAGCCTTTTTCTGGCGGTCTGAACCGCCAGGAAAAGGCTGGTGGTACGGGGAGTCGTGGGGCCCCCTGACAGGGCCACATGCTGCTTTTCACTGTCTGCTGTACAGACAGTGAAAAGCGCGACGGGTGCAACTGCACCCGTCGCACGGCCGCAACACCGCCGGCTCCATTTGGAGCCGGCTCCCATGTTGCGGCCCACATTCCCGCTGGGCCGGCGGGCGGAAACTTGGTTTCCGCCCGCCGGTCCAGCGGGGATGTCCAAATGGGCACCGCGGGAGTGCGGCCGCACGGCAGTTAAAGCTTGGCGGGCGGCGGTAGCCGCCCTCCAATGTTGTAATGACCCCCATAGACTACTTAAAAGGTAGTCCACACACACATTAACATTATTCATTGTTTTGTATTTTTTTATAATTTTTTTATTTGGCAAGTATTCCACAATCCCACCTTCTACATAGCTCTCTTCAGCCCCCCACCTCCACAAACCCTCTACACCCTTCTGATCCATTTCCCTAGTGGTGGACCCTGTTGGTCGCCAGGTATTGAGATCATGTTTATGGCTTTGCTAATGCTTGTTAAATTACATTAACAATAATTGACAAATCTAAGGAATATGGCCTGGCAATCTACAGTGGTTATATGAACAAGATAGGGAGCCGCAGCCATATTTCATTTATAGCCTACCACCATCTCATTTTTTGCAGTAAATTGCTATGGCTACTTCAATTGACCCAGTTGTGCCTCTAATCAGCTGCACCTCTCATCTGGCATGGAGTTCAAGACTGTCACTAGAAGTACGGACTGGCAAACCATTGCTGAATGTTTTAAAACTTAGGGTGTTTGTGCAATATGTAGAGTAAATTATTGCATCTGCTGTAAAGACTTGTGTGTAACCTTCAGGTTTATTGCAGTCATGGAGTACACCAAGACTAACTTCATAAGTTTCAATCACGACTGCTAGTTATAACTACTGCTCTGATTATTCCAGGGCTACTTGGGGTGATCCTGAAAAGGAGCTAAAAGTCTGAATAAACAAATGTAAAGCAGTGAGGAAAGGCACAGTTAAAGCATAGAGCTGGCACACATTAGTATAGAGAATGCGGAAGTCTAGAACTCTGCACATAGTTTGTGAATTGCAATTTGTAGTACATTTGCAATAATACAAAACATACTAAAATGTGCAGTTTGTGAATCAGGTCCGGGGCGAATAAGTGTAAAGTTCAGATTAAACTGACTGCTCACAGAACAGAGACAAGTCTCCTTTGCGATCGTATTCAGTCCAAAAAAGCAAGTTAAAGCTTGTTGACAGTTCAAAGGGAAGAGAAATGGAATAACTCAAGTCGAAAAAGGGTGAGCTGGGGGCTTTTGGCAACACTGGTTGCAAAAGGCAAAGGGCAGTGGAGGCAGATGGAGAGAGACGGGCCCTGCAGTGATATGCAGGGAGCTAGGCCCCAGCTTGCATTTCCAAGCTGTTAATGGGCAGACAGCAGAGGAACTTTACACTTCTTCCGCCAGCTGGCCTGTTGCTTGCCCTCCTTTTATTGGTTCAGCAACAGCACACAGCAATCAGTGTATTTTTTTGCGAAGTGCATGTCGAAAAGGTAGAAACATAGCCATAATGAAGAAGGAACTTTGTGAATGGTATCATCTTGTAGAAAACAGAGTGGTAGTTAGTAGCTGACCTTAGAGTGTAGCTGGAGGAGGCAAAAGAGAAATACACACTTACATTCACACATTAAGACAACACACACTCACATAAGCACACACAACACCCCCACCCTGCCACCCCTCTCCCCTGCCAGACAATCGACTTACCTTGTCCGACGAGGAGGTCGCCCAGCAGGGAACGAGAACAGGCGATTCCACCTCCTGCAGCGCCCCGCCATCAGGACAATGCCAGGCCGTATCACAGGTCGTAATATGGCTGGCGGAGTCCTTTTGGTGGGGCAGGGCCGGTGGTGGAACTGCCCCAGAGCCTTCGACCACCAGCATGACTACTGGAAGATTCCCGCCCAAATTGTGGCAGAAATCCTTCAGTACTCATAATATGGTGGTCTTCTGGTGCCCGTGGTTTCGGGGGTCTTGAGAAAAGACCGCCAAAGTTATAATTAGGGCCATAGTTTGCCTTTCTAACTGCTATCACAGCTGGGAATATTTGTATGTTTAGGTGTCTCCTATTACCACCCACTTGGATCACTAGGTGTATATTTCATTTAGGAACATCCTGTCTCTCTTTAAATCTTTTCCTTACTAGCAATCTAGAACATCATATTATATAATCACACAATTGCAACCTTAGTTTTATGATCTTTATACATTTGTAGCCCTGAAAAAGTTATCATAGTCAAAACACGTGTAGGCTGTCTGATGTTGTAAATGCTAATAGGATATTGGACTAGTTGGAAACTTTGAATGAAATAAATACAACCATATTTTGTCACTTACTACTACGTTGTGGACTTTTTTTATTTATTATTATTAAGATTAAGAGTGCTTCAGTATCGAATCATATATAACTGATGCATGGTAGACCTTAAGGCTTACTATCTTCCTACACAGTGAGTGGCAGGGTTTCTGATACCAAGAGAGCACCATCACACACTTTGACAACAATGTTCATCTATACTTAACCAAGACATGGTTTAACTAGTAGGTGCGAGCATCTAGACCACATCCACTCAAACTAGCAGTATAAAGGTTACACATTTTGTTCCCTCAAATATGGTGTGCCCTTTCTCTAAAGTTTACTCCATTTAATGGGTGAGGGGAGTGCCGTGAGGTCACTTACTATGTGTACACGTCTAAGAAAATCCTATAAGACTAAAAATGTCTTTTTAGGCATGCGTGGGGGTGCTTTATTCTATGTGTTACTAGAGCGTACCACATGGAACTTTTTAGGTGGCTGTTCTGTATTTCCCTTTGTGTTTCTGGAGATTTGAGTACCACTGAAATCAATGATTTTGATACAAATACACTAAATGTGCAAAATACTATCTGCACACACACTACCATGCAGAACATTAAATGAGCAGGAGGATAACACTGTTTTAATAACATTAATGGCGTCTTGTCTGTTCCCGTTGTACTCCAGGTCTGGTATTTATCTAATTGAAACTTTTATTAGGAATGGCTGCACATTATTTACTGTTTAATGCATAAGATGTTTGGTGCTGTAGAAGCCTGTTTCACGATAAAATGAATTTAACATCATGAATTAGTGATTTGATTAAAATGAATCGGATTAGAGAGGATGAACATAAATGGAAACAGCCTAGCACACACTCTGTGACATTGAAACCAAAGAAGTCAGCCTGCAAGGTCTTACTTTTACAGAAATCAAATCAAAGATTACATGCTTGACCACAGATGCATTTTTCTTTCTGGGAGACAGCACTAATATGCATTCTAAATTCTAAAATGTGTAAAGTATGAATATGGTCAGGCGAATGTATTATTTCAGGACCATTGCTTTTTGTTTGACGAACACTTTGACTGAGATAACGGGTTTCAAACTCTGTCGAAGAGTAAGCAAAAGCAATATTTCCGATAGATAATTATTTGTTAAATTGGAGCCATAATTTTAACATAATGAAAATTGACTGTGCCTTTTGTAAGTGACAGTCTCGTCTGTTTTTTTTAACTAGGCTTGACTGAAGTTATATGCATTATGATAAATGTTAGATGTGTATATACAATACATTACTCTCTATAGTATTAGGGGCATATTTACAAGGCGCTTGCACTGCCGTTGCGTTGCCACATCAGTGCCACATTCTGTGCTCCATGTTGCCCCATATTTACAGAAGAATGTATTGAGCCCAATGCATCAAAAAATACCTGCACTGGAAACTCCTGCGCTATGCAGTTTATAATGTATGCAGGGTAGGCTTTCCTTTGTAAAAACTCGCTTAGGACTGATGCAGTGATATTTACAAGTTTTTCAATGTGTGATGCATTTTTGAGATGCATCCCTTTTAGCCTAGGTTGTGTCAAAATTCTTACACCTCCTTAAATGATGGGGTGGATTTTTAATAGGAATCTGGCCAGTTGAAGTCACTTTACACACAGTAATAACTTATAAAATCACACCTCCTCAACCAGTAGTAGACCTACATATGTAACAATCATGTTGTAGGACCCCTTGACCAACCTGGAATAATGTGACGCTGTGTACTCCATGGAACGGACAGGCCAGGATTGTCACATCTCCCTATAGGAATAGGTCCCCAAGTCCAGCCAAGCTTATTCAAACGCAACAGGTAAGTACACACATTAGGTAGGTAACACAATATTTGCCACGTTACATTACACCACATACTTACATCCACTCACATGACAGTGTCACTCAATATGTCACACATGCTGTACATCAAAATAGAAGAAAGGTGAGTTTTCCACCATTTCATACTCTTTTATAATGGTCCCCACACATAAGGCTACACTGTCAGTAAGAACTGAAGCAGAGCATGTGTGTTTTTGATGCATTGCTGAAATTGTGCTAGTTCTAAGCCCAACTGCAACAACGTTTCACTTTTTGGGAAAATGGAATGCAAAATCCTTCCCTTATATGCATCAGTATTTCTGTTGAGAAACTTGTGGATGGGGTCCTACCCCAGTACTGAATGCTATATGGGCCTCCAGACCAACAGGTGAGTACACTGTGAGCACGATGTATGGGGCATGAATGCATGGAGTGCTGTGTGTGAGGGCCTCGTGTGGGTGAGGGTTGGTGGAAGGGCCTTGGGTAGCGTGCTGCATGTATGGTGGACAATGTCTGTGCATAATGGGATGTGAGGGCAATGGTGGGCCATGAGTGTAACAGGCAGGACGGTCTGAATGATTCCTTTTCCTATGTGTATTTCTCTACAGGTCAGCACTCATCAAAAAAAGGGTATATGGTGTGCCATCGCCAAGGACGTGTGGACCCTGAGGGTCTACGGCAGGTGGAGCACCCGCTGTTGCAAACGGTGGAGGACCGGAGACGCTGGGCACGGAAGACGGCGGAGGCCCAGCTGGGGATGGCCTCCCAACGAGGAAGGTGTGCCCATCGAACCCTGACGCCCCTGATGGCCCGCATACTGGCGGTGGCCTATCCGGAGCTGGATGTGTGCTTGGTGGCATCACAGCAGCCACACGGGGGTGAGTACAGTGCCCCAATACACTACTTGCACGTGGTGGTGTGGCTTCTGGTTGGGGGATGTGGGCCTGTGGGTGCCTCTAGGCCAGGCCAGACATTGCAGGATAGGGCCCATGTTGGGTAGGGTCTGATGTACACATCCTCCAACCAAGCTAGTAGGCATCCACTACTGGGCAGGTGTCTGTGGGTCTCAGGTATGCTGCAGGAGGTGTTAGGGATCCCTGTCCATGGGCTGGTGACTAGCATTGTGACTATTAGTGCATTCCCTAGTGCGTAGGGCTGTTCCCTGTGTGTGTGTCGTGTACGCCAACGGTGGTGTTGTTGCTGTGCCAGTGACCAAGGGTATCCTTTGTCTCTCCCCCCTTTTTGTTTTGTCACCCTGTCTTTATGTGCATTAGCATCATCTGGAGGAGGAGCAGAGGAGCAGAGGCACCGGTGACGGGGAGAGCTGCATCCCACAAGGCCCGAGAGGACGAATCCGCCAACGGTGACGGCACCAGTGGGACGGAGGGCGAGGGGAGCACCACGGCAGAGACTGGAGGGGACAGTTCTGACAGTGATACCTCCTCCAATGGAAGCTCCCTGGTGGTGGCGGACACCTCTGTGCCCACCCCAACCACAGGTACAGCCGCCATCCCCGTACCAGCACCACCCTCCTAGGAGCACCTTAGCGTGTTTCCTATGCCCACTCACCCAGGAGGGTGGGCATCTCCTTCGCCCCAGGCACCTCAGGCCCTGCCCCAGTTAGCCCTGCTGCCCTGAGTGAGGAGGCTATTGACCTCCTGCGATCCATCTCTGTTGGGCAGTCAACCATTGTGAATGCCATCCAGGGGCTGGCAGCCCATTTGCAGCAACCAAATGCATTCCAGGTGGGCATTCACTCTGGCATGGCGGCCCCACAGAGATCAATCCAGGCTCTGGCCTCCTCCCTGATGGCAGCCATTGTCCCTGATTCTAGCCTCCCCCCTCCAACTTCCTCTGCCCAATCCCATTCCCTTCAACCCCAACCAATCCCAAGCACACAGGCAGACCAGCATGCACCCAGGACAACACACAAGAGTGGCACAGGAAATCACAAACACCACTCATCATCCCACAGGCACTCACAGAAACACCATCCTGATGCAGACATACCAACATCCACTGTCTCCACTGTGTCCCCTCCTCCTCCTCAGCCACCTCCCTCCCAGTAGCATCTACACTCACACCTGCATTCACTACATACTCACTCACTACCACCATCACGCCTATCACTATACGCCCGTCACTGGCAGTTACCACCCCCACATCCATGCACATGTCCCCTGTGTCCTCTCCCACTGTGTCTGTCCCCCCTCCTCCCAAAGTACACAAACGCAAGCACTCAGACACCCAACAGCCATCCACCTCACAACAGCATGCAACCCATGTACCTTCACCCAAACACACCAGACAGACACCTCCTACAACCACTTCCTCTTCCTCCACTCTCAAACCTTCACCCTCTTCCTGCCCCAATGTCCCTAAGAAGCTTTTCCTCTCCACCCTTGACCTCTTCCCTACCACTCCCCCCGTCCTTCACGTCAGGCCAGGGTGGTCAGAACCCAGATGAGCACCTCAGCCACCCAGTCCATGGCCACAGTAGTGTCAATAGCTACTGCAGGTGGGAGATGATTCTGGGCACCAGGCAGGAACACTGACAGGGTGCCTGCACCAGGTGCATCAAGGAAGGGCAAGGAGGCACCACCAGCTGCGACAGAGAAGGGCAAGGTGGCACCACCAGCAGCGTCTAGGAAGGGCAAGGGGCCTGCACCAGCAGGCAGGAAGGACAGGAGGCCAGGTGCTGGGACTCATTCAGAGCCCCCACCACCAACCATGGTGGTTCAGCCATCCGGGGCTGCAGGGGAAGGGCTGGAGCCTCCCCCCACCACTGCCAGCACCGCCACCAGAACCGCAACTGCCACTGCCACTGCTGAGCAGCCATCACCGCCGCAGACAGTATGTAGTCCTGCATCCATGGGCTGTTTTGCAGCCGGGCCCCTGCAAATCCTGTGGGTATGACACCCAGGTGAGAGACTGTGACCTTGCACTCCTCACATCTGCATAACAGGGCACAATGCCTCCTCCAGAACCATTGAAGAAGCCATCCACTCACCCATTCTTCCCAGGATGAAGCACACTGGGCACAATGCCCCCTCCAGAACCAGTGGAAGAAGCCATCCACTCACCGCAGCCTTCCCAGGATAAAGCACACTGGGCACAATGCCCCCTCCAGAACCAGTGGAAGAAGCCATCCACTCACCCCATTCTTCCCAGGATGAAGCACACTGGGCACAATGCCCCCTCCAGAACCATTGGAAGAAGCCATGCACTCACCCCATCCTTCTCAGGATGTAGCTCACTGGGCACAATGCCCCCTCCAGAACCAGTGGAAAAGCCATCCACTAGAGAGACTGTGGCCTTGCACTCCCGAAGACCAAGCAGTGGAGAAGCCACCCACTAGAGAGACTGTGGCCTTGCACTCCCCAGGACCAAGCAGTGGGCAAACCATCCACTTGAGAGACTGTGGCCTTGCACTCCCCAGGACCAAGCAGTGGGCAAACCACCCACTTGAGATACTGTGGCCTTGTACTCCCCAGGACCAAGCAGTGGGCATGTAGCCCCATCCAGGACCAGAGGCTTTGTACCATCTTCCGGCTGAGGTGCCTCCCCATTCCCTGTCCCCCGTCCCCCTGAGGTGCCTGTGTATTTTCAACCTGATGCCCCTACAGTGTTCTCTCCGTGTTGTTGCAGGAGTGAGGTGGGGCCTTGGCCTATGTGATGTGGCCCTGTGGCCCACGGACATTGAGGACTGGGCAGTGTCCCTCCATTTGTAAATATGTATCTGCGTTTGTATTTTGATGCACTTATTCATGTTATTTTATCGTCTTACACTCACTTTCTTCCAATCATTTGGTCCTTTCATTAATCCTGAGGGATATGGGGTGGATATGTAATGTTTGTGCATCTGACTGTGTATATGGTGTTGGGGGTGGGAGTGTTGAATGTTGCGTGTGTGTGTCACTTTCTTTTTCCTCCCCCCCTCCCTTGTGTGCCAGGTGGCAGTACTCACCGTAGTCGTCTTCGCTGGTGTTGCTGCTCAAAATGCAGAAAAAGATAGACGAGGATCGGAAATATGTGCAACTTGGGCTCCATGGCGTTGTGGTTGTTCCCTGAGTCTCCAGAGGTGAGTCCTTTGGCTTCTGTGTTCTGTTTCCGCTGTGCTTTTGATGTCGTTGGTACCGCCCCGGAAAACGTGACGGACAGGCCTGTCGTAATACAGTGGGCGGTACATTGTCTTCTGCCTGGCTGTTGGCGGTTACCACTGTGGTGCTTGTTGATACCACTGTGGCGGTTGGTGTGTTATAGTGGCTGTCTGTCTGAGCGGTTTCCGCCATGGTCATAATTCCATTTTTGTTACTGCCGGTCTGTTGGCGGTTTAACCGCCGCTTTATCACCGACCGCCAGGGTTGTAATGAGGGCGTAAGTATTACGTGTGCATAATGTTTTTAATAGATATCAATTTAAGTGATAGTGTACTGGTGGATGGCCGGCCATAGTTGTGCCTCTATGACTTTATGGAATATCAGAATGATCATTGTATTCTATATTTTCCCTTGAGTGTGGACATTCCAAGTTCAGGCCGTTGGCTTCTGGCTGGTCTGGGATCGCTACACTTGAGTTATATTCATGATTCAAATAGGAGGCATTGAGGACTATTTTTACTTCTAGTTGGCGATGGCTTGGCTGGATAGAAAATGCCTCAATCCACTGAGGTGGACTACAACAGTATGAATAGAAAGAGTGGCAAAGCTTAGATCCAAGCTATTCAGAATCGTAGTGACACACTGACATGCTGAAGACTGGCACATGAGTTGAGAGAAGCATTCATCAAGGTTCTGTCTGCACAATTATGCCTCCTGTAGCCAAGAGCACCCTAAAACTTAATAGAACACAGACATTTTTTACTCAAGCTGTCCTACACACATTCAACTAAGTCAAGAACCATTTGGCTCTCTTCAACATTCATTAAAAACATATGCACTGGAAAGAAGCACATGTAAGCACATATGTGTATGTTTTACCATCATCTCAGGCGCAACACTTAACACACTCACTGCTTACTCTGAAGTGAGTGGGGTGCACCATTCCTTCAATCGTCTTCTTGTCTGTTAAAAAAGAAGTGACACATTGTCCTCTAGGGATTAGAGGAAAGAACATCAGTGACAACTCGTATGCCCAAATATAAACTTTAAACAAGGAAAACCTTAACCCTCTCTCTACTTATACTGCTACTACTACAATCAAACCATGTTTCACGTTTTACTCTGCACAACAGAATAGTGTAGTTGTATGATTTGCTGTCCTTATCTACTATGGAGTCCTGTCCTGAAATAATTTCACTACTGCTGTTTTTATCACAGCTTGTACCTCCAACAATTGAGGTGAAGAGTGAATGAAAGTGTTTGAAAATTATGTGGGAGACTTCTACCTGGCAAAAATAAAAGCATATAGAAAAAGAAAGACAACGCATTTTCAAATTCCTTCCAATAGGTTTGGAGTTTAATGGCCATTCAGTCTTGGGTGTATACAAGGAGGCAAAAATGAGGCTTGGCAATTTAATAATAGATGTTAACAGAGCCATGAGATGTAAGTTTTGCAGCTAACATTTGAAAACCGAATGAGTCTGTCGACTAATTTGTGGCTAGGTTATAAGAACACTCTGTTACTGGTCAGTTTAGTGTCATGACTGAAAAATATATTCAGAAAGAGCTGACTGTCCAAAACAAGAGTAAGCAAATGCAAGAACAACTTTGGGCTTTGAAGAACTTCTCTCTTAAAGGTGCCACTGACATTGCTAAAGTTGTAGAGGAACGTTTTGCTCTTTCCTCAGTTCACACAAACACACACGGGTACTTAGGCGGTCATTCTGACCGCGGCGGGCGGCGGTCGCCGCCCGCCATGCGGTCACCGCCAAATGGCCGCTCCGCGGTCAGGAGACCGCAGATGCCATTTTGGCTTTCCCGCTGGGCCGGCGGGCGACCGCCAAAAGGCCGCCCGCCGGCCCAGCGGGAAAGCCCCTGCAACATAGAAGCCGGCTCCGAATGGAGCCGGCAGTGTTGCAGGGGTGCGACGGGTGCAGTGGCAACCGTCGCGATTTTCACTGTCTGCAAAGCAGACAGTGAAAATCTTCATGGGGCCCTGTTAGGGGGCCCCTGCACTGCCCATGCCAGTGGCATGGGCAGTGCAGGGGCCCCCAGGGGCCCCACGACACCCGTTCCCGCCATCCTGGTTCTGGCAGTGTAAACCGCTAGAAACAGGCTGGCGGGAAGGGGGTCGGAATCCCCATGGCGGCGCTGCAAGCTGCGCTGCCATGGAGGATTCCCTTGGCCAGGGGAAAACCGGCGGGAAACCGCTGGTTCCCCTTTTCTGACCGCGGCTTTACTGCAGCGGTCAGAATGGCCCTGGAAGCACCGCCAGCTTGTTGCCGGTGCTTCCGTTGCCCTCCACCCTGGCGGTCGTAGACCGCCAGGGTTGGAATGAGGGCCTTAATGTCGTTGAACATGTCATGAGTGATGTAATATGTGAGGTTATCAGCAGGGCATGGATAGAAAGCAGGTTATTGTTAACTCAGTGTACTACAACTTGTGAATATCAGTGTTTTTGCCTTAAAACACTTGTTTTTATATTAATATGTCTTAACTATGACATAATTTTAACCTTTTGTTTTTTTCAGTGAGGTCCTAGGGGGGTTATTACAACTTTGGAGGAGGTGTTAATCCGTCCCAAAAGTGACGGTAAAGTGCCGGATATACCACCAGCCGTATTACGAGTCCATTATATCCTATGGAACTCGTAATACGGCTGGTGGTATATCCGTCACTTTACCGTCACTTTTGGGACGGATTAACACCTCCTCCAAAGTTGTAATAACCCCCCTAGTTTTTTTTAATGTAACCTAAACTCTTAGGGGCATATTTAAGGTTTTTGACACAAAACTGCGCTAATGCAGTTTTGTGTCAATATCTTTAGCGCCTGCTAGAGCCATTCCACAGCAGCAGCTGGGCGCCATATCTATGGAATGACACATGCAGTTGCTAAGGAATGGCTAGTGTCTAAGAAAAAGATGCTAGCTGGGGTAGATGTCGAAAAATATACCGCTAACCAGCTTAGCGTCATTTTCTGACACACTAGCACCCAAATATGACTCCTGTCTTAATAAAGACAGGTTTCATGCCCACCACCCCAATGGCCAGCACAGAGGACCAGTGTCTCCTATGCAAGGCCATAAGACCATGTGCCAAGCTGGGGGCCCCATGTCAGGGGCACTCAAAGGTACACCCTAAAAAAAGAAAACAAACTTTCCAATACTTACCCAGAATGGGGTCCTCCATCCTGTGTTGTCCCTCTTGTGTGGGTGGGGGGGGGGGGGTTCCTGGGGTTTGGGGAGGGCATCTCTGGGCCCATTCCATGGTGTTTGTTCATGGGAAAGGGTCCACACGTACCCTAATTCCTAGTCTGACCCAGATGTTAAATAATGACGCTAAGCAGGTTTAGCACCATTATTTGGGTCCACCTACTTCCTGCGCCTTGTTTCTGCGCCAGTGTATAGATATGGCTGTAGGGGGTTAGCGTCATATTGTGAACGGGAACACCTGCCTTGCATCTAATTAGCGCAAGGTAGCTTGCCATATCCACAACATGGCATTAACTCCAATATTTTGAAGCTAGTTGGGTCTAGCGACAAAATAGAAATGGGGAGTTAGCTCAGCGCCATTTTAGAGTCAATTTTTTTTACGGCAAAACAACAGAAGCAGAGTATAAATATTCACCCTAGTACCTTACCAAAGTGTAAAGTTACTTTAACCTTAGCCTTTTTCAGTGAAGTTCTGAGTTTGTTTTACATAATGTAAGATATAATTACTAGATCTAAGTATAACATCTCAATCGTCTTTGTTTTTTTCCTGTGAATTTCAGTGTTTTTTTAACATAAAGTAAGATATCATTAACTTATTACCTTGCCTAACTATAATGTTATGTTAACCTTTTGTTTTTTTTCAGTGATTTGTTTGGGATTTTTTGGATCATTTGTACCCACCTCCCTCAATGAGTATACTTTTTGATTGAGCATACGTCTTGATTGAGCACAGTGAGGGAGTTTGACTCACAGCTTGGATGCAGGACCTAGCACAACTCCCCATAAGTCGTGATGCCCCTGCAACACATGGCCTTTACCTGTGCATGGCCTTACCTGTGTGCTGCGGGTGTTGGCAACAGGGCTTGACCACCAGCCTATAGCCAGGCCCTGCACCGAGCTTACATGGGTGGCCAGCTATTCACTATGCACAGTCGTGCACAGCCATGCACAGCTGCACATGGCATGGGTTTGGGCACATAGTCCTTTTTGTATTTTTTTTTATTCTAGTCCTGTGGTACCCCTGTGGTACTTATGCAGGAGTACATATGGGGTGCGCTGAGTCCTGGGGGACCTCATTGGTGGGTCTCACAAGAGTAGTGGGAGACCAGCGGGCTGAAAACAATATAATTCTTGACCTTCTGGAACCACAGCACAGGGGCCAGGGAGTCAGGATAGCCCTTCCCTGATTCCTTGTACCTAATTTTATTTTGCAGGGCACAGGGACAGAGTCCTGTGACCTGCAGTGGTTACTGCAACATTTCTCTCAATGTTGCTGTCAGCTAATCAGATTACTCAGCACGGTGGGACCGCTCCAGTGTCTCGGTACAGAGATGGCCTTTGGAAAAAATGCCCTCTCCACCCATCAGAACACTCTGGCCCTCTTCCAAGTCTGGCGGGCGGCGGTAGCCGCCCGCCAGGCGGGAACCGCCATTTGCCCGCTACGCGGCCAAAAGACCGCTGCCGCCATTCCAACCATGTTAGCGCCGGCCGGCCCAGCGGGAAGGAGGCCTGCAACACAGAAGCCGGCTCCGAATGGAGCCGGCGGTGTTGCGGGCGTGCGACGGGTGCAGTTGCACCCATCTCGCTTTTCACTGTCTGCTAGGCAGACAGTGAAAAGCTTCATGGGGCCCTGTTAGGGGGCCCCTGCACTGCCCATGCCAGTGGCATGGGCAGTGCAGGGGCCCCAGGGGCCCCAGGACACCCGTTACCGCCAGCCTCTTACTGGCGGTGAAAACCGCCAGAAACAGGCTGGCGGTAAGGGGGTCAGAATCCCCATGGCAGCGCTGCCATGGCGGATTCACACAGCCGGGGGAAAAACGGTGGGAAACCGCCGGCCCCGGTTTCTGACCGCGGCTTTACCGCCGCGGTCAGAATGGGCTTGGAAGCACCGCCAGCCTGTTGGCGGTGCTTCTGTCATTCGCGACCCTCAGAATGACCGCCTCTATTTTTTTATTTGTGGCCCAGTGGGGCTCTCATTCAGATATCTCTATTTCTTTAACCTTAATTACTCCAAAACAGCTGCACATATCTATACCAAATCACAAAAAAAACATGCTTTCTGAGTCAAACTCTGGGTTTCTTCCCCATTATTAGAAATGGGGTCTTTGGTTGGCAGTCAGGTTATCCCCTGTCCAAGCAAGGACCCTCACTCTAGCCAGGGCAAAGGAGAAACACACCTGGTTAACCCCGCTCACACTCTTGGTAACTTAGCATGAGCAGGAAGACTTAACCAAGAAGCAATGTGTAAAGTATGTTTACCAACACACAGAGTAATACAGTGAAACACTACACAATGGACACCACACAGGTTTAGAAAAATAGTAAATATTTATCTAAGTAGAACAAAACCAAATACAATAAAAATCCACAATAAACAATTAAGAATATGACTTTAGCAATTAAAAACATAAAAATAGTGCCTAGGAGCACCAATATTGCAATTTGATGTTAGGCGGCGTTGTGACTAAGTCAATTCCCACAATGCAACTTCATTGGCGGCTTTTACGGAGTCAAGCGGACCCCCCAGGTACAGTACCTTAGCAAAAGTGTGGAAAAAAGGCTGGTGCAAGGAGTCAGGAAGCGAGACATTGCTGGGTCCGAGGCAGCCTTTTTTCTTGTGCTGCGAGGTGAAAGTTCGAAAGCGTCATGAAGAGACGTTGGGTCCATGCTGTGGAGCGGTGGAGGTGAGGCGGCATAGGTTGTGAGGAGTCGGTCCAGGAGCACCTTCGGCAAAGTTGAAGTCCGACGAAGTCACAATTCTGCGGGGCGACCTCACAGGGTCACAGTCACGTCACAGGGGTCACAAGCGCTGCAACGGAGTCGGATGTCACGAACACTGGTGCTACAACACTCCGATCTTGCAAGTTCTTGGGACGTCAGTGATGTTGGTGATGTGGGGCCTGCAATATCGGTGGAGTCATCGCGCTTCTGTGAGGTCCATGGCTTAGATGCAGGCGGCATCACAGGTTCCATGCAGCGGCAATCTTACAAAGTCACAATGCATCGTCCAATGTCGTTTCACTGGTATATTACCATACATTCACTCTCAAGGGCCCAGGAAATGGAATGGTACCCTTTGGCAAGCTAGACTCCACAGCAGGCAGACTCAGAGACTGGGTGGTAAAGCCTTTCCTGTCCCTGAGGCTTCAAATACAGGAGGCAAGCTCAGTCCAAGCCCTTGAAGATACTTCTCAAGCAGGAATGCACAACAAAGTCCAGTCTTTGTTCCCTTTCACAGGCATGAGCAGCAACTGCAGGATAGCCCAACAAAGCACAGTCACAGGAAGGGGCAACACTTCTCCTCAGCTCTTCAGCTATTCTCCTGGCAGAGGTTCATCTTGAAACCTTAAAGTAATCTAAAGTCTGGGGTTTTGGGTCCAATACTTATACCCCTTCCTCCATTGAAGTTGCCCAACTTCAAAGAAAAGTCTCTGCTGTTTACAGGATCCTGCCTTGCCTATGCCAGGCCCCAGACACACACCAGAGGTTTGTAGACTGCATTGTGTGAGGGCAGGCACAGCCCATTCTGGTGTAAGTGACCACTCCTCCCTCCACTGTAGCTCAGATGACTCATCAGGACATGCAGGCTACACCCCAGCTCCCTTTGTGTTTAAAAACTCACAACTCCATATTTATATTTGCTCTCAAAGGGAATCTGTACTGTAAAGATATTTAAAGGCAGCCCCCATATTAACCTATGAGAGGGATAGGCCTTGCAACAATGAAAACCAAATTTGGCAGTATTTCATTGTTAGGACATGTAAAAGCACATCACTACATGTCTTACCTTTAACATTCACTGCACCCTGCCTACTGGGCTACCTAGGGCCTACCTTAGAGGTGTCTTACATGTATAAAAAGGAAGGTTTGGGCCTGGCAAGTGGGTACACTTGCCAACTTGAATTGACGGTACAAGACTGCACACACAGACACTGCTGTGGCAGGTCTGAGACATGTTTACAGGGCTACTCATGTGGGTGGCACAACCAGTGCTGCAGGCCCACTAGTGGCATTTGATTTACAGGCCCTTGGCACTTCTAGTTCACTTTATTAGGGACTTACTACTGAATCAAATGTGCCAATCATGAAAAAGCCAATTACACATACAACTTCACACAGGGAGCACTTGCACTTTAGCACTGGTCAACAGTGGTAAAGTGCCCAGAGTAACAAAAACAGCAAAAACAGAGACCAGCATGCAGCAACAACTTGGGGAGTAGAGGCAAAAGGTTAGGGGAGACTAAGCCAAGGATGCCAGGTCTAACACCTATATTGTTTAATTATTTTTTCCTGTAGCAGTGCCTAGAGTTTCCTAGGGGGAATTGGACGGCAAAAATGTGTTTTGGGACACCCTCCTGTTTTCTCAACCCCGCTTCATGGACTACCCAACTTTCAGAGAGGTGGATGAACAGTATTTTGAGGAAGTTTTGTGAAGCTTCATCAAACTGTGTCAAAGTTATTAGGAAAACAAAAAACACTCTTCTCAAATACGGAAAAGAGGTCAAACAAATGTATTCTGGTAAAAAACAATGCTGAATTCACTTGCAGGATATTTAGCTTCTCTAAAAATTACAAAAGTTCAATACAGCGTTCATCCTTCTTTCAGTGCTGGTAAAAAAGAAACACTTTCACAATGACAGTGCTGCTCTTAGAAACCGTAAAAAGCAATTCAATTCACCAGCATTTGTTTACTGGGCTAACTATAACGTGTTCCTCAGCCATGCACTGCATATGAACTCACATATTATATCCCCTACATCATGTTAAATTACATCATTGATGAGTTCAATGATGACATCTCAAGTAACAACATTGTTGACATCACTGGTTACATCATTCAGTCCACTTGACAACATCAAACATTAGTGGTATTCTTTAAAACTTGGAATGGTATGTTGGCTGCTTACAGGGAAATAGCTTAGTTATTTGCTTTTAATAACATCATTTCCCATAGCTTAGTTTATCACCACTCTTTTTTTATACATATTTGGTCTTTGGTCCCACCTTGGCGTCCAGTTCACAAATAAGAATATGAAATCAAGCGAGTTCTGAGCAGCAGTGATTCCTGGTATCCAGCAAATGGACATGGAAGACAGAAGAGTGGGGAAACTGGCAGTTTTATTGGTGTTATGGTCACATTGTCATTTTTCTGTCGTTTTCATCTAATTTCCATGTTTTTTTCAGAATATGTCATGATAGAACCCATTTTACAGTAGTATTGACTATATTCATTCGGCACTGTCATGCAACTCACTGTGCATAAAGGCGGGATCAGTCTTGTCATGTCCAATCCATCTACACTCAGGGATTATGGGGGTCATTACAACCCTGGTGGACGGTGGAAAAGGTGCGGTAATACCGCAAACAGGCCGGCGGACAAATAAATGGAATTATGACCCTGGCGGAAACCGCCAACAAAGACAGCCACTTTAACACACCGCCCGCCACGGCGGTACAGACAAGCAGCGCGGCGGTTACCGCCAACAGACAGGCGGGAGACAATGTACCGCCCACACTATTACTATTACACGGTCCCATCGTCCACTCCCCAATTTCAGAGCCTTTACAGGGGGTGGGCTGCCAGTGCCTTGGCTCCGGGTCCTACTGCCTGCCCTGGTGGACGGTGCACTCCAAAAACCTGGAACACGCACCACTGGTACTGGAGGCTTTTTGGCTGAGGCGCTATGACGGGACTGATTAATTGGAGGGGGGGGTGGGGGCAAAAAGGTCAATTTGACATACGGACAGTTTCTGACGGACACTGGGATGGGTAGCTGGAGGGGCTCTGGGAATGGAGGAAGAGGAGGTGGTTGTAGGAGGTGTCACTTTAGGTGTTTTGGGTGCAGGTACTGGAGGCTGTCATGAGGTGGATGGATGTTGGGTGAGTGACTGCCGGCATTTGTGTACTTTGGGAGGGGGCGTCACAGACACACTGGGAGAGGACACAGGGGATGTGTAAATGGCAGTGGAGGTGGTGAGTGCAGATGAGCGGCTTGTGGTGCTGGGTGTCCTGGTGCGAGTCCTAGTGCCTGTAGATGTGGTGCATGCAGGTGTGTGTGTAAACGAGACTGGGAGGGAGGAGGGAGAAGAGGAGGAGGGGGACACAGTGGAGACAGTGGATGTTGCTGTGTCTGTATGTGGGTGAGGCTTGCGTGAGTGCCTGTGGTGTGTGTGGTGCCCGTGTTTGCTTGAGCTACTTGTGTGTGTTGACTTGTGTGCATGCTGGTCTGTAGGTGTGCTTGGGATGGGCTGGGGTACAGGGGTTTGGGTCTGGGTGGAGGAAGTTGGAGGGGGGAGGCTGGACACAGGGACAGTGGTTGCTATCAGAGCTGAGGCCAGAGATTGCAGGGTTCGCTGAAGGGCAGCCTGACCAGAATGAATGCCCTCCATGAATGCATTACCGTGTTGCAACTCTCGTTCTACACCCTGGATGGCATTCACAATGGTAGACTGCCCAACAGTGAGTGACCTGAGGTGGTCAATGGCCTTCTCACTGAGGGCAGCAGGGGTGACTGGGGCAGGGCCTGAGGTGCCTGGGGCGAAGGTGATGCCCACCCTCCTGGGTGAGCAGGCATGGGGCGAAGGCTGAGGGGCTGCTGGGAGGGCGGCGGCTGTACCTATAGAAGTGGGGCGCAAAGATGGTGCCGCCCCCACTGGGGAGCTCCCATCGGCGGACGAGTCCGTGTCGCTGGTTGGTGATCCGGTGTCCGACGTGAAGCTCCCCTCGCCCTCCGTCCCACTAGTGCATTCAGAGTCTGTGGCGTGGCCCTCCATGGCCATGTGGGATGCAGCTCCCTCGTGCTCCGGTGCCACTGTACCTCCGCCTGATGATGCTGATGTACAAAAGGACAGGGAGAGCAGGAAAAGGGGGGGGGGGAAACAGAAGAAAGAGAGTTTTAGTGCATGGCATACCGCTACCGTTGGCGGACAAGACAGACGCAGCAGCCCCACGCATTACGCAGTGCTCCTGGCCTCTGCACATGCAATTTCAGGGATATGGCCTACATGGCAATGGTGGAAATCTGCGCACATGGATGCCACAGGGGCAACTATACCTCAACTTGGCACTCTTCTGAGGTTGGGTAGAGTGCCACATGGCACACATTACAGAAGGGGCCTTGCCTACCTAACTCGCCCTGGCCTAAGGACACACACAGGCCACCTCCCCCACCCAGACCCCTCCACTGCACGCAAAGTCCTCAGAATGGGGTTGTACTCACCCCCTTGTGTCTGCTGTGATGTCCTTAAGCGCCCATCCAACTCCGGGTAGGCCACCACCAGGATCCGGAACATCAGGGGGGTCATGGTGCGATGGGCACCCCTCTCACGTTGGGAGGCCATCCCCAGCTGAGCCTCCGCCGTCTTCTTGCTGCAGCGGCGAATGTCCTCCCATCTCTTACGGCAGTGGGTGCCCCGTCTCTGGTGGGCCCCCAGGGTCCGGACCTCCTTGGCGATGGCACGCCAAATGTCCCTCGTCTGGTGAGCGCTGACCTACATGACATGCACAAGGAAAGAGGAACAGTCATTACCAACTGCACCGTTGTTGTGAGTGGCCCCCTCCCTACTCTGGCCATGTGGGCCTTTTATTCCCATGCTTTACTGTAGTATCAACTCTGCCCCCTTCCCTCTTCTACCCAGCCCTGTCCAGCCCGGCCTAGCCCATACAACATGCTCCCTCTGTACTAACCTGTTGGTCTGGAGGACCGTAGAGTAGCATGTACTGGGGGAGGACCCCATCCACAAGTTTCTCCAACTCCTGTGCAGTGAAGGCAGGGGCCCTTTCCCCAGACGCAGCAGCCATCGTCGCTTCCAGACCGAGGTCACAGCAGCACTAGCAGTGTAGGTCCTCTCCTGTCGAAGGTCAGGTATCTAGTGATTGAACAGATAGAAAATGGCGGTGACTTCCGCGGCTGTGACGTGCGCGGCGGTGTGCATCATCACCACTGGCGCACCTGTTCATTGGCTCCTGGGACCCATAGGGTCCAATGTTAACCAATGCAGCATTGCGCCGCGGTCTACGACCGCCCACTGCGACGGTGTGCAACGCCAGCACTGTTACCCCACAATCCCATTGTCCCAGTTTAGAGGTCAGGCAGCCGCCATTTCAGGGGCCCACATGGCTTCATTTACTACTGCGTCACACATACCGAGGCCTACACTCAACACACATCCAGGAAGGGTTTATTGTCTGGTGTAGTCTTGTGTGTGACTGTGGGTACATACCTGGAGGAATAGTGACTGTTTATTCGCTGTTGTCCTTCTTAGGCACCATCAGCTGGGACATATGAGAAGATGTCCGAATCCTCCAGTGTACGACCGCTGGTGGACCTGTTGACAAAGGAAGAGAGACATTTAATCGTCACCTACAGGTTTGACTGTGCCACTATCCATGAACTATGTACCCAGTTGGAGCCAGACCTGATGTCACCAATCCGCCATCCAACTGGAATCCCCCCTGACGTGCAGGTGCTGTCAGTGCTCCATTTCCTTGCAAGTGGGTCTTTTCAGACAACTGTGGCCATGGCATCAGGGATGTCCCAGCCTATGTTTTCCAACGTCTTGTCCAGAGTGTTGGCTGCCCTGCTGAAACACGTAAGGAGATACATCATTTTCCCTGAGGTGGGGGATTTGCCTACAGTGAAAGATGACTTCTATGCCCTTGGACATATCCCCAACGTCATAGGTGCCATTGATGGGACCCATGTAGCTCTGGTCCCCCCGCAGGAGTGAACAGGTGTACAGGAACAGGAAGAGTTATCATTCGATGAATGTCTAGATGGTCTGTTTGGCAGACCAATACATCTTGCAGGTAAATGCTATGTTCCCTGGCTCTGTGCATGACGCCTACATCCTGCGCAATAGCAGCATCCCTGATATGATGGGTCAACTCCAGAGGCACCGTGTATGGCTATTGGGGGACTCTGGTTACCCCAACCTTTCCTGGCTACTGACCCCAGTGAGGAATCCCAGGACCAGGGCAGAGGAACGCTACAATGAGGGTGCCTACATATGGACTAGGAGGGTGATCGAACGCACCTTCGGCCTCCTGAAGGCCAGGTTCAGGTGCCTCCATATGACAGGTGGGTCCCTATTCTACTCACCGAAGAAGGTGTGCGACATCATCATCGCCTGCTCCATGCTCTATAATTTGGCATTGCGACGCCAGGTGCCTTTTCTACAGGAGGATGATCCAGATGACGGTGTTGTAGCAGCTGTGGAGCCTGTGGAGCCTGTGGACAGAGATGAGGATGAAGCTGAGGAAGAAGAAAACGACAACAGGGAGTCCGTCATACAGCAATATTTCCAGTGAAACACAGGTGAGTACATTTTCAGGTTTAACATTCTATTAACTTTCACACGTCTACCTCAATCCTGTACCGACATTTCACTCACTATTTGTTAACTGAGTTGTCCCCTTCCATTTCAGTTTCACAAAAGTGGCAACCTACGTGTCAACTGCTTGCATCCTCGAAAGGCTTGTGATGTATGACATTGGTATGTTAGCCTTCCAATGGGTAACCCATTTGAAATTACAAAGCATAGACTGACTCCATTTTATTTTGTGTTTCAAGGGTGTTTATTTAAGTGCTAAAAAATGAAGGGGGGTTGTGAAATGGGGATGGGTGATGGTGGAGGAATGTCCATGGCAGAGTCCAGTCTATTAGTCTCACAGGTACATTGTACATCTGGCCATTGGAAGTGGAGCTGGGGCAGTTCCGATTTGGACAGGGTAACAAAGTGGGACAGTGGGGGGACAATCAGGGTGGTCTTATTTCCTTTGCGGGGGTTGTGCCATCTTGCTCTGTCCTGTTCCTGGATCTCAGGGCCCGCTTGCGTGGTGGTTGTCCGTCTGCAGGGGATGGGGTGCTGGTGTGGTGGTCCTGTGGTGGGGCGTCCTGTCCACTAGCTCCAGCGGAGGTGGTGGGCAGTTCGTCGTCTTGACTAGTGTCAGGGGACCCTTGGAGTGCCACGGTGTCCCTCAAGGTCTTTTGAATGTCCGTCAGCACCCCTAAGATGGTGCCCAGGGCAGAGCCGATGGTCCTGACCTCCTCCCTGAACCCCAAATACTGCTCCTCATGCAGATGCAGGGTCTCCTGCAACTTGTCCAGGACCGTCGCCATCGTCTCCTGGGAGTGGTGGTATGCTCCCATGATGGAGGATAGGGCCTCGTGGAGAGTTGGTTCCCTTCGCCTGTCCTCCCTCTATCGCACAGCAGCCCTCCCAGTTCCCCTGTGTTCCTGTGCCTCCGTCCCCTGGACCGTGTGCCCACTACCACTGCCCCCAGGTCCCTCTTGTTGTTGGGGTGTTGGGTTACCCTGGGTGCCCTGTAGTGGTGGACACACCGCTGATTGACCTGTCCTGGGTAGGGAGGTTTGGGCCCGCTGGGTGGGTGCTGTGCTGGTGTTACCAGAGGGTGGAAGCTCGGTGTTGGGCTGTGGCTGGGCAAAGGGAACCGACTGTCCTGAGGCCCACGATGGTCCGGGCTGGTCATCAAGATCCAGTAGGGCAGAGCTGCTGTCGTCACTGTGGGCCTCTTCTGGGGGTGGAGTGGTGTTGTCTGGACCCTCTGGTGTGGTGACGTTCCTTCGGGTTCCTGCGGGGGTATAAGTACATGATTATTGCATGTGTGTGTGTAATGGTGTGCAATGGTTGGGTGTGCGTGAACCCCAGTGCAGGCATTCCTGTGTGTGGGGTTGTGTGCTGATGGTTGGGGGGTGTTCTGGGTATTTGCAGTGGGCATGCTTTAGTGATGGGTGTCCATGCTTAGTTGTGTCATGCAGGTCTTGGGGTTGGGATGTGTAGTTGGTGTTATGGGTACATTAATGAGGAGTTTGGGTGATAGGGGAGGGTGTGAGGGTGGGGGTGTGTGATAGCATGCAGGTATGGTGGGGGATATTATAGTGAAGATTTGACTTACCAGTGTCCGTTCCTCCAACGACTCCTCCGAGGCCCTCAGGATGCAAGATGGACAAGACTTGCTCCTCCCATGTTGTTAGTTGAGGGGGAGGAGGTGGGGGTCCGCCGCCAGTCCGCTGTACCGCGATGTGGTGCCTGGAGACCGTGGAACGCACCTTCCCCCGCAGGTCGTTCCACCTCTTCCTGATGTCCTCCCTATTTCTTGGGTGCTGTCCCACTGCGTTGACCCTGTCCACTATTCTGCGCCATAGCTCCATCTTCCTGGCTATGGATGTGTGCTGTACCTGTGAGCCAAATAGCTGTGGCTCTACCCGTACGATTTCCTCCACCATGACCCTGAGCTCCTCCTCGGAGAAGCGGGGGTGTCTTTGCCGTGACATGGGGTGTTGTGTGTGATGTGTGGGGTGGTGTATGTGTTGATGAGTGTGGTGAGTGTAGTTGTAGGTGGTGTTTTGTGCGTGGATGTTGTGTGGGTGATGGTGTTGTGTGCCTCTGTGTGATGGGGTGGTCTATTCTGTGCTCTCTCTCTCGCCTTCTCTCTGAATTTTTTGTTGTAGGGGTTTGTGGGTGATGTGGGTGTGTGTTTTATATTGTATTGGATGTGTGGGAGTGGTGTGTGTATGTGTATCAGGTGTGTGTATTTGTAATTGTCCAATGTGGCGGTGTTTTGGAGCTGTGTGTGTATTTTGAGCGCGGCGGTGTGTACCGCCAATGGAATACCGCGGTTGAAAGACCGCAGCGTAAATTCGTGGGTCGTAATGGCATTGGCGTGTTTCTGTTGGCGTGGAGGTGGAGAATTTGTTTCCGCATGTTTCTCGCTGACCTTTGGTGTGGCAGGATTGTGTGGGTGTCTGAATTGCGGCGGATTCCGAGATGTGTGTCATAATAGCTGTGGCGGTCTACCGCCGCCGCCGTGTATTGGCGGTCTTCTGCACGGCGGTAAGCGCCTTATACCGCCAATTTTGTAATGACCCCCTATATGTAGCCTATGGCTATGACCTCTACTAGCCCCAGTTCTCCCATTCCAGCTGCACATAGCTTTTGGACATATGCAGTGGACTCTAGGCATATCATGCAAGGATTGGTCTCTAGTCAGGCCCTTCATTCAACCCCAGACTAATGGACTTTCTGCTGTGTATAGCATCTTCAAGCTCTGCATGAAAGACCTGACCAGATTCTGTACCTATCTCCCTGCTTCACCCAAATCAGTTGGACACATCGTCGGTATGTGCACAGTGGATTCTGAATACAGGTCCTAGTATCTGCTCAGGTTCAAAAGCCAGCTCATCCCACCCTAACCAGTGGCACATGACCCTTATCTGTGATCATCTGGTCAATCACAGATGACTGCAGCTGTTGCATTAGTCTACTGATCCATCAGATCCACCTGTCCCTACAGAATCTCATTTCTTGTATACTACCAATGACAACCCAGGTGCAGGGATGTAAAAATGTATCTAGGCCAATGTGAACATAGTATTGTAATGTGGTAGGGATCAGAACCATCCATGGTAGATGTCTTTTTGATAGTCTAAACTTCAATTATGTTACATGTTACTTAATGTGAAAGCCTGATCTGGTGTAGTGGCTTTAGTAGTAAGCTAGTGACGGGGAAGCACTTTTTTGATCCTGTTAGAAATGTGGTCTTTGGTTGGCAGTCAGGTTACCCCCTGTCCAAGCAAGGGCCCTCTCTCTAGTCAGGGTAAGGCACACACAATCCAAATTATCCTGTGCCCACCCTCTGGTAGCTTGGCACTGAGCAGTCAGGTGTCGCAAGTGTACCACAGAACCTTGCCCAATATGGAACTTACTGGCCTTGATGGTCAGGCCTGCTTGTTGTAGGGCCTGAAGCACCTATTTGGGGTGGAGCAGGTGTTCTTCCCAGCTAGAACTATAGATGGCGATGTTGTTTACAAAGGCCGTGCAGAAGACATCCTTGCCAGCTAGGGCCCCGTTAACCAACTGTTGGATGGTATTGGGCATTTTTCAGTCCAAAGGGCATGACCCGGAACTGGTAATGGCCCTCAGGAATGTAAAAAGTGCATCTCTCTTTTGTCCCCTCAGTCAAGGTGAACTGCCAGTACCCTGATGTGAGATCAAAGGTACTGAGGAACTTGTCAGTGCCTAGCCTGTCTACAAGCTCATCAGCTCGGGGGATGGGGTGAGCATCTGTCTTTGTGACAGAGTTGCGACCCCAGTAGTTCACAAAGAACCCAAGCTCTGGCTTGGCACCAGGAGCAACAGCCGTAAGATCCAACACTACTGAGTGGGCCAGGGACTGCTGGACTTCTCGTTTACCCCAAGAGCCAGCATCTTGGCAACTTCCTTCTTGATGCTGGACCTCACCTTATCTGACAATACTGTTCTTTACACAGAGACTGTCTCCTGTGTCAATGTCATAGACACACAAGTGCGTGATTCCAGGAGTGAGGGAAAACAGGGAAGAGAACTGCTCCAGTAACTCATAGCAGTGCCCTCTCTGATCTAGGGTCAGGGAGTCAGGGAGATTGAGACCCTCCACTGTCCCATCACCTTCCTTGACAGAGAAGAGGTCGGAGAGAGGCTCACTCTCCTCTTCCGTACTCTCATCTGTCACCAGAACAATGTTGACTTCAGCCCTCTCAAAATGGGGATTCAGCCGGCTCTGGTGAAGCCCCATTAGGGAGTTTCTAGGGTACTTGAGGTCCACTAAGTAAGTGGCCTCCCCCTTCTGCTGCTTAATCTCGAATGGGCCAGTCCAGTGGTCCTGGAGAGCTCTAGGCTGTAATTGCTCCATTACCCAAACTTTGCCTCCAGGTGAGAATTCTACCAGGGTGGCCTTCTGGTCATACCATTGATTCATCACCTCTTGACTGACCTTGAGGTTGCTCTTAGCCTGCTTCCAGAAGTGTTGCATCTGGTTGCGGAGGGCCAGCATGTAATTGACCACATCCTGGGGAGGTTTTCTGGGAGCTTTCTCCCACCCCTCTTTTACTATGCTTAGGGGTCCCCTGACAGGATACCCATAGAGAAGTTCAAAGGGGCTAAACCCCACCCCTTTCTGGGGCACCTCTCTATAAGCAAAGAGAAGGCATGGCAATGGGACGTCCCACTTACGCCTCATGGCCTCAGGCTGGTCAGAGATCATGCCTTTCAGTGTCTTATTGAACCTTTCAAAAAGCCCATTGGATTGAGGATGGTAAGGGGTTGTGAACCGATACTCACCCCGCAAGTATCCCACATGGACCTCATGCATGCAGACATGAAGTTTGTGCCTCTGTCAGACACAATCTCTTTTGGGAATCCCACACGGGTAAAAATCCCCTTCAGAGCTCTGGTCACCACCAGTGCAGCCACTGTCCTTAGAGGGATTGCCTCTGGATAGTGGGTGGCATGGTCCACCAAACCCAGGATGAACCTGTTGCCTAGGGCAGTTTTGGGGTCCAAGTGACCAATGACGTTGATGCCTACCCTTTCAAAGGGGATGCCAATGACAGGGAGTGGGATCAGGGGGGTTTTAGTCTTTCCCTGTCTTCCCACTAGCCTGGCAGGTTGGGCATGACCTACAGAAAGCATCTGAGGTCATCTGCATTTGGGGCCAATAAAAGTGGGTGGCAAGCCTGGCGAAGGTCTTGTCTTGTCTTGCCCTAAATGTCCTGCCAGGGGGATGTTGTGAGCCAAAACCAGAAGGCCTGGTAACACTGGGGGACACAGGCTGCCCCAGCTTCTGGTACCTTAGGCTCACTGTAAAAGAGATCATTCTCCCAATAGATATGGTGATCGCAGAGGCTTCACCTGCTTCCTGGTCTGCGGCCTGTTGCCTCAAACCCTCAAGAGTCGGGTACTCTTTCTGCACTTTGCAGAACTCCTCCCTGGTTGGCCCACCTTCAGCTTGCCAGCCAGCAAGATCATCCAGGTTGCCCAGGGCGGCGATGTCCTCCCCAGTTGGCTCCGGGACCTCCTCCTCTGGGACCCCGTCAACCACCACGGGAACATCTGGGACAGGTTTCCCGGGTCCCTTGCCCTTCCTCTTTGCAGCTGTCTGGGCCATTGTTCCAGGCTCCAGATGCCCTTGACTCCCTTCCCGGACAGCCATGGACCATGTGGTCATGCAGACCCATTCAGGCAAACCTAACATTTCCAGGTGAGACCTGAGCTCCACCTCCTTTCAGGTAGTATGCTCAAGGTCGTTGCCTAACAGACAATCTACAGGCATGGCAGGACTCAAAGCTACTTTTAGAGTACCAGAGACCCCCCCACTCAAAGGGAACGAGAGCCACCAGTAGGTGGCAGTTAGAAATGAGGTCTTTGGTTGGCAGTCAGGTTACCCCCTGTCCAAGCAAGGACCCTCACTCTAGTCATCCAAATTCTCCTGTGCCCACCCTCTGGTAGCTTGCCACTGAGCAGTCAGGTTCAACTTAGAAGGCAATGTTTAAAGTATTTGTGCATTAAATCATACAATACCACAGTATAACCCCACAAAAATACACCACACAGTGTTTAGAAAAATATATAATATTTATCTGGATAAATGCAGGTCAAAACAATTAAAAATAAAATATGCAATTTTAGCAATATCACTGAAATGTATATCAAGTTTAGTTGAAATATTACTGTAAAAGCAATAAAAGGTGTCTTAAGTTCTCCTAGAAACAACAAGTGTCTCTTGCAGGGCAAAGTACCTGGTTTGCGTTGAAAAATCCTCACAAGGGATTGCAGAGGAGGAGATGCATGGAGAGTGTGTGTCTTTTTCACCCCTTCGCGCACGGACTTGCGCCGTTATTTTTCACGCAGGGAAGACGTTGTGTCAATTCCCGGCACGCAAACTTGGATCTTCTTCGGGTTGCAGGGTTTTCAGACGCCCCAGGGACGATGCGTGGAATCCTGGGCTTGCAGAGCGAAGTCACAGGGGCTGTGTTGATTCCGGTAATTTTCTTCTGCACGGCAGGTGCTGCGTTGATTCCTCTCAGGAAGTCGGGCGGAGACGTTCTGAGTCAGCTTGCGTCAATCCAGTAGGGCCGTGCATCGAAGTTCCGGTCGCGTCTGCAGCACAGCAAGACAGCAGCAAGACAGCAGGGCAACAGAAAGGCAGCAGTCCTCTTCAGAAAGCAGTCAGGTGAGTCCTTTGGGCAGCCAGGCAGTTCTTCTTGTCAGGGTGGAGGTTCTGGTTCAGGTATCTTCTCCAGGAAGTGTCTGAGGTGGTAGGGCAGAGGCCCTATTTGTATACCCAAAGGTGCCTTTGAAGTTGGGGAGACCTCAAAGAGTGGCTTAGAAGTGCACCAGGTCCCCTTTCAGTTCAATACTGTTTGCCAGGGTCCCAGTAGGGGGTGTGGCAGTCCTTTGTGTGAGAGCAGGCTCTCCACCCTCTCAGCCCAGGAAGACCCATTCAAAATGCAGATGTATGCAAGTGAGGCTGAGTATCCTGTGTTTGGGGTGTGTCTGAGTGAATGCACAAGGAGCTGTCAAGTAAACCTAGCCAGACGTGGATTGTAATTCACAGAAATAATTAAGTGCAGATAAATGCTCACTTTCTAAAAGTGGCATTTCTAAAATAGTAATATTTAATCCAACTTCACCAGTCAGCAGGATTTTGTATTACCATTCTAGTCAGAGTCACCAGATCCTCGGGATCTGCACACATTCCCAGCACGTACACCACAAGACAGCTCCAATACTCTGATTACAATGCCACAGAGTCTAAGATAGTCCAAGTGGGGAAAAGGGGTTAATTAGGGAACAGCTGGGAAGGAGACCTGTAGGAAGCAAAGGTTAAAACACACAATATCAAGATTTTATCATATTAATAATTACTAGACTATGATTCTAAGCATTGTCATACTGGAAACATGGATAACTTAAGCATGGACTAAATAACTAGGCCTCAAGATTTCTGGGTACCTGTGAAGGAATCAAGAAGGATTAATACAACTTTTCAATGAACTTCTCAATTAAATGTTACGCATGGATTAGAAATATCTGAACCTTCTAGAATTTTCAAATTCAAGCATAGTCTTTTGCATGAGGACAAGAAAATAATTTGAATGAATTCTATAACACCATAGGAATTGTACTTAAGGGACTTATTATGCACATACAATATAACATCTAGAATACTAGCACATTAGTTCCTTAGAATGCAGGAACATGAATTGCGCACATTGCGGATTTCCACAAGAGTTTGTAAATGCCATGAAATGGTTGCGCACAATGAATAACATGAGTTAGGCACAAGAACTGAATCACGTGTCTTGCCGATTCGAAGGCCACCAAGTAAATGCTATGCAATGGTAACGCACAATGAACATCATGAGTTAAGCACAAGAAATTAATTGCGCGTCTTGCCGATTCGAATACCACCATGTGAATGCCACAAATGGTAGCGCACAATGAATAACATGAGTTCATCACAAGAAATGAATTGCGCGTCTTGCCGATTCGAATGTCACCACGTAAATGCCAGGAAATGGTAACTCACAATGAATATCATGAATTAAGCACAAGAAATGAATCACGCATTTTTGCTGATTCGAATGCTACCTTGCGAATGCCATGAAATGGTAGCGCACACTGAATATTCATGAATTAAGCACAAGGAATGAATCGCACGTCTTGCCGATTCGACAGCCACCATGTGAATGCCATGAAATGGTAGCGCACAATGAATATTCATGAATTAAGCACAAGGAATGAATCGTGCGTCTTGCCGATTCGAATGCTACCTTGTAAATGCCATGAAATGGTAGCGAACAATGAGTAACACGGATTAAGCACAAGAAATGAATCGCGCGACTTGCCGATTCGAATGCTACCTTGTAAATGCCATAAAATGGTAGCGCACAATGAATATCAAGAGTTGTACACGAGCAAAGAAATGCGCGTCTTGATGATTAGAGTGTCAGCATGTAAATACCATGAAACATCAAATGCAGATTAACACGCACAAGAGCAAAACTGTTTTATCATGTAAATTAGGCCCAAGAACTCAAAAGATTTTGAGAACGGGATCGGGGGCCCAGCCCGCCCTGATCAAGAATCACCAACAAAGTGAAAGGAAGGGCAAGGCCTGGAAGATCAAAGTAGGCCTTCGGAACAGAAGCTCAGGAAGTTGCTGCTGCTCTGCACCGGGACCTCTGAATAGTGAGCACGTGGCGCTGGCTGGTTCCCTTATATAGAATTTTGGCCCAGCCCACAAACCACACCCAGGCATGCTGCAGGGAAAGCTTCTAGAAGGCCCTGGAAAGGGACCACACCCTGACACACTCTGAAAGCCTGCAGCAACACATTGCAAATGAACAGTATTTATAAGCACCTTGAACATAAGTCTTCAGGATTAAACTCTGCGATGCAAAAGGTTAAATAACAGCATATCAGCACAATGCATAAATTACGTTATCTTGTAAGTGCTGGGTTTTTGCATTCTAGTCGCCCGTAGAGCGCGCACTGCCCTGATGTTGACAATTCTGGCCATACTAAATATGACCTTCCTACTCCTTTCAGATCAGCAGCTACCACTCAAACAATGTATGAGGGCAGCCCCAATATTAGCCTATGAAGGCAGCAGGCCAAACAGTAGTGTAAAAAAGAATGTAGGGGTTTTACACTACCAAGACATGTAAACTACACAGGTACATGTCCTGCCTTTTACCTACACAGCACCCTGCCCTAGGGGTACCTAGGGCACACCTTAGGGGTGAATTATATGTAGAAAAAGGGAAGTTTTAGGCTTGGCAAGTACTTTTAAATGCCAAGTCGAATTTGCAGTGAAACTGAACACACAGGCCTTGCAATGGCAGGCCTGAGGCAAGGTTAAGGGGCTACTTAAGTGGATGGCACAATCAGTGCTGCAGGCCCACTAGTAGCTTTTAATCTACAGGCCCTGGGCACGTATAGTGCACTCTACTAGGGACTTATAAGTAGATTAAATAGCCCAATTGGGTGTGATCCAATGTTACCATGTTTAAAAGGGAGTGCATATGCACTTTAACACTGGTTAGCAGCGGTAAAGTGCGTAGAGTCTAAAAACCAGCAAAAACAGTATCTCAAAAGTGGAGGGAGGCAGGCAAAAAGTTAGGGGTGACCACCCTAAGGCTGTCAGGTCTATCAGATCCCCTCCCAGCAACCCTCTGGGCAGAGGTGGAATGCCTCCTCCTCACTTCACTCTCTAAGGCCTTTTGTTTAGGTGGGTCACCTCGTACTCCTGTTATTAAAGGGACTTCACCCATCAAAAAAACTGATGTTCCGTTGTCAGAAAGAAATTGCTTTTATACTTAGAAAAGCAAGTAAAAGTTATATCACATAATGCTATAATCAAGCAATTTCTTTCAGCCACAAAGAATTCATCACATTTTGAAAAATACATTTTTTTCAGTTAAAAACATTTTAATCACCGACTTCAGAGTTCAAGCTGCAAATATACATAACTATTCACTTGCATTGTAAGGATTTCCTTCAACACGAACTTATTTTTATGTGGTATCTCCCATTGTGTTCAAGATCTTTTAGTCACAGGGCAGCTTTTTGACACGTTTCATTTGTCAGGCTCCCTGCATCCAACTTGTCACTTTCTTAGATTTCATATCTCTTTGTTCCTCTTTTGTAATTATTGCAGTGTTGATTTTTTTCACAGTCGGCTAGCTTTGACTTAGAGCATACGTCATTCAATTGATTCATGTCAAAAGCCTAGCATATATGACTTTTATGTCACACCAGTTGGCTATTAATTTTAATTTAAGATCTGTCAATGGATCTGGAGGAAGCCGGCTAACTCATACAGGTTCGAGAATGCTTCGTGCATATTTGTGGGGGAATTCAGCCTTTGTTTAGTTCCGACTGTTGAAGATTGTTTGACTATTTTTATTTACAACGCGATTTGCCATTTTAAAAGGACGGAAGTGGCAAAGTTAATGACTTGGTTCTACATGGCACGAACAAAAACGGATGGTAAATGTTACTGGAGCAATCACCAGGTGAACCCGTTCCTGAATAAAGGATAAAGGATAGCTAGAGTGTGAATGCCTGCAGGAGATCTTCCACTCTAATCATTGAATGGAAACACGTTGTACACACGCTCATGGCTCACCTCAACTGTGGTCCAGCATTCAGTATACTGACCATCTTTAAATATAGACCATATATGCCATGTATTTATTTTAATTCAATTTACGTATGCGATTTGCATAATTCATATTACAAACTGAATTATTTGAAAGCACTAGTCCTGATCCTGAAGGTTACAGTGGTGGCACTCTGTTCAGAGACAGAATGTAGTTTGTAGGTGATGAGGTAGTCCATTTAAACAAGAAGAAATACTGTATGAGCATCTACCTAACAGCCAACTCTGAATTACGTGTCAACGGACCAAGGGGACATGGGGTATACCTTTTATGAAAGGGGTGGTGTGTTGCTTTGCATCAGTGAGATGAGATGGTTGGTTTCTTCCTGCAAGTGAAAAGAATACTTTGGAATCCACCCTACTGGGTATTGTGAACACTCCTTGTTACTCCTGCTGGCCTACTTTTTGGTGGTATGTGCCCTCCCACAGCCAGCCTTATAATACCTACTTGATTGATGTTTGAGACCATTAGAGAATGGGAGGCCAAATGTATTTCCACGAAGCACATCGTAATGCACTTTTTTCCACCACATGGTTAACTTAAATGATGCTGGTTGGGGGGAGCTTGGAGGGAGGTAACACTGTTCCTCTAAACAATGGTTGCCATCTGGTAGCAGGTGTGATTATCACCAGGTGATCGCCCCTGCTCAAATTACTAATCACGGCCAAAGTCTTTTGTTTCTGTAGATTGATGGTCCTCTTTGTGAATGGAATTTCTGTGCTTGGTTTGTGCCTTTTTTAGAAGGCATTAGTGCATAAGTTTGTTGGAAAAGAGGTGGGGTTTCAGGACTTTTCAGAACTGATGATAAATTAAAGGATTTGGTACTGAGCAAATGCTATTTCAGAGAAGGATGCCATAGTGAGTTGGGTGCCGGATCACAGGTTTCTGGGTAATTCAGACAGTGTGATTCTTTTTTAGATTTTTTGCCAGCATAGTGTAGGAGGCTGGCCTGGCTTGTAGTGGGTACCAAGAAGTACTTACACTCTGTACCAGGTCCAGTTATCCCTTATTAGTGTAGAAGAGGTGTTTCTAGCAGCTTAGGCTGATAGAAGGTAGCTATAGCAGAGCAGCTTAGGCTGAACTAGGAGATATGCAAAGCTCCTACTATACCACTGGTGTCACATACACAATATCATAAGAAAACACAATACATAGATATACTAAAAATAAAGGTACTTTATTTTTATGACAATATGCCAAAAGTATCTCAGTGAGTACCCTCAGTATGAGGTTGCCAAATATACACAAGATATATGTACACAATACCAAAAATATGCAGTAATAGCAAAAGGAAGTAATGCAAGCAATGTAAAGTTACAGTAGATTGCAATAGGAGCACATAGGTATAGGGGCAACACAAACCATATACTCCAAAAGTGGAATACAAACCACGAATGGACCCCATACCTATGTGAGCTTGTAGAGGGTCGCTGGGACTGTAAGAAAACAGTGAGGGTTAGAAAAATAGCCCATCCCAAGACCCTGAAAAGTAGGTGTAAAGTGCACCTATAGTCCCCAGAGAGCACAGAAGTCGTGATAGGGGAATTCTGCAAGGAAGATCAACACCAGCAATGCAACCAAAGTGGATTTCCGGACGAGAGTACCTGTGGAACAAGGGAACCAAGTCCAATAGTCGCGACAAAGTCGAGATTGGGCAGATGTCCAGGAAATGCCAGCTGAGTGTGCAAAGAAGCTGCCACTGGATGGTAGAAGCTGTGGATTCTGCAAGAACGAAGAGGGCTAGAAACTTCCCCTTTGGAGGATGGGTGTCCCACGTCGTGAAGAAGCTTGCAGAGGTCATCCCACGCAGAAAGACCACAAACAAGCCTTGCTAGCTGCAAGGGTCGTGGTTAAGGTTTTTGGATACTGCTGTGGCCCAGGAGGGACCAGGATGTCGCCACTTGGATGAGGAGACAGAGGGGGCGCCCAGCAAGTCAGGGAGCCCTCACAGAAGCAGGCAGCACCTGCAGAAGTACCGGAACAGGCACTACAAAGAAGAGTGAACCGGAGCTCACCTGAAGACACAAAAGGGAGTCCCACGACGCCCGAGGACAACTCAGGAGGTTGTGCACTGCAGGTTAGAGTGTCGGGGACCCAGGCTTGGCTGTGAACGAAGGAAATCCTGGAAGAGTGCACAGGAGCCGGAGCAGCTGCAAATCACGCGGTACCCAGCAATGCAGTCTAGCGTGGGGAGGCAAGGACTTACCTCCACCAAACTTGGACTGAAGAGTCACTGGACTATGGGAGTTACTTGGACAGAGTTGCTGAGTTCCAGGGACCACGCTCGTCGTGCTGAGAGGGGACCCAGAGGACCAGTGATGCAGTCTTTTGTTGCCTGCGGTTGCAGGGGGAAGATTCCGTCGACCCACGGGAGATTTCTTCAGAGCTCCGGGTGCAAGAAGGAGGCAGGCTACCCCCAGAGCATGCACCACCAGGAAAAAGGCAAGAAAGCGTCAGGTTCAGCGATACAAGGTTGCAGTAGTCGTCTTTGCTACTTTGTTGCGGTTTTGCAGGCGTCCTGAGCAGTCAGCGGTCGATCCTTTGGCAGAAGGTGAAGAGAGAGATGCAGAGGAACTCTGATGAGCTCTTGCATTCGCTATCTAAAGAATTCCCCAAAGCAGAGACCCTAAATAGCCAGAAAAGGAGGTTTGGCTACCTAGGAAGGAGGATAGGCTAGCAACACAGGTAAGAGCCTATCAGAAGGGGTCTCTGACGTCACCTGCTAGCACTGGCCACTCAGAGCAGTCCAGTGTGCCAGCAGCACCTCTGTTTTCAAGATGGCAGACGTCTGGAGCACACTGGAGGAGCTCTGGGCACCTCCCCTGGGAGGTGCAGGTCAGAGGAGTGGTCACTCCCCTTTCCTTTATCCAGTTTCGCGCCAGAGCAGGGCTGGGGCAAGCCTGAACCAGTGTAGACTGGCTTATGCAGAGATGGGCACCACCTGTGCCCATCAAAGCATTTCCAGAGGCTGGGGGAGGCTACTCCTCCCCAGCCCTGACACCTTTTTCCAAAGGGAGAGGGTTTAACACCCTCTCTCTGAGGAAGTCCTTTGTTCTGCCTTCCTGGGCCAGGCCTGGCTGGACGCCAGGAGAGCAGAAACCTGTCTGAGGGGTTGGCAGCAGCAGCAGCTGCAGTGAAACCCCGGGAAAGGTAGTTTGGCAGTACCCGGGTCTGTGCTAGAGACTCGGGGGATCATGGAGTTGTCTCCCCAATGCCAGAATTGCATTGGGGTGACAATTCCATGATCTTAGGCATGTTACATGGCCATGTTCGGAGTTACCATTGTGACACTATACATAGGTAGTGACCTATGTATAGTGCACGCGTGAAATGGTGTCCCCGCACTCACAAAGTCCGGGGAATTTGCCGTGAACGATGTGGGGGCACCTTGGCTAGTACCAGGGTGCCCACACACTAAGTAACTTAGCACCCAACCTTTACCTGGTGAAATTGGTCACTAGACTGTTAGTGACAATTTGGAAAGTAAAGAGAGAGCATAACCACTGAGGTTCTGGTTAGTAGAGCCTCAGTGAAACAGTTAGTCATCACACAGGGAACACATACAGGGCACACTTATGAGCACTGGGGCCCTGGCTGGCAGGGTCCCAGTGACACATACACTAAAACAACATATATACAGTGAAATATGGGGGTAACATGCCAGGCAAGATGGTACTTTCCTACACAACCCCCCCCCCAAACGAAGGACAATAAGACTAGCCATGACCTGATGAGTCTTCATTGTCTGAGTGGAAATATCTGAAGAGTCCATCTGCATTGGAGTGGGTACTCCCAGGTCTATGTTCCACTGTATAGTCCATTCCCTGTAGAGATATGGACCACCTCAACAATTTAGGGTTTTCACCTTTCATTTGTTTTAGCCAAAGTAGAGGTTTTTGGTCTGTCTGAACAATGAAGTGAGTGCCAAACAGGTATGGCCTCAACTTCTTCAGTGCCCAGACCACAGCAAAGGCCTCCCTCTCTATGGCAGACCAACGCTTTTCTCTAGGGGTCAACCTCCTGCTGATAAAAGCAACAGGTTGATCCTGGCCCTCAGAATAAAGTGGTGATAAGACTGCCCCTACCCCTAATTCAGATGCATCAGTTAGAACAATGAATTTCTTGGAGTAACATGGGCTTTTTAGGACAGGTGCAGTGCACATGGCCTGTTTCAGCTCCTCAAAAGCTTTCTGACAGCTAGCTGTCCACAATACCTCTTTAGGCATTTTCTTAGAAGTGAGGTCATTAAGAGGGTCTGCAATGGAGCCATAGTTCTTTATGAACCTCCTGTAATACCCAGTGAGGCCTAAGAAGGCTCTCACCTGGGTCTGAGTTGTAGGGAGAACCCAATCCATGATAGTCTGGATTTTCCCCTGAAGTGGTGCAATCTATTCTCTACCTACAAGGTGTCCCAGATAAACCACTTTCCCCTGCCCTATCTGGCACTTTGAAGCCTTGATAGTGAGGCCTGCCTTTTGCAGGGCCTCCACAACTTTCCACAGGTGGACCAGGTGATCATCCCAGGTGGAGCTAAAGACAGCTATATCATCTAGATATGCTGCACTAAAAGCCTCCAACCCTTGCAGGACTGTATTCACCAACCTCTGAAAAGTGGCAGGTGCATTTTTCAAACCAAAGGGCATTACTGTGAATTGGTAGTGCCCTCCAATAGTCGAAAATGCAGTTTTTGCTTTAGCATCCTCTGATAACTTGATCTGCCAATACCCTGCAGTCAAATCAAAGGTGCTTAGATACTTGGCAGATGCCAGTGTATCTACTAGCTCATCTGCCCTGGGTATAGGGTGAGCATCAGTTTTAGTTACCTGGTTGAGACCTCTGTAATCCACACAAAACCTCATTTCCCTTTTTCCATCTTTGGAATGAGGCTTTGGCACAAACACCACAGGAGAGGCCCATGGGCTTTCAGAGTGCTCAACCACTCCCAGTTCAAGCATTTTCTGAACCTCTTGTTTTATGCAGTCTCTGACATGGTCAGGCTGCCTATAGATCTTACTTTTGACAGGAATGCCGTCTCCAGTATCTATAGTGTGCTCACATCAAGAAGTGGTGCCTGGCACAGTAGAAAAGAGTTCAGAAAACTGACCCAGGAGATTTATGCAGTTGTCTTTCTGCTCAGCAGTAAGACAGTCTGTTGAACTACACCTTCTACTAGAGCATCTTGTTCTGTGGAAGAGAAGAGATCAGGGAGAGGGTCACTCTCTTCTTCCTGTCCTTCATCTGTTGCCATGAGCAGGGTGAGATCAGCCCTGTCACAGTAGGGTTTTAGGCGATTGACATGGAGCACCCTAAGGGGACTCCTGGCAGTGCCCAAGTCAACCAAGTAGGTGACTTCTCCCTTCTTTTCAACAATGATGTGGGGTCCACTCCATTTGTCTTGGAGTGCTCTTGGGGCCACAGGCTCCAAGACCCACACCTTCTGTCCTGGTTGGTACTGAATCAGAACAGCCTTCTGGTCATGCCATTGCTTTTGGAGCTCTTGGCTGGCCTGAAGGTTTTTACTGGCCTTTTTCATATACTCAGCCATTCTGGATCTTAGGCCGAGTACATAGTCCACTATGTCTTGCTTAGGAGCTTTTAAAGGTTGTTCCCAACCCTCCTTTACAAGTGTTAGAGGACCTCTCACAGGGTGCCCAAATAGGAGTTCAAAGGGGCTGAAGCCCACTCCTTTCTGGGGTACCTCCCTGTAAGCAAAAAGGAGGCAAGGTAACAGGACATCCCATCTCCTCCTGAGTTTTTCAGGGAGTCCCATTATCATTCCTTTGAGAGTTTTATTAAACCTCTCAACCAGTCCATTTGTTTGTGGATGATGGGGTGTGGTGAATTTGTATGTTACACCACATTCCTTCCACATTGCCTTCAAGTATGCAGACATAAAGTTGCTACCCCTGTCTGATACTAACTTTTTTGGGAAACCCACCCTGGAAAAGATACCCAGGAGGGCTTTTGCCACTGCAGGAGCTGTAGTGGTCCTTAGAGGAATTCCTTCAAGATATCTTGTGGCATGGTCCACTACCACAAGGATAAACCTATTGCCTGAAGCAGTAGGAGGGTCAAGGGGGCCAACTATGTCAACCCCTACCCTTTCAAAGGGAACCCCAACCACAGGCAGTGGGATAAGGGGATCCTTGGGGTGCCACCAGTCTTGCCACTGGCTTGACAGGTGACACAGGACGTACAAAAATATTTTGTGTCCTCTGACATCCTAGGCCAATGAAACAGGGGGACAAGCCTTTCCCATGTTTTCATCTGACCCAAATGTCCAGCCAAGGGAATGTTGTGGGCTAGAGTTAGGAGGAACTCTCTGTATTGCAGGGGAATGACCAATCTCCTGGCTGCTCCAGGTTTTGGGTCCCTTGCCTCTGTATACAAGAGGTTGTCCTCCCAGTAAACTCTATGTGAGTCACTGACATCCCCTTTTTGCTGTTTGACAGCTTGCTGTCTTAGACCCTCTAATGTGGGACAGGTTTGTTGTGCCACACTCAGCTCCTCCCTGGCAGGCCCCCCTCCACCCAAAAGCTCAGCAGTGTCTGCTGCCAGCTCCTCTGGTGAAGGTTCTGCATAGGGGGGGAATTCTTCTTCCTCAGAAGTAGAATCATCTGTAGAGGGAGGGATAGTGGGTAGGGATTTACCCTTACTAACCCTAGCTTTAGGGAGCACTTGGTCCATTGTTCCAGGATCCAAGTCACCCTGTCCTTTTTGCTTTTTGGCCTGAGCCCTGGTTAAAGCAAAAATATGCCCAGGAATGCCCAGCATTGCTGCATGAGCCTCCAACTCCCCTTCTGCCCAAGCTGATGTCTCTAAATTGTTCCCTAGTTGACAGTCTACAGGTAAATCTGAGGCAACCACAACTTTCTTTGGACCAGTAACCCCCCCCCCCCCCCCCAGTTGAGATTCACAACAGCCATGGGGTGGCTAAGAGTGTTGTTATGAGCGTCTGTTACTTGGTACTGGTGACCAAGTAGGTGTTGTTCAGGGTGTACCAGTTTCTCTATTACCATGGTAACACTGCCACCTGTGTCCCTGTAGGTCCGAACCTCAACACCATTTATTAGGGGAAGTTGCTTGTACTTATCCATATTAAGGGGACAAGCAACCAAGGTGGTCAAATCAATGGCACTCTCAGAGACTAACACAGCCTCAGTGGTCTCCCTAACAAGACCAACCCCGACTAAGTTACCAATAGTGAGCCCAGCTACTCCCTTGGATTGGCTATTAGTAGGTTTGCTCCCTCCACCACTGCTATTACTAGGGGCACTAGAGGTTGCAGTAGGGGTTGTGGCAGTGGGAGGCTTGGTGCTTTTCTCTGGACAACTGGCATCAGTTGTCCAATGGCCTTTTACTTTACATAAATAGCACCATGGTTTCTTTACTTGATTAGAAGAGGATTTGGACCCACCACCCCCACTAGAGTGTTTTTGTGGGCCTGATGAAGACTAATTTTTAGATTTGTCCCCACCTTTGTCTGAAGACTTACCATCCTTCTTCTTGCCATCCTTGTCACCCCCTGTATGAGCTTTTCTGTTCACTCTTGTTCTGACCCATTTGCCTGCCTTCTTTCCCAATTCTTGGGGAGAGGTCAGATCTGAGTCCACTAGATATTGGTGTAACAAATCAGACACACAGTTATTCAGAATATGCTCTCTCAGGATCAGATTATACAGGCTTTCATAGTCAGAAACTTTACTGCCATGTAACCACCCCTCCAATGCCTTCACTGAATGGTCAACAAAGTCTACCCAGTCTTGTGAAGACTCTTTTCTGGTTTCTCTGAACTTAATCCTGTATTGTTCAGTGGTTAAGCCAAATCCATCCAAGAGTGCATTCTTTAAAACTGTAAAATTATTGGCATCACTTTCCTTCACAGTAAGGAGCCTATCCCTACCCTTTCCACTGAAAGATAGCCATAGGATAGCAGTCCACTGCCTTTGAGGGACCCCCTGTACAACACAGGCCCTCTCAAGTGCAGCAAACCACTTGTTAATGTCATCCCCCTCCTTGTAAGGGGGAACTATCTTATGCAGATTCCTAGAATCATGTTCTTTCACAGGATTACTATCTGGAATACTGCTGCTGCCACCATGGGGTCCAAACCCCAACCTCTGTCTTTCTTTCTCTAAGTCTAATGATTCCCTGTCTAGAGCCAGCTGTTGATGTTTAAGCTTCAGTCTGGACTCTTCCACTCTCAATCTATTGAGCTCCCTTTCTAACAATCTGTCATCAGGGTGGGTGGGTTGGGCATGCTTAGACTCAGAAGAATGATGTGAATGAACAGAGGGAGACCTGTCCCGAACAGTTGGCACCCTAACGACCTGGCCTGCAGGAATAATATCCCTACTGTGATGAGAGCTCACATTAGTACCAGCTATGCTAGGTGGTCTGCTAAGGGGCAGGTTGGGAAGATCACCATCTAACACTCTTACTAGGGGAGCCCCTGAGTCAGAGTGTGAACCATCTCCTAACTTCTCAATGAATGTGCCAGCTAAGGCCTTATCATTCTCAATAACCATGTTGGATAATAATTCTCTAGAGGGGTTCTTTCCCACCCCTAAACCTCTATCAATGCAGATACTCCTTAAACCTTTCCAGTTAAGGTGGTCATAAGCTGAGCTGACCAGATCAAGAGAAGGCCCCACATCAGACATGATAGAAGAAAGGTTTAGGGACAGATAAAATAGAGAAAAAGTTTCAGGACTTTTGAAGGAAACAGAAAAAAAAACGTTTTCAAATTTTTAGAAACTTTTTGAAAGTTTAGAGGTACTTTTCAGCACTTAACAGATAGTGTAAGAGAAGAAAAGCAAAACTTTTTGGTTAGGTGTACATACACTGAACTTGTTTTGTATATTATTCTCTTATGAAAAGTACAAAATGACAAAGTGGTAAGTAGTTGCAAGAACTTATCCCACCGCTGCACAACCAATGTAGGAGGCTGGCCTGGCTTGTAGTGGGTACCAAGGGGTACTTACACTCTGTACCAGGTCCAGTTATCCCTTATTAGTGTAGAAGAGGTGTTTCTAGCAGCTTAAGTTGATAGAAGGTAGCTATAGCAGAGCAGCTTAGGCTGAACTAGGAGACATGCAAAGCTCCTACTATACCACTGGTGTCACATGCACAATATCGTACGAAAACACAATACACAGATATACTAAAAATAAAGGTACTTTATTTTTATGACAATATGCCAAAAGTATCTCAGTGAGTACCCTCAGTATGAGGTTGCCAAATATACACAAGATATATGTACACAATACCAAAAATATGCAGTAATAGCAAAAGGAAGTAATTCAAGCAATGTAAAGTTACAGTAGATTGCAATAGGAGCACATAGGTATAGGGGCAACACAAACTATATACTCCAAAAGTGGAATGCGAACCACGAATGGACCCCAAACCTATGTGAGCTTGTAGAGGGTCACTGGGACTGTAAGAAAACAGTGAGGGTTAGAAAAATAGCCCACCCCAAGACCCTGAAAAGTAGGTGTAAAGTGCACCTATATTCCCCAGAGAGCACAGAAGTCGTGATAGGGGAATTCTGCAAGGAAGACCAACACCAGCAATGCAACCAAAGTGGATTTCCGGATGAGAGTACCTGTGGAACAAGGGGACCAAGTCCAAGAGTCGCGACAAAGTCGAGATTGGGCAGATGCCCAGGAAATGCCAGCTGAGGGTGCAAAGAAGCTGCCACTGCATGGTAGAATCTGTGGATTCTGCAAGAACGAAGAGGGTTAGAAACTTCCCCTTTGGAGGATGGATGTCCCACGTCGTGAAGAAGCTTGCAAGGTGTTCCCATGCAGAAAGACCGCAAACAAGCCTTGCTAGCTGCAAGGGTTGCGGTTAGGGTTTTTGGATGCTGCTGTGGCCCAGGAGGGACCAGGATGTCGCCACTTGAATGAGGAGACAGAGGGGGCGCCCAGCAAGTCAGGGAGCCCTCACAGAAGCAGGCAGCACCCGCAGAAGTGCCGGAACAGGCACTATGAAGAGGAGTGAACCGGAGCTCACCCGAAGACACAAAAGGGAGTCCCACGATGCCGGAGGACAACTCAGGAGGTTGTGCACTGCAGGTTAGAGTGTCGGGGACCCAGGCTTGGCTGTGAACGAAGGAAATCCTGGAAGAGTGCACAGGAGCCGGAGCAGCTGCAAATCACGCAGTACCCAGCAATGCAGTCTAGCGTGGGGAGGCAAGGACTTACCTCCACCAAACTTGGACTGAAGAGTCACTGGACTGTGGTAGTCACTTGGACAGAGTTGCTGAGTTCCAGGGACCACGCTCGTCGTGCTGAGAGGGGACCCAGAGGACCGGTGATGCAGTCTTTTGTTGCCTGCAGTTGCAGGGGGAAGATTCCGTCGACCCACGGGAGATTTCTTCAGAGCTCCTGGTGCAAGAAGGAGGCAGGCTACCCCCAGAGCATGCACCACCAGGAAACAGGCGAGAAAGCAGCAGGATCAGCGATACAAGGTTGCAGTAGTCGTCTTTGCTACTTTGTTGCGGTTTTGCAGGCGTCCTGAGCAGTCAGCGGTCGATCCTTTGGCAGAAGGTGAAGAGAGAGATGCAGAGGAACTCTGATGAGCTCTTGCATTCATTATCTAAAGAATTCCCCAAAGCAGAGACCCTAAATAGCCAGAAAAGGAGGTTTGGCTACCTAGGAAGGAGGATAGGCTAGCAACACAGGTAAGAGCCTATCAGAAGGAGTCTCTGACGTCACCTGCTGGCACTGGCCACTCAGAGCAGTCCAGTGTACCAGCAGCACCTCTGTTTTCAAGATGGCAGAGGTCTGGAGCACACTGGAAGAGCTCTGGGCACCTCCCCTGGGAGGTGCAGGTCAGGGGAGTGGTCACTACCCTTTCCTTTGTCCAGTTTCGCACCAGAGCAGGGCTGGGGGATCCCTGAACCGGTGTAGACTGGCTTATGCAGAGATGGGTACCATCTGTGCCCATCAAAGCATTTCCAGAGGCTGGGGGAGGATACTCCAGCCCAGCCCTGACACCTTTTTCCAAAGGGAGAGGGTGTAACACCCTCTCTCTGAGGAAGTCCTTTGTTCTGCCTTCCTGGGCCAGGCCTGGCTGGACCCCAGGAGGGCAGAAACCTGTCTGAGGGGTTGGCAGCAGCAGCAGCTGCAGTGAAACCCCGGGAAAGGTAGTTTGTCAGTACCCGGGTCTGTGCTAGAGACTCGGGGGATCATGGAATTGTCTCCCCAATGCCAGAATGGCATTGGGGTGACAATTCCATGATCTTAGACATGTTACATGGCCATGTTCGAAGTTACCATTGTGACACTATACATAGGTAGTGACCTATGTATAGTGCACGCGTGAAATGGTGTCCCCGCACTCACAAAGTCCGGGGAATTTGCCGTGAACGATGTGGGGGCACCTTGGCTAGTGCCAGGGTGCCCACACACTAAGTAACTTAGCACCCAACCTTTACCAGATAAAGGTTAAACATATAGGTGACTTATAAGTTACTTAAGTGCAGTGGTAAATGGCTGTGAAATAACGTGGACGTTATTTCACTCAGGCTGCAGTGGCAGGCCTGTGTAAGAATTGTCAGAGCTCCCTATGGGTGGCAAAAGAAATGCTGCAGCCCATGGGGATCTCCTGGAACCGCAATACCCTGGGTCCCTCAGTACCATATACTAGGGAATTATAAGGGTGTTCCAGTATGCCAATGTGAATTGGTGAAATTGGTCACTAGCCTGTTAGTGACAATTTGGAAAGTAAAGAGAGAACATAACCACTGAGGTTCTGGTTAGCAGAGCCTCAGTGAGACAGTTAGTCATCACACAGGGAACACATACAAGGCACACTTATGAGCACTGGGGCCCTGGCTGGCAGGGTCCCAGTGACACATACACTAAAACAACATATATACAGTGAAATATGGGGGTAACATGCCAGGCAAGATGGTACTTTCCTACACATAGGATCTCGAAATTTAAAGAGGGCTCTGCCTGGGAATGGTTGCATTAATTGGGGAATATTGTTTTTTCTTACACTTGAGCCTGCTATGGATATTTTGGAGTAGAATGTTCACCTAGTTAAGAAACCCTGCTGTCAGAAGCCCTTTCAGAGTGCCATGGGGCATGCAAGGGCTACAGGGCACATCCAAGTGGGTTGAGGCTTTTTACTTCTGATGTCCCAGGGCCCTCTCCTAGCATATGCAGGTCACCAACCCAGTCCTGCACGGAGGCAAAGATCCAATTGGCACAGCAACCATTTCCTCACACCTCCCCAAGTAGTGCACTCGACAGGGCTCCCTACTGTTACTTGCTCCCTCTGATGCTCTCCCCCTCCTCACACTGGTCTTGGTAAGCAGACAGGCGCTGGTGCTCTAGACTCCAGGGCAGGTGGTCTTAGATTCCCTGTGTGATGTCCCCTCACCCAGCAGAGAGATTAGGTGGTCTTGGCACACAATACTGGGTCACAGGCAGAAGTCTTGCAGAGCATCCCCTCATCACACAGTCTGCCTGGCTTCTTGGCAGACAAACACGTTTGGGTTCTCCATCTCCCTTTGTTATGGTCCATTTCCGGACACCAAATGAGATTTAGGGTCTGAGTCTTTGATGTTTTAATTCTGGAGTTCTGCTTCTTTTAAAAATGCACACTCCCCTGATACCTCTTCCTCTTGAAAAGCAGTCTGTTACAGCAGGGATGTCTCTGAAGCTGATAGTCCCACAACAAAGGCAATGGAAGTTGTTAGAGTTCACAACTAGATGTCTGCCACAGTGACATGTGCATCAAAAGGTTATCCCAAGTCTCCCAGTCTCACTCTTTCGGATTCTCTCGTCAGCAATATCTCCTTCCTGAGATGTGCCCAGAACCCTACTTTGTAGCATCTCACTAAATCAAAGAGCTCCCTTTAAAGTGTACAGGGGAGACCTGGTCCTCCTCTCCCCAGTATGTGTCCCACCTAGCTCACAAAGATGCAGCAATCCACTAATTTATCCAGGAAGATCCCTCTACCTCCACTTCATACTTCACCATGCCAAGGTGCTGGAAGTAGGGGTCATGGGGGTACTGAAGCAACCACAATATACCAATACTCGAGTTCCCAAAGTGAATGAGCAATAAAGATGCATTTAAACATTGTTGAAACCTTTTCACAGGTAAAATGAAAGGCTATATTGGCAATCACCTCTTTACATTCCTTCTGCTCCTCAGGAATTAACTCAATGGCAAGCTGAACCACTTCCACAGTACCAACCTTCATCTCACTATGCAGAAAGTCAAGAAGTGTCTTCCTCTACTTCCTGTGCCATAGCCATGATATTCACTGTGTAAAATTTCAAGAGGTAAGACTTCATCCTGTTCATATGCAACTCCCTCTTGGGTTCACTTGTGACAGCTGTGGCCACTGTGTCCCCCAAGTAGTTTACCTCAGAAACCTTCTGAACTAATTTTTATGGCCTATATCATTTGTCATCCAAAGCCCTAGGACGAATGGGCTTTAGCACCAACACCTACGGATCCCCTGACCTAGCGGCATAGACTGTAGTGGCATAGAGTATAGTGGTGCAAACTACAGTAGAGTGGTGTAGAATGTAGTGGCATACAGTAGAGTGCAATGCTGTAAGAGTGCAGTAGTGTACAGTAGAGTGGTGCGGAGTACAGTGATAAAGAGTACAATGGAGTAGAGTTCAGTGGTGTACAGTAGAGTGGTCCAGAGTAGAGTACAGTGGCATCGAGAGCTCTGGATTATAGTGTAGTGGCACAGGGTAGAGTGGCTCAGAGTAGAGTGGCATAGAGTGCAGTGGCATAGAGTACATTGATGCAGAGTGGTGCACAGGAGAAAGACGCAGAATGCAGTGGCATCGATTAGAGAACAGTGGCAAAGAGTGCAGCAGCATAGAGGACAGTGGTGCACAGTAGAGTACATTGGTATAAAGTGCAGTGCCATAGAGAAGAGTGGTGAAGAGTAGAGTACAGTGGCATAGAGTGCAGTGTCATCAATCATTCAATCAATCAAAAAATGTATAGAGCGTGCTACTCACCCGTGAGGATCTCAAGGCGCTGGGGGGGGGGGTAGGTGGGTCACTGTTCGAACAGCCATGTCTTGAGTTTCTTTCTGAAAAGCAGGAGGTCTTGGGTCTTGCGGAGATTGGTGGGGAGGGAGTTCCAGGCCTTGGGGGCGAGGTAGGAGAAGGATCAAGACATGGCTGTTCGAACAGTGACCCACCTCCCGAGTTTCTTTCTGAAAAGCAGGAGGTCTTGGGTCTTGCGGAGATTGGTGGGGAGGGAGTTCCAGGCCTTGGGGGAGAGGTAGGAGAAGGATCTGCCTCCTGTGGTGGTGCATTGAATGCGGGGGACTGTGGCGAGTGCAAGGTCAGCAGATCTGAGGTGGCGTTTGGGAGTGTGGAAGTTGACTCTTTCATTGAGGTAGGTTGGGCTGTCATTGTGGAGGGACTTTTGCACGTGGATGAGGATTTTGAAGGTGATCCTCTTGTCGATGGGGAGCCAGTGAAGGGATTTGAGGTCTGAAGAGATGTGTTCATGGCGAGGGATGTCCAGGTTGAGGCGTGCAGCTGTGTTCTGGATTCTCTGGAGTTTGCGTTTGAGTTTAAGTGTGAAGCCGGCATAGAAGCCGTTTCCGTAGTCTAGCCTGCTGCTGATGAGCGCATGGGTGACGGTCTTTCTGGTCTCTATGGGAATCCATTTGAAGGTGTTTTTCAGCGTGCAGAGTGTGTTGAAACAGGAGGAGGTGACGGCGTTGATTTGCTGGGTCATGGAGAGGGAGGGGTCCAGGATGATGCCAAGGTTGCGTGCGTGGTTTGCGGGGGTAGGTGCGGGGCCTAGGGCGGTGGGCCACCAGGAGTCATCCCATGTGGTTTTTTTGGGGCCAAAAATGATTATTTTGGTTTTGTTGGAGTTGAGCTTGAGGTAGTTAGCTGTCATCCAAGTGGCGGTGTCAAGGAGTGCAGAGTGGAGGTTGGTTTTGGCGGTAGTAGGGTTGTGGGTGAGGGAGATGATGAGTTGGGTGTTGTCTGCGTAGGAGAAGATGGTGATTCCGTGTGGTTGGAGGATGTTGGCGAGCGGGGTCATGTAAATGTTGAAGAGGGTGGGACTGAGGGAGGATCCTTGGGGGACACCGCAGATGATTTTGGTGGCAGTGGAGTGAAAAGGAGGGAGGTGGACTTTTTGGGTTCTGTTGGTAAGGAAGGAGGTGAGCCAGTCTAGGGCTTTGTGTTGAATCCCTGTGTTGTGGAGGTGTGTGCAGAGTGTATGGTGGCAGACAGTGTCAAAGGCCGCAGAGAGGTCCAACAGGATGAGTGCGATGGTCTCGTCCTTGTCGTCTCTGGTTCTGATGTCGTCAGTACATGCGATGAGCGCGGTTTCCGTGCTGTGGTTCTTGCGGAACCCGGACTGGGAGGGGTCATGGATGTTGTTTTCCTCAAGGAATTGGGGTAGGTGGGTGTTTACTAGTTTTTTAGCGACCTTGGGGGAGAAGTGGAGGAGCGAGATGGGGCGGTAGTTGGAGAGGTCATCCGGGTCAGCATTGGGCTTTTTTAGGAGTGCAGTGATTTCTGCGTGCTTCCAGGGGTCTGGGAAGGTGGCGGTGTCGAAAGAGGTGTTTATTATGTCGCAAAGCTTGGGGGCGATGGTTGGGCTGGCTTTGTTGTAGATGCGATGGGGGCAGGAGTCGGAGGGGGATCCAGTGTGGATTGAATTCATTGTTATTTCAGTTTCTACGTCGGTGGATGGGGCCCAGGTGGTTAGTAGGTTGGGGGTGTGTGATGGGGGTCTGTGTTGGATGGGTGGGGGGTGTGTGTGGTGTAATACTCTTGTGTATGTCTAGGATTTTGCGGTGGAAGTGGATTGAGAGGGAGACCCAGAAGAGTTGTGTGTGCGTGGGGTCTATGTTGCTGGCTTTGGGTTTGGAGAGCTCTTTGATGATGGTAAAGAGTTCTTTGCTGTTGTGGGAGTTACTGTCTATGCGTTGCTTGTAGTATGCTCTTTTGGTGGTGCGTATTAGTTTTTGGTGATTACGAATGGAGGTTTTGAGGGTGGAGAAGTCAGTAGTTGAGTGTTCGTGTCACCAGGCTTTTCTGCTTTGCAGCATTTGCGCTTGGAGTCTTGGAGTTCAGTGGTGAACCATGGGGCATTCTTGATGTTGCGGGTGGTGATGTTTTTTCTGAGGGGGCGAGTGAGTCTGCACAGATGGTGATCCATTTTGTGAGGTTGTGGGCAGCAGTGTTGGGGTCGTTGGTGTGGGCGTGGGGGTTCTGCGCTTTTTGGGAGTTTAGGTGTTCTGTGGGGATCTTGTCCCATAAGCGGTAAGGCGTGGTGTGTTGGTGGTGATGTGTGGGGGGATTTGCGTCTAGTGTGTGTCCTGCTGAGTGTGTGGGTGCTGTGACCAGTTGTTTGAGTCCAAGGTTGTTGAGGTTGTCTAGGAGGGAAGGGGAGTTGTGTTCTTGAGGGTTCTCCAAGTGAAAGTTAAAATCACTGAGGAGGATGTAGTCTGTGGAGATGAGTGCGTGAGGGCTGATGGTGTCGGCGATGGTGTCGCAGAAGGGGGGGCGTGGCCCTGTGGGTCTGTAAATGAGTGTACCTCCGAGGGTGGTATTGTTGTTTATGTGGATTAGGAAGTGCATGTGTTCTGCGCTGTCGAGGGTGTCGTGTGTGTTGGTGGTGACTTAATGGTGTCTTTGTGCAGGTTGCCGATGCCGCCTCCTGGTTTGTTTAGGCGGTCTTTGCGTTGGAGTTTGTACCCATCACCGGTGGCTGTGGCTATGTCAGACTCAGATGAGTGATTCATCCAGGTTTCCGTGAGGAAGATGATGTCAGTTGAGTGTGATGTGATGAGATCCCATAGTTCTATGGCATGTTTGTGTAGGGATCGGGTGTTTAGGAGTAGGCAGTTGAGATGGTTGTGGGAGGTGTTGTTGTTGTGTTGTGTGATGGTGTTGGTGTGGGTGCTTGTGGTGTTGTGGGTTGTGGAGGAGTTGTTGTGGAGTGTGTTCAGGTTGTGGTTTTTTGTGGTGGGGGCTGTTGGGGTGTGCAAGGGTTGTGCGGGAGTCTGTTGCATTGAGGTTGTGGTGTTTGGTGTGGTGGGGGCTGAGGTTGGTGTGGGGCGTTTGGATGTTAGAGGTGTGAGAGATGGAGCAGGAGAATCGGCAGGTGTAGCAGGTGAAGGGTGCCTGTGTGTGTGTGTGGGGGGTTGGTTTGGGTGCATGCGGGGCGTGGTCCTGGGTTGAGGGAGTGGAGTGTGTTTGTGGAGTAGTGTTGTCTGGGGGGTCTTGGCTGGGGGGACCAGGGGGACTGGCGCTGGGTCGGTCCAGGCACGGACGGGCGCAGATGGGCCTGCCTCCGCTGCGCCAGCAGCACGCCGCGCTGCGCCCACCATTAAGAGGGTGGGGAGGGAGTTTGGAGCAGCTGGGAGGAGGGAGGGAGGGCCAATGGGTGTGCGCGGGGGCGGGCCGCAGGGGAGGCAGCAGCAGGGGAAGCGGAGACCGTCCAGAGCCGGTGAAGAGGAAAAACGGGCGGGAGAGAGAGAGCGAAGCGAGAGCTAACAACAGGGGGAGCAGAGGGGCAGAAAAGTGCAGTGCATAGGATCACAAGAGGAGTAGGAGGCTATTCAAAAAAGGCATAATCAGAATACAAAAAATACATATACGGCATATACAGAGTACAGAAATGGAAAAACACAAAAGGATTACTTACACAGTAAATTGGAGCTGCCTACCACTAGGCACCAGGGATGAGGCGCAGGCGGGTGCCTGCGGGTGGAGGAGGGCTTCAAACTGCTGTCCAGGCGGCAGTCAGATGGATCAGGGGCATGGGGAAGGCTGGTGGAGCCAAGTGGACTCCTGGCCATAACCAGGTCAGGGAGTCACATGGGGCTCTGCGCAGCGGCCGCCATTAAGAGGGTGCGGAGGGAGGGTGGAGCCACTGGGAGGAGGGAGGGAGGGCCAATGGGTGTGCGCGGGGCCGCAGAGGAGGCAGCAGCAGGGGAAACGAAGCCCGTCCAGAGCCGGTGAAGAGGCAAAATGGGCAGGAGAGAGAGAGCTAAGAGAGAGCTAAGAACAGGGGAGGGGCAGGGGGGCAGAAAAACGCAGTGCAGAGGATCACAAGAGGAGTAGGAGGCTATGCAAAAATGGCATAAACAGAATACAAAAATACATACAAGGCATATACAGAGTACAGAAATGGAAAAACACAAAAGGATTACCTATACTGTAAATCAGAGCTGCCTACCACTAGGCACCAGGGATGAGGCGCAGGTGGGTGCCTGCGGGTGGAGGAGGGCCTCGAACTGCTGGCCAGGTGGCAGTCGGATGGATCAGGGGCACGGGGGCAGGCTGGTGGAGCCAAGTGTCATAGAATGCAGTGGCATGGAGTAGAGTGGTGGAGAGCAAAGTGGTGCAGAACAGGGTGGTACAGAGATCAGAGTGGCACAGAGTGCTCTTGCAGAAATCAGAGTTGCGCACAGTAGAGTGATGTGGTATAGAGTGCAGTGATGTAGATTGGTGCAGAGTAGAGTGCAGTGGTGTAGAGTCCAGTGGATCAGAGTACAGTGCAGTGTGGTAGAGTACAGTGGTGTAGAAGCAATGGTGTAAAGTGCAGTGGTGTACATTGGTGCAGAGTGGAGTGCAGTAATGTAAAGTGCAATGGAGTAGAGTGCGGTGACATAGAGCAGAGTGCAGTGGCATATAGAACATTGGCATAGAGTGCATGGCATAGAGTGGAGGGGTGTACAGTAGAGTGGTGCAGAGTAGAATGGCACATAGTGCAGTGGAGCACTGTAGAGTGACATTGAATGCAGTGGCATAGAGTAGAGTGCTGCAGAGTACAAGTGGTTTAGAGTGATGTAAAATAGAGTCCATTGGTGTAGATTGCAGTGGCATGAAGTGCAGGAGAATAGAGTAGAGTGGTGCAGAGTAGAGTGACCTAGTGATTACAGTAGCCCAGAGTCCCGCGCCATAAGGTGCAGTGGTGCAGAGTGACGTAGCTGGCACAGAGTGCAGTGGTGCAGAGTAGGGTAGATAGGCATAGAGTGCAGTGGTGTAGAGAAGAATGGTGCACAGAAGAGCAGTGTGGTATAGAGTGTGGTGGCATTGAGTAGTGCAAAGTAGAGTAGTAGTGTAGAGTGCAATGGAATAAAGAGCAGTGGCATACAGTGCAGTGTGGTAGAGTATAGTGGTGCAGATTGGAGTGGCACAGAGTACAGTGGTGTAGAGTGCAGGGGCATAAAGTAGAGTAGTGCAAAGTAGGGTATAGTGTTGTAGACTGCAGAGGTGTAGAGTGAAGTGGCAGAGGGTATAGTAATGTAGAGTATAGTGTCACAGAGTGCAGTGGTGTAGAGTGAAGTGGCACAGAGTAAATTGGTGCAGAGTAGAATAGAGTGCTGTAGAGTGCAGTAGTGTAGAGTGGTGCAAAGGGAAGTAGAGCAGCGTAGAGTGGAATGGCATAGAGTGCAGTGGAATGGAGTGCACTAGTGGAGAGTAGAATACAGTGTCATAAATTGCAGTTGTGTACAGTACAGTACAGAGTCATAGAGTGCAGTGTTGCAGAATAGAGTACAATGGCATAGAGTGCAGAGGTGTACAGTACAGTGGTGTAGAGCAGAGTGACATAGAGTACATTGGCACAGAGTGGTACAAACTAGAGTGCAGTAGCATGTAGTGGAGTGGTATAGAGTAGAGTGGTGCTGAGTAGAAAGGTGTAAAGTGCAATGGCGTAGAGTAAAGTAGTGCAGAGAAGAGTGCAGTTGCATAGAGTGTAGTGGCATAGAGTGGTGGAGAGTACAGTGCAGTGGCATACAGTGTTGTGTCTTAGAGTAGAGTGGCGCAGAGTAGAGTGGGTTAGACTACAGTGACATAGAGAAAAGTGGTGCAGAGTAGGTTGGAGTGGCATAGAGTATAGTGGCCCAGAGGGCAGTGGTGCAGTGGTGCAGAGTAGAGTAGAGTGGCATACAGTGCAGTGGTGTGGAGTACATTGGTGCAGAGTTGAGTAGAGTGGCATACAGTGAAGTGGTGTACAGTAGAGTGGTTCAGAAAAACTCAGAGTGGTGTAGAGCACAATGGCATCAAGTTCAATAGCACAGAATAAAGTAGTGTAGATGTGTACTGTCACCTTGCTAGCCAGGGTAAATGAATTGTAACTCGCTCATCTAGTTTGCTCACTCTTCTTGCAAGTAATGTCATTTTAGATGCCATGAGTTTTGTTATAAATGCTATGATGTAATGTGCTATAAATGATGTGACATAAAAGGGTGTAAGCAGTGCATGGGGAAGGGGTGAATTATAGTTAATTTAGTCTGGCTAGACTTGACTACTAAATCCATGCAACCATTTTGTCGCTACATCTGTTTACAAAGTCTTTGGAAAATGCAGTAGTTGAAAAACGTGTTTTTGGGGCACCCATTTTTACTTTGCACCCATTGAAATAATCACCACAAATCTTAGCATCTTCAGCCAATGTAGAAAAAATGGATAGAGCTGAAAGTTTTTGGTGATTCATCAAACAGTGACAAAGTTACTAGTAGGCAAAAATCTGAGGAATTATTATCTCTGGGAATCATAACTATAACTATGTTGTGGGTACGATCACTTTGTAATATTTTGATATTTGATCTGACACTTTTGCCATTGTATATTTTATACTCAGTATTGTAACATAAAACCAATCACATATTTGTGCACTTAGGAGCTGGTTAAGAAAAACAATCTTATGTTCTGCAGCAACTGCTTTTAGCAATACTAATCTCAACCATGGCCAAAGTGACCATTTTTCGGACCAATGCACACACTTGATCCTTACCCATTTTTACAAGTTTCTTTCTTAATCTTTTATTGTCTAATAAGCAATGCATTCAGTATTATAGTCTGTCTCGTCACCAATTGTGGTGAAAGTCCACCCATGCTATTAGGTTTAAATTTCATGGATTAACCTATGTCTTTATTATTGACTCACACACAGACAAAATAATTACATGATTAGTTCTGGGGGATTACTTCTACAAACCACAGGCACTGGGGGAACCACTGTTGCTAGATGAGTCAATTATTTGATTTTTGTATTGTTAATGAATTGGCAGATTAGCCTACCTACTCTCCTTCTTTTACTTTTTACAGTACCTGACATATTTAGTATTAGAACTTTGGAATGTTGGTGGCTCCACTGCAGACAATGGAGTGCTCCTGGCTTTTACTGGCTGGTAAAAGCCTGGAGCGTCAACATTGCAATGTTCTCTTTGTTCACAGGAGCAGCTGTGAACACAACCTTGCGGAGCCTGAGGGGATTTTAATCCCCTCGGGCGTCGTGAGGAATTTGTTTTATTTGATAGAACATTCTGCCTTCGAGTGGACCCACTGTAGTGGGGCCCTACTGGCCATTAAAGGCCTTCTCCCTTGTTAAAGGCCCTCGCCTTCGGCTCGGGCCTTTAATGTGGGAGCGGGCCTTTAATGGCCAGTAGAGCCCACTACAGCGGGTTCTAAGGCTATATTAGCACACTTCCTATAAATGTACATTTGCCCATGTATCTTTTTGCACCAACCTTTTTTATTCTAATTACATCTTGATGTCAGTCTACCTAGTCCTTCACTGCTATCACCTACCAAATTTTAGAAAAGTATTCGCCATGGCATTAATTTGATTTTGCTGAGATATTCCTTCTGGCAAAGCCGGATCTGGAAGGGTGTAGGACCAATCAACAGGTAAGTGGGGAGGCCAAGGACTTGGCACTTGCTCCTCACGAAGAAAGAGCTGCGCAGTGGAGGGAGGCAGGAAAAAAGAGATGGATGTCATGGTCAGCCGAGATTGCAATAACAATTCCAACAGGCTACAAAATTGCACAACAGGATCGCCACCAGTAGGAGGACTTGAAATCATCTACAAAGACACCTTTGCCTGCTTGACATCCACAGAGCTTGCCATTCCATTCATTGAACAACTCTTATTTCAAGCTTAAAATCTCCAGCAACTTTACTCTTAACAGAAACCTCTCTTACTGACCTCCCGGAGCAGGAGCTGCCTTCACCAACCTCATTGCAAAATTCATTGCCCCCTTGCCATCAACTCCAGAGCCTTCATGCTCCTTGGCGACCTCAACTTCCACCTTGAGGGCTCAACCAACCGTTATTGCACAGCTCTCCTAGAAAGCCTTAGCAAGATTGAACTAACCCAGATCCTCACACAACCCACGTACCTCACAGAACACACTCTGGACCCCATCTTCACTACCCTGAACGATGTCAAGTTCTTCTCAACCTCACCACTCACATGGTCCGACCACTCTCTAGTTCACTTCCAGAAACACACTGCAGACCTACTCACCCACCAACATCACCCTACCCTGCCGCAGCTTGAGCAAAATCACAGAAACAGAATGGCTCAACACCCTTCATGTGGACACACAACCTTCTGCACAATGCCAATAATAGACTTCGTTCAGCCATTTAGTCATGTAAAACCAAGCTCATCATTTATACTATTGCAGTCTATGCAATATCGGGGATCTGATATTCCAAGAAAAGAGCACCAGGGTCTAAGTAGATGGTTGTATCCACATTCACAGAGTAAGTGGTAGTGTAGCTTCTGAACAATTCTCTACTTGTATGGATTAAACCACCTTAAAAGAATCTAAAAACGTTAATATTGATTTGTTGTTGATAGTTGGTATATAATCAGAAAGATAAAGGAACTTCTCATAAAGGTAGATTTCACTTCCTGGTCAGTAGTTTATAAACACATTAGGCAGAAAGAGCACCACAGGCAAGTGCCAGTCCCTGCCATCAACTCAGTCTTTTTAACAATGTCAATACTTTGTAGCATTACAGCCTGGGGTTTCAATTCTGATGCTTGTGCAAACACTTCTGTTGTTTGCTCTGAAAGATTGAGGGAGGGAAAGTATCTTGGAATTTATCAGGAGAAAAGGCAACAAAAAACTACAACAAGCTCTGCATGGCATGTCTCTTTTCCCAGTTGAAAACTCAGAATCGGACATATGTACAACACTCTTTAAATATTTCTCCCTGGGCTCATAGTAATTATCGGTGTGCTAAGAACCCCACCCTAATCACCAGGGCAAGTGGCCATAAGAAGAGACTTAGGGCACTTCTATAGGGGGCTGTGTAGAAACAAAGCATTATTCTTTAAGACATGCTAGAAATCTATAGCAATCAGTTTATATGGTTGCAGTATATTACACATGTCTAGGTGCAAATGTGGTCAAGAGCAGAAATAAAATTAGAGAAACGCCTTTAATGGCTTAGGGAAACACTTGAGAGTACGTGTAAAATACAGAATCTATTTACTCTAATGAACTGTTGTCATTAAGCAATACATTATTACGCATGCCATTTTTCATCCAGATAAATAGATCTGAAAGTGTTTTGCTATGGTGATTCATGGGTCAATTTTGACAGTCTCATTAAAAGCCATTAGCATATCAGCTTGTCAAAATGCTAAACGTGTAACTAATTACAGAAGGTGATTTTGAAAGTAATGAGCTGAAATGGTTGCCTGAATCTTAGACATTTTCGAAAACTGTAAGCATCCAATCTCATCATATTCAATTACATAGGCTACAAGACCTGGTGTTAAATGTTTTTCAACAGTAAATGCATATAGATGTTGTAAGAAATGGGGTCTCCAGTTGGCATTGATATGCACCTTTGCACAAGTAGGGACCACAGTCCTAGTCACAGCAAGTCACAACATGATCCAAACTATCTAGTGTCCACCCTCTGGCAGCTTGGCAATGAGCAGTCTGCTTAACTTAGAAGGCAATGTGTAAAGTATTTGTACAATAAATCATACAGTAACATAATGAAAACAATACAAATATACACCACACAGGTTTAGAATAATAGATAATATTTATCTGAATAAAATAAGGTCAAAACGACAAAGATCCAATAATCACAAATTGGAATACCACTTCTAAAAGATTTAAAAGAGTCTCATTCCTTAGAAATACACAGCTGTCTCTTTGTTACACACAGCACCTGGGGTGCATCAAAATAATGACACACGAAGACTGCAGAGGAGATGCATGGAAAAATAAGGTGTTACGTTGGATTTTCCCACAAGGCACAGATGATACGTCATTTCTTTCCATGCTGCAAGGGGTTGCAGTGTTTTTCGGGGTGCAGTCTTGTTTCCTCATTGTGATGCGGGCATATTTTGACGCCCAAGAATGATGCGTTGAAAATCCTTGACGTGCTGGAAGATGGCACAGGTGCTCTGTCGATTCAGTAGGCAATGAGTCAAATTTCCCTTTGCAAGGTAGGTGCTGCATCGAATTTCCAGTTGGGAAGTCGGGGCTGCAGTGTTCCGGTCAGCTGTGTGGAAATGTTCTCGGTTGCAACGCAGGCTTTGCAAAGTTTTCGGCAGGCGTTGCATAGATTTGTTGACGCACAAGGAATGAAGGAAGGGATTAATGCCCTCATTACAACCCTGGTGGTCGGTGTTAAAGCAGCGGTAATACCGCCAACAGGCAGGTGGTAAAAAAAATGGCATTTGGACCCTGGCAGTTACCACCATCCAACACCGCCACTTTAACACACCGACCGCCAGGGTGGTAACAGCGGCCGTCACCTTCCCACCCTCGGGATTACGACCCAGCCTACCGCCATGGTATTCGTGGTTTTTGTACCGCCACGAAAACCATGGCGGTAGCCACTATCAGTGCCAGGGAATACCTTCCCTGGCACTGACAGGAGTCTCCCCTGCCCCCACCCCTCCGCAGAGTCATCCTCCACCCTCCCCCACCCGCTCCTGCCCCCGCACATATATACACCCACACGTGCACCCATTCACACATACACACACACATACCCACCTCCACTCACGCATGCACACATACATACCCACACAGCGCAACACACACCAACATACCTTGTCACATACATGCATCCACAATACACAACACTCACAATCACTCATTCGTTCATGCATCCAACGCGACTCACACCTGCATGCACGCATCCCAAAACATACACTCACCCCCCACACGTACACACAACAACCCCCAACCCCCTCTCCGGTCGGAGTACCTGATTTTCCTGCTTACAGGGGGTCATTTGGCTGGAGACGGTCAGCGGCGCTGCTGTCAGCAGCAGAGTCCCCCAGCAAAACACTGCCAGGCTGTATCATTGCTCATGATACGGTCGGCTGTGTTTTGCTGGTATGGCGGTGCTGCTCTCAGCAGCGCCGCCTTACCGCCATCCACCGCCATGACCGGCAGCGGTGTTCCGCCAGATTTCTGGCAGAATACCATTGGAGGTCATAATACGCGTTGCCAGCTGGTAGCCATGCGGCGGTATATTGGCGGCTATTGACCGCCAATATTGTAATGAGGGCCTAAGTCTTTGTTGGCCCTAAGACTTCAGAAACAGGAGGCAAACTTAATCCAAGCTCTTGGAGAGCACTTTTGGGGGGAAGCATAGTCCTTCCAGCAAAATCAGAGTCGAGCCCGGCAACAGCCAGCAGCAGTCCTTCTCAGCAAAGCAGTCTAGATGAGTCCTTTGGTCAGGCAGGCAGCTCCTCTGACAGGGTTCAGGTGTAGATCCAGAAGTGTCTGAGTTGGTGGGGTCAGAGACCCAGTTTATATACCAAAGAATTGCCTTTTAATTTCGGGAGACTTCAAAGAGTGGTTTTGAGGTGCACAAGTTCCCCTTTTAGCCCAGTCCTGTCTGCCAAGGTCCCAGTGTGGGATTTATCAGTCAGTTTTGTGAGAGCAGGCCACTGGCCTTTGAAATTTAAGTGTCAGGCCTCAACCTTTCCAGCCCAGGAAGACCCATTCAATATGCAGATGAATGCAGGTGTGACTGAGTGTCCTGTGTTTGTGGTTGTCTGGGTGAAATGCACAAGGGAGCTGTCAAACAACACAGACCAGACATTGATTGGAGATGGGCTGTAAGGCACAGATGGTTTTAAGTGCAGAGAAATGTTCACTTTCTAAAAGTGGCATTTCTCAAACAGTAATATTAACTCCACCTCACCAATAAGCAGGATTTTCTATTAATACTTTGGCCATAAGAAATATGACCTGGTTACCCCTTTCAGATCAGAATCTGCCACTCAAAAAGTATCTGAGGGCAGTCCTAATGATAGACTATGAAAGGAGCAGGCCTCACAGTAGTGGAAAATGAAGGTAAGAGTTTTTCACTACCAGGGCATATAAAATGCATATGTACATGTCCTGCCTTTCACCTACATAGCACCCTGCCCTATGGGTTACCTATGGCCTCCCTTAGGGGTGACTTATTTGTAGAAAACGGGGAGTTTAAGGCCTGGCAAGTACTTTTAAATGCCAAGTCGAAGTGGCAGTGAAACTTCACACAGAAGCCTTGCAATGGCAGGCCTGAGACATGGTTAAGGTATTACTTATGTGGGTGGCACAATCAATGTTGCAGACCCACTAGTAGCATTTAATTTACAGGCCCTGGGCACATGTAGTGCACTTTACTAGGGACTTATGAGTAAATCAAATATGCCAATTGGGGATGAACCAATGTTACCTTGTTTAAGGGAGGAGGCATATGCACTTTAGCACTAATTAGCAGTGGTAAAGTGCACAGAGTCCTAAAACCAGCAAACACAGTGTCAGAAAAGTGGAGGTAGGCAGGCAAATAGTTGGGGGAGGACCACCATAAGGGTATCAAGACTAACAGATGTATAGTTTCTTCAACAGGATCTGCATCTAAAAAATCCATCCTGCTAGTCTAGTTAGGTGCTGGTGTCAAGAAATAATGAGATGTGCAAATACACTGCATCAAAATATTCCTTCTATTTTTGGTGTAATATTTATACCTAAATTTACTGCGCAATCCACCCTCCGTGTATCCTGGGTATTTGTATATTGATAGGCCAATAACTGCGTTTTAGCTCTATTCAACAAGTATCCAGAAAATCTTCAAAATTTCGACGTCACCTCCTCAACCTCTCTCAGTGCCACATCAGGGGTAGGTGTTAATATATCTATGTCATCTGCGTAAGCGAGAACTTTTGTATCCCATCCCTGCCTATGTATGGGTGAAATCCTAATATTTTCTTCCAACTGTCTAAGCAGGAGGTCTATATATAGAGCAAACAGGAGGGGAGAGCATGGGCATCCCTGCCTGGTACCTCTCCTGACCTGGATACTCTCGGATTGTCCTCCCATTAATTGAATTTTCACTACCGGTGATCTATATAGAGCCTTTACTGCTACAATAAATTTCTTCCCTAAACCATAATACTCCATTATATACCACAAGTAATTCCAGTTCACCCGATCAAATGCCTTCTCTGCGTCTAATAATGCGACTGCCATAGGTTCCTCTGCTACTTCTGTAGCGTCAAAAAGTGCAAGGACTCTCTGAATATGGTTGGTAGTATCCCTTCCTGGGACAAACCCATGCTGCCTAGGGAAGACTAACTTCATAATCACCAGAGATAATCGAGCGGCCAATATCTTTGAATATATTTTAACATCGCTGTTAAGTAGTGTGATCGGCCGGTATGAGGCCGGATTTAACGGGGCTTTCCCTTTCTTCAAAAACATTACCATATTGGCCATATCCCATGATGGGGGGGTTTCCCCTCCATTCTGTACCTAAATAAATTACTCTACCATTACCAGGAGTAATACTGCTCTGAAGGTTTTATAAAATTCTAAGGGAATAGAGTCAGGACCCATAGCTTTTCCGGTGGCAAGATCGCTCATTGCCGTATCAATTTCCGAGATATCTATCTGCTCTCCCATATATAAATTATCTCCCTCCGATAGCTTATCGACCTTAGTGGGGTATAAAAACTCCAACATTTCGTCCTCCCGATAAACAGATGTATCATCATTATATAGTTCTGTGTAATATCTATGAAATACTTTTCTGATTTCCTCCACTTCTGATACTATCTGTCCTTGCCAGTCTTTAATCTCTTTAATAACCCCGGATGCTGTCTTCTGACTTGCCCGTATCGCTAGCAAGCGCACGTTTTTTTCTCCATACTCATACCTTTGTGAACGTTGTGCTAAATATTTTTCCGCTATTCTTTGGGCCATAGCCTCGTTAATCGCTGCTTTAACTATAGCGACTTCCTCCTGAGCCCTCTTTTTATCCGCCCCAGTTTCTATAGCTATGACCAATTGCCTTTCTGCTGCCCTCAACTTCAGTAGGGAGTCATTTATTCTACCTTGGGCACCTTTCTGCCTTTTAATACTAAAGCTCAACGTTTCACCTCTGATTCCTGCTTTCAGGGTATCCCAGACTATCTCTACTGAGGCTGACCCCTGATTAAACCTCAAGAATTCAACTATCCACTTTCTCATGTGCTCACAATATTCTGGGTCCTGCAGGAGTCCTCTTTCAAATGTCCAGCTCCTAACCTTTAATTCTAGCCCATCCAGTTCTAAATCGAGTACTAGGGGGTTATGATCTGATATAATCCGTGGGTATGACTCAATCCTACCCCGCTTTAAAAATAGAGGAGAGATCAGAAAGTAATCGAGTCGCGCTAATTTCGAATGGGGGGCGGAATAATAAGTATATCCAGGGTCTGATTTACATAGTTTCACCCAGGCATCCACTAATCCTAATTCTTTCTGAATGGCGACCATTGCCTTGTATACCCGAGGCTTACGCCCCTGATACTGCTTAGTTGTGGATGCTAATAAATCCTGTAGTCCCTCCCAAGAACCATTAAAATTAAAGTCGCCACATAGAATATAGGGAGGGGCCCATCCTGTTAGCTCGATAGCGAGAGTATCTAGAACTATTGGGTCATCCGTGACTACCCCATATAATGAACATAATGTGAAACTACTGTACCTGTATCTGCACTCTACGATTACCCATCTACCGCCCCTGTCCGCCTTCTGCCTGATAAAATTTACTTTATTGTTAACTTGAATTTGGATCCCATACTTGTGAAAGCCAGAAAAGATATGTGCAGATGGAATAATCTACATCTGACTATTATGGGGAGGTGCAATATGGTGAAAATGATTCTCCTTCCCAAGCTGCTGTATTTGTTCCGTGCTGTACCGTTGAGCTTCACCAACTGTAGATTTAAAGAGATAGACAGAGTGGTCATGAGATTTATCTGGGCATATAGTAAGTGTAGAAGAGCAAGCAAATTTATGTCTCTCCCTCGAGAAATGGGGGGGTGGTCCTTACCAAATTAAAATTATATCAAATGGCAGCAGCTTTTCAGTATATGCGTCTATTATGGGGTCCTAAGAAAGAAGGGATTGCGGAAGAGGATTGCCCTAACATATACGAGTTGCTGATAGGAGCAGTTGCCAATGGGTGTTTGGCGACATATCATGAGCCTGGATATTATAAGAAAACTCGTTATAAGGTTTTGGAAGCGGTCTATAAGTGTTGGCGATCATGGTATAAAAAGAAAGGACTTATAATTATTACACTATGATTGAGAAGAATCCATTGCTCGCCGAAATATTTAAGGATAAATGTATGGCAAGCTGGGCTTCTTTAGGTATAGTGAGGTTAGGAAATGTTTTCGACAATTTGGGGATTAAGGCGTTCGGTGATTTACAGGTGCAGTATGGCCTAGAGCGAAGGGACTTTTTTAAATACTTACAGGTACGGGATTTTCTCGCAAGGAAAACAGGGGGTGTGCTGGGATTTAGAAGTAACCAATTGTTGAATGACATCCTGGCCAATCCCAATATAGCAATCAGGTCAGTCTACCCATTACTTCTGGCGGAACAGCCCGATGATTTAGAGAAGAATAAGGAAAGATGGAGAGAGAAGTTGGTGGACGGAAGTAATAACTTTATGAGGTCATTAGAGCTGGGATACACTACTCTATTATCTTCTTCCCTGCACGCACAACATTATAAGACCTTGTTCGACTTATATCATACTCCAGCTCATATCGTCAAATGGGGGGGTCTATCTGGAACAAACTGCCCAAGATGTGGGATGTATGGGACAGATATTGTACATCTGATGGTTACATGTGGGGAATTAATGTATCTGAGGGTGGGTATTGAATCTGTTTTGAATGAGGTTATGGAATATGATTTTGTTCTTACCCCTGAGATTATGGTTCTAGGGGTCACGGGAGCAGCAGGTGGTCCATATAGAGCATTCATCTTCGTGGCTATGGCTGTGTATCGAATATGTATATCATCCGCATGGTTGAATGCATGACCCCCGTCTTGGCAGCACTGGTTGGCTAGATTGCTGTCAGTATACCATTTGGAGATGGCATTATATGAACGCAAGGGGAAACAAGCTAGGAAGAGATCGAAAGCAATTGGGGGCCATTTCAGGACTGGATTCGGGCTCATAAGGATTAATGTTCGAAAGCAAAATCAGAATACCCTTCTCCAATGTAATTTTAAATACCGGATATTCCTCCCCGCTTGGATCAGCTGGACTGTTGTGTCTTTTCACTATTTTGACTGGTGGTACTCATCTCCTGATGTTTCTCTCTGTTGGTTCAGAATTCTATTTATCCAGTGTAAAATGATTTAGGATTGTATTTGATGTATGATTCCTTTCCAAAAAAAATAAAATATTCCTCAAATTATACCATTGGTACAGTACCTTCATTTTAGATGATGGTGAAATGTAGAGCCAAATCAGAATAAATAGTACAATGTTTAAAAAGTGAGAGCATGAAAGTCTCGCAAAAGCAAAACAGTGTCACTAAAGATGTGCATGACATAAACCAATATCATGTGTGTAAACCTAACAGAGAATACACATTCAATGCTTTCGAATCATCGATGCTACTTAAGTGCAACAAAAGTGGATTTTAGAAGCAGAACATCCGCTATGAACCCAAAAACTGAAATAATCAGAACCTGAAGACACACCATGATGAGCTGCCCTCTTGAGGTTGGCCCTTCTGGTACTGAAAAAACTGGAACCCCTGTAGAGAGTGGCAGTTGGTTTGAAACAATGATAAAATCAAGGTATTTCCCCAATCCTACATGAGAATGGTAATTCCTGGAGAAAGGTAAAACATGAAATAATTTTTTTAGCAGATACTCTGTTCTACTCACTTCTAAATGGACCCCACGGAAAGGTTTTTCTTCAAATCCAACATATCCCACAATTCAACATATTTAGCCACTTTGCGCTATAAGCCATTTACCATGCTTGATATAAGAATGATATCATCCATATGGAGTAAATCGTTGAGGGTCTGCTGCTAATTAGTTGGAGTTAGAAGGATCAGATATCAGTTTGTCCTCTAGTCTCGATGTACCCCTGCTGTATGTCTCTAACCAAACCAAATAGTGTGCTATACTCACAATTATAGTCATAAGTAATAGCTCATGAATGTGTTTCATCAAGTCCACATGTTTCACCTCCACCCCCTGGCCCTCATGTCCCACAGTTTTAATCTATCCACAGTACCGTGTGTGGTGAACAGGTTTTTGAAGATCAGGTGATTAGCCCACTTTTCAGTGTGATGTTTATAGACCAACAAACAAAGGTTAGGCCACTGTTGTTGAGTACGCAAATTCTCACAGAAATCTATTTGGACATTTGAGATAATCTAGACCTCACTTGTCCAGGCATTAAGCCTGGTCAAGGTAAATCTCCCTAGAAGACTACCTGTAAAATGTTGAAATGTTTCTTTTCACCGGCCATAATAGAAATTGTTTTACCTCTAAACAATATTTAAAGGCATCTCAGTGAATTCCATTAGAAGTGAATTCAGCTTTGTTATAGCCTAAGAGCCTGCCGTAGCAGGCTATACCAACCATTAAAGGCCTGCTCCAGCGTTAAAGGCTGATTCAAAGGCAAGGGCCTTTAACAAGGGAGCAGGACTTTAGTTGCCAGTATAGCACAGCTACCAAGGGCTATGAGGCTATTAGAATATTCTGCCACTAGAGGGCAGAAAGTACTAATAAAATACGGGGTTTCTACCAGACAATAAAAGCTCAGAGCACTCCATTGTCTCCAGTGGAGCTCCCCACATTCCAATGTTCTGATATTGTTTATGTGATAATTTTTAACATTTAAGAGTTGCTACTATTATTGTGGTTTAAAGTGTTGTCAGTATTCATTCTCCATCTAGATTTATGAATAGGGAGATCATCCAGAGAAAAAGATATTAAGCTGTGATCAGTAATCACGCTTTATTCAACATTATGGTCTGTAGTCATCTGTTAAAAAAGTAAATAATCAACTGTAGAATCTGTAGAGTGAATATTTGAGAAAAAAGGAAATTCTTTAATCGTTGGGTTAGTAAGTTTCCAATGACCAATACATTTTTTGTACATGGAACTAGGAGACTTCATAAAGGATAAGGATTTAGTAGACCAAAACTTAACAGTGTATAATCAGTCTAGTAAATGATCATGTATGAAATTAAAGTCACCACCTACAATGAGTGGTGCATTACCAGTTCCAATAATTTCTGTAGTTACAGCTCTTCGCAAAATAAAATCATCTTTGTAGGGCTATAGACTTTAATCAGGTTGTGAATATGCTTATCAAATTGTACATGAACATAACACATCTACTTTCCAGATCATTATGATGGTCCAAGCCTAATATTGCAATTCACGAGAAAACAAAATGGGTATTCTATTTTTTAGTCCTTTAGCAGGTAGGAAGACAGAACCCAATCCATCCTTTGGCCACAAAAGCTAAAGCCTTGACATCTATTTTAGTTTCTTGGATAAAACAAATATCACCTTTATGAATATTTAGATAGCCTGAGATTTTTCACCCCTTATGGGTGTTTAATACTTTAAGTAATTTTTATAATATACTTTTCAGACATGTTAGTATGTATATCAACAGCAAAGGAATCATATTTATAAAAACAACAGAAGTAAGCAAACAAATAGGTAGCACAAGCGAGCAAGACCCGCAAAACATAGAAGTTCCTTAAAAGGAACAGCATAAAATGAAACACTGGAAAACGGAGGTATAAACCAAGGTCTAATACACTCTGACAACCTGCTATTTAAAAGATTCAACATAGCTTTATCCAACATTTTCTGCAGCCTGTGAGTCCTACAGAACAGGTTCATATTGATCTCTGTACAAGACTATGGGTATTCCATCACAAACAAGACAGATATCCTATCCACCTTCTAACAAATGAAATATGTCTTAATGCACTTTTAATAATGAGGACCAGATATTTGTCATTTATGATGGAATACTATTGGTAAACTCTGAATCAAGCCATAAATATGATGGAGATGAAGAAGACTTGGAGATATAATTTTTCCATATCTGCTTCGTCGATGGATAAAGAAGACAATGGGCCTAATTCAAAAATGGTGTCTGCACTTGTGGTGATGTCCCTGTACCCGTGGGGAAGTCTCCACACTTGGGACAAAGGGCCAGATGTACGGAAATTCAATTTTGCTTCTCTTAACTAGCGACTTCAAAGAAATCACCATTAAGAAATGCAAAATGCAATGTACTAAGATCCCGATTTCTTGATAGCAATTCCTACAAAGTAGAAATCGCTATCAGGAAATCGCAATTAAGGAATCCTATTACATTTGAGACAATGGGACGGTTTTGCATTTCCTAAATAGCGATTTCTTATTAGGAGATCGCTCTTTAGGAAATGCAAAACCTAGGATGACAATGGGCAAAAGGGCCCCCTTGCTGCACCCCAAAAATAGGGGTGCACCTGTAGAGCACACATATGCCTACAGGGCATGTGTGTGCTCTATTGCAATAAAGCAAACACTGTGGGGGGCTTTTTTTAAATTGCACCTGGTTGCCATCAACTTCAAGTCGATGGTAATTGCATCTCCTAAATGCCGAAGTAGCATTTAGGAAATGCATGGTACAACAGACTGGGATTCGCAAATAGGAAATCTCTATTTGTGATTTCCTATTCTGGGAATCATAAATTGTGATTTCTACAGGGTAGAAATCACAATCTACAATTTCTTAAAGGGTTCTGCACATAATAAAAGCCCAGTTTGCATTTCTTAATGGCCCAAAATAGTGTTACGGACCATTAAGAAATGCAAACAGACTTCGTACATCTGCCTCAATATCTCCACAATGAGAATTCTCTTTACGGTAATTCCACCCTGAGTGTGAAGTAACCCACATGACTGTGGGAGCTCCACAACGCGTGCAAAGGTTGTTTGTGAATTAGGCCCTATATTTATAACCAGCATTATTAGGTCTGGGTCTAAGACAATTCATTAGCAAAAACATGGTGAATTCTTATTATATTAGCTTCCACCATTTATAAAGGACTTTCTCTTGGAACCTTTGTAATGAGGACAAGATGATCATGTTTCAGAATTTTGAAAAGAAATGTCTAGGTTAGGTTGATTAGGTTTTGATTTGAAGAACTATGGTGGGCTTTGCTACATTGAGAAGTTTCAGTTTCAAGATCTACAAATATATTTTACAGCTTTGACCTTCAACATTTTCAGGCACTTTACACACATTATATTGTTGATTTCTATTCTGCAAATCCAGAAGCAGTTTCTTTGTGGTAGAAATATATTATCAATCAGAGGAGTGATACACTCAATTGCCATTTTATTTTCTAATTTTTAAATCTATCTTTCAGCTACTCTCATAAACACACCAGCAAAATCTCTTTGGATGTGTTTGATGTCACTGTGTATAGTATCAGTATTCTTATGTACAGCATCAGCCTCCTCAAAATTCTTACACACTGAACTATCTTGAAATTCTACAACTTTGAATTTCAGTTGTGGTGGAAAAGCTAACTATTTTCTTTTGTGTGGATGAAGTTGAGCTGGTTTCATATTCATTTTTGTCATTAAAGCATTATGCTAATATCAAATGAATATTATCATAATTATAAACACTGTGGCCTGATTTAGAGTTTGGCAGAGGGGTTACTCCATCACAGCGGTGATGCATATCCTATCTGCCAAAATATAAGTCCCATAGGATATAATGGGAATAGTATTTCGGGGGACGGGATATCCGTCAATGTTGTGATGGAGTAAGCTTTCTGCCAAACTCTAAATCAGGCACTGTATGTTTAACTGTGCTAAAATGGTAACTGTTTGTTTCAAAATTAATATTGTGGGAGTAGTGATATGGAAATCCGCAAAAATATATATTTAAGTCTATAGGATGGGAAGCAAGCAGGGAGAAAAATAGAGAGCCATTTTTGTCTATGAACATTTAAAATGAACCTTAGAACTTGCTTCAAAAGACCCACCAACAGAACTTTTGATGTTCCAACAGCCAAGAGTGAGTATTTCAAACAAATTGATTTAAAAAAAAGAGAGAGAAAACATCTGTGAAGCAAGATGCCTCTGACTTTCCCACCTCCTCACACGGAGTGGAAGGGTGCTAAATCAGCAGTCCACAGTCAAGTGCTCCACACAAGTTTCAATAGTAGACTTGACAGTGGGTGCCCCTTGAAAGACTACCCAACATGCAACTGAGACAGTAGATGAGATACTTACCCTGGGCACACCCTCCCTCACCTACATCTTCCTCTGACTTTTCTTCCCTTGTATTTCCTTTCCATATTCCCCTCATTTATAAATATTGTCCTGACAAATCAGAACTCTTACCATGGAACACATCTGCCTGGTGTCAGGGACTCATGTCAGCTATTAATACTGCTCAGAACGTTGGAATGTTGCAAGCTTTATTGAACACAATGGAGCAGCAGCAATCTATATAAATAGGCATAGACCTGTGTTCTCAATATTTAAATGTCCTAGTGACCTCTGTGATATAAAGTACTTCCGATGTAGTTGTTTGGGTAAATCCTTTCTTTATTCAGTAGCTGGTAACAAACAGCTCAGCCATCCAAAACACAACACTTCTCCAACCTCTGCTCCTCACAGACGTTCACTCTCAATTCCATCCTGACACCCTCGGTGACATAAGTCAGAACAGAACACTCAACCTTCAACATGCTAGAACTCTACATTGCTATAGCTAACTCTACATTACTATTGCCAAACCTTACATTATTAGAATTCTACATACCCCCCTACCTTCAATACATAGAAACATAAAAATTAAACATAGGTGGTCATTCTGACCTCGGCGGTAAAAGGCGCCTACCGCCGGTCAGAAATCCTCCATAATCCCGCCGCGGTCGCGGAAACCCGCCACGGTCATTCTGACCCGCAGCAGCCAAACCTCCGAAAATCCGACAGCCACAACAGACCGCCAGACCAGCGGTCGGCGGAAAAGTGGAGGTGACAAAACCTCCACCGTCACGCGAACAGAAATACGCCCATGCCATTACGACCCACGAATCCACGCGGTGGTCTTTCAAACGCGGTTTTCCATTGGCGGGACACACCGCCGCGGTCAGAATACACACAAACAAACAAAACTCAGCCACATTGGCCGAATTGAATTCCACACACCTGATACACATACACACACCACTCCCACACACACAATACAATATAAAACACACACCCACATCACCCACAAACCCCTACGACCAAAAATTCAGAAAGAAGGCCAGAGCGAGACACCACCATCCACAAACTAGCAGCCACAGCCACTCAACACCATCACCCACACAATATCCACACACAAAACAACACACACCACCACACTCAACACACTTAACTACACATACTCCACCCCACACATCATACACACCACCCCATGGCACCCTAAAGACACCCCCGCTTCTCAGACGAAGAACTCAGGGTCATGGTGGAGGAAATCGTTCGGGTAGAGCCCCAGCTGTTCGGCACACAGATCCAATACACCAGCATTGCCAGGAGGACGGAGCTATGGCAGAGGATTGTCGACAGGGTCAACGCTGTGGGACAGCACCCCAGAAATCGGGAAGACATCAGGAAGCGATGGAACGACCTACGGGGGAAGGTGCGTTCCATGGTATCCAGGCACAACATCGCCGTGCAGAAGACTGGCGGAGGACCCCCACCTCAACCCCCACAATTTACAACATGGGAGGAGGAAGTCTTGAACATCCTGCATCCTGACGGCCTCGCAGGAGTCGGCGGAGGAATGGATACTGGTAAGTTGAAGCTTCACTACTGCTTCCCCCCCACCTGCATGCCAAATCATACCCCAACCCTCACCCCCATCCTCGAACCCCACCCTCACCCCCACCCCCATCCTCACCCCCACCCTCACCCCCACCACCATCCTCACCCCCACCACCATCCTCACCCCCACCACCATCCTCACCCCCACCCCCAGCACACCTATTCCCTGCCAATGTCTCACCATCACAACCCACACATCCCAAAACCTAGGCCTGCATGCGTCCACTAAGCATGGACACCCATCACCAAAGCATGCCCAATGCATATACACATCCCCCCCACAAGCCACCCTCACCAAAGCCCCCACACACGAATGCCAGCACTTGGGGACACGGGAACCCACAGATACACCCATATGCCACACATTGAAACTATAACCATACCTCTATACCCCTGCAGGACCCGAACGTCAACACACCGCCGCGGAGGGCCCAGAATTCTCCACACCCCCCACCCAAGAGGCCGTCAGCGATGACAGCAGCTCTGTCGACCTGGACACTGATGACCAGCCCGGACCATCGGGGACCTCTGGACAGTCGGTTCCCCTCACACAGGCACAGGCCACTACAGACCCAAACCCCTCTGGGAACACCAGCACAGCTCCCACCCAGCGGGCCCATGCCTCTGTCTCCAGGGCGCGTCAATCTGCGGTGTGTCTACCACTACAGGGCACCCAGGATAACCCACCACCCCAACAACAACAGGGACCTGGGGGCAGTGGTAGTGGGCACACCGGCCAGGGGGCAGAGGCCCAGGGAAACAGGGCAACTCGGAGGGCAGCTGTGCGACAGGGGGGGGACGGGCCCAGGGAACCCACTCTCCACGAGGCCCTCACCACCATCATGGGAGCATACAACCGCTCCCAGGAGACGATGGCGACGGTACTGGCCCGGTTCCAGGAGATCCAGGTACTGCAGGAGGAACACTATCGGGGGTACAGGGAGGACATCAGAGCCCTCACCTCCACCCTGGTTACCATGGTCGGGCTGCTGCAGGACCTCATCAACACCAGGACGGACACTCAACAACAACAAAGGGCCCCTGCCACTAGCCTGGACCAAGAACAGCCAACCACCTCCGCCGGCGCTAGTGGACAGGAGGCCCCCGCACAACAGCAGCCCACCAGACCCCCACCTCCTGCAGGAGAAGAACCACCCCGCAAGAGGGCCCTGAGATCTCGCAAGAAGACAGAGTAGGATGTCAAGACCCCCGCCAGCAAAGGATACCACCTGATGTCATCCCACTGTCCCACATTGTCACCCTGTCCATCCTTGAACTGCCCATGCTCCATCTCTCCACAGGCCTCTGGACAATGCACCTGTGTGACTGTTACTCTGGACTCTGCCATGGACATTCCTTCACCATAGCCCCCACCCACTTGAAACCACCCATCTCATTTTGAGCACTGAAATAAACACCTATTTTGCACAAAACTATCTGGAGTCTGGCTGTGATTTCAAAATATTGTAATTGACATGACAGTGCAAATATGTCCTTGTACATAGTGAAGTCAACAAACAGCTGCCACAAAGCTGTAGTCCATGGGGAAACGAAGCACATGACTCGTAGTGGGGACCCCAGATCTGAAATAGGGAGGGAAAAGCCACAACTCAGTCATCATACACTGGGGCAAATAGACAGGCAGCAGAGATGCAGGAGAGTAGTTCAGATTTACTAAATTATCTTTGAATTGTTACCTGTGTCCTATAGGAAGTACTGTTCAATGATTCTGTCCCTGTTGTCTGTTTCAGCCCCGTCGTCTTCCTCCTCGTCACTCTCCACAGGTTCCACCGCTGCCACAACACCACCGTCTCGACCATCCTCCTGCAGGAAAGGCACCTGGCGGCGCAAAGCCAGGTTGTGAAGCATGCAGCAGGCCACGATGATGTGACACACCTTCTTAGGTGAGTACATTAGGGATCCACCTGTCATATGCAGGCACCTAAACCTGGCCTTTAGGAGGCCAAAGGTGCGTTCGATCACCCTCCTAGTACGCCCATGGGCCTCATTGTACCGTTCCTCTGCCCTGGTCCGGGGATTCCTTACTGGGGTCAGTAGCCACGACAGGTTGGGGTACCCAGAGTCCCCCACTAGCCATACACGGTGTCTCTGTAGCTGTTCCATCACGTAAGGGATGCTGCTATTCCTGAGGATGTAGGCGTCATGCACTGACCCTGGGAATTTGGCATTTACATGCGAGATGTACTGGTCAGCCAAACACACCACCTGGATGTTCATGGAATGGTAACTTTTTCTGTTCCTGTACACCTGCTCCCTGTCTCTTGGGGGAACCAAAGCCACATGGGTCCCATCAATGGCACCAATGACGTTGGGAATATGTCCAAGGGCGTAGAAATCACCCTTCACTGTAGCCAATTCGCCCACCTCAGGGAAAATGATGTAGCTCCTCACGTATTTCATCAGGGCAGACAACACTCTGGATAACACCTTCGAAAACATGGGCTGAGACATCCCAGAAGCAATTCCCACTGTTGTCTGAAATGACCCACTTGCCAAGAAATGGAGTACTGAGAGGACCTGCACCAGAGGGGGAATCCCTGTGGGTTGGCGGATGGGGGACATCAGGTCGGGCTCCAGCTGGGCACACAGTTCATGTATAGTGGCACGGTCAAGACGGTAGGTCAGGATAATGTGGCGTTCTTCCATTGTCGACAGGTCCACCAGCGGTCGGTACACGGGAGGATTCATCCGTCTCCTCGCCAAACCCAGCGGACGGTGCCTAGGAAGGACAACATGGAGCACACAGTCAAGCAACCCACAGGTACGTACTCACAGCTAGCACAGTAAACGATTCTCTATGCAGTGAATGGCGTGTCTGAGTGGCTATGCAAGGCCTAGGCCTGTGTGACGCAGTTGAAATTGAGCCATGTGGACCCTCGAAATGGTGGCTGCCTGACCTGTGAAGTGTGACAATGGGATGTGAGGTCAATGCGCTGGCGTGGCACACCGCGGCGGTCAGCGGTCGAAGACCGCGGCGCGAAGCCGCATTGGTTAACATTGAAGCCTATGGGTTTCAGGAGCCAATGGCGAAGGGCGCCGGCGGCGGTGGTACGCACCGCCGCGGTACGCACCGCCGCGGACGTGACCGCCATTTTCTATCTACTTATCCACTTGCGACTTGAACTTTCACAGGAGAGGACCTATACTGCAAGTGTTGCTGTGACCTCGGTCTGGAAGGGACAATGGCTGCTGCGACTGGGGAAAGGGCCCCTGCCTTCACTGGAGAGGAGTTGGAGAAACTTGTGGATGGGGTCCTCCCCCAGTATGCGCTACTCTACGGTCCTCCAGACCAACAAGTGAGTTTAATTCAATATGGATTTGGGGCCACTGGCTGGCTTGGGGGCCTGGCGGGGGGCCTGGCGGGGATGGGGGGGCATGTTGGGGCTGGCGGGGGGCATGGCGGGGGGCCTGGCGGGGATGGGGGGCATGTTGGGGCTGGCGGGGGGCATGGCGGGGGGCCTGGCGGGGATGGGGGGGCATGTTGGGGCTGGCGGGGGGCCTGGCGGGGATGGGGGGCATGTTGGGCCTGGTGGGGGGCATGGCGGGGGGCCTGGCGGGGATGGGGGGCATGTTGGGCCTGGCGGGGGGCATGGCGGGGGGCCTGGCGGGGATGGGGGGCATGTTGGGGCTGGCGGGGGGCATGGCGGGGGGCCTGGCGGGGATGGGGGGCATGTTGGGCCTGGCGGGGGGCATGGCGGGGGGCCTGGCGGGGATGGGGGGCATGTTGGGGCTGGCGGGGGGCCTGGCGGGGATGGGGGGCATGTTGGGCCTGGCGGGGGGCCTGGCGGGGATGGGGGGCATGTTGGGGCTGGCGGGGGGCATGGCGGGGGGCATGGCGGGGGGCCTGGCGGGGATGGGGGGCGTTGGGCCACTGGCAACGAAAATGCAGACAAACTTGAACGTGGTATTTCTCCCTCCCTGTACGTGTCACATAGGTCCGCGCCCATGAGAAGATCGGGATTTGGCGTGCCATCGCCAAGGAAGTCCGGACCCTGGGGGTCCACCATCGACAGGGCACCCACTGCCGCAAGAGGTGGGAGGACATCCGCCGCGGGACCAAGAAGACCGCTGAGTCTCTGCTGGGGATGGCCTCCCAACGTAGGCGGGGTGCCTGCCGTCAACTGACCCCCCTGATGTTCCGGATCCTGGCGGTGGCCTACCCTGATTTGGATGGGCGCGTGAGGGCAGCACAGCAGACACAAGGGGGTGAGTACAAGCATTATCTACTCTGTTGTCGCGCAGTGGAGGTGTCTGGGTGGGGGAGGAGGGCTGTGGGTCCCCCTAGGCCAGGGCGATATCTGTAGGCTGGGCACCCCCGTAAGCCCCTGTGTCCCCAGCCACCACCCTCAGTAGTGTGTCAGTACAGCCATCCCTGGGCCGTGTCATCCATGGGTGCAGTTGTCAACTCTAGGCGTGTAGGGCATGTTCCACGGAATGCGTAGCGGACCCCAAGTGCGCAACTTAGTGCAGGGGGCATCTGTGTCTGTCATGTCCGCTAACTGTACCGGAGATCCATGTACTCAATATCCCTTTATTTCTCTCTCCCCCCCCCCTTTTTTTTTGTCTTTCTGTGCTTGTGTGCATCAGCATCATCAGGCGGAGGAGAAGTGGCATCGGGGCAGGAGGGAGCTGCATCTCACATGGCCCAGGAGGGTCATGCCACAGAGTCTGACTGGACCAGTGAGACGGAGGGCGAGGGGAGCTCCACAACGGGGACGACTGGACCCTGCAGCGACACGGACACGTCCTCGGAAGGGAGCTCCCTTGCGGGGGTGGCACCATCCATGCCCCCCGCCATTACAGGTACAGCCGCCACCCAGCGCACCATCTCCGCCCTCCCAGCAGCCCCTCAGCGTTCGCCCCGTGCCCGCTCTGCCAGGAAGCCGGGCATCTCCTTCGGGGATGGGGGGCATGTTGGGCCTGGTGGGGGGCATGGCGGGGGGCCTGGCGGGGATGGGGGGCATGTTGGGCCTGGCGGGGGGCATGGCGGGGGGCCTGGCGGGGATGGGGGGCATGTTGGGGCTGGCGGGGGGCATGGCGGGGGGCCTGGCGGGGATGGGGGGCATGTTGGGCCTGGCGGGGGGCATGGCGGGGGGCCTGGCGGGGATGGGGGGCATGTTGGGGCTGGCGGGGGGCCTGGCGGGGATGGGGGGCATGTTGGGCCTGGCGGGGGGCCTGGCGGGGATGGGGGGCATGTTGGGGCTGGCGGGGGGCATGGCGGGGGGCATGGCGGGGGGCCTGGCGGGGATGGGGGGCGTTGGGCCACTGGCAACGAAAATGCAGACAAACTTGAACGTGGTATTTCTCCCTCCCTGTACGTGTCACATAGGTCCGCGCCCATGAGAAGATCGGGATTTGGCGTGCCATCGCCAAGGAAGTCCGGACCCTGGGGGTCCACCATCGACAGGGCACCCACTGCCGCAAGAGGTGGGAGGACATCCGCCGCGGGACCAAGAAGACCGCTGAGTCTCTGCTGGGGATGGCCTCCCAACGTAGGCGGGGTGCCTGCCGTCAACTGACCCCCCTGATGTTCCGGATCCTGGCGGTGGCCTACCCTGATTTGGATGGGCGCGTGAGGGCAGCACAGCAGACACAAGGGGGTGAGTACAAGCATTATCTACTCTGTTGTCGCGCAGTGGAGGTGTCTGGGTGGGGGAGGAGGGCTGTGGGTCCCCCTAGGCCAGGGCGATATCTGTAGGCTGGGCACCCCCGTAAGCCCCTGTGTCCCCAGCCACCACCCTCAGTAGTGTGTCAGTACAGCCATCCCTGGGCCGTGTCATCCATGGGTGCAGTTGTCAACTCTAGGCGTGTAGGGCATGTTCCACGGAATGCGTAGCGGACCCCAAGTGCGCAACTTAGTGCAGGGGGCATCTGTGTCTGTCATGTCCGCTAACTGTACCGGAGATCCATGTACTCAATATCCCTTTATTTCTCTCTCCCCCCCCCCTTTTTTTTTGTCTTTCTGTGCTTGTGTGCATCAGCATCATCAGGCGGAGGAGAAGTGGCATCGGGGCAGGAGGGAGCTGCATCTCACATGGCCCAGGAGGGTCATGCCACAGAGTCTGACTGGACCAGTGAGACGGAGGGCGAGGGGAGCTCCACAACGGGGACGACTGGACCCTGCAGCGACACGGACACGTCCTCGGAAGGGAGCTCCCTTGCGGGGGTGGCACCATCCATGCCCCCCGCCATTACAGGTACAGCCGCCACCCAGCGCACCATCTCCGCCCTCCCAGCAGCCCCTCAGCGTTCGCCCCGTGCCCGCTCTGCCAGGAAGCCGGGCATCTCCTTCGCCCCAGGCACCTCAGGCCCTGCCCCTGTTACCCCCGCTGCCCTCAGTGAGGAGGTCATTGACCTCCTCCGAACGCTCATTTTTGGGCAGACTACCCTTTTGAATGCCATCCAGGGGGTGGAGAGGGAGGTTCATCGCAGCAATGCGTACCTGGAGGGCATTCATTCGGGTCAGGCTGCCCATCAGCGATCGTTCCAGGCTCTGGCCTCAGCACTGACGGCAGCCATTGTCCCTGTCTCCTGCCTCCCTCTACTAACTCCCTCCTCCCAGTCTCCTGTTCCTCTGCCTGTCCCACCCACACCATCAGACCAGCCTGCACACACCTCAACACCCAAGAGAAGCTCATCCAAACATAAGCACCACAGATCACGCAGACATTCACACACGCAACATTCCGATGCAGACATGCCAACAGTCACTACCACCTCTGTGACCCCCACCTCCTCGTCTCCCTCCTCCCTCCCTGTGACGTCTACACTCACACCTCCATTCACCTCACCATCAGCCAGTGTTTCCATCACCAGCACACCCTCCAGTCCAGTCCGCACACGTGCAGTCACCACCCCCACTGCCATTTACACGTCCCCTGTGTCCTCTCCCACTGTGTCTGTCACCCCCTCTTCCACACCACACAAACGCAGCCACCCACCCACCCAACAGCCATCCACCTCACGACAGCCTATCCCTCCTGCACCTGCACCCAAAGACAGCAAACGTGACTCACCTACAACCACATCCTCTCCCTCCACTCCCATTCCCACTGTACCTACCACTCTCCATTGTCCCAAGAAACTCTTCCTCACCACTGCTAACTTCTTTCCTGACCCTGAGCCCCCCCCTCCTTCTCGTCGGGGTAAGAAGAGCACCTCAGCCACCACCAGCCCTGCAGCCCCCTTGACAAGGGTGCAGGGGTATTGGAGCCCACCAGCCCGAATGTCTGGATCTTCACCCAGCAGCAAGGGGACAGCCAGCCCACCCCCTGGGAAGAGGAGCAGAAGGCGGAAGGGGCGCCGCAGGAGCGCGGCTTCTACATCCCCCCCGGACACCACCCAGACACAGTCACCAGCCACAGCTCCAAAGGGAGGAAAGGGCCACAGACTCCCGACTAAGGAGGGCAAGGGCAGCAAGTCGGAGAGGTCAGGCTGTAGGCCTGCTGCCCAGGAGGAGCCCACCACCCCCATAGCCGCTGGCCAGGGAGGACCCAGCCCAGCTGGCCAGGAGGGCCCCACCACCCACAGCCCAGGTGGGCATTGAAGGAGCACCATCCCCGCTGCCCAGGAGGGCACCACCAGGCAATGAGCAGTTGTCCATAGACCGGCCGCCGTCTCAAGCACCGCTGAACTGGGCCCGCCGTCTCAAGAACCGCTGAACTGGGCCCCGCCGTCTCAAGCACCGCTGAACTGGGCCCCGCCGTCTCAAGCACCGCTGAACTGGGCCCCGCCGTCTCAAGCACCGCTGAACTGGGCCCCGCCGTCTCAAGCACCGCTGAACTGGGCCCCGCCGTCTCAAGCACCGCTGAACTGGGCCCTGCCGTCTCAAGCACCGCTGAACTGGGCCCCGCCGTCTCAAGAACCGCTGAACTGGGCCCCGCCGTCTCAAGCACCGCTGAACTGGGCCCCGCCGTCTCCAGCACAGCTCCGCTGGGGACCGCCGTCTCAAGAACCGCTGAACTGGGCCCCGCCGTCTCCAGCACAGCTCCGCTGGGGACCGCCGTCTCAAGAACCGCTGAACTGGGCCCGCCATCTCAAGCACCGCTGAACTGGGCCCCGCCGTCTCAAGAACCGCTGAACTGGGCCCCGCCGTCTCAAGCACCGCTCCGCTGGGGACCGCCGTCTCAAGAACCGCTGAACTGGGCCCTTCAAGGCAAGACCCGCTGAACTGGGCCCTTCAAGGCAAGAAGCGCTGAACTGGGCCCTTCAAGGCAAGAACCGCTGGCCCTTTGGCAGACGTGGCAGGGCAGGATCTGTCTCGGGCAGGGCTGCAGGATGTCCTCTGGCCAACATGCCTCCTCCAGTGGCAGTGGAGTCTGTTATGGACTGTTTGGACTGTGGCTTTGCTCTCCCCAGGATGGCCCAGTGGGCAGGCCACCCACTGTATGGACTGTATGGACTGTGGCTTTGCTCTCCCCAGGATGGCCCAGTGGGCAGGCCACCCACTGTATGGACTGTATGGACTGTGGCTTTGCACTCCCCAGGATGGCCCAGTGGGCAGGCCACCCACTGTATGGACTGTATTGACTGTGGCTTTGCTCTCCCCAGGATGGCCCAGTGGGCAGGCCACCCACTGTATGGACTGTATGGACTGTGGCTTTGCTCTCCCCAGGATGGCCCAGTGGGCAGGCCACCCACTGTATGGACTGTATGGACTGTGGCTTTGCTCTCCCCAGGATGGCCCAGTGGGCAGGCCACCCACTGTATGGACTGTATGGACTGTGGCTTTGCACTCCGCAGGATGGCCCAGTGGGCAGGCCACCCACTGTATGGACTGTATGGACTGTGGCTTTGCTCTCCCCAGGATGGCCCAGTGGGCAGGCCACCCACTGTATGGACTGTATGGACTGTGGCTTTGCTCTCCCCAGGATGGCCCAGTGGGCAGGCCACCCACTGTATGGACTGTATGGACTGTGGCTTTGCTCTCCTCAGGATGGCCCAGTGGGCAGGCCACCCACTGTATGGACTGTATGGACCGTGGCTTTGCTCTCCCCAGGATGGGCCAGTGGTCATGGAGTCCCCTCGTGGATCTGGCGTCGTGTACTCAAGTGGCTGAGGTGCCCCCCCTTCCCTTCCCCCTGAGGTGCCTGTCCTATTTTCTTTCTGATGCCCCTGCAGTGTTCTCTCCGTGGAGTTCTTGTCGTGGGACTGGGCCTTGCCCCTTTGCACAGGACCCCTGTGGTCCACGGACAGTGGTTGGACTACATTTAGTAGCTGTATATATTTTGTACATAGTTTATTTATTTATTGGGATTACTGGTGTCCATATTTCAATATATCTGCCCGTTTATGATCTCTTCTTTTGGTCTTTGCATTATTTCGGAGGGGGGGGGTTGTGACAGTGATCTGTGGGAATGCATTGATGTGTGTGTTGTAGTGGGTGTGGGTGGGTGGGTGTGTGCCGGTACTCTTTTCCCTCCCCTGTGTCGTAGGTGCAGTACTCACCGATGTCTTCCGCGCCGCCGGGCGTGCTCCTGGTACAGGAGCAGGTATAGGAGTGCGGGGATGACCTGCAACTCGGGTTCCATACTGCCGGAATCTCGCGTGGAGTGCGTAGAGGTGAGCGTTTTCCCGTTCGTAGTCTGTTTCCGCCGTGTTTTTATCGGCGGTGCTCCCGCCCCGGAAAAGGTGGCGGATTGGTGGGTCGTGATAGGGTGGGCGGTACATTGTCTGCCGCCTGGCTGTTGGCGGGGACCGCCGCGCTGTTTGTTTGTTCCGCCGTGGCGGGCGGAGTGTTAATGCGGCGGGCTGTGTTGGCGGTTCCCGCCAGGGTCAGAATTGCATATTTTGGACCGCCGGCCTGTTGGCGGCTTGGCCGCCGCATTATCACCGACCGCCAGGGTCAGAATGAGGGCCATAGTCTCTTAAGTAAGCAGGGCTCTGTAATTTTCTGCTAGACCTCCTCGTCGCCAGTGAAATAAAATACTTCAGATGTAGTTGTTTGTGTAAATCCTTTCTTTATTCAGTATCTGGTAACAAACAGCTCAGCCAACCGAAACACAACACTTCTCAAACCTCCGCTCCTCAAAGACGTTCACTCTCAATTCCATCCTGACGCCCTAGGTGACATCAGTCAGAACAGAACACTCAACCTTCAACATGCTAGAACTCTACATTGCTATTGCTAACTCTACATTACTATTGCTAAACCCTACATTATTAGAATACTACACTCTTCCTGTCTCTTTCCCCTGGTTCTCCAAAATATTTAGATTTGGTGAAGAAAAGTGAAAAGCAGGGGTTGTGCGAACCTTCACCCTTTCCTTCTCCTGTAGCTTAGTGTCCCTTGGGCTTAAGAAGAAGAGAGGGGTGAATACTGCTCAGCTCCTGGGTCGCCCTGGCTTGGCTGAACTATGAAACTAAGTTTAGCTGAGCTGGGGAAAACCAGGGCTGACTTAGTCTGCTTTCACAGCTCTTGCAGTGAACAGCTAACAGTTGTGACCCTGCATGCAGAAGTTAACAATTGAACAGAACATTCACAGAAACGACTTTGAATCAAGGGCTTCAAAGCTGAGGGAATTCCAACCTCATCGAGCTCTGATGTCTTTGTTTTCTCAATTAGGACATTCTGCCTTCATGAAGTGGAATATTAGAATAGCTCTATGGCCCAGAGTAGCTGGGCTATACTGGCCAATTTAAGGGTTGCTCCCTTCTTAAAGGCCCTCGCCTTCGGCTCGGACCTTTAATGCTGGAACATGCCTTCAACGGCTGGTATAGCCCTCTATTATCCCTACTACTCATTATGATTATTTCAGCACCTTTATCTTTACCTTTCTCTTACGTTTGTATCCAAAAGATAGGAGATTTGTGTATCATTTTTGGGATATATAGATGTATTGAATCATATGTCACTTTTTCTTGCAGAGGCCATTGGCTTTTCAATTCTATTTTACAAAATTTGGTCAAGTTACAGGACATTTCAAATATAACTATTTAGTGGTCAATGTGGAATGTGCAATGACAGTGTCCATAGCAGAAGCTCTGCAGACCCGAGCATGGGCTTAGAAAGCAGAGACACTTTCCCGAATGTTTAAGCTTTGAATTCCCTCTTGGGCTACCACGGTTATTTTATGTCTTAGGTATGCCTAATACGGTCCTGTTCGTTTACCTATGACACTTCAATTGCTTACGTCACTTAAACTGTTCACATGCTTATGTCTTATCATCATTGTTACAGGTTGTACATCAGTTATAGGAAGCGAGAACTGTCTCTTCAAAGCATGTTCTGTCCTGCTTGTTAGAATTAATAAAAACATGCAAAACAAGTTCCAACAGTAGATCCTACATGATACCAGCAGAATAGGACCAATAAATGATGCCTATGACAAGTATTAACTAACAATATATTCCCCAATTGTTGGAAAACCCCAACAGGAAACATATTTAAATGGGGTGGATAGGGCATCTGTTTATTTCAATCAAAGAGCACTGCTCTGAAGCTAAAATAAAGTAAACAACACAAAGAGGAGCATGGACACTTGGACGAAGAAACATTCCGAACCTCATGTTCAGTGAAGTTCTCTAGTCAAGTGGAAAATATAAATAAAGGAAATAAGTGCTATTAGTTTTCAGGATGCTGGAGGGCCGACATTTTTTATGAAATTGCACCAAAATCAACCTCTTGTTTTTGGAAAAAATAGAAAGTGCCCTTTTGAAAAAATGAAATAGAAAAGATATATTTTAAAGTGTACCGGGAGTCTGTAGGACTCACTGTTTGTGACAGTGTATCCATTCTGTCTTAGCTTCATCTCCTTTTCTGTGGATACAATTTAAAGCAAATATCAATGACAACGTAGGTCAAACAGGCAGGTAATCATTATTTGTGAGCAATGGATATAGGTGTTAAAGAACATCGTTAAAATGCTACATTATATGGCAAATAACAAAAGTGTAATCCCTCATTAATTTAGTAGGCAGGGGCATAGCTTGGTTGGTAAGATTGTTGGGGAATGGGGCGGGGTTGAGCTCCAGATTTTCCAACAGTCAGGCTGGCTTATAATGTTAACAAACAATATAAGACAAGGAGGACACGAGAGGGGCTAAAGGTGCAGTGGAAACAGAGACAAATATGGATTGGTACGGGTATTGAGAGAAACACACTTTGTCAAATAACCAACATTTCTAAATACTTTCAAAGCAGAGAGCGAAAGAGTGTGTGTGCGTTTTTGACATCTGACAGACACCTCATCATACCTGACTTAAAGCACCTGTAGCTAACTATTCACCTGAAAATATATGTATTAGGTGCCTGTAACACACCCAAACCACCAAACGCTAGCCCCCTGGTAGTAGGTGAGGAGGCAGCAGATCAAGGCCCAGAGTGGTTAAGGGCCCACAGCATTCCAGTTGCAGCTGTCGGTTACTAACTTTTCTCTTTTGCATTTGGGACCCGGGAGCCCTTGTTAGACCACTGATAAATCAGGAACACAGTAACTTTGTAGGCATCAACAAACTGGTGAACATCAATGAAGGTGAAAAGCAGTGAGTCATTAGGGCAAGTTCTAAAGATCACAATGTTGAATGAGAAATCATGATCTTCTTAAATGTCAAGTTATTCCATTTGTCTTTTTCTCCACTCAATGCAATCTACCCAGCATAACTTTTGGCTCTTCTCATGATGCTTCCATCATCTTTAGTGTTTAGATGGAAGACGGAGCCACGAGAAACCCTTACTAATAGGTGATATCTATGTGTAAAATGGTTGTGTGCTCATGAGAACATGGACTCTGATTACTAGTTGGGACTTGAATCTCGAATCCCGGTTGCACAGGGATCAGAATACTTAGTTTTGTGATAATCATCACTCACTAGCTGTTTTTTCTGTGACAGATTTCTGCATGCCAAACCCACCAAAACTTGCACTGGAAAAGGCCCAGAAGAAATGCAAAACATAGCAGGTTGTGGGCCAGATGTATCAAGCTCCCGGTTTGCATTTCTTAAATAGCGAATTTAAGAAATTGCTATTTAAGTAATGCAAAATGGGATGTATCAAAATTGCGAGTCTGTAATAGCGATTTCTTAAAATTTGCAAATGCAATTTGCGAGTTGCAAATACTGAATCGCAAAAAAATAGTGAATCGGTATTTAAAAATCGCAAATTGCGAACACAGCAAACCGGAACAGGCTGATGACATCACAACCAGGAAGTGAGTCAGTCATTGCTGTTTCCAGGAGCCACACCCACAGGAGCAGGCAGAGAGGCACAGCCCAGCACAAGGGAAGCAGGCTAGTGAGCCAGCCAGGACCAAACAGCAACATGGCCACTGATGGAATGTGAAGCAGAAAGGAGACAGGAAGTGCAAGCTCAAATTTAGTGAGCAGGAATTGGAGGCGCGCACTGAGGAGGTGGTCAGGAACCACAACAAACTTTTTGGGAAGAACTCACTCCAGGTACCTGAAAGTGAGAAGAGGAAACTGTGGTCAGAGATCCAGACCAAAATATGCGCAGTGGGTGTTGCGCAGTGCTCCGTTGAGGAGATACGCAAGCAATGGTACGACTTGCATTCACGTGCCAAAGAGAAGGTAGCCAGCAGGCTAAAGGAGGCAAGGAGCACAGGAGGAGGACCACCCTCCCAGATGCCGTCCACACCAATGGAAGACATGGTGGAGTCCACATTGCTTCCTGAAGCTGTCAGTGGTGTCACTGACATTGACACCTCAGAGACACCCAGCACCAGCAAAGGTAAGGGCAGTAATGATGTGTATCCCCATATGTGCATGTAAAAAATCCCCCTAGAAAATAGCTATTAGCTCGATGCAGTGTGATAAGTAGTCCATGCCACATCTTACATACAACACAACAATGCCTTATGAGAGTGGTAGCCCACACCCCTAAAGTGCAACTACCACATAAATAGCTAGATAGTATTCAGCCAAATAGAGAAACAACACAAAAGACTCTTAGGAATATGATGTTAGTGAACATTTAAAACTACTATGTAACTATTTGTGAAATATTCAAAAATGACATGCTGCACATTGTCATTGTATATGTCCCGGGCCCTGACGCAGCAGAAGGTGGAAATGTGGGGGTTAACAAAACACAGCCACCGTCCGACTCAAACACCAGTGAGTCCTTCATTATTGCACCAACTAGATGCAGGGCAAGAGTGTTACCTATCCCAGAGTATAACCTGGACTCAGATGAAATGCCGGATGAAGTACCCACACCACCCCCAAAGGCTAGAATCACATTAAGCCAGCAGTCCCTGCCCCAGCGTCAATCCACTCCCCTCACGAAGCGTCACGATGCAGGCAGACACTGCACTGATGAAGGAGAGGGCCCATCACTCTTTGGCAGCCTTAAAGCTTCCATTCTGAAAGTGCAGCACCTGCAATGTAAACACATGAGGTCAATGCACAGGCAGTTGGTGTCTTACAATGACAACATGGGAGTACTGCACAAGCAGTTGGAGTCTCTTAATGAAAACATATGCAAACTGCATGAGGGACAGCAAACAGCAGCAGAAAACACAAAGGAGATGACAAATGCCATCAGGGAACTCTGCACTGTGATTCAGCAGGAGCGTGTCAGCCAGCGTAGGCCCCATCATCAATTGATGGGCCAGTTGGATGGGTTCTGCAGATCGGTCAATCGGATAGCTACCTCAACTGCCTTGATATCACAACGTGCTGTGGGCATACAAGTGGAGATGACACATTGCACTCGGGACGTTGCACAGGGATTGGTGCAAATCACCAATGTTTTGGATACACTACAGACAGCACGGAGTGCTACAAACACCTAACTGGGTGGTGGAGATAGTAAGGAACTCTCTAGCTTCAGCAGTCTCACAGCCCCTGTGATGCTAATAGTGTGACACTTATTCGCACCTGTTTGTGTATAGTGCATAGCTATGTCCTATGTCCTATGTTACCTGAAGTCAAGGCAATAAAGATGCTACCTTAAGCAATACATATAAAGACGTAGTATTGTCATTACTCACATCAGAAATGGTTGCCCGTGATGTCAGCACGTCTTTGTCTGCCCTCTGCTGTACTTCTTCATTTAGTTGTTGTGTTGGTACTGGCATGAGGAGTGCTGGCAGGAGTAATGGGTGATGCAGGCTGCAGTGACCTCCTGAGAAGGGCCTGGCACTGTTTTACAAATTAAACACTGATTGTATACCTATGTGTGTGGGGATCTGAGTGCCTGGGCAGAGATCTCCGTAAATAAAAAATAGGTGAGGCGGAGGTGGAGGCGGAGATCTACGGCCATAGGTCTGTGAATTGCATTTTGTACCATGGACATTATTACCATAATATGTACTCCAACTTGGCATTTGTGAATATGCCCTGCAGTGCAGTAGCGTAACAAGGGTGCCATGACCCCTAATGCTGTAAACGGGCCGTGCATCTCCATGTTTGGTAGTAAGAAACATTTATAATCGGGATGTAGCAAACGCCTCCGACTTCTGTGATGTTGTGCCACTGCACCTGCTGCAGTATTAATGGATAAATTCCCACCCACTCCCACCCCCTGTAATATGATTCTCACGACAGTAAGATTATGAATCTAAGACTCACAATTTGAGTTTATGTAGATTTAGCTAAAAGGGATAAGGATTCTGAATGGCATGACTTGGAAAGAATGGACATACTAAAATGCCATCTACACGGAAGTGACATCATATTCTCTTTGACCCTCGATACCTTCTCATGGTAACTCTTCTGCTCTTCAGCAGCCCCTGTGTGAGTGGTCAGGCCACCTTCTTGAACCCTGAGACCTGGAATTTGAAGGGCAGTGGCTGGTGCTCCAATGGCCAAGTCAGGGGTGGCAAGTGCCATCCCTCACTGACGTCCAAGATAAATTGATGGTCCTCCTTGTTTTTGTCAGACACAACCATTAAGTCTGAAAATCAAAGAGAGACTGTATTGCTATTGAGAAACGAGGCGGAGTTGACCACTCCAGATGTAAAATTATTAGAGTGCTTCACCTAGAAGAGTATTTTCAATTTCAGTTGAACATAAAATTGTAGTTTGAGAAAAAGGTATATAATGCATTTCTGAAAATGGCAGATCAAGGTGACAGAGCACCTGTAGCATGGGTTTACTGATTCGTGAAAGAAACAGATGGCCAGTAATCAGCAGAAACAATTCCATTACAGAGAGCACAATGCACTTCAAATGTCAAAATTGAAAACAAAAATACACATGCCTGAAACAACCAACCTTGTGCTTACAGTTCGAACATTTTGCCACGCCAGTTAATCTTTATGTTGGTGTTTATCAAGGGGATCAGAGCACTGAGATTAATTATTGCCTGTCAAAATATATATTGTTTATCTATAAAGAGCGGTCAGCACGAGAAGAATGTGTTTTATGATTTGAAGGCATTTAGCTAAGCAGCTTAGTGAAACATTTTACTTTTTTGTTATACAAAGCATCAGATGTTCCAAAACATGTCATATTATAATTTAGGAGTTCCTTGACTCAATTAGTCACTGTGTTAACCAAGAATGTATCCCCATGTCGACCGAGATCTTCTCTATTTGAAATAAAGTTACACAGTACAGTCTTTCAGTCGAGAGGATCAAATTCGTGTTATTTTGCACTTTCCAAAACTGTCCGTGCTATGCTTTTGTTTTCTATGTTACTTCCACTCCGGTATTTCTGCATACGCGTACCCAAAGCTATTCTGTCGTTACTCAATTGCTCCGTAAAATCATCATCTGTCAAAAGGCCATGCCAATTACGCTAGCCATAGTATTTAAATAAATTGACACCAACAGAGAATACCATTGCCTAAGAGGCATTAATTACCTTTGCCCAAGCCTTATTAGTCTATCAGATGCCCTACCTATCAGGAAACTGGCAGGTGGAGGCCCTACCATGTCAGGAATTCGTCTGGTGGAGGACCTATAATATCAGAAAACTGTCTGGTGGAGGCCCTATCCTAGGAGAAAACTGTCTGGTGGGGGCCCTATCCTAGGAGAAAACTGTCTGGTGGGGGCCCTATCCTAGAAGGAAACTGTCTAGCGGAGGATCTATCCCATCAGAAAACTGTAAGGTGTCTCTGAAATTCTGTTAGGGCGTAATTTGTCTTGTGGCTGACTTGCATGACTTATGATTGTCTCGATACAATTCTTTATTAGACAGCATTTTATATACAATTAATTTGTTAAACCGACCATTGAGGCTACGCATGCAGGCAACCTATTAGAGTAGTGCAACGAAAGGTGAAGGGGAGGGATACCGCAAGCAGAGCTATCAGGAGTATTTTAAGGGCTCTGCCCCAGGTAGAATTTGGTGGCCCCTATGCGGAACATTAAGGACATTAGAAATTACTAAGAGATAAAGGCCCGCTCACATACAAAGAAGACCGTCTGGACTGACACTTGTCTGACACCTGTTTGGAAATTTTGTTTTACTTATTTAATATTGGCAAGATAATGATTCTATTTAAGTTCTCTCATGAACATTTCACTTAAATATACATTTCATACACATAGGAATTACTTCAGCAGAGGGCGCCTCTTTATTCAGGAGATGTATTAAGGCAGTGCACTATGCAGCTTGCTATTTGCTAACGCATATAAAACACAACATCTATGATCATGCATATTTAACAATCTACACAGTGATTTTAGGCAAGATAGGCGTAGAGTTCGTTGGTCTCCACTAGTCACTAGAATTATGCAGCAGGGGAGGGCCAAATTATGCAGCAGGGTTGACTAAATTACATTGCATGAAAAGGTAAATTATATGGTGTAATGCAGCACATTTTGTGATCGTATTACTTCATTATTTTGCCACTTTTACACTTGTTAACACTGGGCATGGGTTGCAGTTTAACACTCACATTTAGAAATATGCAACAGCAAGGAGGCCAGTCAACCTTTGCAAAGGGTTTTTCACTGCGCAGCAAGATGTGTTGCTGCATTTTAGTAACTTTTAACCCCTACGGTACGCATGACATAATGGTTCCATCATGCACACCAGTGGCCATGTGCGGAGGACGGAACCGTTCCGTCCTTTGCACACGACCATCAAATCCCTCTGCTGTTTACAGACTTTGACCCATTCCTAGTGGATCCCTGCTTGATGGTCACCACAGGAGGGTGATCCCCAATCAGGGATCCACCCACTAGCCACCAGGGAGAGGGAAGTGGACTCTTGGTAGGGTGACCAGACATCCCGGATTTCCCCAGACAGTCCCGGTTTTTAGAGGACTGTCCCAGTGTCCCAACGCTTCTCTTAATTTTAAATAAATGTCCTGGTTTTTGGGACAAAGGTCAGATCTTTTAAGAAATGTCCCGTTTTTTGGGACAAAGGCCAGACCACATAGGGAAGCATAAGTTAAACATGCCTACAAATTATGAAATAATTAAAGTAATTTATCTGTTACCGTCAGGCAACACAGTCTCCTGTCTGCTCCCAGCAAAGAGATGGAGTGGGGAGCAGAGAGAGTTTTGTTGGGGTGGTGTGGGGTTGGGCGTGCAGGGTGGGAGGTCAAGCCATAGCTAATTTTATATATGTAGTCTTTTAAATGTGTGTGTGTATGTGTGTGTGTGCATATATATATATATATATATATATATATATATTAGCACACACCTGTTAGCCTCACATTCGCAAACCAATACGCAAAACAAAACGGGATAGGCCATCTATAAAAGTGAGAATAACGTCTTTAGTCCTTCTTTTATGTCTGACCTGTCCCGGTTTTTGCCCCTCAAAATCTGGTCACCCTACCTCTTGGGCAATGACTTTTGCTCCCCCTGTTTTGTTTGGGATTATTCAGTCTTTCTGCCCCTCTGGGAGACAGATGGTGGCAGTAGCCCCAGATGTGTCCCCCTGGGGGGGCAGATAGCCCACTAGAAACCAGGGATTTATTTTTTAGATACATCTAGGGTTGAATCTGCCTCCAGGGGGCGGAAAACCCACCCGGCACCAGGAAGGGGGGTGAGATCAGGCAGCCCTTGATCTTCCCCCCTCAGAAGAGGGAGGCTGAAAGCCTGCTAGGCACCAGGGGTAATTTTTTCTTTGTGTAGTGGTAGAGGCTGCCCGGACTTGGCAGGCCAATGCCCCAACACCCCCCCAAAAAATGTGCACAATCTTTTTGCCCCCATGGAGGTAGATGGTGGTTATCACATCTGATTTGCCGCCCTACCCCCCGGGCGGCAGAGAGCACACTAAGCACTAGGAATATGTTTATGGACATGTCAGTAAGCAGCCCCAAAGACAAGGGTTGCTCCCCTTTTTTGGGGCACTCATTTTGGCCATTTCTGCCCCCACCTTTGAGACATGTGCCTGGCGGTGTGCATGGATGGGGCTTGGCTGGCTCTGTGCAAGGATGGTTCTCGGTTGGCGGTGTAGCTTCCATGGCTCCCCCAGTATTTTCTTACCCAGAATCCCCTGCAAACCTCAAATTGATCTAAAAAGTTACATTTTCCTCACATTTCTGTGTGGAGAAGTTGTAGGATCACTGCACTGGCACCAATTCCCTACCACCGAGTGTTGCCCTCAGTCTCCCAATAAAAATGATATCTCACTTGCGTGGGTGCCAGAATTAGAGTCAGCCTAAAAACGTATAAAATGCAAAACTGAGGGGGAACCAACTTGTGTCCAAAAGGTCAATCTACACATTTTTGGCCCTTCCCTGTTGCAGGTACTTGGCGCACCCACACAAGTGAGTTATCATTTTTATCGGGAGACTGAGAGGAATACTCGGTAATAAGACATTTGTGCTGGTGCGGTGATCCCACATCAATATACACATTTTTGACCCTTCCCTGTTGCAGGTACTTGGCGCACCCACACAAGTGAGTTATCATTTTTATCAGGAGACTGAGAGGAATGCTCGGTAATAAGACATTTGTGCTGGTGCAGTGATCCCACACAGAAATGTGATTTTGTTTAGCTAAATTTGAGGTTTGCAAGGGATTCTGAGTAAGAAAACATTAAGGGATCCACATAAACCACACCTCCCTGGATTCCTCCAGATGTCTAGTGTTAAAAAATGTCTGGGTTTGGTAGGTTTCCCTAGATGGCCGCAGAGCCCAGGGCCAAAGAACGCAGATGGCCCCTATCTATCACAGAAAAATCTGTTTTTACAAGGGGGTACCTGTGTTTTTGAGAACGTAATGGTATATTGCTTTCAAAAGCTTCCCATAGTTAGAAGAAATTACAGATGAAAATGTAGACACAAATGACAGTTTTTTTCAACTGAATTTCAACATTTTCCTTTCGTTTCAACTGTTACTTTCCATAGGAAAACCTCAAAGGATCTATACAAATGACCCCTTGCTGAATTCAGATGTTTATCTACTTTTCAGAAATGTATAGCTTCCTGGGATCCACCATTGGTTTTACACCCATTTCTACCAATAACTAGAAGTAGGTTAAAAACACAAAAAATAGGAAAAATGGGCTATGCCCCGGTAAAATGCCAAAACTGTGTTGAAAGATTTGTTTTTCTGACTCACGTCTGCCTGCTCTTGAAAGCTGGGAAGATGGTGATTTTAGCACTGCAAACCCTTCCTTGAAGTCATTTGCAGGGAAAAAACAGACACTTTCTTCAGCAGAACTTTTTTCAAAAGGTTCCCAAAAATCCCAACCTGTAGCTATATTTTGACAAATTTCTCGGTCGTCTTCAGGGGAATCCACAAACCCTGGGTACGTTTAGAGGCCTCTGGATGTTGTAAAAAAGGATGTAAATTTGTCGTGGACACCTTATGTGGACAAAAAGTTATAGAGGCCTAAGCTCCAACTATCCCAAATAGCCCAAAAAGGCTTAGCACCGGGGGAAAAGGCCTAGCAGGGAAGGGCTTAAACCACATGAGCAAAAAAACATATATTTTTAAATCTGCAGAATATGCAGCAGGTAATGTATTATGTAGCACATGCAGTAAATCCTTAATTTTGTGAAGAACGCTGCAGCCTCACAATTGCATAATTCCAGTCACCCTGCCACTAGAAGGTACAGTAGTGCCTTGTAAATTCCCATGTCCCCGGTTCCCTCAGAGGGCAGGGGGAACTAGAAGTTGCTGGGGTCAACACAGATGGCAGATGCTGTGATTTTAAGAACAGAGCTAATGAAGTAGACATAAAGACCTTATTTAGAGCTTGTCCAATAGCATAACCCATCACAAACACGACAGGTGTCCTGTCTGTGGTATTACAAGTGCATTATATTGTTTGCCACTTTTGAAACCCTCAACCAGACATTTAAGTTAGTGGTGGAATAGCCCACTTGCTAAACTATAAATCAGATCCAATGTTTTTATTTGTGGACAGAGACGCAATCCCTCAGTACTACAGGCTGAGGTGCATCTATTAAATCTATGTATGAGTTTACACACATCATAAAGGCTCATGCAGGAATCAGCCAGGTTGCAGAGGTCTTATATGCTCTGGCCTAAAGGATGTTCGGCAGAGCGCATAACTCAGATTTCTCAGACTTCCGACCACAAACCTTCCAGATAATCTGAGTTCTGAGAGGCTAACGCTAATGCTGTTGATCAAGTTAAACAGATCTCAAAGGCACAGTCCTCTGGCAGCTGAACAGTTTTTGTAGTGCATAGGAGCATTTAAAATGTAGAGAAAAATAATGTAGTGGTGTGCAGAATTAACATGTAGCTTTAAAGAAAATAAATGCTTTTAAATGCAAAAAATGTAGTAGGCAATTATATTCACTCGTGCTAGGCCTGAACTGTTAAAGCAGTATATTTTCTGACAAGATGACAAGCCCAAAGAATGTGGATTTCATATAAAATGTTTTTTTCTGACCTTCCCATGGACATGTTTTTCATAATGAATAATAGTTGCATAAAATGTTTTCATTTAACTCTGCAAATATTTCTACTTACACAAAGATCACTGTTAACTAATGAATAGAGATTTGACATTTAGGGGGTCATTCTGACCCCGGCGGTCTCTCGGCGGGAGCACCGCCGACAGACCGGCGGTGCCCCGCAGGGCATTCTGACCGTGGCGGTTCGGCCGCGGTCAGATGCGGGAAACCGGCGGTCTCCCGCCGGTTTCCCGCTGCCCTGCAGAATCCTCCATGGCGGCGGAGCGCGCTCCGCCGCCATGGGGATTCTGACACCCCCTACCGCCATCCTGTTCCTGGCGGGAGACAGGATGGCGGTAGGGGGTGCCGCGGGGCCCCTGGGGGCCCCTGCAGTGCCCATGCCAATGGCATGGGCACTGCAGGGGCCCCCGTAAGAGGGCCCCACAAAGTATTTCAGTGTCTGCTATGCAGACACTGAAATACGCGACGGGTGCCACTGCACCCGTCGCACCTTCCCACTACACCGGCTCAATTCTGAGCCGGCGTCCTAGTGGGAAGGTTGATTTGCCCTGGGCTGGCGGGCGGCCTTTTGGCGGCCGCCCGCCAGCCCAGGGCAAATCCCAAAATACCCTCAGCTGTCTTTCGACCGCGGAGCGGTATTTTGGTGGGGGAACTTTGGCGGGCGGCCTCCGCCGCCCGCCGAAGTTAGAATCACCCCCTTAGTGAGGTAATGAAGAAATTTACAGAGAATGGTGTAAACCTATAAAAGAATTAACATTGTATTTGATAAGAAATGTTTCTCTCAACTACTGCTGTCTGTGGAATATTTTGTTCCTACTGAGAAAATGAGGAGGGATCCTGTTCTCATGACAGCCTCGAAAGCTGATTGGTTGACTGAAGAAAGAAGAAGCAACATGGTGCAAAAGCTTAGATTATGATGTCTGTAATAGTGCATGTTACTAGAGTAGGTTACCTTATTCATTTTACCACCTCCCCTTGTGAATGCCATAACCTCCTTATGCTGAGACTCCACTGAGTTTCTTGACCCTCTCCTTATGGGGAGTTCTACTTTGATTGATTATTGAATCACTAAGCTGACATTTTGATGCTAAAGATTTATGCTTATTGATTGCAACTCTTTATGGGTTCTAATTGGCACCTTTTTATCCTCATTCTATAATAGGGATTCTTTCCTTTCTGGAACTGACAATGCAATTATTATGAATATTTATTTTTAACCATTGACAAAACTTAAAGCTAATGGTTGATATTGATGGATTTATATACTGATTACAATAAAGATGAAATACTAAAAGATTTGATCATTAAACCCCCTAAAAGTCACATCAACTCTCATTATTGACTGAAAAACAGACGGGATATTGTGATGACAACCTAATTTGAAGTTTACTTCGGGTTAATGTCAGCCAATGTCAAAAATCCATTTCTCTCAAATGAGTAGTAATTCTGTCTTGTAAACTGATAACTTAATTGAGATCCCAGTGCACCATCAAAGTTGGTAGGGAGAAGACAGTTTATGTTGTGAGAAAGAGGAGCTGTAATTTATTGCCCTGACTTAGAGAGACTTAGAGAAATGCCCATGTGCTGCAGCCCAAAGCACAAATTTTGCAGATTGATGGAGTGAGGTTTTGAAGGCAGTTGCAGAATTGGAATTGTGATCATCAATAAGGCCATGCGTCACAACTGTTTTGGTTACTGAGCTTTTTAATTGAGTATTTCTGTTCACATGTTTGAATGAATTGGTGATGTTTATGTGCTTACTGTAAAGAAGTTGAAAAGGTTATCAGACTCTGAAGTAGTCTAAGATCCCACGATAGATAACACAGTTGATTTATGGTTTTCTTGTCTGCTAAAGATTGGTGATGCAGCTCATGAGGTGCCATCAACTGCACAATCGAGATAGGGACTGTAACGATTTGTTCTGATTGTACTAATATTGATTGATGTTACTGAAACCTATTGCATAAGGTTCAAGCTGCATTAATTAGGGTAATTTTGTAAAGGTCCCAATTTTATTCACGTATGTGAAAAATCTTTGTGAGTGTGAAACGTTAGAGGGTGTAAGGGTGATTGCCTTTTTGTTTTCCTTGAGGAGCAGACAAAGATTGTTTGTTTGTGTTCACTTAGAGTCATACAATTTTGTGTATGAGAAAATTGTAAAGAAGGGTGAACTGCTGCAAGCAGTGAGTAGTTGCCTCACATTGTGCCATGCTGAGATTGGTCAGTTGGCGTGAAGCGCTGCACATTGATAGGTTGGTCTGTGTGCAGACCCACACTGAAATTGGAAGATGGGCTTACTAAGAAACTGACACATAAGGAATAGAATCAAAACACTGAAGATCCTAATTAAATATTTTGTCATTTGTTAAATAATCTGAAATCATGAACTGTTTTAAAGCTTTTAAGAGTTTTGTGAGGGGTGATGTGACAATTTCAGTATGGGAAGGTGAAGAGGCAACTCCTGAGGGTACACCAGCACATTATATGGTAATGAATGTGGGGTTACATACATGTTTGTGGCTTCATCATTGGTGCAAGATCACTGAAATGAGGATCCTTTGAGTTTCCTCAGATATGGTACATTTGAATTGAAGAATCATTGAATGATTGAGAGATAGGTTATATGAAATGAAGCCACCACCTAGGCTTACACAGTATGAAGCATTACATGACTGGGATAACACATCACATGCAAAAGAGAGAGAAAAATATCAGAACAAGGATATGAAAATTACACAGATGCTAGATGGGATGAGCAACAGCAAAGATGGAGGAAAGCTATTTTTGATAGGACTAGACCATACACAGCAATTACTGCTGAAAAGCCAGAGAAGTAGCCAGAGAATAAAGCATAGAGTTATGAAAAAGATTTGAAAAAATCACACACCAAAAATGATTCAGGAGATGAAATTATGGATGCATTGTTAGTTGCGCTTCCACCACCTTATTGAGCCCCTGTAACAAATACTGGAGGTGTTTCACATCTATTGCAATAGTGGCTACAGCCCCTGTTGACCCAAATGTGATTCAAGTAGAAAGGCCATTACAAATGACATAGACTATTGTGACACAGCCAGTTGTACAATCTGTCAAACCTAATCTGGTGCCTGCATGAGTTGTGACTGTTCCTACAGTGATGCCTCCAGGTGTCACTACTTTTATTGCGACTGTACCAGGACCTGTTGCTAGAGTTGTAACAGAAGAGCCATTAGAGATTCATACAGCAACTGCTCCAATCAATATTGTCCCAAATATTGTAGTTCAAGGAACTGTTAGAGGAGCACGTGCCTACAGAGTTCATCCTGACATTGCAGAATTCACAAATTGTTGCTTGGACACCACCACAAACTGTTCAGTCCTTGAGAGAAGGGAGAAGATTGTCTTTAAGGCACCAATAACACAACATGAGACCAATTTATTTGAAGGTGGGATTTTCCCCCATGGTTTGAAGAAGCTGCGAAAAATAAAAAGACAGGAAATGCAGACAAACAGGCTGTCGTTACACCGGAGACAGAGAAGACTAGACCATTAAATGTCCAGATTTTTAAAATAGAGCTAGTAGAAAATTATAGGATTTTTAGATCTTGAACACATGAATAAATACCAAGAAAACAAGCAGATTTATTTGAGCAAAGAGATTACTGGGCGTGCAGCTGCTACACACGATGAATTAACTGAATTGGCCAGAAAATAGGAAGCTGATCTTTCAAAAAGGTTTCCGGGGATAATTGTATGTTTAAGCTGCTGAGACAGTGTATTCTTCAGAAATGTGATTATACATTTCTGAAATGGTAAAATGCATAAATAAATAGAGTGATTTTGAGAAATTAGAGAGTAAATGGTCAAAGAAGCATCAAAAGAAAATGAAACAATCAGAGATGACTGAAGCAAATGGTAAACCACTTCAGATAAAGGAACAGCTTCTGCAATGAGACAAATAACAGATTGAGGGTAGGTTTATGTACTTGGAGTAGAGACGATCTTGCAGCATTTACAAATAAATTTACAAAACTGAGAGAAAATCCTGTACAGTAGTACACACAAGTTAACAGATTTGTTAACATTTCAAAGGTGTTGTGGACTGATTTGAATATGTCCTTTGATATTGTACTGCCAAATGATTTGTGGGCCATGTGCAAAATTGCTCTACAGATCCACTGAGCGACGCACGTACTAATGTACTGGCTTTTAATGAATAAATATGATGAATCGCAAAGTTCCTGCAAAGGATTATGATTAGGTGAAAATAAAAAGAACATCACAAAAGAATAGTTGCATGACATTTATGAGGGATTGCTGCAGATTTTTAGACAACACAGTGGAAAAGAACATCCAGACAAGAGTGATATGGGGGTTCTTTGTGTACCAGTTTGTTCTCAGGTTGAGAGCAGACATCAGTATGCACATACAACAGAGTGTGATTTGCTAGCAGCCAAAACTGTCAAATGGAATTCTGAGATATGTAAAATATTGTAGTGATGAACAGGAAATGAAGTGAAAGAAACTCAAGGAGAAGGTTATCCTTGAGCAAACAAAATTGGAGCAGAAAGGATCTCAAAATCAGTCATTTGCAGGGCATTCTGGTGGAATGCAAAGTGTTGGATATCAAGCTGATATTCAAGAAGTTCAAAGAGGTATGATTGTTCCACATGATAGAAGTTGAGGAGTAACTGTTGATCCAAATTCAGGTTTAGATGTTGCAACGCTGAAGTAAACAACAAATCACTATTGTAGCAAAATTGGGCAATGGAAGAGGAGATGTAGACAGAATCCCACTGAGTGAGTTGTGATGGTCAAATATAGGGAGGAAATCAGAAGCAAATGCAAAATGTACCTGTTCAGCAAATACAAGTGCCAATGCAGACACAGGTTCCAATGATGCAGGTTCCGCAAGCTCAGATGGTCTCACAAAATATGGGAATCCCTAGATTTAATGTGACTCAGATACCCAGATCATTTCCAAACACAATTCAGACTCAGGATCAGAACCCATTTCAACAGTTTCTTATGTTGGACAGTGAGAGCTTTGGATCTGATAACTCACAATGATGGTGCCTGAAAGGAGATGATGATTGCATACTTGACACATCCTAGAGGTAGATCAGAATGGACCATTTGTAGAAGGTGAAGTTAATGGCCACCAAGTGTCCGTTCTGATTGACACTGGAGCTACCGGTTCCACAGTTAGGAAACCAAAAGTCCCAAACCTATCCCTCTTGGGCAAAAAAGATCCAAGTTACAGCAGATACAAATATACAGATAATAAATCCAGTCCCTGTGAAAATAATTTAATTAGAAGAAAAGCACCAGTTTGTGGTGTGTCATTCGAGTATTGTAAATCTATGAGGAAGAGATTTGTTGTGCAAGTTAAATTGCATAATTTACTGTACACAAGATGGTGTTGAGTTTCAAATCCATGATGAAGATTGTAGTGTCTTCTAACTGTGAGCATTAGGACCCCGTGACTAGGGGCATATTTATGGAAGACATTATGGGGGTCATTCTGACCCTGGCGGTAATTACCGCCATGGCGGAGGTCGGCGGTAGCACCGCCAACAGGCTGGCGGTGCTCCGCCGGGCATTCTGACCGCGGCGGTACAGCCGCGGCCAGAAGCAGAAAGCCAGCGGTGTACCGCCGACTTTCCGCTGCCCATGGGAATCCGCCATGGCGGCGCAGCTTGCTGCGCCGCCATGGGGATTCTGACAGCCCATACCGCCATCCTGTTCCTGGCGGTTCACCCGCCAGGAACAGGATGGCGGTATGGGGTGTCGTGGGGCCCCTGGGGGCCCCTGCAGTGCCCATGCCAATGGCATGGGCACTGCAGGGGCCCCCATAAGAGGGCCCCACAAAGAATTTCAGTGTCTGCTTTGCAGACACTGAAATTCGCGACGGGTGCAACTGCACCCGTCGCACCTTCCCACTCCGCCGGCTCCATTCTGAGCCGGCTTCCTCGTGGGAAGGGTGTTTCCCGCTGGGCTGGCGGGCGGACTTTCGGCGGTCGCCCGCAAGCCCAGTGGGAAAGCCAGAATGACCGCCGCGGTCTTTCGGCGGGAACCGCTTGGCGGGCGGCGACCACCGTCCGCCGCGGTCAGAATCACCCCCTATGTATTTGTGGTGTTTAACAGTTTATTGGGATATTGAGATTTCAGTTGAATGTTGTACGCTTTACGCTGATGAGTAAAGAAGTTAACTACGAGCTCCATGTGCGGTGTGTTCTTGGGCATGTTACCGGGCTGAGGAGGACATGACAACTGGCGATGAGTGGGGATATGTGCCCCAAAGACACAGAAGTGCTCTCCCTGAGAGTTTGCAATAAATAGCAAACTGTTTGTGCATGCCACGTGTGCCAACGCCAGAGCACAGAAGCCTGCAGTTGGTATATTTGGAGTGCAAGTTCCACTCCCTCTCATACAAGGCCCTCAGGTGAAGATAAAAGGCCCAACAAGAGAGCACCATTAGAAAAGCCCACCAAGACTTGCTGGCCAGGCTAAAAAAAAAGAAGGTGCTGCGCCACAATACTGAGTCATCAGTCATACAAAGAAAACACCGAAGGTAGTGACAAAAAGGTACAACATAGGCAGCAACAACCAGATATAATGCCAGAAGGCAGAGACAACCAGCCACAAACAGTGAAGTCTACTTCTCAACCTTACGACCTCAGACTGTACGAGGTGACTTGAGAGCGAACACAAGGGTTGTGCTCTACAAGTTCTTGGTCCCTGCAAAAGGTGCCATGGACAGGGAAAGTGGCAGCCTGTGACCTTCAGCAAACTTAAAGTTCTTCAAGATAGTGAAGATTTTCTACAGCTGCTGCAAAAGACATGGAATACAGTGCTGCTGCATTCTTTAAACCACCTCTGCCATTGAATGCAGGCACAAAACAGAATATTGATGCCTGATAGATGCTGTGGATTGAGACTTTTGATGATTTCATAGATGCCCTGGACGATGCAAGTGATGAGAAAATCATTAACTACTTAAAGAATATCGCTAGCAATGAATTGAAAGAAATGATAAAGAAATTCCTAAGACTGAAACAATGTCTTACTGTCAAATCAAAGAAGCAGTATGATCCAAGTTCAACCTGATACCAAATGTCGACGATGAAAGGTATATTTTTAGTCAACAGAGACAACAAGTTGGAGAAATGATGGACGAGTTTGTTGAAAGAGTTGATGTGCTCATCAAATATTGCAAATTTAGTAAATTTAATGATGAAGAAGCTGTTGTGCCTCAGAATCATTGATGGTTGTTTGTCAGACTAGTTAAGGAGATGCATGATGTGAGAGACAGTGTGTAAAAGGTGTTAATGGTTGCTAGAGCTGAGATACGAGTAGATCAGCAAGCTGCTGACATGGGAGTGGAAACAGCAAAAGCTGAATTGGCATTGGTCATGAAGAGTAGACATCAGCGCCAGTCAGATGCCCATAAGTCGACTTTATTGAAAAAAGAAAGACTATGTTTCCGATGTGGATTTTCATTTCCCCATGGAAAAAAGTGCCTGTCCATTTGAACAAAAGTTTAAAGGATGCGGAAATTAGAACTACCTTATAACTCTTTGTAAAGTGAAGCATAAACAAGTGTGTCATGGCAGGAGGAGAACAGGGACACCAGAAGTTTCTGGAATCAATCTTGACACATCCACTAAGGCGACCTTGACTGCGACAGGGCAAAACTAAATAAAGTCAATCACCCTCAAGTTTATCTGACAGGAGTTCCTTGACATCAGCATGAAGTAACAGTGAAGAGGGTGGATGTGCAATGATCTTAGATAAAAGGGAACAACATGCACAAGTGGGCCTTGCTGCTTGCGTGGAAGACAAAAGAAAAAGTGAACTGAGGAAACAAAATAACTTGTAGGGACACTGCCCCAAAATCAAACTAAAAATCAGAGGTTGCCCAATAACTTTTTAAATCGATAGTGGTGCATCGATCAACACCATTCTTCTAGTTGAACAATTTCACAGTCTATCACCTGTGCCATGACTCAAAGTGTCAAGTACAAAGGTGTACACATGGGCAGCTTCCAAACTGTTGTATAGTCAAGGATCATTTGTAGCGACCATGCACCATACGAAGGAGTCTGTGCCCGCCCCAGTTCATGTTCTTCATGGTACTCTATCTAGTGTATACCTACTTTGATTTACAACTGTTGTTGACATGTTGATATCCATCCATAACAACTTAAATACACAACTGGAAATTGTGAGTCAGGAAAGGCCCAAACGATTAAGTTGCAACTTCTCATTATTGAAGATAGTAGGCCTGTTGTATAGTGACACTGCAGGACAGCATTTCATTTACAAGGCGTGGTTGAGAAGGAGCTAGAAGCTTTGCTGAAAATTACATTATTGAGCGCTCTACTGGTCCCACACCATGGGTGTCACCGATCATGGTGGTACTGAAAAAGGACAGTTGGGGTGTGGTGCACATCTGCATGGATATGCACCAAGCCACCAAAGCAATCAAGAGAGGGATACATCCTGGTCTGCACATTGCAGATATCATTATGCAGTTGAATGGCACCAACATTTTCTCCAGTCTTGACCTGAACAATGGCTGCCATCAGCTTGAACTGGAAGAGAACTGCAGGTACATTACTACTTTTTATACTTTTGTTTGTTTATTTAAATACAAAAGATTAGGCTTTGGAGTGTCCTCTGCTGCAGGAATATTGCAAGATGTTATACGTAGGATCATTCAGCCTATGACACATGCCTTTAATTAAAGTGATGATATGCTACTGTTTGGTGCAACACGGAAGGAGCATGATGAAGCCCTCCAACAAGTGTGTCAGTCACTTACAGATTGAGGCTTCACCTTAAATGCCAAAAAGTGTGATTTTCACAAAAAACAGCTCAAGTTCTTTGGACATGTATTTTCTTATGGAGGTATGACTCTTGATCCTGACAAAGTATGAGCACTTTCAGCCGCCAGTCCTCTACAAGATGTCACTATGGTACGGTCCTTCTTGGGTATGGCCAGGTATTGTTTGAGGCACATTCATGATTTTGCCACAGTTAGTGCCCCTTTGTGAAATCTTACAAAATGAAATGTCCAGTTCTGTTGGTCGACTGAATTTGACTTCAGTTTCAAAAACATAAAACATGCAATTGAAAATGTGACTGAGATCGCTCAATTTGATCCCAGATTGCACATTGAGATCACTGTTGATGCAAGCCAAGTGGGGTTGGGAGAAATCCTTGCTCGGATACACATTGTGGTGTATGCCAGATGAAGTCTGTCTGACAGAGAATGTGCCTATTTCCTGCCAGAAAAAGAGAGTCTGGCAGTGGTATGGGCCTGTGAACATTTTCTTGTGTTTATGTATGGAAGTCATTTCACGATCATCACTGACAACCAGGTGTTACTCACATTTTCATCAATCTGAAAGCCAAGATGCCCCCTCATATCACAATGTGGGGGTTGTGTCTACAAAAGTACACCTATGAAATTGTGCACAAGCCAGGCAAGAATCAAAACCCTACCCATTATTTCTCCCAAGTTCCCCTACAGCGGCACAGTTCAACATCAAAAACTGCAGAGAAGTAGCAAAACTTCATTGTGAAGTCCTGTATACCTGCGGCTCTGTTCATTGAGCAGATTATTGTTGCAACCAATATTGATAATGACATTTGCTCCTTAAGACATTATTGCAGCCTAGTCCTGGAGACAGAGGGGGTCATTCTGACCCTGGCGGTCAGTGTTAAAGCGGCGGCCAACCCGCCAACAGGCTGGCGGTCCAAAAAATGGAATTCTGACCCTGGCGGGAACCGCCAACACAGGCCGCCGCTTTAACACTCCGACCGCCACGGCGGCACAAACAAACAGCGCGGCGGTCACCGCCAACAGCCAGGCGGCAGACAATGTACCGCCCACCCTATCACGACTCACCAATCCGCCACCTTTTTCGGGGCGGGAGCCCCGCCGATAAAAACACGGCGGAAACAGACATTTCCAATGGAAAACGCTCACCTTGACACACTCCACGCGGAATCGGGACAGCATGGAACCGGAACTCCACATCCTCCCAGCCATTGCCTTCCTGCTCTTCTTCCAGGATCACGAACGTCGCCGCAGACGACAACGGTGAGTACTGCACCTACGACACAGGGGAGGGGGGAGGAGGAAAGGTTACGGGCACACACATAAGCCACACACCCACCCCCACCCTCACCCCCACCGAAATACCTACACACCAATGCAGATTGAAAAGTCAGAGTGACACCCCCAAACCCCCAAAACAAAAATGCTAGGACAAAAGGCAATGATTGTAAAAATAGAACTATATTATAGCAATAATTAAGTATAGCGAACTTAGCAATATATAAAGAATTATTACACATCTAGAACTATATATATACAAGTAGCAAAAGTCCGGCACAGTTTTGCAAAGTCCAAATGTCCGTGGGCCAATGTGCAGCAACACATGGGCAAAGCCCACACACGAGATCGAGTCCATTGGAGAGAACACTGCTGGGGCATCACAAAAATAAACTACTGGCACCTCAGGGGAAGGGAAGGGGCTGCACCTCAGCCACATGAGTCCACGACGCCAGATCCACGAATGGCCTCCATGCCCACTGTGCCATCCTGGGGAGTGCAAAGCCACAGTCTCTCAAGTCTCTACAGTGGGTGGATTGCCCACGGTGCCATCCTGGGGAGTGCAAAGCCACAGTCTCTCAAGTCTCTACAGTGGGTGGATTGCCCACTGTGCCATCCTGGGGGGTGCAAAGCCACAGTCCATCAGGTGGATTACAGAGTCCACTGGTCATGGAGGAGGCATGGTGGGCAGAGTGCCTCGTGAAGCCCTGCCCGACACAGAACCGGGCCTGCCAATGGGCCAGCGGTGCTTGACAGGAGGGCCCAGCGGAGCGGTGCTTGAGATGAGGGCCCAGCGGAGCGGTGCTTGACAGAAGGGCCCAGCGGAGCGGTGCTTGACAGGAGGGCCCAGCGGAGCGGTGCTTGACAGGAGGGCCCAGCGGAGCGGTGCTTGAGATGAGGGCCCAGCGGAGCGGTGCTTGACAGGAGGGCCCAGCGGAGCGGTGCTTGACAGGAGGTCCCAGCGGAGCGGTGCTTGACAGGAGGGCCCAGCGGAGCGGTGCTTGAGATGAGGGCCCAGCGGAGCGGTGCTTGACAGGAGGGCCCAGCGGAGCGGTGCTTGACAGGAGGGCCCAGCGGAGCGGTGCTTGACAGGAGGGCCCAGCGGAGCGGTGCTTGAGATGAGGGCCCAGCGGAGCGGTGCTTGACAGGAGGGCCCTGTTCAGCGGTGCCTGTCTTGGCGGGCCCTGTTCAGCGGTGCCTGTCTTGGCGGGGCCCTGTTCAGCGGTGCCTGTCTTGGCGGGGCCCTGTTCAGCGGTGCTTCTCACGGCGGGGCCCTGTTCAGCGGTGCTTCTCATGGCGGGGCCCTGTTCAGCGGTGCCTGTCTTGGCGGGGCCCTGTTCAACGGTGCTTCTCACGGCGGGGCCCTGTTCAGCGGTGCTTCTCACGGCGGGGCCCTGTTCAGCGGTGCTCCTCACGGCGGGGCCCTGTTCAGCGGTGCTTCTCACGGCGGGGACCTGTACAGCGGTGCTCCTCACGGCGGGGCCCTGTTCAGCGGTGCCTGTCTTGTGTTTCGAGTGAACCACACCTGGCCAATACTTCCCGCTCAGTCAGCATCGGACCTTTCCGTTGCGGGGCCCTCCTGTGATGGAGTCCTGGGGCCCTGGGTCTCCTCCGATACCCCCGGAATGGGGCTGGTGGGGCCCTCATGGCCAGGTCGGCTGCTCCCTGCCTTTTGTGCTTTGCTGCCCTTGCCCTCCTTGGCAGACTCTCCGTGGCCCTTGGCTCCCTTACCCGATGTGGCAGGTGACGGTGCAGGGCCACCCTCCTTGGGGGCAGACGTATCAGGCCTGTCGTGCCTGCCCTTCAGTTTTTTGCTCCTCTTCCCAGGGGGGGGGGCTGGCTGTGCCTTTGCTGCTGGCCGATGTCCCTGCCCAAGGAAAGGGCGCACTCCAAAAACCATGCACGACGTTCTTGGGAGTTGCTGGGCTGGTGGTGGCTGAGGTGTTTTTGGAACTCTTACGAGATGGAGGTGGTGGGTCAGGTGAGGAAAAGAGGTCCAGTTTATAGAGGAATAGTTTTTTTGGAGCAATGGGAAGGGTAGCTGGAGTGGGTATGGGAGTGGAGGAAGAGGATGTGGTTGTAGGAGAGTCAAGTCTGGTGTCTTTGGGTGCAGGTGCTTGGGCTGGAGGCTGACGTGAGGTGGATGGCTGTTGGTTGGGTGCCTGCCTGCGTTTGTGTGGTTTGGAAGCGGGGGTGACAGACACACTGGGAGAGGACACAGGGGACGTGTACATGGCAGTGGGGGTGGTGACTGCACGTGTGCGGACTGGTCTGGAGGGTGTGCTGGTGATGGGTGTACTGGCTGATGGTGGTGTGCATGCAGGTGTGAGTGTAGACGTCACAGGGAGGGAGGAGGGAGACGAGGAGGTGGGGGACACAGAGGAGGTAGTGGCTGTTGGCATGTCTGCATCTGTATGTTGCTTGTGTGAATGCTTGTGTGTTCTGTGGTGCTTATGTCTGGATGAGCTTCCCTTGGGTGTTGAGGTGTGTGCAGGCTGGTCTGTAGGTGTGGATGGGATAGGCAGAGGAACAGGGGAGTGGGACTGGGTGGAGGGAGTTAGAAGAGGGAGGCTGGAGACAGGGACAATCGCTGCTGTCAGTGCTGAGGCCAGAGCATTGAACGATCGCTGCTGGGCAGCCTGACCCGAATGAAGGCCCTCCAGGTATGCATTGCTTTGATGCACCTCCCTCTCCACACCCTGGATGGCATTCAAAAGGGTAGACTGCCCAACAATGATGGTCCTCAGGAGGTCAATGACCTCCTCACTGAGGGCAGCAGGGGTGACTGGGGCAGGGCCTGAGGTGCCTGGGGCGAAGGAGATGGCCGCCTTCCTGGCCGCGCGGGCACGGGCCGAAGGCCGAGGGGCTGCTGGGAGGGCGGAGCTGGTGCGCTGGGTGGCGGCTGTACCTGTAGTATCGGTGGGCAAGGATGTTTCCGCCACCGCAAGGGAGCTCCCATCCGAGGACGTGTCGGTGTCACTGACGTCTGCACGGGTCCCCGTGGTGGAGCCCCCCTCGCCCTCCGTCTCACTGGTCATGTCACAGTCCGTTGCATGGCCCTCCGGGGCCATGTGAGATGCAGCTCCCTCTTGCGCCGATGCCACTTCTCCTCCGCCTGATGATGCTAATGCACACATTCACAGAAAAACAAAGAAAATGGGGGGGGGGGGTGGAGAAATAAAGACAAGTTGAGTGCATGCATTGGGGACCCCGTTGGCGGAGAGGACAGACACAGAAGCCCCCTGCACTACGCTGCGCACATGGGGTACACTACTCATTCACTGGGACATGCCCTACAAGCCTATGGGCGACAACTGCCCACACAGAATACACAGGTCCATGAATAGCGTTACTAGGCACCCTACAGAGTTGGGGGGCGGGGGCACAGGACCATACCTCACGGAGGGGCCTAGCCTACAGAAATCGCCCTGGCCTAGGGATACCCACAGCCCTCCTCCCCCACCCAGGCACCTCCACTGCGCGCAAATATAGCTGAATGTGCTGGTACTCACCCCCTTGTGTCTGCTGTGATGTCCTCAAGCGCCCATCTAGATCGGGGTAGGCCACCGCCAGGATCCGGGACATCAGGGGGGTCAAGGTACGACTGGCACCCCTCCTAGGTTGGGAGGCCATCCCCAGCAGAGCCTCAGCGGTCTTCCTGCTCCCGCGGCGGATGTCCTCCCACCTCTTTCGGCAGTGGGTGCCCCGTCTGTTGTGGACCCCCAGGGCCCGGACGTCCTTGGCGATGGCACGCAAATTATCGATCTTCTGATGGGCGCTGACCTATGTGACATGTACAGGGGGGGAAAAGAAACATCATCACTTTTCTGCATGCTCGATGTGAGTGGCCCCCCTCCCCAAACTTGCCATGTGGCACATGCTCTCATCTGTCGTGCCATGCATTCGTAATTCGCTCCCCTCCCCTCCATCGTACATCCACCCCACTCATCACAGGCATTGCCCACTATGCATTGGCCCCCGTGTACTCACCTGTTGGTCTGGAGGACCGTAGAGTAGCGCATACTGGGGGAGGACCCCGTCCACGAGCTTCTCCAACTCTTCGGAACTGAAGGCGGGGGCCCTTTCCCCAGTCACAGCAGCCATTGTCACTTCCAGACCGAGGTCACAGCAGCACTTGCAGTATAGGTCCTCTCCTGTGGATGCTCAGGTCTTGTGTGATTAAGCAGAGAGAAAATGGCGGTCACGCCCGCGGCGGTGCGTACCGCGACCACCGGCGCACATCGTCATTGGCTCCTGAAACCCATAGAGTTCAATGTTAACCAATGCTGCTTTGCGCCGCGGTCTTCGACCGCCTACCGCCACGGCGTGCCACGCCAGCGCAATGACCTCACTTCACATTGTCACACTTCACAGGTCAGGCAGCTGCCATTTCAAGGGCCCACATGGCTTAATTCCTACTGCGTCACACATGGCTAGGCCTTGCATCGACACTCATACAAGCCATTCAATCCAGAGAGATTCGTGTACTGTGCAGGCTGTGGGAACTTACCTGTGGGTTGATTGACTCTGTGCTCCATGTTGTCCTTCCTAGGCACCGTCCGCTGGGACTTGCGAGGAGACGGAGGAATGTTCCCGTGTACAGACCGCTGGTGGACCTGTCGACAATGGAAGAACGACATGTCATACTCACCTACAGACTCAACAGTGCCACTATACAGGAACTGTGTGCCCAGCTGGAGCCAGACCTGATGTCACCCATCCACCAACCCACAGGGATTCCGCCTCTAGTGCAGGTGCTGTCAGTACTCCATTTTTTGGCTAGTGGATCATTTCAAACTACAGTGGCCATTTCATCTGGGATGTCTCAGCCTATGTTTTCAAGGGTATTGTCCAGAGTGTTGTCTGCCCTGATGAAATACATGCAGAGCTACATCATTTTCCCTGAGGTGGGTGACTTGCCTACAGTGAAGGGTGATTTCTATGCCCTTGGACACATTCCCAATATCATTGGTGCCATTGATGGTACCCATGTGGCTTTGGTCCCCCCAAAAGACAATGAACAGGTGTACAGGAACCGAAAAAGTTATCATTCGATGAATGTCCAGGTGGTCTGTTTGGCTGACCAGTACATCTCCCATTTAAATGCCAAGTTCCCAGGGTCAGTGCATGACGCGTACGTCATGCGAAATAGCAGCATCCCTTATGTGATGGAACAGCTACAGAGACAGCGTGTGTGGCTAATTGGTGACTCTGGTTACCCCAACCTGCCTTGGCTATTGACCCCAGTGAGGAATCCCAGGACAAGGGCAGAGGAACGGTACAATGAGGCCCATGGGCGTACTAGGAGGGTGATCGAGCGGACCTTCGGCCTCCTGAAGGCCAGGTTTAGGTGCCTGCATATGACAGGTGGATCCCTAATGTACTCACCAAAGAAGGTGTGTCATATCATCGTGGCCTGCTGCATGCTTCACAACCTGGCTTTGCGATGCCAGGTGCCTTTCCTGCAGGAGGATGGTCCAGATGGTGGTGTTGTGGCCGCTGTGGAGCCTGCGCAGAGTGAAGAGGAGGAAGACGAAGAGGACGACACAGACAACAGGGACAGAGTGATACTGCAGTATTTCCAGTAACACACAGGTAAGAATCTACTCCTGCATTTTATTATATCTGTAACAGTACTGGCTCTCTACTGTCTGACCTTTCACCCCAATGTATGGTAACTTAGTTGAGAATTTGCCTTCCTATTTCAGTGATCTGGTCCCCACGGAGTGCCCTCTGGTTTATTTCCCCATGGACTACCGCTGTGTGACACTGGTATGTTGTCATCACAATGTAATTGGACATTTTTGGTTGGTTATATCGAATACATTTGGTTTAAAAAAATAAATAGCAGACTCCAGATGGTTTTTGTGCAATAATTGTGTTTATTGAAGTGCAAAAATTGGTGTATAGTTCAAAAAGGGTGATGGGTGATGGTGGAGGCATGTCCATGGCAGAGTCCAGACTCTCGTTCGCACAGGTGCATTGTCCATATGCCTGTGGAAGGTGGAGCAGGGGCAGTTCAAGGTTGGACAGGGTGAACAAGTGGGACAGTGGGATGACATCCGGGGGGATCCGTGCATGGCGGGGGTCTTGACATCCTATTCTGTCTTCTTCCTAGATCTCAGGCCTTTCTTGCAGGGTGGTTCATGTTCTGCAGGGGGTGGGGTCCGGGTGGCCCGTTGCTGTTGTGTCGGGGCCTCCTGACCACTAGCGCCGGCGGAGGTGGTGGGCTGTTCTTCCTCCATGCTAGTGGCAGGGGCCCTTTGGGGGGCCACATGGTCCCGCAATGTGGTGACAATCTGGTTGAGTGCCACCACGATTGTACCCATTGCAGAACTGAAGCTGCGCAGTTCTTCCCGGAACCCCATGTACTGGCCCTCCTGCATGGCCTGGATCTCCTGGAACCTGGCCAGGACCGTAGCCATCGTCTCTTGGGAGTGGTGGTACGCTCCCATGATGGTGGTGAGGGCCGCTTGGACAGTGGGTTCCCTAGGCCTGTCCTCCCTCTGTCGCACAGCAGCCCTCCCAGTTCCCCTTTGTTCCTGGGCCTCTGTCCCCTGGACGGTGTGCCCACTACCACTGCCCCCAGGTCCCTGTTGTTGTTGGGGTGGTGGGTTGCCCTGGGTGCCCTGTAGTGGTAGACACACCGCTGCTTGACCTGTCCTGGAGACAGAGGCATGGGCCCGCTGGGTGGGTGCTGTGCTGGGGTTTCCAGAGGGGGGTAGTTCTGCTGTGGCCTGTGGCTGCCTGAGGGGAACCGACTGTCTAGAGGTCCCCGATGGTCCGGGCTGGTCATCAGGTTCTAGGTCAACAGAGCTGCTGTCATCACTGGGGGCCTGTTCTGGGGGTGGGATGGACATTTCTGGACCCTCCGGGCCGGTGTGTTGGCCCGGAGGGGTAAAAGAGTATGGTTATTGCTTCTGTGTGTGCCATGGCGTGCGATTTGTGGGTGCCCTTGTCCCCCAGTGGTGGCATTCCCTTGTGGGAGGAGTTGTGAGGGTGGTTTGGGGGGGATGGGTATGTGCAGTGGTCATGCTTAGGTGATGGGTTTCCATGGTTTGTGTTGGCATTCAGGGGTTGGTGTTGGTTTGGGTGGGTTGTGCTGGTGAGACATTAGCAGGGAGGATATGTGCTGGGGGGTTGGGGGTGAGGGTGGGGGTGTGGGTTGGCATGCTGGTGGTTGGGGGGGTGAAGTAGTTGAGATTAGACTTACCAGAGTCCATTCCTCCGCCTACTCCAGCAAGGCCCTCAGGATGCAGGATGTTCAAGACCTCTTGCTCCCATGCTGTGAATTCGGGTGGAGTGGGTGGGGGTCCGCCGCCAGTCTTCTGCACAGCCATGTTGTGTCTTGACACCATCGCCCGCACCTTCCCCCGTAGGTCGTTCCAGCGCTTTCGGATGTCTTCCCGATTTCTGGGATGCTGTCCCACAGCGTTGACCCTGTCGACGATCCTTTGCCATAGCTCGGCCTTCCTGGCTATTGTGGTGTGCTGCACCTGTGTGCCGAAGAGCTGGGGCTCTACCCTAATTATTTCCTCCACCATGACCCTGAGTTCTTGGTCCGAGAACCTGGGGTGTCTTTGGGGTGCCATGGGGTGGTGTGGATGAGGTGTGGGGTGGTGTTTGTGGTGATGAGTGTAGTGGTGTGTGGTGTTTTGTGCGTAGATGTAGTGTGGGGGATGATGTTGGGTTCCTGTGTGTGTTGTGGTTTGCGTTCCCTGTGCTCTCTCTCTGTGTATTGCGCCTTGTCTCTGAATTTCGATTTGTGGGTGATGTGGGTGTGTGTTTTATATCGTATTGATTGTGTGGGAGTGGTGTTTGTATGTGTATCAGGTGTGTGTATTTGTAATTGTCCAATGTGGCAGTGTTTTGTAGATGTGTGTGTATTTTGAGTGCAGCGGTGTGTACCGCCAATGGGATACCGCGGTTGAAAGACCGCCGCGTGGATTCGTGGGTCGTAATGGCATGGGCGTATTTCTGTTGGCGTGACGGTGGAGGTTTGGTCATCGCCAGTTTATCGCTGACCGCTGATGTGGCGGCCTTCAGTGGAGGTCGGGTTTTTGGCGGTTTGGCTGTTGTGGGTCAGAATGACCCTGGCGGGTTGCCGCGGCCGTGGCGGTGTTATGGCGGTCTTCTGTCCGGCGGTAACTGCCTTTTACCGCCAGGGTCAGAATGACCCCCAGAGTGTTTGACCTTTAAGTGACAATGTTGAATTTAAAAAATATTGCAATGTCTATCACTAAAGAAGGGATTGTGCTAAGAGGATCCAAGATGGTCATACCTGCGATTTTGAGGCAGCAAGTTATCGAACTCCACCATGAAGGCTATTGTGGTCACCAAGAAGGCATTGAGGGATTGTGTGTGGTTGCCTCGCATGAACACAAAAGTGGGGAAGCGCAAAAGGAATGTCATTTATGCAACTGTCTGTCTCCCGAGGTGACCCAGCATCCTCTGACAATGTCCGATCTCCCTGCACATGTATGGTAAAGAATCACCATCAACTTGTTTATGCCTGTGGCAAACGGACACCACCTTATGGTGGTCATTGATGAGCGTTCCTGGTTTCCTCTGGTAGAAGACATGTCATTCACAATCCACAACAAACTCATTGAGCAGCTAGATAACATTTTGTAGTGTGGGGCATACCCGGCATTCTCAGGTCCAACAATGTTACACTGTTCAACAGCAAGGAGTTAAAGGAGTTTCTAGCCAGCCTTAACATCAAACATCAGAAAAATAGGCCTGGGCGGAACTCGCATAGTTTTGTTCAGCGTGAATCCCCTCTGTGCCAACAAATCTCAGTGAGATTATGTGGTACTTCGCAAGTGAGCAGGAGTGCTTGTCTGCCAGTTTGCACTGCTTTTTAGGTGTAAGTAGCGCAATCTGCGCTTCTGTACAGAAAAAGCAGCGTTAATGGTACCACTTGGTTCACATGGGAACAGCCATTTCTTTTTACCTGCTGCGCAGTTTTGCATGACTCTGGGCCTTATTTTCCAAAACAACTAACATCTTTTCATTCTTCCCCCTTCCTACTCAGCCACCCCTCATTTACTATTATTTTATGATATGTGTCTTTGTGTTTTGAATTTTATGTTTTTGTCTTTATGTTTTCTTTTTGTTTGACTTTTTTGTACTCTTTTGTTTGGTTTTCTCTTTATCTCCTTAGTTCTTTATTTCTTTTTCTTCCTTCCTTTTCCTATTTCTTCTTTTATTTTTCACCTAGCAACATGGCAGAGCAGGGTAAGACAGGGAGCAGTGGCCCATTATTTCAGAGGATGAGGTGGCCACACTTGTTTTTTTACGTGCAGCGCCACTTCCCCTCCATGCTGGCCCCACATTTGATGCACTGCTGTGCCGATATCCTTGACAGGGAGCAGGACTTGCTCGACCTGCTGGGCATCGAGGTTGCAGGCCTCATGACTAATGATTTAATTGTCGTGTTCTACAATGCCATTTTTTTATTTAGCATACTGCTCACACTCTTAGGTAAGTTAAGTTTATGTTTCAAATATTATGTGACCCAGTTTGAGCTAGCCAGTTGCTCACACTGCCTAATTGTACTCGTCGGGCTCACTTGGGCTGATTATTTAAGAAGCCATGCAGACTCCTCTGTCCTTTCACTAAGATAGTGGTAGTAGTAAGTAATATCAGTGAGTTATCATTTTCTGTGCCTTCCTTTTCGTAGCTCGTACAGTCCCAAGCAAGCTCCCAGTGACGTGTAGTATGCATATGCATCTATGCATTGAAAAAATGGGAGAATGAGTTGGCCCATCAAAGAGGTTGAGAATGATAAAAGAAGCAAAGATAATTTGTTGAAAAACAGGAGCAGTTGTAAATGTAGTTTAGGTTTAGGAAATTTGGAATAGGTAAACTCAATACTAGTACTATAGGTGATCTGAGTACAAGGTCACTACATTTGCCTTTGCCTGTGAAAATATTTTTGGGGAGGTTAACTATACCACTAATCTATTTTTTTGCCTTCATTATTTCTTACGTCACCAACCAAGGGCAAGAAAAGGGTGTCAGAGGTGGCAGGGTACCGGGGTTGCCACCAGCAGTGCTGCAGTGAGTGGAAGTACCAGCACTAGCACTGTGGCTGATGGATCTGCTGACCCCGTAAGTCCACCTATTATTATTACTATTATTATTGTTAATAATATTAATAATATATTTCCCTGTTTTTTATCTCTTCCCATTTAGAATAACTTTTTATTTTTTACTTACTGTGCCTGTCTCCTTTTTTTCAACTCCTCTTTGTTCAATCTAATGTTTGTTAAATTCTAGTGATCCCTTCATTATCTTAGTTTTCTGTACTTCATGTTTCTGCAGCTGACTTCCTCCTGTTTGTAGCTTTCTTCTGCTTTGTTAGCAAGCTTTCCTTCTCCCCTTACATCTTGTGGACTGGTAGTGTAAGACTAAGAGAACATATCTTAGGAGAGGTACTCTACTGTGAAGATAACATGCCCACATAAGCTATTCTATGTATGTTTGTTGAGAAGGCTCTCTTTTTCTTGCTCATTCTCAAGCAGTGAAAAAAGAAAGTGGCCATGGTCATGGTGGACCTTAATGTTGTATGCATTATCATTCTTTTCTACAGTAGTATACCAGCAGTTTCAATGAAAGTGCAGCATAGCTGGAAAGTAGTATGAGGACATTGCATTTGGCAACCAAGACCATATGTCCTTCATTGACCAAATATTCTTTCCTTTCACTGCGCTTCAGTGACTCAGAGACGTCATAGCTCTGCCATCCATCACAAAAAGTTTTTTGTTGCCCTACTACCTGGCTTTTCTAACATTGTCTACCTACAAAATGCCCATAGTGATATCTTTGACAAAAGATACTGAACTGACCTGTGGTGATGTATTGTGGTTATATTTTGTTAAAAATATAATAAGAGGATGCATATCTGATACATAAAATTAGGAATGTTTTACTGTTTTCTAGCTGTACCAACCACAAGTACACCAGAAGCAGCAGAGAATGTGGGTGGAGGGGGAGTCGCAGCGATGGTAAGGCACATTATTTGCTTATTAACAAACTATGCATACACACTGTATTTGTTAAGCGAGGCAGATATCTCACCTATCATCATTCATAACCTCCCTGCCCATGGCATTTTGCCCCCTGTGTGACCTACGGCAGTTTTCAGTGTACAATGTGCGTCTGCTTCTGTTAAAGCACCTTTTATGAAGTTTTCAGTGCTTAGCTTGAATTAAGCTGTATTTCCCAGTGCCCACTCAGTCACCTCCTAGTACTTCACTCATTTATTCTCTTTCATAAGTTCTGTCCCAGCCAATTCAAAAAATTGAAAGAATCCATTCTTGTGATGTGCCACATTTTTCTGGCCAAATGATTTATACATATATATATATATGCAAAAACAGGCGCCTCAATCCTCGCGTGGACACCAAGATCGCAGTCTAGGACGGTGATTCCTAATAAAAGTTTATTAGCAACGCGTTTCGATCTGACGATCTTCCTCACAGCAAACACTGGAAAACAAATGCCCAATCACCTTTAAAAAACGATTTCCAACATCCTCATTGGAAATCATAGACATGGAAAAAATCACCACAGTTAATAATCTATATGAGAACAAGCTCATTATATACTTCTCATATGGGCATACAAGCTTAATACGAAATGGTGAATATTTTTGTAATCCTATTAGATACAATTAAATTGCAGAGAAAATAAATATATAAATAAACAAATTAAATAATTAAATTAAATTAAATTATAAATTATACATTTTAAATTATTAAATTGTAAAAATTCTGGCCCAGTGACCAAACATTCACACAATGTATTACTATGTCCCCAAGTACACATAACATGATTCTAAATGTTCTTTGTCATCACCTATTCAAGGGCAAATAATGCAATTTTTTTTATCATCTTTAAACCAAAACATTATTTTTTCATTGTTTTTTCTTTTCATGATTTTTTCTTTTTATGATTTTTAAATGCCATCAAAATCATCTCTGCAAATAGTCTTCCATTCACTATAATTATTCCTTCTCCCTGACACAAAACCACATGAAACGAATAGAAAGTTTACGTTGATGAGATTCGTACAATTTACAGCCAAAATGAGAAATGAAAAATACAAAAGAATAGAGAAGAAAGGAGAAACTTTAGCCAATATATACAAAAAGCTCCTCATCTGTGTTCAAACCTCCAGGTATACGACTATTCAACCATATTAAATACTCAGATTCCAAAATCCTGAGTTTAATTTCTCTGTCTCCTCGTTTACTGAGGACGACCCTTTCAATACCATAAAAGGATAAATCATCAGCATTTTGTTTATGCATTAACGACCAATGCCTAGCCTTAGGATAATTCAGATCAACATTCCTAATAGCTCTCATATGTTCCAATATTCTTTTCTTAACTAGAGATGTCATGCTGCCTACATATAGGAGACCACACAAGCATACCAGGACATAAACACAAAAATCACTGTTACATGTTATTAACTTGTTAATATATCTGGTTTGTCCTGTAGGTAAAAGGTAAGTCTTAACATTCTTGCTTGTTTTTCATGCTTTACAATGACCACACTTAAAAAATCCTCGCTGTTCTTTAAGCCATCCCCCTTGGGCCATTTGTGGTGTCATATAATTGTGTACTAGCATGTCCTTCAAAGAAGAGGATTTTCTATATGTGAGAGAGGGACTTAATGGTACCTCAGATCCAATTACTGTGTCAGATCTCACAAGATGCAAATGTTTACAAATAATTTTCTTGATATTTTTTGAATTAGCATTATAAGTAGTAATTAAACAAGTCTGGTTCACATTATCCTTTCCTCTGACTCCACAAAAAAGAAGCTCATCCTTATATTTCAATTTGACCTTGCCAGATGCTTCTTGAAAGATTCTTCTAGCGTAAGACCTTACCCTAAATCTACCAATTATTTTCTCCTCTTCCTTTCGATAAGTTGACGAATCACTGCAATTAGGTTTGGCCCTCAATAATTCCCCACAAGGAATTTTCCATTTTAATTTCACTGGATGATGACTTTGCCCATGTAGAATACTGTTACCAGCTGTAGGTTTATGATATAATGAAGTGTGGATCATTCCATCCCTCACTTGGATAAAAATATCCCAAAATTCAATCTATTTTATAAGTGAAGGCCAAATTCAAACTGTTTTTCGAAATATATTCCAAAAAGTCATTCAACATATTCTTCCCATCCCAAATGATAAATTAATCATTTATATAACGTGTCCAAAAAATTATGGGGGTGATTCTAACTTTGGCGGGCGGCGGAGGCCGCCCGCCAAAGTTCCCCCAACAGAATACCGCTACGCGGTCAGAAGACCGCCGCGGTTATTCTGTGTTTCCCGCTGGGCTGGCGGGCTACCGCCAGAAGGCCGTCCGCCAGCCCAGCGGGAAACCCCTTCCCACAAGGAATCCGGCTCCGAATGGAGCCGGCGGAGTGGGAAGGGTGCGACGGGTGCAGTAGCACCCATCGCGATTTTCAGTGTCTGCAATGCAGACACTGAAAATCTTTTAGGGGCCCTCTTACGGGGGCCCCTGCAGTGCCCATGCCATTGGCATGGGCACTGCAGGGGCCCCCAGGGGCCCCAGGACACCCCTCACCGCCATCCTGTTCCTGGCGGGTCGGAATCCCCATGGCGGCGCAGCATGCTGCGCCTCCATGGAGGATTCCTCAGGGCAGCGGAAAACCGGCGCCGGTTTTCCGTTTCTGACCGTGGCTGTACCGCCGCGGTCAGAATGCCCTTGGGAGCACCGCCAGCCTGTTGGGGAGTGCAAAGCCACAGTCTCTCAAGTCTCTACAGTGGGTGGTTTGCCCACTGTTCCATCCTGGGGAGGGCAAAGCCACAGTCTCTCAAGTCTCTACAGTGGGTGGTTTGCCCACTGTGCCATCCTGGGGAGTGCAAAGCCACAGTCTCTCAAGTCTCTACAGTGGGTGGTTTGCCCACTGTACCATCCTGTGGATAACAGTCTCCACTGGTTCTGGAGGGGGGCTGATGCCCAGAGTGCTTCGTGCAGCCCTGCCCGACACAGATGCGGGCCTGCCCCTTCCGCCAATGGGCCAGCGGTGCTTGAGACGGCGGTGCCCTGTTCAGCGGTGCTTGAGATGAAGGGCCCAGTGCAGCGGTGCTTGAGACGGCGGTGCCCTGTTCAGCGGTGCTTGAGACGGCGGTGCCCTGTTCAGCGGTGCTTGAGACGGCGGTGCCCTGTTCAGCGGTGCTTGAGATGAAGGGCCCAGTGCAGCGGTGCTTGAGATGAAGGGCCCAGTTCAGAGGTGCTTGAGACGGTGGTGCCCTGTTCAGCGGTGCTTGAGACCGCGGTGCCCTGTTCAGCGGTGCTTGAGACGGCGGTGCCCTGTTCAGCGGTGCTTGAGACGGCGGTGCCCTGTTCAGCGGTGCTTGAGACGGCGGTGCCCTGTTCAGCGGTGCTTGAGATGAAGGGCCCAGTGCAGCGGTGCTTGAGATGAAGGGCCCAGTTCAGCGGTGCTTGAGACGGCGGTGCCCTGTTCAGCGGTGCTTGAGACGGCGGTGCCCTGTTCAGCGGTGCTTGAGATGAAGGGCCCAGTGCAGCGGTGCTTGAGATGAAGGGCCCAGTGCAGCGGTGCTTGAGATGAAGGGCCCAGTTCAGCGGTGCTTGAGACGGCGGTGCCCTGTTCAGCAGTGCTTGAGACGGCAGTGCCCTGTTCAGCGGTGCTTGAGACGGCGGTGCCCTGTTCAGCGGTGCTTGAGATGAAGGGCCCAGTGCAGCGGTGCTTGAGATGAAGGGCCCAGTTCAGCGGTGCTTGAGACGGCCGTGCCCTGTTCAGCGGTGCTTGAGACGGCGGTGCCCTGTTCAGCGGTGCTTTAGATGGCTGTGCCCTGTTCAGCGGTGCTTGAGACGGCAGTGCCCTGTTCAGCGGTGCTCGAGACGGCTGTGCCCTGTTCAGCGGTGCTTGAGATGAAGGGCCCAGTGCAGCGGTGCTTGGGATGAAGGGCCCAGTTCAGCGGTGCTTGAGACGGCGGTGCCCTGTTCAGCGGTGCTTGAGACGGCGGTGCCCTGTTCAGCGGTGCTTGAGACGGCGGTGCCCTGTTCAGCGGTGCTTGAGATGAAGGGCCCAGTGCAGCGGTGCTTGAGATGAAGGGCCCAGTTCAGAGGTGCTTGAGACGGTGGTGCCCTGTTCAGCGGTGCTTGAGACGGCGGTGCCCTGTTCAGCGGTGCTTGAGACGGCGGTGCCCTGTTCAGCGGTGCTTGAGACGGCGGTGCCCTGTTCAGCGGTGCTTGAGACGGCGGTGCCCTGTTCAGCGGTGCTTGAGATGAAGGGCCCAGTGCAGCGGTGCTTGAGATGAAGGGCCCAGTTCAGCGGTGCTTGAGACGGCGGTGCCCTGTTCAGCGGTGCTTGAGACGGCGGTGCCCTGTTCAGCGGTGCTTGAGATGAAGGGCCCAGTGCAGCGGTGCTTGAGATGAAGGGCCCAGTGCAGCGGTGCTTGAGATGAAGGGCCCAGTTCAGCGGTGGTTGAGACGGCGGTGCCCTGTTCAGCAGTGCTTGAGACTGCAGTGCCCTGTTCAGCGGTGCTTGAGACGGCGGTGCCCTGTTCAGCGGTGCTTGAGATGAAGGGCCCAGTGCAGCGGTGCTTGAGATGAAGGGCCCAGTTCAGCGGTGCTTGAGACGGCCGTGCCCTGTTCAGCGGTGCTTGAGACGGCGGTGCCCTGTTCAGCGGTGCTTGAGATGGCGGTGCCCTGTTCAGCGGTGCTTGAGACGGCGGTGCCCTGTTCAGCGGTGCTTGAGACGGCTGTGCCCTGTTCAGCGGTGCTTGAGATGAAGGGCCCAGTGCAGCGGTGCTTGAGATGAAGGGCCCAGTTCAGCGGTGCTTGAGACGGCCGTGCCCTGTTCAGCGGTGCTTGAGACGGCGGTGCCCTGTTCAGCGGTGCTTGAGATGGCGGTGCCCTGTTCAGCGGTGCTTGAGACGGCAGTGCCCTGTTCAGCGGTGCTTGAGACGGCTGTGCCCTGTTCAGCGGTGCTTGAGATGAAGGGCCCAGTGCAGCGGTGCTTGGGATGAAGGGCCCAGTTCAGCGGTGCTTGAGACGGCGGTGCCCTGTTCAGCGGTGCTTGAGACGGCGGTGCCCTGTTCAGCGGTGCTTGAGACGGCGGTGCCCTGTTCAGCGGTGCTTGAGATGAAGGGCCCAGTGCAGCGGTGCTTGAGATGAAGGGCCCAGTTCAGAGGTGCTTGAGACGGTGGTGCCCTGTTCAGCGGTGCTTGAGACCGCGGTGCCCTGTTCAGCGGTGCTTGAGACGGCGGTGCCCTGTTCAGCGGTGCTTGAGATGGCGGTGCCCTGTTCAGCGGTGCTTGAGATGAAGGGCCCAGTGCAGCGGTGCTTGAGATGAAGGGCCCAGTTCAGCGGTGCTTGAGACGGCGGTGCCCTGTTCAGCGGTGCTTGAGACGGCGGTGCCCTGTTCAGCGGTGCTTGAGATGAAGGGCCCAGTGCAGCGGCGCTTGAGATGAAGGGCCCAGTGCAGCGGTGCTTGAGATGAAGGGCCCAGTTCAGCGGTGCTTGAGACGGCGGTGCCCTGTTCAGCAGTGCTTGAGACTGCAGTGCCCTGTTCAGCGGTGCTTGAGACGGCGGTGCCCTGTTCAGCGGTGCTTGAGATGAAGGGCCCAGTGCAGCGGTGCTTGAGATGAAGGGCCCAGTTCAGCGGTGCTTGAGACGGCCGTGCCCTGTTCAGCGGTGCTTGAGACGGCGGTGCCCTGTTCAGCGGTGCTTGAGATGGCGGTGCCCTGTTCAGCGGTGCTTGAGACGGCGGTGCCCTGTTCAGCGGTGCTTGAGACGGCTGTGCCCTGTTCAGCGGTGCTTGAGATGAAGTGCCCAGTGCAGCGGTGCTTGGGATGAAGGGCCCAGTTCAGCGGTGCTTGAGACGGCGGTGCCCTGTTCAGCGGTGCTTGAGACGGCGGTGCCCTGTTCAGCGGTGCATCGGATAAGTGTCCAGCTCAGCGGATCCGGCCATGGCGTGGAGGTCATTCGCCACCTGACCTGTGGCTGGCGGTGCCTTCCTGCCCATCTGTCGTGTGGCTGGCGGGTTCCTCCTGGGCTGAAGTACCGGGCCTGTTGGTGTCCTCCTGCCCACCTGGAATGGGGCTTGCGTGGCCCTCCTGGGCTGCAGTACCGGGCCTGTTGGTGTCCTCCTGCCCACCTGGGATGGGTCTGGCGGGGCCCTCCTGGCCAGCTGGGCTGGTGGCGGTCTTGTCGTGCGTGCTGCCCTTCCCAGCCTTCCCTGTTCGCCTGTGGCCCTTCCCCACCTTTGGCGGTGTGCCAGGTGGCACCACACTTCCTGGCGGAGCCATGGTAGGGATTTTGGTCCCTGGTGTCTTCGGCCTCTAGCGCTGGCCACTGACAATCTTTGGATGTTTCACCGGGGGTGGGCTGGCCGTGCCTTGGCTCCTTACTGAACTGGCTGCCCTTGAGGGTGGGGGACTCCACAGTCCATGGCAGACTGTCATTACAGGTCCCGCTTTTGTGGTGGCTGAGGTGCTGACTGGAGTCCTATGAGATGGACGGGGTGGGGGAGTTTTAGGAAAGAGGTCAAGTTTGGAAAGGAAAAACAATTTAGGAACAGAGGGACGGGTAGGTGTAGTGGGTATGGGAGTGGAGGAAGAGGTTGTGGTTTTAGGAGTTTTCAGTCTGGTGTCTTTGGGTGCAGGTGCTTGGGCTGGAGGCTGTCGTGAGGTGGATGGCTGTTGGGTGGGTGGCTGCCTGCGTTTGTGTAGCTTGGAAGAGGGGGTCACAGACACAGTGGGAGAGGACACAGGGGACGTGTAAATGGTAGTGGGGGTGATGACTGCACGTGTGCGGGGGGTTCTGGTGGGTGTGCTGGTGATGGACGTAGTGGCTGAAGATGTTGTGCATGCATGTGTGAGTGGAGACGTGACAGGGAGGGAGACGAAGAGGAGGGGGACACAGTGGAGGCAGTGGGTGTTGGTATATCTGCATGTGGATGTTGCTTGTGTGAATGCTTGTGTGATGTGTGGTGCTTATGTTTGCCTGAGCTTCCCTTGGGTGTTGAGGTATGTGCAGGCTGGTCTAATGGTGTGTCTGGGATAGGCAGAGGTACAGGGGATTGGGTCTGGGTGGAGGAAGTTGGAGGGGGGAGGCTAGAGACAGGAACAATGGCTGCCATCAGTGCTGAGGCCAGAGTGTTGAACGATCGCTGAAGGGCAGCCTGACCAGAATGAATGCCCTCCAGGTATGCATTACTCTGGTGCACCTCCCTTTCTACACCCTGGATGGCATTCAAAATGGTAGACTGCCCAACAGTGAGCTTCCTCAGGAGGTCAATGACCTCCTCACTGAGGGCAGCAGGGGTGACAGGGGCAGGGCCTGAGGTGCCTGGGGCGAAGGAGATGCCCACCTTACTGGGTGAGCGGGCACGGGGCAAACGCTGAGGGGCTGCTGGGAGGGCGGTGCTGGTGCGCTGGGTGGCGGCTGTACCTGCTGTTGCGGGGGGCACAGATGTTGCCGCCACCACAAGGGAGCTCCCTTCAGAGGACGAGTCGCTGTCACTGACATCTGTACGAGTCCCTGCTGTGGAGCTCCCCTCGCCCTCCGTCTCACTGGTGAATTCCGAATCCGTTGCATGGCCCGCCATGGCCATGTGAGATGCAGCTCCCTCGTGCTCCGATGCCACTTCTCCTCCGCCTGATGATGCTAATGCACACATGAACAGGAAGACCACAAAAAAGGGGGGGGGGGAGAAAATAAAGACATGTTGAGTACATGCATTGACGACACAGTTGGCGGACAGGACAGACACAGAAGCCCCCTGCACTACGCCGCGCACTTGGGGTCGACTATGCAATCCGTGGGACATGGCCTAGAAGCCTATGAGCGACATCTGCACACATAGATGACACAGGGCAATGAATAACTGTACTTGGCACCCTACAGAGGTGGGGGGCGGGGACACAGAGCCATGCCTTACGGAGGGGCCTAGCCTACAGAAATCGCCCTGGCCTAGGGATACCCACAGCCCTCCTCCCCCACCCAGACACCTCCACTGCGCGCAAAGTCAGCAGAATGAGAATGTACTCACCCCCTTGTGTCTGCTGTGATGTCCTCACGCGCCCATCCAAATCGGGGTAGGCCACCGCCAGGATCCGGGACATCAGGGGGGTCAAAGTCCGACTGGCACCCCTCCCACGTTGGGAGGCCATTCCCAGCTGAGCCTCCGCCGCCTTCCTGCTCCAGCGTCGGATGTCCTCCCATCTCTTCTGGCAGTGGGTGCCCCGTCTGTGGTGGACCCCCAGGGTCCGGACGTCCTTGGCGATGGCACGCCAAATGTCGATTTTCTGGTGGGCGCTGACCTATGTGACATGTACAGGGAGAGAAAAATATTCATCACCTTCTGCATGCTCGATGTGAGTGGCCCCCCATCCCCACCCTTGCCATGTGGCACATGCTCTCATCTGTCGTTTGATGCATGCCTCAATCGCTCCCCTCCCCACCATCTTTCATCCACCCCACTCAACACAGGCATTGCCCACAAAGCATGGTCCCTGTGTACTTACCTGTTGGTCTGGAGGACCGTAGAGTAGCGCATACTGGGGGAGGACCCCATCCAAAAGTTTCTCCAATTCCTGAGCAGTGAAGGCAGGGGCCCTTTCCCCAGTCGCATGAGCCATTGTCTCTTCCAGACCGAGGTCACAGCAGCACTTGGAGTGTAGGTCCTCTCCTGTGGAAGATCAGGTATCGAGTGATTAAGCAGATAGAAAATGGCGGTCACGCCCGCGGCGGTGCGTACCGCGGCGGTGCGTACCGCGACTGCCGGCGCACATCGTCATTGGCTCCTGAGACCCATAGGGTTCAATGTTAACCAATGCTGCTTTGCGCCGCGGTCTTCGACCGCCTACCGCCACGGTGTGCCACGCCAGCGCATTGACCTCACATCCCATTGTCACACTTCACAGCTCAGGCAGACACCATTTCAAGGGCCCACATGGCTTACTTTTAACTGCATCACACATACCTAGGCCTTGCATCAACACTCATACAAACCATTCAGTGCATTGGGAATCATGTTTTTGGCAAACTGTGGTTACATACCTGTGGGCTGATTGACTCTGTGCTCGCTGTTGTCCTTCATAGGCACCGTCCGCTGGGACATGCAAGGAGATGGAGAAATCTTCCTGTGTACAGACCGCTAGTGGACCTGTCGACAATGGAGGAAAGACACGTCATACTGACATACAGGCTTGACCGAGCCACTATTCATGAACTGTGTGCCCAGCTGGAGGCAGACCTGATGTCACCAATCCGCCAACCCACAGGGATACCCCCTCTAGTGCAGGTGCTGTCAGTACTCCATTTCTATGCAAGTGGGTCATTTCAAACAACAGTGGCCATATCATCAAGGATGTCTCAGCCTATGTTTTCCAAGGTGTTGTCCAGAGTGTTGTCTGCCCTGCTGAAACACATGCACAGCTACATAATTTTCCCTGAGGTGGGGGATTTGGCTACAGTGAAGGGTGATTTCTATACCCTTGGACATATCCCCAACATCATAGGTGCCATTGATGGGACACATGTTGCTTTGGTCCCCCCCACCAGGAGTGAACAGGTGTACAGGAACAGGAAGAGTTATCATTCCATGAATGTACAGATGGTGTGTTTGGCTGACCAGTACATCTCCCATGTGAATGCCAAGTTCCCTGGCTCAGTGCATGACGCCTACATCCTGCGGAATAGCAGCATCCCTTACGTGATGGGTCAACCCCAGAGGCACCGGGTGTGGCTATTAGGGGACTCCGGGTACCCCAACCTGTCATGGCTACTGACCCCAGTGAGGAATCCCAGGACAAGGGCAGAGGAACGCTACAATGAGGCCCATGGGAGAACTAGGAGGGTGATCGAGCGGACCTTCGGCCTCCTGAAGGCCAGGTTCAGGTGCCTCCATATGACAGGTGGATCCCTAATGTACTCACCAAAGAAGGTGTGTCAGATCATCGTGGCCTGCTGTATGCTTCACAACCTGGCTTTGTGACGCCAGGTGCCTTTTCTGCAGGAAGATGGTCAAGATGGTGGTGTTGTAGAAGCTGTGGAGCCTGTGGAGAGTGAAGACGAGGAAGCCGAAGAGGACGACATAGACAACAGGAACACAGTAATACAGCAGTATTTTCAATGACACACAGGTAAGATTCCAACCCGGCATATTACATATACTTAACCCCTACTACCTCTCTACTGTCTGACCTTTTCCCCCTGTGTATGGTAACTGAGTTGTGACTTTCCCTTCCAATTTCAGAGATGTGGGCCATAATGCGTGACATCTGCTTTGTTTCCCCATGGACTACAGCTGTGTGACATTGGTATGTTGGCATCACAATGTAAATAAGCATTTTGGGACGGTAATTTCTAATACATTTGTTCTAAATCACAGCCAGACTCCTGATTGTTTTGTGCAATAACTGTGTTTATTTCAGTGCTCTATATTGGTGGGTGGTTGCAAATCGGTGAGGGGTGATGGTGGAGGATTGTCCATGGCAGAGTCCAGACTATTAGTTTCACAGGTGCAATGTCCAAATGCCTGTGGAAAATGGAGCATGGGCAGTATAAGGATGGACAGGGTGTCAATGTGGGACAGTGGGATGACATTCAGGGAAGTATCCTTTCCTGGCGGGGGTCTTGGCATCTTACTCTGTCTTCTTCCTGGATCTCAGGGCCCGCTTGCAGGGTGGTTCTCCTTCTGCAGGGGGTGGGGTCCTGGTGGCCTGTTGGTCCTGTGGCGGGGCCTCCTGTCCACTAGCGCCGGCAGAGGTGGTAGGCAGTTCTTGGTCCATGCTAGTGTCAGGGGCCCTTTGTCTTGCCACAGTGACCCGCAATGTGGTGACTACCTGATTCAGAGCCCCTACAATGGTGGCCAAGGCGGAACTCATGTTTCGAAGTTCCTCCCTGAACCCCATATACTGTTCCTCCTGCAGAAGCTGGATCTCCTGAAACCTGGCCAGGACCGTCGCCATCGTCCCCTGGGAGTGGTGGTATGCTCCCATGATGGAGGTGAGGGCCTCGTGGAGAGTGGGTTCCCTGGGCCTGTCCCCCCCCCCCTGTCGCACAGCAGCCCTCCCAGTTCCCCTGTTTCCCTGGGCCTTTATGTGGAAACTTCGGGTTTTTCATTGCAGTATTTGGATTATCTTTGTTGTTAAGTCATGGATTTTTGGAAAGTTTGTATGGTTATGAGTCATTGTTGTCAGTACATATATTAACTAATTAAGGTATTGCATTTGGTAAATTATTCGTTTTTTTTTAAATATATGTACTTTCCCCCCCTTTTTTTCTTCACATTAGATTGGAAGTATTTAATGGATAGCATTCACGTTTGAAGCATATTTTGATTTGGACACAATTGATGATTATTTTCTTCTGAATTGTGGTGGATTTTTAAGGTATGGGATTATAATTAATTGCATTGTGAATACTTTTACACACTATGGGTTGCATGTGGTTGTCTCTGGTGTTTACTGACTTTGGTATTTCACTATTGCTTGAGAATGCTGTAAGCTTGTGTTTTCTTACTGTATATAGGTGTTTTAGGAGGTATCTTGTAGTAGGTTCTTGTTTATATTTTTATTTGTGAACTTCTTTCCTCTCACTTTTATGAGGTGTTAGCTGGGTTATTATTCCTCCCTTTAGTTTGGTACACAATTGGTGTGAACTTGGCGGTTGAGCATATAGGTCTTAACTCGTGTGTTATCTTTATGATTTCTAGCCCTGAAGAAGTCGTAAGGGATGCAAACATTTCCTAAGACGAAACACGTGTTGGCTGGAAATACAATCTACTATTGATGTTTTGAATTTTCTCAATAAATTGTGGATTCATCAGTGGACTCTAGAACCTGTGTGTTGTGACATGGACTTTTATGATTTTGTGTTCTACATGATTTACCTCTTGAATTAGAACTTTTGTAGGCTCTAATGAGAGCGGACCCTCACTGTGTATTGGTTTAGTTTTGAGGTTGTGTTTACCTCTAAGGGTAGGGTGTTTCCCTTGTGTGGTTTCCCTGACATAATACTTAGGGTGGTTGTACATCCTGAGCGCCATACATCCTCACTTTGCACCCCGTCTAATTAATTTTGATTATCTGAGGAGGCTGCTTGGTTGTGAGCCTATAATCTTATTACTCTACCATGGATAGGACCAAAATAGCAGAGGACCTATTTGAGAATTTAGCAATGGGAGGTACTTTTCATAATGTGTCTGGTGGTAATTCACAAAAGGAAGGCTTGAGAAATAAATTTATAAGATTAGAGAGGATGAAGAAAAATGAATTATCTAAATGGTGGGATGGGGCAACGTTAAAACAGTATAAGAAACTTAATCGTATTCCCCGTGGCTTGAGATCGCAAATTTTTCCTACTTATGACGACTTGGACGATGATTTACTAGTACTATGGGATAAGGAGTTAACTGGCAGCTCTATGAAACTTATGGATATTTTGATCATTAGCTCTGAGAGGAAAGTTAGCCAGCTACAAACTGATATTGGTATTCTTGAAAAGGAAATTGAAGGCTTGAATCTTAGAGAAGCCACTGAGAAAAATTACAAAATTTTGAATGAAGTTTTACTCAAATATCAGGAAGAAATTATGCAGAGGAAGGCTCGCAAACTTAAACGGGACGAGAGAGATTATTTACCTGGTAGAATTTTCACTTTCTCTAATAAATATGATCACCTATTTCATACTGGTGGGGTCCCCAGTGGTTCAGGTTTGTCGAAGTTTTCTGACTCAACATCTGTTAGTACCTCGATAACGAGTGACAGTGAAGTGGAGGATGGAGCTAGTACTTCTGCTCAAGAGACCTCAAGTGGTAAAAAAAAATTATTAGAACTATTGAGGATGAAACGAGGCAGAAATGCTCAAAACAGAAGAATAACATATACAAAAAAACTAGGAGGGGTAGGAGAGGAACGGGTAAATGTCACGAAAGAGATGGAGGGAGTCAAAACGAGATCGCGGGACAAGAAAGTATGAACTCAGATGATGTGTCATCTATCAATATAGTGAATTTGTCAAATATGGTACTAACAACAGGGATCAAAAGCCTTTTATCGAAGGGTCTTAGTTTTTGTCCTAGTAATTTTGGTGATCCCTGTAGATCTAAAATTGACTTGTTTAAGTTTGTTCGCAAACTTAAACTTAAAAAGTATTTTCAACAGAATTCCTGTATTGGTACGAATAGTGATGATACTATATCTGCCTTGAGCACTCTTTCTATTGAGGATGTTCAGGATACAGCAATCTTAATATCTTTAGCTGAACGCAACGAAGATCCTGACATTACTGCTAGAATTTTACATGATCTAGATGTAACCTCGAACAGAAGTGTCTCTAGTGGACCAAAAGGAAATCTAGGTGGACTCCGAGATCCCTAGGTTTGAACTCCTTGGACAAGTTTTTTGACCTGGTTTGTGAAGACTATGACAACTATTTAACTAAGAATAAGTATCGACAATCTTCGAGCAATCTGAGTACTGAGGAACTAGCTGCATTACAAGAACTTAAACAAAACAAAAATATCATCATTAGACAAGCAGATAAGGGTGGGAATGTGGTCATTATGGATAAGGTGGATTATGATAATGAGATTTTGGCACAACTTAATGACTTGTCATGTTATGAGAAGATCACACACAATCCTATCCCCAGTCTGGCACATATGATTAAGAACAGATTAATGGTGTGGCAACAACAAGGGTTACTCAATAAAGATGAATATCTATACTTAAAGGTACACCATCCTCGTTATCCGTGTATTTATACCTTACCTAAAATACACAAAGGTTTACCTTTCCCACCTGGGAGACCCATTGTTTCAGGTATACTTGGTCCCACGGAAAGGCTCTTAGAATATGTGGACTGTTTCTTGCAACTACTGGTTCATAACCTTCCTTCTTTCATTAGAGACACCACGCATATTCTTAGCATTTTGAGTGACGTCGAGTGGGATAGCAACATGCTATTGGTGACTTTAGACGTGGTGTCTCTCTATACCTGTATCAATCATGACGGAGGCTTAGAAGCCTTAAAATCTTTCCTAAATAAAAGATCAGCGAGTTTATGGGACCATACAATGATGTTATTGGACATGGTTAACATGATCACGACTGATAATTTCTTTTTATTTAACAATATGTGGTTTCGACAAAAACGTGGTGTAGCAATGGGCTCCAAGTTCTCTCCATCCTATGCGAATTTGTTCATGGGATGGTTTGAACACATATGGATTTGGGGCCCTAATTCCGTTTTATGGCAAACACATATATTGTTTTGGGGCCGCTATATAGATGACTGTATAATGATTTGGACAGGCGGTGAAGAAAAACTTATGGAATTTTGTAGTTTTTTGAACTCTAACAATATGAATGTCAGATTTACTCATCAATTTAGCGCTGCCAGGATTGAATTTTTCAATGTAGAACTTTTCATTACTGATGGAAAAATTCATAGCAGGCTTTTTCGTAAGGCTACTGCGTGCAATTTTATTTTGCATGCCAATAGTGCACACCCTAGTTATCAGGTGGCATCAATCCCCTTTGGAGAATTTTTGAGGGCAAGACGTAATTGTAGCTTAGATGAGGATTTTATTACCCAGATGAATGACATGGAAAGGAGGTTTTCAGTACGAGGTTATTCTAATAAGATCGTTAAAAGAGCACGATTGAAAGCTATACATGTTGATAGGAATGAGACTTTGAAATTGAAAGTACAGAATGAGACTAAGGAGATATCCAACGTGGTGAGGTTTGTAACAGATTTTAATGATGCTTCCTTGATTCTGAAAAGATTTATGAACAAACACTGGAATGTACTTATGCAGGAAGAGGCATTGAAGGATGTGGTGGCTGGAGGAGTCATCACATCATTACGTAAAGGTAGAACTCTGAGAAATCTTTTGAGTCCAAGCTTCACCACCATCTCCTCTAACAAAACATAGTTATCTCAGAGAAGGGCGGGCTTTTACAAATGTGGCTTTTGTGGGGTTTGTCGTTGGGCTTGTCACAAAATGCAAGAATTTTCTCATGATGGTAAAACATTTGTAATTTGTTCCACTATGGACTGTAACTCTAATTTTGTTGTATATATAATTCGCTGTAAATGTACTAAAATGTATGTTGGTAGCACTATACGATCACTCAAAATTAGAATAGGAGAACACGTTCGGGTACTAAAGAATGGGGATGTGAGGTATCCCTTGGTAGCACATATGATAACTTGTGATGCACAAACAACTCAAAAAAGCTTTGAATTTTTTGGACTTGAGCATGTCCCCCGTGACCCCTGAGGGGGTAATAGAGAACTACGTCTACGCAGACAAGAAGCACTGTGGATTATGAGACTTAGATCCGTGGAATCTGGATTGAATTCTGATAGAGAACTGGAATTCTTTTTAGGTGACTAAATTATTGCCTTTTGTGATATACAGTATGTGGTTTTTGTATTGATTGTATCAATTTTCCTGTACATGCAAATATTATGGGGGATAAGTTTATCTTTAGTTTACTACTGTATAGTTTCACATTGTGAGTCGTGTACACACGAGTTGATGATCAAGATTCTCAAACGCGTAGTAGCTCATAATCAACCATTGGGGCTATATTCATTTCCCCCATTTTTTCTGTCTCAGCTTAAAGACTATTTTGAACACGAGGCAATTAGCAGCTTAGATATGGCTCATTATTATTCTTATTGCTATTATAGCTAGTGATTTTCTGTGGTCTGGTGTTTTGGGTACCTCATTAGTGTATTTGAGTGTATGGTATGCTTTTTTGTTCTTCTTTTTCACAATTATTGGCTTTTAGTAATTGTGCTAGTATTAGCTATTGTTTATTTTTATGTATATTGAAGGCTTAACTTGTGTGGGTTAATCGTTTTATAGCAGTTGATCAATTTTTGTTAGGTGTATTTCACGTAATTTCGGTCTAAATCCCCACCTTCCCCCCCCCTTCCTTTTTCTCTATGGAGCGTTTTATCCGTAAAAATAAATACTCATTTTCGTTGGAATACAAGGCTGGGCGCATTTGTTGGCCGTCTTTGATGTTGGTGCCCGTTGAATCTAAGGCGAACCCGGAAGTGTATTTAACTTCCGGGTTCGTGTATGCGCGTTTAGCGCACACGCTAGGCGTCCGTAGTTGGAGACGCCGCTTTCTTTAATATTCATCTGCTGACTCTATAAATCTGGGTAAGTGATGCTAACAGTGCATTGTTCTTGTAAGGCATATGTTTATGGTGACAGGAGTGTAATTTTCTTAGTTAATGGATTATCGGGATTTATGTGGAAACTTCGGGTTTTTCATTGCAGTATTTGGATTATCTTTGTTGTTAAGTCATGGATTTTTGGAAAGTTTGTATGGTTATGAGTCATTGTTGTCAGTACATATATTAACTAATTAAGGTATTGCATTTGGTAAATTATTAGTTTTTTTTTTAATATATGTACTTCCCCCCCCCCCCTTTTCCCCCCCTTTTTTTCTTCACATTAGATTGGAAGTATTTAATGGATACCATTCACGTTTGAAGCATATTTTGATTTGGACACAATTGATGATTATTTGCTTCTGAATTGTGGTGGATTTTTAAGGTATGGGATTATAATTAATTGCATTGTGAATACTTTTACACACTATGGGTTGCATGTGGTTGTCTCTGGTGTTTACTGACTTTGGTCTTTCACTATTGCTTGAGAATGCTGTAAGCTTGTGTTCTCTTACTGTATATAGGTGTTTTAGGAGATATCTTGTAGTAGGTTCTTGTTTATATTTTTATGTGTGAACTTCTTTCCTCTCACTTTTATGAGGTATTAGCTGGGTTATTATTCCTCCCTTTAGTTTGGTACACAATTGGTGTGAACTTGGCGGTTGAGCATATTGGTCTTAACTCGTGTGTTATCTTTATGATTTCTAGCCCTGAAGAAGTCTTAAGGGATGCAAACATTTCCCAAGACGAAACACGTGTTGGCTGGAAATACAATCTACTATTGATGTTTTGAATTTTCTCAATAAATTTTGGATTCATCGGTGGACTCTAGAACCTGTGTGCTGTGACATGACTTTTATGATTTTGTGTTCTACATGATTTACCTCTTGAATTAGAACTTTTGTAGGCTCTTATGAGAGGGGACCCTCACTGTGTATTGGCCTTTTACCGCCAAGGTTGGAATGACCACCAAAGTGTCTGTTTTTACTCCAAAATACTTTAAAAGAAAAACAAATCACTCACTTTTAATCTGGTGTCATTCTGGCTTAATTCCTAGCAGCCAGTCAGTGCTTTTCTTCTGTGAAACATGTGTGGAGAAAACTTCTCCATGCCCTATGACTATAAAATGTCCCAATGGCACTAGGGGATCAGCAATGTACTGCTACTGTGATTTATTTACAATTTGTTCTTTTCTTTTCCTGTCTTGCTATAGCTATTCTTTTGGTCCAACATCATGGCAGGAGATAGCAGCACAGCTGCGGCAGCAATGATGTAAGCCACCCGGACTGAATATTGCCACCTGGTGGCTGTGGAACAGCAGGAGGCAGCTGCCATTTCCCAGGGTCCCAGTACCTCCAGCCAGCCACCAGTGCCTACATCCCAGCAGCAACATCACCAGCGCCATCACCAAACCAGCACTGCTGCATCCCCTACTCTGACCGCTTTCAAAGCCAATGCTTTGGAAGTTGGCGCCGCTATGCATGCGGTGGCAAGCCCTCTCCGCAATGGGAGAAGCCTCCAATTTCACATCTAAGAAGCTGTCTGATGCCTTTTTTTATTTTTTTTATTTGGTGGGAGGGACTTTGTTGTGGGCGGAGAGGGTGGGAATTGGGAAGGAAACATTTGACTTTTCTAGTTTTCTTTAGATATTTTGGACATTTTTGGAAATTGTCTGAGGATGGGGTTGTTTGGGGAGAGGGGTGGGACTGTTGTGGGTGGAGAGGGTAGGTTTAATTTTATTGTTATGAAAAATTAAAGGGAAATTATTATTTTAATTTATGCCTGGAATTGTTTACTTTGCACTGCTGTCTTTTAGCGCAGCCTGTTTTTAATCCACTCATCAAAGTGTCTACCAGTTAGTTATTTTACACCCTTGTCCTACTACACTCTGTAACTATATTGACCACTAGGGGGCTATGTCATTGTCTATGCCTATATTGCCAACAGCAACTTAGATAAACAATAATCATCATTAGAGCAAAACGTAGTAGCAAACTAAACTAGTTCCCTTCACTCCATAGTTCTCTGACCTGCATAGATGAAGTGGTGTCTGCCACCTCACTCAAACTTCAAAAATCTTACTGCAGGGTTTCCAAGGTGCCTTCTTTACAGTGGTGGTAGTAATAGCAGGCTAGTACGCTTACAAGGAAGACATCACAAGCGAGGTCCCACTCTCACCTATGTGAACTTCAACTGTAGATTAATCTGAATGATTGTCCATTACAGGCACTTATATTGAAAGAAAACACAAAGTTAGTGGGTTATTTTTTATATTACAACTTTACAAAGACTGTCTGAGACCAGGCTACCACCTTGACACAAAGGCCTGATATTATCACAAAAACTAGCAATAGTAACTTCTTCTGAGCAATGGGGAGCTAGTATTTCATTAAAACCAAACTTACGAAACCCTTGAGTCAGGAGAAGTGGACTCATAGTCAGGAGTGTACAAGGTAAAACATTTACACAACACAAGGGCTAAATGATGTTGATGAACTATGTATGTTATATGGATCCCTTTTATATGCGGGTGGGCAAGTGGGGCTGGTGTAGGCTATTCTTCAGTTAATAGAATACTCTTCAGTGAATTGATGTCACTTTCACCACATCTGCCCCACCTCGTGTGTTATCCATTTATGGTGTAAATTAATGAAGTCACACCTCACTAAATCACACAGTCTGGGGAAAGAGGTTTAGGGGTTTATTGAATGGACGAGAACGGGGATTTGGGGATAGATGTGACGAGTACAAACACTACACAACACATCTACAATATTCATCTGGGTGATGAGCAGCACATCATCAGCAAACTGTCGAGTAAGGAAATGAAGGAATGAGTATGACACAGTTCATTTAAATAGATTGCAAACAGTGTTTCAATCCAAGAGACCCAGGATATTATTATTATATATCTAAATGATCTATATTATGGAGGAGTGTAGTGAGCCTACACAGTTCTAAAACATATGATTGATAAAAGAAAAATGATACTGTATTGCCAAATTGGGTGGTGCATCCACATTCTTCTCAGAATGTCCGTCACTCTGGGTGCCTGGCTGAGCCAGTCCGGTAAGGTAAGCAGGAGTGCTATAGAGATTTCATCTTTTGTGCAGGAGAAGAGAAGGCATGGATATTATAAAGAGAAACAATATTGTCGAGCCAAGGAGAAGGACAGAAGGTAAGCTTCACGAGGAGTGTCCCAAGAAGACTCAGAGGCAGAGCAAGAGCAGTGACTACTGCAATTATTCATTTAATTATACAACTCATGTTCAATTAATTAACTGAGAAGTGAGAGCACTTTACAACTGTTCGAAATTGGGCCTCTAGTTGGCAGAGGTATGCACCTTATTCAAATAGGGACCATAAGTCAGGGTAAGCCAGATACATACCCTAAATTAATCTGTGCTCACCCTCTGGTAGCTTGGCACAGAGCAGTCAGGCTTAACTTGAGAGATAATATCTAAAGTATTTGTGCAATACTTAATTACAGTAACACAGCACAGGAAAAGACACCACAAAAAGGACTTCACATCAGTCTAGAACAATAGAGAATATGTAAAACAAGACCAAAACAACAAGAAAATCAATAAGTAGAAGGTGAGATATGAATATTTAAAGATTTAGGCCCTCATTAAAACCCTGGCGGTCGGTGTTAAAGAGACGGTAATACCGCCAACAGGCCAGCGGTAAAAGAAATGGGATCATGACCACAGCGGAAACCGCCAACACAGACAGCCACTTTAGCACACCAACCGCCACGGTGGTAGCAACAAACACTGCGGCGGTCACTGTCAACAGACAGGCGGAAGACAATGTACTACCCACCCCATCACAACCCGCCAATTCGCCAGATTTTCCGGGGCGGTACCAACGCCATCAAAAGCACGGGGAAACAGGTCTTGGAAGAGAAACCACTCACCTCGCGACACTCAACGAAGAACCAGGACGCCATGGAGCCCGAACTGCACGTTCTGCCCATGCTGGTCTACCTCCTCAAACATGAGGAATATCACAGGAGGTGGCGGCGATGACCACGGTGAGTACAGCACCTAGCACACAGGGAAGAGGGGGAGGAAAAAGGGAGTGACACACACACACAAGACGCAACACCCTCACCCACAACACCATACACACAAAAACATGCATCAACATTACATTTACACCCCGTAACCCCCTGGAAGAACGCAAGTACAAAAGGAATTGAGTCAAATCTTTGATATATTAGAAATAGGCAGATATACCTAACGAATCCAAAAACAGTATATACAATTATTTACAAAATGTACAGAAGGCCGTACACTCTCCTTTGTAAATGTCTGTGGCCCACTGGGCCAAAAATCATGGCCCAAGCCCACACTTGACTTCTGCCTCAATACGGAGAGAACACTGCAGGAGCATCAGGTCGAAAACACACTGGCACCTCAGGGGGATGGGGAAGGGGAGGGCTCCTCAGCCGTAAGATGGTACTACGCCACTGCTCTTCGAGGGGGCTCCATGCCCACAGCGATGTCCTGGGGAGTGCAAAGCCACAGTCTCTCAAGTGGGTAGTTTGCACACTGCTTGGTCCTGGGGAGTGCAAAGCCACAGTCTCTCAAGTGGGTGGTTGCCCACTGCTTGGTTCTGGGGAGTGCAAAGCCACAGTCTCTCAAGGGGGTGGTTTGCCCACTGCTTAGTCCTGGGGAGTGCAAGGCCACAGTCTCTCAAGTGGGGGGTTTGCCCACTGCTTGGTCATGGGGAGTGCAAAGCCACAGTCTCTCAAGGGGGTGGCTTCTGCACTGGTGCTGGAGGGGTCTTGGTGCCCAGTCTGCTTCATCCTGCCAAGGATAGGGGGAGTGGATGCATTTCTCCACTAGTTCTGGAGGGGGCTTGGTGCCCAGTCTTCTTCATCCTGCCAAGGATAGGTGGAGTGGATGCATTTCTCCACTGGTTCTGAAGGGGGCTTGGTGCCCAGTGATGCTGCACTTGGGGTGTGGCAGTTCACATTCCCTCACCTGGGTGTCGGAGACACGAGATTAGCAGGGAACAAGTAGCATGATACTCCATGGAGGCAGAGCCCAACTCCATCCTGCGGCGACTAAGGCTGCATACTAGTGGTAGTGCTGGTGCTGGTGACGGTGCTTCCAAAGGTGGTTGGAGGCTCCAGGCTGTCTTCTGCAACCTCGGACGGCTGCCCACTGGGGATGCTGCTGCTGACATTTGTTGTGGCAGCAGCGGGGCAGGTGGCGGTGCCTGCGGTAGGGATGCTGGCGGTGCTGTCCATCGTGGAGGTGCGGGTAGTGGTGGAGGAAGGCACCAGCCCGTCTCCTGCAGCTTCGGATAGCTGCCCACTGGGGATGCTGCTGCTGACAGTTGGTGTGGCAGCAGCGGGGCAGGTGGTGGTGCAGGTGGCGGTGCTTGCGGCGGTACATGTGGCGGGGCTCTCGGTTCTGATGGTGGGCACCGGGCCCACCCCCTGGTGCCGCAGAGGCCTGAAGTGCCTTGCTTTGGCTTTTCTGCCCCTTCCTCACCTTGGCAGATGCCGCTGGGACCTTGGGACTGGCAGCTTGAGTTTTGGAGGAGGCCTTGCTGGGTGGGTCGTGCTCCATGGCCGTGCTGCATGCTGGACCCTTCTTCACCTTGGCAGGTGGCGGAATGGGTTGTTCTTTTGCAGGGGTCGGTGGCACACTGCCTGGCCTGACGGGTGCCCCCTTTGATCCTCTGGGAGTTGCAGTGAGCACAGCAGACGCCGACTTGGTGGCTGAGGTGCTGGCCTTGGATCTGGACACTATGGCCCGAGGGGAAGGACGGGGGGGAGGGAAGGGTATTGAAGAGGTCACTGTTAGCCAGGAAAAGTTTTTTAGACACACTGGGACGGGAAGATGGAGAGGGTTTGGGATTGGAGGAAGAGGGAGTGGTTATAGGAGGTGTCTGTCTGCTGAGTTTGGGTGAAGGTGCATGGGCTGGATGCTATTGTGAGGTGGAAGGCTGTTGGGTGGGTGGGTGCTTGTGTTTGTGTACTTTGGGAGGAGGGGTCACAGACACACTGGGAGAGGACACAGGGGATGGTGCATGTGCATGGTTGTGAAGGTGGTGACTGCTAGTGAGGGGTGTGTTGTGATGGGCGTGCAGATGATAGAGGTAGTGGATGAGGATGTAGTACATGCAGGTGTGAGTGGAGAGGAGACTGGGAGGGAGGTGGACGAAGAGGAGGAGGGGGACACTGTGGAGGCAGTGGATATTGGTGTGTCTGCATGGGCATGGTGCTTGTGTGAGTGCCTGTAAGATGAGGTGTGGTGCTTATGTTTGCCTGAGCCACTTTTGTGTGTTGATTTGGGTGAATGCTAGTCTGAAGGTGCGCTTTGGATAGCCTGAGGTTGAGGGGATTGGGACTGGGTAGAGGAAGTTGGAGGGGGGAGGCTAGACACAGGGACAATGGCTGCCTTCGGGGCTGAGGCCAGAGTGAATGCTCTCTAGGTATGCATTTGTTTGTTTCAAATGCCTCTAGACAGTCGGGATGCATTCAGAATGGTTGACTGCCCAACAGAGAGGGATCTCAGGAGGTCAATAGCCTCCTCACTGATGGCAGCAGAGCTGACTGGGGCAGGGCCTAAGGTGCCTGGGGCGAAGGAGATGCCCACCCTCCTGGGTGAGCGGGCACGGGAAACACACTTAGGGGCTGCTGGGAGGGCGGTGCTGGTGGTGGGGTGGTGGCTGTACCTGTTGTTGGGGTGGGCACAAAGATGTCCGCCACCGCCAGGGAGGTTCCATCGAAGGAGGAGCCGTTGTCTGTGGTCTCCCATCCTATCCCCGTGGTGGTGCTCCCCTCGCTCTCCGTCCCACTGGTGCCTTCACCCTCAGTGGATTCGGCCTGCAGGTCCATGTAGGATGCAGCTCCCTCCGTCGCCGGTGCCTCTGCTACCCCGCCAGAAGATGCTAATGCACACAAGGACAGGGTGACAAAACAAAAAGAGGAGGGAAGAGACAGAGGAAACACTTGGTCAATGCCAGCAACAACACCACAGTTGGTGTACACTACACACAGGGATCAGCCCTATGCACTAAGCCGTGCACTACCAGTTACACTGCTAGTCACCAGACGATGGGGTACAATGCCTAACACCAGCATCTGCAAACCAGAAACCCATAGGACTGTGCCCAGTAGTAGATGGCCACTTACACTATTGGGGTAGGAGTGCTCCAGATCCTGCACAACAAGGGACCTACACTGCCATGTTCGCCCTGGCCTAGGGGCACCCACAACCCACATCCCCCACCCAGGTAACACCTAACGCATGCAAAGTCATGATTCTGACTCTGTACTCACCCCCTTGTGGCTGCTGTGATGCCCTCAAGCGACCATCCAACTCCAGATAGGTCACCGCCAGGATGGGGAACATTAGGGGGGTCTTGACGGGCAACCCTTCCACATTGGGAGGCCAGCCCCAGCTGGGCCCCCGCCGTCTTCTTTGACCAGCGGTGCAGGTCCTCCCTTCTCTTGCAGCAGTGGGTGATCCACCTGTGAAAGACCCCTAGGGTCCGCACCTCCTTGGCGATGGCACAACAAATACCCTTTTTCTGGTGGGCGCTGACCTGCAGGGAGAAGACAGCAGAAAAAGGGTTAAGCATACCGTCCGGACTGTCATACTCATGGCCCACTATATCACTCCCATCCCCTTATGCACATACATTGACCACCATACCTACAGCACTCTGCCCAGGACCCCTCTGCCCCCCTAAATGTGGCTTACATACTCAACAGTCCATACATTCATGGCCCACACATCATGCTCACAGTGTACTCACCTGTTTTTTTGGAGGACCATAGAGTAATGTGTACTGGGGTAGGACCCCATCCACCAGTTTCTCCAACTCCTCTGCAGTGAAGGCAGGGGCCCTTTCCCCAGACACATGAGCCATTGTCGCTTCTAGACACAGGTCTCAGCAGCACTTGCAGTGTTGGTACTCTCCTGTTGAAGGTCAGGTAGCAAGTGAGTGAATAGTTAGGAAATGGCGGTCACGTCCATGGCGGTGCATACCGTCACCGCCGGCGTACATCGTCAATGGCTCCTGGAACCCATATGGCCCAATGACAACCAATGCGAAGGTGCGCGGCGGTCACCGATCCTCTACCACAATAGGCGCAACGCCAGCGCAATTACCTCATATCCACCTGTCCCTCCTCACAGGTCAGGCAGAGCTATTTCAGGGGGGCACAGGGCATGGCACCTAACTGTGTCACAGCAGACATTGGCACATCAACTGACTCTCGATTTCACATAATGCTTCTGTAAAGTAAAAAAAATCAACATTAGTGCAAAATATGTGGAATGAGGACCCTCTGCTCACCGTTCTCTTCCATAGCCTTCAACCGCTGAGGCAGCATATGAGATGCCGGCATCCTTCGGTGTACAGAACCCTGGTGGACCTTGCGACAATGGAGGACAGACACATTATCATCACATACAGACTTGATCGTGCCACAATCCTAGAACTGTGTGCCCAATTGGAGCCAGACCTGATGCCAGCTATCCGGCAGCCCACAGGAATCCCCCCTCTAGTGCAAGTCCTGTCAGTGCTCCATTTCCTGGCAAGGGGTTCCTTCCAAACAACAGTGGCCATGGCATCAGGGATGTCTCAGCCAATGTTCTCCAACGTGTTGAGCAGGATGTTGCCAGTGTCCCCTGCTGAAACACATGCGCAGCTACATTGTATTCCCCCAGGTGGAGGATCTGGCCACAGTGAAAGCTGACTTTTATGCCCTGGGACATGTCCCCATCATTGGTGCCATTGATGGTACACATGTAGCATTTGCCCCCTCAGAGAAATGAACAGGTTTACAGGAATAGAAAAAGCTATCACTCGATAAATGTGCAGATGGTATGTCTGGCAGACCAGTACATCTCCAATGTGAATGCCAAATATCCTGGCTCTGTGCATGGCGCCTATATCTTGAGGGATAGCAGCATCCCATATGTGATGGGCCAACTCCAGAGGCACCTGGGTGTGGCTAATAGGTGAACCAAAGGTCCCCATCCGAGTATATGTTGATGTATGGGTAAGGGATTGCCCCTAAGGGTTAGTGTGTGTGTCTAACAGTCGTCCCTCGAAATCTGCAGGTGATTCTGGTTACCCCAACCTCTCATGGCTACTGACCCCAGTGAGGAATGCCAGGACAATGGCAGAGGAACGTTACAATGAGGCACATGGGCGTACAAGGAGGATTATGGAAAGGACCTTCGGCCTCCTGAAGGGCAAGTTCCGGTGCCTCCATCTGACAGGTGGATCCCTGTACTACTCACCCAAGAAAGTGTGCCAGATCATTGTGGCATGCTGTATGTTGCACACCTGGCCTTGAGACGCCAGGTGCCTTTTCTGCAGGAGGATGAGCCTGGAGATGGTCTTGTGGCAGCGGTGGAGCATGTGGACAGTGACGAAGAGGAGGCAGAGGAAGAAGATGTGGACAACAGAACAAACATAATACAGCACTACTTCCAGTGACACACAGGTAAGACACTGTAACTTCACTTTACATTACAGTTTTCTGATGGACATTGTACATTGCAGCCTGTTTCCCTATGTCTATGGCCACTAACTGTTCCCTTTGGAATCTCTATATTCAGATCACTGTGCCCCATTCTGGCTCCTGCATAATGTACTGCTGCCCACCAAAGGTCATCCTGTAGTATATTTCACTGTACATATATGTTTCAATGCTTTGCGAATGTTGTACTAATACATTTGTGAATCATTAGACTGACTCCAGATTGTTTTGTTTCAAGGGTGTTTATTTAGGTGCTTATAAGTATAGGGGTATGTGCAAGGGGCTGGGGTGATGGTGGAGGAAAGTCCATGGTAGAGTCCAGTCTCTTGTTACCACAGGGGCATGGTCCAAGGGGGCATAGGAAGGGGAGCAATGGCAGTTGAAGGTGGACAGGGTAACAGAGTGGGACAGAAGGGTGACAGTCAGGAGAGTCCTGTTTCCTGGAGGGGGTCTTGGCAATGTTCTCTGGCTTCTGCCTGGATCGCAGGGACCGTTTGCGGGGTGGTTCTCCTTCTGCAGGGGGTGGGGTGCAGGTGCCCTGTTGTTCCTGTGGCGGGGCCTACTGTCCACTAGCGCCGTCGGAGGTGGAAGGCTGTTCCTCGGTTTGGTTAGTGTCAGGCGCCCTTTGTTGAGCCACTGCCTCCCTCATGGTCTTGCCCATGTCAGCCAGCACCCCTGCAATGGTAACCAGGATGGTGTTGATTTTTGTAAGGTCATCCTTAATCCCAAAGTACTGTCCCTCCTGCAGCCGCTGGGTCTCCTGCAACTTGGCCAGTATCTGGCGCATGGTCTCCAGGGAATTGTGGTATGCTCCAGGATGTTGGAGGGTGCATCGTGGAGAGTGGGTTCCCTGGGCCTGTCCTCCCCCTGTCGCACAGCAGTCCTCCCAGCTTCCCTGTTGTCCTGTGCCTCTGTCCCCAGAACCGTGTGCCCCCTGCCACTGACTCCAGGTCCCTGATTGCCCTGTTGCATACAAGGCGAACTCCAAAGGATGGAGAGGGTCCAACGCACTAGCTTCCTGTATAGACTGCCTGATTAGTTAATTTAGATGATATATAGGGACTTTACCGGAGGACATGGACCCAGGTCCTCCTAAGGTACAGGTATATAGAAACATATTCATGATTTCATCAATTGTGACAGCTCCCATGTTGTTTATGCTATTTGGTGCCCATGTAATCAAACATATATAGGCAGTACTACCCGGCCTTTAAAAACAAGGATTCAAGAACATTATCGTAATGTACAGAAGTTAGATAACAAAGCTCCACTAATAGAACACTACATTGAATTCCACCCCCAACAACTTACTTTTACTTTCAGTGGACTCCGTCGTATCAAATCTTCCCCAAGAGGCGGCAACGTGCTTTTAAGGTTGCGTCAAGAGGAAAGCCGTCTCATCATTAAGTATGACACAGTTAATCAAGGACTTAACAAAGATCATGAATGGCACTTCTGGTTAATGTAATCTTGGTATTGTTTGTTGTATTTATCCATATCATTTGTTTTTGATTACACAGGTTCTATTTTAGCACTTAAATGTTGTTTTCACATATTTTTCCCATGTTTATTTCTATACTACTCTTAGGTTCACAGTGTCTCCGCTCAGGCTCTATTTCCAAATCCTTAACCCAAGATTTGATGAGCACCTTCTCAATGGTGCCTCATACTTGTTCATTTCCATTTTCTAGCACCTTCAACAGCAGTTAAGCTGTCTTAGTATAATACCCCGTAACATCCAGTCTGTGTCCTTTTATCCCTTATTGTTATTGTTATTTTTTCTTTCGTTCTATTTCCTTCCATTCTTGTCCCCTAATTGTATTCCCATTATCTTTTCTTTGTTTATATCCTCACTCTTTTTTATTTGGTATCTTTTTTATTTCTATCTTATTACTGTTTTTTCCCTTATTTTTTTATTTCTATCCATCATCTGATCCGTATTTGTCTTTTGATCTTTGTTTTTTCAACTATTTTTTCTCAATTACCTTTCTTTAACTCATTCTTCACTTTAATATGTCAGCGCTATTCAGCCTGGTCTCAAAATGGCGGCACCCATTAATACTCATGTTAGTCCTTTTTCCCTCTCTGCACCTCGTCACCATCATCGAGGTAGGACTTCTAGCATCTCTTAACCTGTGGCTCAGTTTATAAATATGCTGCCGGCGTCTTAACGCCCGTCCCGTCCTTTCATATGGAAACGGACGCGTTTTCGGGCACGCTATTGTTTTCCTTCGGTGAGTCTGGTGGTTGCATTTTCTGCACCACCGCAATCCTATCATTTCTCCCCTAATGTCTTAGCATCTTTCAACCAGTGGCCCGTTTTATATCTTTTTTCTTCTGCCGTATCTTTGTAATGTAGCCTTCGTGGTTACGAGGCTTTTAGCAATATCCCAAGCCTCTCTCTTTTAAGTTATATAACTTTTTTCTGAACGTTTTCTTTTCTTTCATATATTATATACCTTGCTAATCAGTTACCATTGTATTTTGAATTCGTTTTTTGCCCTAACAAGGCCACAAAGGCTAACAATGAATTTAGATGATTATATCACTGTTTACTACGGTTGGTTTGTTTTTTCTGAGTATACATTTGTTGTATGCATTCTTTGCAGATTAAGAACATACCTGACTATTTTACACAACAAATTGTTTTGCACTGCTGTGCCCTATTCAAATGGTATGTCTGTTTTCAATGCCGTTTCCCTTGTTAAGTTTCAAACTAATTTCCAATCTTTCATTTGTACATCTTTGCTTACTTTTCCACATCTGGCAGGCACAAATAATTTTTCCTTTCTTAATTTTAAGCACCATATTGGAGTCCACTGCTAACACTTCTTTTAAATACCTGTTAAAATATCACTTAAAAACATCTTCACCTTCTCATGTATCTTTTTATGATGCTCAAGATAATGGGGGTTACTCATTCCATGTCCCTTTTAGAATCTATTAGTTCACAGTGGTTTTTTTATACTCACATTATTAGCTAATTACTAATAAGTATTTTCGTGCTTTGGATTCTCCTTTCTGGTTTCTATTCCTTGTTTTTTTCTTTTCTATAATAATGACGTTCAGTACTTTCTTCCCAGGCATCACTTGCGCTTGAGAATACTAATCATTAGCACGTACCCTGAAATCCTTCACCTCTTGGTGTTGCTTGATTTCTAGACTTTCTTTATTATGATTGATCCATTCTTAGCTGGACTTTGTTTCCTTTTTCTTTTAGCCTTGAGAAAGCCCCGGCTTACGCGCCACTTGGGGCGAAACATGTGTTGGCTGACTTTTTTGTGTTGTTGCTCTGGACTTACTATTGATGCTATCTACTTTGGAAATAATTTGTTCCACCTACAAAAATAAATAAAATATTAAACAAGGAACCAGTGGATCATTTTTTTATGTAATCTCGTTCACCTTTCATCCAATTTAAAGTATTTGGACTTTTTCGGCCCTGATTGCCCTGTGTTTGTGGGGTTGCCTGGGGTCCTGTAGTGGTGGACACATTGCTGATTGACGTGTCCTGGGGACACTGGCATGGGCCCCCTGGGTGGGTGCTGTGCTGGTATCCTGAGGGGGGAAGCTCTGTGGTGGTTTGGGACTGTGGCAGGGGAACCAACTGTCCAGAGGCCTGTGGTTGGCCCCAGGTTGGTCATCGTGATCCAGGCATGCAGAGCTGCTGTCATCACTGTGTGTCTCTTCAGGGGGGGCTGGATGTAGCTGGCACCTCCTCTCCGGTAACGTTGAGTAGGGGTCCTGTTGGGATGCAAATGCATTGTTAATGTATCTCCGTGTTCCATCTTGTGCATGGGTGTGTTTCCCTGTGTGATTGTGATTTCCCTGTCAGCTTGGCCTTGTGTGAGTGGGGATTTTGTGGGCTGGGTGAGTCTCTCTACTGGGCATGCTTTGGTGATGGGTGTCCATGCAGGTATGTGATGGGTGTCTATGCATTGGTGTTGCATGCAGGGCTTGGTATTGGGATGGGTGGGCTGTGACAGTGGGGTATTTGTGAGTTGGTGGAGTGGGGGGGTGAGGGTAGGGGTAGGAGTTTGTGATGGCATGCAGGTGGGGGGGATTTAGTAGTAAAGATTTGACTTACCAGAGTCCAGTCCTCCTGCTACTCCTATGAGGACCTCAGGATGCATGTTCGCCAAGACTTGCTCCTCCAATGTTGTTAGTTGTGGGGGAGGAGGTGGGGGTCCACCGCCAGTCCTCTGTACAGCAATCTGGTGTCTTGATACCACGGAACGCACCTTCCCCCATAGGTCGTTCCACTTCTTCCTGATTTCATCCCTGGTTCTTGGGTGCTGTCCCACGGCGTTGACCCTGTCCACTATTCTCCGCCATAGCTATATCTTCCTAGCAATGGACGTCTGCTGCACCTGTGATCCGAAAAGCTGTGGCTCTACCCGGATGATTTCCTCCACCATGACCCTTAGCTCCTCCTCAGAAAACCTGGGGTGTCTTTGGGGTGCCATGGATGTGGTGTGAGTGATATGTGTGAGGATATGTGGGGTGATGTGTTGTGGTGTATGCTGTGATGTGCGTGAATGGTGTCTGGGTGATGGTGTTCTGTGCCTCTGATTGAGTCGGTGATCCTGCCTTGTCTCTCTTTGTGTGCTATCGTTTGTTTTCGCTGTAAGGGGTTGTTGGTAATGTGGTTGTGTGTTTAATAGTGGTGTCAGTGTGTGGGTGTGTTGTGTGTATATATGTCAGGTGTGTGTATTTTGAATTGTCCAATGTGGTGCTGTTTTGTTTTGGTGTGTGTATTTTGAGCGCGGCGGTGTGTACCGCCAATGGTTTACCACGATTGAAAGACCGCCGCAGTGATTCGTGGGTCATGATACTGTGTGTGTAAACCTGTTGGCGTAACAGTGTAGTTTTTACTATCGCCAATTTATGACTGACCTTTGGTGTGGCAGACTTGTATGGGTGTCTGTATAGTGGCAGATTTCTCTGTGTGGGTCATAATACCCATGATGGATTACCGCCACCGTCACGTTATGTTGGCGGCCATCAGCACGGCGATAGGCGCCATTTACCGCCAGGGTTGTAATGAGGGCCTTAATCTAAAAACAGTGCTTGGAAGTCACTAGCGATTGAAAGGTTTCAAGGGACTGGCGCATATCCAAAGTTCAGGCCGACTGTGATGGAGGGTAGGCTGACTGCAAAGCGTCAATGTTGAGGGCACAATACGTTGGTTCTGATCGGTGCAGTCGGATAAATGCACCATCGTCGAGCCTCAAATTTTGATCTTGCATCCGCGTCAAACTCCGTTGAAGTGAATGATCACCATTGAGCCACGCAGACTGTAAACCTGCTGTCATCAAACAGTCTTTGCATTGGTGTCAAAGGAGCGTGTGCCGATTTTCCACACTCAGTCGGGTTGGTGCATTGGATTTTGTAGAAAACAGCTACCAAACTCACTTTTGAGGGCCAGGACTGGAAGGGGCACATCAGGCAAGGGTAGGACTCACATATGGCAGAGGACAGACTCCAGGAGAGATGCAGGCAGTCTTTGATGTCCCTGAGACTGCAGGAGAAAAGGGGGCAAGCCAACAAACCTTTGGAGAATCTTGGGAGAATCTTGGATGCTGTAGAGAACAAGACCAGTCCTTCTCACTGCAGGCAAGAATCAACAGGCAAACGCAGCAAAGCAAGTAGCAAACTGGCAGCCCTTCCTACAGCACAGCAAGCAGTAGGCCAATACAGCGATGAAGTTGCAGAGTAGCAGTCCATCCTGGCAGCACAGTAGTCCTTCTTCCTGGCAGAGAGTCCTTGGTTCCAGTGGAGACCTGATTTGGTGGGGTTAGGGGCCTAGTATTTATACTTTGGTGCCCTGGTTCTGGAGAGTGGGAAAAACTTCCAGACATTCCTTTGAAGTCAACAAGGTCCCTGTCCTACCTTCCCTGGCACCAGACACTCAACAAGTGCTTTTGGAGCCATTTGTGTGGAGATAGGCACAGCCCCATTCAGATGTAAGCGTCAGCTCTTCCCTCTAGCCCAGGAAGTCCCATCAGTCTGGTGATGGGCTCTCATTATGTAAATGCCACACCCAAGCTCCCTTTGTGTGTGACTGTCTAGGCAGAGACACAGAATGGTTAAAGTAAGAAAATACAAACTTTCAAGAAATGGTATTGTCAGACTTACAATTTAAAATCCAACTTCACCATAAGTTGTGATTTTAGATTGTGTGTCTAGAGACATCAAACTCCATATTTCCATCTATTCCCATTTGGAAAAAAACACTTAAAAGGTTTTTAACGCACTCTCACTGTTAACCTATGGAAGAGATAGGCCTTGCAGTACTGAAATTGAATGTAAGAATTTTGCACTACCTGGACATGTTAAACTTAAAAGTACATGTCTCACTTTTTTAAATACACTGCACCCTGTCCTTGCAGCTACACAAGTCCTACCTTAGGGGGTGACATATGTAACAAAAAGGAAGGTTTGGGCCTGGCAAGTGAGTGCACCTGTCAGGTCGATATGGCAGTTTACAACTGCACAGTGGCAGGCCCGAGACATGTTTTCAGGTCTACTGTAGTAGGTTGCACAATCAGGGCTGCAGGCTCTCTAGTAGCATTTAATTTACAGGCCATGGGTACATATAGTACATTTTACTTGGGATTTACAAGTAAATAAAATCTGTCAATTGTATTTAAACCCATATTACCATGTTTAGTGTACAAGCAACTGCACTTTAGCAGTGATCAGCTGTGGTAAAGTGCACAGAATCCTAAAGCCAGCAGAAATGAAGCCTGAAAAACTGAAGGTCAGAATGCAAAAAGTCAGGGGAAACTACACCAAGGATGCCAGATCTAACAACATCCAATCACAGATACATAGCTGTACGTACTGGGCTAATAAATCTCACACATGTCATCATACAATTTATCCAAGTGCATGCATCATGTGATGATGTAGCATCACAAGTCTGTCTCTAGTTACAATCAACAGAGGAGTTTCACATTTCAGGCAGCACACACACTCAGCAGCATTTCCAAAATCAACGTACCGTTCTCCAGTCCACAGAGTTAAGTTTGTATGAGAGTCTTCATTATCATGACTTCCCTTTGATGTCAATAACTTCCTTGTTCTGGCTGTTGAGGTAGTCGTACCCTGAGTCCTTCCTTCCTTCTCCTCCTAACTCCAAGCAACAAATCAGTCCAACTAAGTCATGAGACTCTTGAAGCAAGAGAAATAGACCTCTAGTGCACTACTGTTGAAGAACAAGAAGAAAAACAGAGTTTGGGTGTTTTATTTAGTGCAGATAGATTTGTGTTTGTTAACTAAAGAGACTGGTCTGGTGGACCCTGCAAATAAATTTCGCTAAGTGTGAAAGGTCAAATCACCCTCAGGAAAATGATAACTCGTCAGGCCCAAAATATTGCAAATCATCGAAATCAAGTTTAAAAATTAGTTGAACAACCTTCCTCATTGTCTGTCACCACAGGAATCATCAGTCATCACCCACAATCACTCAGTATTATATCATCAATCATTGGTGCAATAGTTATCTTTTCAAATCCAAGCACGGTGGTAGGTACACAATTGTATCTCCTCTTTGATGCAAGCACATTGGAATTTGAAAGTATTGAAAATCAAATGATCTTTTAGGGCGGCCCTGCTAGGTGAAAAAAAAGGATAGGTATGGGAGGGAGGCAGGCAGGTAGTGTCTGTAATGTCCTGAAGGAAATGGGGAGCCTTCTTCACTGCACAATGGACCAACTCCAATCCGGCAATACATGTGCCTAAAAAAATGGTGGGGCTGCAGAACTCAGATACAGACCTACTATTCTACTAGCTTTATCCTCTTTTTCTTGGTAAAACAAATTGATGAGAAATAATCAACAAGTTCTATGTGGCCTATTCAATCAGGGAGTAGAGTTTGTCCTCAAACTCAGGTGGTACACCTAAAAATTAGTCAGCTTACACACTTGAGTCTGACTAACCACTCTCATCCTCCTCATCCTGTGGTATTTCAGGAACAGTTTAATTGTGTGGTATGAAGTATTGGTTCATTTGATCAATATCAGTCTCTCCACGTTTTGAGGTGAGAGAATAGTCCTTCTCACTGTGACAAATATGCTACATGTAGTGAACACATGCTCAACAGACACACTGGCCACCGGACAAGCCAGATACTTTATTGCCAGCCTGCTGAGTTCTGGCCATTGGCACATCTTCCGATACCAATACACCAAAGGGTTTTGATCTACATAGACCTCTTTAGGGTTGTCCAGCTACTCCTCAAAGATCTTCTGAATGGTCATTGGTACTACCACTTGCTCAACCTCTTTTGCCTTTGTTCCTGCAGTGGACTTACGATCTGCTACTTGAAACCAAGCCAATAAAGAGGATGGTTCTGATTCTTCTGTTCCAGTTGTTGTGGTTGTTCCTGGTGTTGGCTGCTATGAGACAACATGACTGCCCTCTCTGGAAGTTGAAGGCGGCACCCTAGAACTTTTGTCCGGGAGTGGGACTCTAACTTCATCTGTTCTTCTTCCAGGTCTCTGGCTTGCTCAACAATCATCGTCTATTGTGAAACATCCCCTTCTGAAAAAGGAATAAAGTGGCCAGTATTTTTTTTTTACCATGGATCAAGTATTGTGGCACAGATGCACTCTTTGGATGACGCAATATCCTCTTTGCAGCCTTGTATTGACAGCCAAGCGAAGGATTAAGCTCTCAACCAAAGCACACACTTCTGTGTTTACGTTCACACCTGCAAATCTTTGTGATACCCTTTTTCACTGGTCCTGTAGCAGATGCACTGACGGGATAGCTTGGTCCACAGTACTGTCCTCCTTTCTGACTTCCCATGTGAGAACCTCAAAAGGAGGTAGCATTTGAGTCAGGCATTTGACTAGGCACAATTTGTCTGCATTCATAGTGATGCTTATCCCAATTGCATTCCCTCCTCTATGAATGACATAGGGCCTGATTTAGATCTCAGCGGATGGAATACTCTATCACAAATATGACGGATATTCCATCCGCTATCCTACGATCGCCAAAGGATATAATGGAATCGTAATACAGCAGACGGGAGTATTCCCCTCTGGCAAGATCTAAATCAGGCTATAGTCATTGATCAGTCTGTATTGCTCAAGCAGACGTTGTAATATATAGTAGGTAAAATACCAATGTATAGGCACCTCCTGTATGAGGGCCAGTATTCTATTAGCATGCTGAATGATCCTCCTCTGCTTCCAGGCTTTAAAAGAATGGTTAAAATGAGTGCAGATTTTTCGGCAGACGGTCAATAAATTGCTGACTATGTATTGTCTCCTAAACAATGAGGTTGATGCAATGTGCCAAACACAGGACCCTGAAATAGCCACCATTTGCCAAGACTTTAACTATATTACTTCCATTGTCTGTGGCAACAAATCCAATTCTGGAGACCTCTGGGTCACAGCCATTGAAACACTTTGCAGTTAAAGTCTTCCAAGATGTTTGCAGCTGGATAGGATTTCTCCAAGAGGAACATGGCTACTGTTGCATGTCGCTGAACGCCCTTACAAGTTTTGTTAGTGCTGAGACCTATAGATAGCTGTTGCCTACCTCCCCCAAAAGAGATCCAGTGTGCAGTGATACACATGTAATCAGTTGCTTGACAGCTGGTCCACATGTCTGTCAGGTGGATAGTGTGAACAGCATTCTGCTAAAAAGCTTGTCCAACCAATTGCAGCACATCGTGATGAATCGCCGGAACAACAACTCTGGCAAAATAGATCAGACTGGGAACCTTCCATTTTGAGCAGATGCCTACTACTAATTCTAAAAATCCCACTCCTTCCACAAAAGAAAAAGGGAGGCGGTCCAACACTAACACTGTATGCATACAACTCTGGGGCCGAGGCATAAATTGCTGCACCTTTTCCTTCAATCGTATATATGACATATGTCAATAACCGTATACAAGTAGTGCATGAGTCTAGAGGACCAGCCACCTAGTCCTCAATCACCAAAATACAAAAGGTGCTATAATTATGAGACAAGACTCAGCACAAACGTACATCCAATTAGAAAAGAAGGAAAATTTCCTGATGTGTCTTCATGTCCTAATGCAGCACCATGTATAAATATTATCTCCTCAACCACATCTTCTTATGACAAAAAAAGTTTTATTGGTTCATTCATAATTGTTCATATATAACTTCATGTGCAGTAAAATAGCCATAACCAACGCGTTTCGTCCCAACGGACTTCTTCAGAGCTATAAATATACAAATATAAATACATATAATTTAGTGAAAAAAGAAAAAAACATAAAATAAAATTAATCACATAATAAAGTTATTACATGATTACACCTGTAATAAATCAAATATTTCACATGTTCTCATATTGCCTATTATATTCATTCAAAGCTTCCTTACATGCTTAAATAATCCTCCTGTGTCCATAAGTTCTTTCTCTTAATTTGATATTCTTAATTGTTAACATTCTATTTTGACCCAAAAGCTAATCAGGAAAAAGTGATCTGAAAATTAATTAATGCTCCAAAGTAATTCAAATTCTGACTAATCCACATAATCATATCCTTAATGATTAATAAATAATCATTTATCCATCCATTGTCCCTCAATATTGTTTTTATCAACATTGTCATCTTCTCACATGAAAACTAAAATATCAGCAAAAGAACTAACATGTCTCTCCCAATCGCAACATGATACCTAATACTTAATGCTATATGATACAGTGAACAATGAGCGGCAATCTTAATAAATTAGATCATCGTCACGAACCTCGAAAACATGCTTTCATGATTAAAATCCAGCAACCATGTTAGAGAGATACTATCCTTAATCTCAAAGGCATAATGCTTAGATGTATCCGTCATTATTAAGTCATGTGCACTGTACGTTAAAATTGATGGCTTAGTAGCTAAAATATGGCAGCCATATTGATTTCAATCCTCACAGTGGGCTCCATGGGCATAGTACATAAAAACATCTAATATACCTGCCATTTTTAAGTCACATGCACTGTACGTTCGAATTAACAACTTAGCGTTTAAAATGTGGTGGCCATATTGATTTTAATCCCCAAAATAGGCTTCATGAGCATAGTACATAAACACATCTACTAACGTGTACTTTCATCTAATTTTATATTGACTTAATCCTATTTAACTTAATGTCAGAATACTAGGGTACCTTATTTGTTTCGATATAAACGAACTCGAATAAACCTAATCCGTTATGACTAAATAATATTGTGAATAAATTCCTACCTCGCAAGTAAAAAAAATGGTCCTCTAGATGCGATTTAATATGGCGACAGAGAAGCAAACCTTCTTGTGTTCAATGTCCCGCATTTATAGTATCCCTTCATTACCATCACCGGTGTAACTTTTTTCAAGAACTCGTGTCAATTCGTGCGATATGGGCAGACATCTTGAAATGTGCAAAATCTCTAATTGATCACCATTCTTTAACGATAAATTCATTCATCATAGATTCAATATGTTTCGTAATAGGATCCAAGGCATGATCAATCATTTTATATATTTAAATTGCAAGCCCACAGTTGCTAAATTCAATAGAACCTTTTATTTGAGAGACAAATCATTGTTAACCCTCACGTAAATGTGAATTATTATGGCGGCCATCTTAAGTTCAAGTTATTTATCGACTTGAGTCGGTTCTGCAAATATCATTTAGATATTAAGGTTTCGCCTATAGGATTGATGCACCAAATCATAACATGGTGCATCTCCAATTTTTTCTTAGCACATCTTATCGAAATATAATCAATTTCTCTCAATTCCTTTTGATTGTGTATGTTTACGGCGGCCATATTTGAATGTGTTTACTGATGTCGGCCATTATTAAGATTCATTTTACCATCATTTGGCGAACAAAACTAACACTTTAGCAAGCTTCCAACTGTACAAATGTGCTATTGAGTGGTTGTGTTTGTAGGGCCCCTTCTGCCTAAAGCTGCCCATAATATTCATCTGGATTTTTTTATTTTCTGATGCCACTGACGCAGGTGACTTCTGAGAACTAGGAGGTGGTTGACTCAATGTGTGTGTTGGGCAGTCACTGTATGCTGTGGGGTCTCTATCTGACTCATGCCTTTTCAAGGTTGCTGAGGTGGATGTTACTGGTGCACTGCTGGGACAGGGCTGCTTTGCTTAAAGAAGTCATCCTCTTCTTCCTCATCACCTTCACCTCCCACCGTGATCGAACTGATTCCCCACAATCCTTATCTTCACCATAATCACCTGCAGCAATTTTTAAGGTGCTTCCCCCACCGTATTGTGTAATGCTTTTTCATATGGGTTGCTTGGGCTCCGGTACCATAGTGTGAATAATGGTTACCTCTATGAACACTTGTATGGCAAATGGAGCATATTAAAATGTTATCCTCCTCCTTGCTAATCATAAAGAAGTCATAAAACTGGGGAGGAGAACTTTCTTAGTGTGCCAGTGCCAATGCCTGAAGAAGGGCTGGAGGTAGGTGGGTGTGTTGATGATTGCCTATCTGCAATGCATACTTCTACTAAAGTAAGGTTGGATGTAGGTCTCAGCTGGGGCCTTGCAAATATGGGAGCTGGTGCAGTCTGTGCTGCCAGTGCCACATCCCTTGGAGCAGGTTGAATAGGAGGGGTAATGTTGGTCAACCACTGGGTCAGCTTCCATGTCAATGACTGACTCATCACCCTCATCCCATTCCATAATTCTAAGGCTTTCAGGAACTTTCCTGTTGGCTTACCTTTTCTGGCATGTCTCAGACTCAGCCGGGGTCCAATCCATGTCCAGATCATCAGAAGGGGGCTTGGAGAAGATGGTGGAGTACTCTTCCTTTTTCTTGCTGGACATCTGGAAGCCAATTGTTCTAACAGAGTTGGTTCTTGCTCAGCATGAACCTCAATCTCCAGTTCTGCTCCTACATCAGAGAGATTGACTATTACTGGCTGAGTCTGTTGTCCACTTTGCTCAGTTTCCTGCAACAATTGCATACTACTTTGCGAAAGAGATAAATCCAACTCAACATCACTGCTTGTCGGTGTCACTATGATTGAAGTGGCTGCCTCGCTCACAACATAGGCCTGGTCTTAGGTTGGGGTGGTGTGCTTGATGTGGGCCTTTCTGCTCCCAGTTTACTCCCCAGAGGCAGGTGTGCCAGACACAACTTTTCAGATAAAAGGTTGTGGTCAGCACACCTGTGGTGGAACCTTTCTTCTTCGCTCTGGCCACATTCTTGGCAGCACCTTTTTTTGGGGCCATGTTGAAGCTGTCAGTCGGCAGAGTACCCTTCGTTTTCTTGCTGGACATCTGGAAGCCAATGGTTCTAACAGAGTTGGTTCTTACTCAGCATGAACCTTAATCTGCAGTTCTGCTCCTACATCAGGAAGATTGACTATTACTGGCTGTGTCTGTTGTCCACTTTGCTCAGTTTCCTGCATCTATTGCATACTACTTTGCAAAAGAGATAAATCCAATTCAATGTCACTGCTTGTTGGTATCACCATGATTGCACTGGCTGCCTCGCTCACAACATAGGCCTGGGCTTAGGTTGTGGTGGTGTGCTTGATGTGGGCCTTCCTGCTCCCAGTTTACTCCCCAGAGGCAGGTGTGCCAGGCACAACGTTTCAGATAAAAGGTTGTGGTAAGCACACCTGTGGTAGAACTTTTCTTCTTCTATCTGGCCACATTCTTGGCAGCACCTTTTTTTGGGGCCATCTTGAAGCTGTCAGTTGGCAGTGGCACTTAGCTGCTCAAGCAGAAGAGACTGGAAGCCTCTTGTCATGTGTTGTGTGGTCATTTAACTTTGTACAGGCCTTCTGTCTGGCAGTACTATGGGTGATGTATTTTGTGCATCTAAAAGCAAACAAACAAGAAAAACATTTAGTGAGACATGGCATTGTTGCAGTTTGACTTAGCATAGACAAAGAAGATATAATTTAGTGTAGTTGGTTACTTAAGTTATTATCCTAAATAATTAACAACAATAGTGTATCCATTCCAAAGTCACAACAGTTCACCATAACATAATATTTAATTTCCAATCATGAAAACAACATACAGATGTAACTGTTTGCTTTATGCCCAGCCACATGGTCAATGAACAACAGTTAGCATGAAGGCATAGAGAAGAAAAATAACACTTGCAACCCTATGGCAAAGCACAGTGACTGCCTACACAGAATGGCCACTGGCTACATGGTCACCAACAACAGTAAGCAAAGATGGCATGGAGAACAGAGACGAATTGTGGTCTATGGCAAACACACTCAAACTCACACTGGCCAGACAAAGAAGACATGGTAACATTAAAGAAACACCACCATAAATTCAGAAATGCCAAAAAATTATAATTAGCTGAGTTATAACATTGTACAATAGCACACATCCTCCAAAGGCATCAAATATTACCCGACCTATACACTTTAAACAGAAAAAAGCCCATAAAATGCAAAAAATAACCCACATTAAAAATTTAATCCAATGTCAAGCCTGCCTTCAATGATGTTTTAAAACAACATAAGCCACAAAAACAGTTCTTTGATGCACTGATGAGTAGCACTGGGCCTACTGGCTACGTATCATAATACGGTCAGCGGAGTCTTGTTAGCATGGTGGTGTTGGTGGTGGAACCGCCCCTCTTCATCCTTCGGCCAGGCCAACGGGATCGGATTCCGCCCACAAGCGGGCAGAGATCCTACCTAACTCAAAATATGGCGGTCTTTGGACCGCCAGCTCTGCCGGACAGTTGGTGGCAGCGGCTTCAGCGGTCTTGGAAAAAGACCGCTGCAGTCGTAATGACCACCTTGGTCTCCTTTTTGGCTGATCTTCACAAGGATATGTCTGCCTTGGTTAGATTTAGGGAAGAATGTGCCTGCATCAATTGTTCTTTTATCACCAGAGGAGTCAGACATGGGTGCATTTTGGCCCCCTTTCATTTATTATTTACATCAGTGGGTTGGAGGCTTCTCTGCTGAGAGTGCAAGGAGACTGACCTCGGGGGGGGGGGGCGCGCAGACAATGCCATTCTTAGGTCAAGGACGGCACTAGGCCTTCACCTTCTGCTTGATTCCTATGCATAGTTTATGGAGGACATGGGTCTATCTGTCAACACCATAAACTCTTTTGTGATTTTTGCGGGGGCTAAACTAGTCAAAAACAAAAGCCATTTCTGCCTTAACACCAAGATCTCTCAAGTTTGATCTTTCACCTGCTTGGGTAGCCTGTTTGATGAGAAGTCCATCTGAGGCCCCTCTACTTTCTCAAAAAGGCTTACACCAACCAGACTGTGTTGTGTAGTTATGGATATTAGCATAAGGAGCCCATAAAGGACCTGATCAATATCTACAAAGTGAAGTGTGTCTCTGAAACTTTTTATGGCACTGACATTTGGTGGTATCAGGTTTGTAGTCCTATCCGATTGGAGGAAAACACTTTTGCTAGGCGGGTGTAAGATGCCCCCCAAGGCACCTACACAGTTTTGGGGGATGAGGAACTTGGACTTTGTTGTATTTCAGATGTTATTAAACTGAGGCCTATATTATGCTGGCTTTCACTATGGTCCAGGAAAGAGACCAAACTTAATGAGCTCATATTCAGGGACTGCCTCTCCTTGGATAATTCCAAGGAAGTCTCCTGGTTGAAATATATGCAGTCTAAACTAGTAGCCCCAGGTCCCCTCAGCCTATTCACCCACCCAGAAGAGATCATTAAGGCTGATTTGTTATAGGTTAAACAAAACTTTCCCAACCACCTTTCTGCTGCCAGGGAGAACTTGGAACTACGGAAACCAGCTGTCAGGGCATATAATAAGACCAAAACGGTCAATTCAGTCAACCCATACCTGACTTGGGTCACTAATGTATTCCACTGACAGTGTTTAACCATGTTTAGGATGAACACCTTTCTTCAATTAATTTTTTTTCCCAAGGGCTGGGCTGTCAATGCTACATTAGGTCTGTCTGTGTGTGTGTGTGATAACAGCTCCTTTAAGACAGTCACCCACATAGTGATGTTCTGCACATTGTACACTATCCAAAGACAAAATTTGCTGGTCCTGATATTAAGGGTGTCACATTTTAAGCAACTTAAATCCGCAATGTTGTTTCTTCCTATGCTGGTGGAGCTCCGCACCTGTGTACATGTAGGCCATTTTTTAAGCTGTGTTGTCAAGAATAAAGGGGCTGGGCTGTAATTCTGGCCCACAGAGGGTTGGTGCCTCTTGCTTGTTCTTGGAACCTAATGAATTTACTGTCCTGATAATACTCTGTTGTTTTATTAACCATGTATGGTATTGTGGTCCTAAAAGGTCCAAGCTTGGTTTGCTTGTTTTATGTGGTTTTATTTGTTTTATCTTTTATGGTTATGTATTATAACTGAATAATGAACTTATCTGTCTATCTACATGGTGATGTGGTTCATGCCGCTGATGCTGCTGGGAAGCATCAGATGGAGATGTATGCTGATTAACTTTGTCAAACTCGAGAGATCATGTTTGAAGAGAATGACATGAGGGTGACTTGGTTCTCATCCAACAAAAGTGGAAGCGAAAACAGATCGTCCTTTTGATGGTGAGCCCTTAAAAGCTGTAACACGAAAGGGACATATGATAATGGTGCATCATCCCAGAAAATCCATCACAAGGGAGTCATCCCACTTCAGACATCTGTCTTGTTGCTCATCAGTCCCTACAGGTTCAGAGGAAACTGCTCCATCTGAAGACTCTGATCAGAGATTATACCCTGAACCCCTGGCGTCTGACCAAACTGTGCGAACCCCTAGACAGCTGATCAAGGAAATGTAATGATGCTATTTGTTGTTGTCTTAAATAAAAAGACATGAACATAACAAAGGAGGAGATTTATGGTCTTATAACTGTGAACGTGAGGACCAGGAGACTGGGGGCGGACTTATGAAGGACATTACATAATTGATCTTGGAGGTGTTAGGATGTGGTCTTTAACAGTTAATGGGATATTGAGAGTCCAGTTGAATGGTGTACACTGATGAGTAAAGAAAGAACTACTAGCTCTCTGTGTGGTGTGTTCTTGTGCAGGCCAACAGGCTGCTGAGTATGCAACAAAGATGGCAAAATTAAAATGGCCCAACGAAGCAGTTGTAGGACTGTATCCAGTGAGGACAGTAGAGGATTTACCTTTTGATTTGAGAGAAACTGTGAACCTAGAAGTATTGGAATTTACAGGAAAAGACATTGGACTAATCAAAGGTGTAATAAAAACAGTCTGCATTAAAGTAAAACCCAATGCAATCTTTCTGAGAACAGTACCATACATTTTTACCAAAAAAGACTGTGGTAGAAATAACAACAATAGTCAAAGAAATGTTGAAGAAGTGGATTGTAAGATACATTTTCTGGACCCTTGCAACTCTCCATCATGGGTTTGCAGAAGCCTAAAGGTTCCATATTGTCCCGTGGTACTAAATTCAGCCAGCATCCTTTTTCAAATTCTGTGCACTGCAGGATGGTTGAGAAGGATATCTCAATTTTCGATAAGTTGATTAGAACTATGACAAAAAAATTAGCTCTGGTACCCCAGCAAAGAACAAGTAGAAGGGAGCCCTCCAGCACTTGAAACTCTGACGATCTCAAAGTTAGAAAAATGCATTGTAAGATGTTAGAATGAAAATGGAGAAGATAATACCACCCTCAGCATTGGACGGCCTATAAACTAGCATTACAACAATACTATATTGGAATAAGAACAGTTAAACAAACCTTTTATGAGAAAAAGATTGAAATTCCGGGGGAAAAGGACAGAGAAATGTTCTATATTGTTAAGAGCTTTATGTCTCCTTCGGCTTGTGCTAGCTTGCACAAGCCCTCTCCAGAGTGGTGTGTACAGTTAGCCAGTTTTTTCCACACTAAGATCTCAAGTATACCACCCAGCTTGGCATCCTGCACAAAGTTGGATACAGATCGAGAAAATAAGTTGCAAGTCAACTTGGCCAAGGAATCTGTGACAAAATTGACCAAGTTTGAGCCAATCTGAATATAATGCTCACTGACTGCTTTGAAGGTGCTTAAATCAGGCTCCCCAGTAGACCCATGCCTTCTTAATCTTTTGGCTTCTGGGGCTACCATTTTTAACATAGTAGTAAATATTATCCTCAATGCTTCATTAACATCCGCTATGGTTCCCAGCTGTAGGAAGCAGTAAAAAATCCTGTCTTTAATAAAAAAGCCTCTAGCAGATCCTAAGTTTCCATCGAATTAAAGGTCAATTTCTCTTTTGCCTGGTCTATCAAACATATTAGAAAAACAGGTGAACAAATAGCTTTCCAACTTCTTGGAAGTGAATATTTTGCTACACTCTAGCCAGTCGGGTTTCAGGCCACATTACAGTATGAAGGCAGCATAGCTGGAGGTCTCAGAGCACATTAAATGTACCCTGGATATTGGAGCTTGCATTGCACTGATTATGTTAGTTCTCTCAGCAACATTTGATACTGTACCCCATAACATCCTTCGGCATTGCCTCCAAGATATCAGGATAAAAGGACTGGCCATGAGATGGCTAATGTCTTTTCTGACAAATAGGAGTAAACAAGTCTGGATTCCTCCATGCGCTGCCAATACACAGGAGGAACTGACGATGGGAGTCACCCAGAGCTCAGCATTAAGTCCCAGCCTGTTCAATAGCTACCCCCTTGGACTATTTAGAACAAGATCTGGGAGCTAAAGTGATATCCTATGCGGATGACACATCTGCTTTTCTCTGGGGGAAAGGGCGAATAGCTGGATAGTACTAAGGTTAAATCCTGATTAAAATCAGTCTTTTATCGGCTATGATTCCATCAATTGAAATACAATGAAGATTAAACAGAAATCCTCTTTTTTGGGAATGTTCCTTCTGACTTTTGACAAAGCTTTCGTGGCTCGATTATGCCTCCCATCCAGGACCTCAGAAAGATATAGTTAAAAATCTAGGCATCACATTTGACACTAATCTATCATTTCAACCCTGAGTTAAAGCTTTGATAGACTCTTGTTTTGGAATCATGATGTCCTCCAAAAATTCCTCCTTTTTCTGTCTTTTCAATAAAAAAATGTGTGGTTCAGGCCATAATAACCCCTAGAATAGACTTTAGTAATGCCCTATACCTGGGACTACAGGAACAGCTACTGGACAAGCTCCAAGTGGTCCAAAATGCAGGACCACCCCTTCAAGCTAGAACACACATTTCACCTTATTTACTGATGTCACATTGGCTGCCCATTAGGAAGAGAATCAAATTCAAAGCTCTTGTCTTGCTCCATGGAGCTTTTTATCAAACAAGTGCTTCTTATCTCAAAGCAGATTTGACTTTTATAATCCCTCCAGAAATTTGAGATACGCTAATACATTTATGGAAATCATCCCTAGAATCCAGCATGTGAGAGCAGGTAGAAGGTCTTTAACCTATCTGGGCTGAGCCTCATGAAATGAGCTACCGCTGGAGTTGCGTGCAGTGAGTGACACAGTGAAATTCAGGAAAAAACAGAAAGCATGGCTTTTGGTGCTGTTTTGTGCCGGGACAGTCAATGGAGTATCAGTAGACACTATAAATTGTCTTCGTAATCATCATGGTGGATCTCTGCCAGGCCTTCTTTATGATCCCATTCCATGAGGACAGCCCATTTCTGTTCTCTTTCATATTCTGAGAGAGATTTTTGGCATAGTGCTGAGTTCTTCAAGGTATACTGGGAGTCGTTCCATATTTAGTCAGATCCTTAAGAAAAATCTTGATTCTCTGTAGACACCTTGTGATTTAGTTCTTATGCAAAACATCAATAACCTACTTGTGGCATCAAGCACACAAGAAGCATGTAGACAGGATAACAGTGCTTTGTTGAATTGCCTAGTTGAGAATGGACATAAAGGGCGAGATTTACAAAACCATGCCACCTTGTCATTTTTTTGTACGCTAATGTAGCTAAACGAGGCAAAAGTCGCCGTGCCATATTTATAAATGCATTGCGCCACTTTGTGATCCCTTGCGCCACATTATTCCTGCACCAGGCATAAAGTATGCAAGGGGGCATTCTAGCATTAGGAGGCACAGCAAAAATTATGCAATGAAATCTGCAAGATTTCATTGCACCATTTTTGGCATCATTTTTAATGCCTGCTCAAAGGAGGCGTTAAAATATCGCACCACTGAAGTCAATGGGCCTCTTTGTACTTTGCTGCACTGGCTTCAAAAGTTTTGACGCTAGTGCTTCAAAGCACTACAGTAGCATCAAAAATGTTGACGCATTTGGCCTAATGTGTGCCCTGGTGCGCTGTATTGTGAATACGGAGCGCCCATGGTGTTGATAGGTGGCGGTGGAGGGGCCCAAGAAATCTGGGCCAAAGTGTCTCCAACCAAACTTCAATTCTGAAAAAAAATCCAATACTAGGGACATGTTGAAAAAAGAACGACAAAAGTGTCACAAGAGAGAGTAGACATAATTTGAAAAATGAACCCACTCAGAACACAGAAAAAAGTAAAAATATTACTTGGAATGGTTGGCTACAGTAGACAGTGGACACCAAACTTTTCCCTACTGGCTAAGCCTTTCCTGAGGCTGACACACAAAGATGTGCCTCATCTACTTCTATAGGACAACAAATGCTTGGAAGCTAACCTAGAGCTGAAAGAAAGTCTCTGTCATGCCCGGCACTAGGAATGGCAGATTACAGTAAGATGTTCACATTTTTGTGCAGTGAGACGGAGGGCTGCACTCTCTCAGTGCTTACTCAAATGCATGGCGATTTCCAGAGACCTGTACCGCAGGACTACCTTGAAGTGGTTGTCACGGTTAGTGTCAGTATGGAGAAATGTGAAAATAGTGATGGGACATCCTTTAACTGTTATAGTCCATCACTTTGTAGAGATTTTACTCACTAAAACAAAAACAGTATGTGACAAACAGTAGGCTTAAAAGTACAAGCAGCACATCCTTGCCGTTGACAATATTATCCCTAAAAGGTGTCAGGCATTGAATACATCAACATTGCTATAACTTCCTGAAAATGAAGTTGATGATGGGGAAGTTGAACATGATTGTTTAGATGTCACAGATTTATGCAACAAGCCTGGGCCAGACATAAACGATGAACATTTGCCTTAGCCTGGTTATGTAATCTTTGTGGCATATGGCTTATGTCCGAGAAGCAACGAAGGTACCCTGAAAGCAGCTTATATTGTTTGTACAATTCAAGAGATTGTGGAAGTTTCAAGGCTTTCATGTGTTACCTCAGCACAAGTTGAAGAACGGGTTGCTCTTACAAAAGCTTGCAGTCTATCAGACCAATTGAGTGTGCCTATATTTACAGATAGTCAATATTTAGTGTGGTCCATGACTTTGGACAGTTATGGTCGCATCTGGCACACCCATCCAAAATGGAAAATATGTAAAGAAACTGCTTAATGCATTGCAGATGCTTCCCTAAGTTTCAGTTGTTAATTGTGCAGCTCACAGAAGTGGAAATGGATATGTCACAGTTGGAAAAAGATTTGCTGATGAAGTTGCTCTATAATAAACCCTTGTGGCCTGGACATGTAATGGAGCTTACACAAATGAACCTGACAAGGATGGTGCTTTTCGATATTATCAGTAGCTGATACATGGGGTGAGCTCACACAATTGCAGGGAAATGATTCAGAAGCAGAACAGCAGGGTTGGATTAGCGCAAGATGTGGAAACCAACGTAAATGGCATTTCGATTTCAGGAGATGTAAGACCAGTTTTGACAGACAGTTTATTGTTTCCCATGACACAACATTTTCATGACCTAACACATCTAGGGAGAGATGCAATGGTGAGATTATTCAGACAGAACTGGTTTAACCCCAGGTTCAGGATGCTTACAGAGGAACTGTGCCACCCCTGTGTAACATGCCAGCAGATGAACGTCGTGAAAAGGGCACAAGTTACACTAAGCCCTGTAGGAACATTAGGTGATCCCTTCAACAGAATCCAATTGGACGTCATCAAAATGCTTGTTTGTAATGGGATGAGATATGTCCTGAGTATAGTGTGCATTTTCTCTTGATGGGTGGAATTCTACCAAGCACAGAAAAATGCCAGTCTCACTGTAGCTAAACTGCTGTTGTGAAAGCTGATACTTAGGTATGGGTTGCCGGTTTCTATGGAGTCAGATTGTGAGACTCAGTTTAACAATGAAGTCATGAAGATGCTTTTTGCAGCTTTACTAGTGGTAATGAAGTCCAGAGAATGCTGTGTGTAGCTTTACAAGTGGAGCAGAGATTACATTGTAGATATCATCCAGAAGCATCTGGAATTGTAAAGCAACTCACTAGAACCATAAAGTCCAAGTTGGCTGAAATCTGTGCATCCACTTGACTGAAAAAGCCTGATGCTTTACTTTTGGTGTTGATAAGTCTTCAAAGTACACCTGAAAAAAACACAGGATTATTGCCATATGAAATCCTCATGGGGCGTGCAATGAGATTTCCTGCTGTACCTGCAAATGCACTTGTGAACATTACAGATGACATGATACTCGATTACTGCAAAGGATCGGTTGATGTGACGCGTTCTGCTTCTGGACAGGTTGAAGCTGTCACTGCAAATCTGCATCAAAAGCAATGTCATGACCTTCATTTTTTTTTTCATAAATCTGTTTATTAACATTTTATCATTACATTGCTTCATGTTTTGATATTAGTTTAATTTTAACATAGTATGGTGTGCAGTGTTTACAACATTAAGTATTAGTTGGTAATTTGGTAACACAATGATGCAGCATATTGTACAGCATACACTTGCAGTTGTTCAAATATTTATCTCGTTCACTGTGTTACCTACGGTTTTCATCCAGTGTTGTTTCTTTGTTTAGTGTGCTTTACCACTATTAATCTGTTCCTCGGGAGCAGCCTAAGAGGTCAATAGTATATTTAGCGTCTGTCAGCCAGCGCATCGCTTGGAAGCGCCCTCTGGAGTAACATTGCTTCCGTCACAAGTGTACAACTGGGGTGTCTTTGTTAAGGAGGCAGATAATATGAACTTTATATAGACTAACCTTTGAATAAAGAAAGAAAAACAACAGTAACATTTGCTGGTTACAGACACTTGTACAATTATTTCGCATGTGATTGTTTCCCGGTCGGGTTGTAGATCATATTACAACAAATCGGTTTGCCGGTAGAAGGGCTGGGCCAGGTGCCAAGTCTAGTGAATACTGTCTTCCCGCCTCCCAGCGTCATAGCAGATCTCACCAATTTTCACACTCAGTCCCCCCACACAGTGCATTTCCTCGTCAACAGATACTCGTTCGTGTTAGTCTAAACCTTCTTCTACTGGGTCCACTCCCACGTTTCGCAGCCGCAGCAACAGTCCCTCCCAGCAGGCAGATAGCGGGAACTGACGCAGCCCCAGGACCTCCTCCCGCTTCAGTGCTGTGCCCTCCGTCCCCGCCCACACCTCGAGAGAGCACCTCCAGGCCTGCACCGGCAGCGGGTCTGGTGATTTCCACCTATGGGTCACTAATCGCTTTGCCACAATGAGCCCTAAGTCTGTGAAGCGCACCTCCGCTCTTCGCTGCTTGCCTCTGGGGAATAGTCCCAGAATGCATGCCTCCCATGTGAAGGGTATTCGTTGTGTTATGCAGTCAGATAAATTGTCAATTACCACCCTCCAGTAGGAGCCCAAGCTAAGACAGGACCACATCTGTGTAACAAGTCCGCTCCAATCTCGCGACATCGGTGACAGGCCGCGTCCCGCGGGCGAAGTATCTGTTCACGCAGGCTGGCATGAGGTAGGCTCTGTGCACTATATAGTACTGAATTAAGCGAAATCGAGAATTGCGGGGCACCTTAATGTGGCCTGAGAGAGCAAACCTCCATTGCGCTACTGCAATCGGACCGCCCGTGTCCGCTTCCCATGCCGCATGCAGCGTTTCGCTCTCAAGGGCGGCGTGGGTTCTCAGGGCGTCTGCCAGCTAGCTAATCAGGTGATGACCCCGACCCACCACCTGCAGGTACTGAACCAGCAAGTGAGCAGGAGGAGCCACCGAGATGTCTCCCCACCCAGACCTCACAGCCGTCACCATGGAACAGTACAATAGAAACTGACCAGGCAGCAATCCCAGCTCCTGGAGCCTAGCAAATGGGAGCAGTCGGCCCTCTTCATAGAGATCACCCAGGGTGTACAACTCTATTTCGTGTCATGTGCGTAACTCGGAGTCCGACGTGACTCTGGGGCCCCTTGGCGTGCCCGATAGCGCCAGGGCTGGTGCAAAGGGGATCAGCGGTTCCGTGAGGTGGAGGGATCTACGGAAACATTTGTGGGCCACTCTGAGAAACAGCTGCCACAGGGTCTGCGCACGTGTGAGCGAGTGAAATAAGTGCTGTATCTGCTGGAGTGACCAGGGACCCCCCCCTCCGACGCTGTGTCCGTGAGTTGGGCATCCGCCAGCCACCTGGATATCCACTGAAGCTGGGCCGCCATGTAGTAGTGTTCCAGATTAGGGACTGCTAGTCCACCCTTGTCAGGTGGTAGGTACAACTTTTTTAGAGCAACTCTACAATGGCCGCCATTCCAGATGAATTCCCTCAGTCCCATCTCCAGTGTCCTGAAGAAACCGGGGGGAATGTAGTGCGGGAGGTTAGAGAAAAAATACAAGAGTCGCGGCAGAACCACCATTTTTAGGAGTGCTATCCTGCCGGCTACCGACAGCGGCAATGTCCTCCAAAACAACATTTGAGACCTGACCGAGGACACCGCCCTGGCAAGGTTGCCCTCAAATATATCTTCCTCGCGATGGTAGGCTCGGACGCCTAAATATCTGAATGGGCATGGTTGCCACGGAACAGGGCTCCCGGCCAGATTAAGACCCGGATCTGAAAGTCCCGGGTCAAAGGAAAAAAGGCACGACTTAGACCAAGTGAGGCCCGATATCGACGCAAAATGTTGTAGAAGCAAGCCAGCCCCCGGTGGGATCTGCGTGACATCTCGAAAGTATAGAAGGAGGTCGTTGGCATACAGCGACACTAAGTGTAGGCCATCCCCTAGGGGTATTCCCCAGTCACACCCCTCTCTGTGCAAGGCCGCCACTAGAGGTTCCATAGCAAGTGAGAACAACAACGGCGAGAGAGGGCAGCCCTGTCTCGTACCCCTGCGCATCCAGATTGGCTCCGATATCTCGGATCCCAGCCTCACCCGGACTTGCGGTCTGGTGTATAGTAGTTTAACTAGACGAGTAAAGTATGGTCCCATACCAAACTGTTGTAACACTCTGAACAAGTAGGGCCATTCTAGGGAGTCGAAGGCCTTCTCCAGATCCAGAACAAGGCAGCTGGCTCGCGGGCCAATAACGCCTCGCATATTGCATGACCCGGAATAACCTTCTGATGTTGTGGGAGGTGTCTCTAGCCGGTACAAACCCATTTTGGTTGGGTGTATCAGACTCGGCACACTCGGCGCAAGGCGCATCGCCAGTACTTTGGCTAATATTTTATAATCAGTGTTCAGCATTGCCAGAGGTCTATACAAGCCCATTTCCCCCGGATCCCTCCCAGGCTTGGGAAGTGAGACCAGCAGCGCCTCCCTTTGCGAGGCCGATAAATAACCTTCCTGTTCAGCCGCCTCATATACACGAAGCAGCCTGGACGCCAATTGTATCGTGAAGGACTTGTAAAAGTCAACAGGCAACTCGTCTGGGCCCGGCGTTTTGCCAGAGGCAAGCTCACGGATACTAGATCCGATCTCTTCAAGGTCGAGGGGTGTCTCTAGTATCTCAATCTGGTCTTTCTCTAAGTGCGGGAGTTCCACCCCAGGAAGAAATTCAGCGCTGGAATCATCCCAGAGGGGGCGCCCTTGAAGCGTAGAGTGCCTCATAATGTCTCGTGAATTCAGCTTGTATCTCCCCAGGTGTGTGTATCAGTTTCCCCATCTGTGAGAGAATTTCCACTATCGGTTTCTTCTCACAGTCCCGGTAGATCAGCCAGGCCAAGAGCTTGCCCACCTTGTCGGCCGAAGCATGGGTTCTCGCAGAGTGTGCAGCATAATTCAGACATTGCAGACGCTCTAGCAGTGACAGGTGTTCGGCGCGTATTGCCGGCAGCCTCGACTCTTCAACTTGATTATTAGTTACCTCCCCCTCTGGTCGTAACAAGACCCGCTCCACCCGTGTCAGATCGCGTTCAATAGAGCGACGCAGATTACACTGAGCTCCCAGACAGTGCCCCCGGATGAAAACCTTGAATGTATCCCACTCTATCAAACCCGACGAGGCCGTGCTGTCGTTTTGCTAAAAAAATTCTGGGATTATAGCACTCAATGATGCTCTGAAAGCAGCGTCTTCCAGCAGCTCCGGCCTCAGTCTCCAAGTGGGAACAGCTGGACGGGAGGTTCCCCAGCACAGGTGCGCAATCAGCAGGCTATGGTCCGAGTGTGTGTGCCCCAGATAATCCGAGTTCACTATCACCGGGATGAAACTCGCAGTGCAAAGCATTCTGTCTAGGCGCACGTGCAGGGAGTTTGGGGCAGAGTAGAAGGAGTAGACCCTGTCCACCTTGTGTCGCTGCTGCCATATGTCTACCAATTGCCATTGTTGGGTCCAGTTTACCAGACCGCGCAAGGCTGTTACCACCGGTGATGTGGGCAGCGGGGGGAAGGAACGGTCCAATTCCATGTCGAGCACGCTGTTGAAGTCCCCCCCCCAGCAGCCACGGAAGGCCACTCCAACCTGCCAGGTGCCGAGCCAGGTCATGGAGAAAGGCAGTCTGGTCTGTGTTTGGGGCATATGTAGAGCCTAATACAACCGTGTGACCCGCCAGTCTCCTCCTAACTAGCACAGATCTACCCTGTGGGTCCACAACCTGCTCCTCCGCCGCAAAGGGAGTACCAACTCTAATCCAAATTAGTGTACCTCTGGCGTATGCCGAGTTACCAGTCACATACAACTGGACTCTCCAGCGCTGGCGCAGCCGGGGGATCTCCGGGCCCATCAGGTGTGTCTCCTGTAAAAACGCCAAATGGACTGAGTGTCTTCTAAGGTAGGAATAAATAGCATATCGCCGCCTAGGGGTGTGAATGTCTCTCACATTCCAGGTAATTCCTGTGTATGTAGCCATACCATAGGCAATAAATCCTCTTTCAATTCTTCTGCCCCTCTGCGCAGCCCCACACCGTCATTCTTCCATTCCCAACTAACGGTCGGGGTTCAAAAGGTGTCCACCACTAAAAACAGAACATAACTAATACCATCAGAGTAGATAGACAACAGGTCACCGCCCAAACACAACAACAAAAACAGTAACGCGCATTCGCACTTCCATACATTATGTGTCTCCACTGGTAGGAGTGTGGGGGTAGGCCAAACCTGCAGAGGAGCAGTTCAAACACAAGCCATAGCAGATAACAGAGAGAATAGAGGGGAACACAAGGGCAGGCTCATCCTCTCCAGTCGCTGGGAAGCGCAGCACGTGAGGGAGGGCGCCACGCCATTTGGCATACACATAGACATGTGGAGTCCGATGCATGCATTCAACAATCAGGTCTGCTGCCTGCTCGTCTCTCGGGCCACACCTATGCAGGTATCGTTGGTTGGGTAGTTCCTACGGTGTATAGTCTTTCAACATTGTTCGAGGATCCTTTAAAAGAGTTTGTCCGCAGTGGCCGTCGTCACAGTGGGTCCCCCGGTGAGGCCCGATTCCGATAGGTGGTCTGGTGTGAGAGGACGGTCACTGGACGGCTGCGAGAGTTCTGTGTCTGATCCCGAGACCAGGGGAGATGCACTTATCACCGCAGCAGTGTGGATCGCCTCCCTTCTCTCCTGGATTAGCTGTTCCAGGTCTAGAGTGCATTTCGTTGGGCCAGTATGAGCTTCATTTCTTCTTCGGTCCCGTCTGGTTCGACTGCGCTTGGCCCAAGGCGTCGGCCCGGCTTGTTCAGCTGCGTCACCAGGGGTCAATCCCGATGACTCAAGCCACTCCCATGCCGCCTCAGGAGAGGCGAAGAAATGCGATTTGTTTTCCGCCACAACTCGCAGCCTGGCGGGAAATAGCAAAGAGTAAGTTAGGCCAATGGATCGTAGCTTACGCTTCGGAGGCAGGTAGGAGGCTCGATCCCTTTGCACCGTTAAGGTATAGTCAGGGAATAGCAAGATCTGCGCGTCGTCCACTCGGGGAGGTGGGCCGGCCCTCACTGCTCATAGTATAATGTCTCTGTCTGCATAGTGGACGAGGCGAATGATAAATGGGCGCGGAGCACTCTCCGGCGGCCTCGACCGTGCCGGAATTCGATGGGCACGCTCCACAGAGAAGGGGGTAAGCTCGCCTTCTGGTACCAGCCCCCGCAGCCAGCTCTCTGAGTAGGCCACCGGATCCCGGCTCTCGGCACCCTCCGGCAAATTCACCACACAAATATTGTTTCTTCTAGAGTGGCCCTCTGCGTCTTCCACTTGGCACTCCAACTCCGATACCCTGGCCTGTATGTCTTCCATTCCTGTTTTCAGCTGGGCGTCGCGGGTGTTAGATCATTTACTTTGGCTTCGATCTCGCTGGTTTTGTCTGCCAGCTTGCGATGGTCCGCATGTAGCAGGACAAGGTCACTCGCCACTCTGTCTATCTAGGCTTCCAACGACGTGCGGGCATGCTCCAGTGAGTCTCCAATGCGTTCTACTGCAGCAAGCACTGCATCTAGTTTTTGGTTGTCTTGGATTATCGAGTCCTGTGATTTCCTGGTTCCAGCACCAGAGCGCAAGCGCCCTGTTCCGGCCATGCTCCAGGTCTCAGGGGGCCTCTGTCCAGCCCCAGATTGTCACTCACCGCCTTATCAGCTACCGCATGTGCTCCGCGCTTTAGTTCAGATGCAGTTGGAGCAATGGGGGACAAGCGGGGAATTCACAGCCAGAGCCGCGCAGCCCAACGCCAGATAACACCACCAGTAGTCACCTCCAGTTCCGCGCTGTAGACCTCCTCATGTAACCAGTCCGGTAGAGGATCGCACCTGGCGCCGCCTCCCATGCAGCGCTCTCTATGTTCCTGACCGTTAGTTGGTTCTGTAAGTTTCAGCGTGGCCCTTGCTCGCTCAAGTACCCAAGATGACTGGAGAGGGGCTGGGCCCGCTTGTCTGGGGGCAGTAGATCCCCCCCCCCGCAACAGCACGAGCAGCCCGGCCAAGCGTCTCCCCACCTCCAGTCCTCCGCCACTTACTTCTGTCTCTGGGGTCCTCTGTAGTTGCTGCAGGTTTCCAGCAGGTCGGCAGGGTTCAGCGCCGGTGCAGGCCCGTCGACGCCCGCAGTCTTAGTTATCAAGGGGGCATCTTCCCCTTCTCGATTCCCGCAGCCATGAGCACGGGGAAAGGTCACCCGAGCCCCATTGGTTCACCACAGGGCCCGCGGGCACCGCCCGGGCCCACCACCAGCCCCAGAAAAGGACCTGCGTGGGCTGCACTCCCACCTCGCGGGTCTTGCCGCCGGGCGGCATGCCGCCCCCCCCCTCAGGTCGTGATCGCCGGTAAGCAGGGGCGTCCCCGGGACTCGCCGGCAAGCGGGGTCCCCCCCGGGATGCCCCGGCCCAGACGCGCGGCTCCAGTCGCTTCGGCCGCTCTCCTCCGCGCGGCCGCACCGCTCCGTGGCCTAGCCCATGGGCCCGGGTCGCGCGGCCGCGGCACAGCTCCGCTGCCAAGTCACCAAAAGTCCGTTCACGGTTCGAGTGAGCCTCAGAGTCTCCTGGGCTCCAACTCGGCTGGTCGGGGAGCGATGTGCCTCCCCGGTCACCTCTGCTGGTGCCAGATGAGCCGAATGCAGCGCAGAGCTCTAGCAGCTCACGTCTGCCATGCTTGGTGGCTTGGCCATGCCCCCCAATGTCATGACCTTCATACTGGTGACTGGGTCCTGATCAAAATGCATGTAAGGAAGATGTACTTGGAACATTGGAAGGAAGAGGGAATGGTTGAAAAAATTTGATATGCGCTGCCACTAGATTTGGGGAGGTGGTCGTAAACCTTGTGGGGGCCAATGCTACGACGATTAACGGGCCTCATCCAGGTGATTCTCATTGCAAATGCTACTGTTAAGTGTTGCGGAGTATCGAACTGGGTACATGCATCACAAACCCAAAGAACAAGAAGTCCATATGAAGAAAAAGTGTTCTTTGGGCCAGAACCAAGAGCACTGGTGTCAGTAGCACCGCTAGCGGTACAACTGCAAGTAGCAACATCGCAAGAGGGACAATTGCAAGAAGAAGAAAGGGGTGAATATCCACAGACAGTTTCCCAAATTGAAATTCCTGTGATTTCAGAAAGTGGCTTTGAAGTTTCTGGTGAAGGAGAAGAAGAAGAAACAAGAGCTTAACCTGAAGTAAATGTTGAGACATCATCAGAGCAAGCATACGATCCAGGTGAAAGAATAAATACTGGATTGAGAAGAACCACTTAGAGTGCTAAATGGCCATAAAACTATGGTCGGAAGAAAATTAGAACAAGTGTGTCAGTTGAACTCATACCACCAACAATTGCTGAGGAGATAGAATCAAGCAGTATAAGTGATATCAGCCTTGTCAGATGTATTCTGCACCTGAATGGATTTACTATGTGAACCAAGTGTTCAATGTGCCAATAACAGATTTTATTTATGTGGGTTCAGAACTTTTTGAGCCTCGATGCCATCACACTAAAAACAGTATTGGGAAGAAAATTATATCAAGTGTGTCAGTTGAAGTCACACCACCAACAATTGCTGAGGAGACAGAATAAAGTGGTATAAGTGACATCAAAGATCAACTTGCAAAAAATGATCAAAAAGAGCATGTATCCTTGTCGGAGGTATTCTGCACCTGAATGGATTTATTACTTGAACCAAGTGTTAAATGTACCAATAACAGATTTTATTGATGTGGGTTAGGAACTTTTTGAGCCTAGGTGCCATCACACTAAGAACAGTATTGGGAAAAAGCTACTGAAAAGATTTTGAAAAGAAATAAAAAAAAGTTTTTTAAAAAGGAAGACTGATAAGTCGTTAAATAAAAAGAATAAAGAAGATTTCCCTAGGGCTGAGGCTGCAGTAGAAGAGTAGGGATAACATTTTAGATGAAGACGGATTAGGGTTGGGTATGACTATACAAATTGTTGTAAAGAAGCTGAAAGAACTAACTGCCAAAGAAAGGAGGAAAACTCAAGAAACTACTTAGTGCTAAAAGAGTAGAGTATTGAATTTACTTACTGTAATATTTTTAACTGTCTAACTTTAGACAAACATGTTTTTATAACAAGGGCAACATGCAAGATTATTATAAGTACTATATTTTAGTAGTAGCATTAGTAGTAGCTATAGCACTATTGCTGGTGATATGCTCCATACAAGAGAAATCTACATTAGCATTTACTAACATGACATCTGCACATATATTACATGATGATAAATTGAAGGCATCATTTGTAGATTATATGTAAGAACATTACACAACAAATGTTTGTTATAGGTTAGTTCAAGCATACACACAAACTTTAGATGTGAAAAATGGCTACATCTGTGCATACATACCTTTGTCAGCTGCAGAGGAGGTGACATACCATCACATACCTTTGTCATATGTTATCGCATGTATTATTCTGCTTAGCTTAGTATATATATGCTGGAACAGATTGAATATTATTATATACATTTTGACATGATTCTTTCAGAAGTTGCTTTACAGAAGAACATACATCTACACTCACAGGCAAATGATATGGAGACACCTTGCCCTTATTCTAGACCTTCTATACCTATATACACTGTTAAGGCATAAAAAACAATTTGAATTTATAATGCTACAATTAGAAAATACATTTATCATGATATTAGAAGAAAGAGGGCACACAATTCTAATTCCAAAAACAGAGAGGAAGATATTTTGAAGAATGTTTAGAAGATGGAATAAGATGAATGCAGAAAAGAAAATTATCTACCCTAAATTAAAATCAGACAGAAGACAAAAGGGCAAAATATGTGTTTACAGTAAAAGAAACCAACTTAGAAAGAAAGCTGTAGGAAACAGCAATTGTGAATACACATTTGAAACATCGGGTGGTTCATGACAAATTTTACAAGGAGAAGAGACAGTCATTTCAGGAGTTTAATTTGTTTGTGGATAGGATGTTTATTTTAAATTACCAGCTGATTGGGAGGGTATTTGCTATTTAGTTTTGTGGTTTCCAAAGATGTATCATGTATTTAGCATAGATGCTTTGACAAAGACACATCACAAAGGCACACACGTAATATAAGTGATGGAAAATAATTAGCTGGAGATATTTTTGGAGCCATCATCCTACCAGTGGGAGTAATTTTAAGTGACAAGAAAATTAGAAAGCTTTAAACAGTAGTAGACAGATTGGCAACCAGTACTTCTGGAGCTTTTAATAGTTGTTAACACAGAATTAGCAGTTGTTAGATTTTTCAAAATCACTTAGCTTCAGACATTTTGCTCACAGAGGAAGCAGAGTCTACACGATTCTGAAAGCTCAACATTGCTGCACTTATATTCCTGATGAGAGTAAGAAAATGTAGAACTCACAAAGAACATTTCTGATGTGAAACCTGAGCTAGAATCATTAGAGACCACAAGCGTTTTAGGAAGTTTATGTAGAGGAGTTTCTGCAATTGCCAACTGGTTTACAATACCAGGAGGATGGATTTTCAAGGCAATACTAGTACCTAAACTAATTTTTGGTGTTTGTTTCCTGTCTTTATTAGGTTTTTACAAAGGTATCAAATGTTATCTTAATAAGAGAAAAAGGAGAGTAAGAAGCAAACAGATTAACAAGGAGTTAGAGTTAAATGATCACATGACTCAATAGTATAAACTGTTAAAGGAATTTGAGAGTTTGAAAAGAAGGAGAGAAGATTCAACTGAGGATGAGAGTGAACTATTAAGAATAATTTGTGTAGAAATATTATAATTGATAACCATTAGAATGTGAAATTATAGGAGCATTTATAATGTCAAGGAATACAGTGCAATATTGTGCAGACATAATGTGTAGCATTAAAGAAAATAAATGCTTTTAAAAGCAGAAATTGAAGAATTCAATCAGATGTACTTATACTAGGCCTGAACAGTTAAAGTAACACATTTTCTGACAAGATGATAAGCCTAAAGAATGCTGATTTCATGTAAAATATTTTTTCCTATGGACATGTTTTCCATAATAGATAATAGTTGCATAAAATGTTTTCATTTAACTCTGCAATTGTTTAGAATTACACAACGATCACTGTTAACTACTTAACATAGATTTGCCGTTTAGGGCCTGATTTAGATCTTGGCGGAACGGTTTTGCTGTCAGTTTAAAGTCGGAAAACCCATCTGATGTCTTGGGGGTCCACCCAGCTGATGCAGATTTTGGCAGGACCATAGGCAAAAGACCTCCGAATCCTGCCAGGAATTCCGACCCCCATCTACAGTGCAATTGGAAATAGCAACCAATGGCAGGACTCAATCTACCCTTCCCGCAGGGCAGATTATGATGTGCCTTCCCACTAAGGCACATTGTGATCTGCCCTGCAGGAAGTGTTACCTTCACACCTGCTTTAATGATTTGGAAAGGAAATGAGGTAAAAACCTACCCTTTTTCCCGTTCCCACTTCCGTTTTTGACTGGACATGAGTAGACAATACCTGCCATTGCTGCTGCCCTGGACCACTCACTGAGGACACATGACCCTACTGTCTTTGGACTCAAAGTTAAGCATTTCACATTACTTTTGTATGTTGTTTGGTCACTGCATGTGAGCTTGGGACCACTCCAGTCATATACATGTCACGATATTTAAAAAACAAAGTGACATGCATATGTTTTAGAAGCATCTGTGGCCGACATTGATGGTGCCAAATTGGTATGTGACACAAATCGATCATATACACAATTGCTATTTTGCTGTAAGTATTCATTACCAAATTAATGCTGGCACCAAAAGCACAATTGCATCACACTTGTCAACTATTGCCATGTGTGGACGACACAATGGGACCTGTACTTGTAATGCTGTGCTTCCAATTGTCCATGCAAGTCTGTGCATGTATGTATGTGTTTGTGAGAGGATTGGCCAATTGTGGTAAAGGGAGCTGGAGTGGGTGATGTGGTTGTGTAAATATGTGTACCACTTGCATGTGGGTCTGATGTTTGTTGTGTATGTTTGGTTGTGTATTGTGTTTCTGTGTGCAAACATTTAGGTGAGAGTTGTTGTTATGTTGTGGCCATTGCACTTTTCTGTGACTGTCTTTATGTTGATGAGTATGTAGTTGTGTTGGTTGTTGTGATTGTATTATGTGTGGGTGTAGTATCAATAGTGTGTGTATAGTGTGCCATGGATGTATGGCAATGTGTGTTTTCTGCATGTGCATTTTGTGTTGTGGTTGAATGGCAGTGGGTAATAATGTGCATGCAGTGTGTTGTGTGGTGTGTTGTGCAGGTGGACACATATGTCTAAGGTACAGTATGTGTAACATACCTCTATTCCATACCCACTATAATTGTACACAGGGCATTGGATCTGGTGATGGGCCTCCTCCATCAGAAATCCACCACAGTTCACCATCTGTAGAACTGTAACATTCAAATATGGTCAGTTGGAGCCCGAAGCTTGACAGCTAGGAAAAGTGCTCACTTGTGGCGGTCAGCAACTCAGCAGCAATACCTCTAAATATGGCTGTCAGAATGCCATCAACTTGACAGAGTCCTCTGGTCCGCCACTGTGGTAGGACAGCAGTATTACCACCAAGATCTAAATCAGGCCCTTAGTGGGGTACTGAAGAAGTTTACACATGAAGATGCAGCTTTCCCAAAGGTAATGAATGGTGTGAGCATATAATAGAATGAACATTCTATTTGATAAGAAATGTTTCACTAAACAATAGCTGTCTGTGGACTTTTGAGTTCCTGGCGAGAAGACGAGGAGCAATCATGTTCCCATGAGGTCATCGAAAGCTGATTGGCTGACTGAAGAAAGAAGAAGCAACATTTTGAATAAAGCTTGGATTGTGTCTATAAAAGTGTGTGTTCCTAGAGTAGGTTACCTCATTCAGTTTATCGCTCTCCTTCACCTGTGCCATACACTGCTCATGCCGTGACTCTACTGAGTTTCTTAAACCACTCTTTATGAGAAGTTCTGCTTTGATTGATTATGAGTGTCTGGGCTGATATTTCAATGCTAAAGCTTTATGCATATTGATCTCTCTCTCTAATTGGAACTCTTTATGGGTTTTAACTGGCAGCTTTTCATCCTCATTCCTAGAATAGGGCATCTTTCGTTTATGGAACACACTTAATGCACTTATTGTGATATATTGATTACTTATTTTGAATAATTTGCAAAACTAAAGATTGACACTGATGTAATTATATGCTGTCTACAATAAAGGTGAAATACTAAAAGATTGGATCAATAAAAATCTTTAAAGCTCACATCAACTCTCATTATTGACTGAAAAATAGAATTGAGATTGTGATGACAATCTAAAGTGATCTACAGCTTCTGGTCAATCTCAGCCAACATCAAAGATCCATTGGCCCAGAAACAGCAGGGATTTCCCGCCGATGAGTGGTAAAGCTTTCTCATACCTCAAAAACTTAACTGAGGTCCCAGTACGCAATCAAGTGCTTTGTACCTTTCCTTTGTAGCACTATCAGTAGTTAAGGGTTGTCTTTGTACATGTTTCTGGGCTTTCTTGTTGATTAGAGTCTGTTTCTTTCTGTTGGGTCTGTTTAGTGGAATTCCTATTGATAGTTCTGATTGGTTTAATGGATGATCCCACAGGGGCTGTATTGTTCCTGGATTTCATGGACTCTTTTTGGTGTTAACTCTGAGTGAGTAGGCCATAGGAGTTTACTTTTCTTTTTTACCAATGGTAAAAGGTTAACTATTATTCGGTTGGCTGTGTTTTTTAGCATTCTAATGTCAAATGTATGGCTATGATCCTGTATTGTGTTCTTTTCTAGAATGTGTGACTTGGGTGGACTATTTAATATTTGCTATTCTCACTACATAGTGACATCTGTAATGGGTATGTTGAGGAGCATCACTTCAGTTACTTTTTCGTTTTGCTGCTATGTTCTACATGTGGGTATCTGCGAAGGCCTTTTTATCATGTTCTCTGATGTCTGTGAGCGATGTTTGAGTCAAGAGTGTTTTTCTGTTGGGAATTATCAACTTGCCAACTAAATGGTTTTGGTGTATGTTTAACAATCACAGACATACATCTCACAAAGATACCTAATGAAAAAGCATGGATTAGGTTAAACATTGGAAAGTAAAAGTGGGAAAACCAATGACATTGGGAAAAAGTGGATACATGAAAGTACGAAAAAACTTTTTAATTAGTAAGTAAAATATAGAACACATGTTTTGCCATTTCTAAGCACTTTTAATAACAGATGTTACTGTCACCAAATTAAATTATTCTCTCATAAGTTAAATGCCAAAGAATTGGTGATGGAATACAGTGGGTCTGGGAGCAAGGCAGTATCCCTTACGTATCTGTGCACCATTATTAAAAGATTGATTGAAAAAGGAGCAGTGTTTTGTATACGATGTAGGGTAGGGGTAGGTCGTTGGAAGAATAGGGTGTTCTCTGTTTCGTATGAAATAGAGTGAATAGTTGAAAACTTTAGACCAACGAAACCCTCCAGTGGCGCAAGTGATATGGGGGTTTACTTAACATTTTGCCCTTATTATTAGAGCCTTTTAAAAATGAAGCGATGTCTCTTTGCAGGCCAAACTTGCCCATTATAATGGCCTGGGCAAGGTGAGATGAAATTTATTGTTTTAAGGAAAGCACTGAGCCTTTTAAACGCCTGTTTTTGGCTCACCTTGACATTTCAAGATTCTACAAGTGTTTTGTTAATCAATTTATGTTACAATTATTAATTTTATATTTGTCATTCAAGTGTATTGTATTTCTCACTTTTCCATTCAAATTGTTCCCATTTACGGCTTATTCCATTTAATAATCCCATACTGGGTTCTTTCCAGGATGTCTAATAGACATAACCCAGTACCTCTTCCTGATATGTGAGAGACGCCAGGAGACGGAAAGAAGGCGCTATGGATACACATAAAAACGTAAGGTGCCTCACGTATGGACTATTTGGCCCCTAAAATGCTGGCATCTCATCAAGTTGGCAAATAGTGCATCATGGGCAGCTGATGTAGAGTCTTGAGTCAGTTAACAGAGAATCTTATCTCTAAAATGTCAAACCTCTTACAGTCTTGGGATAATTGTTAGTGATGTAGAACTGGGTAAAGGCAAATGTTTAATTCTCCATACTGTGTGGATATTGAATATGTAAATCAAAAAACACACGTTTACCAAGCTTTTGAAAGTGTTCTTTTTCTAAGTAACACAAGCATTGGCAATACCAAGCGATGTCTCTAGGTTGCAAAGGAAAGGAATGTCTTGACAATATACTAGATAATTTATTCAATTTTTATTAGTATTAGTATGTGTATTATTTCATAGGTTGTACACCAAACCAGTCCTTAATTGACACAGAAGACATATAATCATGAACAAGGGATGACTCAGCAGAGTATTACACCCAGTGCTATCTTTGAAAACAGCTGGAGCTTTAGTTGTTTGTTGACCAGACCTATTGTGTACAATGTAATTAGATGCCCATTTACAGACTGCATTTTGTAGTACCTTTAGTAGTACTAAAATAGTAATAATCAGTCAGTACAGAATACTATTCACTAACCTACATCTGGAGGTGTATACCTCAGCCTCTCATATCTGTTCTGTGGGAGATCTTCACTCCGGCTGTGGGGATCTCCGGAAACATATGCCTATCGTTTAGTGGTAAATGTGAAAGAGACAGGGGGCAGTGGCTTCAAAAAGAGGAATTCTTAGTACTAATCAAAAAGGGTTTATGTGGGAATAAGAAGGTGTTAAGTCTAGGAAGGGGAATGGAGATGGATATGCATACACCCACAAAAGAGTAGGAACATTGTTATTCATAAACTGCACTTCTATAGTTGTAAGTGCCAGAAAGGACCCAAACTAGTAATTAGCGTACCCTTTCAAATGGTGAATAGAAAAAAGTGGTAAAGTTACTACAAAGTATAAAAGTACATTTACATGTGTAGATTTACTCATGTGTAAATTGACCTTTATGAGTACCCCCCTAAAAGTGGGCTTTGTGTCACACCCTTGATTTGGTAGCTTTGTTGCCTATCTGAGTTCTTGCCTCCTGATTCAATAAATTCCCATACAATTCTTGTTTGAACCCACACAAAGGAGAATTTTGGTTACACCATCTTTAGATTTGCTGAATTATAACCTTACAAAGCAACATGCATGTTTTAATTGGATGGTTTGCTTGTTTTCACTATCTTTATATCCAAAAAGTTTTGTTGTGTACAGCACTTGAGTTATCGGATCTCACAAACTCCCCCATTTGAATAAAAAACTTGAAGCTTGCTATAAATTAAAACAAACATGTATTAATAATCATGAGTGGGTACATGTGGGCTGCTGTAGAGCAGAGAATAGTCTCACTTTTTAATTCAGCCAAGGTTAAGTGTGAGACACATGCAGTTCTCAGTTTGAGACTGTGGTGCAGGTTGGGCCCACCAGCACTCATTTTTGGGGACCAACACTTATTTTTCCTCATCAGATTTTGACCCAAAGCAGGAGAGAGAAAAAACACAAAAGGAGGAATGAGGGAGGAACAGAAAGACCAAAAACCATTACAAAGAAAGACAGAGAAAGAAAGCTGAGATAAAATAAGAACCTGAAGCATGAGATAAAGGAGAATGGATTGTCTGGCAGTAGAGTAAAGGGGCATAAGGTGAAATCAAGACTACTCAGCCTTGGTAGTCAGCACTCCCAACAGCAGCACCAAAAACAGACATTCTGTACCATGTGGCTACTGATGGTGGTATTGCATATCAAAGGCACTATGAGAGTGAATCCTACATATCCCCGTACGTCTTCCAGTACACACCCACTGCAGCCTTCTGGTGATAATCATTCAGGCACGTCAAGTTGGATACTTCTCTGAACTGGGCATAGACTAATGCTGGGATTACTTACTGGCACTCCTAGTTTATTTGATTTCTTATTACTAATCCCATTGCTTACTTCATGACATAATGGCCCTCATTCTGACCTTGGCGGTCTTTTCGCAAGACCGCTGAGTTACCGCCGCGGTGAAGACCGCCGACCGCGGCGGTGTGCCGCTGTGCGCATTCTGACCGCTGGGAGCGTTCCGCCGGAAAACCGCCAGCAGCCACACTGGCGGTCGGCGGGAAAGTGGAGACTGGTCAACCTCCACCGCCACGCCAGCAGAACACCGCCCACAGAATTACGACCCACATTTCTGTGTGGCGGTCTTCTGTTGGCGGTCTTCTGTTGGCGGTCACGTCCCTATGGCTCCCGTCGCCTCCCGGAGGACCAACGCACAAGGTAAGTTGATCGTCCGTGAGGGGAGGGGGTGGGGGGGTGTTGTGTGATGTGGGCGTGCATGGGGGTGTGCGTGTGAGTGTGTAGAGGGGGTGTGTGAGTGCGTGTATGCGGGCGGGGGGTGCTGCTGTGTCTATGGGTAATGTGTGCTGTTCGGCAGGTGCGCATGTCGGCATGTATGTGTGCGGGTATGTGTCCCCGTTGTGTATGTGTGTGTAGGGGGTGTGTATATGTGCATGTTGGGGGTGTGTGCATGTCGGGGTACATGTATGTGCATGTCGGGGTGGGGGTGGGGAGGGGGTTCGTACCACCTCTGGGGGGTGGCAGGGGGGTGGAGGGTGTGGGGGGAGGACTCGCGTGGGTAGTGGGGGGTGGGGGAGACCCCTATCAGTGCCAGGGAAGGAATTCCCTGGCCCCGATAGTGCTTACCGCCATGGTTCGCACGGCGGTTCCCGCCCGCAAGAAACCGCGGCGGTAGGCAGGGTCATAATACCCTTGGCGGTCTTGGGACGACCGCCGGGCCGGAGTGCGCAAACTCCAGCCCCGCGGTCATGACCGCCGTGGCGGTCGGAGTGGAGAAGTAGCGGTCGGTCGCGGCGGGGACCGCCGCGGTCAGAATGCCATTTTTAATACCGCCGGTCTGTTCGCGGTCCGACCGCCGTCTCTCCGCCGACCGCCAGGGTCAGAATGAGGGCCAATGTGTCCTTTCCCTCCGTGGAGTGTCAGCTTCGCAAAGCTGTCTTTTGTGTCCAAAGCTTATAGCCCTTAAATGAATCCTCTCCTCCCCTGACCACTTTGTCTTCATAATGCCTAAGAAAACAAATGGCTGATGAAGGAGGAAGGGTGGGAGAGAGGGTTGTAAGTAATGGCATGAGTAAGGAAGAATCAGAGTAGTGAAAATTACTGGTAAGTAATCCAGGCATTACCTCCTCTTGTCAAGCAGTGCTTTGGCCATGGAGCCACAGCACATGTACAAAAGAACTACACTGTGCTAGTTTTGTATGCGATTTTTGTAGCCTTCTAGCATACCTCAATATTGTTCCAGTGTTTGGTGTTCAATCTTGCTGATTTATGGGAGGTTTTTGCCACAATATTTTTCCTCCTCAGAAGTGGTTTCTTATGAAGGACACTTGCCTGCTGCTGTCTTATTCCATCAATTGATACAATGGCTGCAGAAAAAAAATCACCCCTACCTTGGGGTCAAGTCATCTAAGATTCAAAGACGGTTGTTGCATCCAGCTCTTGACACATTTTTTCCTTCATCATTCCAATCCTTACTTTAGTAGGTTTGATCAAGCTAACCCCCTTTGCCATCTTTAAATAAGAAAAACATTAGTAACCCATAGTGCATGAAAAAAAGAAATAACAAAACCTGCTCCTTTCATTTCTCTTCAAGTTGTCATGTAACCTAGAATACGATCTGAACCAAATGGCAACTCAGACCCCAGAACGAGTAACCTATAATGTAAAATAAAGGTGGAGGGGAAGACCACATGGCATCTTTATAACTATCTTAAATAGAAACTCGTGCCCACTCAGCCCAGGACGTAGCTTTTCTCCTGGAAGAATGTGCCTTCGCTGTGTGGTGAGTCTCCTTGCCACAATCGTGATAGGCTGAGAAAATTATCATTCCTACCCATCTTGTCAAAGTAGATGTGGATACCCCCACCTCTTAACAGGGCCAAAATTAACACATTTCCAATACTCTACTGAGCTTGTGAGGTAAATCTTTACAGTGCCAACCACACTTAAAACTTAAAAGAAAAATCAAAGACTGGAGTAGTCTGATTCTTAGAAAGGGGAGTATAACCTCATAATTTCTGTGGAAGGTCGAATTAATCTTGGGAAGTGTTAGACCTGTCAGCCTTAGAGTGATCTTTCCTCAACTTATTTGCCTTCACCCTCCTATGTTGCTAAATGTTTTTTTGGGGGGTTTTAGGACTTTGCTAACCAGTGCTAAAGTGGTTGTGCTATCACCCTAAAATATGGTTAAACTGGCTTACACTTGACTGGCATTTTTAATTTACTTATAATATCCTAGTATAGTGGTAAACCATATAATCAGGGCCAGTAAATTAAATGCTACTTGTGGACCTGCAGCACTTATTGTGACACTCACTTAAGTAGTAACCTTCAAACATGTCCTAGGCCTGTTGTTGCAGCCTGTATGCAGTTTCAAACTGCCAATTCAATTACCTTGCTAATCTCAAATGCTCTTTTTATTGCAAATAAGTCACCTATATGGTAGGCCCTAGGTCAGAGGTCTTCAAACTGAGGGTTGGGCCCACTAGGAGGGCCTCAAGTGATCCGGGGGAGGGCGCCAGGCTCAGGCCAAACAAAGCATTATGCTGATGAGAGTGCTTTGGTTTAATGCAATGCTTTAAATGGAAATATAGAAATGCAGGTACTCACTATTTAGAGTACCTGCTTGCTCCAGAGAAGTGCTGGCACTCTTCCATTAAATGTATTGCAGCAATGTTGAGAAGTGCAGCTACTCTCACTTTCAGATTCAAGAAGTGCAGGTACTCAGTAGCAACCATTCCCAGCACTGTTTCAAGGGGAAAAAATGAAGAGCACTAAGCCTCCCTCAATAACATATTTTGTCATTTATAACTTACCTGGAAGTAGGAGTCAGAAGGGAATGGACTTCAAATATTCTTCAAAGCCCCTATGCCCATTTCTAACAATGAGACTGTGGATATTCTTACACATTAGTAAGGCCTGTCTGATCAGAATAGTATTCAATTGTGTTTTTAAAAAGGTAACAGAACTTAACTGCAATGTTTAAATAAGGCTAGGCATATTTAAACATTGGCAACTTAATTGAATGATTGAGAAATTTTTTGAGGGGGCCCAAATATTTTTTTTCCACTAGGGGGCGCATGGCATTAAAAAGTCTGATGCTACTGCTCTAGGTTGCCCAAAGGGTAGGGTGCATTGTAATTAAGATTGGGCATGTACATTTATGTTTTACATGTCCTAGTAGTGAAAAATCACTAAATTAATTTTCACTACTGTGAGACTTACTTCTACCATAGGATAACATTAGGTTACCTTATTACATATAGCAAGTGCCAACAGGTCTCTGGGAACAGGTAGATCTTTCATGTTTGGTGTTTAAGAAATTGTAATTAAAAATCCTCTTCAATGATATAGTCGGATTTAAGGATACAATTTTCAAACTGCCACTTTTAGAAAGTTGGCATTCGCCTGCCCTAATTATTTGGTTCCTGCAGCTTGTTCCAGGGTCACATGACTAGGTGTAGCTGACATTTGGAATTTGTTTATTCAATTCAGACATCCACCCAATAACGGGAACAGGTGTGCCTGGTTGGGCCATCAACTGGCAGGATAGGGGTTTGAAGCTGGACACAGCCCCATTTGCAACTGAATAAGCCATACTCTGCCTGCACACAAAAGACTTGTCACCCCTGGATTACCCATGCAGGATGCCAGGGCAGGCGAGTCAGGGAACTTAAAACATTTTAAAGGCAATTTTCTATAAACTTTATCTACCTCAAAGGAGGCTCAAAGTTTAGAAATAGGCTCATTAGACCCATTCTTCAGTACACCTCTGGACCTGTGGAAGACTTTCAAGGATGGCTGTGCTGCTTGGTAAGAAGGACTGCTCCTCTGCTTCTCTGCTGCCTGAGTAAATGGACTGGACTGGACTGGACCTGCATCTTGAGCTCAGTACCCGCAGAGTGACTCTAAGGGCTAGTTAACTGGATCCCTGATTAGAGCCTTAGGGACCGAAAATGTTCTTACAACCTTGAACCCAGCACCAGGACTCTGCCAACTCTATGTTCTACCATGCCAAGTGGTGGCACCCCAGTCTTGGACCCTTGGAAGTGGGCCTGAAGGTGCTATGCCAGTTCATCTGTGGATTCAGCAAAAGCAACACATCTCCTCTGGTGCGTGGTGCATTCACAAACACTCTGTATTGCCCTTGCAGCCTACATTGGAACCAACGCTGTGCAAAGCTTCCATGGTGCAGGCCCTTGCATCAGAAATCTCTCTTCAACAGCAGCCTCAACAATGATGCAGGTTCTCGCATTGCAGCCTTGCAGCTCCTTGGGACTGATACATTTCCTCTACTGCGCAACACATCCTCAACGCTGACTCTGCAACGCTTTGCAACTAGGATTTAAGGTACTCCTGTTAAGTGGGTCAACTGGGTCCCTGTGGCCGGCCCGCTCTCCATCGTGGTCGGCCTGAACTTGTGACCTTCTCTGGGTTATGGGTGAAGAGATATCCACAGTTAGTGCTTTGTGTCTTTTGACTCTATTTTCTTTCAAATCTTTAAAATGACATCTCCAGTTGTGTTGTTTTGGTCTTGTTTTATTTATTTAAATTTACACTATTTTTCTAGTCTGGTTTTGGCCTCTTTTTGTGTTGTGCCTTTATTTTCTTACTGTTTGACTTGTTGCACAATTACTTTACACATTGTCTCTAAGTTAAGCCTGACTGCTCTGTGTCAAGCTACCCTGGGGTTGAGCACAGGTTAATTTGGCATTTGCTTGTGACTTCATCCTGACAAGGATTGTGGTTGCTGCTTGAGTAGGGTTTCACCACCCCTCCCGGATGTGCACAGGGCAAAGACTGTGCACAGGAGACACTTGCTGACTCATGTCTCGTTGATTGGCCACTTGAGGTTGGCTATCTACAAGAGCTTTGCTACAAGGGGAAGGTGTATGCATTGGGCCTCCTAAGGTGACATGTCTAGAGGGAGTGGTCTCTACATGAGAACTGGTTTCAACAAATGCAGCTCTAGTACACCTCAACAAAGCAAGAGGGCAGCAGGTCAGCAAAGCAGGGCAGCAGTTCTTCAGAGCAGCAGTTCAACAGAGTGGCAGTCCTTTCAGCAGCACAGCAGTAAATGTGCATCTCTAACTTTTAAAATACATTGCACCCTGTCCTGTGGGCTGTCTAGGGCCTACCAAGGGGAGGCATATGTATTAAGAAGGAAGGTTAGGGCCTGGCAAAATGTTTATTTTGTCAGGTTAAACGGCGGTTGAAAACAGACAGGCTGAAATGGCAAGCATGAGACATGTTTAAAGGGCTACTTGAGTGGGTGGCACAATCTGCAGGCCCACAAGTATTATTTAATTTACAGGCCCTGGGAAAACCTAGTACACAGGGGCTGATTATGAATTCGGGGGCGCTTTACACCTTTCTGCCTTACTTCCAACTGGGAGGTTGCCGCCATAGTGGCTGCCCCTCCCCTGCCCCAATAAGAGTTTCTCTCTACGTCAACAGGCGGAAACCTGAGTTTCCACTTGCTGGCTTAGTGGGAAACAGCCTACAGCATTGTAATCAGCTCGTAATCGAGCCTGGGCAATGCTGTAGAGAAAAGGGTGCACCAGCACCATCACAATGTTCACTGTCTGCAAAGCAGACAGCGAACATTGTGATGGTGGTGGCAAGAGGGGCCCCTGCACTGCCCATCCCATGTGCATGGGTAGTGCAGGGGCCCACCTGGGGCCCCCTGCACCCTTTCACTGCCAGCATTTTCATGGCAGTGGTACAGCCATGAAACCGTAGCAGAGAACAGGGACGTAATCCCCAGGGCGGGGCTGCTTGCATTGCTGCCCTGGTGGATTAGGACCACCCCTACCACCAGACCACCGGGATCTCCGACCCTGGCGGAGCTGGCAGTTCCCTGGCAGCTCGACCACCAGGGTTATAATATGGCGGTGGGACAAGGGCGCGAGTTATAGTTATTTTAGGGCATGAGTTATACTTACTTGAAAGAACTCTAACTATAGCTGCTGAATTTCTATGATTTTCCAGGAGTAAATTCAGAACCTAACTATAACGTCCTTGTAACCTTTAATTTTTTCAGTACTATCCAGGCCTGACCCTGCTTAGCTTCCGAGATGGGACAAGAATGGGTGCATTCGAGATGGCATAGCCGTACCACCTTGAATGCGCCCGATACCAGAAGCTAAACAGGGTCGGCCCTGGATAGTACTTGGATGGGAGACCACCTGGAAATACCAGGTGTTGATAAGAATTAGCTTAAAGCTGGGAATGTCTTACTTCTTTAATTCAAAGGGAGTTTTTTGGAATTTTAAGACTTGTTGGCATCACGCCCGAGCGAGCACCGGTGGTGTTGAGGCTGCACACCATCACTGACGACTTTATGTATATATGTATCCTTGAAAAAACAAAGGCTTCAGGCCCTCAGGCCCTGGGTACACATAGTACCAATTTAATAGAGACTTACAAGTAAATTAAGATCATCAATTGGGGATACGCCTGTTTCAAGGAGTGAGCACAAGCCCTGGTCGGAGGACCAGCAGTGTTCTCAGAAGACAGTCGGATGAGTGCAAGTAAGTGGGCATGCTGCTTGAAGCGTTCAGAAGTGTTGAGGACAGCAGTTATAAACCACATAGGCCCATATTTATACTTTTTAGCGCTGCATTTGCGCCACTTTTTGATGCAAAAACGGCTCAAACTTACAAAATACAGTTGTATTTTGTACGTTTGCGCCGCTTTTCCGTCAAAAAATGACGCAAATGCGGCATTAAAAAAGTATGAATATGGGCCATAATCTGTAAGGAATGCAGAGTTAGTACGAGCCTTAGGAAAGCAACGAGGAAAGGAGATTTCTAAATCGATAGTAAATGGGAACTCAAAGATTGTTGAAGAAAAATAAACCTTGGCAACTGTGAGAGAGTTAAAAAGGTGCAAGGCAGTGGAAAAGTTGTTTATCTAGCCTGGGATGAGTGGAGCAGTTGATCCCAAACAAAACGCTAGGGGTACAGATGTTCAGAACGTGAATAATATACAACTGTGGGATAATTTATGGAGGAACTCCAAAGAGAGCAATCCAAATGGTGGAAAGCTACAATTCTCCAAAAATATGTGGACTGTGCATGAGTTGCAAAAGGACTTAGGATTTTTATAATTCCCAACCTAGATCCCCAAATGATAGATGAATAGGCTATTAACAACCATTAGTGCTCTACTAATATGTTAAAAATACTAATCAAGTATGAACGAAAAGAAAGTGAGTCCCTATTAAGTGAGTCCCTATTACTAGAGATAGAAAATATTACTTCACTCCTGAAAGAGAAATGTACCAATGAGGAGTTTTAAAAATAAATGACCAGAATTGATAATAGACAGGGAAGGGTGAGGAGTAGTTAGCAAAAAAGCAGAGTAAATTCATGGGGGATCAATGTGATTATGAAAAGACACATTTTGAAATTTGGGAAAAGGTATGACGAATGAGAAATGAACTAAACAGTCTTGGTGTGCAAATCTCAGGAATTGAGGAAGTGAGAGTGATGCTTCAGTACAACCGGAATCAGCCGGAGTAAAACCCCAAATTTTAAAGGAAGTCAACTTTATGGCCCAATGGAGGCTTGTGGCACAGCAAGAAAAGGAAGGAAGTTACAGAGGTTGAGGAGTAAAAGGTGCCTAAAGAAAAGGCTCAGGAAGAGGTTATGACAACAGCCCAGTGGGAGTACAAATAAGGGGCCAAGGTGCAGCAAAGTGATGGACAAGAAAACTGAGGAAAATCTCTCCAAGATTTCTTTGACTGATTCAGAAATTGAAGTATTTTCCTTGTGGCTATCATTTTGTCCCACAGATAAATTCAATTATACACAGAGTAGAATTGACCTTTTCCATCTTGTGAGAAAATTGAAATAAAAAAAAATGGTATGCAACCAAACTAGTGGAGCATGCTGTTAAGGACATTGGTAACCCTTTAGCATTAAGGATTAGTGACATTGAGATATTGCATACCCTATGAGAATTGGATGAAGAGGTGAATGTGGTTTCGGACCCTTTTTTTAACTTAATAGACGTAGGTATAGAGCTACGTCTGAGTTGCCCTACTAATTTTAAACCAAAAGCTGTTTTTTGCCACCAATGGTTAATGGTGCCATCAGTGTATATGAAAAGGAAGTGAGCCAAGGGTTCAGAGGCTGGGACTACAACTCCCACAATGCACCTCTTCAACTTATGGAGTTGCTCCAAACATCTCCAAACTTCTGGATATTCTTCCAGAGGCCCTTTTTGTGTCCTTGAAGTGTCCACAACTTGATCCAATGTTCCAGAAGCTCTGAGTTGCTCCTTGAGACTGCAATTCCCAGAATGCATCTGGTCAGAATCCTCAAATGGCCACTGGACGCTGGTCAGCTGGGCTCTGCTTGCAGAACTTGTGCTGGGGACTCTGGGCAGCTCCTTTGTACCTGTAGCAAACAGGGAGTCCCTTCTTGAAGCAGTAGAAGAGAGGTAAAGTTATTTTAGTGGTGAAGACTGTGTGTGCAGCTGGTGCAGTCCTCGAGAGTGCAGTGTCCAGGTGCCGGTCGGGGGTCCAGCAGGGCAGTCCTTCTTCTCCTGTAGTTCTTCCTTGTTGGTATCTGATAGGGATCTGAGGTGTGGGTGCAGGTGCAGGTCTGTCAGTTTTATCCTTGCCCCTGGGTGAAAAACAGGGGGGTCCTGGTTCTCCAATCAGGTGCAGGGTCCTTTCCCCTGTGATGACCACTTCCTGGGAGGTTTGGCAAAAATCAATCCCATGGAGCAACATTCCTCAAAAATACATCATGGCTGAAAGTGATTTTTGGAGGTTACATCTGGCTGAGCCCATCCACTGGTGTGGCTAAAAATCCTAAACACACCCCTCTCTTGCCCTCTCCTAATCTAATCAAAGGGGCACCTAATTGTCTGGGTTTGCAGGATGTGAGGGTGTTGCTGGGTTGCTCCATAAGTCCTTTCCTGCCTTTGAAGACCAGTTTAGCAGCCCTCCTCCTTCCTGCTTCACCATCTGCTGAGGGGAGATCTCCTCCCCAGGCACATCTTTGTGTGGATCCAGTCCACTTCACACCTCATCAAGGCAGCCTGGCCAGGCTGCCAGAGGCTGGCCAATCAGAGCACAGCAGCAAAAACACTGCAGGGCTGAAGTTGGCAACTTTTAGGGTAAAGTTTAAAACTCTTTACCTGAACAAGTTATATTACATCCCACAACTAGAAGTTGTGGGATTTATTATAACAATTAATTTGATACCAAATTTCTGGTATCTGTTACTTAAGGGGACTTTTAAAAAAGTCTCCCCATTCTAGCCTATGGAGGCCATTCACTACAATGAGGGAAAAACAAATTTGTCTGTTTTACCTCACCAGGGCCTATAAAACTATTTTTATAAGGTCCCTGCTTATAGTTACATGGCACCCAGCCCTAGGGGCACATAGGGCACACCTTAGGGGTGACTTATATGTACAAATAAGGTAGTTTAAGACTTTGGAACTACATTTAATTCCAAAGTCGAATTTGCATGTAACTTTAATTTAAAAGCAGCCAGCAAGGCAGGCCTGCCTTTGAAATGACACTGGGCACCTCAGCAGTGCACATATGGGTGCATTACCTATGCTGGGGTCCCTAAACCTAAATACCCTACCATATACTGGAGACTTATTATAATTAGCCTAATTTGCATACTGAGTTTACACAGAGCACAGGCCCTGGGACTGGTTAGCAGTACCCAGGGCACCATCAGAGTCACGGAAACACCAGCAAAAAGTGGAAAATGGGGGCAAAAAGTTAGGGGGGCTCTGCAATCAGCCCTGTTCTTTCACAAACTCTTTGAGCACTAGTTGCTTCTATGCACTAGAAAACATGAATTCTTTAAAAATGTATATCTCCGGTTCCCCTTATCCAATTTTATTAGTTTTGGTGTCATTTTAAAGATAAAATATATTCTATTTTATTGTGGTTTGTGTTTTACTTATTTACTGTTTTGTGATTTTAAATGCTTTACACAATTGTCTCCTAAGTTAACCCTTGTCGCTCATTTCCAAGCTACCAAGGGTTGAGCTGAGTTTAATTTATTGAGACCTAACTGGACCTAAGTGGAAGTTAGTGGCCTATTGTTAAGTGTAGGTACTTACCTACTGTTCTAATAATCCACTTTCCAGCACCATGTAAGAACTATTTCCAAAGGGAGAGGGTGTCACCCCCTCTCCCAAAGGAAATCCTGGGCTGAAATGTTCAAGCAGCATGAGGGAAGAAACCTGTCTGAGGGATGGCGGCAGCTTGGGCTGCCTGGAAAACACCAGAAAGCTGGTAGGAGCAATGCTGGGTTTCCTCTAAAAAGCCCCCAGAGTGCATGGAGTCATACTTCCAACATGGGCAACAGTACAGGGGTATGATTCCAATATGTTTGATACCAAACATCCCTAGGTTCGTAGTTGCCATTATGTATCTGGGCATAGGTAGTGACCTATGTCCAGTACACGCGTAAAATGACATCCCCGAACTCACAAAGTCCATGAAAATGTAGGTGGCGTTCATGGGGGCACCGCTGATCATGCAGGGGTACCTCCACACACAGGTCCCTGCACCCTGCCTTCTGGACTAGGAGAACCTACCAAAGGGGTGACTTACAGTGACCTAGTGCAGTGACCTGTAGTGAAAAGGGTGCCTGTACCCTTTCACGCAGGCTGCAATGGCAGGCTTGCAGAAACACTTTGCATGGGCTCCCCATGGGTGGCATAGTACATGCTGCACTCCATGGGGAACCCATGGTACCCTAATGCCCTGGGTACCTTGGTATGATATACTAGGGACTTATATGGGAGTACCAGTATGCCAAATGTGGGGTGTGTGTGGTCCAAGCAACCAAGTTTAAAGGGAGAAAGCATAGTCACTGGGGTCCTGGTTAGCAGGATCCCAGTGTACACAGTCAAAACATACTAACAACAGTCAGAAGGTTGGGGTAACCATGCCAGAAAGAGGGTATTTTCCTACAATACATATATATTTTACTGAATTAAGCACAGTAACATGCTTTATACATATATATAATAATATATAGGCACACAGAAAAGTAACGCTGCACTCCCGGAGGCTGAATTAAAACTTTTCATTTATTCCTGTTGGTTTCTTCACAAGGGCTTTCATCCGACACCACGACGCGTTTCGACTTGTCTTCTTCGAGGTGGTTTCCGTCCGATGTTACTCTTTCTCTCCTGCCACCCTGATTCTCAGGTATTATATTTGTTGTGGACTTATTTACAACGACAGTGCCCGGCATTAGGAACTGTGTGAAAGTTTGGAGCTAGCAAGGAGATACTGATCTCCTACTTGTGTACATTACAATGGAGGATAAAGGGACAGTGACTGACCTCCACAAGCGTGTGATGCTATCTTCAAAATGAAAGGCACTATCCCGTCAATATAATACGGCGAGTAGTTGCCTTCAAAGTATCCTATATTGATGATGCGGCCCTAAAATATGGGGCCCAGAGACTGTATATTTCACTTCAGTTTATTGAGTTGGAGTCACGTCGAGCAGCAAAGGATTTGGAGGTTTAAATTTGGACTGGAAACATAGAGGCATCAAATAACGGTGATTGAAAAGGCACGTTTGGTTATTAATATCGAGAAATGGGACATATTATTTGGATTTGGTATTAAACATCATGATCAATGAGAATGTAATTCATACAAGTACAGATTATTTTGAGCATGTTGAAATCCTGAAAAACGAAAATGCATATCACCTTATACTTAAACAGGAACAAACGTGCAAGAGAGTAGAAATGTCTAATTGTTTTCACGTGAGGAAACCTGTGGACTAATGTTCCCAGAATGCTGCTCATAAATCAGGGCGGCAGGAGAGAAAGAGTAACATCGGACGGAAACCACCTGGAAGAAGACAATTAAGTCGAAACGCGTTGTGGTGTCGGATGAAATCCCTTGTGAAGAAACCAACAGGAATAAATGAAAAGTTTTGATTCAGCCTCCGGGAGTGCAGGGTTATTTTTCGGTGTGCATATTTAAGGGTTTCGGTCTTTTACCCTGAACGAAGCACCAGCAGACAGGCACGTCGTTGTTTAAGACCAAGTGTTTGTTGTGGATATATATATATATATATATATATATATATATATATATATATATATATATATATATATATATTCCATTAAGAAAACAAGGTTAAAAGGACGTTTTAGTTAGGCTCACATTTTAAACATACAAAATCATAGAGAATCACCCGTTATAGTTAGCATTACCTCAAGAAATTTTCAGTAAATGCAAAGAAAATGTAAAAAGGGACAGAGGGACCCCTCCAGAACAAAAAAACACTTAAAAAAAAAAGATTTATACCACCAATTTGTGATGTCATCACAAATTCACTGTACTAATTAAAAAAACCAAGCACAGTCTCCTGCACTTGTTTTATTAAAGCCTTCAGGTGGGCCAAGTACCAGGGGCATGGGAAATGTAAGGATGGGGGATGCATGGGATCCCCCTGAAGGGCTTACATTTACCCCTGGGATGGCCACCTCCCGATGGCTTTGTTCATATTCCATGTGGTGGTGCCACGTGGCTCACCTCACCCCGGGGACCACCACCTCCCTGGGGCAAAATGGCTTAACTAATATAGGGGGTCCTGCAGACCCGCCCCAGGGATTGCAATCTCCTGGGGCTTTTTTTAGTATATGCGGGGGCCACACTGACCCCCTGCAGCCCTGGGGACTGCCAAATCCCTGGCGCTTCAATAAAATAATTGGGGGGGTCCAATTCAGTGAGCTATTGATGGCTGTGGGGACTGCCACACCTCAGGGCCGGCTCCTGCCATAGCTGTTTGCTTTCTGACAACGAGACCTGTCAAATAGCTTTCATGGTCAGAAAGCAGAGTTTTCATCTGTTTCTCTGCTTCTAAATATGCGTGTAGGGAAATAGTTGAAAACATTGCACCCACAAGCAGGACAATGCTATTTAAAGCACATCCCTACTTACTGGAGCAATGCCTGGTCCTGCAGGGTGTGGGGAGCTGGCTAGGACCATGGGGGACTTGAGGCTCTCCCTGCAGTCCTTTCACTCTCTCTCTATCTCTCATCCCATTGTTGGGATTGAAGAGAGAGGGAGAGATATTGTCATTGCAATGGTCTCTCCATACAATGACTTTAAAGAGTAAGACTACCAAGATGTTTGGTACAAATGTTATAGTTACGTTTGGACGCAGAGTGGATAGAGTCCCTTCTGGCCTAATGGTTACAGTCTTGTGCTGTTACTCATGAGGCTGGAGATTCAATTCCTAGTAACTGTTTGCAGTGTGTTTGTTTATTTACTGGTGTTTTGACATTTAAACCTTCCTAGTGATGGAATATTCACATTTCTTTCCAATCACATGCATGGGTTGAGTGTCTTAAGTATGCCTAAAGGTTACAGTCAAAGACCCGTGTGCCCGTGGTCGTTTTCCTTCTTTAATTTCTTTCAAACTTCAAAAGACTAAGGTACATACTGTAAGGTCAAAGAATGGATGAAGAGCAGCTGCCTCAAACTCAATTCAGACAAGACGGAAGTCCTCATCTTCAGCTCCACCCCCTCCACATGGGATGACTCCTGGTGGCCTGCCACTCTGGGAACCGTTCCGACTCCCACCGACCATGCCATAATCCAGGATTCATCTTGGACCCCTCACTATCCAGGATCCAGCAAGTCAATACCATCTCCTGCTCCTGCTTAAGCGCCCACCGCATGCTCCGAAAAATCTACAAATGGATACCCACTGAAACCAGAAGAACAGTCACCCCAACCCTCGTACGCAGCAAACTGGACTACGGCAATGCCCTCTACGCAGGAACCGCAGCCAAACTCCAGAAGAGGCTGCAACGCATCCTGAACGCCTCCGCACACCTCATCCTGGGCATCCCCGCCACTGCCACATCACAGACAACCTGAAAAGCCTGCACTGGCTCCTAGTCAACAAGAGAATCACCATCAAACTCCTCACCCACGCTCACAAAGCACTGCACAACACCAGACCAGAATACCTCAACAGACAACTCTCCTTCTACAACCCAACCCGTCATCTCTGTTCCGCTGACCTCACCCTGGCAACCGTCCCACGCGTCCACAGAACTACAATCGGTGGTAGATCATTCTTGCACCTCGCCGCCAAAACATGGAACACTCTTCCCACCCACCTGTGCCAGACCAAAGACCTCCTTACCTTCAGGAAACCTCTCAAGACCTGGCTACTTGAGCAGTAGCAGCACAATCCCCCCCTTCCACCACATCCCTTCCTCAGCATCTTGAGACCCTCACGGGTGAGTAGTGCGCTTTACAAATTCATGATTGATTGAAGGTGATCTCATTCTTTTTAATTGACAAATTCAATTTGTCCAGAAATATCTCATCTTGGGTAGATCATCTATCAGAGTCAAAGAAACTCTCTAACTCTCTCCCTCTTGTGCTCTTTCTCTCTCTCTCTCTCTTTTCAATCTCTTTCTCCCATTCACACACCCACTCAGACCCTTACACACCCACTCACAGACCCACTGAGACACTCACACACCCACTCACAGTCCCACTCAGACCCTCATGCACCCATTCACATCTGCACTCAGATCCTCATGCACTCACTCACAGATCCACTCAGACTCTCACACACCAATTTACAGACTCACTGAAACCCTGATGCACCCACTCACCGACTCACACAGACATTGTTGCACACACTCACATACCCACTGACACTGATCACCCACTCTCACATCCAGACAGATACTGTAACAGCCACTCTCACACCCAGATACACACTGTCACACCTATTCTCACACCCAGAGAAACAGGCCATGGCCAACTCCTGCTGTGCACGGCCAAAGGCCTGCACAGCATGGGGTTAGCTGCAGTGTCTGGCCACAGGCCATACCCTGTGACAAACCCTGCTGCACAGACAAGGGCCATGCGTAGCATGGGGTTGATTTGTTATAGGGGTTAGCTGCAGGCCCTGCGGACAACTGCAGCCATGCAAGGCCTTTGGCCATGAGCTTCAGATTAACATATAGTAATGATAATTACTTTACATAAAAAAAAACATAGAAATTAAATGAAAAAACAAAGGTTACAGAGACGTTATAGTTAGGAAAACAAATGAAGGAAAAACATAGAAATTCACGGTCGTGCCCTAAGGTAACTGTAACTCGCGCCCTCACCATGCACTGCTGATTGCCCCACAAATTATGGCACTCATGGCATCTTTGATACCATCTTTGATAATATCAATGTAGTAGTTGCAGTAAAATCTTTGACAAAAAACAGTGCATGGCAGGGTGCACGAGTTATAGTTTCATTAGGTCACAAGTTATAATTACTTAAGATTGCTCTAACTATAACAGATGAATTTCTATGGTTTTACATGTTTACAATGTGAGCCTAACTATAATGTCCCTGTAACCTTTGTTTTTTAAGTTTATCTATTAAGGCATTTTAACCCCTACTAAGGGTTATAGTTATAATTACTTAAGATTGCTCTAACTATAACAGATGAATTTCTATGGTTTTACATGTTTACAATGTGAGCCTAACTATAATGTCCCTGTAACCTTTGTTTTTTAAGTTTATCTATTAAGGCATTTTAACCCCTACTAAGGGTTATAGTTATAATTACTTAAGATTGCTCTAACTATAACAGATGAATTTCTATGGTTTTACATGTTTACAATGTGAGCCTAACTATAATGTCACTGTAACCTTTGATTTTTAAGTTTATCTATTAAGGCATTTCAACCCCTACTAAGGGTGAGATTATAACCACTTGCATCCTTGCAGATTCACTTGGAGGCCCACTTGGGGCAAGATGAATAATGTTCATGAGTGGCTTGAGTTAGACCCCCTTACCCCATGAGGAAGGATATTTCCGAAACGCTTTGGGGTTTGTTTGTGAATTATGAGAACTTTCACCTGGGTTTGTTTCTTGTGCTAATATATATATATATATTCGGCAATCATTTAATCCTCTGTCATCGTTATGATGAGTTTGATATGATAGGATATTTGATGAAATACGTAAAATTTAGAGACGCATGCAATGAAAGTAAGATTTTTTAAACATGGGATATTGATTGGTTATGATTCGTTAATATTTTTGTTAGTTTTTACACTGTAGTCTTTGTAATTTGTGCACCGGGGTATTGTTGTTGATGATGATCACATGATATTTGAAAGGAGCCAAGATGGCGACCCACAGGTTGACGAAGGCGGTAACGCAGAAACGCATTTTGAAATAAACTTCAAGTTTTCATACTAACGGAGTGCTGTCCTGCCTTAATTGATTTAAGGAAGTGTTGTGTATATATATATATATATATATATAATTCACCAAAAGTATTCACTGCACTCCATGAGGTCCAAATAGTGCCTATTTATTAATGCCAAATTAACAACCACCAACGCGTTTCAATTCCCCAAGGAGTCTTGTTCACAGTGAATGAGTCCCTTTTCCCTTTTGCTATTTATACCCCATAGTGCCTCATTATTTACAATGCATTCTGGAGAATGTAGTTTTTTTTAATTAAAAAGCATTTGTGTGATTTTCCCATTCTTAAATACAAATACCAAAAACAATACAAACAACAAAAAATATTTACTTAAGATAGTGCTGAAAAGAATCCTAAACCCACATAATGTAATACTGTAATACTTGTTACGTACGTTTTCCTCTATTGTGCTGTTGTATTCAATTATCAATTTGTACCTTAATACTATTTGTATTTATCCCTAATTAATTTACTGTGTTCAGTAGGGCCGAAGAGCTACACACAGATGACACACAGAACTCAACAACATCAATCCCATTATTTCATTCAAATCTTGAAAGAGGTATCGCTCTGATGTTTCAGTATCACTAATTCATGCATTTCTATATGTTGTTATTAACCCTCTGAGATTCAGTATAATCCTTAATAGATTCTGCTATCTCAATTTTATACAGACATATATCAATTCTGTCCATAGTACTGCCTGTCATTATACGGCTTGGGATGTTGGATACTTTTTACATAATATTTTGTTAGTGACCTCTACAAATATGTGTCATTGTTTTCATATATTTACATATTCATCAGTCACAGATGTACATGTAGTTCTTCATCCATGTTCAATCCATAAGGCATCTTTGTGCGTAACTGAATAATAAATTTGCTCTCCATTTGCCTGAGGTTTCGAATTCTATCACCTCCTCTCTCATTTCTTTTCATTTGTGCAATACCTATGAATCGTAATGATCTCCAATCATTAGTATGTACATTTGCAAAGTGTTTTGCCATTGTGTAACTCATGTCTTTATTTGTGATGGCTCTAGTATGTTCTAAAATCCTTTTCTTTAATGAACAGATTGTACTCCCAATGTATCTCAAGCCACATTCACATTCAAGCATGTAGACCACATATTGGCTATCGCAGGTAATTCTTTGTAAAATACTTATAGCCTTTCCATTGTAGTCCTTGTAGGTCTTTGTATTTACTGCAATTTGGCACACTTTACATTTATTGCATTTGTAAAAGCCAGTTATTTCATTGTTCAGCCAGTTCCTTGTAGTTGGTGCTTCATAATGGCTTTTTACCAATATGTTCTTAAGTGAGCGTGATTTCCTATATGATACTTGTAGAAATCCACCTATTCTTTTTGCCAGGTCTCGATCACTCCTCAATATCTTCCAGTGTTTTCTGAATATTGACTCAATTTCCTTACTTTCTTTACTATAGGTGAGAATTAGGCGAGGGCAAGTTTCCTCCTTATCAAGTCCTCTTCTTACACGCTTGTCTGTCAGTGTTTCCTGTCGAGATATTCTCCTAGCCCTCTTCTCACTCAAATCAATGTTAGTTCTCAAGTAGCCTCGGCGCAAGAACCGTTTCCGTACCATGCTGAACTGATTCACCATTTCTTTATCATCCGAGCAATTTCGTCTCATCCATAGGAATTCACCAAATGGAATGCTCTTTATTAAAGATTTTGGATGGAAGCTGCTGCCATGTAAGACACTGTTTGTGGAGGTTGCTTTTCTGAATACAGTTGTATTGATCTGGTCATTGTCTATATACACTCTTATGTCCAAGAAATCAATTTGTTTCTCATTGATGTCATAGGTGAAACTTAAACCATATTCATTTTCATTCAAAATTTTGAAATATGTTGCAAATTCCTCCTTGGTGCCATTCCAGATTAGAAATAGATCGTCTATATACCGTAGCCATAATACTACTTTGTTCAAATGTTCGGAATATCCATCTTGCCACGCTATTTCTCTCTCCCACCACTCCAAGGTTAAATTTGCATAACTTGGAGAAAGGGAGATTCCCATGGCCGTACCACGTACTTGTTTATAGATGTTTTTATTCAATAGAAAAATATTATTGGTTAGGCATAATTCCATCATTTCCACTAGCATTTCCGAATGACTTTTTTCTTCGATTTTTCTTTGTCGTAAGAAGAATTTAAGTGCATTTAGCCCAACCTCATTTCTGTTTGATGTGTATAATGATATTGCATCCACTGTCACCAATTTGTATCCCGATTGCCATTGAATATTATCTACAGTTCGTAAAAAATCTCCTGTATCTTTGATATACGAGCTGAGCGAGGAGACTAATGGAGCGATGTAGTGGTCAACATATTTGGAGATGTTTTCAAACAAGGATCCACATCCCGAAATGATAGGCCTTGCAGGAGGATTGGTTAATGTCTTGTGGATCTTCGGAAGGAAATAGATAGTAGACAATATTGGATGTCTTGGATTTAGATATTTAAATTCTTCCTCATTGATTATACACTCATTGCGCCATTTTTACAATTTCTTTGTGATCATCATCACAATATTGCCTCCCTTGTCCCGCAAACAATGGAGGCAATAATGTGATTCTAAATCAAAAGGATTATGTCAGAGAGGCAATGAGACAAATAAATGACAAAGAGAGTTATGAAAAACTAAAAAATGATCCTACTAATCATATACAGATGATGATCACAAAGAAATTGGAAAATGGCGCAATGAGTGTATAATCAATGAGGAAGAATTTATTAATAAATAGGCACTATTTGGACCTCATGGAGTGCAGTGATTACTTTTGGTGAATTATATTTTTCGAGACTGGTCCTCTCCGTCACGAGCACCGGCAGTGGAGTGCACCACCCAGCAATTTTTAGACCATTCATTGTTTGAAGATATATATATATATATATATATATATATATATTTTTTTTTTTACTGAATTAAGCGCAGTTATGTGTTATAAGTATACATATATATACACATATATATATACTGAATTAAGCACAGTTACATGTTATGTTAGGTATGAATGATTCAGCAAAGTAAAAACTGTTAAAACCTTTGACATTTGCTAGGTATAGTATGCAGCTTACAATCCATAACATAACTGATGCCCCCCACTATGCTCAGCGTTCCTCTTTCCTGAAGGTGCTTATAAAGAATAATCTAACACTAGTTAAATATGATATGCTGGCTAAGTTATGGTGAACTTTGTAAATGTCTATACCTATTGAATTTCAGAAGTTTTCAGTTTTCGAACCATATCTACCCTTAACTATGTTTTTTCAGTGAATATCTGCTTTTTTATGATACACATCATTCAGCAGACATTTGCGCTGCCCACGGCATTTTGTCGTGTTCTTATAGGCCTGTTCTGTGGCCAGACCCTGCAGCCACTTACCTTTGCACCTGACTATGGAATTCACCGACCTACAACCATGAATGTTTTACCCTTTTTTTTATAAAAAATGACAAATTTGATGAAATATTGAGTTTTGAAATATACGAGTTTTGGAAAATGCTGTCTTTCTGGATACAAACTTGCTGCCAAGTGACTGCGGATTGAGAAAGCTACCAGATTTGCTATTTTACAACGGCCAAATCACACTTTTTAAATTTTTGCTCCCATGGCATTCCATGCCTCGAAGTACACCTCTCTCTCTTGGGTCAGTAAAACACCTCTCCTGTACAGTGGAATGCTTCCCACTGTGCTGAAATAGCTTATTTTGCTAAAAATCATTATTTTAAGTAGATTTTTATCCTTTCGTCAGGCTATCATGTCCTGGAAATTCATATGTGGTTGTGAATTTGTAAATTCATCCAAATTCATGATTTTAACCACCACTATAATAATAAAAGTATTAATCTAAGGAAAGAAAAGCATGCAGTCTAAGAAAAGTTGTAGATTATTGGCACGTTTTCTTCTGCAAATGGTGTGTTTTCCTCTGCAAACCAATTCAGATATTTTTGCTGTAGCATAGAGTAAAATGTCAGATGGAAGCTAAAATGAAGAACACATTATTTTGACTGCCATTAACAAGATTCACACAAATCTTGCCATGCTAAAACTCAGCTAGATACGCTGATTGCCAAATCTATGCGGGTCATTACAACATTGGTGGTAAAAGGCGCTTACCGCCGTGCAGAAGACCGCCAATACACCGCCTCGGCGGCGGCATTCCGCCACAGCTATTATGACACACATCTTGGAATCCGCCGAAATTCAGACACCCACACAACACCGCCACACCAAAGGTCAGTGATAAACTGGCGGAAACAAATCCTCCACCTCCACGCCAACAGAAACATGCCCATGCTATTACGACCCACGAATCCACGCGGCGGTCTTTCAACCGCGGCATTCCGCCGCGCTCAAAATACACACACATCTCCAAAACACCGCCACATTGGACAATTCCAAATACACACACCTGACACACATACAAACAACACACCCACACACCCAATACAATATAAAACACACACCCACATCACCCACAAACCCCTACGACCCAAAATTCGAGACAAAGGCGACAGAGAGAGAGCACAGAATAGACAACCCCACTACACAGAGGAACACAACACCATCACCGACACAACATCCACGCACAAAACACCCCACACCACTACACTCACCACAACCATCACCACATACACCACCCCACACATCACCCACACCACCCCATGTCACGCCAAAGACACCCCCGCTTCTCCGAAGAGGAGCTCAGGGTCATGGTGGAGGAAATCGTCCGGGTAGAGCCACAGCTATTTGGCTCACAGGTACAGCACACATCAATAGCCAGGAAGATGGAGTTATGGCGCAGAATAGTGGACAGGGTCAACGCAGTGGGACAGTACCCAAGAAATAGGGAGGACATCAGGAAGAGGTGGAACGACCTACGGGGGAAGGTGCGTTCAACGGTCTCCAGGCACAACATCGAGGTACAGCGGACTGGCGGCGGACCCCCACCTCCTCCCCCACAACTAACAACATGGGAGGAGCAAGTTTTGACCATCTTGCATCCTGAGGGCCTCGCAGAAGTCGGTGGAGGATGGGACACTGGTAAGTCAATTCTTAACTATCATATCCCCCACCCTACCTGCATGCTATCACACACCCCCTCCCTCACCCCCTCCCCTATCACGACAACTCCTCACTAATGTACCCATGACACAAACCACCCATCCCAACTCCAAGCCCTGCATGACACAACTAAGCATGGACACCCCTCACTAAAGCATGCCCACTGCACATACCCAGTACACCCCCCCAACCATCACCACACAACCCCACACACAGGAATGCTTGCACTGGGATACACAAACACCCACCCCTTGCACACCATTACACACACACATGCAATAATCTAACTCTTATGCCCCTGCAGGAACCCGAAGGACCGTCACCACACCAGAGGGTCCAGACAACACCACTCCACCCCTAGAAGAGGCCCACAGTGACGAGAGCAGCTCTGCCCTACTGGATCCTGATGACCAGCCCGGACCATCGTGGGCCTCTGGACAGTCGCTTCCCCTTGCACAGGCACAGCCCAACACCGACCTTCCACCCTCTGGTAACACCAGCACAGCACCCACCCAGCGAGCCCAAACCTCCCTACCCAGGACAGGTCAATCAGCGGTGTGTCCACCACTACAGGGCACCCACGGTAACCCACCACCCCAACAACAACAGGGACCTGGGGGCAGTGGTAGTGGGCACACGGTCCAGGGGACGGAGGCACAGGAACACAGGGGAACTGGGAGGGCTGCTGTGCGACAGGGGGCGGACAGGCCAAGGCAACCCACTCTCCACGAGGCCCTATCCTCCATCATGGGAGCATACCACCACTCCCAGGAGACAATGGCGACGGTCCTGGACAAGTTGCGGTAGACCCTGCGCCTGCAGGACGAACTCTATTTGGGGTTCAGGGAGGAGCTCAGGACCATCAGCTCCACCCTGGGCACCATCGTAGGGGTGCTGAAGGACATACAGCAGACCTTGAGGGACACCGTGGCACTCCAAGGGGCCCCTGACACTAGCCAGGACGATGAACTGCCCACCACCTCCGCCGGCGCTAGTGGACAGGACGTCCCGCCACAGGACCACCACACCAGCACCCCACCCCCTGCAGACGGACAACCACCACGCAAGCGGTCCCTGAGATCCAGGAACAGGACAGAGAAAGATGGCAAGACCCCCGCCAGGAAATGAGACCACCCTGATTGTCCTCCCACTGTCCCACTTTGTTACTCTGTCCATACTTAAACTTCCCCAGCTCCACTTCCTACGCCCAGATGGGCAGTGCACCTGTGAGACTAATAGAGTGGACTCTGACATGGACATTCCTCCGCCATCACCCATCCTCATTTTACAACCCCCTCCCATTTCTGAGCACTTCAATAAACACCCTTGAAACACAAAACAATCTGGAGTCAGTCTGTGATTTAGTAAAAATGTATTATCAATTACAGTGTCATAATGGGTTTACCATTGTAAAGCTAACATACCTATGTCACACATCACAAGCCCTAGAAGGATGCAAGCAGTTGACACGTAGGTAACCACACCTGTGAAACCGTAATGGAAGGGTACAACTCAGTTACCAAATAGTGATTTAAATCGAGAAACAGGATAGAGGTAGACGTGTGAAAGTTAATGTACTGCTAAAAATGAAAATGTTCTCACCTGTGTCTCACTGGAAATATTGCTGTATGACTGACTCCCTGTTGTTGTTGTCTTCTTCCTCAGCTTCATCCTCATCACTGTCCACAGGCTCCACAGACTCCACAGCTGCTACAACACCGTCATCGGGATCATCCTCCTGCAGAAAAGGCACCTGGCGTCGCAAAGCCAAATTATGGAGCATGGAGCAGGCGATGATGATGTCGCACACCTACTTCGGTGAGTAGAATAGGGAACCACCTGTCATATGTACGCACCTGAACCTGGCCTTCAGGAGGCCGAAGGTGCGTTCGATCACCCTCCTAGTCCGCCCATGGGCCTCATTGTAGCGTTCCTCTGCCCTGGTCCTGGGATTCCTCACTGGGGTCAATAGCCAGGACAGGTGTGGGTAACCAGAGTCCCCCAATAGCCATACACGGTGCCTCTGGAGTTGACCCATCATATCAGGGATGCTGCTATTCCGCAGGATGTAGGCGTCAAGCACTGAGCCAGGGAACATAGCATTTACCGGGTAGATGTACTGGTCTGCCAAACAGACCATCTGTACATTCATGGAATGATAACTCTTCCGGTTCCTGTACACCTGTTCACTCCTGTTGGGGGGGGGACCAGAGCTACATGGGTCCCATCAATAGCACCTATGACGTTGGGGATATGTCCAAGGGCATAGAAGTCACCTTTCACTGTAGGCAAATCCTCCACCTGAGGGAAAATTATGTATCTCCTTACGTGTTTCAGCATGGCAGACAACACTCTGGACAACACGTTGGAAAACATAGGCTGGGACATCCCTGATGCCATGCCCACAGTTGTCTAAAAAAAAACCACTGTTAGAAATGGGGTTATTGGTTGGCAGTCAGGTTGCCCTCTGTCCAAGCAAGAACCCTCACTCTAGTCAGGGTAAGTCACACACAATCCAAAATCAGCCTGTGCTCACCCTCCGGTAGCTTGGCACGAGCAGTCAGGCTTAACTTAGAAGGCAATGTGTAAAGCATTTGTGCAATAAATCATACAACACCATAGCATAACACCACAAAAATACACCACACAGTGTTTAGAAAAATATTTATCTGGGTATCTTCAGGTCAAAACGATCAAAGTTGCAATATGAATTTGTAAAGATATCACTGAAAAGTGATATAAAGTGTCTTAAGTCTTTAGAAAGTAAACAGAGTCTCTTTCAAACACAAAGTACCTGGTTTCTGGTGGAAAATCTCCTCAGAGGGCCACAAAGGAAGAGGTGCGTGGAAAAAGGGTGTGTGCGTCGATTTCTCCCCAGCACACACGGACTTGCGTCGTTATTTTCCACGCGGGGAAGTCGTGCGTCGTTTTCCGGCGCGCGGACAGTCTCTTTCTGTGGGTCGCGGGGATTACCAGATGTCCCGGGTCTGTGCGTGGATTTTCCTGCTTGTTTTCTGGCTGCGCGTCGTTCTGCGGGGCTGCGCGTCGAAGTTTCGATCTCACGGCAGGCGTCGCGTCGATTTCTCCTGCGGAGTCGGGCGGCGTTGTCCTTGCGAGGCCGTGCGTCAAAGTTTTGATCTCACGGCAGGCGTCGCGTCGACTTCTCCTGCGGAGTCGGGCGGCGTTGTCCTTGCGGGGCTGCGCGTCGAAGTTTCGATCTCACGGCAGGCGTCGCGTCGACTTCTCCTGCGGAATCGGGCGGCGTTGTCCTTGCGAGGCCGTGCGTCAAAGTTTTGATCTCACGGCAGGCGTCGCGTCGATTTCTCCTGGGAAGTCGGGCGGCGTTGTCCTTGCGAGGCCGTGCGTCAAAGTTTCGATCTCACGGCAGGCGTCGCGTCGATTTCTCCTGGGAAGTCGGGCGGCGTTGTCCTTGCGAGGCCGTGCGTCAAAGTTTCGGTCGTCCCGAAGGCGTCGCGTTGATCAGCATCGGTGTGCGGCGTTTTTCTTGCCGCGGAACAAGCTGTGCGTCGAAAAGTTCGGCGCACGGAGCGTCCAAGAGGAAGAGTGAAGTCTTTTTGGTCCTGAGACTTCAGGGAACAGGAGGCAAGCTCTATCCAAGCCCTTGGAGAGCACTTTTACAGCCAGGCAAGAGTTCAGCAAGGCAGCAGACCAACAGCAAGGCAGCAGTCCTTTGTAGAAAAGCAGACAGGTGAGTCGTTTGAGCAGCCAGGCAGTTCTTCTTGGCAGGATGTAGTTTCTGGTTCAGGTTTCTTCTCCAGCAAGTGTCTGATGAGGTAGGGCAGAGGCCCTGTTTTATACTAAGTTGTGCCTTTGAAGTGGGGGTGACTTCAAAGAGTGTCTAAGAAATGCACCAAGCCCCCTTTCAGTTCAATCCTGTCTGCCAGAGTCCCAGTAGGGGGTGTGGCAGTCCTTTGTGTGAGGGCAGGCCCTCCACCCTCCCAGCCCAGGAAGACCCATTCAAAATGCAGATGTATGCAAGTGAGGCTGAGTACCCTGTGTTTGGGGTGTGTATGAGTGAATGCACAAGGAGCTGTCAACTAAACCTAGCCAGACGTGGATTGAAGGTCACAACAAGGTTTTAGTGCAAAGAAATGCTCACTTTCTAAAAGTGGCATTTCTAGAATAGTAATATTAAATCCGACTTCACCAGTCAGCAGGATTTTATATTACCATTCTGGCCATACTAAATATGACCTTCCTGCTCCTTTCAGATCAGCAGCTGCCACTTCAACAATGTATGAGAGCAGCCCCAATGTTAGCCTATGAAGGGAGCAGGCCTCACAGTAGTGTAAAAACGAATTTAGGAGTTTTACACTACTAGGACATATAACCACACAAGTACATGTACTGCCTTTTACCCACACAGCACCCTGCTCTAGGGGTTACCTAGGGCACACATTAGGGGTGACTTATGTATAGAAAAAGGGGAGTTCTAGGCTTGGCAAGTACCTTTAAATGCCAAGTCGAAGTGGCAGTGAAACTGCACACACAGGCCTTGCAATGGCAGGCCGGAGACAAGGTTAAGGGGCTACTGAGGTGGGTGGCACAACCAGTGCTGCAGGCCCACTAGTAGCATTTAATCTACCTGCCCTAGGCACATGTAGTGCACTCTACCAGGGACTTACAAGTAAATTAAATAGTCAATCATGGATAAACCAATCAGTAGTACAATTTACACAGAGAGCATATGCACTTTAGCACTGGTTAGCAGTGGTAAAGTGCCCAGAGGTCAAAAGCCAACAACAACAGGTCAGAAAAAATAGGAGGAAGGAGGCAAAAAGTTTGGGGATGTCCCTGTCAAAAAGCCAGGTCCAACACCCACTTGCAAGGAAATGGACCACTGACAGCACCTGCACGTCAGGGGGGATTCCAGTCAGATGGCGGATTGGTGACATCAGGTCTGGCTCCAACTGGGTACATAGTTCCTGGATTGTGGCACGGTCAAACCTGTAGGTTACGATGACATGTCTCTCTTCCATTGTCAACAGGTCCACCAGCGGTCGGTACACCGGAGGATTCCGCCATCTTCTCATATGTCGCAGCTGACGGTGCCTACGAAGGACAACAGCGAAGAACCAGTCATTATTCCTCCAGGTATGTACCCACAGTTACACACAAGACTACACCACTCACAAAACCCTTCCTGTATGTGTGTTGAGTGTAGGCCTAGCTATGTGTGAAGCAGTAGTAAATTAAGCCATGTGGGCCCCGGAAATGGCGGCTGCCTGACCTTTAAAGTGGGACAATGGGATTGTGGGGTAACTGCGCTGGCGTTGCACACCGTCGCGGTAGGCGGTCGTAGACCGGGGCGCAATGCTGCATTGGTTAACATCGGACCCTATGCGTCCCAGGAGCCAATGAACAGGTGCGCTGGCGGTGATGATGCGCACTGCCGTGGACGTCACCGCCGCGGACGTCACCGCCATTTTCTATCTGTTCAATCACTAGATACCTGACCTTCGACAGGAGAGGACCTACACTGCAAGTGCTGGTGTGACCTCAGTCTGGAAGCGACGATGGCTGCTGCGTCTGGGGAAAGGGCCCCTGCCTTCACTGCACAAGAGTTGGAGAAACTGGTAGACGGGGTCCTCCCCCAGTACACGCTACTCTACGGTCCTCCAGACCAACAGGTTAGTACACAGGGAGCACGTTGTATGGGCTAGGCCTGGGTGGAGAGGGCTGGTTGGAAGAGGGAAGGGGGCAGAGTTCATAGAACATTAATGCATGTGAATGAATAGGCCAAATGGCCAGAGTAGGGAGGGGGCCACTCACAACGACGGTGCAGTTGGTAATGACTGTTCCTCTTCCCTTGTGCATGTCATGTAGGTCAGCGCCCACCAGAAGAGGGACATCTGGCGTGCCATGCCAAAGGAGGTCCGGACCCTGGGGGCCCACCAGAGACGGGGCACCCACTGCCGGAAGAGATGGGAGGACATTCGCCGCTGCAGCAAGAAGACGGCGGAGGCTCAGCTGGGGATGGCCTCCCAACGTGGGAGGGGTGCCTGTCGCACACCCTGACCCCCCAGATGTTCCGGATCCTGGCGGTGGCCTACCCGGAGTTGGATGGGCGCTTGTGGGCATCACAGCAGACACAAGGGGGGGAGTACACTCTCATTCTGCGGACTTTGCGTGCAGTGGAGGTGTCTGGGTGGGGGAGGTGGGCTGTGGGTGTCCCTAGGCCAGGGCGAGTTAGGTAGGCAAGGCCCCTCCGTAACGTAGGCCATGTGGCACTCTACCCCACCTCAGCAGAGTGCCAAGTCGAGGTATAGTTGCCCCTGTGGCATCCATGTGCGCAGATGTCCACCATTGCCATATAGGCCATATCCCAGAAATTGCATGTGCAGAGGGCAGGAGCACGGCGTAATGCAGGGGGCTGCTGCGTTTGTCTTGTCCGCCAACGGTAGCGGTATACCATGCACTAAAACTCTCTTTCTTCTGTCTCCCCCCCTTTTTCTGCTCTCCCTGTCCTTTTGTACATCAGCATCAACAGGCGGAGGTACATTGGCACCAGAGCACGAGGGAGCTGCATCCCACATGGCCATGGAGGTCCACACCACGGACTCTGAATGCACCAGTGGGACGGAGGGCGAGGGGAGCTTCACGTCGGCCACCGGATCACCAAGCAGCAACACAGACTCGTTCGACGATGTGGGCTCCCTTGTGGTGGCGGCACCATCTGTGCCCCCCACCTCTACAGGTACAGCCGCCACCTCCCCTACCAGCCCTGCCCTCCCAGCAGCCCCTCAGCGTTCGCCCCGTGCCCGCTCACCCAGGAGGGTGGGCATCACCTTCGCCCCAGGCACCTCAGTCCCTGCCCCAGTCACCCCTGCTGCCCTCAGTGAGGAGGCCATTGACCTCCTCAGGTCACTCACTGTTGGGCAGTCTACCATTGTGATTGCCATCCAGGGTGTAGAACGAGAGTTGCAACACGGTAATGCATTCCTGGAGGGCATTCATTCTGGTCAGGCTGTCCTTCAGCGAACCCTGCAATCTCTGGCCTCAGCACTGATGGCAGCCATTGTCCCTGTGTCTAGCCTCCCCCCTCCAAATTCCTCCACCCAGACCCAATCTCCTGTACCCCAGCCCATCCCAAGCACACCTACAGACCAGCATGCACACAAGTCAACAAACACAAGTAGCTCAAGCAAACATGGGCACCACACACACCACAGGCACTCACGCAAGCCTCACCCACATACAGACACAGCAACATCCACTGCCTCCACTGTGTCCCTCTCCTCCTCTTCTCCCTCCTCCCTCCCAGTCTCGTCTACACACACACCTGCATGCACCACATCTACAGGCACCATGAATCGCACGAGGACACCCAGCACCACAAGCCGCTCACCTGCACTCACCACCTCCACTGCCATTTACACGTCCCCTGTGTCCTCTCACAGTGTGTCTGTGACGCCCCCTCCCAAAGTACACAAACGCCGGCAATCACTCACCCAACATCCATCCACCTCACGACAGCCTCCAGTACCTGCACCTGCACCCAAAACAGCTAAAGTGACACCTCCGACAACCACCTCCTCTTCCTCCACTCCCAGACCCCCTCCAGCTACCCATCCCAGTGTTCGTCAGAATCTGTCCCTCTGTAAAGTTGACCTTTTTGCCCCCACCCCCTCCTTCAATTCATCAGTCCTGTCGTAGCGCCTCAGCCAAAAAGCCTCCAATACCAGTGGTGCCTGTTCAAGGTTTGTGGAGTGCACCGGCCACCAGGGCAGGCAGTAGGACCCGGAGCCAAGGCACTGGCAGCCCACCCCCTGTAAAGGCTCTAAAATTGGAGAGTGGACGACGGGACCGTGTTAAGACTCCTGGTGGGAAAACAACTGACATGGATTCCAAGGGGATTGGAGAGTCAGCTGTGACTCCACCAAAGGTGGGGAAGGGCCAGAGGAAGTCTGCAAAGCCTGTTGTGAGTGTCACGGCGGAGAAGTGCGCCATCATTTCCGGCGGTCGAGACACAACCGCCAGCACCGTCGTCACTGGTCCAGAGACCACCGCCAGAGTCACAGCCCAGGAGGGCCCAAGTATCGTCACTGGTCAGGAGACCACCGCCAGAGTCACAGCCCAGGAGGGCCCAAGTATCGTCACTGGTCAGGAGACCACCACCAGAGTCACAGCCCAGGAGGGCCCAAGTATCGTCACTGGTCAGGAGACCACCGCCAGAGTCACAGCCCAGGAGGGCACAAGTATCGTCACTGGTCCAGAGACCACCACCAGAGTCACAGCCCAGGAGGGCCCAAGTATCGTCACTGGTCAGGAGACCACCGCCGGAGTAATTGCCCAGGAGGGCCCAAGTATCGTCACTGGTCCAGAGACCACCGCCAGAGTCACAGCCCAGGAGGGCCCAAGTATCGTCACTGGTCAGGAGACTACGCCACCGCCGGAGTCATTGCCCAGGAGGGCCCAAGTATCGTCACTGGTCCAGAGACTACCACCAGAGTCACAGGCCAGGAGGGCCCAAGTATCGTCACTGGTCAGGAGACCACCGCCACGCCGGAGTAATTGCCCAGGAGGGCACAAGTATTGTCACTGGTCCAGAGACCACCGCCAGAGTCACAGCCCAGGAGGGCCCAAGTATCGTCACTGGTCAGGAGACCACCGCCACCGCCGGAGTCATTGCCCAGGAGGGCACAAGTATCATCACTGGTCCAGAGACCACCGCCAGAGTCACAGCCCAGGAGGGCCCAAGTATCGTCACTGGTCCAGAGACCACCGCCAGAGTCACAGCCCAGGAGGGCCCAAGTATCATCACTGGTCAGGAGACCACCGCCGGAGTCAGTGGCTGGGAGGCCCCCGGCTGCCACAGCCCACTGGGCAATGATGAAACGTCATGCCACACACCAATGTCCAGTGTAGAGAACGTCATGCCACACACCAATGTCCTTATCAGAACAGCCATGTCAAAGCACCGCTGAACAGGGCAAAGACCGCCATGGCAAAGCACCGCTGAACAGGGCAAAGACCGCCATGGCAAAGCACCGCTGAACAGGGCAAAGACCGCCATGGCAAAGCACCGCTGAACAGGGCAAAGACCGCCATTGCAAAGCACCACTGAACAGTCCTGAACCGCCATGTCAAAGCACCGCTGAACAGGGCAAAGACCGCCATTGCAAAGCACCACTGAACAGTCCTGAACCGCCATGTCAAAGCACCGCTGAACAGTCCTGAACCGCCATGTCAAAGCACCGCTGAACAGGGCAAAGACCACCATGGCAAAGCACCGCTGAACAGGGCAAAGACCGCCATGGCAAAGCACCGCTGAACAGGGCAAAGACCGCCATGGCAAAGCACCGCTGAACAGGGCAAAGACCGCCATGGCAAAGCACCGCTGAACAGTCCTGAACCGCCATGTCAAAGCACCGCTGAACAGTCCTGAACCGCCATGTCAAAGCACCGCTGAACAGTCCTGAACCGCCATGTCAAAGCACCGCTGAACAGGGCAAAGACCGCCATGGCAAAGCACCGCTGAACAGGGCAAAGACCGCCATGGCAAAGCACCGCTGAACAGGGCAAAGACCGCCATGGCAAAGCACCGCTGAACAGTCCTGAACCGCCATGTCAAAGCACAGCTGAACAGGGCAAAGACCGCCATGTCAAAGCACCACTGAACAGGGCAAAGACCGCCATGGCAAAGCACCGCTGAACAGGGCAAAGACCGCCATGGCAAAGCACCGCTGAACAAGGCAAGCACCGGGTAGGAATGAATGGACCGCCACATCAGGCATCCTTATCCCATGTGCAGCTGGGACAGTGACAGGACACGACCATTCATGGGGAGACTCATCCAGTCTGGGCACCAGTCCACCCCAGTATCAGTAGAGACCTGCATCAACTTGAGAGACTGTGGCTTTGCACTCCCCAGGATGGCACAGTGGGCAAACCACCCACTGTAGAGACTTGAGAGACTGTGGCTTTGCACTCCCCAGGATGGCACAGTGGGCAAACCACCCACTGTAGAGACTTGAGAGACTGTGGCTTTGCACTCCCCAGGATGGCACAGTGGGCAAACCACCCACCGTAGAGACTTGAGAGACTGTGGCTTTGCACTCCCCAGGATGGCACAGTGGGCAACCCACCCACTGTAGAGACTTGAGAGACTGTGGCTTTGCACTCCCCAGGATGGCATAAATGGGCATGGAGCCCCGTCGTGGATCTGGCTTTGTAGTCATCCGGCTGAGGTGCCCCCCCTTCCCTTCCCCCTGTGGTGCCTGTAGTATTTCTATCTGATGCCCCGGCAGTGTTCTCTCCGATTGTGGTCAGGTATCGTTTGTGGGCCTCGCCCATGCATTTTTGGACTGATGGTGAACGGACATTGTTATGTGTGTATCTGCACTACTTCTCATATTGTATATAATTATGACTGATTTTCAAATATATATCTGTATATTTTTGTATGACATGTATATTGGCACATTACATTGTTTAACCGATTTTCGCTTTGTGTTTTCATTCTTCCGGGGGGATTGTGGGTTGTTACTGTGATTTTTTGTGAATGCATTGGTGTGTATGTTGTAATATGCGAGGGTGGGGGTGGGGGTGTTTGGTGGGTGTCCCCCTAACTTTTGCCTCCTCCCTCCCCCATGTCGTAGGTGCAGTACTCACCGTTGTCTTCGGCGCCTACATAGCTGTTGGTCATAGAGGAGCAGAAACACAAGGGCAGGGAGTATTTGGAGTTCCGGCTCCATGGAGTCCTCGTTCCTCGTGGGATATGTTCAGGTTAGTGTTTTCCCATAGCAAAAGCTGTTTCTGCCGTGTTTTTATCCACGGTGAATCCGCCCCGGAAAAGGTGGCGGATTGGCGCGTTGTAATACTGTGGGCGGTACATTGTCTCCCGCCTGTCTGTTGGCGGTGACCGCCGCGCTGCTTGTCTGTACCGCCATGGCAGGCGAAGTGTTAAAGTGGCTGTCTTTGTTGGCGGTTTGCGCCAGGGTCATAATTCCCTTTTTTTGTCCGCCGGCCTGTTTGCGGTATTTCCGCAGCTTTAACACCGTCCGCCAGGGTTGAAATGACCACCTATGTATCTATCTATATACTTTATATAGAGCACTCTATAACACCACTTACACTCTGAATCTGTTCACCTTAAACGTCTGTTTTTCTAGCAGATTTTTTAAGTAAAGGATTAGCATAGGGCCATCCATGCCAAGCTTTTGTCATTGTTTTCCTGCAAAGCCTTTAAGCATAAGATTAACACAGTGTCATCCATGTTGAGCTGAAACATTAGAAAAAATATTTTTCCCACTCCAGGCACAGAGTTTGGATACACCTTTAATAATATAATAATGTTAATAGGATCTTATTAGTGTCTGCTATGATAGACCTTTGACAGAACATTTATGATATAATTATGTTACTAAGATCAATTGCACTTTAATGCCTTTGCAAGAAGGCTTGTGAGGTTGCATGTTGGTGTTTTATAAAATATCAAAAGGTTGAACACATAAAGCAATATTTTTTCTTATGCATTAACATTTTTAGGATATGTAAATTATTATTGATATTAAACATAAGCACTTCATGAAAAAATAAATGAGCTTGATAGAAGGTAAGCAATATCTTATTATTCTCTTTGGGAATTTTCATCAGGGGTTGGTCACATTCCACACTGCGCACAACCTTTTGCCATGTGCAACGAGGGATTGATCACAGAGCTTGGCCTAGCACCAGCCCTGTGGCTAAACTCCTAACAGACTGCCAACACCACACTGCAAATAGCCTTTGGTAATGAGCTCCGTATGGTTGGCCATCAGGCCAGAGGACCCTATCCCCTAAGGCCAAAGATAGAAAGAAATAGTAGGGGGCATGCAGCATTCTCCCCGAGCCTTACTTGGTCTGGGGACCCCATCCCCCAGGCAAGTCCCAATTTAAAGAGGAGGGGAGGTATGTGCCCCACGCCCCAAGCTTTAAAAGGCCTGGGGACCCCATCCTGTGGGGCTAAAATCTAAGGGGAGGGAGCATTCCGCCCCCCCCCCCCTTCCTGAACCCTGAGAGACCCCAGGGACCTCATCAAGGAAGCAAAATACAATAATAAAAGTGAAGGGGGCTGCACAGCCCCCTTCCAGATCCTTGTCAGGTCCCAGGAACCCCATTCCCAGGGGTCAAAGCTGATAAAAAAAGGGAGGGGTGTGTAAGACCCCTCTCCTTGAGTTTTCTTGGGCCTAGGGGACCCCACCCCCTGGGGCCATAATCTAAGGGGAGTATGGCAGGCAACCCTCCCAAGCCTTAATAGGCCCCTTGGACGCCATCCCCTAAGGCCAAATACAATACAAAAGGCCAGGGGGCTGTGATGCCCCCCTCCCCAAGCCTTATTAGGCCCTGGAGACCCCATCCCCTGGCACCAAATATAATAAAAAAGGAGAGGGAGGGAGCCGTGCTGGCTCTTCCATGAGCTTTATTAGGTCCCATGGACCCCAATCCAGAGGGAAATACATTTTATAAAAAGGGGGAGAGAGTAGTGCAGCCCCCCCTCCTTGAGCCTTCTCAGGCCTTGGGGATGGCATCCCCTTGAACAATCTGCTTTTTAAAAGGGGAGCGGTGCCAAGCAGCCCCCTCCTCAAGCTTGTTTTGGACATAGGGACCCCACCCCTAGGCCTCCATTCATAATAGGTAGGTGTTCTGGTGTCCACCTTGGGCACCCAGCAAGCACCACATTGGAGGCTGCAGGAGGAGCCACAGGGCTGCAGGGGGAGCAACATGGCCCACATGGTCCCAGTAGGCTTCCTGCATGCCATTGCTCCCACCTGGAGGGACCAGCTGTGTTTTGCATGCTACCTCAAGTTGGGGGCAATATGTTTTTTGTTTCCCTGCCTGCTTGAGAAAACAGAACACATGTCTGCTCCTAGTCAGTGGGAAAAAAGTTTAACCTCCCGCTGGCTGGAAGAAGACTTATGTGTTTGCTCCCGTTTGGTGGGAGGTTTAAAAATGCTCCTGCCAGACAGGTTGGCTCCCCTGGACACAGTAAAAGAGCCAGTAGCCCCCTTCCATTTAGTTAATGTAATGGCCCAAGAGGATTGGGCCCCCAGGGCTTTTTTTAAGGCTCAGGGTGGGGGCTACAGGACCCTTACCCTATTTTATATTTGAGCCCCAGGTTTGAGGTCCCTGGGGCCTAAGTAGGCTCAGGGAGTGGTAACAGGTTGTACCCTTCATTAAAAAAACAAAAAAACAATTAGCCCTTGGGGTCTTCACAGGCATGGGGAGTGGACCATACTGCCCCTCCCCCTTTTAAAATTCAGCCCTCGGGATGCGGTACCTTGGGCCACCATCGGCTCAGGGAGGGAGACCTCATACCCCCTTCCCTTAATTAAATATACCCAACCTTGGGGGATTGAGTCTCCAGGGCCAAAAATTGGCTTGGGGAGGTGAGGTAACGCTGATGCACCCTCGCCATATTTATTATAAAATGGCAGGCCCCCACTTTTTTGCTTTAATCCTGCTAGACTCCTGCATTTTCACAAAACATATTGCCAATTGTTTTACATCTTGGACCTGAAGGGGGTCCCTCTGGGTACCCCCTCATGACCTATGGGAGCAACTTTCCAAAGCCTGCCCCCTTATATCATTTATTTATTTGAACTTCAGGACATAGGACTAAGGCCCTCATTCTGATATTGGCGGCCGGCAGTCGCCGCCCGCCAATATCTGGCCGCCGAATGACCGCCCCGCGGTCAAAAGACCGCGGCGGCCATTCCAACTTTCCCGCTGGGCCGGCGGGCGCCCTCCAAAAGAGTGCCCGCCGGCCCAGCGGGAAAGCCCCTGCAACAATGAAGCCGGCTCCGAATGGAGCCGGCGGAGTTGCAGGGGTGCGACATGTGCAGTGGCACCCATCGCGATTTTCACTGTCTGCTAAGCAGACAGTGAAAATCTTTGTGGGGCCCTGTGGCATGGGCAGTGCAGGGGCCCCCAGGGGCCCCACGACACCCGTTCCCGCTATCCTGGTCCTGGCGGTAAAAACCGCCAGGAACAGGCTGGCGGGAAGGGGGTCGGAATCCCCATGGCGGCGGAGGATTCCATGGGCCAGGGGAAAACCGGCGGGAAACCGCTGGTTCCCCTTTTCTGACCGCAGCTTTACCGCCGCGGTCAGAATGGCCCTGGAAGCACCACCAGCCTGTTGGCGGTGCTTCCGTGGTCCCTGGCCCTGGCGGTTTGAAACCGCCAGGGTCGGAATGACCACCTAAGTCCCAGAGTCCTGTAATGGCTGCCAGCAACATTCTTCTCATGTTGCTGGCAGTCAATCAGATCACTTGCTCCCATAGGAGTCTGACTGCTGAGGGAGTGAACTGGCTCAAGGGAAAAAACTCCCTGGGCCAATCAGAGCACTATTTTTGTTAAACTGGATTTAAGGGACAAATACTATTTAAAAAACTACTGAATGTGATTAGACGAATCACAAAAACAATGCTTTTATTGATCAAGATCTAGTTTCCTGCCAATTTGGTCCAGATGATTTTTAAAATGGGGAGGGGGCATGTGGCCCAAATCCTGGGCCAATTTCAGCCCCTGGGACCCTATCCCCAGGGGGCCAACCTTAAAACAAATGTGGAAGGGTGCCTCGTGGGCCCCTTTCCTGGTCTGGGTTCGGACCTTTAGACCACAAGTCCCAGAACCTGGCCGTACATTGGAAAGGGAGATGGGCCACATAGCCCTCTTTTGGATCCTTTAATGGCCAAGGGGATCCCATCCCCCAGGGCTGGGATCCTGTTAATTTCTGGGGTGCCTACCCTCGGGACATGGCATGTTTGCTCTCACTTGCTGGGAGCTATGTTAAAGCTCCCACCAAGCAAGAGCAAGACTAAGGGGGTCATTCAGACCCCGGCGGGCGGCGGGAGCCGCCCGCCTGGAGGGAGCCGCCAAATGCCCGCTCCGCGGTCGAAAGACCGCGGAGGCCATTCTGGCTTTCCCGCTGGGCTGGCGGGCGACCGCCAGAAGGCCGCCCGCCAGCCCAGCGGGAAACCCCTCCCCACGAGGAAGCCGGCTCCAAATGGAGCCGGCGGAGTGGGTATGTGCGACGGGTGCAGTGGCACCCGTCGCGTATTTCAGTGTCTGCAACGCAGACACTGAAATACAAGGTGGGGCCCTCTTACGGGGGCCCCTGCAGTGCCCATGCCATTGGCATGGGCACTGCAGGGGCCCCCAGGGGCCCCACGACACCCCTCACCGCCATCCTGTTCCTGGCAGTCGGAGCCACCAGGAACAGGATGGCGGTGAGGGGGTCGGAATCCCCCATGGCGGCGCAGCAAGCTGCGCCGCCATGGGGGATTCCCAGGGCAGCGGAAAACCGGCGGGAGACCGCCGGTTTTCCTTGTCTGACCGCGACCAAACCGCCGCGGTCAGAATGCCCTACGGGGCACCGCTAGCCTGTTGGCGGTGCTCCCGCATCCCCGGCGGTCATTGACCGCCGGGGTCGGAATGACCCCCTAAGTGCCTGATTTACATCTCTGCAGAGTGAATACTCCATCACATATGTGACGGATATCCCATCCACCGTATTATGATTCCCATAGGCTATTATGGGATCGTAATACAACTGATGAGATATCCATCATGTTTGTTGTGGAGTATTCCCCTCTGCCAAGATCTAAATCAAGCCCTAAGTCTGCTCCTTGCGGACGGGAGCAAGTATGTAAAATGCTGCAGCCCACTGGGAGACTTTTCATCTGAGAAACAAATGAAAAAAATGCTCCTTCCCACATGGATCAGCATATTTAGTTGCTCCCTTCGGGCAGGAGCAATGCCGGCTCCTGCTGGAGGCGAGGGGCTGTCTGGTGTCGTGGGGACATTGGGCCTCTGTCCGCGGCCTCCATTCAAAAGGAAGTGGTACCCTTTGTGAGCCCAGGGCATCTACCTGTTACTGGCCAGGTCCTGGGAGTTGGGGTCCCAGGGGCCAAAATTGGCCCAGGGTGGAGGGCCATGCACCCTCCTCCCCAAATATTAAATGCAAAGGCCCAGGAGGATAGGGACCCCAAGACTAATATAGGCCTGGGAATGGGGGCTGTGTGCCCTCCCTTTTGATTATGTGGTGGGTGCCCTGATTGGTCTCCAGGGCACCCACCATTTACTGGATGGTATTGAGGGGATGGATTCCTTGGGGGCCAATATGGGCCTGGGGAGGGGCGCTGCCTGCTCCCCACCCCCTTGTAAATACGCAGTGGGTGCTCTGTATGCATTCCAAGCCACACACCATTTACTGATTGGGCCCCAAGAGATGGGGTCTCAAGGGACAGAGATCGGCATGTAGGTGATTGGCTGCAGGCCAGGCAATCAGGCCTTCCCCCTACCAATCACAGCCTTTGTCCATGCATGGCATGGGATTGGCTGCAGTCCTGTGGCCAACTCCCTGCTGCATTAAGAAAAACTAGAAATTCTCTGAAAAAAAGCAAAGGTTACAGGGATGTTTTAGTTAGGTGGGGGTGCAAGTTATATTTACCTTAGGAAACAAGTTAGTGTTTCTTGAAATAACTTTAAGTATAACTGCTGAATTTCTGAACCTAACTATAACTTTCCAGTAACCTTTGTTTTGTTTTAGTAAATTTCTAATGTTTTTTAAATTGTAGTTCCTAATTATAACTTACCTGCAACCATTGTTTTTTTGTGGGAAATGTATATATGTATATATATATATATATATATATATATATATATATATATATATATATATATATATATACATATATATATATATATATATATATACACACACACACACAGAAATATGTGTATATATATATATATACACACAGAAATATATATATATATATATATATCCCATACACAAAATATATATACATGTGCAAAACAAAGTTGTCCTCCGGACCAAAGCACACTCCCAACAGGTTGCAGTTTGTTTTGGAAAGCAGCAAAGCCAGTCACATTCAAAGAATTCTTTACACATTTTCCAGGCCTTACACTTCCTTGGTCACAGGCCAAATGCTTGGGTTGAGCAAATGATTGCAGGCACCTGATTACTTGATTAAATGCTCAGGTGATTCACAGTGCGTCCTGGTAGTGGTAGCTCTGCACGATTATATTACATCTTTAGTAGACAATCATTTCTGCCTTGGTAGGTTGCTGCAGCCAAACACATATTAAAGCACATTTAAAAACCTTAGTAGGCGAATTCAAAGCACAGTTACTGAGTTTTGCTGAGATTATTCCTTCCTGTTGCTCTTTCTATGACGATGTAGTAGAACTGCCAGTAGGCTACTTATATAAACACTAATCAAACCCAAGTGGATACAATTGATTATATTGTTTAAAAAGACTTCTCTATCCTTCATTCAGACTTTGTATAGGAAACATCCTATATGCACATCTGTACACAGTGAGGTGAACTCTCTAGGCAGCATAAATCAACTATATTTTGTGCCTTCACCATGCACTGCTTATACCATTTCATAGTACATCACATAGCATGCTAAATCAGAGCATTCATAGAAACAGTTATGCTTTCTCAATGACATTACTTATGACACAATGTACATGGTAGAGGGTTGATGTGGGCTGCTTAGTGAGTTCACAACACTGTGTACAGAGGTACGTGAGTTATAGGACGTTTCAAACTGGGCACAAGTTATAACTGTGTTATAACTATAACATCAGCATTTGTAAGGTTTGTGTAGTTGAAGTTGGTTTTTCTGTAGAAAAAATGAAAACTTTTTACCAACTATAACTAAGCCGTAAACCTTGTTTTTTTCATTTTTATAAACATTTGCTTGAAATTGTACAGTGGAACATTGAGTGGAGTGTCACTGAGTGGAGTGTCACAGTATGGCGTGCCATTGAGTAAAGAGCCATACAGTGTCCTAGAGTGGAAAATAGTGGAGTAGAGTAATGTAGAGTTGAGGGGCATGCAGCGGAGTTGAGTGTTCCAGAGTGGAGTGCCATAGAGTGGAGTGGTGTGTCATAGAGTACAGTGGAGTGACGGAGAGTGAAGTGGAGTGTTATACAGTGGAGTATCATAGAGTGGAGTGTTGCACAATGGAGTATCATTAGCTGGAGTGTCATGGAGTGTAGTGTAGTATTGTGGAGTGGAGTATCATTGAGAACAGTGTCATAGAGTGGCACAGAGTGGAGTAGATTGTTGTAGAGTGGAGTGTCATAAAGTGCAGTGCAGCAGAGTAGAGTGTTGCAGAATGGAGTGTTGTTGAGTGGAGTGCCGTATGATAGAGTGGATGAGTGTATCATGCTGTGTATTGTTGTCAAATATAGGCCCTCATCATGACATTGGTGGTAAATCCCACTTACTGCCACACTGACAGCCGCCAACTAACCACCACCGTGGCGGATATCCGTTCACCATATTATGACGCACACCGATCCGACAGGATACTGCCACATACACAAATCCTCCAGCCCAAAGGTCAGTGCAAAAGTGGTGGTATCAAAACCCACACCAATACACCAACAGAACTACACCCACCACATTATGACCCACGAATCACCACGGCGGACATTCAATGATGGTAAGCCATTAGCGGTAAAAACCAACGTGCTCAAAATGGACACACACAAACAAAACAACACCATATTGGACAATTCAAACAACACACACCTGACACCCATACACACACCACACCCACACCACTATAAAACACCCACCCACATTACCCACAACCCCCTACGATTACAAACCATTGCCAGCAGAGAAACACCAAGACCATTGACGCAACTAGAGCCACACACTATTCACAACTATACACCACTCAAGCACTCCAAATCACACACCCCAACACATTACCCACCACACCCTCACCAACACACATCACACAACACCAATGGCACCACAAAGACACCTCCGTTTCACAGAGGAGGAGCTAAGGGTCATGGTGGAGGAAATTGTCAGGGTAGAGCAACAGCTATTTAAAAGCACAGGTGCAGCAGATATCAATAGCCAGGAAGAAGGAGCTATGGCGGAGAATCATGGACATGGTCAATGCCGTGGGACAGCACCACAGAACTAGGGATGACATCAGAAAGAGGTGGAATGACCTACGGGGGAAAGTACATTCCATAGCAGCAAGACACTACCTTGCTTTCCAGAGGACTGGTGGTGGACCCCCACCTCCTCCCCTACAACTCACAGTATGGGAGGAGCAAGTCTTGGCAATACTGCATCTTGAGGGCTTAGCCAGAGTCGGATGAGGACTGGACTTTGGTAAGTCAACTCTCCACTATTATCACTACCCCACCTGCATGCCATTACATACCCTCACCCTCACCCTCACCCTCAATCCCATCACTCCACAACATCTCACACACCCCACCATCACAACCCACCCATCCCAATGCCAAGACCTGCATGCTGTACCAATGCATGGACACCCCTCACAGCCCTGCATGGACACTCATCACTAAAGCATGCATACCATTGAGAATTAAGTAGTCCCACCATACACTAACATACACAAGTTAAAGCTGGCAGTGCAAATCCAACCATAGAGGGGAAGTCACGGATGTACAATATGTCAGACACAGAAACCATAACACAACATTTGCATCCCCACAGGTACCCCAGCCAATGTCAGCAGAGAGGAGGTGCCAGCACTATCCAGTTCCCCGACTGAAGATGCCCACAGGGATGGTAGCAACTCTGGTCTTCAGAATCTGGATGACCTACCGGTTCATCAGGGACCACCGGACAGCCGGTCCCCCAAGAAAACTCACACAACACCACAGAGCCTCTCCCATCAGGAAACACCACCACAGCACCCACCCAGGGTACCCATACCTCTGTCCCCAGGACACGTCAATCAGCAGTGTGTCCACCTCTACATGGACCCAAGGGCACACCTCGCCCCCAAGACAATCTGGGACCAGGGGTCAGTGGCAGTGGGCACACGGTTCAGGGGACAGAGGCACAGGACAACAGGGAAGCTGGGAGGACTGATGTGCAACAGGGGGTGGACAGGCCCAGGGAACCGATTCTCCAGGAGGCACTCACTGCGATCTTGGGAGCATACCACCATTCCCCGGGGACGATGGGCCAGATACTGGACAAGTTGCAGGAGAGCATGCGGCTGCAGGTGGGACAGTACCTGGGGATCAGGGAGGACTTGAAGAACATTTACACCACCCTGGTCTCCATTGCAGGGTTGCTGGCAGCCATGGCCAAGACGATGAGGGAGGCAGTGGCACCCCACCGGCTTCTGCCACTAGCCAAACTGATGAACAGCCCTCCACCTCCACTGCCACTAGTGGACAGGAGGCCCTGCCACAGGACCAACAGGCCACCGGCACCCCTCCCCCTGCAGAAGGAGAACCACCCCGCAAACATTCCCTGTGATTTAGGCAGAAGCCAGAGACTATTGCCAAGACCGCACCAGGAAATGAAACTCTCCAGATTGTCACCCTTGTGTCCCACTCAGTCACCCTGTCCACCTTGAACTGCCATTTCTCCCCTTCCCATGTCCTCTTGGACAATGCACCTGTGCTACAAACAGACTGGAACAATACCCTGGACTTTCCTCCATCATCACTCCAGCCCATTGCACATCCCCTTCTACTTCTTAGCACTTAAATAAACACCCTATGAAAACAGTCTGGAGTATGTCAAAAGATTTAAGTATGTATTATTTCAACAAGGTTTAAACAGTGAAAATCAACTGTACAGAAATTTAAACATAGGAATGACCTGTAGTTGGCTGCAGTCTACACACCAGGAGCGATAGTGGGGCACAAATATCTGCAAATAGAGATGCCAAAGGCAACAGTGAGTGGCCATAGAAGTGGGAGAAACAGCCTGCCAGTGATAATGTCAAACACAAAAATGTCAATTAAATGTGAAGTTAGGCTTTCTTACCTGTGTGTCATTGGAAGTATTGACAAATGATTGCACTTCTGTTGTCCTCATCCTCATCCTCTGCCTCCTCATCTTCACTGTCCACAGGGTCCACTGCTGCCACACAGCCATCTCCAGCCTCATCCTCCTGCAGAAAAGGCTCCCAGCGACGTAAAGCAAGGTTGTACAACATACAGCATGCCACGATGATCTGGCACACCTTCTTGGGTGAACAGTACAGGGATCCACCTGTTAGATGGAGGCAATGAAACCTAGCCTTCAGGAAGACGAAGGTCCTCTCTATAATTCTCCTTGTTCCCCCATGTGCCTCATTGTAACGTTCCTCTACCCTTGGCCTGACGTTCCTCACAGGGGTCAGTAGCCATGAGAGGTTGAGGTAACCAGAGTCACCTGCAAATATCAAGGGACAACTGTTAGCCACACACCAACCCTTAGGGCCCACACCATACCCATACACCAACACCCACTGGGTGGGAACCAGGTCTCACCTATTAGCCACACCCTGTGCTTCTGGAGTTGAGGCATCACATATGGACTGCTGCTATTCCTCAGGATAAAGGCACCATGCACAGACCCAGGATATTTTGCATTGACGTGGGAGATGTACTGGTCCGCCAGGCACAACATCCGCACATTCATGGAGTGAAAGCTCTTTCGATTTCTGAACACCTGTTCATTTCGCCAGAGGGGAACATATGCTATATGTGTACCATCAATTGCCCCAATAATGTTGGAGATATGTCCCATTGCATAGAAGTCAGCTTTTACTGTGACCAAATCCTCCACCTGGGGGAAAAAGATGTAGCTGCGCATGTGTTTATTCAGGGCAGACAACACTCTGGTCAGTACTATTGAGAACATTGGCTGAGACATTCCTGCCAAGCCCACTGTCACATGGAAGGAGCCAGTTGCCAGGAAATGGAACCCTGATAGCACTTGCACAAGAGAGGGATCCCAGTGGGGCGACGGATAGCAGATATCAGGTCAGGCTCCAATTGGGTACACAGCTCTGTGATTGTGGCCCTGTCCAGTCTATAGGTGAGCATAATGTGCCTGTCCTCCATTGTTGCCAAGTCCACCAGGGGTCTGTACATGGGGGATGTCTCCATCTCCAAGTCATCCACAGCGGTTGCAATCTATGGGGCAAAATGGTGAGGAGCTGGTTAGTATCTCTTATTTCCAACCACTACACTTCAATGCATGTTGTGATTGTAACAGTATTTTGCTGGAGAGGTCCAAATGGTGCATATGTGTACTGTGACGCAGTTAGGAGCCATGGCCTGCCCCCCCCCGAAATGGCATCCACCTGTCCTGTTTGGGGAACCATGTGGAAATGAGGTAATTCAGCTGATGTTGTGCACCATTGGGGGAGGCGGTCGAAAACCACCGTGCAACCCCTCATTGTTTAACATTGGGCCCTATGGGTTACAGTGGCCAATGGTGATGTACGCTGGTGGTGACGGTATGCACTGCTGTGGAAGTGACTGTCCTTTTCGATCTGTTCACTCACTTGCTACCTGACCTTCAACAGGAGAGGACCTACACTGCAAGTGCTGCTGTGACCTGTCTGGAACTGACCATGGCTTGTGTCACTGGGGAAAGGGCCCCTGCCTTCAGCTCGGCGGATTCGGAGAGACTGGTGGATTGGGCCCTACCCTAATACCGTATGCTGTATGGGCCTCCAGACCTTGGTGAGTACACTGTGAGTATAATGCCTGGTGCGTGAATGCATGGAGTGCTGTGTGTGAAGGCCTCATGTAGGGGGAGGGGTTGGTGGATGGGCCCTGGGCAGCGTGCTGCATGTATGGTGGGCCATGTCTGTGCTAATGGGGATGGGAAAGGGTATGGTGGGCCATGAGTGTAACAGGCAGGACGGTCTGACTAATACCTCTCCCTGTGTGCATTTCCCTGCAGGTGAGCACCCATCAAAAGAAGGGTATATGGCGTGCCATCGCCAAGGACGTGCGTACCCTGGGGTCTACGGCAGGCAGAGCACCCACTGTCGCAAACAGTGAGATGACCTGAGATGCTGGGCACGGAAGATGGCGGAGGCCTAGCTGGGGATGGCCTCCCAACAAGGAAGGGGTGTCCGTCGAACCCTGACCCCCCTGATGGCCTGCATACTGGCAGTGGTCTATCTGGAGCTGGATGGGTGCTTGGGGGCATCACAGCAGCCACAAGGGGGTGAGTACAGTGCCCCAAAATACAACTTGCACACAGTGGGGTGGTATCCGGGTGGGGGATGTGCACCTGTGGGTGCCCCTAGGCCAGGCCTGACATTGCAGCATAGGTCCCATGTTGGGCAGGGTTCTGATGTCAAATACCTCGAACCAAGCTAGTAGGCATCCACTACTGGGCATGGGTATGTGGGTCTCAGGTATGCTGCAAGTGGCGTTAGGTGTCCCTATCCCTGAGCTGGTGACTAGCATTGTGACTGGTAGTGCATTTCCTCATGCATAGGGCTATTCCCTGTGTGTGTGTGTCATGTACGTCAACGTTGGTGTTGTTTGCATCATTGACCAAGTGTATCCTTTGTCTCACCCCCCCTTTTTGTTTTGTCACCCTGTCCTTATGTGCATTAGCATCATCTGGTGGAGGAGCTGAGGCACCGGCGATGGAGGGAGCTGCATCCCACATGGCCCAGGAGGCCGAATCCACTGACGGTGAGGGTACCAGTGGGACGGAGGGCGAGGGGAGCCCCACAGTGGAGACAGGAGGGGACAATAGTGACATGGATTCCTCTTCCGATGGAAGCTCCCTGGTGGTGGCGGACACCTCTATGCCTACCCCAGCTACAGGTACAGCTGCCACCCGGTGCCAGCACTGCCCTCCCAGCAGCCCCTCAGCGTGTTTCCCGCCCCTGCTCACCCAGGAGGGTGTGCATCTCCTTCTCCATCTCGCCCCAGGCACCTCAGACCCTTCCCCAGTTAGCCCTGCTGCCCTGAGTGAGGAGGCTATTGACCACCTGCGATCCATCTATGTTGGGCAGTCAACCATTGTGAGAACCATCTAGGGGGTGGCAGCCCAATTGCAACAGACAAATGCATTCCTGGGGGCATTCACACTGGCATGGTGGCCCAGCAGAGATCAATCCAGGCTCTGGCCTCCTCTCTGATGGCAGTCATTGTCCCTGTTTCAAGCCTCCCCCCTCCAACTTCCTCTACCCAATCCCATTCCCCTCAACCCCAACCTATCCCAAGCACACAGTCAGACGAGCATGCACCCAGGACAACACACAAGAGTGGACATGGCAAAGACTAGCACCAGACTTCATCCCACAGGCACTCACACAAACACCATCCAGATGCAGACATGTCAACATCCACTGCCTCTACTGTGGCCCCTCCTCCTCGTTGTCCACCTCCCTCCCAGTTGTATCTACACTCACACCTGCATGCACTACATCCTCATCCACTACCCCCATCACTAGCACACATATCAGCACTCGCCTCTCACTGTCAGTCACCACCCCCACTTCCATGCACACGTCCCCTGTGTCCTCTCCCACTGTGTCTGTGCCCCCTCCTCCCAAAGTACACAAACAAAAGCACTCAGACACCCAACAGCCATCCACCTCACAACAGCATCCAGCCCATGCATCTGCACCCAAACACAGCAGACAGACAATCCCAGACCATCTCCCTCTTCCTACACCAATGTCCCTAAGAAGCTTTTACTCTCCATCTTTTACCTCTTCCCTAGCCCTCCCCCACCCCGTCCCTCACATCAGGCCAGGGTGGTCAGAACCCAGGCAAGCACCTCAGCCACCCAGCCCTGGGGCACAGTAGTGTCCACAGCTACACCATGTGGGAGAGGATCCTGGGTACTAGGCAGCCACACTGATAGGGTGCCTGCACCAAGTGCTGCAATTTAGGGCAAGGAGGCACCCCCAGCTGCTGCAAAGAAGGCCAAGGAGGCACCCCCATCTGGTAAAAGGAAGGGCAAGGAGCAGTCCCCAGCTGCTGCCAAGAGGAGCAAGGAGCCATCCCAAGCTCCTGGCAGGAAGGGCAAGGGGACTGCACCAGCAGGCAAAAAGGACAAGAGGCCTGGTGCTGGAACTCAGTCAGAGCCCCCACCACCAACCATATTGGGTCAGAAGTCCAAGGCTGCAGGGGATGGGCTGGAGCCTCCCCCCACTACTGCCAGCACTGCCACCAGCACTACCACCAGCACCACTGCCAGCAGCAGCACCCAAGTGGGCAGCAGTCTGAGGCTGCAGGGGAAGGGCTGGAGCCTCCCCCCACAACTACCATGTATGGCCACCAGCAACTCCACCAGCACCGCCACTAGCACCACTGCCAGCAGCAGCAGCCCGAGTGGGCAGCCATCTGAGGCTGCAGGGGAAGGGCTGGAGCCTTCTCCCCCCCCACTGCCAGCACTGCCACCAGCACCGCCACTTGCACTGCCACCAGCACCACTGCCAGCAGCAGCAGCCCGAGTGGGCAGCCGTCCGAGGCTGCAGGGGATGGGCTGGAGCCTCCCCCACCACTGCCAGCACTGACACCAGCACCACTGCCAGCAGCAGCAGCCCCAGTGGGCAGGCATCCGAGGCTGCAGGGGAAGGGCTGGAGCCTCCCCCCACCACTGCCAGCACTGGCACCAGCACCGCCACTGCCACCACTGAGCAGCCGTCACAGCCGGCGGACAGTGTGTGGTCCTGCATCCATGGTCTGTTGTGCGCCCTGGCCCCTGGAAATCCTATGTGTCTGACACCGAGGTGAGAGACTGTGAGCTTGCACTCCCCAAGATCTTCATCACAGGACACAGTGCCCCCTCCAGAACAAGTGGAAGAAGCCATCCACTCACTGCATCCTCCCCAGGATGATGCACACTGGGCACAATGCCCCCTCCAGAACCAGTGGAGAAGCCATCCACTCACCCCATCCTACCTAGGATTAAGCACACTGAGCACAATGCCGCCTCCAGAACCAGTAGAGAAGCCATCCACTAGAGAGACTGTGGCCATGCACTCCCCAGGACCAAGCAGTGGGTAAATCACCCACTTGAGAGACTGTGGCCTTGCACTCCCCAGGACCAAGCAGTGGGCAAGTCACCCACTTGCGAGACTGTGGTCTTGCACTCCCTAGGACCAAGCACAGGGCATGTTGCCCCCTCCAGAGCCAGTGGGCAAGTCACACACTTGAGAGACTGTGGCCTTGCACTCCCCAGGACAGAGTGATGGGCATGCTGCCCCCTCCAGGACCAGTGGTGTTGTACCATCTTCCGGCTGAGGTGCCCCCCCAATCCCTGTCCCCCTGAGGTGCCTGTCTATTTTCGACCTGATGCCCCTGCAGCGTTCTCTCCGTGTTGTTGCAGGAGTGAGGTTGGGCCTTGGACTTTGTGATGTGGCCCTGTGGCCCACGGACATTGAGGACTGTGCACAGTGTCCTTGCATTGTAAATATGTATACACTTTTTTTTTGGATGTACATATTACTAATATATTTATCTTATTACACTCGTTTTACTCTATTTTGGTTGGCCTTGCATTATTTCTGAGGGTTACGGGGTGAATATGTAATGTTATTGCATCTGGTTGTGTATGTGGTGTTGCGTGTTCCGTGTGTGTGTCACTTTCTTTTTCCTGCCCCTTCCCCTGTGTGCTAGATGGCAGTACTCATCGGCATTGGTGTTCATATTGGAGCAGAAGGTAGAAGAGCATAGGGAAGACATGCAACTCGGGCTCCATGGCGGCGAGGTTCTTCCTTGAGTGTCCAGAGGTGAGTCGTTTCCCTTCTGTGCAGTGTTTCCACCAGGTATTACCGCTGCTTTATCACCGTCCGCCAGGGTTGCAATGAGGGCCACAGTGTCTTAGAGTAGAGTGGCATAGCTTGGAGTGGCGTAGGGTAGAGTAGCATCTTGTAGAATGGAGTGGCATGTAGTAGAATGGAATGCTGTGTCATAGAGTGGGGTGTTGTGGAGTGTCTTAGAATGGAGTGGAGTGTTGTAGAGTGGAGTGGCGAGCCATAAATAGGAGCAGTATGTTGCAGAGTGGAGAGGTGTTTAGTGGAATCCCATACAGTTGAGCAGCGTGTCTTGTACTATTTAGTGGAGTGGGCAATCATAGAGTGGTGTGAGGTACAGATTCTTAGAGGGGTGGGCCATAGAGTAGAGTGGTGCAGAGCGAACTGGAATGTTCCAGAGTTGAGTGTAGATTGGAATACTCAGTGGTAGAATGGAATGGCAGTTCACAGAGTGGAGAGGTATGTAGCAGAGTGAAATGGTGTGGGGTAGAGTGGATTGGCATGGCGTGGAGTTTCATAGAGTAAAGGGTACTGTTGTACAGTAGAGTAGTGTGTTAAAGAGTGGAGTGATGTGTTATGGGGTAGAGTGGCATGTCGTACAGTGGAGTGGAATGTCATGCCCTACTGTTTAACCAGACATAGAGGTAAAATTGCTGAACAGATTTAGAAGAAATTTTGCAGAAATATAGATTTGGGGTAGAAAAGGTTTTTCTGGTAGTACAACTAAATTGGCTTGGTAGTTTTAAAGCTATAAGGGCCGAAAAACTTAGTAATATATTGGGCTGCGCTGTACCACTGTAATTTTATGGTATACTTCTGTACATTTCAATGACAAAACATTATGGGGGTCATTCCAACCCTGGCGGTAAAAGCCGCTTACCGCTGTCAGAAGACCGCCAACATACCGCCGCGGCCGCGGTAAACCGCCACGGTCATTCTGACCCACAGCAGGCAATCCGCCAAAATACAGACATCCACAAAAGTCCGCCACACCAAAGGCCAGCGAGAAACTGGCGATGACCAAACCTCCACCGTCACGCCAACAGAAATACGCCCACACTATCACGACACACGAATCCACGCGGCGGTCTTTCAACCGCGGTATTCTATTGGCGGTACACACCGCCACGCCCAAAATACACACACACTTACAAAACACAGCCACATTGGACAATTCAAAATATACACACCTGATACACATACACACACCACTCCCACACACCCAATGCAATATAAAACACACACCCACATCACCCACAAACCTCCACTCCTAGAGAATCGGGACCACTCACAGAGAAATAGAGAACCGAGCACCCAGACGCGCATATTACATTCACCCAGCAATATTACCACGCACTTCACACAACACACCAATACACATCACCACACTTAGCACCACACAATCCACCCCACACATCACCCACACCACCCCATGGCACCGCAAAGACACCCCAGGTTTTCTGAGGATGAACTCAGGGTCATGGTGGAGGAAATTGTGCGGGTAGAGCCATAGCTCTTCGGGACACAGATGCAGCACACCACCATTGCCAGGAAGATGGAGCTATGGAGCAGAATAGTCGACAGGGTCAACGCTGTGGGACAGCACCCAAGAAATAGGGACGACATCAGGAAGAGGTGGAACGACCTACGGGGGAAGGTGCGTTCAATGGTATCCAGGCACAACATCGCGGTGCAGCGGACTGGCGGCGGACCCCCACCTCCTCCCCCAGAATTTACAACATGGGAGGAGCAGGTCTTGGCGATCCTGCATCCTGAGGGCCTCGCAGGAGTATCTGGAGGAATGGACTCTGGTAAGTCTCATCTTCACTACTTCATCCCCCCCACCCCACCAGCATGCCAACTCATACCCCCACCCTCACCCTCACCCCCATCACACTTACTCCTTGCAAATGTCTCACCATCACAACCCACCCATCGCAACCCCAAGCCCTGCATGCGACCACAAAGCATGGACACCCATCACCAAAGCATGCCCACTGCACATCCCCATCCCCCCCAAACCACAGTCACAAAAGCCCCCACACAGGAATGCCAGCGCTGGGGTACACGGGCACCCACCCATTGCACGCTATGGCACACACAGATGCAATAACCATCCATTTATACCCCTGCAGGACCCGAACGCCACGTCACCGCGCAGGAGGGTCCACAAATGTCCACTCCACCCCCAGAAGAGGCCCACAGTGATGACAGCACCTCTTTCGACCTGGATCTAGATGACCAGCCCGGCCCATCGGGGACCTCGGGACAGTCGGTTCCCCTCAGACAGCCACAGGCCACAGCAGACCTTCCCCCCTCTGGGAACACCAGCACAGCACCCACTCAGCGGGCCCATCCCTCTGTCCCCAGGACACATTAATCAGCGGTGTGTCCACCACTACAGGGCACCCAGGTTAACCCACCACCCCAACAACAACAGGGACCTGGGGGCAGTGGTAGTGGGCACACGGTCCAGGGGACAGAGGCCCAGGGAAACAGGGGAACTGGGAGGGCTGCTGTGCAACAGGGGGGGGACAGGCCCAGGGAACCCACTCTCCTCGAGGCCCTCTCCTCCATCATGGGAGCTTACCATCATTCCCAGGAGACGATGGCGACGGTCCTGGCCAGGTTTCAGGAGATCCAGCTCCTGCAGGAGGAACAGTATTTGGGGTTCAGGGAGGAACTACGAACCATCAGTTCCGCCCTGGGCACCATTGTAGGGGCTCTGAATCAGGTAGTCACCACATTGCGGGACACTGTGGCACCACAAATGGCCCCTGACACTAGCATGGACCAAGAAGTGCCTACCACCTCTGCCGGCGCTAGTGGACAGGAGGACCCGCCACAGGACCAACAGGCCACCAGCACCCCACCCCATGCAGAAGGAGAACCACCCCGAAAGCGGGCCCTGAGATCCAGGAAGAAGACAGAGTAAGATGCCAAGACCCCCGCCAGGAAAGGATACCTCCCTGATTGTCATCCCACTGTCCCACATTGTCACCCTGTCCATCCTTAAACTGCCCCTGCTCCACTTCTCACAGCCATTTGGACAATGCACCTGTGATACAAATAGTCTGGACTCTGCCATGGACAATCCTCCACCATCACCCCTCACCGATTTGCAACCACCCACCAATATAGAGCACTGTAATAAACACAGTTATTGCACAAAACAATCAGGAGTCTGGCTGTGATTTTGTACAAATGTATTAGACATTACCGTGCCAAAATGCTTATTTACATTGTGATGCCAACATACCACTGTCACACAGCTGTAGTCCATGGGGAAACAAAGCAGATGTCACGCAGTGGGGCCCACATCTCTGAAATCGGAAGGGAAAGTCACAACTCAGTTACCATACACTGGGGGAAAAGGACAGACAGTAGAGAGGTAGTAGTGTTTAAGTATGTGTAATATGCCGGTGTGGATTCTTACCTGTGTGTGATAGACAACAGGAACACAGTAATACAGCAGTATTTTCAATGTCGTCTTCTTCGGCTTCCTCGTCTTCACTCTCCACAGGCTCCACAGCTGCTACAACACCACCATCTGGACCATCCTCCTGCAGAAAAGGCACCTGTCGTCGCAAAGCCAGGTTGTGAAGCATACAGCAGGCCACGAGGATCTGGCACACTTTCTTTGGTGAGTAGAATAGGGATCCACCTGTCATATGGAGGCAGCGGAACCTGGCCTTCAGGAGGCCGAAGGTCCGCTCGATCACCCTCCTAGTTCGCCCATGGGCCTCATTGTAGCGTTCTTCTGCCCTTGTCCTGGGATTCCTCACTGGGGTCAGTAGCCATGACAGGTTGGGGTAACCAGAGTCACCAATTAGCCACACACGTTGCCTCTGGAGTTGACCCATCACGTAAGGGATGCTGCTATTCCGCATGATGTACGAGTCATGCACTGAGCCAGGGAACATGGCATTAACATGGGAGATGTACTAGTCTGCCAAACACACCATCTTTACATTCATCGAATGATAACTCTTCCTGTTTCTGTACACCTGTTCACTCCTCTGTGGGGGAACCAAAGCCACATGGGTACCATCAATGGCACCTATGATGTTGGGGATATGTCCAAGGGCATAGAAATCACCCTTCACTGTAGGCAAATCCCCCACCTCAGGGAAAACGATGTAGCTGCGCATGTGTTTCAGCAGGGCAGACAACACTCTGGACAACACCTTGGAAAACATAGGCTGGGACATCCCTGATGATATGGCCACTGTTGTTTGAAATAACCCACTTGCAAAGAAATGGAGCACTGACAGCACCTGCACTTGAGGGGGGATCCCTGTGGGTTGGCGGATTGGTGACATCAGGTCTGGCTCCAGCTGGGCACACAGTTCATGAATAGTGGCTCGGTCAAGCCTGTATGTCAGTAGACATGTCTTTCCTCCATTCCTCCATTGTCGACAGGTCCACCAGCGGTCTGTACACCGGAGGATGCCTCCATCTCCTCCCATGTCCCAGCGGACGGTGCCTATGAAGGACAACAGCGAACACAGAGTCAATCAACCCACAGGTACATAACCACAGCTTGCACATAACACGATTCTCAATCCATTGAATGTTTTGTATGAGTGTTGATGCAAGGCCTAGGTATGTGTGACGCAGTAGAAAGTAAGCCATGTGGGCCCCTGAAATGGCGGCTGCCTGACCTGTGAAGTGCGACAATGGGATGTGAGGTAACTGCACTGGTGTGGCACACTGTGGTGGTAGGCGGTCAAAGACCGCGGCGCTAAGCAGCATTAGTTAACATTGAACCCTATGGGTCTCAGGAGCCAATGACGATGTGCGCCGGCGGTCGCGGTACGCACCGCCGCGGGCGTTGCCGCCATTTTATATCTGCTTAATCACTCGATACCTGATCTTCGAGAGGAGAGGACCTACACTGCAAGTGCTGCTGTGACCTCGGTCTGGAAGAGACAATGGCTCATGCGACTGGGGAAAGGGCCCCTGCCTTCACTGCTCAGGAATTGGAGAAACTTGTGGATGGGGTCCTCCCCCAGTACACGCTACTCTACGGTCCTCCAGACCAACAGGTAAGTACACTGGGACCATGCTTTGTGGGCAATGTCTGTGTTGAGTGGGGTGGATGAAAGATGGTGGGGAGGGGAGCGATTGAGGCATGCATCAAACGATGGTGAGAGCATGTGCCACATGGCAAGGGTAGGGATGGGGGGCCACTCACATTGAGCGTGCAGAAGGTGATGACTATTTTTCTCCCCCTGTACATTTCACATAGGTCAGCGCCCACCAGAAGATCGATATTTGGCGTGCCATCGCCAAGGACGTCCGGACCCTGGGGGTCCACCACAGACGGGGCACCCACTGCCAGAAGAGATGGGAGGACATCCGCCACTGGAGCAGGAAGACGGCGGAGGCTCAGCTGGGGATGGCCTCCCAACATGGGAGGGGTGCCAGTCGGACTTTGACCCCCCTGATGTCACGGATCCTGGCGGTGTCCTACCCCGATTTGGATGGGCGCGTGAGGACATCACAGCAGACACAAGGGGGTGAGTACACTCTCATCCTGGTGACTTAGCGCGCAGTGGAGGTGTCTGGGTGGGGGAGGAGGGCTGTGGGTATCCCTAGGCCAGGGCGATTTCTGTAGGCTAGGCCCCTCCGTAAGGCATGGCCCTGTGCCCCCGCCCCCCACCTCTGTAGGCTGACAAGTACAGCTATTCATGGCCCTGTGTCATCTATGTGTGCAGATGTCGTCCATAGGCTTGTAGGCCATGTCCCACGGATTGAGTAGTCGACCCCAAGTGCGTGGCGTAGTGCAGGGGGCTTCTGTGTCTGTCATGTCCGCCAACGGTGTCGCCAATGCATGCACTCAACATGTCTTTATTTTCTTCCCCCCCCCTTTTTTGTGGTCTTCCTGTTCATGTGTGCATTAGCATCATCAGGCGGAGGAGCAGTGGCATCGGAGCACGAGGGAGCTGCATCCCACATGGCCATGGAGGGCCATGCAACGGACTCCGAATTCACCAGTGGGACAGAGGGCGAGGGGAGCTCCACAGCGGGGACTCGGGCAGACATCAGTGACACCGACTCGTCCTCTGAAGGGAGCTCCCTTGTGGTTGCGGCAACATCTGTGCCCCCCGCAACAACAGGTACAGCCGCCACCCACCGCACCGCCCTCCCAGCAGCCCCTCAGCGTTTGCCCCGTGCCCGCTCACCCAGGAAGGTGGGCATCTCCTTCGCCCCAGGCACCGCAGGCCCTGCCCCAGTCACCCCTGCTGCCCTCAGTGAGGAGATCATTGACCTCCTGAGGACGCTCACTGTTGGGCAGTCTACCATTTTGAATGCCATCCAGGGAGTCGAAAGAGAGGTGCACCAGAGTAATGCATACCTGGAGGGCATTCATTCTGGTCATGCTGCCCTTCAGCGATCGTTCCAGACTCTGGCCTCAGCACTGATGGCAGCCATTGTCCCTGTCTCTAGCCTCCCCCCTCCAACTTCCTCCACCCATACCCTATCACCTGTACCTCTGCCTATCCCAGACACACCATCAGACCAGCCTGCACACACCTCAACACCCAAGGGAAGCTCAGCCAGACATAAGCACCACACATCACACAGGCATTCACACAAGCAACATCCACATACAGACATACCAACAACCACTGCCTCCACTGTGTCCCCCTCCTCTTTGTCTCCCTCCTCCCTCCCTGTCATGTCTCCACTCACACCTGCATGCACAACAGCTTCAGCCACTACGTCCATCTCCAGCACACACACCATCACCCCCGCACACGTGCACTCACCATCCCCACTACCATTTACACGTCCCCTGTGTCCTCTCCCAGTGTGTCTGTGACCCACTCTTCCAAGATACACAAACGCAGGCAGCCACCCACCCAACAGCCATCCACCTCACGACAGCCTCCAGCCCAAGCACCTGCACCCAAAGACACCAGACTTTAAACTCCTACAACCACAACCTCTTCCTCCACTCCCATACCCACTACACCTACCCGTCCCACTGCTCCTAAAAAGCTTTTCCTTTCCAAACTCAACCTCTTTCCTCCAAGTCCCCCACCCCGTCCATGTCATAGGACTACAGTCAGCACCTCAGCCACGACAAAACTGGCCCCTGTCATCACAGTCTGCCATGGACTGTGGAGTGCCCCACCCTCCAGGGCAGCCAGTTCGGTACGAAGCCAAGGCACGGGCAGCCCGCCCCCGGAGAAACATCCCAAGATAGGCAGTGGCCGGCGCGAGAGGGTGAAAACACCAGGGACTAAAACCCCTACCATGGCTGCGGCAGGAAGTGTGGAGACAGCTGGCACACCGCCCAAGGTGGGGAAGGGCCACAGGCGATCAGGCAAGGCTGGGAAGGGCAGCACGCCCAACAACACCGCCATCAGCCCAGCTGGCCAGGAGGGCCCCGCCAGCCCCATCCCAGGTAGGCAGGAAGCCACCAACAGGCCCGGAACTGCAGCCCAGGAGGGCCCCGCCAGCCACAGGACAGGTGGCAAATGACCTCCCCGCCATGGCTGGATCCGCTGAACTGGGCCCTTCATCTCAAGTACCGCTGCGCTGGGCACCGCCGTCTCAAGCACCGCTGCGCTGGGCACCGCCGTCTCAAGCACCGCTGATCTGGGCCCTTCATCTCAAGTACCGCTGAACTGGGCCCTTCATCTCAAGTACCGCTGCGCTGGGCACCGCCATCTCAAGCACCGCTGCGCTGGGCACCGCCGTCTCAAGCACCGCTGAACTGGGCCCTTCATCTCAAGTACCGCTGTGCTGGGTACCGCCGTCTCAAGCACCGCTGAACTGGGCCCTTCATCTCAAGTACCGCTGAACTGGGCCCTTCATCTCAAGTACCGCTGCGCTGGGCCCTTCATCTCAAGTACCGCTGCGCTGGGCACCGCCGTCTCAAGCACCGCTGCCCTGGGCACCGCCGTCTCAAGCACCGCTGGACTGGGCCCTTCATCTCAAGTACCGCTGCGCTGGGCACCGCCGTCTCAAGCACCGCTGCGCTGGGCACCGCCGTCTCAAGCACCGCTGAACTGGGCTCTTCATCTCAAGTACCGCTGGCCCATGAGTGGCAGGGGCTGGCCCGCATCTGTGTCGGACAGGGCTGCACGAAGCACTCTGGGCACCAGTCCCCCTCCAGAACCAGTGGAGACTGTTATCCACTTGAGAGACTGTGGCTTTGCACTCCCCAGGATGGAACAGTGGAAGCCCACCCACTGTCTGGACTTGTGAGACTGTGGCTTTGCACTCCCCAAGATGGAACAGTGGGCAGCCCACCCACTGTAGAGACTTGTGAGACTGTGGCTTTGCACTCCCCAGGATGGAACAGTGGGCAGCCCACCCACTGTCTGGACTTGTGAGACTGTGGCTTTGCACTCCCCAGGATGGAACAGTGGGAAGCCCACCCACTGTCTGGACTTGTGAGACTGTAGCTTTGCACTCCCCAGGATTGAACAGTGGCCATGGAGGCCCCTCGTGGATCTGGCGTCGTGCACTCATCTGGCTGAGGTGCCCCCCCTTCCCTTCCCCCTGAGGTGCCTGTAGTTTTGCTATCTGATGCCCCTGCAGTGTTCTCTCCGTTGGAGTCAGGTATCCTGTGTGGGCTTTGCCCATGTGATTTGGGCCCAGTGGTCCACGGACAATGCCTGCTACAATGCTCGGACTTGTACATTTATGTATATAAGAGTTTTTGATGTGTATATATATTTTTTTGGCAGTATTACAATATATTCCAATGTTTAGAATCATTTCCTTTTGTATTTGCATTCTTCCGGGGGGTTTGGGGGGTGTCACTCTGATGTGTTGCTATGCATTGATGTGTGTGTTGTAGTGGATGAGGGTGAGGGTGGGTGTGTCGCGTATGTGTGTACCCGTATTAATTTCCCCTCCCCCCTCCCCTGTGTCGCAAGGTGCAGTACTCACCGTTGTCTTCTGCGCCGGCGTTCGTGCTCCTGGTAGAGGAGTAGGAACACTATCGCTGGGAGTATGTGGATTCGGGTTCCATGCTGTCCTGATTCCTCGTGGGCTGTATGGAGGTGAGCGCTTTCCCTTTGAAATGGCTGTTCCCGCCGTGTTTTTATAGGCGGGGCTACCGCCCCGGAAAAGGTGGCGGATTGGTAGGTTGTGATAGGGTGGGCGGTACATTGTCTCCCGCCTGTCTGTTGGCGGTGACCGCCGCGCTGTTTGTTTGTCCCGCCGTGGCGGGCGGTGTGTTGTTGTGGCGGTCGCTGTTGGCGGTTTCCGCCAGGGTCGGAATTCCATTTTTTTTCTCGCCAGCCTGTTTGCGGTTTGGCCGCAGCTTTAACACCGACCGCCAGGGTTGGAATGACCCCCTATATGATTAGGTAATGAAAGCCCTTACAAACTTATAAGGCAGTCATGTTATTTTGGCCACAGTTAGTCTGCATTTTGGGTTTTCAGGTGAAAATACGTGTAGTACTGTTTTAAAAGTGGATAAGAAGGAATGAGGCAGTTTACCTAAGGCTGTAAAGGTATGGAAAAGTAGTCTTATTGCTTAATATATTTTAAACTAAGTTTGCGGTAGTACCTAGAAAGGACAACTGTACTAACAGAAATTTAAAAAATAAATATGTAAAAAATGAAAAACACATTACACTATGGCCCTCATTATAACATTGGTGGTAAAAACTGCCTACCGCCGTGGCGATGACGGCCAAAAGGCCGTCACCGTGGCTACTAGCTGTCTGCCATAATATGACTACAGCCGGATTTCTGCCACAAGGACGGAAATCCAGCTGTGGCCATACTGGCGGATGGCGGTAAGGTGGCACTGCTACCAGCAGCAGCACCGTGCCTGTAGAACGCTTCCAGCCGTATTATGAGAAATCATACAGCCTGACAGTGTTCTGCTGGTGTCCTGCCCCATCTCCTGCCAGAAGGTTACCTGGATCCAGGTAAGTCAGGTCTCCGAGAGGCGAGGGGGGTGTTGTGTGTGTGTAGTGTATGTGCATGTATGTGTGCATGATTGTGGGTGTGTGTTGAATGTTGACTGCATGCATGAATGTATGGAAGTGTGAATGCATGTAAGTGTAATAATCGTGATGCATGTCTGCATGTATGTTTTGAAGTGTGTGCGGATGTGTGTGTGATTGTATGTATGCATGCGTGTATGTACGTGTGTATGAGTGTGTGTTTGCGTGTGTGTGTGTGAAGGGGGCATGGATGTGGGGATGGGGGAGTGTTTGGTGAGGTGGGGGTCTTTGGAAAGGTAGGGGCCACATATCAGTGACAGGGAACGCATTTCCTGTCACTGATAGGGCCTCCCGCCATGGTTTTCATGGCGTTACCAATGCCACGAAAACCATGGCAGTAGGCCGGGTCGTAGTCCCGCAGGTGGCACAATGGCAGCCGCGGGCTGGAGATGGATATATCCAGCCCGGTGGCTGTTACCGCCATGGCGGTCGCAGTGGTACATTGGCAGGTTGGCCTCAGCTAACCCGCCAATGTCATAATGTGGCGGTAAGTACAGCCAGCCTGTTGGCGGTACTACCGTCACATTATTGCCAACCACCGGGGTCATAATGACCCCCTAAATGTCCCCTTAAGACCCAGGATGCAGTGTAAGTGTGGTCTAAACAAAGCAATAGTTTGCCCTTATAATATTTAAAGTCAGCCATATTATTTAGACTGCATTTTGGGCCTGATTACAAGGTTGAGGGTTCGACCACCAGACGGCCATGTTGACAGTCCTAAAAAGACCGTCGGGCCGGTGGTCTCCAGACTGCCATATTATGATTCATTCAGGCAAGACCACTCTTTGCTAAGCAAAAAAGGTGGACCGCCAGCGGCACTGTGGCTTGGATTTAGGCGATCCAACCTCCAGTGCCATCAGTACCGTAGCCAACCTCCGAGCCTAACACAAACACACAGTCATCATGGCGGTTCCCTTGCGGCGATCAGCCAATGGCGGTCGACCACTATGTCTGCATTCAGCAAAGTAACAGACAAATGCACATTGGATGAATAAAAAAACGACACAACTTATACACATTGGCCAAGTGGACGCACTCACAAAGCACACTATAAAACACACCCCTTCACAGACCACAATCCTTTGCATTTCCACTACAGTACAGCAAGACAGACCATCATCTATTTTTTCCCCATATTTACTTGTCTTGTTCAGTTAGTCATTGTCACAACCTTTAATTTCCAGTCATGTCACAGGCCAAAAAACAAGTTTTCAGAGGATGAGTTGAGAGTCAGGTTTGATAAAATCATTAGAGTAGAGCCACAATTGTTTGGAGCCCAAGTCTAGCACACTCCTCTCAGTATGAAAATGAAAATGTGGGACAGGATAGTTGGCAGAGTGAATGCTGTAGTCACCACCTTGTGCACAAAGGAGGACATTGGGTAGAGGTGAGACGACCTCTGGAGCAAGGTCCGTTCCCTGGACTCCAGGCACCAGCTGGAGAACAAGACTGGTGGAGGCCCTCCCAGTGCCACATTAAGGTGGTCATTACAACCCTGGCGGACGGTGTTAAAGCGGCGGTAAGACCGCCAACAGGCCGGCGGTAAAAAATTTGCAATTACGACCGTGGCGGAAACCGCCAACAAAGACAGCCACTTTAACACTCACACCGCCACGGCGGTACAAACAAACAGCGCGGTGGTCACTGCCAACAGACAGGCGGGAGACAATGTACAGCCCACACTATTATGACAGGCCAATACGCCACCTTTTCCAGGGTGGATTCACCGCGGATAAAAACACGGCGGAAACAGGAATTCTGAAGGGAAAACGCTCACCTCTACACACCCCACGAGGAACGAGGACACCATGGACCCGGAACTCCAAATTCTACCTGTGATAGTCTTCCTGCTCCTCTACCAGGACCACAAACGCCGGCGGCGAAGACCACGGTGAGTACTGCACCTACGACACAGGGGAGGGGGGAGGGAAAAAACAGGGACACACAGACGCAACACGCAACACTCCCACCCTCACCCACTACAACACACACACTAATGCATATTAATACATCACAGTTACACCCCCCAAACCCCCCGGGAGAATGCAAAGACAATGAAAATGAGTGTAACCATTGTAATATGTGAAAATCAAGTATGCAGAAATATATATATACACCATTTACAAAATACATACCAAGCATAGTAGCCCAGGTAGTGCTCCAATTAAGTCCATGGAACACTGGGCCCAAACGGTATGGGCGAGGCCCACACAAGATCCCCGACCATGATGGAGAGAACACTGCAGGGGCATCAGAGAGCAACTAAACAGGCACCTCAGAGGGAGGGAAAGGGGGGGGCACCTCAGCCGCTTGAGTGCACAACGCCAAATCCACGAGGGGGCCACATGCCCACTGTTCAATCCTGGGGAGTGCAAAGCCACAGTCTCAAGTCTCTACAGTGGGTGGCTTGCCCACTGTTCCATCCTGGGGAGTGCAAAGCCACAGTCTCTCAAGTCTCTACAGTGGGTGGGTTGCCCACTGCATTATCCTGGGGAGTGCAAAGCCACAGTCTCAAGTCTATACAGTGGGTGGGTTGCCCACTGTTCCATCCTGGGGAGTGCAAAGCCACAGTCTCTCAAGTCTCTATAATGGGTGGCTTGCCCACTGCATTATCCTGGGGAGTGCAAAGCAACAGTCTCTCAAGTCTATACAGTGGGTGGCTTGCCACTGTTCCATCCTGGGGAGTGCAAAGCCACAGTCTCTCAAGTCTCTACAGTGGGTGGCTTGCCCACTGCATTATCCTGGGGAGTGCAAAGCCACAGTCGCTCAAGTCTATACAGTGGGTGGCTTGCCCACTGTTCCATCCTGGGGAGTGCAAAGCCACAGTCTCTCAAGTCTCTACAGTGGGTGGCTTGCCCACTGTTCCATCCTGGGGAGTGCAAAGCCACAGTCTCTCAAGTGGATAACAGTCTCCACTGGTTCTGGAGGGGGCATGGTGCCCAGAGTGCTTCATCCTGCTAAGGACAGAGGTAGTGGATGTATCTCTCCACTCATTCTGGAGGGGGCCTTGTGCCCAGAGTGCTTCATCCTGCCAAGGATAGAGGTAGTGGATGTGATTCTCCACTGGTTCTGGAGGGGGCATGGTGCCCAGAGTGCTTCATTCTCCCCGTGACGGACTCAGTAGCGTCAGTGCCCTTGGCGCTCATGGGCCAGCGGTGCTTGAGGCGGCGGTGCCCTGTTCAGCGGTGCTTGAGGCGGCGGTGCCCTGTTCAGCGGTGCTTGGGACAGCGTGCCCTGTTCTGCAGGTGCTTGAGACGGCGGTGCCCTGTTCAGCGGTGCTTGAGGCAGCGGTGCCCTGTTTAGCTGTGCTTGAGGCGGCGGTCTCCATTGCAGGGACTCAGCTGCTGGCGGACCTTCATGGCCCAGCGTGGCTTTTGCTGGCGGTCCGTCATGGACCAGCGTGGCTTTGCTGGCGGTCCTTCATGGCCCAGCGGGGCTTTTGCTGGTGGTCCTTCATGGCCCAGCGGGGCTTTTGCTGGCGGTCCTTCATGGCCCAGCGGGGCTTGTGCTGGCGGTCCTTCATGGCCCAGCGGTGCTGGTGCTGGCTGTGGCCTCCTGGGCAGCTGGGCTGGTTCTGGCGGTGGCCTCCTGGGCAGCTGGGCTGGTGCTGGCGGTGGCCTCCTGGGCAGCTGGGCTGGTGCTGGCGGTGGCTTCCTGGGCAGCGTGGATGATGGCGGTCTGCTCCGCCGTGCTGCTCTTCCCAGACTTGCTGGGTTTCTTGTGGCCCTTCCCCACCTTGGAAGGTGTCACAGCTGACTCCACACGCCCACCGGGACCCCTGGGAGCAGCTTTGGTGGCTAGAGTCTTCCCCCTCTCCCGCTGGGCACTGGCCAACTTCTGATGCTTCACAGGTGGGGTACTGTCTGTGCTGTGGCTCCGTGCCACACTGGCTGCCCTGGTGGCCGGTGCACTCCAGATTCCGGTGACTAAAGGCACCACTGGTCCCGGATATGTTGTGGCTGAGGTGCTAGTTTGGGACCTATGAGACGGACAGGGTGGGGGAGGTGTGGGAAAGAGGTCAAGGTTGGACAGGAAATTTTTTTTTGACACACTGGGACGGGTAGCTGGAGGGGGTTTGGGAGTGGAGGCAGAGGTTGTGGTTGTAGGAGGTGTTCGTTGGCTGACTTTTACACTGCGTTTGTGTATCTTGGGAGGGGGCATCACAGACACACTGGGAGAGGACACAGGGGATGTGTGAATGGTAGTGGGGGTGGTGACTGCACATGAGCGGGGTGTGGTGGTGGGTGTGCTGGAGAGGGACGTAGTGGCTGTAGAGGTGGTGCATGCAGGTGTGAGTGTAGACGAGACTGGGAGGAGGAGGGAGACGAGGAGGAGGGGGACACAGTGGAGGCAGCGGATTTTGGTATGTCTGCATGTGTGTGATGCTTGCGTGAGTGCCTGTGAGATGTGTGGTGCTTATGTTTGCCTGAGCTTCCCTTGTGTGTTGACGTGTGTGCATGCTGGTCTGTAGGTGTGCTTGGGATAGGCTGAGGTACAGGGGATTGGTTCGGGGTGGAGGAAGTTGGAGGGGGGAGGCTAGACACAGCGACAATGGCTGCCATCAGTGCTGAGGCCAGAGTCTGAAAAGCTCGCTGAAGGGCCGCCTGACCAGAATGAATGTCCTCCAGGAATGCATTTGTTTGTTGCAACTGCCTTTCTACACCCTGGATGGCATTCAAAATGGTAGGCTGCCCAACAGTAAGGGACCTGAGGAGGTCAATGGCCTCCTCAATTAGGGCAGCAGGGGTGACTGGGGCAGGGCCTGAGGTGCCTGGGGCGAAGGTGATGCCCACCCTCCTGGGTGAGCGGGCACAGGGCGAGGGCTGAGGGGCTGCTGGGAGGGTGGTGCTGGAAGGGGGGGGTGGCGGCTGTACCTGTAGATGGGGGTGGCACAGATGTTGCTGCCACTACAAGGGAGCTCCCATCAGAGGACGAGTCTGTGTCACTGGTCTCAGCTCCTGTCCCCGCCGTGGAGCTCCCCTCGCCCTCCGTCCCACTGGTGAACTCCGATTCTGTAGTGTGGCTCTCCATAGCCATGTGGGATGCAGCCCCTTGGTGCTCCGGTGCCACTGCTCCTCCGCCTGATGATGTTAATGCACACAGGAACAGGGAGACCACAAAAAGGGGGGGAACGACAGAAGAAAGACATGTTGAGTGCATGCATTACCGCTACCGTTGGCGGACACAACAGACACAGAAGCCCCCTGCACTACGCCGCGCTCTTGGGCTCCACTGCTCAATTCCTGGGAAATGGCCTACAAGGCTATGGACGACATCTGCACACATAGATGACACAGGGGCATGACTAGGTGTAGTTGTCACTCTACAGAGGTGGGGTGGGGTGCTACATGGCCTGCCTTACGGAGGCACCTTGCCTACGGAACTCGCCCTGGCCTAGGGAAACACACAGCCCACCTCCCCCACCCAGACCCCTCCACTGCGCTCAAAGTCAGCAGAATGCGAGTGTACTCACCCCCTTGTGGCTGCTGTGATGCCCTCAAGCGCCCATCCAACTCCGAGTACGCCACCGCCAGGATCCTGAACATCAGGGGGGTCATGTTGCGACGGGCACCCCTCCCACGTTGGGAGGCCATCCCCAGCTGAGCCTCCGCCGTCTTCTTGCTCCAGCGGCGAATGTCCTCCCATCTTTTCCGGCAGTGGGTGCTCCGTCTGTGGTACACCCCCGGGGTCCAGACGTCCTTGGCGATGGCACACCAAATATGTTTTTTCTGGTGGGCGCTGACCTACATGATTTGTACAGGGGAAAGAGAAAGTTATTACCAACTGCACCGTCAAAGTGATTGGCCCCCATCCCTACCCTTGCCATGTGGCACATGCACTCACCGTCGTTTCATGCACGCCGCACTCTCCCCCCTTCCTTCTTACATCCACCCCTCTCCACACAGGCATACCCCATACATCATGCTCCCAGTGTACTTACCTGTTTGCCTGGAGGACCGTAGAGTAGCGTGTACTGGGGGAGGACCCCGTCCACGAGTTTCTCCAACTCCTCCGATGTGAAGGCAGGGGCCCTTTCCCCAGACACTCGAGCCATTGTCTCTTCCAGACCGAGGTCACAGCAGCACTTGCAGTGTAGGTCCTCTCCTGTCGAAGATCAGGTATCGAGTGATTGAACAGATAGAAAATGGCGGTCACGTCCACAGTGGTGCGTACCGTCACCGCCTGCGTACATCGTCATTGGCTCCTGGGACCCATAGGGTCCAATGTTAACCAATGCAGCAGACCGCCTACCGCAACGGTGTATAACGCCAGCACAGTTACCTCACATCCCATTGTCCCACTTAAGAGGTCAGGCAGCCACCATTTCAGGGGCCCACATAGCTTCATTTTCAACTGCGTCACACATACCTAGGCCGAGACTCAACACACATACAGGCCACTTTTTGAGTATGAATGGTGTTCTGTGTAAGCTGTGGGTACGTACCTCTGAGTTGTTTGACTCTGTGCTCGCTGTTGTCCTTCATAGGCACCGTCCGCTGGGACATGTGAGGAGATGGTGGCATCCTCCGGTATACCGACTGTTGGTGGACCTGTCGACAATGGAGGAAAGACATGTTATAATCACATACAGGCTTGACCGTGCCACAATCCAGGAACTGTGTACCCAGTTGGAGCCAGACCTGATGTCAGCTATCCGCCATCCAACAGGAATCCCCCCTCAAGTGCAGGTGCTGTCAGTGCTCCATTTCCTTGCAAGTGGGTCATTTCAAACAACAGTGGCCATAGCATCAGGGATGTCCCAGCCTATGTTTTCCAACGTGTTGTCCAGAGTGTTGTCTGCCCTGCTGAAACACATGCGGAGCTACATCGTTTTCCCTCAGGTGGAGGATTTGCCTTCAGTGAAAGATGATTTCTATGCCCTGGGACATATCCCCAACATCATAGATGCCATTGATGGGACCCATGTGGCTTTGCCCCCCCCCCTTCCCCCCACACAGGAGTGAACAGGTGTATAGAAACCGGAAGAGTTATCATTCGATGAATGTACAGATGGTATGTTTGGCAGACCAGTACATCTCCCATGTGAATGCCATGTTCCCTGGCTCAGTGCATGACGCTTACATCCTGCAGAATAGCAGCATCCCTTATGTGATGGGGCAACTCCAGAGGCACCGTGTGTGGCTATTAGGTGAGCACCTGGAAGCAAGTCAGTGGGAATGGTTGTCTGGGGTCATCCCTACAGGTTAGTGTGTGTCTAACAGTTGTCCCTCGCCATTTGCAGGTGACTCTGGTTGCCCCAACCTGTCATGGCTACTGACCCCAGTGAGGAATCCCAGGACAAGGGCAGAGGAATGCTACAATGAGGCCCATGGGCGAACTAGGCGGGTGATCGAGCGGACCTTCGGCCTCCTGAAGGCCAGGTTCAGGTGCCTCCATATGACAGGTGGATCCCTATTCTACTCACCAAAGAAGGTGTGCAAGATTATCGTGGCCTGCTGTATGCTTCACAACTTGGCTTTGCAACAACAGGTGCCCTTTCTGCAGGAGGACGATCCAGATGGCCGTGTTGTTGCAGCTGTGGAGCCTGTGGACAGTGAAGACGAGGAAGCAGAGGAAGAAGACATGGACAACAGGGACTCAGTGATCCAGCAATATTTCCAGTGAAACACAGGTAAGGATACAAACCTGCCTACTACATGTAATTAAACACTACTGCCTCTCTACTGTCTGTCTTTTTCACCCATTGTATGGTCACTGAGTTGTCACTTTCCCTTACGATTTCAAAGATATGGGTCCCACAGTGTGACATCTAATTTAATTCCTCATTGACTAGAGCTGTGTGTCATAGGCATGATGACATTACAAATGAAAGAGCTTTTTGCCACAATTATTGCTATTACAGTATTCCGAAATCACAGACAGACTCCAGATTGTTTTGTGCTTCAAGGGTGTTTATTTTAGTGCTCGAAATTGGAGGGGGTAGCAAAATGGTGAGGGGTGATGGCGGAGGAATGTCCATGGCAGAGTCCAGTCTATTAGTCTCACAGGTGCACTGCCCAAATGGGCACAGGAAGTGGAGCTGGGGCAGTTTAAGTATGGACAGGGTGACAAAGTGGGACAGAAGGATGACAATCAGGGTAGTCTCATTTCTTGGCGGGGTTTGGCATCACCGTCTTGACCGTTTGTGAGATGGTCCTCCCTCTGCAGGGGGTGGGGTGCTGGTCCTTTGGCGGTGCCTCCTGTCCACTAGCGCCGGCGGAGGTGGTTGGCAGTTCATCATCCAGGCTAGTGTCAGGGGCCCCTTGCGGGGCCACAGTGTCCCTCCTGTTGTTGAGTACTTCCTTCAGCACCCCTACGATGGTGCCCAGGGTGGAATTGATGGCTCTGTGTTCCTCCCTGAAGGCCATATACTGTTCCTCCTGCAGGCGCTGGGTCTCCCTAAACTTGGCCGATACCTTTGCCATCGTCTCCTGGGAGTGGTGGTAGGCTCCCATGATGGAGGAGAGGGCCTTGTGGAGAGTGGGTTCCCTGGGCCTGTCTGCCCCCTGTTGCACAGCAGCCCTTTCAGTTCCCCTGTGTTCCTGGGCCTCCGTCCCCTGGACCGTGTGCCCACTACCACTGCACTCAGGTCCCTGTTGTTGTTGGGGTGGTGTGTTAGCCTGGGTTCCCTGTAGTGGTGGACACACTGCTGATTCACGTGTCCTGGGGACGGAGGTATGTGCTCGCTGGGTGGGTGCTGTGCTGGTCTTTCCAGAGGGGGGAAAGCTCTGTAGTGGCCTGTGACTGGGTGTGGGGAACCGACTGACCCGAGGTCCCCGATGGGCCGGGCTGGTCATCTAGATCCAGTTGGGAAGAGGTGCTGTCATCACTGTTGGCCTCTTCTGTTGGTGGTGTGGACATGGGTGGACCCTCCTGTCCGGTGACGTTGGGTAGGGGTCCTGCAGGAGTATAAAGGCATGTTTATTGCATCTGTGTGTGTCAAGGTGTGCAATGGGTGGGTGACCGTGTACCCCAGTGCTAGCATTCCTGTGTGGGACCTTGTGTGATGATGGTTTAGGGGGGTGTATGGGTATGTGCAGTGGGCATACTTTAGTGATGGGTGTCCATGCTTTGGTGTTGCATGCAGGGCTTGGTGTTGGGATGTGTGGGTTGTGATGTTCGGACATTTGTGAGGAGTAAGAGTGATGGGGGTGAGGGCAAGGGTGGGGGTATGTGATAGCATGCAGGTAGGGTGGGGGATGTAATAGTAAAGCTTTGACTTACCAGAGTCCATTCCTCCACCTACTCCTGCGAGGCCCTCACGATGCAGAATCGCCAAGACCTGCTCCTCCCATGTTGTTAGTTGTGGGGGACGAGGTGGGGGTCCGCCGCCAGTCCGCTGAACCACCAGGTGGTGTCTGGAGACCACGGAACACACCTTCCCCCGTAGGTCGTTCCACCTCTTCCTGATGTCCTCCCGATTTCTTGGGTGTTGTCCCACTGCGTTGACCCTGTCCACTATTCTTCGCCATAGCTCCATCTTCCTAGCAATGGAGGTGTGCTGCACCTGTGATCCGAATAGCTGTGGCTCTACCCGGACGATTTCCTCCACTCTGACCCTGAGCTCCTCCTCCGAGAACCTGGGGTGTCTTTGCCGTGCCATGGGGTGGTGTAGGTGATGTGTGGGGTGGTAGGTAGGGTGATAAGTGTGCTGATATGTAGTGGGGTGTTGTGTGAGGTGCATGGAAGTTATGTGGGTGATGGTGTTGTGTGCCTGTGGGTGCTAGTGTTGTTGCTGGTGGTGTCTCTCTCTGGCTTTCGTTCGTGATTTGTGGTCGTAAGGGTTTGTGGGTGATGTGGGTGTGTGTTTTATATTGTATTGAGTGTGTGGGAGTGGTGTGTGTATGTATATCAGGTGTGTGTATTTTGAATTGTCCAATGTGGCTGTGTTTTGTATATGTGTGTGTATTTTGAGCGCACCGGTGTGTACCGCCAATGGAATACTGCAGTTGAAAGACCACCACGTGGATTCGTGGGTCGTGATAGTGTGGGCGTATTTCTGTTGGCGTGACGGTGGAGGTTTTGTTATCGCCAGTTTATCACTGACCTTTGGTGTGGCAGACTTGTGTGGGTGTCTAGATTTTGGTGGATTCCGAACTGTGGGTCATAATAGCTGTGGCGGAATTCCGCAGTGGTGTGGTGGCGGTCTTCTGCACTGCGGTAAGCGGCTTTTACCGCCAATGTCATAATGAGGGCCTAAGACTCTTCTACTGGGAGGGGAAGGACTTGGGCATCCTAAGGACAGGAATACCTGGTGGAGTGGAGTCTGGTAAGTTACAACACAAAAACTGTCACAAATATTCTATATCATGCATGCTCACAGCTCAGCTTTTCTGCATGGGCATCTGTTGGTAAATAGGCAGGTAACTCGGGGATGGGGGGGCACCTCAGCTGGGAGATGGAACAACACCAGTGGTTCAGGAGGGGGCAACATGCCCTGTACTTGGTCCTGGGGAGTGCAAGGCCACAGTCTCTCAAGTGGGTGACTTGCCCACTTGCTCTGGAGAAGGCAACATGCCCTGTGCTTGGTCCTGGGGAAGTGACAGGCCACAGTCTCTCGAGTGGGTGACTTGCCCACTGGTTCTGGAGGGGCATCATGCACTGTGCTCTTGATCCTGGGGAGGCTGGGGTAGGTGGGTGTCTTACCCACTGGTTCTGGAGGGTGCATCGTGCCCTGTGCTCTTGATCCTGGGGATGCTGGGGTAGGTGGGTGTCTTACCCACTGGTTCTGGAGGTGGCATTGTGCCCTGTGCTCTTGATCCTGGGGAGGCTGGGGTAGGTAGGTGTCTTACCCACTGGCTCTGGAGGGGGTATCATGCCCTGTGCTCTTGATCCTGGGGAGGCTGGGGTAGGATGGTGTCTTTCTCACTGGTTCTGGAGGGGGCATTGTGCCCTGTGCTCTTGATCCTGGAGAGTGAAAGGCCACAGCTTCTCAGGTGAGTTTCATACCCACTGGATTTGCAGGAGGCAAGCCGCACAGCAGCCAATGGAGGCAGGATTACATACCATCCACCGGCAGTGACGGCTGCTCAGTGGTGGTGGTGCTGCTGGTAGCTGGTGGGGGTGAGGCTCCTGACTATCCTGTGCAAATGTGGATGGCTGCTCACTGGAGGCGGTGGTGGTGCTGCTTCTGGGGGAAAGCTCCTGCCTATCCCATGCAACTTCAGACGGCTGCACAACCATGGTTGGTGGTGGAGGCTCAATCACAGTTCCTGCCCAGGCCCCTTGCTCTTCCTGCCTGCTGGTGCAGGCTTCTTTCCCTTCTTGGAAGCAGCTTGGGCAGGCTCCTTTCCCTTCTTGGCAGCAGCCTGGGCAGGATCCTTTCCCTTCTTGGCAGCAGCTTGGGCAGGCTCTTTTACCCTCAGAACATGTGCCCTGGATCCTTTTCCACCACGAGTGGAAGTGGTGACGACTGGACCCGTGGACTGGGTGGCTGAGATGCTTGGCTGGGTTCTTCCCACCCTGGCCAGAAGTGCAGGATGCGGGGGGTAGGGAAGAGGTCAATGGTAGATAGGAACAGTTTTTTAGGGACACTAGGGTGGAAAGAGGGAGAAGGTTAGGGAGTGGGGGAAGAGGGAGTGGTTGTTGAAGGTCTCTGTCTGCTGATTTTGGGTGCATGGGCTGGATGCTGTTGTGAGTGCTTGCATTTGTATACCTTAGGAGGGGGGGACAGACACATGGGACGTGTGCATAGCTGTTGTGGAGGTGTCTGCCAGTGAGGTGTGTGTTCTGCTTGGTGTGGTGATGATGCTGGAAGTGGATGATGATGTAGTGCATGCAGGTGTGAGTGTGGACGGAACTGGGTGGGAGGTGGAGGAGGAGGAGTGGGAGACAGTGGAAATATTGGATGTTGTTATGTCTGCATCTGGATGGTGTTTGTGTGAGTGAAGTGTGGTGCTTTTGTTTGCCTGAACCACTCTTGTGTGTTGTCTTGTGTGCATGTTCGTCTGCCTGAGGGCTTGGGATGGGTTGGGGTTGAGGAGAATGGGACTGGGAAGTGGAAGTTGGAGGGGGGACGGTAGAAACAGGGACAATGGCTGACATCAGAGAGGAGGCCAGAGCCTGAATCGATCTCTGTTGGGCCGCCAATCCACCATGCCCTCCAGGAATGCATTAGTCTGTTGCACCTGGGCTGCCAGTGCCTGGATGGCATTCACAATGGTTGACTGCCGTACAGAGATGGATCTCAGGAAGTCAATAGCCTCCTCACTCAGGGCAGCAGGGCTCACTGGGGCAGGGCCAGAGGTGCCTGGGGAGAAGGAGATGCCCACCCTCCTGGGTGAGGTGGCAGCTGTACCTGTAGCTGGGGTGGTCACAGAGGTGTCCGTCACCACCAGGGAGCTTCAATCGGAGGAGGTATCTGTGTCAGAACTGTCCCCTCCCGTCCCTGCCGTGGTGCTCCCCTCGCCCTCCGTTTCACTGGTGCCCTCAGTGTTGGTGGACTCTGCCTCCTGGTTCTTGTGGGATGCAGCTCCCTCTATCGGCAGTGCCTCTGCTCCTTCGCCAGATGATGCTAATGCACATAAGGGCAGGATGACATAACAATAAGGTGGGGAAGACAAAAGATACACTTGGCCAATGGCTGCACCAACACCACTGTTGGCGCACACAGCACCCTCACACACAGGGAACAGGCCTACGCAATATTCCATAGCACTACCAGAGAAAAAGTTAGCTTCCAAGGCATGGGGAGGGGCACACACGACAAATGCAGAACACCTGGGACCCACGCAACCCTGACCAGTAGTGGATGCTTACAAGCTAGGTAGCAGGATTATTCCCTCAGAATCTGAGCCACCAGGGGACCTATGCTGCAATGTCAGGCCTGGCCTAGGGGCACCCACTGACACACAACCCCACCCGGACACCACCCTACCATGCGTAAGTTGTAATGATGGGCACTGTACTCACCCTCTTGTGGCTGCTGTGATGCCCTCAAGCGCCCATCCAGCTCTGTCTAGGCCACCGCCTGTATGCGGGCCATCAGGGGGATCAGAGTTCGACGGGCACCCCTTCCTCGTTGGGAGGTCATCCCCAGCTGGGCTTCCACCGTCTTCCGTGCCCAGAACCTCAGGTCCTCCCACCGTTTAAGACAATGGGTGCTCTTCCTGCCATAGACCCCCAGCGTCCACACGTCCTTGGCGATGGCATGCTATATACCCTTCTTTTGATGGGCGCTGACCTGCAGAGGCAATACACACAGGGAAAAACCATTAGACAATGACTCCAGCCTTTTACACGTATGGCCCACCATACCAGTTTCTATCAGCATTGGCACACACATAGCCCAGCACACAACCTGTACGCCACCTAGAGGACTTCTACCCACCCCCCCTTACATGAGGCCTTCACACACCTGTTGGTCTGAAGGCCCATACAGCAGTCCGTACTGGAGTTGGGCCCCATCCACAAGTCTCTCCACTCTGCTGAAGTGAAGGAAGCGGCCCTTTTCCCAGTCACTTGGGCCATGGTAGGTTCCAGACACAGGTCACAGAAGCACATGCAGATTAGGTCCTCTCCTGTGGATGATCAGGTAGCAAGTGAGGAATCAGATAGAAATGGCGGTCAAGTCCACGACGGTGCATACCGTCACCGCCGGTGTAGATCCCCATTGGCCACTGTACCCCATAGGGGCGAATGTTTCCAAATGAGGAGTTGCACGGTGGTTCCCAACCGCCTCCTGCAACGGCGCACAACAGCAGCGGAATTACCTCGCTTCCACCTGTCCCTCCACACAGGACAGGCAGATGTCATTTCAGGGGAGGTGGGGGGTAGGCCCTGGATATTTGCTGCATCACTGTTGAAAATTGGACATACCATACTAGTCACACTTACCCATTGCAAGTTAAGAGCATGCAAAGTTCTGTAGTAGCCCCATTGTTCGTTTTGTGACCATCTCCTCACTCTTTTGCCCCATAGATTACCACCGCTGTGGATGAATAGGAGATGGGGACATAACCCCGTTTACAGACCCCTGGTGGACCTGGCAACAATGAGGGACAGGCACATCATCCTCACCTATATACTTGACAGGGCCACAATCACAGAGTTGTGTGCCCAATTGGAGCCTGACCTGATATCTGCCAACCATCGCCCCACTGGGATCCCTCCTCTTGTGCAAGTTCTATCTGTGCTCCATTTCCTGGCAAATGGTTCTTTCCAAGTGACTGTGGGCTTGGCAGCAGGAATGTCACAGCCAATGTTCTCAATAGTGCTGACCAGAGTGTTGTCTGCCCTGATTAAACACACGTGCAGCTACACTGTTTTCCCCCATGTTGAAGATTTGGCCACAGTGAATGCCGAGTTCTATGCAATGGGACATATCCCCCACATAAATGGGGCTATTGATGGAACACATGTTGCATTTGTCCCCCTCGTCAAAATGAACAGGTGTTCAGAAATCGTAAGAGTTTCCACTCTATGAATGTATAGTTGGTGTGCTTGGTGGACCAGTACATCTCCCACGTCAATGCTAAGTATCCTGGGTCAGTGCATGATGCCTTTATCCTGAGGAGTAGCAGCATCCTAAATGTGATGGCCCAACTACAGAGGCACAGGGTGTGGCTAATAGGTGAGCCATGGTCCCCACCCAGTATATGTTGGTGTATGGGTATGGTATAGGCCATATAGGATAGTGTGTGGCTAAATGTTGTCCCTCAATATTTCAGGTGACTCTGGTTATCGCAACCTATCATGGCTGCTGACCTCTGTGAGGAATGCCAGTACAAGGGCAGAGGAACATTATAATGAGGCCCATGGGTGAACCAGAAGGATAATAGAAAGGACCTTTGGCCCCCTGACGGTCAGGTTCCGGTGCCTCCATCTAACAGGTGGATCCCTGTGCTACTCACCCAAGAAGGTCTGCCAGATTATAGTGGCAAGCTGCATGTTGCACAACCTTGCCCGGAGATTGCAGTTGTGACATCAGCTGGGGTATGGTGCTGTTCCGCATTATAAAGAAATCATGGGCAGACGTAGGAAAAGAGGAAGACACATTTGAGATGTAGAGATCCGCCAAACAGACAACATGCACGTTGGTGGAATGGAAGTTTTTTATTTTGCCGGAGTCCTTTTCAGTGGCCTGTGGTGGCACCAAGTCAACATGAGTGCCACCAGGGGCACCCACCACATGGGGAATGTGGGCAAAACCATAGAAATCAGCCTTCATATTGACTAAATCCTCATGTCGGGGAAACCGGACATAGCTGTCAATGTGTTTCAACATTGCTGATAGGAAAACATTCAACACCAGTCTGAACATAAGTTGGGACATACCATCAGATAGGGCTACTGCATGTTGGAAGGACCCTGTGGTCAGGAAGTGCAATACTGACATGACTTAGACAATCGTTGGTATGCAGTATGGATTAGCGTTAGCTGGCATCAGATCTGGCTCCAACTGAGGGCATAAATCTACTATTGTTTGCCTGTTCAAACTGTAGATCTGGATGATGTGGTGTTCCTCCATGGTCTGAGGTTTCTGACAGTGAACAGTAGACAGGAGCTTGTTAACTTCCTCTTTACCAATGTGTGAAATGACATGATTTGGAAAATTAGTCCACAGCAATATACATGATGTATGCCAACATATCTAACTAGACATACATGACACCTAGTGCAGATCACAGCTGGCAACTACACAAGGGTCAAATGTGACACCCATGGTTGTGAACACATGTGTCCACGACATGGATATGGGTGACAACCAACTATCTGCTACCCAATCGCCCATTGAAATGTGACTATATTTCCAACCGCCAAAAATACCTTCAGCTGTTGTGAGCCATGTACCACCGTCATATGCCATCTGTGCCGTACAATACACTACCCTGGTGGTTGTATAGTTGGATCTACACAACAAGACAGTTTGAGGATGTTTGTGATGATATGAAACTCATATTGTTTTTGTGATGCATATAGCAGGGCCACAACTGTTTTTAAGCTGCCAAAATCGCAGAAGCCTGACTTTTTTTATGATGGTTGCAAATGTTAGACAACATGTATGTGCATGGCAGCATGAGCTGTGTATGCATCTTGTCTAAATCATTTGAGGACCTTGCAAGCAATTTGTATTGTGCCACAGATCTCTCACCCCACATATGGCTTGCCAAACTGTTGCTTGAAGGCAAATTATGACTCTCTGTGCCCTTCAGGTTGTCACACAAGCCACAAGCTGCATTGTTGATGGCCACATGATGTACTGCCATGCATGGAAGTGATGGAAATGTGAGTGTCTTACAGGTTCTGTATGCTCCACCTGCAGAGACTAGAGCCTGTCAAATATGTCTCCCAGTATGGGACATAGTCCAGGCTGTGGGAGATTCACTGTGGCTATGCAACTGTGACACTGTGTCCAATCCATGTAGACATGCAGAACCTGTCAGGTGGCCAGTATAAGGCTCTAGTGGCAAAACTTGCCATAAATGCCTCAGTCCATTGTCTAGATTAGGAATAGGTACTGAGGTAAATCCCAGAACTAGTCCATATGTGCATTATCTGTCCTTGTCAATTGACTCATGAAGGGTCCCTTACAGCTCTGTTGTCACCTTCACAGAAGTAATATTTGTTGTGTACAACTTATTGCACAAATGAAAGATCCACAGTGCTGACAGTGTGTAGATTCCTGGGAAACCATGACAGGGGACACACTGCGAGATCCTGCTGAGACCTTGACCATGACCTGGGGTGCGACTACGTCCCCCAGCACCCCTGGGAACTCAGCGCTTATAAGCGCCACTTGATGCCAGCAGCGCGGACACACTGCGAGATCCTGCTGAGGCCTTGACCCTGACCTGGGGTGGGACTACGTCCCCCAGGCACCCCTGCGAAGTCAGCGCTTATAAGCACCACTTTATACCCACAGCGCGGGACACACTGCGAGATCCTGCAGAGCCCTTGACCCTGACCTGGGCTGGGACTACGTCCGCCAGGTACCCCTGCGAACTCAGCGCTTATAAGTGCCACTTGATACCGCGGCGTGGGACACACTGCGAGATCCTGCAGAGGCCTTGACCCTGACCTGGTGTGGGACTACGTACCCCAGGCACCCCTGCAAACTCAGCGCTTGTAAGCGCCACTTGATATCCATAGCGTGGGACACACTGTGAGATCCTGCCAAGGCCTTGACCCTAACCTGGGGTGGGACTACATCCCCCAGGCACCCCTGCGAACTCAGCACTTATAAGAGCCACTTGATACCCGGAGTGCAGGACGCGTGCCGGCGTGTGCCTGGGTGAAGACCGGGTCAAGATGGGCCCGTCTTCGTCCGTCATCGGCCGATTGAAGCTGGGCTGGGCGTCATTAACATCCAAGGAAGTAAGATAAAACTCTTAAGACATAATTTATTTAATATATAATCTGCTACTCTTTTTGCTAGTAACTAACCTGTTATTTAGATATGGGGAAACGGAAGGCTGTGGATGTTCTTCCTCAGTCAAGTGGCACCAAGAAATGCAGGGAGCGACTTAGAGGTAAAATTAGTTTTATTCCTAAACAAGGAAGTCATTCCCCGGAAAATATAGATACTTTAATAGAAGAAGTGGAGGCCATCTTAAGAGATAACACAAATTCACTGTCCTCGCAACAGGATCCTCCTGCTGTAAAAATACCAGATATATTAAAAAAAAAAAACAATGGTTGCTAAATCTATTAGAGGCGATAGAACCCATATTAATACTGAAATGCCCGGTCTGGTATCACCACGTGTGTATGACAGTGGGACGGAGACAGTATTGAGTACTATAGATGGCCCTCCTGTTGAGAATGAGGTTTTTCGCTCTCCTTTGAGCCCTGAGGTTTTAGTATTACCTATGATTCCATGCTCAAATCGGTACGGGCCACTGTAGAACGCAGAAGGATCTTGCAGTACTACCATACACAAACGCCCTGGGGTACACACATCTGTTGGAGATGATATTAATCCACTTCAAGATCTGGATAAAACATTGAGGCTGCATGACAGCCCTGATCTGGCTTCTCTCCATCGCAAGTTAGATGAAGTTTAGAATCTGGTGCTGTTATTGATGAACCAACTGACTGATCCTGGGTCGTTATGTGGTTGTAGTTGTTCTCGACCAAAACTGGATGTGCCTTGTTTTGTTATGAGTCATACACCCATTACTCTGGCTGCATCTGAGTTTAGGCCTTAAGGAGATAAGCAATATAAACAACCTGGTCCTATTGCTCATACAGAAGGCTTACAGGTCCCTTTTGAGGCCACTAAGTGCAAGTTTGTGATTGATGCCAAAGATCAGGCTTGTTTTAGGGACAATAGACCTGGCAAAACTAAAACTGCTGATTACAGTGAGATGACTGGTCTCCAGGTGCCGAGTGGAGTAAATTCAAGACTAAATGGTCATGCTGTGCTTCCTGTTGATGTTCCATATCAGACTGAAAAGAGATGGGCTGCACCCAAGAAGCACACTCAGGTCCTCGGAAACAAGGGAGACACATTGTTTATGAATGAAGTTCCTAAATTGCCCCCAGGGGTTGTGGGAATCCGGGACTCCTTGCTAAGAGAGTTCAGCGGAAATGTCTTTCCGTTATCGCCGCTGATATTGTGGAGGTGGCTCGACATTCCCTGCCTAGATCTAAATTTGATTTTATTTCCATTTGTTTTGCAGATAGACTGCTGACGAGTAATCTCATCGACTCTGAACTGCGTGCCTGCTAGCTTCAAAAGTACAATGGGAGTGGCATTAGACTCATATCCTCTCCATCTCCTATTAATTGTTTCAATGGCATGGCTGATATTAGCTATACGCGTGCTATGACCCTGACAGGAGATAACTTGCATTCATTACCAGGTGTTGATTGACTAGCTGATGATACTAATCCAATAACTCATGATTGGAGTGGCAGGTTGGGGGCACTTAATAAGCCTGCTGGTTGTGGGGAAGCCCTGTGCCCTGACTCAAATTTATTAATCTCTATTAAGGATCCGGTGGGTGGGCCAGGGGGAGCCATAGAGTCCATTGATAGTGGGGAAACACAATTAGCTGGGCTCATCAACTCAGAAACTACAGCTGAACTTTTTATTATGTCCTGGAATTTAGCTGGGCTGGGTAGGAAATTGTTAGATCCTGAACTATATAAATAAGCAGGATATATGTCTACTCCAGGAGACATGGGCCGTGGACCCAGTCTCTCTGGATGGGTTTCTCACATATCAGGTGATGGCATTACCTGCGGAAGGGAACACTGGTTGCACTAAGGGAGGTTTAGTGATATTACTTAATAAGAGATTACAATGCAACCACCTGTTAATAAATATTGACTCCCCGGATCTACAAGGTGTGCAGCTTGCATTTGATAGAGGTCCCAAGATCATTATAATCAATATTTATGCAAGGCCGGTGTTGCGAGGGCAGGAGTCCCAGACTCTGATCCAGTTATCGGAATATCTAGACACTCTGTCCCCCGACACCAGGATAGTAGTTGCAGGGGATATGAACTGCACTTTCGAACCTTCTTACTTGAGAAACGAGTTAGTAACTGAAGAGGATGAGCAATGGGGTATTCCTTGTTTGGCTACTGAGTTACCATGTAGCCGCTTCTGTGTTGCTCTACAGTTGACATCCTTATGTCTGAAGTATGGTCTTAGGGCTTGTAATGGTCGAACATCTTCTGACCCAAACATTGCGCCTTTAAAAGAGGTAAATCATTTTGTGTCATTGACCATTTTTTACTGGATGTCAGGCTATGGCCAATATTGGTGGACATGAAGGTGGAATTTCGTCATGATAGTGATCACAACCCTCTGATTTTAACTCTACGCAGCACTGAATTTAGGAGGTCCTTGTATACTCACAATACTGTTGTTCCTGAGCCTCAACTGAATAATAGTTATACTCGTGTCAGTTGGCCAAGAGTGCTGTCTAATCCATATACGATTATGGAGATTAACAACCTGTCTATTGGTATTATGGCAGATTATGAGGGATATGAGTTTGTTAATATTCCAATTCTTACTATTCACGTGATATTGTTATGCAAGTTGCAGAATGTTTTCTATAAGGAAAGTTCTATCTAAAAACCTGATCATGTACCAAAAAATAGAGAGTGGTTTAACAAGGACTGTTTGAGGGCTAAACAACTGTTAAAATTAGCCATTGTGTCCAGCTCCCAGGGGGTGACCAGACTAATCTACTACAAAGTTATAGCACAGGCGAAGAAAAGTCGGGACGATCTAATCTGGCATAATTTGTTGGACGCTGTGAAATCTAACAACAATAGGTCTTTTTGGAAAGTATTGTCTGGTAGACATAGAGAGGGTAAGAATATGATACCTACCCATATCCAGCCTGAGTTTTGGGTTGACCATTTCTCTAGTCTTTACGCAATGCTTTGTAATCCTCCCCTTATGAAATCCAACAACTAGCTGTAGTAGGCTTCCCATCTAGTGATCCAGGTGCAGACGTGTGTAAACACGAAGATTATATTGTTTTTACTTTGGAGGAAACTCTAGCTGCAATCAATTCCTTGAAACCCTTCAAAGACCCAGGCCCAGTTAAGATATTGGGGGACTTATATAAGTCAGAACCAGTGATCTGGTTCAGCGATATAAATATGCTGTGTAAAGCTATAGCTGCGGGGAACTCGATACCCAGCACATGAAAAGGGGCTGAAATAGCACCTATCTATAAAAAGGGAGTGGTGAGCTCCCCTGGCAATTACAGACCCATTAGTTTCATTGATAATCTTTGAAAAATCTTTGCCAAACAACTTTTGGGAAGGCTTTTAGACTGGGCTGACACCCATTATGAGATGCCCCCACTCCAGACAGGATTTTGCCCCAAAGCTAGAACTGTGGACCAGGTCTTTAGATTGGCACAGTTATACTGGAAGCATGTAATGCTTGCAAAACAAAAACTGTATATCGCCTTTGTGGATCTTCGATCTGCATATGACATGGTCCAGAGAGGGAAATTATGGGACGTTCTATATAAAATAGGTACCCCTATGAATATAATCCATCTTTTACAATGGCTACACAAGGGCACTTATACCCAAGTGAGATGAGGGAATCAGGGTGAATTGACGGACCATATTCCTATCCAAAGGGGGATCCGTCAGGAGTGTGTGTTGGCACCAACCTTATTTACTTTATATATAAATGAGGTGATTCAAGTGGTATCTTCTTGTCAAAACAATGCACCTTCCCTAAATGAGCAAAAGATTCCCATATTGCTCTTTGCGGATGATTCTCTTCTCATCTCTAAGACCCCGATGGGTCTTCAGACTCTTATGGATAAGTTTATTACTTTTTGTGTTGACCATGGGCTGGAATTGAACCCCAGTAAAACTAAATTGATGGTGTTTAGTCCATGACCAACTAGGAGATGTACTATTACATTAGCAGGGTCCCCCTTGGGGGAAGTAAGTTCAATAGACTATCTGGGTGTGAGGATCTCTAATAAACTGACTTGGGAAGAACAGATTAATAAGAGTGTGTCCCTTCTTCAACATAGATCTGGGGCCATTTTGTGATTTTATAAGAGGATAGTCACAAAAGTAGTCTCTCCGGCCTTAAGGATCTATTTAGTCAAAGCGCAAAATGCTGCTACCTATGGTGCCGAGGTGTGGGGCTTCTGCAAAACTTCAAAATTAGTGGGGGCGAAAATAAATTTGCTAGAACGCTCCTTGCGTGTCCAGGTAGCACCCCTTTGATCCCCATTTTTTTGGATCTTGGTTTTAATCGTATTTCTGATATGATCGCCTTAAAACCATTGCTTTTTTGGGTAAGAATTTGGACGACTCCCCAACTTGCTGTTTATAAGGACTCCCTTTCTGACCTTTTAAAAAGATGTAATATGACTTCCATTTCATGGTTTAGGCATGTTTCTAATTGGCTCCATATTTTAGGGCTTGGAAATTATTGGGAAAACCCACAGTTTAGAGAAGGTACACATACTGCCCCTGAAAAGAGCAAACTGGTCCCATGTTAGGAACGATTATCTCCTTTGCTCATCTTATGGTCGATTGACTAATGCTTTCCATGATTTTAAATGGTATCATGAGTTTGAGCCTTTCTTAGATCTCATCCCTGATGTACTGGCGAAGAGTTTGTATGCTCATTTTAGTTAAGGGTGTTTGCCCTTACTGTCCTTTATTGGCAATAGGAGGCCACTGATGGTATCCAGCGTATGTCCATGCTGTAATACTGCCCTGGAATCATTTTATGTTCTTCTGCCCAGTGTATGCTTTCCCCTGACTTAAGTGGATACGCCCAGTTTGCCAGATACTGGGTGTTAGGCAATTTGCTATTGCCCTTTGGATTTTAAAGAGTGATACTTCTGACATTTCAATCCATGCAGTTAGCAAGTTCCTTGTGGCTGCATGGCATATACAGACCCATTTTTTAAATTTACTGTAACCCATAATCCTGTATGTCTCGAAACAAGTACTGAGAGATTTTATTGTTTTATTGCGAATATTGGATGATGTTTTTTTTCCTTGATTGTTATTTATTGTTACCTCCTTACATTTTATTATATATGCATTATATAAATAATGTTTTTTTATTGCTTGATGGTTTTTGTGACTGAATAAAGCTTGTGTGAATTGAATTGACTAGCAGAAATCGTACAATGCATACCTTTATATCTTAGATGCCATCTCTGTGGGTTAGAAACATATGTTCAAAGGAGTGTTCTGTGGTACAGGACACATCACAGAACCCCACCACAAAGTGGCATGAGTCTGCATTTGGTAGACCACATGTCTACACATGCACAGGGAAGACACTTTCCATACTCACCATGCAAGCCCTTTCATTGTCACTCAAATGTAAGGGTGAAGTCTGTACTATGGTAGTTGACTGTGGGGACTATATGCATTGAGTCCATCTTGCAGAGTGTAAATGTGTTTGTCTAGTCAGGTGTTACACTTTTCATCCTTGGCGTGGTCTCCCTTACCTTGTTGCCTCTGTTTCCCAGGTTGTAGATGTGTGCTGGACTCGGTTTTTGCTGTTTTTGTTACTCTGGGCATTTTACCACTGCTAACCAGTGCTCAAGTGCAAGGGCTTCTATACAAAATGTATATGTAATTGGTTCATCCATAATTGGCATATTTGATTTACTAGTAAGTCCCTATTACAGTGCACTAGAGGTGCCCAGGGCCTGGAAATCAAATGCTGCTAGTGGGCCTGCAGCACTGGTTGTGCCACCCACATACGTAGCTCTGTAATCATGTCTCAGACCTGCCACTGCAGTGTCTGTGTGTGCAGTTTTAAACTATAAATTAGACTTGGCAAGTGTACCCACTTTCCAGGCTTAAACCTTCCCTTTTCTTACATGTAAGGCACCCCTAAGGTAGGCCCTAGGTAGCCCCAAGGGCAGGGTGCCGTGTATGGTTAAGGTAGGACACATAGGGGGTCATTACGACCCTGGCAGACAGCGGTAATTTGGGGAAAGGTACTGCCAAAAGGCTGGCGGTACATTTTCCCAAATTATGACATTGGCGGTTTGGCTCAAGCCAAATCATCAATGAACCCCCCCATCCGCCAGGGTGGTAACAGCCGCTGTGCTGGAGACTTCGGTCTCTAAACCCAGTGGCTGTCACAATCCCACCCTTGGGATTATTACCCCACCTACCGCCAAGATTTTCGTGGCAATCTTACCACCACGAAAAGCATGGCGTCAGGCATTATCAGTGCCAGGGAATTCCTTCTCTGTCACTGCTAGGGGTCTCCCCCGTCCCCCTCCCGAGAGTCTTCCCCCACCCTTGCCCCCCAACCCCCCAACAATCACACACCCACATGCGCACACATACACACTAATACACACACGCATACCCACAACCACCCACGCATGCATACATACATACCCACACACCGCAACACACACTAACATACATTGTCGCACACACGCATTCACAACACACAACAGAGACTTAAACTCACATTCAGTCATACACACATGCATTCTGTGCGACTCACACCCACATGCATGCATACAGTCACCCACACACACCCACACATGCACACAACACCCCAACCCCCCTCTCCTGTCCGAGAACCCGACTTACCTGCTTGCAGGGGGTCCTCCGGCAGGAGAATGGACGAGGCGCTGCTGCCAGCAGCAGCGTCCACCAGCAAAATACTGCCAGGCCGCATCATGGAACATGATACGGTCCGCGGTGTTTTGCTGGCGTGGTGCTGCTGCTGGAAGCAGCGCCACGTTACCGCCGTCTGCTGCCATGACAGTCAATGGAATTCCGCCAGCCTTCTGGCAGTATTCCGTCTACGGTCATAATGCGGTTGGCGGCTGGTAGCCACGGTGACGGTATGTTGATGGCTGTCGCCGTGGCGGTAGGCTGCATTTGCCGCCAATGTCATAATGAGGGCCATAGTAATGTGTTTTATATGTCTTGACAGTGAAATATTGCTAAATTCATTTTTTACCGTTGTGAGGCCTGTCCCTCTCATAGGTTAACATGAGGGCTACCTTTAAATATGATTAAAGTTTAGATTCCCTTTGGGAGTGGATAGACATGTGGAGTTTGGGGTCTCTGAGCTCACAATTTAAAAATACATCTTTTAGTAAAGTTGATTTTAAGATCGTGTGTTTGAAAATGCCACTTTTAGAAAGTGAGCATTTTTTGCTCAAACAATTTCTGTGACTCTGCCTGTTTGTGGATTCCCTGTCTGGGTCAGTTTGACAGTTGGGCTGGTTGCGCCTCTCACTAGACAGTGACACAAAGGGAGCTGGGGTGTAGTCTGCATTTCCTGGTGAGCCATCTGTGCTAGGAGGGAGGGGAGGAGTGGTCACTCACACCTGAAAGGGCTGTGCCTGCCCTCACACAATGCAGTCTCCAACCCCCTGGTGAGTGTCTGAGGCCCGGCCTGGGCAAGGCAGGATTTCACAATCAAGAGAGACTTTCCTTTGAAGTAGGCCTACTTCAACAGTCAAAATGGGTATAAGAAGGGCACCCAAAACCACAGACTTTAGAACACATCTGGAAACCCAGAGGAACCTCTGCCTGGAGAAGAGCTGAAGAGCTGAGGACCAAGAGCTGCCCTGACTGTGACTGTGCTTTGTGGAGCTATCCTGCCGTTGCTGCTTCTGCCTGTGCTAGAGGACAAAGACTGGACTTTGTGTTGCCTTCCTTCTTGTGAAGATCCCCAAGGGCTTGATTTAGAGCTTACCTCCTGTTGTTTCCAGTCTCAGGGACAGCAAAGACTTCTCCCTGCCAGCACTTGGAGTCTCTGGAGGGACTCCTACTCTGCCAAGTGGTGCCCATCCAGTTCCTGGGACCCTGTAAGGGGAAGCTAGCAGCCCAGGAGTAAGAAATCCACGCACAGAATGCCGTGCGGGGAAAAGATTGACGTGACTTCGATCTGCGGCTGAAAAATCTACACGCTCACCTGCAACGCGACCCAAAGATAGGCGCCCGGGGCTGGAGAAATAACACACAGCACTGCTGACGGAGGCTGGTGAGATTGCAACCCATCCTGTGTGGTTTTTGGATCATCGTGCGGATGGATTCCAATGCAAACACCGCTGGGTGTGTAAAAACAACACAAGGCCTGCCCGGTACCAAGAGTGCTGACCGGATCGACGCATAGCTGTCCTGCAGAGAGAAGAAACGGCGCACGCTGACCCGACTGAAGGAGAAACGAAGCAAGGTCTCATTCGTGAGTGATTTCGACGCATCGCAGGCCCTTTTTAATGCACACTTGCCCGTGAGGGGTTCTTTTTGATGCACCCAAGGTACATTTTCACGCTAACAGTGTTAGTGTGTGTTTAAAATTACAAGAAGACTCTTTTTGCATTTATAGTGATAACTTGACTTATGTATTGTGGATGTTTGTCGTTTTGGTCTTGTTTTGTTTTAATAAATATTTTCTATTTTTCTAAACCTGTGTTGTGTCATTTTGTAGTGTTTTCATTAAGTTACTGTGTGTGTGTTGTAGAAATACTTTACACCTAGCACTCTGAAGTTAAGCCTACTGTTCGTGCCAAGCTACCAATGGGGTGAGTGGGGGTTAGATGAGGGTGATTCTCCTTTACCCTGACTAGAGTGAGGATCCTTGCTTGGACAAGGGGTAACCTGACTGTCAACCAAAGGCCCCATTTCTAACATCAGGCCTAAGGCGTTTACCCTTCAGAAGTCACATTGGTGTATAGTGTTTCACTGTGAATCACATCCCAGTTCATGTTGCTGAAGCAAGGGCTAACCAATGTTAGTAGGCCAGCTTAGTTATTTTAGGCCATGAGCAGGATAGTGGGTTAGTCTGCAGATGAATCCAAAAGTGTGTAGTCATGCCCTTGTACTTATGTACATTGATCAATCAAGTAATGTTTGTTGTTGTAGTTGGTCTAAATTCTACATAACAGACAACAACTTCTCAGTGTTACAGCCCAAAGAAAAAGAAGTGATGGATCACTGTCCTCGGCCATGTGTTTGCTCAAGTGAGTAAATTAGCATCTGCCCCCCAGAGGCCACTATTCTTCAGTGTGTGACGAGTGCTGGTGCCTTACCACTGTCTGCCATGTGAATGTGGCCACCATACATGTCACAGAGCACACATTGTTCTTTGGGTGCAACTACAGATCAAATCTCTCCCTTGGTAAGTGGGGAATGTCCATTGACATGATTTATGTGCCATCACTGTTGCCAACATTGCTTTTGCCAACATGTTAGCATGTGTCCCTTTCTCTTTTGACAAAATGTGTAAACTGCTGTTTCATGCATGGTCTACCTGTGTCGAGAGGATGATTTCTGTATTCCCTCACATATATTGCATGCCAACCTGTGTTTGGAATTGGACATATGCAATGGAGCTACATTTCATGTGGTGCCACAGACAGGAGTTTGCCACCATTGATTGGTGGCTCACACATACCCTCACCCATCATTGCATGCCATTTACCATGTAAAAGTGCAGTAACAATGAGGGACATAACAGGTAGGACTAGAGTTTTTACACACAATGTGAATATCCATGCCATTGATGTGGTATCATGTGGCAAAGTGCACTGCACATGTTAAATGGGGAAGGTTCACTACCTGACTGTTGGCAGGCTTCATGGAGTGACTTGCAGTTATCTTGAAATCACATGTGGTTGTGTATAACAATTCATCCATAGACATCTGGCTTTGCAGGACCAAAAAGGAGACAGTGATGTGGTTTCCCATTGGCAACATGTTGAGGGCCTTCTACAACTACTTACAAGTTCCTGGGTCTCTCCAACATACAAATTACTAATGGCTTCTACTAATGCAATCAGAGTATGCCCTTGTAAGGGGTGCCATACAGTAGTGATGAATTCCCTTGGGCTAGCTAATTCATTGTGTTGTGGATTTTAGAGACATATCTCCCTGTGAATTTGCACATTCTGTCTGCAGTGTACATTTCCATGCAAAATGTGTAGCATATCTGAGCAACATGAGTACTACAACCATGACTTAATTAGGAGAATGTGCACATGGTGAAGTGTGTATTGTTGATATGTTTCCAGTGTGACATGAGTATTTCCATGTCACCCTCTTCAGGATACTGTACTGCTGCCAGCTACATGGCAGGATTTTGAAATATAATTTTCTTTTTGTTGTGTTATTGTGTATGTGAGAAATAGATGTCTGCATGACATTGTGTGGGATTTGTGGAAATGAACCTGGCATTGGCCTACTATTGTGTGACAAAAGGTAACTGAGGTATACTCCATTAGGCAAAGCATTGAAGGTGATGTGGTCTTCTACTTGTTCAATGTTGCAAAACTTCACCCATGCAATTGGAGTTGTCTGAGATCCTGATTTTCCTGTGAGCAACTGTTGACAGTTAATGTAGCATGCATGCATATGGTATGGTACCTGTAGGAGCCACTTTGATGTAATTTGTTTCAGGGGTCTTCTTGAGGTTATGGTAAAGTTTGCTAATGATAGCTGTTGTTCAAGTGTGGTCAAGAACATGTAGTGACCCTTTTCCTCTTTGTATTTGCAGCATCATCTCAGGCAAGTTAAGGAGACAGGGTGCAACCAAGTAGGTAAGCGTCTGGCCATTGTACCTCCAGTTATGACACCACTGACATGGAGGGACCCACTGGCTCGGAGGGTGAGGGACTGCCATGGAGGACACAGGCTCAACCTCGTCATCACCCGATTCTACCTCGAGTGGCCACTCAGTAGTGGTAGTGGACCCATCAGGATCTACTCATGTACCATCGTTGTCCACCTCCCCCATTTCTATCACCACCCTACCTGTTGCTCCCTACCCAGTTGGCCATGCCCACTCACACCAGAGGGTGGGCATCGCCTGCCACAGGCACCTCAGCCCCAGCCCTGTTACCCCTGCTGCCCTGAGTGAGGAGGCAACTGACCACCTCCTCAGGAGTATCTCTGTTAGGCAGACTACCATTGTGAATGTCATCCAGGGGTTAGCAAGCCAACTTCAGCAGACAAATGCTTTACTGGAAGGCATTAACAGTGACATGACTGGCCTACAGAGATCTTTTCAGGCTCTGGCCTCCTCACTGATGGCATCCATCCACTCCCCACAATCCTACTCCCACTACCTCCCTCTTCCCAATCCAAATGTCCTATTCCCTTACCTATCCCAAACACATCCTCATGCACCCATCTCAACAGACACAAGCAGCACACATCAACACAAACACCACAAGACACACCATCATGCAGGTGTTCAACATTCACCCACAGACACCACAATAGCCACCATTCCAACAGACACCCCTCCACCCTGCCGACCGACACACCACAGCCACAATACCCACAGACACTACCACAGTACCCATTAACACATCTACTACACCCGCCATACACCTAGACAACAGCTCACAACCCACTGACCCAAACACCTTAGACACCATACCCCAGACACAAGCACACACCCACAGACACCACCCCAACACACACACAGACACATCCCCCTCATCCCCCTCATCCACCATACCCATAGACACCACCACAACACACACAGGCACATCCACAACATCCACATACCCAACGATACCACCCAAACAGAAACACATACATCCATCACTCCCACATCACCCAGCACTTTTGCCTCCCAGTCCCCTTAGACACACAAACACCCACGCTCACACATGCGACAGACAGCACCCAAACACAAGCATACCTCACACATTCACACACCCAAGACATCTACACCGACAGACAAACCCACCACGCCCTCAACCTCCAAATCCCCAACCCCTTCTTATGACCCTATCCGCTTTCCCAAAGAAAGTTTCCTTTTTGACCTTGCCTTTTCCACTGTTACTTCCAGATCCCCTTCCAAACCCAAGAGCCCCCCACATCCCAATCCATCCCTTCTACATCTAAGTACTCCCCTGTCACACCTGCGCCCCTGCAAGCACCCATACCCCTCCACCCAAGAAGAAGCCCACCCCTCCAAAGAAAAAGCCTCCCAAACCCACATGTTCCAAATCCGAGCCCACCCCACCCATGGATGACCCCTGAGGTGCCTGCCTGGCCACTTGATGCCCCTTCCTGTGGAGGTTCCTTGGTAGTGATTCAAGTCAAGGTTGAGCACAGTAATGTGCATGGACTCATGTGGAATGGCCAATGGCCTTTGCTCTTCAGCATTTAAAATTAATAAACCCAAGTTGTTTTGTTGAGTACACATTTGTCCTGCCATTACTTTTCTACCTCTATGTTGTTCCTGAGTAACTTGAGTTGGAAGCCTACAGTTGTGTGTGTTTCACCCTGATTGCTGATCCATTTGCTGTTGTTTGCAATATCTGACTTTGTGGGATGTTCTGATGTCACCCAAGACAAGGGTAGATGTTCACTGTATGGGTATGTGGATGTTAAACCAATTGGGGTGTCATTACATTGTGTTAACTTTCTAAGGTATATATTTCATCTTGTGTTGGCCAATGTCAGCATGTATAGTGTTATATCTGCCCCTCTGATATGGATTGTACATTAGTCTCATGTACGGGAGCTGTAGTTTTGTTTATCCACACATGGAGGGTTTTCAATTGTGCTAGCTTCCTTTGCATTTGACGGACCTTGTGTCAGTTTTGATGTGTGTACCTTGCAGCTACTTCATCTAGATGTATGGTCCATGCTGTTGCTGTTGTATTTGCTTTCTTGCCTTGCACTTATACGTTTTGCAGATAGGCATATCACTTGGCTCAAATATTGTTTGTCCCAGAGATACATGAAGGGTCAGTTCCTGTGCAACTGGGATTTTAGGGGTATCTGAAAGTGAAATGTGTCCTAGGGCAGCATCCTTCCATGAGTGCTCCTGATGCCACCATTCCTATTGTGCAGGTAGTGTGTGCATTGTGAGCTTTGGATGTGTGTTTCACAAACTATTGTGCATACCATTGACCTTCCACTGTGTTACAATGTGGGTGATGTGTGGGTCCATTACAGATATTTTCATAGAAGAAATATTTGTGTTCCATGTCACATCTATACATATGTTTCTTCAATCTGACGACAGTCCATGGCATGTGAGGAATGTGAGGGAGTTGAACTGGTAGATGTTGTTTTGCTGTGGTGTTGCTGTTTTGTGACATGATGTACGCTTCACTGTCCCTGTGCCCGAAATGTTCAGACGTGTGTTTTGTGGATTTTGGTGGTGCAGTGTTAGTGACCTGCCAAAAGGGGGCATTTGATAGCTGTGAATGTGCCATTCTTTGTGAATGACTCCGATTGTGGACACAATGACAAGTATACTCGGTGTGCGTAGCGTAAGCCCAATGTCATGTGGATGACGGTGTGATGATCTGTTGTTGAGTTTAATGGCACAGTTAGGTGTGTGTTCTTACTGTCGGTTGTATCCATGCAAGTGTGGATTTTGGGCACCATTGATGAGCAGCAGCAACGGCAGGACGTGTGTTATAGGCTTCATGGTGGCACAGAACATGTAACGCTGCCTGCAGATGAGTTGCTTCCTTTATGCTCCCCGTTTCTGCCTGCTGGGACGTGGTGGTTGGACTTCCACGTCACATTGGCGGTGTGCAACATTATGATGTGTCAGGTGGAACCACTGGCTCCATTGGCCTGTTTGGCCTGCCTCGCCATGTGGTGGTCTGCGCTGCCTGTTGGTGATGGTGAGACTGTAGTAGTCTTCCCTCTATGGGACCACCAGCATCGTAATGCAGTGGTCTAACCGCCAAGCTGATGATGGTTGGACATCCTCTGCCACCATGACGTTGTACAGACCACCAAACTTGTAATCAGGCCCTTAGTGTGTGTTCTGTGTTTTAAGGGACAATATAGCATAGTAGTTTTTTTGAATTTTTTATATATTTTTTTTACATTTCTGTAAGAGAAGAGGTACTTTCTAGGTAGTGCCACAGAACTCTGTAAACTTTTATTAAACTATATAAATTAATAAAACCACTTTTCCCTGCGTTTTCAAAGGTGATGTATTCCTTCCTATGCAGTTCTAAAACAGTAGTACACTGTTTTACCTCTTAAAACCCAGAATGCAAACTAAGGGGCTCATTATGAATCCGGCGGTTCAGACCGCCATGGCGGCGGAGGCGGAAAAGACCGCCACCGGCATGGCGGTCTGAACCGCCATACAATTAACACAGGGAGGGCCGCCTATGGCGGCCCTCCGCCACCACCAGGCTACCGCCGGCAGGCAGCCTGACGATGGCAGATTACATTATCCGACAGGGCAGCGAATAATGTACCCTGTTTCCCTTAGCCTTTCCCTGGCGTGCTCCGGGGCCCCCCGTGCAGTGCCCCGTCATGCAATTCACTGCCCAATTTACGGGCAGTGTTCTGCGCGACGGGTGCTGCTGCACCCGCCGCACTGAGGCATTGACAACGGCTCCATGTGGAGCCGTTGGCAATGTCACAGCCCTGCATTCTGCTGGCCCGGCGGGTGGAAACAATGTTTCAGTCCCGCGGCCCAGCAGAATGTTCTTTATGCAGCCGGCGGGGCCTCAAGGGGGCTGGCGGTCAATGGAAAGACCATGTCATGTGGCTGGAGAATTGATGCAGCGCCTGTCTCCGGGCTGCTCAATCAACTCTCCGCCTGTTTCCCCACAGTTCCATCAACACATAGCGTCTGTATTTTCCAGACATCTTCCCGGAGGTGTAAATTTCTCATCGACCCCGCACCTCAGTAAGAAACTGAGGCCATGTGTCTGGAATTCAATGCAATGCCTTTCCTACAGGGAAAGAACTGATGCATCACCTCCACTGCCATTAAAGAACAGATGCATCTCCTACGAGGTAAGAATCAATGCATCACCATCCCATTGCAGTAAGGAACCAATGCATCACTTTGCTTTTCGTGCCTCACCTCCCCTGTGGCCTGCATTGTCTTTATTTTTGACGCATTCCAGGTACTTTGAACTAAAATGATACAACCAAGGGGGTGATCAGGGGTTATCTTAGCTGTGTGACCCCCTTACTCTGACTAGGGTGAGGGTCACTACTTGGACAAGGTGCAAACAACTGCTAACTAGAGACCCAATTTCTAACAGGTATGCAGATGTGTACATGGTTATCATAGTGCAAGGTTCTGCAGAAAACCAGGCATGTTAATAACAAGGCCTCTGTAGATTTCACCTTGCTATAGTGCTCTAGAATTGATGGAAATTGTGAGGCACCGATACTCTGATTTTTTAAGTAGTGACTCAGTTTACTGACATATCTCTTTTGCTGGCTCATTAGCACGCCTATGCATCTTACTGGCTGGTTATCTTACTCGTTGAATTACGCTCACCTTATTCTGGTTCTATTATAGTGCATAATTCATGATAACTGAATGGTTGTTCTTTTGAAGTATCTTCTAATGCATTAAATTGCGGAATATCGCTCATGATGAACACCAGTTCCCTGTCATTAGCAGAGAAAGGTGATATGTCGAACAGTCGTATTTCATTACCAAATCCAAGGGAGTAAACACAGATAACATAAGACTGCTACTTTCAAGACAATATTCCTCACCTACAGGATCAAATGCATGTTTCCCTGCCATTATATATTCTTTCAAGCTGATTTTTTTTACTTTAAAAACCTTGTTTAAATTTTCTCAAATATTTTTAGGAAAAATACTGAATGCGTATTAGGTTTGAGCAGAAAAAAATCACAATTTAACTGATTGTTTTTTAATGTTAACTCTGAAACTTGTTATCCATTAGCAAGTTCAATATGTTGCTAACACATTTTAAAGTAAAGTAGAAAGAGGAACAATCTTTAAATACATGGAGTTCTTTACCATCCATTGAATAAAGAGTCACTTTGTAAATTGGTTATTATCTCGCTTCCTTAGAACACTGTCAATCATTTGTAGCTTTTCAAAACTGCATTTAAATGCATTCTCTATTGAAGGTCAGCTTACCTGACATTATATGGAAATACCTGTCACCAAATTTCAATATTTAACCATTGGATGTAGAAGCCGTCAATCCTGATGCCACAAACTCCGGAAAAGTTGTCAGAAAAAGACAATATTGTAAAACATTGGCTGCTGCTTCCTGTCAAGTTTTGAACTTTTCCTAGAGTTATAACAAATAACTTGAGGAAACATTGGGCCCTATTTGGAGTTTGAAGGAAGGAGTAAAGGCAATCAGGGTCACTGAGGACCTTACGTCCTCCACCCTAGCATTGCTTTACCAACCTAATTTTGAGTTCACCACTGGCCCTGTGGTTAATTCTCTGGGTTTGGATAAACCGGTGTTATGGGATCTTATACAAAGCTATTTAGGGGGTCATTACAACATTGGAGGTAAAAGCCGCTTACCGCCGTGCAGAAGACCACCAACACACCGCCGCGGCCGCGGAATTCCGCCACAGCTATTATGACCCACATCTCGGAATCTGACAAAATTCAGTCACCCACACAAGTCCGCCACACCAAGGGCCATATTTATACTCCGTTTGCGCCGAAATTGCGTCGTTTTTTTTTGACGCAATTTCGACGCAAAACTAACGCCAACTAACGCCATATTTATACTATGGCGTTAGAGGCGAATAGCGCCAAAGTTCCCGGAATGTGCGTCATTTTTTAGCGTGAACCCCTTCCTTGCGTTAATGATATGCAAGGGAGGCGTTCCCGTCTAAAAAATGACTCCCAGGCCTTTACGTGGTATTTATACTCCCGGGCAAAAGCGACGCCCGGGAGTGGGCGTGGCTAAAAACGGCGCATTTGCGCCGTTTTTTAACGCCTGGGTCAGGCATGGCGTTAAGGGACAAGTGGGCTCAAAATGAGCCCAGAGTGCCCTCCCCTGCCCCCAGGGACCCCCCCTGCCACCCTTGCCCACCCCAGGAGGACACCCAAGGCTGGAGGGACCCACCCCAGGGACATTCAGGTAAGTTCAGGTAAGTTTTTTTTTTTTTTTTTTTTTAATAATATTTTGTGGCATAGGGGGGCCTGATTTGTGCCCCCCTACATGCCACTATGCCCAATGACCATGCCCAGGGGACAGAAGTCCCCTGGGCATGGCCATTGGGCAAGGGGGCATGACTCCTATCTTTACAATGATAGGAGTCATGTTGATGGGGGATGGGCGTCGTTAAAAAATGGCGCAAGTCGGGTTAAGACGATTTTTTCGACGTAACCTGACTTGCCCCATTTTAAGACGCCCATGCGCCATTTTCCCCCTACGCCGGCGCTGTCTGGTCTACGTGGTTTTTTCCCACGCAAACCAGGCAGCGCCGGTCTGATTGCGCCGTCTAACGCCATTCCATAAATACGGCGCCCGCATGGCGCTTCAGAATGGCGTTAGACGGCGCAAAACTTTTTGACGCTAAACTGCGTTAGCGCAGTTTAGCGTCAAAAAGTATAAATATGGGCCCAAAGGTCAGTGATAAACTGGCGAAAAGAAAACCTCCACCGTCACCCAACAGAAACACGTCCATGCTATCACGACCCACGAATCCACGCGGCAGTCTTTCAAACGTGGTATTCCATTGGCGGTACACACCGCCGCGCTCAAAATACACACACATCTCCAAAACACCGCCACAATGGACAATTCGAATACACACACCTGATACACATGCACACACCACTCCCACACAATCAATACTATATAAAACACACACCCACATCATCCACAAACCCCTACGACCAAAAATTTAGACGAAGGCCAGAGAGACAGCACAGCATAGACAACCCCACCATACAGAGGCACACAACACCATCACCCACACTACTTCCACGCACAAAACACCACACACCACTACATATCACCACACTCATCACCACATACACCACCCCACACATCACCTACACCACCCCATGGCACGGCAAAGACACCCCAGGTTCTCGGAGGAGGAGCTCAGGGTCATGGTGGAGGAAATCGTACGGGTAGAGCCACAGCTATTTGGTCTCCAGGCACAACATCGCAGTACAGCGGACTGGCGGCGGACCCCCACCTCCTCCCCCACAACTAACAACATGGGAGGAGCAGGTCTTGACTATTATGCATCCTGAGGGCCTCGAAGGAGTCAGTGGAGGAATGGACTCTGGTAAGTCAAATCTTAACTATCATATCCCCCACCCTACCTGCATGCTATCACAGTCCCCCACCCTCACCCCCTCCCCTATCACTCCAACTCCTCACTAATGTACTAATAAAACAAACCACCCATCCCAACACAAGCCCTGCATGACACAACAAAGCATGGACACACATCACTAAAGCATGCCCACTGCACATACCCATAACACCCCCCTCAACCATCATCACACAAGCCCCCACACAGGAATGCTAGCACTGGGGTACACGCTCACCCACCCAGTGCACACCATGACCCACACAGATGCAATAATCATGCTTTTATACCCCTGTAGGACCACTACCCAACGTCACCAGACAGGAGGGTCCAGACATCTCTACCCCACCCACAGAAGAGGCCCACAGTGATGACAGCAGCTCTGTCCAACTGGATCCAGATGACCAGCCCGGACCATCGTGGGCCTCGGGACAGTCAGTTCCCCACACCCAGTCACAGGCCACCACAGACCTTCCACCCCCTGGTAACACCAGCACAGCACCCACCCAGCGGGCCCATACCTCCGTACCCAGGACACGTCAATCAGCTGTGTGTCCACCACTACAGAGAACCCAGGATAACCCACCACCCCAACACCAACAGGGACCTGGGGGCAGTGGCAGTGGGCACACGGTCCAGGGGACGGAGGCACAGGAACACAGGGGAACTGGGAGGGCTGCTGTGCGACAGGGGGCGGACAGGCCTAGGGAACCCACTCTCCACGAGGCCCTCTCCTCCATCATGGGAGCCTACCACCACTCCCAGGAGACGATGGCAACGGTCCTGGCCAAGTTTCAGGAGACCCAGCACATGCAGAAGGAACAGGGAGGAACTCAGAACCATCAGCACCGCCCTGGGCACCATCGTAGGGGTGCTGAAGGAGATACTTAACACCAGGAGGGACACCGTGGCACTCCAAGGGGCCCCTGACACTAGCATGGACGAAGAACTGCCCACCACCTCTGCCGGCGCTAGTGGACAGGAGGCACTGCCACAGGACCACCACACCAGCACCCCACCCCCTGCAGACGGAGAACCACCCCGCAAGCGGTCCCTGAGATCCAGGAACAGGACAGAGCATGATGCCAAGACCCCCGCCAAGAAATTAGACCACCCTGATTGTCATCCCACTGTCCACTTTGTAACCCTGTCCATATTTGAACTGCCCCAGCTCCACTTCCTATGCCCACATGGGCAGTGCACCTGTGAGACTAATAGACTGGACTCTGCCATGGACATTCCTCCACCATCACCCATCACCATTTTACCACCACCCTCCAATATTTAGCACTTCAATAAACACCCTTGAAGCACAAAACAATCTGGAGTCAGTCTGTGATTATGAAAATGTGTATTAGCAATGACAGTGAAAAAATCAGTTCTCAAATGTAATGTCAACATACCTATGTCACACATCTCAAGTCCATGAGGAATCTAAGCAGATGACACACGTTGGTAACCACACCTGTGAAACCGTAATGGAAATGTACAACTCAGTTACCATATACTGGTTGAAATAAACAGACCGGATAGAAGTAGAAGTGTGAAAGTACTTGTAGTAGGCATGAATGTGTTCTCACCTGTGTGTCACTGGAACTATGGCTGGATAACTGAGTCCCTGTTGTCAATGTCTTCTTCCTCTGCTTCCTCCTCATCACTGTCCACAGGCTCCACAGCTGCCACAACACCGTCATCTGGACCATCCTCCTGCAGAAAAGGCACCTGTTGTCGCAAATCCAGATTGTGAAGCATACAGCAGGCCACGATGATCTGGCACACCTTCTTTGGTGAGTAGAATAGGGACCCACCCGTCATATGGAGGCACCTGAACCTGGCCTTCAGGAGTCCGAAGGTGCGTTCGATCACCCTCCTAGTCCGCCCATTGGCCTCATTGTAGCATTCCTCTGCCCTGGTCCTGGGATTCCTCACTGGGGTCAGTAGCTATGACAGGTTGGGGTAACCAGAGTCCCCTAATAGCCACACCCGGTGCCCCTGGAGTTGACCCATCACATAAGGGATGCTGCTATTCCGCAGGATGTAGGCGTCATGCACTGAGCCAAGGAACATAGCATTTACCTGCAAGATGTACTGGTCTGCCAAACATACGATCTGTACATTCATCGAATGATAACTCTTCCGGTTCCTGTACACCTGTTCACTCCTGTGGGGGGGACCAGAGCTACATGGGTCCCATCAATGGCACCTATGATGTTAGGGATATGTCCAAGGGCATAGAAGTCACCTTTAACTGTAGCCAAATCCTCCACCTGAGGGAAAACGATGTAGCTCCGCATGTGTTTCAGAAGGGCAGACAACACTCTGGCCAACACGTGGTAAAACATAGGCTGGGACATCCCTGATGCCATGGCCACTGTTGTTTGAAATGACCCACTTGCAAGGAAATGGAGCACTGATAGCACCTGCACTTGAGGGGGGATCCCTGTGGGATGGCGGATTGCTGATATCAGGTCAGGCTCCAACTGGGTACACAGTTCCTGGATTGTGGCACGGTCAAACCTGTAGGTGATGATTAAGTGTTGCTCCTCCATTGTCAACAGGTCCACCAGCGGTCGGTACACCGGAGGATTCCGCCATCTCCTCACATGTCCCAGCGGACGGTGCCTAGGAAGGACAACAGCGACCACAGAGTCAAACAACTCAGAGGTATGTACCCACAGTCTACACAGAACACAAAACATAATCCAAATAGTTGCCTGTATGTGTGTTGAGTCTAGGCCTGGGTATGTGTGACGCAGTTGAAAATGAAGCCATGTGGGCCCCTGAAATGGCGGCTGCCTGACCTCTAAACTGGGACAATGGGATGTGAGGTAACTGCGCTGGCGTTGTACACCGTCGCGGTAGGCGGACGAAGACCGCAGTGCAATGCTGCATTGGTTAACATTGGACCCTATGGGTCCCAGGAGCCAATGACGAAGTGCGCCGGCGGTGATGATACGCACCGCCGCGGACATCACCGCCGCGGACGTGACCGCCATTTTCTATCTGTTCAATCACTCGATACCTGATCTTCGACAGGAGAGGACCTACACTGCAAGTGCTGCTGTGACCTCGTCTGGAAGAGACAATGGCTCATGCGTCTGGGGAAAGGGCCCCTGCCTTCACTGCACAGGAGTTGGAGAAGCTCGTGGATGGGGTCCTCCCCAGTACATGCTACTCTACGGTCCTCCAGACCAACAGGTAAGTACACAGGGAGCAAGTTGTATGGGCTATGCCTGAGTGTAGAGGGCTGGTTGTAAGAAGGAAGGGGCCACAGTTCTGCGTGTATGAAGGACTGTGAATGCATGTGCCACATGGCAAGGCTAGGGATGAGGGCCACTCACTTTGACGGTGCAGTTGCTAATGACTTCTCTTCTTCCCCTGTACATTTCATGTAGGTCAGCGCCCACCAGAAGAAGGATATTTGGCGTGCCATCGCCAAGGACGTCCGGACCCTGGGGGTCCACCACAGACGGAGCACCCACTGCCGTAAAAGATGGGAGGACATTCGCCGCTGGAGCAAGAAGATGGTGGAGGCTCAGCTGGGGATGGCCTCCCAACGTGGGAGGGGTGCCCGTTGCACCATGAACCCCCATAATATTCCGGATCCTGGTTGTGGCCTACCCTGAGTTGGATGGGCGCTTGAGGGCATCACAGCAGACACAAGGGGGTGAGTACAACATAATTCTGCGGATTTTGCGTGCAGTGAAGGTGTCTGGGTGGGGGAGGAGGGCTGTGGGTTCCCCTAGGCCAGGGCGAGTTCCGTAGGCTAGGCCCCTCCGTAATGCAGGCCATGTGGCACTCCACCCCACCTCTGTAGAGTGCCAAGTACAGGTATACATGCCCCTGTGTCATCTATGTGTGCAGATGTCCACCATAGCCATGTAGGCCATATCCCAGGTACTGCATCTGTAGAGCCCAACAGCGCGGCGTAGTGCAGGGGTCTGCTGTGTCTGTATTGTCCGCCAATGGTAGCGGTAAGCCATGCACTCAAACTGTCTTTCTTCTGTCGTCCCCCCCCCCCCCCTTTTTGTGGTCTCCCTGTTCTTGTGTGCATCGGCATCACTCAGGCGGAGGTACAGTGGCAGCGGAGCACGAGGGAGCTGCATCCCACATGGCCATAGACTCGGAATACACCAGTGGGACGTAGGGCGAGGGGAGCTTCACGGCGGTCACAGGATCTGCAACCAGCGACACGGACTCGTCCTCCGATGGAAGCTCCCTTGTGGTGGCGGCAAAATCGGTGCCCCCCCACTTCTACAGGTACAGCCGCCACCCCCCCTACCAGCACCGCCCTCCCAGCAGCCCCTCAGCCTTCACCCCGTGCCCGCTCAACCAGGTGGGCATCACCTTCGCCCCAGGCACCTCAGCCCCTGCCCCTGTCACCTCTGCTGCCCTCAGTGAGGAGGCCATTTACCTCCTCAGGTCCCTCACTATTGGGCAGTCTACCATTTTGAATGCCATCCAGGGTGTAGAAAGGGAGTTGCAACAAACAAATGCATTCCTGGAGGGCATTTATTCTGGTCAGGCTGCCCTTCATCGAACCCTGTAAACTCTGGCCTCAGCACTGATGGCAGCCATTGTCCCTGTGTCTAGCTTCCCCCCTCCAACTTCCTCCACCCAGACCCAATCCCCTGTACCCCAGCCTATCCCAAGCACACCATCAGACCAGCATGCACACACGCCAACACACAAGGGAAGCTCAGGCAAACATAAGCACCACACATCCCACAGGCACTCACGCAAGCATCACACACATACAGACACAGCAACATCCACTGCCTCCACTGTGTCCCCCTCCTCGTCGTCTCCCTCCTCCCTCCCAGTCTCGTCTACACTCTCACCTGCATGCACTACCACTACAGCCACTAGGTCCCGCATCAGCACACCCACCACCACACCTCGCTCACCTGCACTCACCACCCCACTACCATTTACACGTCCCCTGTGTCCTCTCCCAGTGTGTCTGTGACGCCCCCTCCCAAAGTACACAAACGCAGGCACACACCCACCCAACATACATCCACCTCACGACAGCCTCCAGCGCATGCACCTGCACCCAAAGCCACAAAAGTTACACCTCCTACAACCACCTCCTCTTCCTCCACTCCCAGACCCCCTCCACCTACCCGTCCCAGTGTTCCTACGAAACTTTTCCTGACCAAGCTTGACCTCTTTCCCACCCACCCTCACCAATTCATAGGTCCCGTACTAGCAACTCAGCCAAAAAATCTCCGGGACCAGTGGTGCCTGTTGTTAGAGGTATGTGGAGTGCACCGGGCACCAGGGCAGCCAGTGTGACACGGAGCCAAAGCACAGCCAGTCCCCCCCCTGTGAAGCACCAGAAGTTGGACAGTGCCCGGCGGGAGTGGGGGAAGACTCCAGCCAGCAAAGCCGCTCACAAGGGTCCCGGGGGGAGTGTCCACTCAGCTGTGACTCCTCCCAAGGTGGGGAAGGGATAGAAGAAATCGCCAAAATCTGGGAGGAGCAGCACGGCGGAGAAGACCGCCATCATCCCCGCTGCCCAGGAGGCCACCGCCAGCCCCATCGTCACTGGCCAGGAGGCCACCGCCAGAGTCAGTACCCAGGAGGGCAGCACGATCGTCACTGGCCAGGAGGCCACCGCCAGAGTCAGTGCCCAGGAGGGCATCACGCTCGTCACTGGCCAGGAGGCCACCGCCAGAGTCAGTGCCCAGGAGGGCAGCACGATCGTCAGTGGCCAGGAGACCACAGCCAGATTCAATGCCCAGGAGGGCAGCCCCATCCTCACTGGCCAGGAGGCCACCGCCAGAGTCAGTGCCCAGGAGGACAGCACGATCGTCAGTGGCCAGGAGGCCACCGCCAGAGTCAGTGCCCAGGGGGGCAGCACGATCGTCAGTGGCCAGGAGGCCACCGCCAGCCACAGCCCAGCTGCCCAGGAGGGCCCCGGCAGCCACATCCCTGCTGCACAATGAAGGACCGCCAGCCCCAACCCAGCTGGGCAATGAAGGACTGCCATGGCAAGCACCGCTGAACAGGGCAAAGACCGCTGAACAGGTCAGAAACTGCAAACTCAAGCACTGCTGAACAGGGCAAAGACCGCCATGGCAAGCACCGCTGAACAGGGCAAGCACCGCTGAACAGGGCAAAGACCGCTGAACAGGTCAGAAACTACAAACTCAAGCACCGCTGAACAGGGCAAAGACCACCATGGCAAGCACAGCTGAACAGGGCAAGCACCGCTGAACAGGGCAAAGACCGCCATGGCAAGCACCGCTGAACAGGGCATGCACCGCTGAACATGGCAAGGACCGCCAACTCAAGCACTGCTAGCCCATGAGCGGCAGGGGCAGTGACGCAACTGGGACCGTCACAGGGAGAGTGATGCACTCTGAGCACCAGTCCCCCTCCAGAACCAGTGGAGACATGCATCCACTCCGTCTGTCCTTAACAGGATGAAGCACTCTGGGCACCAGTCCCCCTCCAGAACCAGTGGAGACCTGCATCCACTCCGTCTGTCCTTAACAGGATGAAGCACTCTGGGCACCAGTCCCCCTCCAGAACCAGTGGAGACTGTTATCCACTTGAGAGACTGTGGCTTTTCACTCCCCAGGATGGTACAGTGGGCAAACCACCCACTGTAGAGACTTGAGAGACTGTGGCTTTGCACTCCCCAGGATGGTACAGTGGCCAAACCACCCACTTGTGATACTTGAGAGACTGTGGCTTTGCACTCCCCAGGATGGAAGAGTGGGCAACCCACCCACTGTAGAGACTTGAGAGACTGTGGCTTTGCACTCCCCAGGATGGAAGAGTGGGCAACCCACCCACTGTAGAGACTTGAGAGACTGTGGCTTTGCACTCCCCAGGATGGTACAGTGGGCAAGCCACCCACTGTAGAGACTTGAGAGACTGTGGCTTTGCACTCCCCAGGATGGTACAGTGGGCAAGCCACCCACTGTAGAGACTTGAGAGACTCTGGCTTTGCACTCCCCTGGATATGGAAGTGGGCAACCCACCCACTCTAGAGACTTGAGAGACTGTGTCTTTGCACTCCCCAGGATACATCAATGGTCATGGAGCCCCGTCGTGGATCTGGCGTGGTGCACTAATCCGGCTGAGGTGCCCCCCCTTCCCTTCCCCCTGAGGTGCCTGTTGTATTTCTATCTGATGCCCCTGCAGTGTTCTCTCCATTTTGATCAGGTATCTGATGTGGGACTCGCCCATGCATTTTGGGCCCAGTGGTCCACGGACAATGAATGGTGCATTACCTACACTACTAATCGTGATGTATATTTTGTTGAATGTGTAATTATATCTGTATATATTTGCTTCCTGTATTTTGATATATTACAATGTTTGAACTCATTTCCTTTTGTCTTTGCATTCTTCCGAGGGGGTTGGGGGTTGTTACTGTAATGTTTGGCTATGCATTGGTGTGTGTGTTGTAGTGGGTGAGGGTCGGGGTGGGGGTGGGGGTGTTGCGTGTGTGTGTCCCTGACTTTTGCCTCCCCCTCCCCTATGTCGTAGGTGCAGTACTCACCGTTGTCTTCGCCGCCGGCGTTGATGATGGTCGGATAGGCGCAGGAAGACTATTGCAGGAAGAATTTGGAGTTCCGGTTCCATGGTGTCATCTTTCCTCGTGGGGTGTGTAGAGGTGAGTGTTTTCCCTTTGAAATGGCTGTTTCCGCCGTGTTTTTATCCGCGGTGAATCCGCCCCGGAAAAGGTGGTGGATTGGTAGGTTGTGATACTGTGGGCGGTACATTGTCTCCCGCCAGTCTGTTGGCGGTGACCGCCAAGCTGTTTGTCTGTACCGCCGTGGCGGTCGGAGTGTTAAAGTGGCTGTCTTTGTTGGCCGTTTCCGCCACTGTTGTAATTCCCATTTGTTTACCACCGGCCTGTTGGCGGTCTTACCGTCGCTTTAACACCTTCCGCCAGGGTTGTAATGACCACCTTAGTTTGGTGAGCTTCGGTTGGTGGTGATGGACGGCTACACCAAACTTTTAAAAGTTTTTACTTTTCCAAAAACAAATGTTGAAGTCCAGAGCTTGGTTTTACAAAATTAATATCGTGAACCTTTGACCATTGAAGTTTCCTTTCATGCTGTAGGGGGCATTTTTCTATTTTTACTGACCCTCACTGCTAGGGAAGTCAAAAATAAACAAGCTATCTGACCATCCACTCCAGGTAGGACTGACGGTTGGATGGCTTACCTCAAATGGTCTGTGCTCTCTTCAGTTGTAGAAGGAAGCTGATGGAGTACATTTTACTCCTCTGACGTAAACCTGGAGGCCCACCCAACTCAAAATTAGATGAGCAGCCTGACAGTTTGGCAGAGAGGGTACACCATCACCGTTGTGACAGAGTACTCTCTCTACCCTGTCACCCAAACTCTAAATCCCCTAAATGTTTCTGGTAGTATTTTCCACAAATATTCTGTGTTACAAAAGGCTGACATAAACACAGAAATTCTGTGTCGAAGTAGCGGGATGCATCACAGTTAGGAGAATACTCTCTTAATATTCTGATATGTTTCTGACAGTTCTGTTACCAAACTGATTATGAAAACTATCTAACCTGAGCAGACTGCCTAGCATGCACTAATTCTAAGACTGAACACTTATTTGTCTTGAAAATATGTCAATGGATGCAAGAACATCAAACACTGA